>NW_028136510.1:0-1200000 GCF_964662115.1 Mustela nivalis | reverse complement strand
ACTCCTGGCCCACAAACCCTCCCTACTGGGAATTCTGGGGCCACAATGAAGCACTCCGCCTGCCTCCCAGGAGAAAAACTTTGTCTATGGTGCTGCCCAGAAACCCCAAATGAGGATCAAACTGCTTGGCCCTCGGCAACACCCCAATTGCATAGGCTACCTTAAACACTGATGCTCTGTCGCAAATAGCCTGAGCCCAGACCTTCCAACAGACACCGACACAGCTGGCTGCACACCCAGCACATTGGACCCGCCACTGCCTTAGGCCACCATCCATTCCCAACCTGGGTTTTCAGTCATCAGAACCTAGACCTTATCTCCAATCCCTGCACAGGGGGGAACCTGATGCACAAGTCAGAACCCCTCCTTCCCCATGGCAAGAAACCTTGCTGCTGGCAGTGAGTCAAACCTTCAGTGTAGGAGAAAACGGCATGGCCCATGAGGCCACGCCCAAGTGTGAGGGCCGCCTTGGGCACAAACACACATTGTGACCCTCAGCGTGAGTACCTTATTCAAGTAACGCCTCTCAGTGATTGGACCAAGAGCCCGCATATGTGGCTTGCCATGCCCATAGGCACGCAGGACTAACTAGATTGTGTGTATTCCAGTTGAGGGAACCCACTGCTGTGCTCTAGAGTCCCTCTCCTGGGGGGTCCCCTGTGGCAGAAAACAGTACTCTTCCCTTCCCACAGAATAAACCCAAACACTTGGGAGCTTGGACAATCCCCCGAGAGGAAGGCTCTTCCTCGGCCCCTGAAGCAACCCCTACCCTGAACGGCCACTGTGAACGCAACACCCAGAGACAAAAGCCTGAGCGACTGCCTCCCACTTGCCCTCCTTTGATATCCAGAGGATCTCCCCTCTCGGACTGGAGATCAGGCCTGCCATTACCTTGGCCCCTACCTGAGCCAAGTTTGCTTTTTCAGACATCTGTCCCCACAGGCCTGGCAAACACAGCCTCTAGGCTGGGTACTCTGGAGCCATACCACAGGACCATGCCTGCTCTCTCCTGGGAAACTCTGTCCATTCCTTTGGCCACACACCTCCAGAATATGAGAAACCTCAAGGCCCCCGAGGACATACCATTACCGGGAGCCTCCCTGCACACACAGGGGCCTTCGGACACAAGCTGAGCTGCTACCTCCATGAAGGCATGCACACAGATGTCAACAGAGATAGAAGGTTGAGCCGGACAGGCCCTTAGGCCCAAATCTCAACTCTTGCTTTGTTTTCCAGGTGTCACTCCTCAGAGGCTTTGGTTCGAAGAACAGGATATGGGGCTTTCCTGAGGCACTGAACAGAACTTCTCTCGTCTCCACATGGGAAGCTTCCTTGTTGGAGCCGTGTCAAACACCTCAGGTTGGAGAATCCTGCAGAGTCCCTGAGCCACCTCCACATTCCAAGGTCTCCCAGGCCACCAAGCCACAGTAGGACTCATCTTCAGGAGAGTCCATTTCAACTCTCCCCTCTGGGTAGCTCACCCAGGAGCCCGCAGATTGAGCCTGCCTTGTCCTGACTAAAGAGTGGGAATATGAGGTGGCGTTCCCAGGCATCCATGCTTAGACACCTGCTCTCGAGTCTTTCCGTATGGGGCCTCCTGGAACCATCCAATAGCACTCGACTTTCGTGCAGAAGGAAACCTTGAGGTTTGGAGTAGTTCACAAATCCCATCGTAGGCAAACCTTCCTGGCCTCATGAGGCCCCCACACCATTCAGGAAGAGGCCATGCTGGACAAAAACTCTAGCCTGAGGCACGTCTCAGAGTTGAAATGACCTCAGTGCAGGAGATCTTGATTCAGCCTCTCACAGTGGGCCTGCCGTGCCATCGGTCCCAAACCTCACGCTAGCTTGTGTTTTCAGACTTCCTTCCTCACACTCCTGGCAAACAAGCCCTCCGGACTAGGAACTCCAGAACCACAACCCAGCCCAGGGTCTGCCCAAGGGAAGAAAAACGTTTCCTTGTGGGGATCTCTCCAGAGAACCCAGATGAGGATCAACCTGCTCGGGCCTCGACGGTACCCGAACTGGATAGGCTGCTCTGGGCACTCATGCTCTGTCTGACACAGCCTGAAGCCAGACGTCCAGACAGACAAGGAGACAGCTGGCCGCACACCCAGCACTTCGGACACGCCATGGTCTTATGCCGTCACCTCTTCCTAACCTTGGTTTTCAGATATCTGAACCTAGACATTATATCAATTCTCCACACAGCTGGGTATCGCAAGCACAACACAGAACTCCTCCTTCCCCGTGGCTGTAAAGCTTGCTCTTGGCATGGAGTCACACCTTCAGGGTGGGAGAAACCTTCCTGGTCCCTGATGCCACGCCCAAACTTGAGTGCTGCTTGGGCACAAATTCACACTCTGACCCTCAGCATGAGCCCCATGTCAAAGAAAGGCCTGTCAGGGCCTGGGCCAAGAGCCCGCATATGGGGCTTGCCAAGCCGCTATGCACCCAATCCTCACCAGTGTTTGAGTTTTCCAGTCGCCCCGCCCGTACCTGGGGCTCTGCTCTGGAATCCCTTTCTTGGAGAGACACGTGAGCCAGACAACACTTTTCCACCCTTCCCACAAAATGACCCCAAACTCTTGGGAGCTGGGACAAATCCCCAGAGAGGGATCCTCGTCCACAGTCCCTGAGGCCACCCCTCCAATCCACGGCTATCTCGGACACAACATCCAGAGACAAAAGCCTGAAGGAACGCCTCCCACTCGCCCTTGTTTCAGAGGCCCAGGAGCTCCCTCTCGGGCTGTACATCCGGCCTGCCATACCCTAGGCGCCACTCATAAGCTGAGTTTGTGTTTTCATACTTCTGTGCCCTCAGCCTGGACCCACACAACCGCCAGGCTAGGGCCTCTGGAGCCACAGCGAAAGATTGTGCCTGCCCTCTCCAAGGAAATTGTGCCCAATCCATTGACCACAACCCTACAGGTTAGGGAAAAGCTCCAAGGCCCCTGAGGCCATCAATAGTGTAGGCCACCCTGGACTAAGAGGGGCTCTCTGACACCAGCGGAGCAACTATCTCCACTTAGACTCTCAGACAGTGTCCCCAGAGACAGAAGGTTGAAATGGACAGGCCCCCAGGCCCTAATCTGAACCTTAGCTTTGGTTTCCATGTGTCCGTCCTCAGAGGTCTGTTTTCGTAGACCAGCACACGGGGCTTTTCTGAGGCACCAAACCAAACCTCTCTCGCCTCCACATGGGGAGCTTACTTACTGGGGATGTATCAAACCCTTCAGGTAGGAGAGTTCCGCAGGGCCACTGAACAACCAGCACATTCCAAGGTTTCCATGGACCCAAACGCACATTATGACGCATCCTCAGGAGAGGCCATTTCAACTCAGCCCCCTGGTTAGCGTGCCCCAGAGGCAGCAGATCAAACATATCTTGTGGCTAATGGCCAATGGGAATGCGAGGCATGCTGTACAGGGATCCATCCTTCGAACCGTGCTCTCCAGTCCTTCCGTATGGTATGTCCTGGAGCCATGCAACAGGACTCGAATGTCCCACAGAAGGAAACCTGGTGGTTTGGGGCAACCTCCAAACTCAGCGTGGGAAAACTTCCTTGGCCTCATGAGGCCCCCGCTTCATGAAGGTGCCAACATGGACACATACTCCAGCCTCAGCCAACGTCTGATCCTCAGCCTGACTTCAGATGCAGGAGATTTTGATTCAGCCTCTGCCTAGTGGGCCTGCTCTGCCCTTGGCTCCAATCCTCACTTTAGCTTGTGTTCCTAGACTTCCGTCCTCACACTCCTGGCCCGCAAACCCTCCCTACTGGGAATTCTGGGGCCACAATGAAGCACTCCGCCTGCCTCCCAGGAGAAAAATTTTGTCTATGGTGCTGCCCAGAAACCCCAAATGAGGATCAAACTGCTTGGCCCTCGGCAACACCCGAATTGCATAGGCTACCTTAAACACTGATGCTCTGTCGCAAATAGCCTGAGCCCAGACCTTCCAACAGACACCGACACAGCTGGCTGCACACCCAGCATATTGGACCCGCCACTGCCTTAGGCCACCATCCATTCCCAACCTGGGTTTTCAGTCATCAGAACCTAGACCTTATCTCCAATCACTGCACAGGGTGGAACCTGATGCACAAGTCAGAACCCCTCCTTTCCCATGGCAAGAAACCTTGCTGCTGGCAGTGAGTCAAACCTTCAGTGTAGGAGAAAACGGCATGGCCCATGAGGACACGCCCATGTGTGAGGGCCGCCTTGGGCACAAACACACATTGTGACCCTCAGCGTGAGTACCTTATTCAAGTAACGCCTCTCAGTGATTGGACCAAGAGCCCGCATATGTGGCTTGCCATGCCCATAGGCACGCAGGACTAACTAGATGGTGTGTATTCCAGTTGAGGGAACCCACTGCTGTGCTCTAGAGTCCCTCTCCTGGGGGGTCCCCTGTGGCAGAAAACAGTACTCTTCCCTTCCCACAGAATGAACCCAAACACTTGGGAGCTTGGACAATCCCCCGAGAGGAAGGCTCTTCCTCGGCCCCTGAAGCAACCCCTACCCTGAGCGGCCACTGTGAACGCAACACCCAGAGACAAAAGCCTGAGCGACTGCCTCCCACTTGCCCTCCTTTGATATCCAGAGGATCTCCCCTCTCGGACTGGATATCAGGCCTGCCATTACCTTGGCCCCTACCTGAGCCAAGTTTGCTTTTTCAGACATCTGTCCCCACAGGCCTGGCAAACACAGCCTCTAGGCTGGGTCCTCTGGAGCCATACCACAGGACCATGCCTGCTCTCTCCTGGGAAACTCTGTCCATTCCTTTGGCCACACACCTCCAGAATATGAGAAACCTCAAGACCCCCGAGGACATACCATTACCGGGAGCCTCCCTGCACACACAGGGGCCTTCGGACACAAGCTGAGCTGCTACCTCCATGAAGGCATGCACACAGATGTCAACAGAGATAGAAGGTTGAGCCCGACAGGCCCTTAGGCCCTAATCTCAACTCTTGCTTTGTTTTCCAGGTGTCACTCCTCAGAGGCTTTGGTTCGAAGAACAGGATATGGGGCTTTCCTGAGGCACTGAACAGAACTTCTCCCGTCTCCACATGGGAAGCTTCCTTGTTGGAGCCGTGTCAAACACCTCAGGTTGGAGAATCCTGCAGAGTCCCTGAGCCACCTCCACATTCCAAGGTCTCCCAGGCCACCAAGCCACAGTAGGACTCATCTTCAGGAGAGTCCATTTCAACTCTCCCCTCTGGGTAGCTCACCCAGGAGCCCGCAGATTGAGCCTGCCTTGTTTTGACTAAAGAGTGGAATATGAGGTGGCGTTCCCAGGCATCCATGCTTAGACACCTGCTCTCGAGTCTTTCCGTATGGGGCCTCCTGGAACCATCCAATAGCACTCGACTTTCGTGCAGAAGGAAACCTTGAGGTTTGGAGTAGTTCACAAATCCCATCGTAGGCAAACCTTCCTGGCCTTATGAGGCCCCCACACCATTCAGGAAGAGGCCATGCTGGACAAAAACTCTAGCCTGAGGCACGTCTCAGAGTTGAAATGACCTCAGTGCAGGAGATCTCGATTCAGCCTCTCAGAGTGGGCCTGCCGTGCCATCGGTCCCAAACCTCACGCTAGCTTGTGTTTTCAGACTTCCTTCCTCACACTCCTGGCAAACAAGCCCTCCGGACTAGGAACTCCAGAACCACAACCCAGCCCAGGGTCTGCCCAAGGGAAGAAAAACGTTTCCTTGTGGGGATCTCTCCAGAAAACCCAGATGAGGATCAACCTGCTCGGGCCTCGACGGTACCCGAACTGGATAGGCTGCTCTGGGCACTCATGCTCTGTCTGACACAGCCTGAAGCCAGACGTCCAGACAGACAAGGAGACAGCTGGCCGCACACCCAGCACTTCGGACACGCCATGGTCTTATGCCCTCACCTCTTCCTAACCTTGGTTTTCAGATATCTGAACCTAGACATTATATCAATTCTCCACACAGCTGGGTATCGCAAGCACAACACAGAACTCCTCCTTCCCCGTGGCTGTAAAGCTTGCTCTTGGCATGGAGTCACACCTTCAGGGTGGGAGAAACCTTCCTGGTCCCTGATGCCACGCCCAAACTTAAGTGCTGCTTGGGCACAAATTCACACTCTGACCCTCAGCATGAGCCCCATGTCAAAGAAAGGCCTGTCAGGGCCTGGGCCAAGAGCCCGCATATGGGGCTTGCCAAGCCGCTATGCACCCAATGCTCACCAGTGTTTGAGTTTTCCAGTCGCCCCGCCCGTACCTGGGGCTCTGCTCTGGAATCCCTTTCTTGGAGAGACACGTGAGCCAGACAACACTTTTCCACCCTTCCCACAAAATGACCCCAAACTCTTGGGAGCTGGGACAAATCCCCAGAGAGGGATCCTCGTCCACAGTCCCTGAGGCCACCCCTCCAATCCACGGCTATCTCGGACACAACATCCAGAGACAAAAGCCTGAAGGAACGCCTCCCACTCGCCCTTGTTTCAGAGGCCCAGGAGCTCCCTCTCGGGCTGTACATCCGGCCTGCCATACCCTAGGCGCCACTCATAAGCTGAGTTTGTGTTTTCAGACTTCTGTGCCCTCAGCCTGGACCCACACAACTGCCAGGCTAGGGCCTCTGGAGCCACAGCGAAAGATTGTGCCTGCCCTCTCCAAGGAAATTGTGCCCAATCCATTGACCACAACACTACAGGTTAGGGAAAAGCTCCAAGGCCCCTGAGGCCATCAATAGTGTAGGCCACCCTGGACTAAGAGGGGCTCTCTGACACCAGCGGAGCAACTATCTCCACTTAGACTCTCAGACAGTGTCCCCAGAGACAGAAGGTTGAAATGGACAGGCCCCCAGGCCCTAATCTGAACCTTAGCTTTGGTTTCCATGTGTCCGTCCTCAGAGGTCTGTTTTCGTAGACCAGCACACGGGGCTTTTCTGAGGCACCAAACCAAACCTCTCTCGCCTCTACATGGGGAGCTTACTTACTGGGGATGTATCAAACCCTTCAGGTAGGAGAGTTCCGCAGGGCCACTGAACAACCAGCACATTCCAAGGTTTCCATGGACCCAAATGCACATTATGACGCATCCTCAGGAGAGGCCATTTCAACTCAGCCCCCTGGTTAGCGTGCCCCAGAGGCAGCAGATCAAACATATCTTGTGGCTAATGGCCAATGGGAATGCGAGGCATGCTGTACAGGGATCCATCCTTCGAACCGTGCTCTCCAGTCCTTCCGTATGGTATGTCCTGGAGCCATGCAACAGGCCTCGAATGTCCCACAGAAGGAAACCTGGTGGTTTGGGGCAACCTCCAAACTCAGCGTGGGAAAACTTCCTTGGCCTCATGAGGCCCCCGCTTCATGAAGGTGCCATCATGGACACATACTCCAGCCTCAGCCAACGTCTGATCCTCAGCCTGACTTCAGATGCAGGAGATTTTGATTCAGCCTCTGCCTAGTGGGCCTGCTCTGCCCTTGGCTCCAATCCTCACTTTAGCTTGTGTTCCTAGACTTCCGTCCTCACACTCCTGGCCCGCAAACCCACCCTACTGGGAATTTGGGGCCACAATGAAGCACTCCGCCTGCCTCCCAGGAGAAAAACTTTGTCTATGGTGCTGCCCAGAAACCCCAAATGAGGATCAAACTGCTTGGCCCTCGGCAACACCCCAATTGCATAGGCTACCTTAAACACTGATGCTCTGTCGCAAATAGCCTGAGCCCAGACCTTCCAACAGACACCGACACAGCTGGCTGCACACCCAGCACATTGGACCCGCCACTGCCTTAGGCCACCATCCATTCCCAACCTGGGTTTTCAGTCATCAGAACCTAGACCTTATCTCCAATCCCTGCACAGGGGGGAACCTGATGCACAAGTCAGAACCCGTCCTTCCCCATGGCAAGAAACCTTGCTGCTGGCAGTGAGTCAAACCTTCAGTGTAGGAGAAAACGGCATGGCCCATGAGGCCACGCCCATGTGTGAGGTCCGCCTTGGGCACAAACACACATTGTGACCCTCAGCGTGAGTACCTTATTCAAGTAACGCCTCTCAGTGATTGGACCAAGAGCCCGCATATGTGGCTTGCCATGCCCATAGGCACGCAGGACTAACTAGATGGTGTGTATTCCAGTTGAGGGAACCCACTGCTGTGCTCTAGAGTCCCTCTCCTGGGGGGTCCCCTGTGGCAGAAAACAGTACTCTTCCCTTCCCACAGAATGAACCCAAACACTTGGGAGCTTGGACAATCCCCCGAGAGGAAGGCTCTTCCTCGGCGCCTGAAGCAACCCCTACCCTGAAAGGCCACTGTGAACGCAACACCCAGAGACAAAAGCCTGAGCGACTGCCTCCCACTTGCCCTCCTTTGATATCCAGAGGATCTCCCCTCTCGGACTGGAGATCAGGCCTGCCATTACCTTGGCCCCTACCTGAGCCAAGTTTGCTTTTTCAGACATCTGTCCCCACAGCCCTGGCAAACACAGCCTCTAGGCTGGGTCCTCTGGAGCCATACCACAGAACCATGCCTGCTCTCTCCTGGGAAACTCTGTCCATTCCTTTGGCCACACACCTCCAGAATATGAGAAACCTCAAGGCCCCCGAGGACATACCATTACCGGGAGCCTCCCTGCACACACAGGGTCCTTCGGACACAAGCTGAGCTGCTACCTCCATGAAGGCATGCACACAGATGTCAACAGAGATAGAAGGTTGAGCCCGACAGGCCCTTAGGCCCTAATCTCAACTCTTGCTTTGTTTTCCAGGTGTCACTCCTCAGAGGCTTTGGTTCGAAGAACAGGATATGGGGCTTTCCTGAGGCACTGAACAGAACTTCTCTCGTCTCCACATGGGAAGCTTCCTTGTTGGAGCCGTGTCAAACACCTCAAGTTGGAGAATCCTGCAGAATCCCTGAGCCACCTCCACATTCCAAGGTCTCCCAGGCCACCAAGCCACAGTAGGACTCATCTTCAGGAGAGTCCATTTCAACTCTCCCCTCTGGGTAGCTCACCCAGGAGCCCGCAGATTGAGCCTGCCTTGTCCTGTCTAAACAGTGGGAATATGAGGTGGCGTTCCCAGGCATCCATGCTTAGACACCTGCTCTCGAGTCTTTCCGTATGGGGCCTCCTGGAACCATCAAATAGCACTCGACTTTCGTGCAGAAGGAAACCTTGAGGTTTGGAGTAGTTCACAAATCCCATCGTAGGCAAACCTTCCTGGCCTCATGAGGCCCCCACACCATTCAGGAAGAGGCCATGCTGGACAAAAACTCTAGCCTGAGGCACGTCTCAGAGTTGAAATGACCTCAGTGCAGGAGATCTCGATTCAGCCTCTCAGAGTGGGCCTGCCGTGCCATCGGTCCCAAACCTCACGCTAGCTTGTGTTTTCAGACTTCCTTCCTCACACTCCTGGCAAACAAGCCCTCCGGACTAGGAACTCCAGAACCACAACCCAGCCCAGGGTCTGCCCAAGGGAAGAAAAACGTTTCCCTGTGGGGCTCTCTCCAGAAAACCCAGATGAGGATCAACCTGCTCGGGCCTCGACGGTACCCGAACTGGATAGGCTGCTCTGGGCACTCATGCTCTGTCTGACACAGCCTGAAGCCAGACGTCCAGACAGACAAGGAGACAGCTGGCCGCACACCCAGCACTTCGGACACGCCATGGTCTTATGCCGTCACCTCTTCCTAACCTTGGTTTTCAGATATCTGAACCTAGACATTATATCAATTCTCCACACAGCTGGGTATCGCAAGCACAACACAGAACTCCTCCTTCCCCGTGGCTGTAAAGCTTGCTCTTGGCATGGAGTCACACCTTCAGGGTGGGAGAAACCTTCCTGGTCCCTGATGCCACGCCCAAACTTGAGTGCTGCTTGGGCACAAATTCACACTCTGACCCTCAGCATGAGCCCCATGTCAAAGAAAGGCCTGTCAGGGCCTGGGCCAAGAGCTTGCATATGGGGCTTGCCAAGCCGCTATGCACCCAATCCTCACCAGTGTTTGACTTTTCCAGTCGCCCCGCCCGTACCTGGGGCTCTGCTCTGGAATCCCTTTCTTGGAGAGACACGTGAGCCAGACAACACTTTTCCACCCTTCCCACAAAATGACCCCAAACTCTTGGGAGCTGGGACAAATCCCCAGAGAGGGATCCTCGTCCACAGTCCCTGAGGCCACCCCTCCAATCCACGGCTATCTCGGACACAACATCCAGAGACAAAAGCCTGAAGGAACGCCTCCCACTCGCCCTTGTTTCAGAGGCCCAGTAGCTCCCTCTCGGGCTGTACATCCGGCCTGCCATACCCTAGGCGCCACTCATAAGCTGAGTTTGTGTTTTCAGACTTCTGTGCCCTCAGCCTGGACCCACACAACCGCCAGGCTAGGGCCTCTGGAGCCACAGCGAAAGATTGTGCCTGCCCTCTCCAAGGAAATTGTGCCCAATCCATTGACCACAACCCTACAGGTTAGGGAAAAGCTCCAAGGCCCCTGAGGCCATCAATAGTGTAGGCCACCCTGGACTAAGAGGGGCTCTCTGACACCAGCGGAGCAACTATCTCCACTTAGACTCTCAGACAGTGTCCCCAGAGACAGAAGGTTGAAATGGACAGGCCCCCAGGCCCTAATCTGAACCTTAGCTTTGGTTTCCATGTGTCCGTCCTCAGAGGTCTGTTTTCGTAGACCAGCACACGGGGCTTTTCTGAGGCACCAAACCAAACCTCTCTCGCCTCTACATGGGGAGCTTACTTACTGGGGATGTATCAAACCCTTCAGGTAGGAGAGTTCCGCAGGGCCACTGAACAACCAGCACATTCCAAGGTTTCCATGGACCCAAATGCACATTATGACGCATCCTCAGGAGAGGCCATTTCAACTCAGCCCCCTGGTTAGCGTGCCCCAGAGGCAGCAGATCAAACATATCTTGTGGCTAATGGCCAATGGGAATGCGAGGCATGCTGTACAGGGATCCATCCTTCGAACCGTGCTCTCCAGTCCTTCCGTATGGTATGTCCTGGAGCCATGCAACAGGACTCGAATGTCCCACAGAAGGAAACCTGGTGGTTTGGGGCAACCTCCAAACTCAGCGTGGGAAAACTTCCTTGGCCTCATGAGGCCCCCGCTTCATGAAGGTGCCATCATGGACACATACTCCAGCCTCAGCCAACGTCTGATCCTCAGCCTGACTTCAGATGCAGGAGATTTTGATTCAGCCTCTGCCTAGTGGGCCTGCTCTGCCCTTGGCTCCAATCCTCACTTTAGCTTGTGTTCCTAGACTTCCGTCCTCACACTCCTGGCCCGCAAACCCACCCTACTGGGAATTTTGGGGCCACAATGAAGCACTCCGCCTGCCTCCCAGGAGAAAAACTTTGTCTATGGTGCTGCCCAGAAACCCCAAATGAGGATCAAACTGCTTGGCCCTCGGCAACACCCCAATTGCATAGGCTACCTTAAACACTGATGCTCTTTCACAAATAGCCTGAGCCCAGACCTTCCAACAGACACCGACACAGCTGGCTGCACACCCAGCACATTGGACCCGCCACTGCCTTAGGCCACCATCCATTCCCAACCTGGGTTTTCAGTCATCAGAACCTAGACCTTATCTCCAATCCCTGCACAGGGGGGAACCTGATGCACAAGTCAGAACCCGTCCTTCCCCATGGCAAGAAACCTTGCTGCTGGCAGTGAGTCAAACCTTCAGTGTAGGAGAAAACGGCATGGCCCATGAGGCCACGCCCATGTGTGAGGTCCGCCTTGGGCACAAACACACATTGTGACCCTCAGCGTGAGTACCTTATTCAAGTAACGCCTCTCAGTGATTGGACCAAGAGCCCGCATATGTGGCTTGCCATGCCCATAGGCACGCAGGACTAACTAGATGGTGTGTATTCCAGTTGAGGGAACCCACTGCTGTGCTCTAGAGTCCCTCTCCTGGGGGGTCCCCTGTGGCAGAAAACAGTACTCTTCCCTTCCCACAGAATGAACCCAAACACTTGGGAGCTTGGACAATCCCCCGAGAGGAAGGCTCTTCCTCGGCGCCTGAAGCAACCCCTACCCTGAAAGGCCACTGTGAACGCAACACCCAGAGACAAAAGCCTGAGCGACTGCCTCCCACTTGCCCTCCTTTGATATCCAGAGGATCTCCCCTCTCGGACTGGAGATCAGGCCTGCCATTACCTTGGCCCCTACCTGAGCCAAGTTTGCTTTTTCAGACATCTGTCCCCACAGCCCTGGCAAACACAGCCTCTAGGCTGGGTCCTCTGGAGCCATACCACAGAACCATGCCTGCTCTCTCCTGGGAAACTCTGTCCATTCCTTTGGCCACACACCTCCAGAATATGAGAAACCTCAAGGCCCCCGAGGACATACCATTACCGGGAGCCTCCCTGCACACACAGGGTCCTTCGGACACAAGCTGAGCTGCTACCTCCATGAAGGCATGCACACAGATGTCAACAGAGATAGAAGGTTGAGCCCGACAGGCCCTTAGGCCCTAATCTCAACTCTTGCTTTGTTTTCCAGGTGTCACTCCTCAGAGGCTTTGGTTCGAAGAACAGGATATGGGGCTTTCCTGAGGCACTGAACAGAACTTCTCTCGTCTCCACATGGGAAGCTTCCTTGTTGGAGCCGTGTCAAACACCTCAGGTTGGAGAATCCTGCAGAATCCCTGAGCCACCTCCACATTCCAAGGTCTCCCAGGCCACCAAGCCACAGTAGGACTCATCTTCAGGAGAGTCCATTTCAACTCTCCCCTCTGGGTAGCTCACCCAGGAGCCCGCAGATTGAGCCTGCCTTGTCCTGTCTAAACAGTGGGAATATGAGGTGGCGTTCCCAGGCATCCATGCTTAGACACCTGCTCTCGAGTCTTTCCGTATGGGGCCTCCTGGAACCATCAAATAGCACTCGACTTTCGTGCAGAAGGAAACCTTGAGGTTTGGAGTAGTTCACAAATCCCATCGTAGGCAAACCTTCCTGGCCTCATGAGGCCCCCACACCATTCAGGAAGAGGCCATGCTGGACAAAAACTCTAGCCTGAGGCACGTCTCAGAGTTGAAATGACCTCAGTGCAGGAGATCTCGATTCAGCCTCTCAGAGTGGGCCTGCCGTGCCATCGGTCCCAAACCTCACGCTAGCTTGTGTTTTCAGACTTCCTTCCTCACACTCCTGGCAAACAAGCCCTCCGGACTAGGAACTCCAGAACCACAACCCAGCCCAGGGTCTGCCCAAGGGAAGAAAAACGTTTCCCTGTGGGGCTCTCTCCAGAAAACCCAGATGAGGATCAACCTGCTCGGGCCTCGACGGTACCCGAACTGGATAGGCTGCTCTGGGCACTCATGCTCTGTCTGACACAGCCTGAAGCCAGACGTCCAGACAGACAAGGAGACAGCTGGCCGCACACCCAGCACTTCGGACACGCCATGGTCTTATGCCGTCACCTCTTCCTAACCTTGGTTTTCAGATATCTGAACCTAGACATTATATCAATTCTCCACACAGCTGGGTATCGCAAGCACAACACAGAACTCCTCCTTCCCCGTGGCTGTAAAGCTTGCTCTTGGCATGGAGTCACACCTTCAGGGTGGGAGAAACCTTCCTGGTCCCTGATGCCACGCCCAAACTTGAGTGCTGCTTGGGCACAAATTCACACTCTGACCCTCAGCATGAGCCCCATGTCAAAGAAAGGCCTGTCAGGGCCTGGGCCAAGAGCTTGCATATGGGGCTTGCCAAGCCGCTATGCACCCAATCCTCACCAGTGTTTGACTTTTCCAGTCGCCCCGCCCGTACCTGGGGCTCTGCTCTGGAATCCCTTTCTTGGAGAGACACGTGAGCCAGACAACACTTTTCCACCCTTCCCACAAAATGACCCCAAACTCTTGGGAGCTGGGACAAATCCCCAGAGAGGGATCCTCGTCCACAGTCCCTGAGGCCACCCCTCCAATCCACGGCTATCTCGGACACAACATCCAGAGACAAAAGCCTGAAGGAACGCCTCCCACTCGCCCTTGTTTCAGAGGCCCAGTAGCTCCCTCTCGGGCTGTACATCCGGCCTGCCATACCCTAGGCGCCACTCATAAGCTGAGTTTGTGTTTTCAGACTTCTGTGCCCTCAGCCTGGACCCACACAACCGCCAGGCTAGGGCCTCTGGAGCCACAGCGAAAGATTGTGCCTGCCCTCTCCAAGGAAATTGTGCCCAATCCATTGACCACAACCCTACAGGTTAGGGAAAAGCTCCAAGGCCCCTGAGGCCATCAATAGTGTAGGCCACCCTGGACTAAGAGGGGCTCTCTGACACCAGCGGAGCAACTATCTCCACTTAGACTCTCAGACAGTGTCCCCAGAGACAGAAGGTTGAAATGGACAGGCCCCCAGGCCCTAATCTGAACCTTAGCTTTGGTTTCCATGTGTCCGTCCTCAGAGGTCTGTTTTCGTAGACCAGCACACGGGGCTTTTCTGAGGCACCAAACCAAACCTCTCTCGCCTCCACATGGGGAGCTTACTTACTGGGGATGTATCAAACCCTTCAGGTAGGAGAGTTCCGCAGGGCCACTGAACAACCAGCACATTCCAAGGTTTCCATGGACCCAAACGCACATTATGACGCATCCTCAGGAGAGGCCATTTCAACTCAGCCCCCTGGTTAGCGTGCCCCAGAGGCAGCAGATCAAACATATCTTGTGGCTAATGGCCAATGGGAATGCGAGGCATGCTGTACAGGGATCCATCCTTCGAACCGTGCTCTCCAGTCCTTCCATATGGTATGTCCTGGAGCCATGCAACAGGACTCGAATGTCCCACAGAAGGAAACCTGGTGGTTTGGGGCAACCTCCAAACTCAGCGTGGGAAAACTTCCTTGGCCTCATGAGGCCCCCGCTTCATGAAGGTGCCATCATGGACACATACTCCAGCCTCAGCCAAAGTCTGATCCTCAGCCTGACTTCAGATGCAGGAGATTTTGATTCAGCCTCTGCCTAGTGGGCCTGCTCTGCCCTTGGCTCCAATCCTCACTTTAGCTTGTGTTCCTAGACTTCCGTCCTCACACTCCTGGCCCGCAAACCCTCCCTACTGGGAATTCTGGGGCCACAATGAAGCACTCCGCCTGCCTCCCAGGAGAAAAACTTTGTCTATGGTGCTGCCCAGAAACCCCAAATGAGGATCAAACTGCTTGGCCCTCGGCAACACCCCAATTGCATAGGCTACCTTAAACACTGATGCTCTGTCGCAAATAGCCTGAGCCCAGACCTTCCAACAGACACCGACACAGCTGGCTGCACACCCAGCACATTGGACCCGCCACTGCCTTAGGCCACCATCCATTCCCAACCTGGGTTTTCAGTCATCAGAACCTAGACCTTATCTCCAATCCCTGCACAGGGGGGAACCTGATGCACAAGTCAGAACCCGTCCTTCCCCATGGCAAGAAACCTTGCTGCTGGCAGTGAGTCAAACCTTCAGTGTAGGAGAAAACGGCATGGCCCATGAGGCCACGCCCATGTGTGAGGGCCGCCTTGGGCACAAACACACATTGTGACCCTCAGCGTGAGTACCTTATTCAAGTAACGCCTCTCAGTGATTGGACCAAGAGCCCGCATATGTGGCTTGCCATGCCCATAGGCACGCAGGACTAACTAGATGGTGTGTATTCCAGTTGAGGGAACCCACTGCTGTGCTCTAGAGTCCCTCTCCTGGGGGGTCCCCTGTGGCAGAAAACAGTACTCTTCCCTTCCCACAGAATGAACCCAAACACTTGGGAGCTTGGACAATCCCCCGAGAGGAAGGCTCTTCCTCGGCCCCTGAAGCAACCCCTACCCTGAACGGCCACTGTGAACGCAACACCCAGAGACAAAAGCCTGAGCGACTGCCTCCCACTTGCCCTCCTTTGATATCCAGAGGATCTCCCCTCTCGGACTGGAGATCAGGCCTGCCATTACCTTGGCCCCTACCTGAGCCAAGTTTGCTTTTTCAGACATCTGTCCCCACAGCCCTGGCAAACACAGCCTCTAGGCTGGGTCCTCTGGAGCCATACCACAGGACCATGCCTGCTCTCTCCTGGGAAACTCTGTCCATTCCTTTGGCCACACACCTCCAGAATATGAGAAACCTCAAGGCCCCCGAGGACATACCATTACCGGGAGCCTCCCTGCACACACAGGGTCCTTCGGACACAAGCTGAGCTGCTACCTCCATGAAGGCATGCACACAGATGTCAACAGAGATAGAAGGTTGAGCCGGACAGGCCCTTAGGCCCTAATCTCAACTCTTGCTTTGTTTTCCAGGTGTCACTCCTCAGAGGCTTTGGTTCGAAGAACAGGATATGGGGCTTTCCTGAGGCACTGAACAGAACTTCTCTCGTCTCCACATGGGAAGCTTCCTTGTTGGAGCCGTGTCAAACACCTCAGGTTGGAGAATCCTGCAGAATCCCTGAGCCACCTCCACATTCCAAGGTCTCCCAGGCCACCAAGCCACAGTAGGACTCATCTTCAGGAGAGTCCATTTCAACTCTCCCCTCTGGGTAGCTCACCCAGGAGCCCGCAGATTGAGCCTGCCTTGTCCTGTCTAAACAGTGGGAATATGAGGTGGCGTTCCCAGGCATCCATGCTTAGACACCTGCTCTCGAGTCTTTCCGTATGGGGCCTCCTGGAACCATCAAATAGCACTCGACTTTCGTGCAGAAGGAAACCTTGAGGTTTGGAGTAGTTCACAAATCCCATCGTAGGCAAACCTTCCTGGCCTCATGAGGCCCCCACACCATTCAGGAAGAGGCCATGCTGGACAAAAACTCTAGCCTGAGGCACGTCTCAGAGTTGAAATGACCTCAGTGCAGGAGATCTCGATTCAGCCTCTCAGAGTGGGCCTGCCGTGCCATCGGTCCCAAACCTCACGCTAGCTTGTGTTTTCAGATTTCCTTCCTCACACTCCTGGCAAACAAGCCCTCCGGACTAGGAACTCCAGAACCACAACCCAGCCCAGGGTCTGCCCAAGGGAAGAAAAACGTTTCCCTGTGGGGCTCTCTCCAGAAAACCCAGATGAGGATCAACCTGCTCGGGCCTCGACGGTACCCGAACTGGATAGGCTGCTCTGGGCACTCATGCTCTGTCTGACACAGCCTGAAGCCAGACGTCCAGACAGACAAGGAGACAGCTGGCCGCACACCCAGCACTTCGGACACGCCATGGTCTTATGCCGTCACCTCTTCCTAACCTTGGTTTTCAGATATCTGAACCTAGACATTATATCAATTCTCCACACAGCTGGGTATCGCAAGCACAACACAGAACTCCTCCTTCCCCGTGGCTGTAAAGCTTGCTCTTGGCATGGAGTCACACCTTCAGGGTGGGAGAAACCTTCCTGGTCCCTGATGCCACGCCCAAACTTGAGTGCTGCTTGGGCACAAATTCACACTCTGACCCTCAGCATGAGCCCCATGTCAAAGAAAGGCCTGTCAGGGCCTGGGCCAAGAGCTTGCATATGGGGCTTGCCAAGCCGCTATGCACCCAATCCTCACCAGTGTTTGACTTTTCCAGTCGCCCCGCCCGTACCTGGGGCTCTGCTCTGGAATCCCTTTCTTGGAGAGACACGTGAGCCAGACAACACTTTTCCACCCTTCCCACAAAATGACCCCAAACTCTTGGGAGCTGGGACAAATCCCCAGAGAGGGATCCTCGTCCACAGTCCCTGAGGCCACCCCTCCAATCCACGGCTATCTCGGACACAACATCCAGAGACAAAAGCCTGAAGGAACGCCTCCCACTCGCCCTTGTTTCAGAGGCCCAGTAGCTCCCTCTCGGGCTGTACATCCGGCCTGCCATACCCTAGGCGCCACTCATAAGCTGAGTTTGTGTTTTCAGACTTCTGTGCCCTCAGCCTGGACCCACACAACCGCCAGGCTAGGGCCTCTGGAGCCACAGCGAAAGATTGTGCCTGCCCTCTCCAAGGAAATTGTGCCCAATCCATTGACCACAACCCTACAGGTTAGGGAAAAGCTCCAAGGCCCCTGAGGCCATCAATAGTGTAGGCCACCCTGGACTAAGAGGGGCTCTCTGACACCAGCGGAGCAACTATCTCCACTTAGACTCTCAGACAGTGTCCCCAGAGACAGAGGTTGAAATGGACAGGCCCCCAGGCCCTAATCTGAACCTTAGCTTTGGTTTCCATGTGTCCGTCCTCAGAGGTCTGTTTTCGTAGACCAGCACACGGGGCTTTTCTGAGGCACCAAACCAAACCTCTCTCGCCTCCACATGGGGAGCTTACTTACTGGGGATGTATCAAACCCTTCAGGTAGGAGAGTTCCGCAGGGCCACTGAACAACCAGCACATTCCAAGGTTTCCATGGACCCAAACGCACATTATGACGCATCCTCAGGAGAGGCCATTTCAACTCAGCCCCCTGGTTAGCGTGCCCCAGAGGCAGCAGATCAAACATATCTTGTGGCTAATGGCCAATGGGAATGCGAGGCATGCTGTACAGGGATCCATCCTTCGAACCGTGCTCTCCAGTCCTTCCATATGGTATGTCCTGGAGCCATGCAACAGGACTCGAATGTCCCACAGAAGGAAACCTGGTGGTTTGGGGCAACCTCCAAACTCAGCGTGGGAAAACTTCCTTGGCCTCATGAGGCCCCCGCTTCATGAAGGTGCCATCATGGACACATACTCCAGCCTCAGCCAAAGTCTGATCCTCAGCCTGACTTCAGATGCAGGAGATTTTGATTCAGCCTCTGCCTAGTGGGCCTGCTCTGCCCTTGGCTCCAATCCTCACTTTAGCTTGTGTTCCTAGACTTCCGTCCTCACACTCCTGGCCCGCAAACCCTCCCTACTGGGAATTCTGGGGCCACAATGAAGCACTCCGCCTGCCTCCCAGGAGAAAAACTTTGTCTATGGTGCTGCCCAGAAACCCCAAATGAGGATCAAACTGCTTGGCCCTCGGCAACACCCCAATTGCATAGGCTACCTTAAACACTGATGCTCTGTCGCAAATAGCCTGAGCCCAGACCTTCCAACAGACACCGACACAGCTGGCTGCACACCCAGCACATTGGACCCGCCACTGCCTTAGGCCACCATCCATTCCCAACCTGGGTTTTCAGTCATCAGAACCTAGACCTTATCTCCAATCCCTGCACAGGGGGGAACCTGATGCACAAGTCAGAACCCCTCCTTCCCCATGGCAAGAAACCTTGCTGCTGGCAGTGAGTCAAACCTTCAGTGTAGGAGAAAACGGCATGGCCCATGAGGCCACGCCCATGTGTGAGGGCCGCCTTGGGCACAAACACACATTGTGACCCTCAGCGTGAGTACCTTATTCAAGTAACGCCTCTCAGTGATTGGACCAAGAGCCCGCATATGTGGCTTGCCATGCCCATAGGCACGCAGGACTAACTAGATGGTGTGTATTCCAGTTGAGGGAACCCACTGCTGTGCTCTAGAGTCCCTCTCCTGGGGGGTCCCCTGTGGCAGAAAACAGTACTCTTCCCTTCCCACAGAATGAACCCAAACACTTGGGAGCTTGGACAATCCCCCGAGAGGAAGGCTCTTCCTCGGCCCCTGAAGCAACCCCTACCCTGAACGGCCACTGTGAACGCAACACCCAGAGACAAAAGCCTGAGCGACTGCCTCCCACTTGCCCTCCTTTGATATCCAGAGGATCTCCCCTCTCGGACTGGAGATCAGGCCTGCCATTACCTTGGCCCCTACCTGAGCCAAGTTTGCTTTTTCAGACATCTGTCCCCACAGCCCTGGCAAACACAGCCTCTAGGCTGGGTCCTCTGGAGCCATACCACAGGACCATGCCTGCTCTCTCCTGGAAACTCTGTCCATTCCTTTGGCCACACACCTCCAGAATATGAGAAACCTCAAGGCCCCCGAGGACATACCATTACCGGGAGCCTCCCTGCACACACAGGGGCCTTCGGACACAAGCTGAACTGCTACCTCCATGAAGGCATGCACACAGATGTCAACAGAGATAGAAGGTTGAGCCGGACAGGCCCTTAGGCCCTAATCTCAACTCTTGCTTTGTTTTCCAGGTGTCACTCCTCAGAGGCTTTGGTTCGAAGAACAGGATATGGGGCTTTCCTGAGGCACTGAACAGAACTTCTCTCGTCTCCACATGGGAAGCTTCCTTGTTGGAGCCGTGTCAAACACCTCAGGTTGGAGAATCCTGCAGAGTCCCTGAGCCACCTCCACATTCCAAGGTCTCGCAGGCCACCAAGCCACAGTAGGACTCATCTTCAGGAGAGTCCATTTCAACTCTCCCCTCTGGGTAGCTCACCCAGGAGCCCGCAGATTGAGCCTGCCTTGTCCTGACTAAAGAGTGGGAATATGAGGTGGCGTTCCCAGGCATCCATGCTTAGACACCTGCTCTCGAGTCTTTCCGTATGGGGCCTCCTGGAACCATCCAATAGCACTGGACTTTCGTGCAGAAGGAAACCTTGAGGTTTGGAGTAGTTCACAAATCCCATCGTAGGCAAACCTTCCTGGCCTCATGAGGCCCCCACACCATTCAGGAAGAGGCCATGCTGGACAAAAACTCTAGCCTGATGCACGTCTCAGAGTTGAAATGACCTCAGTGCAGGAGATCTTGATTCAGCCTCTCAGAGTGGGCCTGCCGTGCCATCGGTCCCAAACCTCACGCTAGCTTGTGTTTTCAGATTTCCTTCCTCACACTCCTGGCAAACAAGCCCTCCGGACTAGGAACTCCAGAACCACAACCCAGCCCAGGGTCTGCCCAAGGGAAGAAAAACGTTTCCTTCGGGGATCTCTCCAGAGAACCCAGATGAGGATCAACCTGCTCGGGCCTCGACGGTACCCGAACTGGATAGGCTGCTCTGGGCACTCATGCTCTGTCTGACACAGCCTGAAGCCAGACGTCCAGACAGACAAGGAGACAGCTGGCCGCACACCCAGCACTTCGGACACGCCATGGTCTTATGCCGTCACCTCTTCCTAACCTTGGTTTTCAGATATCTGAACCTAGACATTATATCAATTCTCCACACAGCTGGGTATCGCAAGCACAACACAGAACTCCTCATTCCCCGTGGCTGTAAAGCTTGCTCTTGGCATGGAGTCACACCTTCAGGGTGGGAGAAACCTTCCTGGTCCCTGATGCCACGCCCAAACTTGAGTGCTGCTTGGGCACAAATTCACACTCTGACCCTCAGCATGAGCCCCATGTCAAAGAAAGGCCTGTCAGGGCCTGGGCCAAGAGCCCGCATATGGGGCTTGCCAAGCCCCTATGCACCCAATCCTCACCAGTGTTTGAGTTTTCCAGTCGCCCCGCCCGTACCTGGGGCTCTGCTCTGGAATCCCTTTCTTGGAGAGACACGTGAGCCAGACAACACTTTTCCACCCTTCCCACAAAATGACCCCAAACTCTTGGGAGCTGGGACAAATCCCCAGAGATTGATCCTCGTCCACAGTCCCTGAGGCCACCCCTCCAATCCACGGCTATCTCGGACACAACATCCAGAGACAAAAGCCTGAAGGAACGCCTCCCACTCGCCCTTGTTTCAGAGGACCAGGAGCTCCCTCTCGGGCTGTACATCCGGCCTGCCATACCCTAGGCGCCACTCATAAGCTGAGTTTGTGTTTTCAGACTTCTGTGCCCTCAGCCTGGACCCACACAACCGCCAGGCTAGGGCCTCTGGAGCCACAGCGAAAGATTGTGCCTGCCCTCTCCAAGGAAATTGTGCCCAATCCATTGACCACAACCCTACAGGTTAGGGAAAAGCTCCAAGGCCCCTGAGGCCATCAATAGTGTAGGCCACCCTGGACTAAGAGGGGCTCTCTGACACCAGCGGAGCAACTATCTCCACTTAGACTCTCAGACAGTGTCCCCAGAGACAGAAGGTTGAAAGGGACAGGCCCCCCAGGCCCTAATCTGAACCTTAGCTTTGGTTTCCATGTGTCCGTCCTCAGAGGTCTGTTTTCGTAGACCAGCACACGGGGCTTTTCTGAGGCACCAAACCAAACCTCTCTCGTCTCCACATGGGTAGCTTACTTACTGGGGTTGTATCAAACCCTTCAGGTAGGAGAGTTCCGCAGGGCCACTGAACAACCAGCACATTCCAAGGTTTCCATGGACCCAAACGCACATTATGACGCATCCTCAGGAGAGGCCATTTCAACTCTGCCCCCTGGTTAGCGTGCCCCAGAGGCAGCAGATCAAACATATCTTGTGGCTAATGGCCAATGGGAATGCGAGGCATGCTGTACAGGGATCCATCCTTCGAACCGTGCTCTCCAGTCCTTCCGTATGGTATGTCCTGGAGCCATGCAACAGGACTCGAATGTCCCACAGAAGGAAACCTGGTGGTTTGGGGCAACCTCCAAACTCAGCATGGGAAAACTTCCTTGGCCTCATGAGGCCCCCGCTTCATGAAGGTGCCATCATGGACACATACTCCAGCCTCAGCCAACGTCTGATCCTCAGCCTGACTTCAGATGCAGGAGATTTTGATTCAGCCTCTGCCTAGTGGGCCTGCTCTGCCCTTGGCTCCAATCCTCACTTTAGCTTGTGTTCCTAGACTTTCGTCCTCACACTCCTGGCCCGCAAACCCACCCTACTGGGAATTCTGGGGCCACAATGAAGCACTCCGCCTGCCTCCCAGGAGAAAAACTTTGTCTATGGTGCTGCCCAAAAACCCCAAATGAGGATCAAAATGCTTGGCCCTCGGCAACACCCCAATTGCATAGGCTACCTTAAACACTGATGCTCTGTCGCAAATAGCCTGAGCCCAGACCTTCCAACAGACACCGACACAGCTGGCTGCACACCCAGCACATTGGACCCGCCACTGCCTTAGGCCACCATCCATTCCCAACCTGGGTTTTCAGTCATCAGAACCTAGACCTTATCTCCAATCCCTGCACAGGGGGGAACCTGATGCCCAAGTCAGAACCCCTCCTTCCCCATGGCAAGAAACCTTGCTGCTGGCAGTGAGTCAAACCTTCAGTGTAGGAGAAAACGGCATGGCCCATGAGGCCACGCCCATGTGTGAGGGCCGCCTTGGGCACAAACACACATTGTGACCCTCAGCGTGAGTACCTTATTCAAGTAACGCCTCTCAGTGATTGGACCAAGAGCCCGCATATGTGGCTTGCCATGCCCATAGGCACGCAGGACTAACTAGATGGTGTGTATTCCAGTTGAGGGAACCCACTGCTGTGCTCTAGAGTCCCTCTCCTGGGGGGTCCCCTGTGGCAGAAAACAGTACTCTTCCCTTCCCACAGAATGAACCCAAACACTTGGGAGCTTGGACAATCCCCCGAGAGGAAGGCTCTTCCTCGGCCCCTGAAGCAACCCCTACCCTGAACGGCCACTGTGAACGCAACACCCAGAGACAAAAGCCTGAGCGACTGCCTCCCACTTGCCCTCCTTTGATATCCAGAGGATCTCCCCTCTCAGACTGGAGATCAGGCCTGCCATTACCTTGGCCCCTACCTGAGCCAAGTTTGCTTTTTCAGACATCTGTCCCCACAGCCCTGGCAAACACAGCCTCTAGGCTGGGTCCTCTGGAGCCATACCACAGAACCATGCCTGCTCTCTCCTGGGAAACTCTGTCCATTCCTTTGGCCACACAACTCCAGAATATGAGAAACCTCAAGGCCCCCGAGGACATACCATTACCGGGAGCCTCCCTGCACACACAGGGGCCTTCGGACACAAGCTGAGCTGCTACCTCCATGAAGGCATGCACACAGATGTCAACAGAGATAGAAGGTTGAGCCCGACAGGCCCTTAGGCCCTAATCTCAACTCTTGCTTTGTTTTCCAGGTGTCACTCCTCAGAGGCTTTGGTTCGAAGAACAGGATATGGGGCTTTCCTGAGGCACTGAACAGAACTTCTCTCGTCTCCACATGGGAAGCTTCCTTGTTGGAGCCGTGTCAAACACCTCAGGTTGGAGAATCCTGCAGAGTCCCTGAGCCAACTCCACATTCCAAGGTCTCCCAGGCCACCAAGCCACAGTAGGACTCATCTTCAGGAGAGTCCATTTCAACTCTCCCCTCTGGGTAGCTCACCCAGGAGCCCGCAGATTGAGCCTGCCTTGTCCTGTCTAAAGAGTGGGAATATGAGGTGGCGTTCCCAGGCATCCATGCTTAGACACCTGCTCTCGAGTCTTTCCGTATGGGGCCTCCTGGAACCATCCAATAGCACTCGACTTTCGTGCAGAAGGAAACCTTGAGGTTTGGAGTAGTTCACAAAACCCATCGTAGGCAAACCTTCCTGGCCTCATGAGGCCCCCACACCATTCAGGAAGAGGCCATGCTGGACAAAAACTCTAGCCTGAGGCACGTCTCAGAGTTGAAATGACCTCAGTGCAGGAGATCTCGATTCAGCCTCTCAGAGTGGGCCTGCCGTGCCATCGGTCCCAAACCTCACGCTAGCTTGTGTTTTCAGACTTCCTTCCTCACACTCCTGGCAAACAAGCCCTCCGGACTAGGAACTCCAGAACCACAACCCAGCCCAGGGTCTGCCCAAGGGAAGAAAAAGGTTTCCCTGTGGGGCTCTCTCCAGAAAACCCAGATGAGGATCAACCTGCTCGGGCCTCGACGGTACCCGAACTGGATAGGCTGCTCTGGGCACTCATGCTCTGTCTGACACAGCCTGAAGCCAGACGTCCAGACAGACAAGGAGACAGCTGGCCGCACACCCAGCACTTCGGACACGCCATGGTCTTATGCCGTCACCTCTTCCTAACCTTGGTTTTCAGATATCTGAACCTAGACATTATATCAATTCTCCACACAGCTGGGTATCGCAAGCACAACACAGAACTCCTCCTTCCCCGTGGCTGTAAAGCTTGCTCTTGGCATGGAGTCACACCTTCAGGGTGGGAGAAACCTTCCTGGTCCCTGATGCCACGCCCAAACTTGAGTGCTGCTTGGGCACAAATTCACACTCTGACCCTCAGCATGAGCCCCATGTCAAAGAAAGGCCTGTCAGGGCCTGGGCCAAGAGCACGCATATGGGGCTTGCCAAGCCCCTATGCACCCAATCCTCACCAGTGTTTGACTTTTCCAGTCGCCCCGCCCGTACCTGGGGCTCTGCTCTGGAATCCCTTTCTTGGAGAGACACGTGAGCCAGACAACACTTTTCCACCCTTCCCACAAAATGACCCCAAACTCTTGGAAGCTGGGACAAATCCCCAGAGAGGGATACTCGTCCACAGTCCCTGAGGCCACCCCTCCAATCCACGGTTATCTCGGACACAACATCCAGAGACAAAAGCCTGAAGGAACGCCTCCCACTCGCCCTTGTTTCAGAGGCCCAGGAGCTCCCTCTCGGGCTGTACATCCGGCCTGCCATACCCTAGGCGCCACTCATAAGCTGAGTTTGTGTTTTCAGACTTCTGTGCCCTCAGCCTGGACCCACACAACCGCCAGGCTAGGGCCTCTGGAGCCACAGCGAAAGATTGTGCCTGCCCTCTCCAAGGAAATTGTGCCCAATCCATTGACCACAACCCTACAGTTTAGAGAAAAGCTCCAAGGCCCCTGAGGCCATCAATAGTGTAGGCCACCCTGGACTAAGAGGGGCTCTCTGACACCAGCGGAGCAACTATCTCCACTTAGACTCTCAGACAGTGTCCCCAGAGACAGAAGGTTGAAATGGACAGGCCCCCAGGCCCTAATCTGAACCTTAGCTTTGGTTTCCATGTGTCCGTCCTCAGAGGTCTGTTTTCGTAGACCAGCACACGGGGCTTTTCTGAGGCACCAAACCAAACCTCTCTCGCCTCCACATGGGGAGCTTACTTACTGGGGATGTATCAAACCCTTCAGGTAGGAGAGTTCCGCAGGGCCAATGAACAACCAGCACATTCTAAGGTTTCCATGGACCCAAACGCACATTATGACGCATCCTCAGGAGAGGCCATTTCAACTCAGCCCCCTGGTTAGCGTGCCCCAGAGGCAGCAGATCAAACATATCTTGTGGCTAATGGCCAATGGGAATGCGAGGCATGCTGTACAGGGATCCATCCTTTGAACCGTGCTCTCCAGTCCTTCCGTATGGTATGTCCTGGAGCCATGTAACAGGACTCGAATGTCCCACAGAAGGAAACCTGGTGGTTTGGGGCAACCTCCAAACTCAGCGTGGGAAAACTTCCTTGGCCTCATGAGGCCCCCGCTTCATGAAGGTGCCATCATGGACACATACTCCAGCCTCATCCAACGTCTGATCCTCAGACTGACTTCAGATGCAGGAGATTTTGATTCAGCCTCTGCCTAGTGGGCCTGCTCTGCCCTTGGCTCCAATCCTCACTTTAGCTTGTGTTCCTAGACTTCCGTCCTCACACTCCTGGCCCACAAACCCTCCCTACTGGGAATTCTGGGGCCACAATGTAGCACTCCGCCTGCCTCCCAGGAGAAAAACTTTGTCTATGGTGCTGCCCAGAAACCCCAAATGAGGATCAAACTGCTTGGCCCTCGGCAACACCCCAATTGCATAGGCTACCTTAAACACTGATGCTCTGTCGCAAATAGCCTGAGCCCAGACCTTCCAACAGACACCGACACAGCTGGCTGCACACCCAGCACATTGGACCCGCCACTGCCTTAGGCCACCATCCATTCCCAACCTGGGTTTTCAGTCATCAGAACCTAGACCTTATCTCCAATCCCTGCACAGGGGGGAACCTGATGCACAAGTCAGAACCCCTCCTTCCCCATGGCAAGAAACCTTGCTGCTGGCAGTGAGTCAAACCTTCAGTGTAGGAGAAAACGGCATGGCCCATGAGGCCACGCCCATGTGTGAGGGCCGCCTTGGGCACAAACACACATTGTGACCCTCAGCGTGAGTACCTTATTCAAGTAACGCCTCTCAGTGATTGGACCAAGAGCCCGCATATGTGGCTTGCCATGCCCATAGGCACGCAGGACTAACTAGATGGTGTGCATTCCAGTTGAGGGAACCCACTGCTGTGCTCTAGAGTCCCTCTCCTGGGGGGTCCCCTGTGGCAGAAAACAGTACTCTTCCCTTCCCACAGAATGAACCCAAACACTTGGGAGCTTGGACAATCCCCCGAGAGGAAGGCTCTTCCTCGGCCCCTGAAGCAACCCCTACCCTGAACGGCCACTGTGAACGCAACACCCAGAGACAAAAGCCTGAGCGACTGCCTCCCACTTGCCCTCCTTTGATATCCAGAGGATCTCCCCTCTCGGACTGGAGATCAGGCCTGCCATTACCTTGGCCCCTACCTGAGCCAAGTTTGCTTTTTCAGACATCTGTCCCCACAGCCCTGGCAAACACAGCCTCTAGGCTGGGTCCTCTGGAGCCATACCACAGGACCATGCCTGCTCTCTCCTGGGAAACTCTGTCCATTCCTTTGGCCACACACCTCCAGAATATGAGAAACCTCAAGGCCCCCGAGGACATACCATTACCGGGAGCCTCCCTGCACACACAGGGGCCTTCGGACACAAGCGGAGCTGCTACCTCCATGAAGGCATGCACACAGATGTCAACAGAGATAGAAGTTTGAGCCCGACAGGCCCTTAGGCCCTAATCTCAACTCTTGCTTTGTTTTCCAGGTGTCACTCCTCAGAGGCTTTGGTTCGAAGAACAGGATATGGGGCTTTCCTGAGGCACTGAACAGAACTTCTCTCGTCTCCACATGGGAAGCTTCCTTGTTGGAGCCGTGTCAAACACCTCAGGTTGGAGAATCCTGCAGAGTCCCTGAGCCACCTCCACATTCCAAGGTCTCCCAGGCCACCAAGCCACAGTAGGACTCATCTTCAGGAGAGTCCATTTCAACTCTCCCCTCTGGGTAGCTCACCCAGGAGCCCGCAGATTGAGCCTGCCTTGTCCTGACTAAAGAGTGGGAATATGAGGTGGCGTTCCCAGGCATCCATGCTTAGACACCTGCTCTCGAGTCTTTCCGTATGGGGCCTCCTGGAACCATCCAATAGCACTCGACTTTCGTGCAGAAGGAAACCTTGAGGTTTGGAGTAGTTCACAAATCCCATCGTAGGCAAACCTTCCTGGCCTCATGAGGCCCCCACACCATTCAGGAAGAGGCCATGCTGGACAAAAACTCTAGCCTGAGGCACGTCTCAGAGTTGACATGACCTCAGTGCAGGAGATCTCGATTCAGCCTCTCAGAGTGGGCCTGCCGTGCCATCGGTCCCAAACCTCACGCAAGCTTGTGTTTTCAGACTTCCTTCCTCACACTCCTGGCAAACAAGCCCTCCGGACTAGGAACTCCAGAACCACAACCCAGCCCAGGGTCTGCCCAAGGGAAGAAAAACGTTTCCCTGAGGGGCTCTCTCCAGAAAACCCAGATGAGGATCAACCTGCTCGGGCCTCGACGGTACCCGAACTGTATAGGCTGCTCTGGGCACTCATGCTCTGTCTGACACAGCCTGAAGCCAGACGTCCAGACAGACAAGGAGACAGCTGGCCGCACACCCAGCACTTCGGACACGCCATGGTCTTATGCCATCACCTCTTCCTAACCTTGGTTTTCAGATATCTGAACCTAGACATTATATCAATTCTCCACACAGCTGGGTATCGCAAGCACAACACAGAACTACTCCTTCCCCGTGGCTGTAAAGCTTGCTCTTGGCATGGAGTCACACCTTCAGGGTGGGAGAAACCTTCCTGGTCCCTGATGCCACGCCCAAACTTGAGTGCTGCTTGGGCACAAATTCACACTCTGACCCTCAGCATGAGCCCCATGTCAAAGAAAGGCCTGTCAGGGCCTGGGCCAAGAGCCCGCATATGGGGCTTGCCAAGCCCCTATGCACCCAATGCTCACTAGTGTTTGAGTTTTCCAGTCGCCCCGCCCGTACCTGGGGCTCTGCTCTGGAATCCCTTTCTTGGAGAGACACGTGAGCCAGACAACACTTTTCCACCCTTCCCACAAAATGACCCCAAACTCTTGGGAGCTGGGACAAATCCCCAGAGAGGGATACTCGTCCACAGTCCCTGAGGCCACCCCTCCAATCCACGGCTATCTCGGACACAACATCCAGAGACAAAAGCCTGAAGGAACGCCTCCCACTCGCCCTTGTTTCAGAGGACCAGGAGCTCCCTCTCGGGCTGTACATCCGGCCTGCCATACCCTAGGCGCCACTCATAAGCTGAGTTTGTGTTTTCAGACTTCTGTGCCCTCAGCCTGGACCCACACAACCGCCAGGCTAGGGCCTCTGGAGCCACAGCGAAAGATTGTGCCTGCCCTCTCCAAGGAAATTGTGCCCAATCCATTGACCACAACCCTACAGGTTAGGGAAAAGCTCCAAGGCCCCTGAGGCCATCAATAGTGTAGGCCACCCTGGACTAAGAGGGGCTCTCTGACACCAGCGGAGCAACTATCTCCACTTAGACTCTCAGACAGTGTCCCCAGAGACAGAAGGTTGAAATGGACAGGCCCCCAGGCCCTAATCTGAACCTTAGCTTTGGTTTCCATGTGTCCGTCCTCAGAGGTCTGTTTTCGTAGACCAGCACACGGGGCTTTTCTGAGGCTCCAAACCAAACCTCTCTCGTGTCCCCATGGGGAGCTTACTTACTGGGGATGTATCAAACCCTTCAGGTAGGAGAGTTCCGCAGGGCCACTGAACAACCAGCACATTCCAAGGTTTCCATGGACCCAAACGCACATTATGACGCATCCTCAGGAGAGGCCATTTCAACTCAGCCCCCTGGTTAGCGTGCCCCAGAGGCAGCAGATCAAACATATCTTGTGGCTAATGGCCAATGGGAATGCGAGGCATGCTGTACAGGGATCCATCCTTCGAACCGTGCTCTCCAGTCCTTCCGTATGGTATGTCCTGGAGCCATGTAACAGGACTCGAATGTCCCACAGAAGGAAACCTGGTGGTTTGGGGCAACCTCCAAACTCAGCGTGGGAAAACTTCCTTGGCCTCATGAGGCCCCCGCTTCATGAAGGTGCCATCATGGACACATACTCCAGCCTCAGCCAACGTCTGATCCTCAGACTGACTTCAGATGCAGGAGATTTTGATTCAGCCTCTGCCTAGTGGGCCTGCTCTGCCCTTGGCTCCAATCCTCACTTTAGCTTGTGTTCCTAGACTTCCGTCCTCACACTCCTGGCCCACAAACCCTCCCTACTGGGAATTCTGGGGCCACAATGTAGCACTCCGCCTGCCTCCCAGGAGAAAAACTTTGTCTATGGTGCTGCCCAGAAACCCCAAATGAGGATCAAACTGCTTGGCCCTCGGCAACACCCGAATTGCATAGGCTACCTTAAACACTGATGCTCTGTCGCAAATAGCCTGAGCCCAGACCTTCCAACAGACACCGACACAGCTGGCTGCACACCCAGCACATTGGACCCGCCACTGCCTTAGGCCACCATCCATTCCCAACCTGGGTTTTCAGTCATCAGAACCTAGACCTTATCTCCAATCCCTGCACAGGGGGGAACCTGATGCACAAGTCAGAACCCCTCCTTCCCCATGGCAAGAAACCTTGCTGCTGGCAGTGAGTCAAACCTTCAGTGTAGGAGAAAACGGCATGGCCCATGAGGCCACGCCCATGTGTGAGGGCCGCCTTGGGCACAAACACACATTGTGACCCTCAGCGTGAGTACCTTATTCAAGTAACGCCTCTCAGTGATTGGACCAAGAGCCCGCATATGTGGCTTGCCATGCCCATAGGCACGCAGGACTAACTAGATGGTGTGCATTCCAGTTGAGGGAACCCACTGCTGTGCTCTAGAGTCCCTCTCCTGGGGGGTCCCCTGTGGCAGAAAACAGTACTCTTCCCTTCCCACAGAATGAACCCAAACACTTGGGAGCTTGGACAATCCCCCGAGAGGAAGGCTCTTCCTCGGCCCCTGAAGCAACCCCTACCCTGAACGGCCACTGTGAACGCAACACCCAGAGACAAAAGCCTGAGCGACTGCCTCCCACTTGCCCTCCTTTGATATCCAGAGGATCTCCCCTCTCGGACTGGAGATCAGGCCTGCCATTACCTTGGCCCCTACCTGAGCCAAGTTTGCTTTTTCAGACATCTGTCCCCACAGCCCTGGCAAACACAGCCTCTAGGCTGGGTCCTCTGGAGCCATACCACAGGACCATGCCTGCTCTCTCCTGGGAAACTCTGTCCATTCCTTTGGCCACACACCTCCAGAATATGAGAAACCTCAAGGCCCCCGAGGACATACCATTACCGGGAGCCTCCCTGCACACACAGGGGCCTTCGGACACAAGCGGAGCTGCTACCTCCATGAAGGCATGCACACAGATGTCAACAGAGATAGAAGTTTGAGCCCGACAGGCCCTTAGGCCCTAATCTCAACTCTTGCTTTGTTTTCCAGGTGTCACTCCTCAGAGGCTTTGGTTCGAAGAACAGGATATGGGGCTTTCCTGAGGCACTGAACAGAACTTCTCTCGTCTCCACATGGGAAGCTTCCTTGTTGGAGCCGTGTCAAACACCCCAGGTTGGAGAATCCTGCAGAGTCCCTGAGCCACCTCCACATTCCAAGGTCTCCCAGGCCACCAAGCCACAGTAGGACTCATCTTCAGGAGAGTCCATTTCAACTCTCCCCTCTGGGTAGCTCACCCAGGAGCCCGCAGATTGAGCCTGCCTTGTCCTGACTAAAGAGTGGGAATATGAGGTGGCGTTCCCAGGCATCCATGCTTAGACACCTGCTCTCGAGTCTTTCCGTATGGGGCCTCCTGGAACCATCCAATAGCACTCGACTTTCGTGCAGAAGGAAACCTTGAGGTTTGGAGTAGTTCACAAATCCCATCGTAGGCAAACCTTCCTGGCCTCATGAGGCCCCCACACCATTCAGGAAGAGGCCATGCTGGACAAAAACTCTAGCCTGAGGCACGTCTCAGAGTTGAAATGACCTCAGTGCAGGAGATCTCGATTCAGCCTCTCAGAGTGGGCCTGCCGTGCCATCGGTCCCAAACCTCACGCAAGCTTGTGTTTTCAGACTTCCTTCCTCACACTCCTGGCAAACAAGCCCTCCGGACTAGGAACTCCAGAACCACAACCCAGCGCAGGGTCTGCCCAAGGGAAGAAAAACGTTTCCCTGAGGGGCTCTCTCCAGAAAACCCAGATGAGGATCAACCTGCTCGGGCCTCGACGGTACCGAACTGTATAGGCTGCTCTGGGCACTCATGCTCTGTCTGACACAGCCTGAAGCCAGACGTCCAGACAGACAAGGAGACAGCTGGCCGCACACCCAGCACTTCGGACACGCCATGGTCTTATGCCATCACCTCTTCCTAACCTTGGTTTTCAGATATCTGAACCTAGACATTATATCAATTCTCCACACAGCTGGGTATCGCAAGCACAACACAGAACTCCTCCTTCCCCGTGGCTGTAAAGCTTGCTCTTGGCATGGAGTCACACCTTCAGGGTGGGAGAAACCTTCCTGGTCCCTGATGCCACGCCCAAACTTGAGTGCTGCTTGGGCACAAATTCACACTCTGACCCTCAGCATGAGCCCCATGTCAACGAAAGGCCTGTCAGGGCCTGGGCCAAGAGCCCGCATATGGGGCTTGCCAAGCCCCTATGCACCCAATCCTCACTAGTGTTTGAGTTTTCCAGTCGCCCCGCCCGTACCTGGGGCTCTGCTCTGGAATCCCTTTCTTGGAGAGACACGTGAGCCAGACAACACTTTTCCACCCTTCCCACAAAATGACCCCAAACTCTTGGGAGCTGGGACAAATCCCCAGAGAGGGATCCTCGTCCACAGTCCCTGAGGCCACCCCTCCAATCCACGGCTATCTCGGACACAACATCCAGAGACAAAAGCCTGAAGGAACGCCTCCCACTCGCCCTTGTTTCAGAGGACCAGGAGCTCCCTCTCGGGCTGTACATCCGGCCTGCCATACCCTAGGCGCCACTCATAAGCTGAGTTTGTGTTTTCAGACTTCTGTGCCCTCAGCCTGGACCCACACAACCGCCAGGCTAGGGCCTCTGGAGCCACAGCGAAAGATTGTGCCTGCCCTCTCCAAGGAAATTGTGCCCAATCCATTGACCACAACCCTACAGGTTAGGGAAAAGCTCCAAGGCCCCTGAGGCCATCAATAGTGTAGGCCACCCTGGACTAAGAGGGGCTCTCTGACACCAGCGGAGCAACTATCTCCACTTAGACTCTCAGACAGTGTCCGCAGAGACAGAAGGTTGAAATGGACAGGCCCCCAGGCCCTAATCTGAACCTTAGCTTTGGTTTCCATGTGTCCGTCCTCAGAGGTCTGTTTTCGTAGACCAGCACACGGGGCTATTCTGAGGCACCAAACCAAACCTCTCTCGCCTCCACATGGGGAGCTTACTTACTGGGGATGTATCAAACCCTTCAGGTAGGAGAGTTCCGCAGGGCCACTGAACAACCAGCACATTCCAAGGTTTCCATGGACCCAAACGCACATTATGACGCATCCTCAGGAGAGGCCATTTCAACTCAGCCCCCTGGTTAGCGTGCCCCAGAGGCAGCAGATCAAACATATCTTGTGGCTAATGGCCAATGGGAATGCGAGGCATGCTGTACAGGGATCCATCCTTCGAACCGTGCTCTCCAGTCCTTCCGTATGGTATGTCCTGGAGCCATGCAACAGGACTCGAATGTCCCACAGAAGGAAACCTGGTGGTTTGGGGCAACCTCCAAACTCAGCGTGGGAAAACTTCCTTGGCCTCATGAGGCCCCCGCTTCATGAAGGTGCCATCATGGACACATACTCCAGCCTCAGCCAACGTCTGATCCTCAGCCTGACTTCAGATGCAGGAGATTTTGATTCAGCCTCTGCCTAGTGGGCCTGCTCTGCCCTTGGCTCCAATCCTCACTTTAGCTTGTGTTCCTAGACTTCCGTCCTCACACTCCTGGCCCACAAACCCTCCCTACTGGGAATTCTGGGGCCACAATGTAGCACTCCGCCTGCCTCCCAGGAGAAAAACTTTGTCTATGGTGCTGCCCAGAAACCCCAAATGAGGATCAAACTGCTTGGCCCTCGGCAACACCCCAATTGCATAGGCTACCTTAAACACTGATGCTCTGTCGCAAATAGCCTGAGCCCAGACCTTCCAACAGACACCGACACAGCTGGCTGCACACCCAGCACATTGGACCCGCCACTGCCTTAGGCCACCATCCATTCCCAACCTGGGTTTTCAGTCATCAGAACCTAGACCTTATCTCCAATCCCTGCACAGGGGGGAACCTGATGCACAAGTCAGAACCCCTCCTTCCCCATGGCAAGAAACCTTGCTGCTGGCAGTGAGTCAAACCTTCAGTGTAGGAGAAAACGGCATGGCCCATGAGGCCACGCCCATGTGTGAGGGCCGCCTTGGGCACAAACACACATTGTGACCCTCAGCGTGAGTACCTTATTCAAGTAACGCCTCTCAGTGATTGGACCAAGAGCCCGCATATGTGGCTTGCCATGGCCATAGGCACTCAGGACTAACTAGATGGTGTGCATTCCAGTTGAGGGAACCCACTGCTGTGCTCTAGAGTCCCTCTCCTGGGGGGTCCCCTGTGGCAGAAAACAGTACTCTTCCCTTCCCACAGAATGAACCCAAACACTTGGGAGCTTGGACAATCCCCCGAGAGGAAGGCTCTTCCTCGGCCCCTGAAGCAACCCCTACCCTGAACGGCCACTGTGAACGCAACACCCAGAGACAAAAGCCTGAGCGACTGCCTCCCACTTGCCCTCCTTTGATATCCAGAGGATCTCCCCTCTCGGACTGGAGATCAGGCCTGCCATTACCTTGGCCCCTACCTGAGCCAAGTTTGCTTTTTCAGACATCTGTCCCCACAGCCCTGGCAAACACAGCCTCTAGGCTGGGTCCTCTGGAGCCATACCACAGGACCATGCCTGCTCTCTCCTGGGAAACTCTGTCCATTCCTTTGGCCACACACCTCCAGAATATGAGAAACCTCAAGGCCCCCGAGGACATACCATTACCGGGAGCCTCCCTGCACACACAGGGGCCTTCGGACACAAGCGGAGCTGCTACCTCCATGAAGGCATGCACACAGATGTCAACAGAGATAGAAGTTTGAGCCCGACAGGCCCTTAGGCCCTAATCTCAACTCTTGCTTTGTTTTCCAGGTGTCACTCCTCAGAGGCTTTGGTTCGAAGAACAGGATATGGGGCTTTCCTGAGGCACTGAACAGAACTTCTCTCGTCTCCACATGGGAAGCTTCCTTGTTGGAGCCGTGTCAAACACCTCAGGTTGGAGAATCCTGCAGAGTCCCTGAGCCACCTCCACATTCCAAGGTCTCCCAGGCCACCAAGCCACAGTAGGACTCATCTTCAGGAGAGTCCATTTCAACTCTCCCCTCTGGGTAGCTCACCCAGGAGCCCGCAGATTGAGCCTGCCTTGTCCTGACTAAAGAGTGGGAATATGAGGTGGCGTTCCCAGGCATCCATGCTTAGACACCTGCTCTCGAGTCTTTCCGTATGGGGCCTCCTGGACCCATCCAATAGCACTCGACTTTCGTGCAGAAGGAAACCTTGAGGTTTGGAGTAGTTCACAAATCCCATCGTAGGCAAACCTTCCTGGCCTCATGAGGCCCCCACACCATTCAGGAAGAGGCCATGCTGGACAAAAACTCTAGCCTGAGGCACGTCTCAGAGTTGACATGACCTCAGTGCAGGAGATCTCGATTCAGCCTCTCAGAGTGGGCCTGCCGTGCCATCGGTCCCAAACCTCACGCAAGCTTGTGTTTTCAGACTTCCTTCCTCACACTCCTGGCAAACAAGCCCTCCGGACTAGGAACTCCAGAACCACAACCCAGCCCAGGGTCTGCCCAAGGGAAGAAAAACGTTTCCCTGAGGGGCTCTCTCCAGAAAACCCAGATGAGGATCAACCTGCTCGGGCCTCGACGGTACCCGAACTGTATAGGCTGCTCTGGGCACTCATGCTCTGTCTGACACAGCCTGAAGCCAGACGTCCAGACAGACAAGGAGACAGCTGGCCGCACACCCAGCACTTCGGACACGCCATGGTCTTATGCCATCACCTCTTCCTAACCTTGGTTTTCAGATATCTGAACCTAGACATTATATCAATTCTCCACACAGCTGGGTATCGCAAGCACAACACAGAACTCCTCCTTCCCCGTGGCTGTAAAGCTTGCTCTTGGCATGGAGTCACACCTTCAGGGTGGGAGAAACCTTCCTGGTCCCTGATGCCACGCCCAAACTTGAGTGCTGCTTGGGCACAAATTCACACTCTGACCCTCAGCATGAGCCCCATGTCAAAGAAAGGCCTGTCAGGGCCTGGGCCAAGAGCCCGCATATGGGGCTTGCCAAGCCCCTATGCACCCAATCCTCACTAGTGTTTGAGTTTTCCAGTCGCCCCGCCCGTACCTGGGGCTCTGCTCTGGAATCCCTTTCTTGGAGAGACACGTGAGCCAGACAACACTTTTCCACCCTTCCCACAAAATGACCCCAAACTCTTGGGAGCTGGGACAAATCCCCAGAGAGGGATCCTCGTCCACAGTCCCTGAGGCCACCCCTCCAATCCACGGCTATCTCGGACACAACATCCAGAGACAAAAGCCTGAAGGAACGCCTCCCACTCGCCCTTGTTTCAGAGGACCAGGAGCTCCCTCTCGGGCTGTACATCCGGCCTGCCATACCCTAGGCGCCACTCATAAGCTGAGTTTGTGTTTTCAGACTTCTGTGCCCTCAGCCTGGACCCACACAACCGCCAGGCTAGGGCCTCTGGAGCCACAGCGAAAGATTGTGCCTGCCCTCTCCAAGGAAATTGTGCCCAATCCATTGACCACAACCCTACAGGTTAGGGAAAAGCTCCAAGGCCCCTGAGGCCATCAATAGTGTAGGCCACCCTGGACTAAGAGGGGCTCTCTGACACCAGCGGAGCAACTATCTCCACTTAGACTCTCAGACAGTGTCCCCAGAGACAGAAGGTTGAAATGGACAGGCCCCCAGGACCTAATCTGAACCTTAGCTTTGGTTTCCATGTGTCCGTCCTCAGAGGTCTGTTTTCGTAGACCAGCACACGGGGCTTTTCTGAGGCTCCAAACCAAACCTCTCTCGCCTCCACATGGGGAGCTTACTTACTGGGGATGTATCAAACCCTTCAGGTAGGAGAGTTCCGCAGGGCCACTGAACAACCAGCACATTCCAAGGTTTCCATGGACCCAAACGCACATTATGACGCATCCTCAGGAGAGGCCATTTCAACTCAGCCCCCTGGTTAGCGTGCCCCAGAGGCAGCAGATCAAACATATCTTGTGGCTAATGGCCAATGGGAATGCGAGGCATGCTGTACAGGGATCCATCCTTCGAACCGTGCTCTCCAGTCCTTCCGTATGGTATGTCCTGGAGCCATGCAACAGGACTCGAATGTCCCACAGAAGGAAACCTGGTGGTTTGGGGCAACCTCCAAACTCAGCGTGGGAAAACTTCCTTGGCCTCATGAGGCCCCCCGCTTCATGAAGGTGCCATCATGGACACATACTCCAGCCTCAGCCAACGTCTGATCCTCAGACTGACTTCAGATGCAGGAGATTTTGATTCAGCCTCTGCCTAGTGGGCCTGCTCTGCCCTTGGCTCCAATCCTCACTTTAGCTTGTGTTCCTACACTTCCGTCCTCACACTCCTGGCCCACAAACCCTCCCTACTGGGAATTCTGGGGCCACAATGTAGCACTCCGCCTGCCTCCCAGGAGAAAAACTTTGTCTATGGTGCTGCCCAGAAACCCCAAATGAGGATCAAACTGCTTGGCCCTCGGCAACACCCCAATTGCATAGGCTACCTTAAACACTGATGCTCTGTCGCAAATAGCCTGAGCCCAGACCTTCCAACAGACACCGACACAGCTGGCTGCACACCCAGCACATTGGACCCGCCACTGCCTTAGGCCACCATCCATTCCCAACCTGGGTTTTCAGTCATCAGAACCTAGACCTTATCTCCAATCCCTGCACAGGGGGGAACCTGATGCACAAGTCAGAACCCCTCCTTCCCCATGGCAAGAAACCTTGCTGCTGGCAGTGAGTCAAACCTTCAGTGTAGGAGAAAACGGCATGGCCCATGAGGCCACGCCCATGTGTGAGGGCCGCCTTGGGCACAAACACACATTGTGACCCTCAGCGTGAGTACCTTATTCAAGTAACGCCTCTCAGTGATTGGACCAAGAGCCCGCATATGTGGCTTGCCATGGCCATAGGCACTCAGGACTAACTAGATGGTGTGCATTCCAGTTGAGGGAACCCACTGCTGTGCTCTAGAGTCCCTCTCCTGGGGGGTCCCCTGTGGCAGAAAACAGTACTCTTCCCTTCCCACAGAATGAACCCAAACACTTGGGAGCTTGGACAATCCCCCGAGAGGAAGGCTCTTCCTCGGCCCCTGAAGCAACCCCTACCCTGAACGGCCACTGTGAATGCAACACCCAGAGACAAAAGCCTGAGCGACTGCCTCCCACTTGCCCTCCTTTGATATCCAGAGGATCTCCCCTCTCGGACTGGAGATCAGGCCTGCCATTACCTTGGCCCCTACCTGAGCCAAGTTTGCTTTTTCAGACATCTGTCCCCACAGCCCTGGCAAACACAGCCTCTAGGCTGGGTCCTCTGGAGCCATACCACAGGACCATGCCTGCTCTCTCCTGGGAAACTCTGTCCATTCCTTTGGCCACACACCTCCAGAATATGAGAAACCTCAAGGCCCCCGAGGACATACCATTACCGGGAGCCTCCCTGCACACACAGGGGCCTTCGGACACAAGCGGAGCTGCTACCTCCATGAAGGCATGCACACAGATGTCAACAGAGATAGAAGTTTGAGCCCGACAGGCCCTTAGGCCCTAATCTCAACTCTTGCTTTGTTTTCCAGGTGTCACTCCTCAGAGGCTTTGGTTCGAAGAACAGGATATGGGGCTTTCCTGAGGCACTGAACAGAACTTCTCTCGTCTCCACATGGGAAGCTTCCTTGTTGGAGCCGTGTCAAACACCTCAGGTTGGAGAATCCTGCAGAGTCCCTGAGCCACCTCCACATTCCAAGGTCTCCCAGGCCACCAAGCCACAGTAGGACTCATCTTCAGGAGAGTCCATTTCAACTCTCCCCTCTGGGTAGCTCACCCAGGAGCCCGCAGATTGAGCCTGCCTTGTCCTGACTAAAGAGTGGGAATATGAGGTGGCGTTCCCAGGCATCCATGCTTAGACACCTGCTCTCGAGTCTTTCCGTATGGGGCCTCCTGGAACCATCCAATAGCACTCGACTTTCGTGCAGAAGGAAACCTTGAGGTTTGGAGTAGTTCACAAATCCCATCGTAGGCAAACCTTCCTGGCCTCATGAGGCCCCCACACCATTCAGGAAGAGGCCATGCTGGACAAAAACTCTAGCCTGAGGCACGTCTCAGAGTTGACATGACCTCAGTGCAGGAGATCTCGATTCAGCCTCTCAGAGTGGGCCTGCCGTGCCATCGGTCCCAAACCTCACGCAAGCTTGTGTTTTCAGACTTCCTTCCTCACACTCCTGGCAAACAAGCCCTCCGGACTAGGAACTCCAGAACCACAACCCAGCCCAGGGTCTGCCCAAGGGAAGAAAAACGTTTCCCTGAGGGGCTCTCTCCAGAAAACCCAGATGAGGATCAACCTGCTCGGGCCTCGACGGTACCGAACTGTATAGGCTGCTCTGGGCACTCATGCTCTGTCTGACACAGCCTGAAGCCAGACGTCCAGACAGACAAGGAGACAGCTGGCCGCACACCCAGCACTTCGGACACGCCATGGTCTTATGCCATCACCTCTTCCTAACCTTGGTTTTCAGATATCTGAACCTAGACATTATATCAATTCTCCACACAGCTGGGTATCGCAAGCACAACACAGAACTCCTCCTTCCCCGTGGCTGTAAAGCTTGCTCTTGGCATGGAGTCACACCTTCAGGGTGGGAGAAACCTTCCTGGTCCCTGATGCCACGCCCAAACTTGAGTGCTGCTTGGGCACAAATTCACACTCTGACCCTCAGCATGAGCCCCATGTCAAAGAAAGGCCTGTCAGGGCCTGGGCCAAGAGCCCGCATATGGGGCTTGCCAAGCCCCTATGCACCCAATCCTCACTAGTGTTTGAGTTTTCCAGTCGCCCCGCCCGTACCTGGGGCTCTGCTCTGGAATCCCTTTCTTGGAGAGACACGTGAGCCAGACAACACTTTTCCACCCTTCCCACAAAATGACCCCAAACTCTTGGGAGCTGGGACAAATCCCCAGAGAGGGATACTCGTCCACAGTCCCTGAGGCCACCCCTCCAATCCACGGCTATCTCGGACACAACATCCAGAGACAAAAGCCTGAAGGAACGCCTCCCACTCGCCCTTGTTTCAGAGGACCAGGAGCTCCCTCTCGGGCTGTACATCCGGCCTGCCATACCCTAGGCGCCACTCATAAGCTGAGTTTGTGTTTTCAGACTTCTGTGCCCTCAGCCTGGACCCACACAACCGCCAGGCTAGGGCCTCTGGAGCCACAGCGAAAGATTGTGCCTGCCCTCTCCAAGGAAATTGTGCCCAATCCATTGACCACAACCCTACAGGTTAGGGAAAAGCTCCAAGGCCCCTCAGGCCATCAATAGTGTAGGCCACCCTGGACTAAGAGGGGCTCTCTGACACCAGCGGAGCAACTATCTCCACTTAGACTCTCAGACAGTGTCCGCAGAGACAGAAGGTTGAAATGGACAGGCCCCCAGGACCTAATCTGAACCTTAGCTTTGGTTTCCATGTGTCCGTCCTCAGAGGTCTGTTTTCGTAGACCAGCACACGGGGCTTTTCTGAGGCTCCAAACCAAACCTCTCTCGCCTCCACATGGGGAGCTTACTTACTGGGGATGTATCAAACCCTTCAGGTAGGAGAGTTCCGCAGGGCCACTGAACAACCAGCACATTCCAAGGTTTCCATGGACCCAAACGCACATTATGACGCATCCTCAGGAGAGGCCATTTCAACTCAGCCCCCTGGTTAGCGTGCCCCAGAGGCAGCAGATCAAACATATCTTGTGGCTAATGGCCAATGGGAATGCGAGGCATGCTGTACAGGGATCCATCCTTCGAACCGTGCTCTCCAGTCCTTCCGTATGGTATGTCCTGGAGCCATGCAACAGGACTCGAATGTCCCACAGAAGGAAACCTGGTGGTTTGGGGCAACCTCCAAACTCAGCGTGGGAAAACTTCCTTGGCCTCATGAGGCCCCCGCTTCATGAAGGTGCCATCATGGACACATACTCCAGCCTCAGCCAACGTCTGATCCTCAGCCTGACTTCAGATGCAGGAGATTTTGTTTCAGCCTCTGCCTAGTGGGCCTGCTCTGCCCTTGGCTCCAATCCTCACTTTAGCTTGTGTTCCTAGACTTCCGTCCTCACACTCCTGGCCCACAAACCCTCCCTACTGGGAAATCTGGGTCCACAATGAAGCACTCTGCCTGCCTCCCAGGAGAAAAACTTTGTCTATGGTGCTGCCCAGAAACCCCAAATGAGGATCAAACTGCTTGGCCCTCGGCAACACCCCAATTGCATAGGCTACCTTAAACACTGATGCTCTGTCGCAAATAGCCTGAGCCCAGACCTTCCAACAGACACCGACACAGCTGGCTGCACACCCAGCACATTGGACCCGCCACTGCCTTAGGCCACCATCCATTCCCAACCTGGGTTTTCAGTCATCAGAACCTAGACCTTATCTCCAATCCCTGCACAGGGGGGAACCTGATGCACAAGTCAGAACCCCTCCTTCCCCATGGCAAGAAACCTTGCTGCTGGCAGTGAGTCAAACCTTCAGTGTAGGAGAAAACGGCATGGCCCATGAGGCCACGCCCATGTGTGAGGGCCGCCTTGGGCACAAACACACATTGTGACCCTCAGCGTGAGTACCTTATTCAAGTAACGCCTCTCAGTGATTGGACCAAGAGCCCGCATATGTGGCTTGCCATGCCCATAGGCACGCAGGACTAACTAGATGGTGTGCATTCCAGTTGAGGGAACCCACTGCTGTGCTCTAGAGTCCCTCTCCTGGGGGGTCCCCTGTGGCAGAAAACAGTACTCTTCCCTTCCCACAGAATGAACCCAAACACTTGGGAGCTTGGACAATCCCCCGAGAGGAAGGCTCTTCCTCGGCCCCTGAAGCAACCCCTACCCTGAACGGCCACTGTGAACGCAACACCCAGAGACAAAAGCCTGAGCGACTGCCTCCCACTTGCCCTCCTTTGATTCCAGAGGATCTCCCCTCTCGGACTGGAGATCAGGCCTGCCATTACCTTGGCCCCTACCTGAGCCAAGTTTGCTTTTTCAGACATCTGTCCCCACAGCCCTGGCAAACACAGCCTCTAGGCTGGGTCCTCTGGAGCCATACCACAGGACCATGCCTGCTCTCTCCTGGGAAACTCTGTCCATTCCTTTGGCCACACACCTCCAGAATATGAGAAACCTCAAGGCCCCCGAGGACATACCATTACCGGGAGCCTCCCTGCACACACAGGGGCCTTCGGACACAAGCGGAGCTGCTACCTCCATGAAGGCATGCACACAGATGTCAACAGAGATAGAAGTTTGAGCCCGACAGGCCCTTAGGCCCTAATCTCAACTCTTGCTTTGTTTTCCAGGTGTCACTCCTCAGAGGCTTTGGTTCGAAGAACAGGATATGGGGCTTTCCTGAGGCACTGAACAGAACTTCTCTCGTCTCCACATGGGAAGCTTCCTTGTTGGAGCCGTGTCAAACACCTCAGGTTGGAGAATCCTGCAGAGTCCCTGAGCCACCTCCACATTCCAAGGTCTCCCAGGCCACCAAGCCACAGTAGGACTCATCTTCAGGAGAGTCCATTTCAACTCTCCCCTCTGGGTAGCTCACCCAGGAGCCCGCAGATTGAGCCTGCCTTGTCCTGACTAAAGAGTGGGAATATGAGGTGGCGTTCCCAGGCATCCATGCTTAGACACCTGCTCTCGAGTCTTTCCGTATGGGGCCTCTTGGAACCATCCAATAGCACTCGACTTTCATGCAGAAGGAAACCTTGAGGTTTGGAGTAGTTCACAAATCCCATCGTAGGCAAACCTTCCTGGCCTCATGAGGCCCCCACACCATTCAGGAAGAGGCCATGCTGGACAAAAACTCTAGCCTGAGGCACGTCTCAGAGTTGAAATGACCTCAGTGCAGGAGATCTCGATTCAGCCTCTCAGAGTGGGCCTGCCGTGCCATCGGTCCCAAACCTCACGCTAGCTTGTGTTTTCAGACTTCCTTCCTCACACTCCTGGCAAACAAGCCCTCCGGACTAGGAACTCCAGAACCACAACCCAGCCCAGGGTCTGCCCAAGGGAAGAAAAACGTTTCCCTGTGGGGCTCTCTCCAGAGAACCCAGATGAGGATCAACCTGCTCGGGCCTCGACGGTACCCGAACTGGATAGGCTGCTCTGGGCACTCATGCTCTGTCTGACACAGCCTGAAGCCAGACGTCCAGACAGACAAGGAGACAGCTGGCCGCACACCCAGCACTTCGGACACGCCATGGTCTTATGCCGTCACCTCTTCCTAACCTTGGTTTTCAGATATCTGAACCTAGACATTATATCAATTCTCCACACAGCTGGGTATCACAAGCACAACACAGAACTCCTCCTTCCCCGTGGCTGTAAAGCTTGCTCTTGGCATGGAGTCACACCTTCAGGGTGGGAGAAACCTTCCTGGTCCCTGATGCCACGCCCAAACTTGAGTGCTGCTTGGGCACAAATTCACACTCTGACCCTCAGCATGAGCCCCATGTCAAAGAAAGGCCTGTCAGGGCCTGGGCCAAGAGCCCGCATATGGGGCTTGCCAAGCCCCTATGCACCCAATCCTCACCAGTGTTTGAGTTTTCCAGTCGCCCCGCCCGTACCTGGGGCTCTGCTCTGGAATCCCTTTCTTGGAGAGACACGTGAGCCAGACAACACTTTTCCACCCTTCCCACAAAATGACCCCAAACTCTTGGGAGCTGGGACAAATCCCCAGAGAGGGATACTCGTCCACAGTCCCTGAGGCCACCCCTCCAATCCACGGCTATCTCGGACACAACATCCAGAGACAAAAGCCTGAAGGAAAGCCTCCCACTCGCCCTTGTTTCAGAGGCCCAGGAGCTCCCTCTCGGGCTGTACATCCGGCCTGCCATACCCTAGGCGCCACTCATAAGCTGAGTTTGTGGTTTCAGACTTCTGTGCCCTCAGCCTGGACCCACACAACCGCCAGGCTAGGGCCTCTGGAGCCACAGCGAAAGATTGTGCCTGCCCTCTCCAAGGAAATTGTGCCCAATCCATTGACCACAACCCTACAGGTTAGGGAAAAGCTCCAAGGCCCCGAGGCCATCAATAGTGTAGGCCACCCTGGACTAAGAGGGGCTCTCTGACACCAGCGGAGCAACTATCTCCACTTAGACTCTCAGACAGTGTCCCCAGAGACAGAAGGTTGAAATGGACAGGCCCCCAGGCCCTAATCTGAACCTTAGCTTTGGTTTCCATGTGTCCGTCCTCAGAGGTCTGTTTTCGTAGACCAGCACACGGGGCTTTTCTGAGGCTCCAAACCAAACCTCTCTCGCCTCCACATGGGGAGCTTACTTACTGGGGATGTATCAAACCCTTCAGGTAGGAGAGTTCCGCAGGGCCACTGAACAACCAGCACATTCCAAGGTTTCCATGGACCCAAACGCACATTATGACGCATCCTCAGGAGAGGCCATTTCAACTCAGCCCCCTGGTTAGCGTGCCCCAGAGGCAGCAGATCAAACATATCTTGTGGCTAATGGCCAATGGGAATGCGAGGCATGCTGTACAGGGATCCATCCTTCGAACCGTGCTCTCCAGTCCTTCCGTATGGTATGTCCTGGAGCCATGCAACAGGACTCGAATGTCCCACAGAAGGAAACCTGGTGGTTTGGGGCAACCTCCAAACTCAGCGTGGGAAAACTTCCTTGGCCTCATGGGGCCCCCGCTTCATGAAGGTGCCATCATGGACACATACTCCAGCCTCAGCCAACGTCTGATCCTCAGCCTGACTTCAGATGCAGGAGATTTTGTTTCAGCCTCTGCCTAGTGGGCCTGCTCTGCCCTTGGTTCCAATCCTCACTTTAGCTTGTGTTCCTAGACTTCCGTCCTCACACTCCTGGCCCACAAACCCTCCCTACTGGGAATTCTGGGGCCACAATGAAGCACTCCGCCTGCCTCCCAGGAGAAAAACTTTGTTTATGGTGCTGCCCAGAAACCCCAAATGAGGATCAAACTGCGTGGCCCTCGGCAACACCCCAATTGCATAGGCTACCTTAAACACTGATGCTCTGTCGCAAATAGCCTGAGCCCAGACCTTCCAACAGACACCGACACAGCTGGCTGCACACCCAGCACATTGGACCCGCCACTGCCTTAGGCCACCATCCATTCCCAACCTGGGTTTTCAGTCATCAGAACCTAGACCTTATCTCCAATCCCTGCACAGGGGGGAACCTGATGCACAAGTCAGAACCCCTCCTTCCCCATGGCAAGAAACCTTGCTGCTGGCAGTGAGTCAAACCTTCAGTGTAGGAGAAAACGGCATGGCCCATGAGGCCACGCCCATGTGTGAGGGCCGCCTTGGGCACAAACACACATTGTGACCCTCAGCGTGAGTACCTTATTCAAGTAACGCCTCTCAGTGATTGGACCAAGAGCCCGCATATGTGGCTTGCCATGCCCATAGGCACGCAGGACTAACTAGAGGGTGTGTATTCCAGTTGAGGGAACCCACTGCTGTGCTCTAGAGTCCCTCTCCTGGGGGGTCCCCTGTGGCAGAAAACAGTACTCTTCCCTTCCCACAGAATGAACCCAAACACTTGGGAGCTTGGACAATCCCCCGAGAGGAAGGCTCTTCCTCGGCCCCTGAAGCAACCCCTACCCTGAACGGCCACTGTGAACGCAACACCCAGAGACAAAAGCCTGAGCGACTGCCTCCCACTTGCCCTCCTTTGATATCCAGAGGATCTCCCCTCTCGGACTGGAGATCAGGCCTGCCATTACCTTGGCCCCTACCTGAGCCAAGTTTGCTTTTTCAGACATCTGTCCCCACAGCCCTGGCAAACACAGCCTCTAGGCTGGGTCCTCTGGAGCCATACCACAGGACCATGCCTGCTCTCTCCTGGGAAACTCTGTCCATTCCTTTGGCCACACACCTCCAGAATATGAGAAACCTCAAGGCCCCCGAGGACATACCATTACCGGGAGCCTCCCTGCACACACAGGGGCCTTCGGACACAAGCTGAGCTGCTACCTCCATGAAGGCATGCACACAGATGTCAACAGAGATAGAAAGTTGAGCCGGACAGGCCCTTAGGCCCTAATCTCAACTCTTGCTTTGTTTTCCAGGTGTCACTCCTCAGAGGCTTTGGTTCGAAGAACAGGATATGGGGCTTTCCTGAGGCACTGAACAGAACTTCTCTCGTCTCCACATGGGAAGCTTCCTTGTTGGAGCCGTGTCAAACACCTCAGGTTGGAGAATCCTGCAGAGTCCCTGAGCCACCTCCACATTCCAAGGTCTCCCAGGCCACCAAGCCACAGTAGGACTCATCTTCAGGAGAGTCCATTTCAACTCTCCCCTCTGGGTAGCTCACCCAGGAGCCCGCAGATTGAGCCTGCCTTGTCCTGACTAAAGAGTGGGAATATGAGGTGGCGTTCCCAGGCATCCATGCTTAGACACCTGCTCTCGAGTCTTTCCGTATGGGGCCTCCTGGAACCATCCAATAGCACTCGACTTTCGTGCAGAAGGAAACCTTGAGGTTTGGAGTAGTTCACAAATCCCATCGTAGGCAAACCTTCCTGGCCTCATGAGGCCCCCACACCATTCAGGAAGAGGCCATGCTGGACAAAAACTCTAGCCTGAGGCACGTCTCAGAGTTGAAATGACCTCAGTGCAGGAGATCTCGATTCAGCCTCTCAGAGTGGGCCTGCCGTGCCATCGGTCCCAAACCTCACGCTAGCTTGTGTTTTCAGACTTCCTTCCTCACACTCCTGGCAAACAAGCCCTCCGGACTAGGAACTCCAGAACCACAACCCAGCCCAGGGTCTGCCCAAGGGAAGAAAAACGTTTCCCTGTGGGGCTCTCTCCAGAAAACCCAGATGAGGATCAACCTGCTCGGGCCTCGACGGTACCCGAACTGGATAGGCTGCTCTGGGCACTCATGCTCTGTCTGACACAGCCTGAAGCCAGACGTCCAGACAGACATGGAGACAGCTGGCCGCACACCCAGCACTTCGGACACGCCATGGTCTTATGCCGTCACCTCTTCCTAACCTTGGTTTTCAGATATCTGAACCTAGACATTATATCAATTCTCCACACAGCTGGGTATCGCAAGCACAACACAGAACTCCTCCTTCCCCGTGGCTGTAAAGCTTGCTCTTGGCATGGAGTCACACCTTCAGGGTGGGAGAAACCTTCCTGGTCCCTGATGCCACGCCCAAACTTGAGTGCTGCTTGGGCACAAATTCACACTCTGACCCTCAGCATGAGCCCCATGTCAAAGAAAGGCCTGTCAGGGCCTGGGCCAAGAGCCCGCATATGGGGCTTGCCAAGCCCCTATGCACCCAATCCTCACCAGTGTTTGAGTTTTCCAGTCGCCCCGCCCGTACCTGGGGCTCTGCTCTGGAATCCCTTTCTTGGAGAGACACGTGAGCCAGACAACACTTTTCCACCCTTCCCACAAAATGACCCCAAACTCTTGGGAGCTGGGACAAATCCCCAGAGAGGGATACTCGTCCACAGTCCCTGAGGCCACCCCTCCAATCCACGGCTATCTCGGACACAACATCCAGAGACAAAAGCCTGAAGGAACGCCTCCCACTCGCCCTTGTTTCAGAGGACCAGGAGCTCCCTCTCGGGCTGTACATCCGGCCTGCCATACCCTAGGCGCCACTCATAAGCTGAGTTTGTGTTTTCAGACTTCTGTGCCCTCAGCCTGGACCCACACAACCGCCAGGCTAGGGCCTCTGGAGCCACAGCGAAAGATTGTGCCTGCCCTCTCCAAGGAAATTGTGCCCAATCCATTGACCACAACCCTACAGGTTAGGGAAAAGCTCCAAGGCCCCTGAGGCCATCAATAGTGTAGGCCACCCTGGACTAAGAGGGGCTCTCTGACACCAGCGGAGCAACTATCTCCACTTAGACTCTCAGACAGTGTCCCCAGAGACAGAAGGTTGAAATGGACAGGCCCCCAGGCCCTAATCTGAACCTTAGCTTTGGTTTCCATGTGTCCGTCCTCAGAGGTCTGTTTTCGTAGACCAGCACACGGGGCTTTTCTGAGGCTCCAAACCAAACCTCTCGCCTCCACATGGGGAGCTTACTTACTGGGGATGTATCAAACCCTTCAGGTAGGAGAGTTCCGCAGGGCCACTGAACAACCAGCACATTCCAAGGTTTCCATGGACCCAAACGCACATTATGACGCATCCTCAGGAGAGGCCATTTCAACTCAGCCCCCTGGTTAGCGTGCCCCAGAGGCAGCAGATCAAACATATCTTGTGGCTAATGGCCAATGGGAATGCGAGGCATGCTGTACAGGGATCCATCCTTCGAACCGTGCTCTCCAGTCCTTCCGTATGGTATGTCCTGGAGCCATGCAACAGGACTCGAATGTCCCACAGAAGGAAACCTGGTGGTTTGGGGCAACCTCCAAACTCAGCGTGGGAAAACTTCATTGGCCTTATGAGGCCCCCGCTTCATGAAGGTGCCATCCTGGACACATACTCCAGCCTCAGCCAACGTCTGATCCTCAGCCTGACTTCAGATGCAGGAGATTTTGTTTCAGCCTCTGCCTAGTGGGCGTGCTCTGCCCTTGGCTCCAAACCTCACTTTAGCTTGTGTTCCTAGACTTCCGTCCTCACACTCCTGGCCCACAAACCCTCCCTACTGGGAAATCTGGGGCCACAATGAAGCACTCCGCCTGCCTCCCAGGAGAAAAACTTTGTCTATGGTGCTGCCCAGAAACCCCAAATGAGGATCAAACTGCTTGGCCCTCGGCAACACCCCAATTGCATAGGCTACCTTAAACACTGATGCTCTTTCACAAATAGCCTGAGCCCAGACCTTCCAACAGACACCGACACAGCTGGCTGCACACCCAGCACATTGGACCCGCCACAGCCTTAGGCCACCATCCATTCCCAACCTGGGTTTTCAGTCATCAGAACCTAGACCTTATCTCCAATCCCTGCACAGGGGGGAACCTGATGTACAAGTCAGAACCCCTCCTTCCCCATGGCAAGAAACCTTGCTGCTGGCAGTGAGTCAAATCTTCAGTGTAGGAGAAAACGGCATGGCCCATGAGGCCACGCCCATGTGTGAGGGCCGCCTTGGGCACAAACACACATTGTGACCCTCAGCGTGAGTACCTTATTCAAGTAACGCCTCTCAGTGATTGGACCAAGAGCCCGCATATGTGGCTTGCCATGCCCATAGGCACGCAGGACTAACTAGATGGTGTGTATTCCAGTTGAGGGAACCCACTGCTGTGCTCTAGAGTCCCTCTCCTGGGGGGTCCCTTGTGGCAGAAAACAGTACTCTTCCCTTCCCACAGAATGAACCCAAACACTTGGGAGCTTGGACAATCCCCCGAGAGGAAGGCTCTTCCTCGGCCCCTGAAGCAACCCCTACCCTGAACGGCCACTGTGAACGCAACACCCAGAGACAAAAGCCTGAGCGACTGCCTCCCACTTGCCCTCCTTTGATATCCAGAGGATCTCCCCTCTCGGACTGGAGATCAGGCCTGCCATTACCTTGGCCCCTACCTGAGCCAAGTTTGCTTTTTCAGACATCTGTCCCCACAGCCCTGGCAAACACAGCCTCTAGGCTGGGTCCTCTGGAGCCATACCACAGGACCATGCCTGCTCTCTCCTGGGAAACTCTGTCCATTCCTTTGGCCACACACCTCCAGAATATGAGAAACCTCAAGGCCCCCGAGGACATACCATTACCGGGAGCCTCCCTGCACACACAGGGGCCTTCGGACACAAGCTGAGCTGCTACCTCCATGAAGGCATGCACACAGATGTCAACAGAGATAGAAGGTTGAGCCCGACAGGCCCTTAGGCCCTAATCTCAACTCTTGCTTTGTTTTCCAGGTGTCACTCCTCAGAGGCTTTGGTTCGAAGAACAGGATATGGGGCTTTCCTGAGGCACTGAACAGAACTTCTCTCGTCTCCACATGGGAAGCTTCCTTGTTGGAGCCGTGTCAAACACCTCAGGTTGGAGAATCCTGCAGAGTCCCTGAGCCACCTCCACATTCCAAGGTCTCCCAGGCCACCAAGCCACAGTAGGACTCATCTTCAGGAGAGTCCATTTCAACTCTCCCCTCTGGGTAGCTCACCCAGGAGCCCGCAGATTGAGCCTGCCTTGTCCTGACTAAAGAGTGGGAATATGAGGTGGCGTTCCCAGGCATCCATGCTTAGACACCTGCTCTCGAGTCTTTCCGTATGGGGCCTCCTGGAACCATCCAATAGCACTCGACTTTCGTGCAGAAGGAAACCTTGAGGTTTGGAGTAGTTCACAAATCCCATCGTAGGCAAACCTTCCTGGCCTCATGAGGCCCCCACACCATTCAGGAAGAGGCCATGCTGGACAAAAACTCTAGCCTGAGGCACGTCTCAGAGTTGAAATGACCTCAGTGCAGGAGATCTCGATTCAGCCTCTCAGAGTGGGCCTGCCGTGCCATCGGTCCCAAACCTCACGCTAGCTTGTGTTTTCAGACTTCCTTCCTCACACTCCTGGCAAACAAGCCCTCCGGACTAGGAACTCCAGAACCACAACCCAGCCCAGGGTCTGCCCAAGGGAAGAAAAACGTTTCCCTGTGGGGCTCTCTCCAGAAAACCCAGATGAGGATCAACCTGCTCGGGCCTCGACGGTACCCGAACTGGATAGGCTGCTCTGGGCACTCATGCTCTGTCTGACACAGCCTGAAGCCAGACGTCCAGACAGACAAGGAGACAGCTGGCCGCACACCCAGCACTTCGGACACGCCATGGTCTTATGCCGTCACCTCTTCCTAACCTTGGTTTTCAGATATCTGAACCTAGACATTATATCAATTCTCCACACAGCTGGGTATCACAAGCACAACACAGAACTCCTCCTTCCCCGTGGCTGTAAAGCTTGCTCTTGGCATGGAGTCACACCTTCAGGGTGGGAGAAACCTTCCTGGTCCCTGATGCCACGCCCAAACTTGAGTGCTGCTTGGGCACAAATTCACACTCTGACCCTCAGCATGAGCCCCATGTCAAAGAAAGGCCTGTCAGGGCCTGGGCCAAGAGCCCGCATATGGGGCTTGCCAAGCCCCTATGCACCCAATCCTCACCAGTGTTTGAGTTTTCCAGTCGCCCCGCCCGTACCTGGGGCTCTGCTCTGGAATCCCTTTCTTGGAGAGACACGTGAGCCAGACAACACTTTTCCACCCTTCCCACAAAATGACCCCAAACTCTTGGGAGCTGGGACAAATCCCCAGAGAGGGATACTCGTCCACAGTCCCTGAGGCCACCCCTCCAATCCACGGCTATCTCGGACACAACATCCAGAGACAAAAGCCTGAAGGAAAGCCTCCCACTCGCCCTTGTTTCAGAGGCCCAGGAGCTCCCTCTCGGGCTGTACATCCGGCCTGCCATACCCTAGGCGCCACTCATAAGCTGAGTTTGTGGTTTCAGACTTCTGTGCCCTCAGCCTGGACCCACACAACCGCCAGGCTAGGGCCTCTGGAGCCACAGCGAAAGATTGTGCCTGCCCTCTCCAAGGAAATTGTGCCCAATCCATTGACCACAACCCTACAGGTTAGGGAAAAGCTCCAAGGCCCCTGAGGCCATCAATAGTGTAGGCCACCCTGGACTAAGAGGGGCTCTCTGACACCAGCGGAGCAACTATCTCCACTTAGACTCTCAGACAGTGTCCCCAGAGACAGAAGGTTGAAATGGACAGGCCCCCAGGCCCTAATCTGAACCTTAGCTTTGGTTTCCATGTGTCCGTCCTCAGAGGTCTGTTTTCGTAGACCAGCACACGGGGCTTTTCTGAGGCTCCAAACCAAACCTCTCTCGCCTCCACATGGGGAGCTTACTTACTGGGGATGTATCAAACCCTTCAGGTAGGAGAGTTCCGCAGGGCCACTGAACAACCAGCACATTCCAAGGTTTCCATGGACCCAAACGCACATTATGACGCATCCTCAGGAGAGGCCATTTCAACTCAGCCCCCTGGTTAGCGTGCCCCAGAGGCAGCAGATCAAACATATCTTGTGGCTAATGGCCAATGGGAATGCGAGGCATGCTGTACAGGGATCCATCCTTCGAACCGTGCTCTCCAGTCCTTCCGTATGGTATGTCCTGGAGCCATGCAACAGGACTCGAATGTCCCACAGAAGGAAACCTGGTGGTTTGGGGCAACCTCCAAACTCAGCGTGGGAAAACTTCCTTGGCCTCATGGGGCCCCCGCTTCATGAAGGTGCCATCATGGACACATACTCCAGCCTCAGCCAACGTCTGATCCTCAGCCTGACTTCAGATGCAGGAGATTTTGTTTCAGCCTCTGCCTAGTGGGCCTGCTCTGCCCTTGGTTCCAATCCTCACTTTAGCTTGTGTTCCTAGACTTCCGTCCTCACACTCCTGGCCCACAAACCCTCCCTACTGGGAATTCTGGGGCCACAATGAAGCACTCCGCCTGCCTCCCAGGAGAAAAACTTTGTTTATGGTGCTGCCCAGAAACCCCAAATGAGGATCAAACTGCGTGGCCCTCGGCAACACCCCAATTGCATAGGCTACCTTAAACACTGATGCTCTGTCGCAAATAGCCTGAGCCCAGACCTTCCAACAGACACCGACACAGCTGGCTGCACACCCAGCACATTGGACCCGCCACTGCCTTAGGCCACCATCCATTCCCAACCTGGGTTTTCAGTCATCAGAACCTAGACCTTATCTCCAATCCCTGCACAGGGGGGAACCTGATGCACAAGTCAGAACCCCTCCTTCCCCATGGCAAGAAACCTTGCTGCTGGCAGTGAGTCAAACCTTCAGTGTAGGAGAAAACGGCATGGCCCATGAGGCCACGCCCATGTGTGAGGGCCGCCTTGGGCACAAACACACATTGTGACCCTCAGCGTGAGTACCTTATTCAAGTAACGCCTCTCAGTGATTGGACCAAGAGCCCGCATATGTGGCTTGCCATGCCCATAGGCACGCAGGACTAACTAGAGGGTGTGTATTCCAGTTGAGGGAACCCACTGCTGTGCTCTAGAGTCCCTCTCCTGGGGGGTCCCCTGTGGCAGAAAACAGTACTCTTCCCTTCCCACAGAATGAACCCAAACACTTGGGAGCTTGGACAATCCCCCGAGAGGAAGGCTCTTCCTCGGCCCCTGAAGCAACCCCTACCCTGAACGGCCACTGTGAACGCAACACCCAGAGACAAAAGCCTGAGCGACTGCCTCCCACTTGCCCTCCTTTGATATCCAGAGGATCTCCCCTCTCGGACTGGAGATCAGGCCTGCCATTACCTTGGCCCCTACCTGAGCCAAGTTTGCTTTTTCAGACATCTGTCCCCACAGCCCTGGCAAACACAGCCTCTAGGCTGGGTCCTCTGGAGCCATACCACAGGACCATGCCTGCTCTCTCCTGGGAAACTCTGTCCATTCCTTTGGCCACACACCTCCAGAATATGAGAAACCTCAAGGCCCCCGAGGACATACCATTACCGGGAGCCTCCCTGCACACACAGGGGCCTTCGGACACAAGCTGAGCTGCTACCTCCATGAAGGCATGCACACAGATGTCAACAGAGATAGAAAGTTGAGCCGGACAGGCCCTTAGGCCCTAATCTCAACTCTTGCTTTGTTTTCCAGGTGTCACTCCTCAGAGGCTTTGGTTCGAAGAACAGGATATGGGGCTTTCCTGAGGCACTGAACAGAACTTCTCTCGTCTCCACATGGGAAGCTTCCTTGTTGGAGCCGTGTCAAACACCTCAGGTTGGAGAATCCTGCAGAGTCCCTGAGCCACCTCCACATTCCAAGGTCTCCCAGGCCACCAAGCCACAGTAGGACTCATCTTCAGGAGAGTCCATTTCAACTCTCCCCTCTGGGTAGCTCACCCAGGAGCCCGCAGATTGAGCCTGCCTTGTCCTGACTAAAGAGTGGGAATATGAGGTGGCGTTCCCAGGCATCCATGCTTAGACACCTGCTCTCGAGTCTTTCCGTATGGGGCCTCCTGGAACCATCCAATAGCACTCGACTTTCGTGCAGAAGGAAACCTTGAGGTTTGGAGTAGTTCACAAATCCCATCGTAGGCAAACCTTCCTGGCCTCATGAGGCCCCCACACCATTCAGGAAGAGGCCATGCTGGACAAAAACTCTAGCCTGAGGCACGTCTCAGAGTTGAAATGACCTCAGTGCAGGAGATCTCGATTCAGCCTCTCAGAGTGGGCCTGCCGTGCCATCGGTCCCAAACCTCACGCTAGCTTGTGTTTTCAGACTTCCTTCCTCACACTCCTGGCAAACAAGCCCTCCGGACTAGGAACTCCAGAACCACAACCCAGCCCAGGGTCTGCCCAAGGGAAGAAAAACGTTTCCCTGTGGGGCTCTCTCCAGAAAACCCAGATGAGGATCAACCTGCTCGGGCCTCGACGGTACCCGAACTGGATAGGCTGCTCTGGGCACTCATGCTCTGTCTGACACAGCCTGAAGCCAGACGTCCAGACAGACATGGAGACAGCTGGCCGCACACCCAGCACTTCGGACACGCCATGGTCTTATGCCGTCACCTCTTCCTAACCTTGGTTTTCAGATATCTGAACCTAGACATTATATCAATTCTCCACACAGCTGGGTATCGCAAGCACAACACAGAACTCCTCCTTCCCCGTGGCTGTAAAGCTTGCTCTTGGCATGGAGTCACACCTTCAGGGTGGGAGAAACCTTCCTGGTCCCTGATGCCACGCCCAAACTTGAGTGCTGCTTGGGCACAAATTCACACTCTGACCCTCAGCATGAGCCCCATGTCAAAGAAAGGCCTGTCAGGGCCTGGGCCAAGAGCACGCATATGGGGCTTGCCAAGCCCCTATGCACCCAATCCTCACCAGTGTTTGACTTTTCCAGTCGCCCCGCCCGTACCTGGGGCTCTGCTCTGGAATCCCTTTCTTGGAGAGACACGTGAGCCAGACAACACTTTTCCACCCTTCCCACAAAATGACCCCAAACTCTTGGGAGCTGGGACAAATCCCCAGAGAGGGATACTCGTCCACAGTCCCTGAGGCCACCCCTCCAATCCACGGCTATCTCGGACACAACATCCAGAGACAAAAGCCTGAAGGAACGCCTCCCACTCGCCCTTGTTTCAGAGGCCCAGGAGCTCCCTCTCGGGCTGTACATCCGGCCTGCCATACCCTAGGCGCCACTCATAAGCTGAGTTTGTGTTTTCAGACTTCTGTGCCCTCAGCCTGGACCCACACAACCGCCAGGCTAGGGCCTCTGGAGCCACAGCGAAAGATTGTGCCTGCCCTCTCCAAGGAAATTGTGCCCAATCCATTGACCACAACCCTACAGGTTAGGGAAAAGCTCCAAGGCCCCTGAGGCCATCAATAGTGTAGGCCACCCTGGACTAAGAGGGGCTCTCTGACACCAGCGGAGCAACTATCTCCACTTAGACTCTCAGACAGTGTCCCCAGAGACAGAAGGTTGAAATGGACAGGCCCCCAGGCCCTAATCTGAACCTTAGCTTTGGTTTCCATGTGTCCGTCCTCAGAGGTCTGTTTTCGTAGACCAGCACACGGGGCTTTTCTGAGGCTCCAAACCAAACCTCTCGCCTCCACATGGGGAGCTTACTTACTGGGGATGTATCAAACCCTTCAGGTAGGAGAGTTCCGCAGGGCCACTGAACAACCAGCACATTCCAAGGTTTCCATGGACCCAAACGCACATTATGACGCATCCTCAGGAGAGGCCATTTCAACTCAGCCCCCTGGTTAGCGTGCCCCAGAGGCAGCAGATCAAACATATCTTGTGGCTAATGGCCAATGGGAATGCGAGGCATGCTGTACAGGGATCCATCCTTCGAACCGTGCTCTCCAGTCCTTCCGTATGGTATGTCCTGGAGCCATGCAACAGGACTCGAATGTCCCACAGAAGGAAACCTGGTGGTTTGGGGCAACCTCCAAACTCAGCGTGGGAAAACTTCATTGGCCTTATGAGGCCCCCGCTTCATGAAGGTGCCATCCTGGACACATACTCCAGCCTCAGCCAACGTCTGATCCTCAGCCTGACTTCAGATGCAGGAGATTTTGTTTCAGCCTCTGCCTAGTGGGCGTGCTCTGCCCTTGGCTCCAAACCTCACTTTAGCTTGTGTTCCTAGACTTCCGTCCTCACACTCCTGGCCCACAAACCCTCCCTACTGGGAAATCTGGGGCCACAATGAAGCACTCCGCCTGCATCCCAGGAGAAAAACTTTGTCTATGGTGCTGCCCAGAAACCCCAAATGAGGATCAAACTGCTTGGCCCTCGGCAACACCCCAATTGCATAGGCTACCTTAAACACTGATGCTCTTTCACAAATAGCCTGAGCCCAGACCTTCCAACAGACACCGACACAGCTGGCTGCACACCCAGCACATTGGACCCGCCACTGCCTTAGGCCACCATCCATTCCCAACCTGGGTTTTCAGTCATCAGAACCTAGACCTTATCTCCAATCCCTGCACAGGGGGGAACCTGATGTACAAGTCAGAACCCCTCCTTCCCCATGGCAAGAAACCTTGCTGCTGGCAGTGAGTCAAATCTTCAGTGTAGGAGAAAACGGCATGGCCCATGAGGCCACGCCCATGTGTGAGGGCCGCCTTGGGCACAAACACACATTGTGACCCTCAGCGTGAGTACCTTATTCAAGTAACGCCTCTCAGTGATTGGACCAAGAGCCCGCATATGTGGCTTGCCATGCCCATAGGCACGCAGGACTAACTAGATGGTGTGTATTCCAGTTGAGGGAACCCACTGCTGTGCTCTAGAGTCCCTCTCCTGGGGAGTCCCTTGTGGCAGAAAACAGTACTCTTCCCTTCCCACAGAATGAACCCAAACACTTGGGAGCTTGGACAATCCCCCGAGAGGAAGGCTCTTCCTCGGCCCCTGAAGCAACCCCTACCCTGAACGGCCACTGTGAACGCAACACCCAGAGACAAAAGCCTGAGCGACTGCCTCCCACTTGCCCTCCTTTGATATCCAGAGGATCTCCCCTCTCGGACTGGAGATCAGGCCTGCCATTACCTTGGCCCCTACCTGAGCCAAGTTTGCTTTTTCAGACATCTGTCCCCACAGCCCTGGCAAACACAGCCTCTAGGCTGGGTCCTCTGGAGCCATACCACAGGACCATGCCTGCTCTCTCCTGGGAAACTCTGTCCATTCCTTTGGCCACACACCTCCAGAATATGAGAAACCTCAAGGCCCCCGAGGACATACCATTACCGGGAGCCTCCCTGCACACACAGGGGCCTTCGGACACAAGCTGAGCTGCTACCTCCATGAAGGCATGCACACAGATGTCAACAGAGATAGAAGGTTGAGCCCGACAGGCCCTTAGGCCCTAATCTCAACTCTTGCTTTGTTTTCCAGGTGTCACTCCTCAGAGGCTTTGGTTCGAAGAACAGGATATGGGGCTTTCCTGAGGCACTGAACAGAACTTCTCTCGTCTCCACATGGGAAGCTTCCTTGTTGGAGCCGTGTCAAACACCTCAGGTTGGAGAATCCTGCAGAGTCCCTGAGCCACCTCCACATTCCAAGGTCTCCCAGGCCACCAAGCCACAGTAGGACTCATCTTCAGGAGAGTCCATTTCAACTCTCCCCTCTGGGTAGCTCACCCAGGAGCCCGCAGATTGAGCCTGCCTTGTCCTGACTAAAGAGTGGGAATATGAGGTGGCGTTCCCAGGCATCCATGCTTAGACACCTGCTCTCGAGTCTTTCCGTATGGGGCCTCCTGGAACCATCCAATAGCACTCGACTTTCGTGCAGAAGGAAACCTTGAGGTTTGGAGTAGTTCACAAATCCCATCGTAGGCAAACCTTCCTGGCCTCATGAGGCCCCCACACCATTCAGGAAGAGGCCATGCTGGACAAAAACTCTAGCCTGAGGCACGTCTCAGAGTTGAAATGACCTCAGTGCAGGAGATCTCGATTCAGCCTCTCAGAGTGGGCCTGCCGTGCCATCGGTCCCAAACCTCACGCTAGCTTGTGTTTTCAGACTTCCTTCCTCACACTCCTGGCAAACAAGCCCTCCGGACTAGGAACTCCAGAACCACAACCCAGCCCAGGGTCTGCCCAAGGGAAGAAAAACGTTTCCCTGTGGGGCTCTCTCCAGAAAACCCAGATGAGGATCAACCTGCTCGGGCCTCGACGGTACCCGAACTGGATAGGCTGCTCTGGGCACTCATGCTCTGTCTGACACAGCCTGAAGCCAGACGTCCAGACAGACAAGGAGACAGCTGGCCGCACACCCAGCACTTCGGACACGCCATGGTCTTATGCCGTCACCTCTTCCTAACCTTGGTTTTCAGATATCTGAACCTAGACATTATATCAATTCTCCACACAGCTGGGTATCACAAGCACAACACAGAACTCCTCCTTCCCCGTGGCTGTAAAGCTTGCTCTTGGCATGGAGTCACACCTTCAGGGTGGGAGAAACCTTCCTGGTCCCTGATGCCACGCCCAAACTTGAGTGCTGCTTGGGCACAAATTCACACTCTGACCCTCAGCATGAGCCCCATGTCAAAGAAAGGCCTGTCAGGGCCTGGGCCAAGAGCCCGCATATGGGGCTTGCCAAGCCCCTATGCACCCAATCCTCACCAGTGTTTGAGTTTTCCAGTCGCCCCGCCCGTACCTGGGGCTCTGCTCTGGAATCCCTTTCTTGGAGAGACACGTGAGCCAGACAACACTTTTCCACCCTTCCCACAAAATGACCCCAAACTCTTGGGAGCTGGGACAAATCCCCAGAGAGGGATACTCGTCCACAGTCCCTGAGGCCACCCCTCCAATCCACGGCTATCTCGGACACAACATCCAGAGACAAAAGCCTGAAGGAAAGCCTCCCACTCGCCCTTGTTTCAGAGGCCCAGGAGCTCCCTCTCGGGCTGTACATCCGGCCTGCCATACCCTAGGCGCCACTCATAAGCTGAGTTTGTGGTTTCAGACTTCTGTGCCCTCAGCCTGGACCCACACAACCGCCAGGCTAGGGCCTCTGGAGCCACAGCGAAAGATTGTGCCTGCCCTCTCCAAGGAAATTGTGCCCAATCCATTGACCACAACCCTACAGGTTAGGGAAAAGCTCCAAGGCCCCTGAGGCCATCAATAGTGTAGGCCACCCTGGACTAAGAGGGGCTCTCTGACACCAACGGAGCAACTATCTCCACTTAGACTCTCAGACAGTGTCCCCAGAGACAGAAGGTTGAAATGGACAGGCCCCCAGGCCCTAATCTGAACCTTAGCTTTGGTTTCCATGTGTCCGTCCTCAGAGGTCTGTTTTCGTAGACCAGCACACGGGGCTTTTCTGAGGCTCCAAACCAAACCTCTCTCGCCTCCACATGGGGAGCTTACTTACTGGGGATGTATCAAACCCTTCAGGTAGGAGAGTTCCGCAGGGCCACTGAACAACCAGCACATTCCAAGGTTTCCATGGACCCAAACGCACATTATGACGCATCCTCAGGAGAGGCCATTTCAACTCAGCCCCCTGGTTAGCGTGCCCCAGAGGCAGCAGATCAAACATATCTTGTGGCTAATGGCCAATGGGAATGCGAGGCATGCTGTACAGGGATCCATCCTTCGAACCGTGCTCTCCAGTCCTTCCGTATGGTATGTCCTGGAGCCATGCAACAGGACTCGAATGTCCCACAGAAGGAAACCTGGTGGTTTGGGGCAACCTCCAAACTCAGCGTGGGAAAACTTCCTTGGCCTCATGGGGCCCCCGCTTCATGAAGGTGCCATCATGGACACATACTCCAGCCTCAGCCAACGTCTGATCCTCAGCCTGACTTCAGATGCAGGAGATTTTGTTTCAGCCTCTGCCTAGTGGGCCTGCTCTGCCCTTGGCTCCAAACCTCACTTTAGCTTGTGTTCCTAGACTTCCGTCCTCACACTCCTGGCCCACAAACCCTCCCTACTGGGAAATCTGGGTCTACAATGAAGCACTCCGCCTGCCTCCCAGGAGAAAAACTTTGTCTATGGTGCTGCCCAGAATCCCCAAATAAGGATCAAACTGCTTGGCCCTCGGCAACACCCCAATTGCATAGTCTACCTTAAACACTGATGCTCTGTCGCAAATAGCCTGAGCCCAGACCTTCCAACAGACACCGACACAGCTGGCTGCACACCCAGCACATTGGACCCGCCACTGCCTTAGGCCACCATCCATTCCCAACCTGGGTTTTCAGTCATCAGAACCTAGACCTTATCTCCAATCCTTGCACAGGGGGTAACCTGATGCACAAGTCAGAACCCCTCCTTCCCCATGGCAAGAAACCTTGCTGCTGGCAGTGAGTCAAACCTTCAGTGTAGGAGAAAACGGCATGGCCCATGAGGCCACGCCCATGTGTGAGGGCCGCCTTGGGCACAAACACACATTGTGACCCTCAGCGTGAGTACCTTATTCAAGTAACGCCTCTCAGTGATTGGACCAAGAGCCCGCATATGTGGCTTGCCATGGCCATAGGCACGCAGGACTAACTAGATGGTGTGTATTCCAGTTGAGGGAACCCACTGCTGTGCTCTAGAGTCCCTCTCCTGGGGGGTCCCGTGTGGCAGAAAACAGTACTCTTCCCTTCCCACAGAATGAACCCAAACACTTGGGAGCTTGGACAATCCCCCGAGAGGAAGGCTCTTCCTCGGCCCCTGAAGCAACACCTACCCTGAACGGCCACTGTGAACGCAACACCCAGAGACAAAAGCCTGAGCGACTGCCTCCCACTTGCCCTCCTTTGATATCCAGAGGATCTCCCCTCTCGGACTGGAGATCAGGCCTGCCATTACCTTGGCCCCTACCTGAGCCAAGTTTGCTTTTTCAGACATCTGTCCCCACAGCCCTGGCAAACACAGCCTCTAGGCTGGGTCCTCTGGAGCCATACCACAGGACCATGCCTGCTCTCTCCTGGGAAACTCTGTCCATTCCTTTGGCCACACACCTCCAGAATATGAGAAACCTCAAGGCCCCCGAGGACATACCATTACCGGGAGCCTCCCTGCACACACAGGGGCCTTCGGACACAAGCGGAGCTGCTACCTCCATGAAGGCATGCACACAGATGTCAACTGAGATAGAAGGTTGAGCCCGACAGGCCCTTAGGCCCTAATCTCAACTCTTGCTTTGTTTTCCAGGTGTCACTCCTCAGAGGCTTTGGTTCGAAGAACAGGATATGGGGCTTTCCTGAGGCACTGAACAGAACTTCTCTCGTCTCCACATGGGAAGCTTCCTTGTTGGAGCCGTGTCAAACACCTCAGGTTGGAGAATCCTGCAGAGTCCCTGAGCCACCTCCACATTCCAAGGTCTCCCAGGCCACCAAGCCACAGTAGGACTCATCTTCAGGAGAGTCCATTTCAACTCTCCCCTCTGGGTAGCTCACCCAGGAGCCCGCAGATTGAGCCTGCCTTGTCCTGACTAAAGAGTGGGAATATGAGGTGGCGTTCCCAGGCATCCGTGCTTAGACACCTGCTCTCGAGTCTTTCCGTATGGGGCCTCCTGGAACCATCCAATAGCACTCGACTTTCGTGCAGAAGGAAACCTTGAGGTTTGGAGTAGTTCACAAATCCCATCGTAGGCAAACCTTCCTGGCCTCATGAGGCCCCCACACCATTCAGGAAGAGGCCATGCTGGACAAAAACTCTAGCCTGAGGCACGTCTCAGAGTTGAAATGACCTCAGTGCAGGAGATCTCAATTCAGCCTCTCAGAGTGGGCCTGCCGTGCCATCGGTCCCAAACCTCACGCTAGCTTGTGTTTTCAGACTTCCTTCCTCACACTCCTGGCAAACAAGCCCTCCGGACTAGGAACTCCAGAACCACAACCCAGCCCAGGGTCTGCCCAAGGGAAGAAAAACGTTTCCCTGAGGGGCTCTCTCCAGTAAACCCAGATGAGGATCAACCTGCTCGGGCCTCGACGGTACCCGAACTGGATAGGCTGCTCTGGGCACTCATGCTCTGTCTGACACAGCCTGAAGCCAGACGTTCAGACAGACAAGGAGACAGCTGGCCGCACACCCAGCACTTCGGACACGCCATGGTCTTATGCCGTCACCTCTTCCTAACATAGGTTTTCAGATATCTGAACCTAGACATTATATCAATTCTCCACAGCTGGGTATCGCAAGCACAACACAGAACTCCTCCTTCCCCGTGGCTGTAAAGCTTGCTCTTGGCATGGAGTCACACCTTCAGGGTGTGAGAAACCTTCCTGGTCCCTGATGCCACGCCCAAACTTGAGTGCTGCTTGGGCACAAATTCACACTCTGACCATCAGCATGAGCCCCATGTCAAAGAAAGGCCTGTCAGGGCCTGGGCCAAGAGCCCGCATATGGGGCTTGCCAAGCCCCTATGCACCCAATCCTCACCAGTGTTTGAGTTTTCCAGTCGCCCCGCCCGTACCTGGGGCTCTGCTCTGGAATCCCTTTCTTGGAGAGACACGTGAGCCAGACAACACTTTTCCACCCTTCCCACAAAATGACCCCAAACTCTTGGGAGCTGGGACAAATCCCCAGAGAGGGATACTCGTCCACAGTCCCTGAGGCCACCCCTCCAATCCACGGCTATCTCAGACACAACATCCAGAGACAAAACCCTGAAGGAACGCCTCCCACTCGCCCTTGTTTCAGAGGCCCAGGAGCTCCCTCTCGGGCTGTACATCCGGCCTGCCATACCCTAGGCGCCACTCATAAGCTGAGTTTGTATTTTCAGACTTCTGTGCCCTCAGCCTGGACCCACACAACCGCCAGGCTAGGGCCTCTGGAGCCACAGCGAAAGATTGTGCCTGCCCTCTCCAAGGAAATTGTGCCCAATCCATTGACCACAACCCTACAGGTTAGGGAAAAGCTCCAAGGCCCCTGAGGCCATCAATAGTGTAGGCCACCCTGGACTAAGAGGGGCTCTCTGACACCAGCGGAGCAACTATCTCCACTTAGACTCTCAGACAGTGTCCCCAGAGACAGAAGGTTGAAATGGACAGGCCCCCAGGCCCTAATCTGAACCTTAGCTTTGGTTCCATGTGTCCGTCCTCAGAGGTCTGTTTTCGTAGACCAGCACACGGGGCTTTTCTGAGGCTCCAAACCAAACCTCTCTCGCCTCCACATGGGGAGCTTACTTACTGGGGATGTATCAAACCCTTCAGGTAGGAGAGTTCCGCAGGGCCACTGAACAACCAGCACATTCCAAGGTTTCCATGGACTCAAACGCACATTATGACGCATCCTCAGGAGAGGCCATTTCAACTCAGCTCCCTGGTTAGCGTTCCCCAGAGGCAGCAGATCAAACATATCTTGTGGCTAATGGCCAATGGGAATGCGAGGCATGCTGTACAGGGATCCATCCTTCGAACCGTGCTCTCCAGTCCTTCCGTATGGTATGTCCTGGAGCCATGCAACAGGACTCGAATGTCCCACAGAAGGAAACCTGGTGGTTTGGGGCAACCTCCAAACTCAGCGTGGGAAAACTTCCTTGGCCTCATGAGGCCCCCGCTTCATGAAGGTGCCATCATGGACACATACTCCAGCCTCAGCCAACGTCTGATCCTCAGCCTGACTTCAGATGCAGGAGATTTTGATTCAGCCTCTGCCTAGTGGGCCTGCTCTGCCCTTGGCTCCAATCCTCACTTTAGCTTGTGTTCCTAGACTTCCGTCCTCACACTCCTGGCCCGCAAACCCTCCCTACTGGGAATTCTGGGGCCACAATGAAGCACTCCGCCTGCCTCCCAGGAGAAAAACTTTGTCTATGGTGCTGCCCAGAAACCCCAAATGAGGATCAAACTGCTTGGCCCTCGGCAACACCCCAATTGCATAGGCTACCTTAAACACTGATGCTCTGTCGCAAATAGCCTGAGCCCAGACCTTCCAACAGACACCGACACAGCTGGCTGCACACCCAGCACATTGGACCCGCCACTGCCTTAGGCCGCCATCCATTCCCAACCTGGGTTTTCAGTCATCAGAACCTAGACCTTATCTCCAATCCCTGCACAGGGGGGAACCTGATGCACAAGTCAGAACCCCTCCTTCCCCATGGCAAGAAACCTTGCTGCTGGCAGTGAATCAAACCTTCAGTGTAGGAGAAAACGGCATGGCCCATGAGGCCACGCCCATGTGTGTGGGCCGCCTTGGGCACAAACACACATTGTGACCCTCAGCGTGAGTACCTTATTCAAGTAACGCCTCTCAGTGATTGGACCAAGAGCCCGCATATGTGGCTTGCCATGGCCATAGGCACGCAGGACTAACTAGATGGTGTGTATTCCAGTTGAGGGAACCCACTGCTGTGCTCTAGAGTCCCTCTCCTGGGGGGTCCCCTGTGGCAGAAAACAGTACTCTTCCCTTCCCACAGAATGAACCCAAACACTTGGGAGCTTGGACAATCCCCCGAGAGGAAGGCTCTTCCTCGGCCCCTGAAGCAACCCCTACCCTGAACGGCCACTGTGAACGCAACACCCAGAGACAAAAGCCTGAGCGACTGCCTCCCACTTGCCCTCCTTTGATATCCAGAGGATCTCCCCTCTCGGACTGGAGATCAGGCCTGCCATTACCTTGGCCCCTACCTGAGCCAAGTTTGCTTTTTCAGACATCTGTCCCCACAGCCCTGGCAAACACAGCCTCTAGGCTGGGTCCTCTGGAGCCATACCACAGGACCATGCCTGCTCTCTCCTGGGAAACTCTGTCCATTCCTTTGGCCACACACCTCCAGAATATGAGAAACCTCAAGGCCCCCGAGGACATACCATTACCGGGAGCCTCCCTGCACACACAGGGGCCTTCGGACACAAGCTGAGCTGCTACCTCCATGAAGGCATGCACACAGATGTCAACAGAGATAGAAGGTTGAGCCCGACAGGCCCTTAGGCCCTAATCTCAACTCTTGCTTTGTTTTCCAGGTGTCACTCCTCAGAGGCTTTGGTTCGAAGAACAGGATATGGGGCTTTCCTGAGGCACTGAACAGAACTTCTCTCGTCTCCACATGGGAAGCTTCCTTGTTGGAGCCGTGTCAAACACCTCAGGTTGGAGAATCCTGCAGAGTCCCTGAGCCACCTCCACATTCCAAGGTCTCCCAGGCCACCCAGCCACAGTAGGACTCATCTTCAGGAGAGTCCATTTCAACTCTCCCCTCTGGGTAGCTCACCCAGGAGCCCGCAGATTGAGCCTGACTTGTCCTGACTAAAGAGTGGGAATATGAGGTGGCGTTCCCAGGCATCCATGCTTAGACACCTGCTCTCGAGTCCTTCCGTATGGGGCCTCCTGGAACCATCCAATAGCACTCGACTTTCGTGCAGAAGGAAACCTTGAGGTTTGGAGTAGTTCACAAATCCCATCGTAGGCAAACCTTCCTGGCCTCATGAGGCCCCCACACCATTCAGGAAGAGGCCATGCTGGACAAAAACTCTAGCCTGAGGCACGTCTCAGAGTTGACATGACCTCAGTGCAGGAGATCTCGATTCAGCCTCTCAGAGTGGGCCTGCCGTGCCATCGGTCCCAAACCTCACGCTAGCTTGTGTTTTCAGACTTCCTTCCTCACACTCCTGGCAAACAAGCCCTCCGGACTAGGAACTCCAGAACCACAACCCAGCCCAGGGTCTGCCCAAGGGTAAAAAAACGTTTCCCTGTGGGGCTCTCTCCAGAAAACCCAGATGAGGATCAACCTGCTCGGGCCTCGACGGTACCCGAACTGGATAGGCTGCTCTGGGCACTCATGCTCTGTCTGACACAGCCTGACGCCAGACGTCCAGACAGACAAGGAGACAGCTGGCCGCACACCGAGCACTTCGGACACGCCATGGTCTTATGCCGTCACCTCTTCCTAACCTTGGTTTTCAGATATCTGAACCTAGACATTATATCAATTCTCCACACAGCTGGGTATCGCAAGCACAACACAGAACTCCTCCTTCCCCGTGGCTGTAAAGCTTGCTCTTGGCATGGAGTCACACCTTCAGGGTGGGAGAAACCTTCCTGGTCCCTGATGCCACGCCCAAACTTGAGTGCTGCTTGGGCACAAATTCACACTCTGACCCTCAGCATGAGCCCCATGTCAAAGAAAGGCCTGTCAGGGCCTTGGCCAAGAGCCCGCATATGGGGCTTGCCAAGCCCCTATGCACCCAATCCTCACCAGTGTTTGAGTTTTCCAGTCGCCCCGCCCGTACCTGGGGCTCTGCTCTGGAATCCCTTTCTTGGAGAGACACGTGAGCCAGACAACACTTTTCCACCCTTCCCCTAAAATGACCCCAAACTCTTTTGAGCTGGGACAAATCCCCAGAGAGGGATACTCGTCCACAGTCCCTGAGGCCACGCCTCCAATCCACGGCTATCTCGGACACAACATCCAGAGACAAAAGCCTGAAGGAACGCCTCCCACTCGCCCTTGTTTCAGAGGCCCAGGAGCTCCCTCTCGGTCTGTACATCCGGCCTGCCATACCCTAGGCGCCACTCATAAGCTGAGTTTGTGTTTTCAGACTTCTGTGCCCTCAGCCTGGACCCACACAACCGCCAGGCTAGGGCCTCTGGAGCCACAGCAAAAGATTGTGCCTGCCCTCTCCAAGGAAATTGTGCCCAATCCATTGACCACAACCCTACAGGTTAGGGAAAAGCTCCAAGGCCCCTGAGGCCATCAATAGTGCAGGCCACCCTGGACTAAGAGGGGCTCTCTGACACCAGCGGAGCAACTATCTCCACTTAGACTCTCAGACAGTGTCCCCAGAGACAGAAGGTTGAAATGGACAGGCCCCCAGGCCCTAATCTGAACCTTAGCTTTGGTTTCCATGTGTCCGTCCTCAGAGGTCTGTTTTCGTAGACCAGCACACGGGGCTTTTCTGAGGCTCCAAACCAAACCTCTCTCGCCTCCACATGGGGAGCTTACTTACTGGGGATGTATCATACCCTTCAGGTAGGAGAGTTCCCCAGGGCCACTGAACAACCAGCACATTCCAAGGTTTCCATGGACCCAAACGCACATTATGACTCATCCTCATGAGAGGCCATTTAAACTCAGCCCCCTGGTTAGCGTGCCCCAGAGGCAGCAGATCAAACATATCTTGTGGCTAATGGCCAATGGAATGCGAGGCATCCTGTACAGGGATCCATCCTTCGAACCGTGGTCTCCAGTCCTTCCGTATGGTATGTCCTGGAGCCATGCAACAGGACTCGAATGTCCCACAGAAGGAAACCTGGTGGTTTGGGGCAACCTCCAAACTCAACGTGGGAAAACTTCCTTGGCCTCATGAGGCCCCCGCTTCATGAAGGTGCCAACATGGACACATACTCCAGCCTCAGCCAACGTCTGATCCTCAGCCTGACTTCAGATGCAGGACATTTTGATTCAGCCTCTGCCTAGTGGGCCTGCTCTGCCCTTGGCTCCAATCCTCACTTTAGCTTGTGTTCCTAGACTTCCGTCCTCACTCTCCTGGCCCGCAAACCCTCCCTACTGGGAATTCTGGGGCCACAATGAAGCACTCCGCCTGCCTCCCAGGAGAAAAACTTTGTCTATGGTGCTGCCCAGAAACCCCAAATGAGGATCAAACTGCTTGGCCCTCGGCAACACCCCAATTGCATAGGCTACCTTAAACACTGATGCTCTGTCGCAAATAGCCTGAGCCCAGACCTTCCAACAGACACCGACACAGCTGGCTGCATACCCAGCACATTGGACCCGCCACTGCCTTAGGCCACCATCCATTCCCAACCTGGGTTTTCAATCATCAGAACCTAGACCTTATCTCCAATCCCTGCACAGGGGGGAACCTGATGCACAAGTCAGAACCCCTCCTTCCCCATGGCAAGAAACCTTGCTGCTGGCAGTGAGTCAAACCTTCAGTGTAGGAGAAAACGGCATGGCCCATGAGGCCACGCCCATGTGTGAGGGCCGCCTTGGGCACAAACACACATTGTGACCCTCAGCGTGAGTACCTTATTCAAGTAACGCCTCTCAGTGATTGGACCAAGAGCCCGCATATGTGGCTTGCCATGCCCATAGGCACGCAGGACTAACTAGATGGTGTGTATTCCAGTTGAGGGAACCCACTGCTGTGCTCTAGAGTCCCTCTCCTGGGGGGTCCCCTGTGGCAGAAAACAGTACTCTTCCCTTCCCACAGAATGAACCCAAACACTTGGGAGCTTGGACAATCCCCCGAGAGGAAGGCTCTTCCTCGGCCCCTGAAGCAACCCCTACCCTGAACGGCCACTGTGAACGCAACACCCAGAGACAAAAGCCTGAGCGACTGCCTCCCACTTGCCCTCCTTTGATATCCAGAGGATCTCCCCTCTCGGACTGGAGATCAGGCCTGCCATTACCTTGGCCCCTACCTGAGCCAAGTTTGCTTTTTCAGACATCTGTCCCCACAGCCCTGGCAAACACAGCCTCTAGGCTGGGTCCTCTGGAGCCATACCACAGGACCATGCCTGCTCTCTCCTGGGAAACTCTGTCCATTCCTTTGGCCACACACCTCCAGAATATGAGAAACCTCAAGGCCCCCGAGGACATACCATTACCGGGAGCCTCCCTGCACACACAGGGGCCTTCGGACACAAGCTGAGCTGCTACCTCCATGAAGGCATGCACACAGATGTCAACAGAGATAGAAGGTTGAGCCCGACAGGCCCTTAGGCCCTAATCTCAACTCTTGCTTTGTTTTCCAGGTGTCACTCCTCAGAGGCTTTGGTTCGAAGAACAGGATATGGGGCTTTCCTGAGGCACTGAACAGAACTTCTCTCGTCTCCACATGGGAAGCTTCCTTGTTGGAGCCGTGTCAAACACCTCAGGTTGGAGAATCCTGCAGATTCCCTGAGCCACGTCCACATTCCAAGGTCTCCCAGGCCACCAAGCCACAGTAGGACTCATCTTCAGGAGAGTCCATTTCAACTCTCCCCTCTGGGTAGCTCACCCAGGAGCCCGCAGATTAAGCCTGACTTGTCCTGACTAAAGAGTGGGAATATGAGGTGGCGTTCCCAGGCATCCATGCTTAGACACCTGCTCTCGAGTCCTTCCGTATGGGGCCTCCTGGAACCATCCAATAGCACTCGACTTTCGTGCAGAAGGAAACCTTGAGGTTTGGAGTAGTTCACAAATCCCATCGTAGGCAAACCTTCCTGGCCTCATGAGGCCCCCACACCATTCAGGAAGAGGCCATGCTGGACAAAAACTCTAGCCTGAGGCACGTCTCAGAGTTGACATGACCTCAGTGCAGGAGATCTCGATTCAGCCTCTCAGAGTGGGCCTGCCGTGCCATCGGTCCCAAACCTCACGCTAGCTTGTGTTTTCAGACTTCCTTCCTCACACTCCTGGCAAACAAGCCCTCCGGACTAGGAACTCCAGAACCACAACCCAGCCCAGGGTCTGCCCAAGGGTAAAAAAACGTTTCCCTGTGGGGCTCTCTCCAGAAAACCCAGATGAGGATCAACCTGCTCGGGCCTCGACGGTACCCGAACTGGATAGGCTGCTCTGGGCACTCATGCTCTGTCTGACACAGCCTGACGCCAGACGTCCAGACAGACAAGGAGACAGCTGGCCGCACACCGAGCACTTCGGACACGCCATGGTCTTATGCCGTCACCTCTTCCTAACCTTGGTTTTCAGATATCTGAACCTAGACATTATATCAATTCTCCACACAGCTGGGTATTGCAAGCACAACACAGAACTCCTCCTTCCCCGTGGCTGTAAAGCTTGCTCTTGGCATGGAGTCACACCTTCAGGGTGGGAGAAACCTTCCTGGTCCCTGATGCCACGCCCAAACTTGAGTGCTGCTTGGGCACAAATTCACACTCTGACCCTCAGCATGAGCCCCATGTCAAAGAAACGCCTGTCAGGGCCTTGGCCAAGAGCCCGCATATGGGGCTTGCCAAGCCCCTATGCACCCAATCCTCACCAGTGTTTGAGTTTTCCAGTCGCCCCGCCCGTACCTGGGGCTCTGCTCTGGAATCCCTTTCTTGGAGAGACACGTGAGCCAGACAACACTTTTCCACCCTTCCCCTAAAATGACCCCAAACTCTTGGGAGCTGGGACAAATCCCCAGAGAGGGATACTCGTCCACAGTCCCTGAGGCCACCCCTCCAATCCACGGCTATCTCGGACACAACATCCAGAGACAAAAGCCTGAAGGAACGCCTCCCACTCGCCCTTGTTTCAGAGGCCCAGGAGCTCCCTCTCGGTCTGTACATCCGGCCTGCCATACCCTAGGCGCCACTCATAAGCTGAGTTTGTGTTTTCAGACTTCTGTGCCCTCAGCCTGGACCCACACAACCGCCAGGCTAGGGCCTCTGGAGCCACAGCAAAAGATTGTGCCTGCCCTCTCCAAGGAAATTGTGCCCAATCCATTGACCACAACCCTACAGGTTAGGGAAAAGCTCCAAGGCCCCTGAGGCCATCAATAGTGCAGGCCACCCTGGACTAAGAGGGGCTCTCTGACACCAGCGGAGCAACTATCTCCACTTAGACTCTCAGACAGTGTCCCCAGAGACAGAAGGTTGAAATGGACAGGCCCCCAGGCCCTAATCTGAACCTTAGCTTTGGTTTCCATGTGTCCGTCCTCAGAGGTCTGTTTTCGTAGACCAGCACACGGGGCTTTTCTGAGGCTTCAAACCAAACCTCTCTCGCCTCCACATGGGGAGCTTACTTACTGGGGATGTATCATACCCTTCAGGTAGGAGAGTTCCCCAGGGCCACTGAACAACCAGCACATTCCAAGGTTTCCATGGACCCAAACGCACATTATGACTCATCCTCATGAGAGGCCATTTAAACTCAGCCCCCTGGTTAGCGTGCCCCAGAGGCAGCAGATCAAACATATCTTGTGGCTAATGGCCAATGGAATGCGAGGCATCCTGTACAGGGATCCATCCTTCGAACCGTGGTCTCCAGTCCTTCCGTATGGTATGTCCTGGAGCCATGCAACAGGACTCGAATGTCCCACAGAAGGAAACCTGGCGGTTTGGGGCAACCTCCAAACTCAGCGTGGGAAAACTTCCTTGGCCTCATGAGGCCCCCGCTTCATGAAGGTGCCAACATGGACACATACTCCAGCCTCAGCCAACGTCTGATCCTCAGCCTGACTTCAGATGCAGGACATTTTGATTCAGCCTCTGCCTAGTGGGCCTGCTCTGCCCTTGGCTCCAATCCTCACTTTAGCTTGTGTTCCTAGACTTCCGTCCTCACTCTCCTGGCCCGCAAACCCTCCCTACTGGGAATTCTGGGGCCACAATGAAGCACTCCGCCTGCCTCCCAGGAGAAAAACTTTGTCTATGGTGCTGCCCAGAAACCCCAAATGAGGATCAAACTGCTTGGCCCTCGGCAACACCCCAATTGCATAGGCTACCTTAAACACTGATGCTCTGTCGCAAATAGCCTGAGCCCAGACCTTCCAACAGACACCGACACAGCTGGCTGCATACCCAGCACATTGGACCCGCCACTGCCTTAGGCCACCATCCATTCCCAACCTGGGTTTTCAATCATCAGAACCTAGACCTTATCTCCAATCCCTGCACAGGGGGGAACCTGATGCACAAGTCAGAACCCCTCCTTCCCCATGGCAAGAAACCTTGCTGCTGGCAGTGAGTCAAACCTTCAGTGTAGGAGAAAACGGCATGGCCCATGAGGCCACGCCCATGTGTGAGGGCCGCCTTGGGCACAAACACACATTGTGACCCTCAGCGTGAGTACCTTATTCAAGTAACGCCTATCAGTGATTGGACCAAGAGCCCGCATATGTGGCTTGCCATGCCCATAGGCACGCAGGACTAACTAGATGGTGTGTATTCCAGTTGAGGGAACCCACTGCTGTGCTCTAGAGTCCCTCTCCTGGGGGGTCCCCTGTGGCAGAAAACAGTACTCTTCCCTTCCCACAGAATGAACCCAAACACTTGGGAGCTTGGACAATCCCCCGAGAGGAAGGCTCTTCCTCGGCCCCTGAAGCAACCCCTACCCTGAACGGCCACTGTGAACGCAACACCCAGAGACAAAAGCCTGAGCGACTGCCTCCCACTTGCCCTCCTTTGATATCCAGAGGATCTCCCCTCTCGGACTGGAGATCAGGCCTGCCATTACCTTGGCCCCTACCTGAGCCAAGTTTGCTTTTTCAGACATCTGTCCCCACAGCCCTGGCAAACACAGCCTCTAGGCTGGGTCCTCTGGAGCCATACCACAGGACCATGCCTGCTCTCTCCTGGGAAACTCTGTCCATTCCTTTGGCCACACACCTCCAGAATATGAGAAACCTCAAGGCCCCCGAGGACATACCATTACCGGGAGCCTCCCTGCACACACAGGGGCCTTCGGACACAAGCTGAGCTGCTACCTCCATGAAGGCATGCACACAGATGTCAACAGAGATAGAAGGTTGAGCCGGACAGGCCCTTAGGCCCTAATCTCAACTCTTGCTTTGTTTTCCAGGTGTCACTCCTCAGAGGCTTTGGTTCGAAGAACAGGATATGGGGCTTTCCTGAGGCACTGAACAGAACTTCTCTCGTCTCCACATGGGAAGCTTCCTTGTTGGAGCCGTGTCAAACACCTCAGGTTGGAGAATCCTGCAGAGTCCCTGAGCCACCTCCACATTCCAAGGTCTCCCAGGCCACCAAGCCACAGTAGGACTCATCTTCAGGAGAGTCCATTTCCACTCTCCCCTCTGGGTAGCTCACCCAGGAGCCCGCAGATTGAGCCTGCCTTGTCCTGACTAAAGAGTGGGAATATGAGGTGGCGTTCCCAGGCATCCATGCTTAGACACCTGCTCTCGAGTCTTTCCGTATGGGGCCTCCTGGAACCATCCAATAGCACTCGACTTTCGTGCAGAAGGAAACCTTGAGGTTTGGAGTAGTTCACAAATCCCATCGTAGGCAAACCTTCCTGGCCTCATGAGGCCCCCACACCATTCAGGAAGAGGCCATGCTGGACAAAAACTCTAGCCTGAGGCACGTCTCAGAGTTGAAATGACCTCAGTGCAGGAGATCTCGATTCAGCCTCTCAGAGTGGGCCTGCCGTGCCATCGGTCCCAAACCTCACGCTAGCTTGTGTTTTCAGACTTCCTTCCTCACACTCCTGGCAAACAAGCCCTCCGGACTAGGAACTCCAGAACCACAACCCAGCCCAGGGTCTGCCCAAGGGAAGAAAAACGTTTCCCTGTGGGGCTCTCTCCAGAAAACCCAGATGAGGATCAACCTGCTCGGGCCTCGACGGTACCCGAACTGGATAGGCTGCTCTAGGCACTCATGCTCTGTCTGACACAGCCTGAAGCCAGACGTCCAGACAGACAAGGAGACAGCTGGCCGCACACCGAGCACTTCGGACACGCCATGGTCTTATGCCGTCACCTCTTCCTAACCTTGGTTTTCAGATATCTGAACCTAGACATTATATCAATTCTCCACACAGCTGGGTATCGCAAGCACAACACAGAACTCCTCCTTCCCCGTGGCTGTAAAGCTTGCTCTTGGCATGGAGTCACACCTTCAGGGTGGGAGAAACCTTCCTGGTCCCTGATGCCACGCCCAAACTTGAGTGCTGCTTGGGCACAAATTCACACTCTGATCCTCAGCATGAGCCCCATGTCAAAGAAAGGCCTGTCAGGGCCTGGGCCAAGAGCACGCATATGGGGCTTGCCAAGCCCCTATGCACCCAATCCTCACCAGTGTTTGAGTTTTCCAGTCGCCCCGCCCGTACCTGGGGCTCTGCTCTGGAATCCCTTTCTTGGAGAGACACATGAGCCAGACAACACGACTCCACCCTTCCCACAAAATGACCCCAAACTCTTGGGAGCTGGGACAAATCCCCAGAGAGGGATACTCGTCCACAGTCCCTGAGGCCACCCCTCCAATCCACGGCTATCTCAGAAACAACATCCAGAGACAAAACCCTGAAGGAACGCCTCCCACTCGCCCTTGTTTCAGAGGCCCAGGAGCTCCCTCTCGGCCTGTACATCCGGCCTGCCATACCCTAGGCGCCACTCATAAGCTGAGTTTGTGTTTTCAGACTTCTGTGCCCTCAGCCTGGACCCACACAACCGCCAGGCTAGGGCCTCTGGAGCCACAGCGAAAGATTGTGCCGGCCCTCTCCAAGGAAATTGTGCCCAATCCATTGACCACAACCCTACAGGTTAGGGAAAAGCTCCAAGGCCCCTGAGGCCATCAATAGTGTAGGCCACCCTGGACTAAGAGGGGCTCTCTGACACCAGCGGAGCAACTATCTCCACTTAGACTCTCAGAGAGTGTCCCAGAGACAGAAGGTTGAAATGGACAGGCCCCCAGGCCCTAATCTGAACCTTAGCTTTGGTTTCCATGTGTCCGTCCTCAGAGGTCTGTTTTAGTAGACCAGCACACGGGGCTTTTCTGAGGCTCCAAACCAAACCTCTCTCGTCTCCACATGGGGAGTTTACTTACTGGGGATGCATCAAACCCTTCAGGTAGGAGAGTTCCGCAGGGCCACTGAACAACCAGCACATTCCAAGGTTTCCATGGACCCAAACGCACATTATGACGCATCCTCAGGAGAGGCCATTTCAACGTAGCCCCCTGGTTAGCGTGCCCCCGAGGCAGCAGATCAAACATATCTTGTGGCTAATGGCCAATGGGAATGCGAGGCATGCTGTACAGGGATCCATCCTTCGAACCGTGCTCTCCAGTCCTTCCGTATGGTATGTCCTGGAGCCATGCAACAGGACTCGAATGTCCCACAGAAGGAAACCTGGTGGTTTGGGGCAACCTCCAAACTCAGCGTGGGAAAACTTCCTTGGCCTCATGAGGCCCCCGCTTCATGAAGGTGCCATCATGGACACATACTCCAGCCTCAGCCAACGTCTGATCCTCAGCCTGACTTCAGATGCAGGAGATTTTGATTCAGCCTCTGCCTAGTGGGCCTGCTCTGCCCTTGGCTCCAATCCTCACTTTAGCTTGTGTTCCTAGACTTCCGTCCTCACACTCCTGGCCCACAAACCCTCCCTACTGGGAATTCTGGGGCCACAATGAAGCACTCCGCCTGCCTCCCAGGAGAAAAACTTTGTCTATGGTGCTGCCCAGAAACCCCAAATGAGGATCAAACTGCTTGGCCCTCGGCAACACCCCAATTGCATAGGCTACCTTAAACACTGATGCTCTGTCGCAAATAGCCTGAGCCCAGACCTTCCAACAGACACCGACACAGCTGGCTGCACACCCAGCACATTGGACCCGCCACTGCCTTAGGCCACCATCCATTCCCAACCTGGGTTTTCAGTCATCAGAACCTAGACCTTATCTCCAATCCCTGCACAGGGGGGAACCTGATGCACAAGTCAGAACCCATCCTTCCCCATGGCAAGAAACCTTGCTGCTGGCAGTGAGTCAAACCTTCAGTGTAGGAGAAAAGGGCATGGCCCATGAGGCCACGCCCATGTGTGAGGGCCGCCTTGGGCACAAGCACACATTGTGACCCTCAGCGTGAGTACCTTATTCAAGTAACGCCTCTCAGTGATTGGACCAAGAGCCCGCATATGTGGCTTGCCATGCCCATAGGCACGCAGGACTAACTAGATGGTGTGTATTCCAGTTGAGGGAACCCACTGCTGTGCTCTAGAGTCCCTCTCCTGGGGGGGTAATGTGGCAGAAAACAGTACTCTTCCCTTCCCTATGAATGAACCCAAACACTTGGGAGCTTGGACAATCCCCCGAGAGGAAGGCTCTTCCTCGTCCCCTGAAGCAACCCCTACCCTGAACGGCCACTGTGAACGCAACACCCAGAGACAAAAGCCTGAGCGACTGCCTCCCACTTGCCCTCCTTTGATATCCAGAGGATCTCCCCTCTCGGAATGGAGATCAGGCCTGCCATTACCTTGGCCCCTACCTGAGCCAAGTTTGCTTTTTCAGACATCTGTCCCCACAGCCCTGGCAAACACAGCCTCTAGGCTGGGTCCTCTGGAGCCATACCACAGGACCGTGCCTGCTCTCTCCTGGGAAACTCTGTCCATTCCTTTGGCTAAACACCTCCAGAATATTAGAAACCTCAAGTCCCCCGAGGACATCCCACTACTTGGAGCCTCCCTGGACACACAGGGGCATTTGGACACAAGCTGAGCAGCTACCTCCACGAAGGCATGCACACAGATGTCAACAGAGATAGAAGGTTGAGGCGGACAGGCACTTAGACCCTAATCTCAACTCTTGCTTTGGTTTCCAGGTGTCACTCCTCAGAGGCTTTGGTTCGAAGAACATGATATGGGGCTTTCCTGAGGCACTGAACAGAACTTCTCTCGTCTCCACATGGGTAGCTCCCTTGTTGGGGCCGTGTCAAACACCTCAGGTTGGAGAATCCTGCAGAGTCCCTGAGCCACCTCCACATTCCAAGGTCTCCCAGTAAACCAACCCACAGTAGGACTCATCTTCAGGAGAGTCCATTTCAACTCTCCTCTCTAGGTAGCTCACCCTGGAGCCTGCAGATTGAGCCTGCCTTTTCCTGACTAAAGAGTGGGAATATGAGGTGGCATTCCCAGGTATCCATGCTTAGACACCTGTTCTCGAGTCTTTCCGTATGGGGCCTCAGGAACCATCCAATAGGACTCGACTGTCGTGCAAAAGGAAAACTTGAGGTTTGGAGTAGTTCACAAATCCCATCGTAGGCAAACACCCCTGGCCTCATGAAGTAGCCACACCCTTCAGGAAGAGGCCATGCTGGACAAAAACTCTAGCCTGAGGCACGTCTCATAGTTGACATGACCTCAGTGCAGTAGATCTCAATTCAGCCTCTGCAGAGTGGGACTGCCGTGCCCTCGGTCCCAAACATCACGCTAGCTTTTCTTTTCAGACTTCCTTCCTCACACTCCTGGCAAACAAGCCCTCCGGACTAGGATGCCCAGAACTACAACACAGCCCAGGGTCTGCCCAACGGAAGAAAATCGTTTCCCTGTGGGGCTCTCCAGAAAACCCAGATGAGGATCAACCTGTTCGGGCCTCGACGGTACCCGAAATGGATAGGCTGCTCTGGGCACTCATGCTCTGTCTGACACAGCCTGAAGCCAGACGTCCAGACAGACAAGGAGACAGCTGGCCGCACACCCAGCACTTCAGACACTTCATGGTCTTATGCTGTCACCTCTTCCTAACCTTGGTTTTCAGATATCTGAACCTAGACATTATATCAATTCTCCACACAGCTGGGTATCGCAAGCACAACACAGAACTCCTCCTTCCCCGTGGCTGTAAAGCTTGCTCTTGGCATGGAGTCACACCTTCAGGGTGGGAGAAACCTTCCTGGTCCCTGATGCCACGCCCAAACTTGAGTGCTGCTTGGGCACAAATTCACACTCTGACCCTCAGCATGAGCCCCATGTCAAAGAAAGGCCTGTCAGGGCCTGGGCCAAGAGCCCGCATATGGGGCTTGCCAAGCCCCTATGCACCCAATCCTCACTAGTGTTTGAGTTTTCCAGTCGCCCCGCCCGTACCTGGGGCTCTGCTCTGGAATCCCTTTCTTGGAGAGACACGTGAGCCAGACAACACTTTTCCACCCTTCCCACAAAATGACCCCAAACTCTTGGGAGCTGGGACAAATCCCCAGAGAGGGATACTCGTCCACAGTCCCTGAGGCCACCCCTCCAATCCACGGCTATCTCGGACACAACATCCAGAGACAAAAGCCTGAAGGAACGCCTCCCACTCGCCCTTGTTTCAGAGGCCCAGGAGCTCCCTCTCGGGCTGTACATCCGGCCTGCCATACCCTAGGCACCACTCATAAGCTGAGTTTGTGTTTTCAGACTTCTGTGCCCACAGCCTGGACCCACACAACCTCGAGGCTAGGACCTCTAGCAACAGCGATAGATTGTGCCTGCCTCTCCTAGGAAATTGTGCCCAATTCATTCACCACAACCCTACACCTTAGGGAAAAACTCCAAGGCCCCTGAGGCCACCCAAATTATATAGTCTAACCTGGGCACTAATGCACTGTCTGACACAACCTGAGCCAGAACCTCCTGACCAACACCCAGGCAGCTGACCGCACACTGAGCATATCAGACCCGCCATGGCCTTAGGTCGTCATCTCTTCCCAACTTCGGTTTTTCAGGCTTCAGACCAGGACCTTATCTTCAACCACTGCCCAGGGTTGAAAATGATGCAGACATCAGAACACCTTCCCCATGGCAAGAGACCTTGTGATTGGCATGTTGTACAAAGTCAGTGTAGTTGAAACCAGTGTGTCCCATGTGGCCCCGCTCTTGCTCACAGGCCACATTGGTCACTAACACACATTGTGACCCTCAGCCTGAGCCCAGTCCTCAAGTATGGCCTCTCAGTGGCTGGATGAAGAGACAGCATATTGGGCCTGCCATGCCCCTAGGCCCCAATTTTTAACGATAGTTTGGGTTGTCCCTTCACTCTTCCCCAGGGCTGTGCTTTGTAATTACTCTTTGGTTGGGTCACCTGATGTAACAAATGTGAAAGGCGACCTCCCATTCCACAGATTGACGAAAAAGAATTGGGACTGGGACAAATCCACAGAGAGGAAGATTCGTCCATGGCCCATGAGGCCTCCCCACATCCATGGCCATCGTTGATTCACAATCCAGAGACAAAAGCCTGAGCAAGTGCCTCAGACTCGCTCTTTCTTCATATCCTGAAGAGTTCTCCTCATGGTCTGTAGATTGGGCCTGCCATACCTACGTCCCAAAACCTGAGCTGAGTTTGTATTTTCAGACTTCTGTCCTCAAAATCCTGGGCAACACACCCTCCTGGCTGGGGCACCTGGAGCCACACATTAGGACTGTGCCTACCCAATCCATGAGAATTCTGCCCATTCCATTGTCCAAAATCGTACAAATTAGGAGAACCCTCCAAAGTCCCCGAGGCCATCCCAATAGTGTAGATCTCCGGGGACAAACAAGGGCGGTCTAACACCACGTGAGCATCTACCCCCACTCATTCCATAGATGGATATCTCCAGAGAAGAAGATGGAACCAGACAGGGCCCTAGGCCATAATCGGATCCACTGCTTTGGTACAGGCGTGTCTCCTCAAAAGCCTGGATTCCAATACCAGCATAAGTGATTTCCTGAGGCACCCATCAGAACAAATCTCGTCTCCACAGGGAAACTTGTGCATGGGAGCTATGTCAAAAGCTTAGGAGAAACTTCAGGGTCCCGGTGCCACCCCCCATTTTAAGGCCCTCATGGACACAAACACATATTAGGCCCCATCCTCGGGAAAGTCCATTTCAACTCAGCCACCCCGGTTGTTCTCCCAGAGCCATCAAAACTCAACTGTCTTGTTGCTAGGAGACAATTGGAATGCGAGGCGGGCTTCCCTGGCATTCATCTTTCAAAGGTGCTCTGGAGTCATTCCATATGGGATTTCCTGGAGCTGCCCAACAGGTCTCAATTGTCCTGCAGAAGGAATCCTTGAAGGGGGCATCCCACAACTCCCATCGTGGGAAAACCTCCATAGCCTTGAGATTCCGCTCCGTTCATGAAGGGGCAGTCATGCACAGAAACTCCAACCTGAGCCAACGTCTGATCCTCACTGTGACTTCAGATGCTTGAGATATTGGTTCACTCTGCAGGGGGTACATGCTGTGCCCTCTGCCTGAAGCCCAAGTTTAGCTTGTGTTCTCAGACTTCTGTACTCACACTCCTGGCCCAGAAGCCCTCAAGTTTGGCAATTCCGGACTCACAATGCAGCACTCTGCCTGCCATCTATAAAAAATATCTTGCCTAAGAGCAGCCCAGGCACATCAAATGAGGATAAACCTACACGGCACTCGACTGTACCCAAATCATAGTGTCAAACCTGGGCACTAATGCACTGTCTGACACAACCTGAGCCAGAACCTTCTGACCAACACCCAGGCAGCTGACCGCCCACTGATCATATCAGACACGCCATGGCCTTATGTCGTCATCTCTTCCCAACTTCGGTTTTTCAGGCTTCGGAACCTAGACCTTATCTCCAACAACTGCCCAGGGTTGAAAATGATGCAGACATCAGAACACCTTCCTCATGGCAAGAGACCTTGTGATTGGCATGTTGTCCAAAGTCCAGTGTAGTTGAAACCAGTGTGGCCCATGAGGCCCCGCCCATGCTCGCGGGCCACATTGGTCACAAACACACATTGTGACCCTCAGCCTGTGCCCAGTCCTCAAGTAAGGCCTCTCAGTGGTTGGATGAAGAGACAGCATATTGGGCCTGCCATGCCCCTAGGTCCCAATTTTTAAACATAGTTTGGGTTGTCCCTTCACTCTTCCCCAGGGTTGTGCTTTGTAATTACTCTTTGGTTGGGTCACCTGAGGTAACAAATGTGAAAGGCGACCTCCCATTCCACAGATTGACGAAAAAGAATTGGGACTGGGACAAATCCACAGAGAGGAAGATTGGTCCATGGCCCATGAGGCCTCCCCACATCCATGGCCATCGTTGATTCACAATCGAGAGACAAAAGCCTGAGCAAGTGCCTCAGACTCGCTCTTTCTTCATACCCTGAAGAGTTCTCCTCATGGTCTGTAGATTGGGCCTGCCATACCTACGTCCCAAAACCTGAGCTGAGTTTGTATTTTTAGATCTGTCCTCAAAGTCCTGGGCAACACACCCTCCTGGCTTGGGCCCCTGGAGCCACACATTAGGACTGTGCCTACCCAATCCATGGGAATTCTGCCCATTCCATTGTCCAAAATCGTACAAATTAGGAGAACTCTCCAAAGTCCCCGAGGCCATCCCAATAGTGTAGATCTCCGGGACAAACAAGGACGGTCTAACACACGTGAGCATCTACCTCCACTCATTCCATAGATGGATATCTCCAGAGAAGAAGATGGAACCAGACAGGACCCTAGGCCATAATCAGATCCATTGCTTTGGTACAGGCGTGTCTACTCAAAAGCCTGGATTCCAATACCAGCATAAGTGATTTCCTGAGGCACCCATCAGAACAAATCTTGTCTCCACAGGGAAACTTGTGCATGGGAGCTATGTCAAAAGCTTAGGAGAAACTTCAGTGTCTCGGTGCCACCGCCCCATTCCAAGGCCCTCATGGACACAAACACACATTAGGCCCCAACCTCGGGAAAGTCCATTTCAACACAGCCGCCCCGATTGCTCCCGCAGAGCCATCAAAACTCAACTGTCTTGTTGCTGGGAGAAAATTGGAATGCGAGGCGGGATTCCCTGGCATCGATCCTCGAACGCTGCTCTGGAGTCATTCCATATGGGATGTCCTGGAGCTGCCCAACAGGTCTCAATTGTCCCGCAGAAGGAATCCTTGAAGGGGGCATCCCACAACTCCCAACGTGGGAAAACCTCCATGGCCTTGAGATTCCGCTCCGTTCATGAAGGGGCAGTCATGCACAGAAACTCCAACCCGAGCCAACGTCTGATCCTCGCCGTGACTTCAGATGCATGAAATATTGGTTCAGATCTGCAGGAGGTACCTGCCGTGCCCTCGGCCTGAAGCCCAAGTCTAGCTTGTGTTCTCAGACTTCTGTCCTCACACTCCTGGCCCAGAAGCCCTCAAGTTTGGCAATTCTGGAACCAAAGTGCAGCACTCTGCCTGCCCTCTAGAAAAAATATCTTGCCTATTGAGCTCCCCAGGCACCTCAAATGAGGATAAACCTATACGGCCTTCGACTGTACCCAAATCATATAGTCTAACCTGGGACTAATGCACTGACTGACACAACCTGAGCCCGAACCTCCTGACCAACACCCAGGCAGCTGACCGCACACTGAGCATATCAGACCCGCCATGGCCTTAGGTCGTCATCTCTTCCCAACTTCGGTTTTTCAGGCTTCAGAACCTAGACCTTATCTCCAACCACTGCCCAGGATTGAAAATGATGCAGATATCAGAACACATTCCCCATGGCCAGAGACCTTGTGTTTGGCAGGTTGTCCAAAGTCCAGTGTAGTTGAAACCAGTGTGGCCCATGAGGCCCCGCCCATGCTCGCGGGCCACATTGGTCACAAACACACATTGTGACCCTCAGCATGAGCCCAGTCCTCAAGTAAGGCCTCTCAGTGGCTGGATGAAGAGACAGCATATTGGGCCTGCCATGCACCTAGGCCCCAATTTTTAACCATAGTTTGGGTTGTCCCTTCACTCTTCCCCAGGGCTCTGCTTTGGAATTCCTATTTTGTTCGGACACCTGAGGTAATAAACCTGAAAGGAGACCTCCCATCCAACAATTGAAGAAAAACTATTGGGACCAGGCCAAATCCACAGAGAGGAAGATACGTCCATATCCCATGAGGCCTCCCCACATTCTACAGCCATTGTTGATACAAAATCCAGAGACAAAAGCCTGAGCAAGTGCCTCAGACTCGCTCTTTCTTCATATCCTGAGGGGTACTTCTCATGGTTTGTAGATTGGGTCTCCCATACCTACGTCCCAAAACCTTAGCTGAGTTTGTGTTTTCAGACTTCTGTCCTCAAAGTCCTGGACCGCACACCCTCCAGGCTGGGGCCCCTGGAGCCACACATTAGGACTGTGCCTACCCAATCCATGGGAATTCTGCCCATTCCATTGTCCAAAATCTCACCAATTAAGAAAACTCTCCAAAGTCCCCGAGGCCATCCCAATAGTGTAGGTCTCCAGGGACAAACAAGGGCGGTGTGACACCAGGTGAGCATCTCCCTCCACTCATTCCATAGATGGATATCACCAGAGAAGAAGATTGAACCAGACAGGACCCTAGGCCATAATCGGATCCATTGTTTTGGTTTACAGGCATGTCTCCTCAAAAGCCTGGATTCCAATACCAGCATAGGGGGTTTCCTGAGGCACCCCTCAGAACAAATCTCATCTCCACAAGGAAACTTGTGCATGGGAGGTATGTCAAAAGCTTAGGAGAATACTTCAGGGTCCCGGTGCCAACGCCCCATTCCAAGGCCCTCATGGACACAAACACACAATGGGCCCGATCCTAAAAGTCCATTTCAACTCAGCCACGCCGGATGCTCCCGCACAGCTATCCGATCTCAACTGTCTTGTTGCTAGGAGACATTTGGAATGCGAGGCCCGCTTCCCAGGCATCCACCCCGAACGGTGCTCTGGAGTCCTTCCATATGGGATATCCTGGAGCTGCCCAACAGGTCTCAATTGTCCCGCAGAAGGAATCCTTGAAGGGGGCATCCCACAACTCCCAACGTGGGAAAACCTCCATGGCCTTGAGATTCCGCTCGTTCATGAAGGGGCAGTCATGCACAGAAACTCCAACCCGAGCCAACGTCTGACCCTTGCCGTGACTTCAGAAGCATGAGATATTCGTTCAGATCTGCAGGGGGTACCAGCCTTGCCCTCGGCCTGAAGCCCAAGTCTAGCTTCTGTTCTCAGACTTGTCCTCACACTCCTGGTCCAGAATCCCTCATGTTTGGCAATACCGGACCCACAATGCAGCACTCTGCCTGCCTCTAGAAAAAATATATTGCCTAATAAGTAGCCCAGGCACCTCAAATGAGGATAAACCTACACGGCTCTCGACTGTACCTGAATTATATAGTCTAACCTGGGTACTAATTCACTGTCTGACACAACCTGAACCCGAACCTCCGGACCAACACCCAGGCAGCTGACCGCACACTGAGCACATCAGACCCACCATGGCCTTAGGTCGTCATCTCTTCCCAACTGCGGTTTTCAGGCTTCAGAACGTAGACCTTATCTCCAAACACTGCCCAGGGTTGAAAATGATGCAGAAATATGAGTACCTTCCCCATGGCAAGAGACCTTGTGATTGGCATGTTATCCAAAGTTCAGTGTAGTTGAAACCAGTGTGGCCCATGAGGCCCCGCCCATGCTCGCGGGCCACATTGGTCACAAACACACATGCTGACCCTCAGCCTGTGCCCATTCTTTAAGTAAGGCCACTCAGTGGCTGGATGAAGAGACAGCATATTGGGTCTGCCATGCCCCTAGGCCCCAATTTATAACCATCGTTTGGGTTGTCCCTTCACTCTTCCCCAGGGCTCTGCTTTGGAATTCCTCTTTGGTTGGGACACCTGAGGTAACAAACCTGAGAGGAGACCTCCCGGCCCACAGATTGACAGAAAGAAATTGGGACCGGGCCAAATCCACAGAGAGGAAGATTCGTCCATGGCCCATGAGGCCTCCCCACGTTCCACGCCCAACTTTGATACAAAATCCAGAGACAAAATCCTGAGCAAGTGCCTCAGACTCGCTCTTTCTTTATATCCTGAGGGGTACTTCTCATGGTTTGTAGATTGGGCCTCCCATACCTATGTCCCAAAACCTTAGCTGAGTTTGTGTTTTCAGACTTCTGTCCTCAAAGTCCTGGGCCGCACACCCTCCAGGCTGGGGCCCCTGGAGCCACACATTAGGACTGTGCCTACCCAATCCATGGGAATTCTGCCCATTCCATTGTTCAAAATCGTACAAATTAGAAGAACCCTCCAAAGTCCCAAGGCCATCCCAATAGTGTAGGTCTCCCGGGACAAACAAGTGCGGTCTGACACCAGCTGAGCATCTACATCCACTCATACCATAAATGGATGTCCCCAGAGAAGAAGATGGAACCAGACAGGACCCTAGGCCATAATTGGATCCATTGCTTTGGTTTACAGGCATATCTCCTCAAGAGCCTGGATTCCAAGACCAGCATAGGGGGTTTCCTGAGGCACCCATCAGAACAAAACTCGTCTCCACGAGGAAACTTGTGCATGGGACCTATGTCAAAAGCTTAGGAGAATACTTCAGGGTCCCAGTGCCACCGCTCCATTCCAAGGTCCTCATGGACACAAACACACATTAGGCCCCAACCTCGGGAATATCCATTTCAACACAGCCGCCCCGATTGCTCAGTCAGAGCCATAGAACTCAACTGTCTTGTTGCTAGGAGACAATTGGAATGCGAGGCTGGCTTCCCTGGCATCAGTCCTCGAACGGTGCACTGCAGTCATTCCATATGGATTGTCCTGGAGCTGACCAACAGTGCTCAATTGTCCCGCAGAAGGAATCCTTGAAGGGGGATCCCACACTCCCAACGTTGGAAAACCTCCATGGCCTTGAGATTCCGCTCCGTTCATGGAGGGGCAGACATGCACAGAAACTCCAACCCGAGCCAACTTCTGATCCTCGCCGTGACTTCAGATACATGAGATATTGGTTCAGATCTGCAGGGGGTATTTGCCATACCCATTGCCCTACCCAAGGCCTGAAGCCCAAGTCTAGCTTGTGTTCTGAAACTTCTGTCCTCACACTCTTGGCCCAGAAGCCCTCAAGTTTGGCAATTCCGGACCCTCAATGCAGCAATATGCCTGCCCTCTGGGAAAAATATATTGCTTAATGATTTTCCCAGGCACCTCAAATGAGGATAAACTTACACGGCACTCGACTGTACCTAAATTATATAGTCTAACCTGGGCAATAATGCACTGTCTGACACAACCTGAACCCGAAACTCTGGACCAACACCCAGGCAGCTGACCGCACACTGAGCACATGAGCCCCGACATGGCCTTAGATCGTCATCACTTCCCAACTGTGGTTTTCAGGCTTCAGAACCTAGACCTTATCTCCAACCACGACCCAGGGTTGAAAATGATGCAGAAATCAGAGCTCCTTCCCCATGGCAAGAGACCTTGTGATTGGCATGTTATCCAAAGTTCAGTGTAGTTGAAACCAGTGTGGCCCATGAGGCCCCGCCCATGCTCGCGGGCCACATTGGTCACAAACACACATGCTGACCCTCAGCCTGTGCCCAGTCTTTAAGTAAGGCCACTCAGTGGCTGGATGAAGAGACAGCATATTGGGTCTGCCATGCCCCTAGGCCCGAATTTATAACCATCGTTTGGGTTGTCCCTTCACTCTTCCCCAGGGCTCTGCTTTGGAATTCCTCTTTGGTTGGGACACCTGAGGTAACAAACCTGAGAGGAGACCTCCCATCCCACAGATTGACGGAACGAAATTGGGACCGGGTCAAATCCACAGAGAGGAAGATTCGTCCATGGCCCATGAGGCCTCCCGACGTTCCACGCCCATCTTTGATACAAAATCCAGAGACAAAATCCTGAGCAAGTGCCTCAGACTCGCTCTTTCTTCATATCCTGAGGGGTACTTCTCATGGTTTGTAGATTGGGCCTCCCATACCTACGTCCCAAAACCTTAGCTGAGTTTGTGTTTTCAGACTTCTGTCCTCAAAGTCCTGGGCCGCACACCCTCCAGGCTGCGCACCTGGAGCCAGACATTAGGACTGTGCCTACCCAATCCATGGGAATTCTGCCCATTTCATTGTCCAAAATCTCACCAATTAAGAAAACTCTCCAAAGTCCCCGAGGCCATCCCAATAGTGTAGGTCTCCAGGGACAAACAAGGGCGGTGTGACACCAGGTGAGGATCTCCCTCCACTCATTCCATAGATGGATATCCCCAGAGAAGAAGATTGAACCAGACAGGACCCTAGGCCATAATCGGATCCATTGTTTTGGTTTACAGGCATGTCTCCTCAAAAGCCTGGATTCCAATACGAGCATAGGGGGTTTCCTGAGGCACCCCTCAGAACAAATATCATCTCCACAAGGAAACTTGTGCATGGGAGGTATGTCAAAAGCTTAGGAGAATACTTCAGGGTCCCGGTGCCAACGCCCCATTCCAAGGCCCTCATGGACACAAACACACAATGGGCCCGATCCTAAAAGTCCATTTCAACTCAGCCACGCCGGTTGCTCCCGCAGAGCTATCCGATCTCAACTGTCTTGTTGCTAGGAGACATTTGGAATGCGAGGCCCGCTTCCCAGGCATCCACCCCGAACGGTGCTCTGGAGTCCTTCCATATGGGATATCCTGGAGCTGCCCAACAGGTCTCAATTGTCCCTCAGAAGGAATCCTTGAAGGGGGCATCCCACAACTCCCAACGTGGGAAAACCTCCATGGCCTTGAGATTCCGCTCCGTTCATGAAGGGGCAGTCATGCACAGAAACTCCAACCCGAGCCAACGTCTGATCCTCGCCGTGACTTCAGAAGCATGAGATATTCGTTCAGATCTGCAGGGGGTACCAGCCTTGCCCTCGGCCTGAAGCCCAAGTCTAGCTTCTGTTCTCAGACTTGTCCTCACACTCCTGGTCCAGAATCCCTCATGTTTGGCAATACCGGACCCACAATGCAGCACTCTGCCTGCCTCTAGAAAAAATATATTGCCTAATGAGTAGCCCAGGCACCTCAAATGAGGATAAACCTACACGGCTCTCGACTGTACCTGAATTATATAGTATAACCTGGGTACTAATTCACTGTCTGACACAACCTGAACCCGAACCTCCGGACCAACACCCAGGCAGCTGACCGCACACTGAGCACATCAGACCCGCCATGGCCTTAGGTCGTCATCTCTTCCCAACTGCGGTTTTCAGGCTTCAGAACGTAGACCTTATCTCCAAACACTGCCCAGGGTTGAAAATGATGCAGAAATCAGAGCTCCTTCCCCATGGCAAGAGACCTTGTGATTGGCATGTTATCCAAAGTTCAGTGTAGTTGAAACCAGTGTGGCCCATGAGGCCCCGCCCATGCTCGCGGGCCACATTGGTCACAAACACACATGCTGACCCTCAGCCTGTGCCCAGTCTTTAAGTAAGACCACTCAGTGGCTGGATGAAGAGACAGCATATTGGGTCTGCCATGCCCCTAGGCCCCAATTTATAACCATCGTTTGGGTTGTCCCTTCACTCTTCCCCAGGGCTCTGCTTTGGAATTCCTCTTTGGTTGGGACACCTGAGGTAACAAACCTGAGAGGAGACCTCCCATCCCACAGATTGACAGAAAGAAATTGGGACCGGGCCAAATCCACAGAGAGGAAGATTCATCCATGGCCCATGAGGCCTCCCCACGTTCCACGCTCATCTTTGATACAAAATCCAAAGACAAAAGCCTGAGCAAGCGCCTCAGACTCGCTCTTTCTTCATATCCTGAAGAGTCCTTCTCATGGTTTGTAGATTGGCCCTGCCATACCTACGTTCCCAACCTAAGCTGAGTTTGTGTTTTCAGACTTCTGTCCTCAGATTCCTGGGCCACACACCCTCCAGGCTGGGGCCCCTGGAGCCACACATTAGGACTGTGCCTATCCAATCCATGGGCATTCTGCCCATTCCATTATCCAAAATCGTACAAATTAGGAGAACTCTCCAAAGTCCCCGAGGCCATTCCAATAGTGTAGGTCTCCGGGGACAAAAAAGGGCGGTCTGACACCAGCTGAGCATCTACCTCCACTCATATCATAAATGGATGTCCCCAGAGAAGAAGATGGAACCAGACAGGACCCTAGGCCATATTCGGATCCATTGCTTTGGTTTACAGACATGTCTCCTCAAAAGCCTGGATTCCAAGACCAGCATAGGGGGTTTTTTGAGGCACCCATCAAACAAATCTCGTTTCCACAAGGAAACTTGTGCATGGGACCTATGTCAAAAGCTTAGGAGAATACTTCAGGGTCCCGGTGTCACCGCCCCATTCCAAGGCCCTCATGGACACAAACACATATTAGGCCCCAACCTCGGGAAAGTCCATTTCAACACAGCCGCCCCGATTGCTCCCGCAGAGCCATCAAAACTCAACTGTCTTGTTGCTGGGAGAAAATTGGAATGCGAGGCGGGATTCCCTGGCATCGATCCTCGAACGGTGCTCTGGAGTCATTCCATATGGGATGTCCTGGAGCTGACCAACAGGTCTCAATTGTCCCGCAGAAGGAATCCTTGAAGGGGGCATCCCACAACTCCCAACGTGGGAAAACCTCCATGGCCTTGAGATTCCGCTCTGTTCATGAAGGGGCAGTCATGCACAGAAACTCCAACCTGAGCCAACATCTGATCCTCACCGTGACTTCAGATGCTTGAGATATTGGTTCACTCTGCAGGGGGTACATGCTGTGCCCTCTGCCTGAAGCCCAAGTTTAGCTTGTGTTCTCAAGACTTCTGTACTCACACTCCTGGCCCAGAAGCCCTCAAGTTTGGCAATTCCGGACTCACAATGCAGCACTCTGCCTGCCATCTATAAAAAATATCTTGCCTAAGAGCAGCCCAGGCACATCAAATGAGGATAAACCTACACGGCACTCGACTGTACCCAAATCATATAGTCAAACCTGGGCACTAATGCACTGTCTGACACAACCTGAGCCAGAACCTCCTGACCAACACCCAGGCAGCTGACCGCACACTGAGCATATCAGACCCGCCATGGCCTTAGGTCGTCATCTCTTCCCAACTTCGGTTTTTCAGGCTTCAGAACCTAGACCTTATCTCCAACCACTGCCCAGGGTTGAAAATGATGCAGACATCAGAACACCTTCCTCATGGCAAGAGACCTTGTGATTGGCATGTTGTCCAAAGTCCAGTGTAGTTGAAACCAGTGTGGCCCATGAGGCCCCGCCCATGCTCGCGGGCCACATTGGTCACAAACACACATTGTGACCCTCAGCCTGTGCCCAGTCCTCAAGTAAGGCCTCTCAGTGGTTGGATGAAGAGACAGCATATTGGGCCTGCCATGCCCCTAGGTCCCAATTTTTAAACATCGTTTGGGTTGTCCCTTCACTCTTCCCCAGGGCTCTGCTTTGGAATTCCTCTTTGGTTGGGACACCTGAGGTAACAAACCTGAGAGGAGAACTCCCATCCCACAGATTGACGGAAAGAAATTGGGACTGGGACAAATACACAGAGAGGAAGATTCGTCCATGGCCCATGAGGCCTCCCCACGGTCCACGCCCATCTTTGATACAAAATCCAGAGACAAAAGCCTGAGCAAGTGCCTCAGACTCGATCTTTCTTCATATCCTGAGGGGTACTTCTCATGGTTTGTAGATTGGCCCTGCCATACGTACTTCCCCAAACGTAAGCTGAGTTTGTGTTTTTAGACTTTTGTCCTCAAATTCCTGGGCCACACTCCCTCCGGGCTGGGGCCCCTGGAGCCACACATTAGGACTGTGCCTACCCAATCCATGGGAACACTGCCCATTCCATTGTCCAAAATCGTACAAATTAGGAGAACCCTCCAAATTTCCCGAGGCCATCACAATAGTGTAGGTTTCCCGGTATAAACAAGGGCGGTCTGACACCAGCTGAGCATCAACCTCCACTCATACCATAGATGGATGTCCCCAGAGAAGAAGATGGAACCATACAGAACCCTAGGCCATAATCGGATCCATTGCTTTGGTTTACAGGCATGTCTCCTCAAAAGCCTGGATTCCAGACCAGCATAGGGGATTTCCTGAGGCACCCATCAGAACAAATCTCGTCTCGACAAGGAAACTTGTGCATGGGACCTATGTCAAAAGCTTAGGAGAATACTTCAGGGTCCCGGTGCCACCGCCCCATTCCAATGCCCTCATGGAAACAAACACATATCAGGCCCCATTCTCGGGAAAGTCCATTTCAACTAGCCAACCCGGTTGCTACCGCAGAGTCTTCAGATCTCAACTGTCTTGTTGCTAGGAGACAATTGGAATGCGAGGCCCACTTCCCTGGCATCCATCCCCGAACGGTGCTCTGGAGTACTTCCATATGGGATATCCTGGAGCTGCCCAACAGGTCTCAATTGTCCCGCAGAAGGAATCCTTGAAGGGGGCATCCCACAACTCCCAACGTGGGAAAACCTCCATGGCCTTGAAATTCCGCTCCGTTCATGAAGGGGCAGTCATGCACAGAAACTCCAACCCGAGGCAAAGTCTGATCCTCGCCGTGACTTCATACGCAAGAGATATTGTTTCAGATCTGCAGGCGGTACCTGCCGTGCCCTCGGCCTGAAGCCCAAGTCTAGCTTGTGTTCTCAGACTTCTGTCCTCATACTCCTGGCCCAGAAGCCCTCAAGTTTGGCAATTCCGGACCCACAATGCAGCACCCTGCCTCCCCTCTAGAAAAAATATCTTGCCTAATGATTTGCCCAGGCACTTCAAATGAGGATAAACTTAAACGGCACTCGACTGTACCTAAATTATATAGTCTAACCTGGGCACTAATGCACTGTCTGACACAACCTGAACCCGAAACTCCGGACCAACACCCAGGCAGCTGACCGCACACTGAGCACATCAGACCCTCCATGGCTTTAGGTCGTCATCTCTTCCCAACTACGGTTTTCAGACTTCAGATCCTAGACCTTATAGCCAACCACTGCCCAGGGTTGAAAATGATGCAGAAATCAGAGCTCCTTCCCCACGGCAAGAGACCTTGTGATTGGCATATTGTCCTAAGTTCAGTGTAGTTGAAACCAGTATGGCCCATGAGGCCCCGCCCATGCTCGCGGCCACATTGGTCACAAACACACATTGTGACTCTCAGGCTGTGCCCAGTCCTTAAGTAAGGCCACTCAGTGGCTGGATGAAGAGACAGCATATTGGGCCTGCCATGCCCCTAGGCCCCAATTTATAACCATCGTTTGGGTTGTCCCTTCACTCTTCCCCAGGGCTCTGCTTTGGAATTCCTCTTTGGTGGGGACACCTGAATTAACAAACCTGATAGGATACCTCCCATTCCACAGATTGATGGAAAGAAATTGGGACCGGGCCAAATCAACAGAGAGGAAGATTCATCCATGGCCCATGAGGCCTCCCCACATTCCACGCCCATCTTTGATACAAAATCCAGAGACAAAAGCCTGAGCAAGCGCCTCAGACTCGCTCTTTCTTCATATCCTGAAGAGTTCTTCTCATGGTTTGTAGATTGGACCTGCCATACCTACGTCCCCAACCTAAGCTGAGTTTGTGTTTTCAGACTTCTGTCCTCAAATTTCTGGGCCACACACCCTCCAGGCTGGGGCCCCTCGAGCCACACATTAGGACTGTGCCTACCCAATCCATGGGAATTCTGCCCATTCCATTGTTCAAAATCGTACAAATTAGAAGAACCCTCCAAAGTCCCCAAGGCCATCCCAATAGTGTAGTTCTCCCGGGACAAACAAGGGCGGTCTGACACCAGCTGAGCATCTACATCCACTCATACCATAAATGGATGTCCCCAGAGAAGAAGATGGAACCAGACAGGACCCTAGGCCATAATCGGATCCATTGCTTTGGTTTACAGGCATATCTCCTCAAGAGCCTGGATTCCAAGACCAGCATAGGGGGTTTCCTGAGGCACCCATCAGAACAAAACTCGTCTCCACGAGGAAACTTGTGCATGGGACCTATGTCAAAAGCTTAGGAGAATACTTCAGGGTCCCAGTGCCACCGCTCCATTCCAAGGTCCTCATGGACACAAACACACATTAGGCCCCAACCTCGGGAATGTCCATTTCAACACAGCCGCCCCGATTGCTCAGTCAGAGCCATAGAACTCAACTGTCTTGTTGCTAGGAGACAATTGGAATGCGAGGCTGGCTTCCCTGGCATCAGTCCTCGAACGGTGCACTGCAGTCATTCCATATGGATTGTCCTGGAGCTGACCAACAGTGCTCAATTGTCCCGCAGAAGGAATCCTTGAAGGGGGATCCCACACTCCCAACGTTGGAAAACCTCCATGGCCTTGAGATTCCGCTCCGTTCATGGAGGGGCAGACATGCACAGAAACTCCAACCCGAGCCAACTTCTGATCCTCGCCGTGACTTCAGATACATGAGATATTGGTTCAGATCTGCAGGGGGTATTTGCCATACCCATTGCCCTACCCAAGGCCTGAAGCCCAAGTCTAGCTTGTGTTCTGAAACTTCTGTCCTCACACTCTTGGCCCAGAAGCCCTCAAGTTTGGCAATTCCGGACCCTCAATGCAGCAATATGCCTGCCCTCTGGGAAAAATATATTGCCTAATGATTTTCCCAGGCACCTCAAATGAGGATAAACTTACACGGCACTCGACTGTACCTAAATTATATAGTCTAACCTGGGCAATAATGCACTGTCTGACACAACCTGAACCCGAAACTCTGGACCAACACCCAGGCAGCTGACCGCACACTGAGCACATGAGCCCCGACATGGCCTTAGATCGTCATCATTTCCCAACTGTGGTTTTCAGGCTTCAGAACCTAGACCTTATCTCCAACCACGGCCCAGGGTTGAAAATGATGCAGAAATCAGAGCTCCTTCCCCATGGCAAGAGACCTTGTGATTGGCATGTTATCCAAAGTTCAGTGTAGTTGAAACCAGTGTGGCCCATGAGGCCCCGCCCATGCTCGCGGGCCACATTGGTCACAAACACACATGCTGACCCTCAGCCTGTGCCCAGGCTTTAAGTAAGGCCACTCAGTGGCTGGATGAAGAGACAGCATATTGGGTCTGCCATGCCCCTAGGCCCGAATTTATAACCATCGTTTGGGTTGTCCCTTCACTCTTCCCCAGGGCTCTGCTTTGGAATTCCTCTTTGGTTGGGACACCTGAGGTAACAAACCTGAGAGGAGACCTCCCATCCCACAGATTGACGGAACGAAATTGGGACCGGGTCAAATCCACAGAGAGGAAGATTCGTCCATGGCCCATGAGGCCTCCCGACGTTCCACGCCCATCTTTGATACAAAATCCAGAGACAAAATCCTGAGCAAGTGCCTCAGACTCGCTCTTTCTTCATATCCTGAGGGGTACTTCTCATGGTTTGTAGATTGGCCCTGCCATACGTACTTCCCCAAACGTAAGCTGAGTTTGTGTTTTCAGACTTCTGTCCTCAAATTCCTGGGCCACACTCCCTCCGGGCTGGGGCCCCTGGAGCCAGACATTAGGACTGTGCCTACCCAATCCATGGGAACACTGCCCATTCCATTGTCCAAAATCGTACAAATTAGGAGAACCCTCCAAATTTCCCGAGGCCATCACAATAGTGTAGGTTTCCCGGTATAAACAAGGGCGGTCTGACACCAGCTGAGCATCAACCTCCACTCATACCATAGATGGATGTCCCCAGAGAAGAAGATGGAACCATACAGAACCCTAGGCCATAATCGGATCCATTGCTTTGGTTTACAGGCATGTCTCCTCAAAAGCCTGGATTCCAGACCAGCATAGGGGATTTCCTGAGGCACCCATCAGAACAAATCTCGTCTCGACAAGGAAACTTGTGCATGGGACCTATGTCAAAAGCTTAGGAGAATACTTCAGGGTCCCGGTGCCACCGCCCCATTCCAATGCCCTCATGGAAACAAACACATATCAGGCCCCATTCTCGGGAAAGTCCATTTCAACTAGCCAACCCGGTTGCTACCGCAGAGTCTTCAGATCTCAACTGTCTTGTTGCTAGGAGACAATTGGAATGCGAGGCCCACTTCCCTGGCATCCATCCCCGAACGGTGCTCTGGAGTACTTCCATATGGGATATCCTGGAGCTGCCCAACAGGTCTCAATTGTCCCGCAGAAGGAATCCTTGAAGGGGGCATCCCACAACTCCCAACGTGGGAAAACCTCCATGGCCTTGAAATTCCGCTCCGTTCATGAAGGGGCAGTCATGCACAGAAACTCCAACCCGAGGCAAAGTCTGATCCTCGCCGTGACTTCATACGCAAGAGATATTGTTTCAGATCTGCAGGCGGTACCTGCCGTGCCCTCGGCCTGAAGCCCAAGTCTAGCTTGTGTTCTCAGACTTCTGTCCTCATACTCCTGGCCCAGAAGCCCTCAAGTTTGGCAATTCCGGACCCACAATGCAGCACCCTGCCTCCCCTCTAGAAAAAATATCTTGCCTAATGATTTGCCCAGGCACTTCAAATGAGGATAAACTTAAACGGCACTCGACTGTACCTAAATTATATAGTCTAACCTGGGCACTAATGCACTGTCTGACACAACCTGAACCCGAAACTCCGGACCAACACCCAGGCAGCTGACCGCACACTGAGCACATCAGACCCTCCATGGCTTTAGGTCGTCATCTCTTCCCAACTACGGTTTTCAGACTTCAGATCCTAGACCTTATAGCCAACCACTGCCCAGGGTTGAAAATGATGCAGAAATCAGAGCTCCTTCCCCACGGCAAGAGACCTTGTGATTGGCATATTGTCCTAAGTTCAGTGTAGTTGAAACCAGTATGGCCCATGAGGCCCCGCCCATGCTCGCGGCCACATTGGTCACAAACACACATTGTGACTCTCAGGCTGTGCCCAGTCCTTAAGTAAGGCCACTCAGTGGCTGGATGAAGAGACAGCATATTGGGCCTGCCATGCCCCTAGGCCCCAATTTATAACCATCGTTTGGGTTGTCCCTTCACTCTTCCCCAGGGCTCTGCTTTGGAATTCCTCTTTGGTGGGGACACCTGAATTAACAAACCTGATAGGATACCTCCCATTCCACAGATTGATGGAAAGAAATTGGGACCGGGCCAAATCAACAGAGAGGAAGATTCATCCATGGCCCATGAGGCCTCCCCACATTCCACGCCCATCTTTGATACAAAATCCAGAGACAAAAGCCTGAGCAAGCGCCTCAGACTCGCTCTTTCTTCATATCCTGAAGAGTTCTTCTCATGGTTTGTAGATTGGACCTGCCATACCTACGTCCCCAACCTAAGCTGAGTTTGTGTTTTCAGACTTCTGTCCTCAAATTTCTGGGCCACACACCCTCCAGGCTGGGGCCCCTCGAGCCACACATTAGGACTGTGCCTACCCAATCCATGGGAATTCTGCCCATTCCATTGTTCAAAATCGTACAAATTAGAAGAACCCTCCAAAGTCCCCAAGGCCATCCCAATAGTGTAGTTCTCCCGGGACAAACAAGGGCGGTCTGACACCAGCTGAGCATCTACATCCACTCATACCATAAATGGATGTCCCCAGAGAAGAAGATGGAACCAGACAGGACCCTAGGCCATAATCGGATCCATTGCTTTGGTTTACAGGCATATCTCCTCAAGAGCCTGGATTCCAAGACCAGCATAGGGGGTTTCCTGAGGCACCCATCAGAACAAAACTCGTCTCCACGAGGAAACTTGTGCATGGGACCTATGTCAAAAGCTTAGGAGAATACTTCAGGGTCCCAGTGCCACCGCTCCATTCCAAGGTCCTCATGGACACAAACACACATTAGGCCCCAACCTCGGGAATGTCCATTTCAACACAGCCGCCCCGATTGCTCAGTCAGAGCCATAGAACTCAACTGTCTTGTTGCTAGGAGACAATTGGAATGCGAGGCTGGCTTCCCTGGCATCAGTCCTCGAACGGTGCACTGCAGTCATTCCATATGGATTGTCCTGGAGCTGACCAACAGTGCTCAATTGTCCCGCAGAAGGAATCCTTGAAGGGGGATCCCACACTCCCAACGTTGGAAAACCTCCATGGCCTTGAGATTCCGCTCCGTTCATGGAGGGGCAGACATGCACAGAAACTCCAACCCGAGCCAACTTCTGATCCTCGCCGTGACTTCAGATACATGAGATATTGGTTCAGATCTGCAGGGGGTATTTGCCATACCCATTGCCCTACCCAAGGCCTGAAGCCCAAGTCTAGCTTGTGTTCTGAAACTTCTGTCCTCACACTCTTGGCCCAGAAGCCCTCAAGTTTGGCAATTCCGGACCCTCAATGCAGCAATATGCCTGCCCTCTGGGAAAAATATATTGCCTAATGATTTTCCCAGGCACCTCAAATGAGGATAAACTTACACGGCACTCGACTGTACCTAAATTATATAGTCTAACCTGGGCAATAATGCACTGTCTGACACAACCTGAACCCGAAACTCTGGACCAACACCCAGGCAGCTGACCGCACACTGAGCACATGAGCCCCGACATGGCCTTAGATCGTCATCATTTCCCAACTGTGGTTTTCAGGCTTCAGAACCTAGACCTTATCTCCAACCACGGCCCAGGGTTGAAAATGATGCAGAAATCAGAGCTCCTTCCCCATGGCAAGAGACCTTGTGATTGGCATGTTATCCAAAGTTCAGTGTAGTTGAAACCAGTGTGGCCCATGAGGCCCCGCCCATGCTCGCGGGCCACATTGGTCACAAACACACATGCTGACCCTCAGCCTGTGCCCAGGCTTTAAGTAAGGCCACTCAGTGGCTGGATGAAGAGACAGCATATTGGGTCTGCCATGCCCCTAGGCCCGAATTTATAACCATCGTTTGGGTTGTCCCTTCACTCTTCCCCAGGGCTCTGCTTTGGAATTCCTCTTTGGTTGGGACACCTGAGGTAACAAACCTGAGAGGAGACCTCCCATCCCACAGATTGACGGAACGAAATTGGGACCGGGTCAAATCCACAGAGAGGAAGATTCGTCCATGGCCCATGAGGCCTCCCGACGTTCCACGCCCATCTTTGATACAAAATCCAGAGACAAAAGCCTGAGCAAGTGCCTCAGACTCGATCTTTCTTCATATCCTGAGGGGTACTTCTCATGGTTTGTAGATTGGCCCTGCCATACGTACTTCCCCAAACGTAAGCTGAGTTTGTGTTTTCAGACTTCTGTCCTCAAATTCCTGGGACACACTCCCTCCGGGCTGGGGCCCCTGGAGCCACACATTAGGACTGTGCCTACCCAATCCATGGGAACACTGCCCATTCCATTGTCCAAAATCGTACAAATTAGGAGAACCCTCCAAATTTCCCGAGGCCATCACAATAGTGTAGGTTTCCCGGTATAAACAAGGGCGGTCTGACACCAGCTGAGCATCAACCTCCACTCATACCATAGATGGATGTCCCCAGAGAAGAAGATGGAACCATACAGAACCCTAGGCCATAATCGGATCCATTGCTTTGGTTTACAGGCATGTCTCCTCAAAAGCCTGGATTCCAGACCAGCATAGGGGATTTCCTGAGGCACCCATCAGAACAAATCTCGTCTCGACAAGGAAACTTGTGCATGGGACCTATGTCAAAAGCTTAGGAGAATACTTCAGGGTCCCGGTGCCACCGCCCCATTCCAATGCCCTCATGGAAACAAACACATATCAGGCCCCATTCTCGGGAAAGTCCATTTCAACTAGCCAACCCGGTTGCTACCGCAGAGTCTTCAGATCTCAACTGTCTTGTTGCTAGGAGACAATTGGAATGCGAGGCCCACTTCCCTGGCATCCATCCCCGAACGGTGCTCTGGAGTACTTCCATATGGGATATCCTGGAGCTGCCCAACAGGTCTCAATTGTCCCGCAGAAGGAATCCTTGAAGGGGGCATCCCACAACTCCCAACGTGGGAAAACCTCCATGGCCTTGAAATTCCGCTCCGTTCATGAAGGGGCAGTCATGCACAGAAACTCCAACCCGAGGCAAAGTCTGATCCTCGCCGTGACTTCATACGCAAGAGATATTGTTTCAGATCTGCAGGCGGTACCTGCCGTGCCCTCGGCCTGAAGCCCAAGTCTAGCTTGTGTTCTCAGACTTCTGTCCTCATACTCCTGGCCCAGAAGCCCTCAAGTTTGGCAATTCCGGACCCACAATGCAGCACCCTGCCTCCCCTCTAGAAAAAATATCTTGCCTAATGATTTGCCCAGGCACTTCAAATGAGGATAAACTTAAACGGCACTCGACTGTACCTAAATTATATAGTCTAACCTGGGCACTAATGCACTGTCTGACACAACCTGAACCCGAAACTCCGGACCAACACCCAGGCAGCTGACCGCACACTGAGCACATCAGACCCGCCATGGCTTTAGGTCGTCATCTCTTCCCAACTACGGTTTTCAGACTTCAGATCCTAGACCTTATAGCCAACCACTGCCCAGGGTTGAAAATGATGCAGAAATCAGAGCTCCTTCCCCACGGCAAGAGACCTTGTGATTGGCATATTGTCCTAAGTTCAGTGTAGTTGAAACCAGTATGGCCCATGAGGCCCCGCCCATGCTCGCGGCCACATTGGTCACAAACACACATTGTGACTCTCAGGCTGTGCCCAGTCCTTAAGTAAGGCCACTCAGTGGCTGGATGAAGAGACAGCATATTGGGCCTGCCATGCCCCTAGGCCCCAATTTATAACCATCGTTTGGGTTGTCCCTTCACTCTTCCCCAGGGCTCTGCTTTGGAATTCCTCTTTGGTGGGGACACCTGAATTAACAAACCTGATAGGATACCTCCCATTCCACAGATTGATGGAAAGAAATTGGGACCGGGCCAAATCAACAGAGAGGAAGATTCATCCATGGCCCATGAGGCCTCCCCACATTCCACGCCCATCTTTGATACAAAATCCAGAGACAAAAGCCTGAGCAAGCGCCTCAGACTCGCTCTTTCTTCATATCCTGAAGAGTTCTTCTCATGGTTTGTAGATTGGACCTGCCATACCTACGTCCCCAACCTAAGCTGAGTTTGTGTTTTCAGACTTCTGTCCTCAAATTTCTGGGCCACACACCCTCCAGGCTGGGGCCCCTCGAGCCACACATTAGGACTGTGCCTACCCAATCCATGGGAATTCTGCCCATTCCATTGTTCAAAATCGTACAAATTAGAAGAACCCTCCAAAGTCCCCAAGGCCATCCCAATAGTGTAGTTCTCCCGGGACAAACAAGGGCGGTCTGACACCAGCTGAGCATCTACATCCACTCATACCATAAATGGATGTCCCCAGAGAAGAAGATGGAACCAGACAGGACCCTAGGCCATAATCGGATCCATTGCTTTGGTTTACAGGCATATCTCCTCAAGAGCCTGGATTCCAAGACCAGCATAGGGGGTTTCCTGAGGCACCCATCAGAACAAAACTCGTCTCCACGAGGAAACTTGTGCATGGGACCTATGTCAAAAGCTTAGGAGAATACTTCAGGGTCCCAGTGCCACCGCTCCATTCCAAGGTCCTCATGGACACAAACACACATTAGGCCCCAACCTCGGGAATGTCCATTTCAACACAGCCGCCCCGATTGCTCAGTCAGAGCCATAGAACTCAACTGTCTTGTTGCTAGGAGACAATTGGAATGCGAGGCTGGCTTCCCTGGCATCAGTCCTCGAACGGTGCACTGCAGTCATTCCATATGGATTGTCCTGGAGCTGACCAACAGTGCTCAATTGTCCCGCAGAAGGAATCCTTGAAGGGGGATCCCACACTCCCAACGTTGGAAAACCTCCATGGCCTTGAGATTCCGCTCCGTTCATGGAGGGGCAGACATGCACAGAAACTCCAACCCGAGCCAACTTCTGATCCTCGCCGTGACTTCAGATACATGAGATATTGGTTCAGATCTGCAGGGGGTATTTGCCATACCCATTGCCCTACCCAAGGCCTGAAGCCCAAGTCTAGCTTGTGTTCTGAAACTTCTGTCCTCACACTCTTGGCCCAGAAGCCCTCAAGTTTGGCAATTCCGGACCCTCAATGCAGCAATATGCCTGCCCTCTGGGAAAAATATATTGCCTAATGATTTTCCCAGGCACCTCAAATGAGGATAAACTTACACGGCACTCGACTGTACCTAAATTATATAGTCTAACCTGGGCAATAATGCACTGTCTGACACAACCTGAACCCGAAACTCTGGACCAACACCCAGGCAGCTGACCGCACACTGAGCACATGAGCCCCGACATGGACTTAGATCGTCATCATTTCCCAACTGTGGTTTTCAGGCTTCAGAACCTAGACCTTATCTCCAACCACGGCCCAGGGTTGAAAATGATGCAGAAATCAGAGCTCCTTCCCCATGGCAAGAGACCTTGTGATTGGCATGTTATCCAAAGTTCAGTGTAGTTGAAACCAGTGTGGCCCATGAGGCCCCGCCCATGCTCGCGGGCCACATTGGTCACAAACACACATGCTGACCCTCAGCCTGTGCCCAGGCTTTAAGTAAGGCCACTCAGTGGCTGGATGAAGAGACAGCATATTGGGTCTGCCATGCCCCTAGGCCCGAATTTATAACCATCGTTTGGGTTGTCCCTTCACTCTTCCCCAGGGCTCTGCTTTGGAATTCCTCTTTGGTTGGGACACCTGAGGTAACAAACCTGAGAGGAGACCTCCCATCCCACAGATTGACGGAACGAAATTGGGACCGGGTCAAATCCACAGAGAGGAAGATTCGTCCATGGCCCATGAGGCCTCCCGACGTTCCACGCCCATCTTTGATACAAAATCCAGAGACAAAAGCCTGAGCAAGCGCCTCAGACTCGCTCTTTCTTCATATCCTGAGGGGTACTTCTCATGGTTTGTAGATTGGACCTCCCATACCTACGTCCCAAAACCTTAGCTGAGTTTGTGTTTTCAGACTTCTGTCCTCAAAGTCCTGGGCCACACACACTCCAGGCTGGGGCCCCTGGAGCCACACATTAGGACTGTGCCTACCCAATCCATTGGAATTCTGCCCATTCCATTGTCCAAAATCTCACCAATTAAGAAAACTCTCCAAAGTCCCCGAGGCCATCCCAATAGTGTAGGTCTCCAGGGACAAACAAGGGCGGTGTGACACCAGGTGAGGATCTCCCTCCACTCATTCCATAGATGGATATCACCAGAGAAGAAGATTGAACCAGACAGGACCCTAGGCCATAATTGGATCCATTGTTTTGGTTTACAGGCATGTCTCCTCAAAAGCCTGGATTCCAATACCAGCATAGGCGGTTTCCTGAGGCACCCCTCAGAACAAATCTCATCTCCACAAGGAAACTTGTGCATGGGAGGTATGTCAAAAGCTTAGGAGAATACTTCAGGGTCCCGGTGCCAACGCCCCATTCCAAGGCCCTCATGGACACAAACACACAATGGGCCCGAACCTAAAAGTCCATTTCAACTCAGCCACGCCGGTTGCTCCCGCAGAGCTATCCGATCTCAACTCTCTTGTTGCTAGGAGACATTTGGAATGCGAGGCCCGCTTCCCACGCATCCACCCCGAACGGTGCTCTGGAGTCCTTCAATATGGGATATCCTGGAGCTGCCCAACAGGTCTCAATTGTCCCGCAGAAGGAATCCTTGAAGGGGGCATCCCACAACTCCCAACGTGGGAAAACCTCCATGGCCTTGAGATTCCGCTCCGTTCATGAAGGGGCAGTCATGCACAGAAACTCCAACCCGAGCCAACGTCTGATCCTCGCCGTGACTTCAGAAGCATGAGATATTCGTTCAGATCTGCAGGGGGTACCAGCCTTGCCCTCGGCCTGAAGCCCAAGTCTAGCTTCTGTTCTCAGACTTGTCCTCACACTCCTGGTCCAGAATCCCTCATGTTTGGCAATACCGGACCCACAATGCAGCACTCTGCCTGCCTCTAGAAAAAATATATTGCCTAATGAGTAGCCCAGGCACCTCAAATGAGGATAAACCTACACGGCTCTCGACTGTACCTGAATTATATAGTCTAACCTGGGTACTAATTCACTGTCTGACACAACCTGAACCCGAACCTCCGGACCAACACCCAGGCAGCTGACCGCACACTGAGCACATCAGACCCGCCATGGCCTTAGGTCGTCATCTCTTCCCAACTGCGGTTTTCAGGCTTCAGAACGTAGACCTTATCTCCAAACACTGCCCAGGGTTGAAAATGATGCAGAAATCAGAGCTCCTTCCCCATGGCAAGAGACCTTGTGATTGGCATGTTATCCAAAGTTCAGTGTAGTTGAAACCAGTGTGGCCCATGAGGCCCCGCCCATGCTCGCGGGCCACATGGTCACAAACACACATGCTGACCCTCAGCCTGTGCCCAGTCTTTAAGTAAGGCCACTCAGTGGCTGGATGAAGAGACAGCATATTGGGCCTGCCATGCCCCTAGGCCCCAATTTATAACCATCGTTTGGGTTGTCCCTTCACTCTTCCCCAGGGCTCTGCTTTGGAATTCCTCTTTGGTTGGGACACCTGAGGTAACAAACCTGAGAGGAGACCTCCCATCCCACAGATTGACAGAAAGAAATTGGGACCGGGCCTAATCCACAGAGAGGAAGATTCGTCCATGGCCCATGAGGCCTCCCCACGTTCCACGCCCATCTTTGATACAAAATCCAGAGACAAAAGCCTGAGCAAGCGCCTCAGACTCGCTCTTTCTTCATATCCTGAAGAGTCCTTCTCATGGTTTGTAGATTGGCCCTGCCATACCTACGTTCCCAACCTAAGCTGAGTTTGTGTTTTCAGACTTCTGTCCTCAGATTCCTGGGCCACACACCCTCCAGGCTGGGGCCCCTGGAGCCACACATTAGGACTGTGCCTATCCAATCCATGGGCATTCTGCCCATTCCATTATCCAAAATCGTACAAATTAGGAGAACTCTCCAAAGTCCCCGAGGCCATTCCAATAGTGTAGGTCTCCGGGGACAAAAAAGGGCGGTCTGACACCAGCTGAGCATCTACCTCCACTCATATCATAAATGGATGTCCCCAGAGAAGAAGATGGAACCAGACAGGACCCTAGGCCATATTCGGATCCATTGCTTTGGTTTACAGACATGTCTCCTCAAAAGCCTGGATTCCGAGACCAGCATAGGGGGTTTTTTGAGGCACCCATCAGAACAAATCTCGTTTCCACAAGGAAACTTGTGCATGGGACCTATGTCAAAAGCTTAGGAGAATACTTCCGGGTCCCGGTGTCACCGCCCCATTCCAAGGCCCTCATGGACACAAACACATATTAGGCCCCAACCTCGGGAAAGTCCATTTCAACACAGCCGCCCCGATTGCTCCCGCAGAGCCATCAAAACTCAACTGTCTTGTTGCTGGGAGAAAATTGGAATGCGAGGCGGGATTCCCTGGCATCGATCCTCGAACGGTGCTCTGGAGTCATTCCATATGGGATGTCCTGGAGCTGACCAACAGGTCTCAATTGTCCCGCAGAAGGAATCCTTGAAGGGGGCATCCCACAACTCCCAACGTGGGAAAACCTCCATGGCCTTGAGATTCCGCTCTGTTCATGAAGGGGCAGTCATGCACAGAAACTCCAACCTGAGCCAACATCTGATCCTCACCGTGACTTCAGATGCTTGAGATATTGGTTCACTCTGCAGGGGGTACATGCTGTGCCCTCTGCCTGAAGCCCAAGTTTAGCTTGTGTTCTCAGACTTCTGTACTCACACTCCTGGCCCAGAAGCCCTCAAGTTTGGCAATTCCGGACTCACAATGCAGCACTCTGCCTGCCATCTATAAAAAATATCTTGCCTAAGAGCAGCCCAGGCACATCAAATGAGGATAAACCTACACGGCACTCGACTGTACCCAAATCATATAGTCAAACCTGGGCACTAATGCACTGTCTGACACAACCTGAGCCTGAACCTCCTGACCAACACCCAGGCAGCTGACCGCACACTGAGCATATCAGACCCGCCATGGCCTTAGGTCGTCATCTCTTCCCAACTTCGGTTTTTCAGGCTTCAGAACCTAGACCTTATCTCCAACCACTGCCCAGGGTTGAAAATGATGCAGACATCAGAACACCTTCCTCATGGCAAGAGACCTTGTGATTGGCATGTTGTCCAAAGTCCAGTGTAGTTGAAACCAGTGTGGCCCATGAGGCCCCGCCCATGCTCGCGGGCCACATTGGTCACAAACACACATTGTGACCCTCAGCCTGTGCCCAGTCCTCAAGTAAGGCCTCTCAGTGGTTGGATGAAGAGACAGCATATTGGGCCTGCCATGCCCCTAGGTCCCAATTTTTAAACATAGTTTGGGTTGTCCCTTCACTCTTCCCCAGGGCTCTGCTTTGGAATTCCTCTTTGGTTGGGACACCTGAGGTAACAAACCTGAGAGGAGAACTCCCATCCCACATATTGACGGAAAGAAATTGGGACTGGGACAAATACACAGAGAGGAAGATTCGTCCATGGCCCATGAGGCCTCACCACGTTCCACGCCCATCTTTGATACAAAATCCAGAGACAAAAGCCTGAGCAAGTGCCTCAGACTCGATCTTTCTTCATATCCTGAAGAGTTCTTCTCATGGTTTGTAGATTGGCCCTGCCATACGTACTTCCCCAAACGTAAGCTGAGTTTGTGTTTTCAGACTTCTGTCCTCAAATTCCTGGGCCACACTCCCTCCGGGCTGGGGCCCCTGGAGCCACACATTAGGACTGTGCCCACCCAATCCATGGGAACACTGCCCATTCCATTGTCCAAAATCGTACAATTTAGGAGAACCCTCCAAATTTCCCGAGGCCATCACAATAGTGTAGGTTTCCCGGTATAAACAAGGGCGGTCTGACACCAGCTGAGCATCAACCTCCACTCATACCATAGATGGATGTCCCCAGAGAAGAAGATGGAACCATACAGGACCCTAGGCCATAATCGGATCCATTGCTTTGGTTTACAGGCATGTCTCCTCAAAAGCCTGGATTCCAGACCAGCATAGGGGATTTCCTGAGGCACCCATCAGAACAAATCTCGTCTTGACAAGGAAACTTGTGCATGGGACCTATGTCAAAAGCTTAGGAGAATACTTCAGGGTCCCGGTGCCACCGCCCCATTCCAATGCCCTCATGGAAACAAACACATATCAGGCCCCATTCTCGGGAAAGTCCATTTCAACTAGCCAACCCGGTTGCTACCGCAGAGTCTTCAGATCTCAACTGTCTTGTTGCTAGGAGACAATTGGAATGCGAGGCCCACTTCCCTGGCATCCATCCCCGAACGGTGCTCTGGAGTACTTCCATATGGGATATCCTGGAGCTGCCCAACAGGTCTCAATTGTCCCGCAGAAGGAATCCTTGAAGGGGGCATCCCACAACTCCCAACGTGGGAAAACCTCCATGGCCTTGAAATTCCGCTCCGTTCATGAAGGGGCAGTCATGCACAGAAACTCCAACCCGAGGCAAAGTCTGATCCTCGCCGTGACTTCATACGCAAGAGATATTGTTTCAGATCTGCAGGCGGTACCTGCCGTGCCCTCGGCCTGAAGCCCAAGTCTAGCTTGTGTTCTCAGACTTCTGTCCTCATACTCCTGGCCCAGAAGCCCTCAAGTTTGGCAATTCCGGACCCACAATGCAGCACCCTGCCTCCCCTCTAGAAAAAATATCTTGCCTAATGATTTGCCCAGGCACTTCAAATGAGGATAAACTTAAACGGCACTCGACTGTACCTAAATTATATAGTCTAACCTGGGCACTAATGCACTGTCTGACACAACCTGAACCCGAAACTCCGGACCAACACCCAGGCAGCTGACCGCACACTGAGCACATCAGACCCGCCATGGCTTTAGGTCGTCATCTCTTCCCAACTACGGTTTTCAGACTTCAGATCCTAGACCTTATAGCCAACCACTGCCCAGGGTTGAAAATGATGCAGAAATCAGAGCTCCTTCCCCACGGCAAGAGACCTTGTGATTGGCATATTGTCCTAAGTTCAGTGTAGTTGAAACCAGTATGGCCCATGAGGCCCCGCCCATGCTCGCGGCCACATTGGTCACAAACACACATTGTGACTCTCAGGCTGTGCCCAGTCCTTAAGTAAGGCCACTCAGTGGCTGGATGAAGAGACAGCATATTGGGCCTGCCATGCCCCTAGGCCCCAATTTATAACCATCGTTTGGGTTGTCCCTTCACTCTTCCCCAGGGCTCTGCTTTGGAATTCCTCTTTGGTTGGGACACCTGAGGTAACAAACCTGATAGGATACCTCCCATTCCACAGATTGATGGAAAGAAATTGGGACCGGGCCAAATCAACAGAGAGGAAGATTCATCCATGGCCCATGAGGCCTCCCCACATTCCACGCCCATCTTTGATACAAAATCCAGAGACAAAAGCCTGAGCAAGCGCCTCAGACTCGCTCTTTCTTCATATCCTGAAGAGTTCTTCTCATGGTTTGTAGATTGGACCTGCCATACCTACGTCCCCAACCTAAGCTGAGTTTGTGTTTTCAGACTTCTGTCCTCAAATTTCTGGGCCACACACCCTCCAGGCTGGGGCCCCTCGAGCCACACATTAGGACTGTGCCTACCCAATCCATGGGAATTCTGCCCATTCCATTGTTCAAAATCGTACAAATTAGAAGAACCCTCCAAAGTCCCCAAGGCCATCCCAATAGTGTAGTTCTCCCGGGACAAACAAGGGCGGTCTGACACCAGCTGAGCATCTACATCCACTCATACCATAAATGGATGTCCCCAGAGAAGAAGATGGAACCAGACAGGACCCTAGGCCATAATCGGATCCATTGCTTTGGTTTACAGGCATATCTCCTCAAGAGCCTGGATTCCAAGACCAGCATAGGGGGTTTCCTGAGGCACCCATCAGAACAAAACTCGTCTCCACGAGGAAACTTGTGCATGGGACCTATGTCAAAAGCTTAGGAGAATACTTCAGGGTCCCGGTGCCACCGCCCCATTCCAATGCCCTCATGGAAACAAACACATATCAGGCCCCATTCTCGGGAAAGTCCATTTCAACTAGCCAACCCGGTTGCTACCGCAGAGTCTTCAGATCTCAACTGTCTTGTTGCTAGGAGACAATTGGAATGCGAGGCCCACTTCCCTGGCATCCATCCCCGAACGGTGCTCTGGAGTACTTCCATATGGGATATCCTGGAGCTGCCCAACAGGTCTCAATTGTCCCGCAGAAGGAATCCTTGAAGGGGGCATCCCACAACTCCCAACGTGGGAAAACCTCCATGGCCTTGAAATTCCGCTCCGTTCATGAAGGGGCAGTCATGCACAGAAACTCCAACCCGAGGCAAAGTCTGATCCTCGCCGTGACTTCATACGCAAGAGATATTGTTTCAGATCTGCAGGCGGTACCTGCCGTGCCCTCGGCCTGAAGCCCAAGTCTAGCTTGTGTTCTCAGACTTCTGTCCTCATACTCCTGGCCCAGAAGCCCTCAAGTTTGGCAATTCCGGACCCACAATGCAGCACCCTGCCTCCCCTCTAGAAAAAATATCTTGCCTAATGATTTGCCCAGGCACTTCAAATGAGGATAAACTTAAACGGCACTCGACTGTACCTAAATTATATAGTCTAACCTGGGCACTAATGCACTGTCTGACACAACCTGAACCCGAAACTCCGGACCAACACCCAGGCAGCTGACCGCACACTGAGCACATCAGACCCGCCATGGCTTTAGGTCGTCATCTCTTCCCAACTACGGTTTTCAGACTTCAGATCCTAGACCTTATAGCCAACCACTGCCCAGGGTTGAAAATGATGCAGAAATCAGAGCTCCTTCCCCACGGCAAGAGACCTTGTGATTGGCATATTGTCCTAAGTTCAGTGTAGTTGAAACCAGTATGGCCCATGAGGCCCCGCCCATGCTCGCGGCCACATTGGTCACAAACACACATTGTGACTCTCAGGCTGTGCCCAGTCCTTAAGTAAGGCCACTCAGTGGCTGGATGAAGAGACAGCATATTGGGCCTGCCATGCCCCTAGGCCCCAATTTATAACCATCGTTTGGGTTGTCCCTTCACTCTTCCCCAGGGCTCTGCTTTGGAATTCCTCTTTGGTGGGGACACCTGAATTAACAAACCTGATAGGATACCTCCCATTCCACAGATTGATGGAAAGAAATTGGGACCGGGCCAAATCAACAGAGAGGAAGATTCATCCATGGCCCATGAGGCCTCCCCACATTCCACGCCCATCTTTGATACAAAATCCAGAGACAAAAGCCTGAGCAAGCGCCTCAGACTCGCTCTTTCTTCATATCCTGAAGAGTTCTTCTCATGGTTTGTAGATTGGACCTGCCATACCTACGTCCCCAACCTAAGCTGAGTTTGTGTTTTCAGACTTCTGTCCTCAAATTTCTGGGCCACACACCCTCCAGGCTGGGGCCCCTCGAGCCACACATTAGGACTGTGCCTACCCAATCCATGGGAATTCTGCCCATTCCATTGTTCAAAATCGTACAAATTAGAAGAACCCTCCAAAGTCCCCAAGGCCATCCCAATAGTGTAGTTCTCCCGGGACAAACAAGGGCGGTCTGACACCAGCTGAGCATCTACATCCACTCATACCATAAATGGATGTCCCCAGAGAAGAAGATGGAACCAGACAGGACCCTAGGCCATAATCGGATCCATTGCTTTGGTTTACAGGCATATCTCCTCAAGAGCCTGGATTCCAAGACCAGCATAGGGGGTTTCCTGAGGCACCCATCAGAACAAAACTCGTCTCCACGAGGAAACTTGTGCATGGGACCTATGTCAAAAGCTTAGGAGAATACTTCAGGGTCCCAGTGCCACCGCTCCATTCCAAGGTCCTCATGGACACAAACACACATTAGGCCCCAACCTCGGGAATGTCCATTTCAACACAGCCGCCCCGATTGCTCAGTCAGAGCCATAGAACTCAACTGTCTTGTTGCTAGGAGACAATTGGAATGCGAGGCTGGCTTCCCTGGCATCAGTCCTCGAACGGTGCACTGCAGTCATTCCATATGGATTGTCCTGGAGCTGACCAACAGTGCTCAATTGTCCCGCAGAAGGAATCCTTGAAGGGGGATCCCACACTCCCAACGTTGGAAAACCTCCATGGCCTTGAGATTCCGCTCCGTTCATGGAGGGGCAGACATGCACAGAAACTCCAACCCGAGCCAACTTCTGATCCTCGCCGTGACTTCAGATACATGAGATATTGGTTCAGATCTGCAGGGGGTATTTGCCATACCCATTGCCCTACCCAAGGCCTGAAGCCCAAGTCTAGCTTGTGTTCTGAAACTTCTGTCCTCACACTCTTGGCCCAGAAGCCCTCAAGTTTGGCAATTCCGGACCCTCAATGCAGCAATATGCCTGCCCTCTGGGAAAAATATATTGCCTAATGATTTTCCCAGGCACCTCAAATGAGGATAAACTTACACGGCACTCGACTGTACCTAAATTATATAGTCTAACCTGGGCAATAATGCACTGTCTGACACAACCTGAACCCGAAACTCTGGACCAACACCCAGGCAGCTGACCGCACACTGAGCACATGAGCCCCGACATGGACTTAGATCGTCATCATTTCCCAACTGTGGTTTTCAGGCTTCAGAACCTAGACCTTATCTCCAACCACGGCCCAGGGTTGAAAATGATGCAGAAATCAGAGCTCCTTCCCCATGGCAAGAGACCTTGTGATTGGCATGTTATCCAAAGTTCAGTGTAGTTGAAACCAGTGTGGCCCATGAGGCCCCGCCCATGCTCGCGGGCCACATTGGTCACAAACACACATGCTGACCCTCAGCCTGTGCCCAGGCTTTAAGTAAGGCCACTCAGTGGCTGGATGAAGAGACAGCATATTGGGTCTGCCATGCCCCTAGGCCCGAATTTATAACCATCGTTTGGGTTGTCCCTTCACTCTTCCCCAGGGCTCTGCTTTGGAATTCCTCTTTGGTTGGGACACCTGAGGTAACAAACCTGAGAGGAGACCTCCCATCCCACAGATTGACGGAACGAAATTGGGACCGGGTCAAATCCACAGAGAGGAAGATTCGTCCATGGCCCATGAGGCCTCCCGACGTTCCACGCCCATCTTTGATACAAAATCCAGAGACAAAATCCTGAGCAAGTGCCTCAGACTCGCTCTTTCTTCATATCCTGAGGGGTACTTCTCATGGTTTGTAGATTGGACCTCCCATACCTACGTCCCAAAACCTTAGCTGAGTTTGTGTTTTCAGACTTCTGTCCTCAAAGTCCTGGGCCACACACACTCCAGGCTGGGGCCCCTGGAGCCACACATTAGGACTGTGCCTACCCAATCCATTGGAATTCTGCCCATTCCATTGTCCAAAATCTCACCAATTAAGAAAACTCTCCAAAGTCCCCGAGGCCATCCCAATAGTGTAGGTCTCCAGGGACAAACAAGGGCGGTGTGACACCAGGTGAGGATCTCCCTCCACTCATTCCATAGATGGATATCACCAGAGAAGAAGATTGAACCAGACAGGACCCTAGGCCATAATTGGATCCATTGTTTTGGTTTACAGGCATGTCTCCTCAAAAGCCTGGATTCCAATACCAGCATAGGCGGTTTCCTGAGGCACCCCTCAGAACAAATCTCATCTCCACAAGGAAACTTGTGCATGGGAGGTATGTCAAAAGCTTAGGAGAATACTTCAGGGTCCCGGTGCCAACGCCCCATTCCAAGGCCCTCATGGACACAAACACACAATGGGCCCGAACCTAAAAGTCCATTTCAACTCAGCCACGCCGGTTGCTCCCGCAGAGCTATCCGATCTCAACTCTCTTGTTGCTAGGAGACATTTGGAATGCGAGGCCCGCTTCCCACGCATCCACCCCGAACGGTGCTCTGGAGTCCTTCAATATGGGATATCCTGGAGCTGCCCAACAGGTCTCAATTGTCCCGCAGAAGGAATCCTTGAAGGGGGCATCCCACAACTCCCAACGTGGGAAAACCTCCATGGCCTTGAGATTCCGCTCCGTTCATGAAGGGGCAGTCATGCACAGAAACTCCAACCCGAGCCAACGTCTGATCCTCGCCGTGACTTCAGAAGCATGAGATATTCGTTCAGATCTGCAGGGGGTACCAGCCTTGCCCTCGGCCTGAAGCCCAAGTCTAGCTTCTGTTCTCAGACTTGTCCTCACACTCCTGGTCCAGAATCCCTCATGTTTGGCAATACCGGACCCACAATGCAGCACTCTGCCTGCCTCTAGAAAAAATATATTGCCTAATGAGTAGCCCAGGCACCTCAAATGAGGATAAACCTACACGGCTCTCGACTGTACCTGAATTATATAGTATAACCTGGGTACTAATTCACTGTCTGACACAACCTGAACCCGAACCTCCGGACCAACACCCAGGCAGCTGACCGCACACTAAGCACATCAGACCCGCCATGGCCTTAGGTCGTCATCTCTTCCCAACTGCGGTTTTCAGGCTTCAGAACGTAGACCTTATCTCCAAACACTGCCCAGGGTTGAAAATGATGCAGAAATCAGAGCTCCTTCCCCATGGCAAGAGACCTTGTGATTGGCATGTTATCCAAAGTTCAGTGTAGTTGAAACCAGTGTGGCCCATGAGGCCCCGCCCATGCTCGCGGGCCACATGGTCACAAACACACATGCTGACCCTCAGCCTGTGCCCAGTCTTTAAGTAAGGCCACTCAGTGGCTGGATGAAGAGACAGCATATTGGGCCTGCCATGCCCCTAGGCCCCAATTTATAACCATCGTTTGGGTTGTCCCTTCACTCTTCCCCAGGGCTCTGCTTTGGAATTCCTCTTTGGTTGGGACACCTGAGGTAACAAACCTGAGAGGAGACCTCCCATCCCACAGATTGACAGAAAGAAATTGGGACCGGGCCAAATCCACAGAGAGGAAGATTCGTCCATGGCCCATGAGGCCTCCCCACGTCCACGCCCATCTTTGATACAAAATCCAGAGACAAAAGCCTGAGCAAGCGCCTCAGACTCGCTCTTTCTTCATATCCTGAAGAGTCCTTCTCATGGTTTGTAGATTGGCCCTGCCATACCTACGTTCCCAACCTAAGCTGAGTTTGTGTTTTCAGACTTCTGTCCTCAGATTCCTGGGCCACACACCCTCCAGGCTGGGGCCCCTGGAGCCACACATTAGGACTGTGCCTATCCAATCCATGGGCATTCTGCCCATTCCATTATCCAAAATCGTACAAATTAGGAGAACTCTCCAAAGTCCCCGAGGCCATTCCAATAGTGTAGGTCTCCGGGGACAAAAAAGGGCGGTCTGACACCAGCTGAGCATCTACCTCCACTCATATCATAAATGGATGTCCCCAGAGAAGAAGATGGAACCAGACAGGACCCTAGGCCATATTCGGATCCATTGCTTTGGTTTACAGACATGTCTCCTCAAAAGCCTGGATTCCGAGACCAGCATAGGGGGTTTTTTGAGGCACCCATCAGAACAAATCTCGTTTCCACAAGGAAACTTGTGCATGGGACCTATGTCAAAAGCTTAGGAGAATACTTCAGGGTCCCGGTGTCACCGCCCCATTCCAAGGCCCTCATGGACACAAACACATATTAGGCCCCAACCTCGGGAAAGTCCATTTCAACACAGCCGCCCCGATTGCTCCCGCAGAGCCATCAAAACTCAACTGTCTTGTTGCTGGGAGAAAATTGGAATGCGAGGCGGGATTCCCTGGCATCGATCCTCGAACGGTGCTCTGGAGTCATTCCATATGGGATGTCCTGGAGCTGACCAACAGGTCTCAATTGTCCCGCAGAAGGAATCCTTGAAGGGGGCATCCCACAACTCCCAACGTGGGAAAACCTCCATGGCCTTGAGATTCCGCTCTGTTCATGAAGGGGCAGTCATGCACAGAAACTCCAACCTGAGCCAACATCTGATCCTCACCGTGACTTCAGATGCTTGAGATATTGGTTCACTCTGCAGGGGGTACATGCTGTGCCCTCTGCCTGAAGCCCAAGTTTAGCTTGTGTTCTCAGACTTCTGTACTCACACTCCTGGCCCAGAAGCCCTCAAGTTTGGCAATTCCGGACTCACAATGCAGCACTCTGCCTGCCATCTATAAAAAATATCTTGCCTAAGAGCAGCCCAGGCACATCAAATGAGGATAAACCTACACGGCACTCGAATGTACCCAAATCATATAGTCAAACCTGGGCACTAATGCACTGTCTGACACAACCTGAGCCTGAACCTCCTGACCAACACCCAGGCAGCTGACCGCACACTGAGCATATCAGACCCGCCATGGCCTTAGGTCGTCATCTCTTCCCAACTTCGGTTTTTCAGGCTTCAGAACCTAGACCTTATCTCCAACCACTGCCCAGGGTTGAAAATGATGCAGACATCAGAACACCTTCCTCATGGCAAGAGACCTTGTGATTGGCATGTTGTCCAAAGTCCAGTGTAGTTGAAACCAGTGTGGCCCATGAGGCCCCGCCCATGCTCGCGGGCCACATTGGTCACAAACACACATTGTGACCCTCAGCCTGTGCCCAGTCCTCAAGTAAGGCCTCTCAGTGGTTGGATGAAGAGACAGCATATTGGGCCTGCCATGCCCCTAGGTCCCAATTTTTAAACATAGTTTGGGTTGTCCCTTCACTCTTCCCCAGGGCTCTGCTTTGGAATTCCTCTTTGGTTGGGACACCTGAGGTAACAAACCTGAGAGGAGAACTCCCATCCCACAGATTGACGGAAAGAAATTGGGACTGGGACAAATACACAGAGAGGAAGATTCGTCCATGGCCCATGAGGCCTCACCACGTTCCACGCCCATCTTTGATACAAAATCCAGAGACAAAAGCCTGAGCAAGTGCCTCAGACTCGATCTTTCTTCATATCCTGAAGAGTTCTTCTCATGGTTTGTAGATTGGCCCTGCCATACGTACTTCCGCAAACGTAAGCTGAGTTTGTGTTTTCAGACTTCTGTCCTCAAATTCCTGGGCCACACTCCCTCCGGGCTGGGGCCCCTGGAGCCACACATTAGGACTGTGCCCACCCAATCCATGGGAACACTGCCCATTCCATTGTCCAAAATCGTACAATTTAGGAGAACCCTCCAAATTTCCCGAGGCCATCACAATAGTGTAGGTTTCCCGGTATAAACAAGGGCGGTCTGACACCAGCTGAGCATCAACCTCCACTCATACCATAGATGGATGTCCCCAGAGAAGAAGATGGAACCATACAGGACCCTAGGCCATAATCGGATCCATTGCTTTGGTTTACAGGCATGTCTCCTCAAAAGCCTGGATTCCAGACCAGCATAGGGGATTTCCTGAGGCACCCATCAGAACAAATCTCGTCTTGACAAGGAAACTTGTGCATGGGACCTATGTCAAAAGCTTAGGAGAATACTTCAGGGTCCCGGTGCCACCGCCCCATTCCAATGCCCTCATGGAAACAAACACATATCAGGCCCCATTCTCGGGAAAGTCCATTTCAACTAGCCAACCCGGTTGCTACCGCAGAGTCTTCAGATCTCAACTGTCTTGTTGCTAGGAGACAATTGGAATGCGAGGCCCACTTCCCTGGCATCCATCCCCGAACGGTGCTCTGGAGTACTTCCATATGGGATATCCTGGAGCTGCCCAACAGGTCTCAATTGTCCCGCAGAAGGAATCCTTGAAGGGGGCATCCCACAACTCCCAACGTGGGAAAACCTCCATGGCCTTGAAATTCCGCTCCGTTCATGAAGGGGCAGTCATGCACAGAAACTCCAACCCGAGGCAAAGTCTGATCCTCGCCGTGACTTCATACGCAAGAGATATTGTTTCAGATCTGCAGGCGGTACCTGCCGTGCCCTCGGCCTGTAGCCCAAGTCTAGCTTGTGTTCTCAGACTTCTGTCCTCATACTCCTGGCCCAGAAGCCCTCAAGTTTGGCAATTCCGGACCCACAATGCAGCACCCTGCCTCCCCTCTAGAAAAAATATCTTGCCTAATGATTTGCCCAGGCACTTCAAATGAGGATAAACTTAAACGGCACTCGACTGTACCTAAATTATATAGTCTAACCTGGGCACTAATGCACTGTCTGACACAACCTGAACCCGAAACTCCGGACCAACACCCAGGCAGCTGACCGCACACTGAGCACATCAGACCCGCCATGGCTTTAGGTCGTCATCTCTTCCCAACTACGGTTTTCAGACTTCAGATCCTAGACCTTATAGCCAACCACTGCCCAGGGTTGAAAATGATGCAGAAATCAGAGCTCCTTCCCCATGGCAAGAGACCTTGTGATTGGCATATTGTCCTAAGTTCAGTGTAGTTGAAACCAGTATGGCCCATGAGGCCCCACCCATGCTCGCGGCCACATTGGTCACAAACACACATTGTGACTCTCAGGCTGTGCCCAGTCCTTAAGTAAGGCCACTCAGTGGCTGGATGAAGAGACAGCATATTGGGCCTGCCATGCCCCTAGGCCCCAATTTCTAACCATCGTTTGGGTTGTCCCTTCACTCTTCCCCAGGGCTCTGCTTTGGAATTCCTCTTTGGTTGGGCCACCTGAATTAACAAACCTGAGAGGATACCTCCCATTCCACAGATTGATAGAAAGAAATTGGGACCGGGCCAAATCAACAGAGAGGAAGATTCATCCATGGCCCATGAGGCCTCCCCACATTCCACGCCCATCTTTGATACAAAATCCAGAGACAAAAGCCTGAGCAAGCGCCTCAGACTCGCTCTTTCTTCATATCCTGAAGAGTTCTTCTCATGGTTTGTAGATTGGACCTGCCATACCTACGTCCCCAACCTAAGCTGAGTTTGTGTTTTCAGACTTCTGTCCTCAAATTTCTGGGCCACACACCCTCCAGGCTGGGGCCCCTCGAGCCACACATTAGGACTGTGCCTACCCAATCCATGGCAATTCTGCCCATTCCATTGTTCAAAATCGTACAAATTAGAAGAACCCTCCAAAGTCCCCAAGGCCATCCCAATAGTGTAGTTCTCCCGGGACAAACAAGGGCGGTCTGACACCAGCTGAGCATCTACATCCACTCATACCATAAATGGATGTCCCCAGAGAAGAAGATGGAACCAGACAGGACCCTAGGCCATATTCGGATCCATTGCTTTGGTTTACAGACATGTCTCCTCAAAAGCCTGGATTCCAAGACCAGCATAGGGGGTTTTTTGAGGCACCCATCAAACAAATCTCGTTTCCACAAGGAAACTTGTGCATGGGACCTATGTCAAAAGCTTAGGAGAATACTTCAGGGTCCCGGTGTCACCGCCCCATTCCAAGGCCCTCATGGACACAAACACATATTAGGCCCCAACCTCGGGAAAGTCCATTTCAACACAGCCGCCCCGATTGCTCCCGCAGAGCCATCAAAACTCAACTGTCTTGTTGCTGGGAGAAAATTGGAATGCGAGGCGGGATTCCCTGGCATCGATCCTCGAATGGTGCTCTGGAGTCATTCCATATGGGATGTCCTGGAGCTGACCAACAGGTCTCAATTGTCCCGCAGAAGGAATCCTTGAAGGGGGCATCCCACAACTCCCAACGTGGGAAAACCTCCATGGCCTTGAGATTCCGCTCTGTTCATGAAGGGGCAGTCATGCACAGAAACTCCAACCTGAGCCAACATCTGATCCTCACCGTGACTTCAGATGCTTGAGATATTGGTTCACTCTGCAGGGGGTACATGCTGTGCCCTCTGCCTGAAGCCCAAGTTTAGCTTGTGTTCTCAGACTTCTGTACTCACACTCCTGGCCCAGAAGCCCTCAAGTTTGGCAATTCCGGACTCACAATGCAGCACTCTGCCTGCCATCTATAAAAAATATCTGGCCTAAGAGCAGCCCAGGCACATCAAATGAGGATAAACCTACACGGCACTCGACTGTACCCAAATCATATAGTCAAACCTGGGCACTAATGCACTGTCTGACACAACCTGAGCCAGAACCTCCTGACCAACACCCAGGCAGCTGACCGCACACTGAGCATATCAGACCCGCCATGGCCTTAGGTCGTCATCTCTTCCCAACTTCGGTTTTTCAGGCTTCAGAACCTAGACCTTATCTCCAACCACTGCCCAGGGTTGAAAATGATGCAGACATCAGAACACCTTCCTCATGGCAAGAGACCTTGTGATTGGCATGTTGTCCAAAGTCCAGTGTAGTTGAAACCAGTGTGGCCCATGAGGCCCCACCCATGCTCGCGGGCCACATTGGTCACAAACACACATTGTGACCCTCAGCCTGTGCCCAGTCCTCAAGTAAGGCCTCTCAGTGGTTGGATGAAGAGACAGCATATTGGGCCTGCCATGCCCCTAGGTCCCAATTTTTAAACATAGTTTGGGTTGTCCCTTCACTCTTCCCCAGGGCTCTGCTTTGGAATTCCTCTTTGGTTGGGACACCTGAGGTAAAAAACCTGAGAGGAGAACTCCCATCCCACAGATTGACGGAAAGAAATTGGGACTGGGACAAATCCACAGAGAGGAAGATTCGTCCATGGCCCATGAGGCCTCCCCACGTTCCACGCCCATCTTTGATACAAAATCCAGAGACAAAAGCCTGAGCAAGTGCCTCAGACTCGATCTTTCTTCATATCCTGAAGAGTTTTCTCATGGTTTGTAGATTGGATCTCCCATACGTACTTCCCCAAACGTAAGCTGAGTTTGTGTTTTCAGACTTCTGTCCTCAAATTCCTGGGCCACACTCCCTCCGGGCTGGGGCCCCTGGAGCCACACATTAGGACTGTGCCTACACAATCCATGGGAACACTGCCCATTCCATTGTCCAAAATCGTACAAATTAGGAGAACCCTCCAAATTTCCCGAGGCCATCACAATAGTGTAGGTTTCCCGATATAAACAAGGGCGGTCTGACACAAGCTGAGCATCAACCTCCACTCATACCATAGATGGATGTCCCCAGAGAAGAAGATGGAACCATACAGGACCCTAGGCCATAATCGGATCCATTGCTTTGGTTTACAGGCATATCTCCTCAAGAGCCTGGATTCCAAGACCAGCATAGGGGGTTTCCTGAGGCACCCATCAGAACAAAACTCGTCTCCACGAGGAAACTTGTGCATGGGACCTATGTCAAAAGCTTAGGAGAATACTTCAGGGTCCCAGTGCCACCGCTCCATTCCAAGGTCCTCATCGACACAAACACACATTAGGCCCCAACCTCGGGAAAGTCCATTTCAACACAGCCGCCCCGATTGCTCAGTCAGAGCCATAGAACTCAACTGTCTTGTTGCTAGGAGACAATTGGAATGCGAGGCTGGCTTCCCTGGCATCAGTCCTCGAATGGTGCACTGCAGTAATTCCATATGGATTGTCCTGGAGCTGACCAACAGTGCTCAATTGTCCCGCAGAAGGAATCCTTGAAGGGGGATCCCACACTCCCAACGTTGGAAAACCTCCATGGCCTTGAGATTCCGCTCCGTTCATGGAGGGGCAGACATGCACAGAAACTCCAACCCGAGCCAACTTCTGATCCTCGCCGTGACTTCAGATACATGAGATATTGGTTCAGATCTGCAGGGGGTATTTGCCATACCCATTGCCCTACCCAAGGCCTGACGCCCAAGTCTAGCTTGTGTTCTGAAACTTCTGTCCTCACACTCTTGGCCCAGAAGCCCTCAAGTTTGGCAATTCCGGACCCTCAATGCAGCAATATGCCTGCCCTCTGGGAAAAATATATTGCTTAATGATTTTCCCAGGCACCTCAAATGAGGATAAACTTACACGGCACTCGACTGTACCTAAATTATATAGTCTAACCTGGGCAATAATGCACTGTCTGACACAACCTGAACCCGAAACTCTGGACCAACACCCAGGCAGCTGACCGCACACTGAGCACATTAGCCCCGACATGGCCTTAGATCGTCATCACTTCCCAACTGTGGTTTTCAGGCTTCAGAACCTAGACCTTATCTCCAACCACGGCCCAGGGTTGAAAATGATGCAGAAATCAGAGCTCCTTCCCCATGGCAAGAGACCTTGTGATTGGCATGTTATCCAAAGTTCAGTGTAGTTGAAACCAGTGTGGCCCATGAGGCCCCGCCCATACTCGCGGGCCACATTGGTCACAAACACACATGCTGACCCTCAGCCTGTGCCCAGTCTTTAAGTAAGGCCACTCAGTGGCTGGATGAAGAGACAGCATATTGGGTCTGCCATGCCCCTAGGCCCCAATTTATAACCATCGTTTGGGTTGTCCCTTCACTCTTCCCCAGGGCTCTGCTTTGGAATTCCTCTTTGGTTGGGACACCTGAGGTAACAATCCTGAGAGGAGACCTCCCATCCCACAGATTGACGGAACGAAATTGGGACCGGGTCAAATCCACAGAGAGGAAGATTCGTCCATGGCCCATGAGGCCTCCCCACGTTCCACGCCCATCTTTGAAACAAAATCCAGAGACAAAATCCTGAGCAAGTGCCTCAGACTCGCTCTTTCTTCATATCCTGAGGGGTACTTCTCATGGTTTGTAGATTGGGCCTCCCATACCTACGTCCCAAAACCTTAGCTGAGTTTGTGTTTTCAGACTTCTGTCCTCAAAGTCCTGGGCCGCACACCCTCCAGGCTGGGGCCCCTGGAGCCACACATTAGGACTGTGCCTACCCAATCCATGGGAATTCTGCCCATTCCATTGTCCAAAATCTCACCAATTAAGAAAACTCTCCAAAGTCCCCGAGGCCATCCCAATAGTGTAGGTCTCCAGGGACAAACAAGGGCGGTGTGACTCCAGGTGAGCATCTCCCTCCACTCATTCCATAGATGGATATCACCAGAGAAGAAGATTGAACCAGACAGGACCCTAGGCCATAATCGGATCCATTGTTTTGGTTTACAGGCATGTCTCCTCAAAAGCCTGGATTCCAATACCAGCATAGGGGGTTTCCTGAGGCACCCCTCAGAACAAATCTCATCTCCACAAGGAAACTTGTGCATGGGAGGTATGTCAAAAGCTTAGGAGAATACTTCAGGGTCCCGGTGCCAACGCCCCTTTCCAAGGCCCTCATGGACACAAACACACAATGGGCCCGATCCTAAAAGTCCATTTCAACTCAGCCACGCCGGTTGCTCCCGCAGAGCTATCCGATCTCAACTGTCTTGTTGCTAGGAGACATTTGGAATGCGAGGCCCGCTTCCCAGGCATCCACCCCGAACGGTGCTCTGGAGTCCTTCCATATGGGATATCCTGGAGCTGCCCAACAGGTCTCAATTGTCCCGCAGAAGGAATCCTTGAAGGGGGCATCCCACAACTCCCAACGTGGGAAAACCTCCATGGCCTTGAGATTCCGCTCCGTTCATGAAGGGGCAGTCATGCACAGAAACTCCAACCCGAGCCAACGTCTGATCCTCGCCGTGACTTCAGAAGCATGAGATATTCGTTCAGATCTGCAGGGGGTACCAGCCTTGCCCTCGGCCTGAAGCCCAAGTCTAGCTTCTGTTCTCAGACTTGTCCTCACACTCCTGGTCCAGAATCCCTCATGTTTGGCAATACCGGACCCACAATGCAGCACTCTGCCTGCCTCTAGAAAAAATATATTGCCTAATGAGTAGCCCAGGCACCTCAAATGAGGATAAACCTACACGGCTCTCGACTGTACCTGAATTATATAGTCTAACCTGGGTACTAATTCACTGTCTGACACAACCTGAACCCGAACCTCTGGACCAACACCCAGGCAGCTGACCGCACACTGAGCACATCAGACCCGCCATGGCCTTAGGTCGTCATCTCTTCCCAACTGCGGTTTTCAGGCTTCAGAACGTAGACCTTATCTCCAAACACTGCCCAGGGTTGCAAATGATGCAGAAATCAGAGCTCCTTCCCCATGGCAAGAGACCTTGTGATTGGCATGTTATCCAAAGTTCAGTGTAGTTGAAACCAGTGTGGCCCATGAGGCCCCGCCCATGCTCGCGGGCCACATTGGTCACAAACACACATGCTGACCCTCAGCCTGTGCCCAGTCTTTAAGTAAGGCCACTCAGTGGCTGGATGAAGAGACAGCATATTGGGTCTGCCATGCCCCTAGGCCCCAATTTATAACCATCGTTTGGGTTGTCCCATCACTCTTCCCCAGGGCTCTGCTTTGGAATTCCTCTTTGGTTGGGACACCTGAGGTAACAAACCTGAGAGGAGACCACCCATCCCACAGATTGACAGAAAGAAATTGGGACCGGGCCAAATCCACAGAGAGGAAGATTCGTCCATGGCCCATGAGGCCTCGCCACGTTCCACGCCCATCTTTGATACAAAATCCAGAGACAAAAGCCTGAGCAAGCGACTCAGAATCGCTCTTTCTTCATATCCTGAAGAGTCCTTCTCATGGTTTGTAGATTGGCCCTGCCATACCTACGTTCCCAACCTAAGCTGAGTTTGTGTTTTCAGACTTCTGTCCTCAGATTCCTGGGCCACACACCCTCCAGGCTGGGGCCCCTGGAGCCACACATTAGGACTGTGCCTACCCAATCCATGGGAATTCTGCACATTCCATTATCCAAAATCGTACAAATTAGGAGAACTCTCCAAAGTCCCCGAGGCCATCCCAATAGTGTAGGTCTCAGGGGACAAACAAGGGCGGTCTGACACCAGCTGAGCATCTACCTCCACTCATATCATAAATGGATGTCCCCAGAGAAGAAGATGGAACCAGACAGGACCCTAGGCCATATTCGGATTCATTACTTTGGTTTACAGACATGTCTCCTCAAAAGCCTGGATTCCAAGACCAGCATAGGGGTATTTTTGAGGCACCCATGAGAACAAATCTCGTTTCCACAAGGAAACTTGTGCATGGGACCTATGTCAAAAGCTTAGGAGAATACTTCAGGGTCCCGGTGTCACCGCCCCATTCCAAGGCCCTCATGGACACAAACACACATTAGGCCCCATCATCGGGAAAGTCCATTTCAACACAGCCGCCCCGATTGCTCCCGCAGAGCCATCAAAACTCAACTGTCTTGTTGCTAGGAGAAAATTGGAATGCGAGGCAGGATTCCCTGGCATCGATCCTCGAACGGTGCTCTGGAGTCATTCCATATGGGATGTCCTGGAGCTGACCAACAGGTCTCAATTGTCCCGCAGAAGGAATCCTTGAAGGGGGCATCCCACAACTCCCAACGTGGGAAAACCTCCATGGCCTTGAGATTCCGCTCCGTTCATGAAGGGGCAGTCATGCACAGAAACTCCAACCCGAGCCAACGTCTGATCCTCGCCGTGACTTCAGATGCATGAAATATTGGTTCAGATCTGCAGCAGGTACCTGCCGTGCCCTCGGCCTGAAGCCCAAGTCTAGCTTGTGTTCTCAGTCTTCTGTCCTCACACTCCTGGCCCAGAAGCCCTCAAGTTTGGCAATTCTGGAACCAAAGTGCAGCACTCTGCCTGCCCTCTAGAAAAAATATCTTGCCTTTGAGCTCCCCAGGCACCTCAAATGAGGATAAACCTATACGGCACTCGACTGTACCCAAATCATATAGTCTAACCTGGGAGTAATGCACTGACTGACACAACCTGAGCCCGAACCTCCTGACCAACACCCAGGCAGCTGACCGCACACTGAGCATATCAGACCCGCCATGGCCTTAGGTCGTCATCTCTTCCCAACTTCGGTTTTTCAGGCTTCAGAACCTAGACCTTATCTCCAACCACTGCCCAGGGTTGAAAATGATGCAGATATCAGAACACATTCCCCATGGCCATAGACCTTGTGTTTGGCAGGTTGTCCAAAGTCCAGTGTAGTTGAAACCAGTGTGGCCCATGAGGCCCCGCCCATGCTCGCGGGCCACATTGGTCACAAACACACATTGTGACCCTCAGCATGAGCCCAGTCCTCAAGTAAGGCCTCTCAGTGGCTGGATGAAGAGACAGCATATTGGGCCTGCCATGCACCTAGGCCCCAATTTTTAACCATAGTTTGGGTTGTCCCTTCACTCTTCCCCAGGGCTCTGCTTTGGAATTCCTATTTTGTTCGGACACCTGAGGTAATAAACCTGAAAGGAGACCTCCCATCCGACAATTGAAGAAAAACTATTGGGACCGGGCCATATCCACAGAGAGGTAGATTCGTCCATATCCCATGAGGCCTCCCCACATTCTACAGCCATTGTTGATACAAAATCCAGAGACAAAAGCCTGAGCAAGTGCCTCAGACTCGCTCTTTCTTCATATCCTGAGGGGTACTTCTCATGGTTTGTAGATTGGGCCTCCCATACCTACGTCCCACAACCTTAGCTGAGTTTGTGTTTTCAGACTTCGGTCCTCAAAGTCCTGGGCCGCACACCCTCCAGGCTGGGGCCCCTGGAGCCACACATTAGGACTGTGCCTACCCAATCCATGGGAATTCTGCCCATTCCATTGTCCAAATTCTCACCAATTAAGAAAACTCTCCAAAGTCCCCGAGGCCATCCCAATAGTGTAGGTCTCCAGGGACAAACAAGGGCGGTGTGACACCAGGTGAGCATCTCCCTCCACTCATTCCATAGATGGATATCACCAGAGAAGAAGATTGAACCAGACAGGACCCTAGGCCATAATCGGATCCATTGTTTTGGTTTACAGGCATGTCTCCTCAAAAGCCTAATTTCCAATACCAGCATAGGGGGTTTCCTCAGGCACCCCTCAGAACAAATCTCATCTCCACAAGGAAATTTGTGCATGGGAGGTATGTCAAAAGCTTAGGAGAATACTTCAGGGTCCCCGTGCCAACGCCCCTTTCCAAGGCCCTCATGGAAACAAACACACAATGGGCCCGACCCTAAAAGTCCATTTCAACTCAGCCACGCCGGTTGCTCCCACAGAGCTATCCGATCTCAACTGTCTTGTTGCTAGGAGACATTTGGAATGCGAGGCCCGCTTCCCAGGCATCCACCCCGAACGGTGCTCTGGAGTCCTTCCATATGGTATATCCTGGAGCTGCCCAACAGGTCTCAATTGTCCCGCAGAAGGAATCCTTGAAGGGGGCATCCCACAACTCCCAACGTGGGAAAACCTCCATGGCCTTGAGATTCCGCTCCGTTCATGAAGGGGCAGTCATGCACAGAAACTCCAACCCGAGCCAACGTCTGATCCTCGCCGTGACTTCAGAAGCATGAGATATTCGTTCAGATCTGCAGGGGGTACCACCCTTGCCCTCGGCCTGAAGCCCAAGTCTAGCTTCTGTTCTCAGACTTGTCCTCACACTCCTGGTCCAGAATCCCTCATGTTTGGCAATACCGGACCCACAATGCAGCACTCTGCCTGCCTATAGATAAAATATATTGCCTAATGAGTAGCCCAGGCACCTCAAATGAAAATAAACCTACACGGCTCTCGACTGTACCTGAATTATATAGTCTAACTTGGGTACTAATTCACTGTCTGACACAACCTGAACCCGAACCTCCGGACCAACACCAAGGCAGCTGACCGCACACTGAGCACATCAGACCCGCCATGGCCTTAGGTCGTCATCTCTTCCCAACTGCGGTTTTCAGGTTTCAGAACCTAGACCTTATCTCCAAACACTGCCCAGGGTTGAAAATGATGCAGAAATCAGAGCTCCTTCCCCATGGCAAGAGTCCTTGTTATTGGCATGTTGTCCAAAGTTCAGTGTAGTTGAAACAGTGTGGCCTATGAGGTCCCGCCCATGCTCGCGGCGCACATTGGTCACAAAAACACATTGTGACCCAAAGCCTGTGCCCAGTCCTTAAGTAAGGCCTCTCAGTGGCTGGATGAAGAGACAGCTTCTTGGGCCTGCCATGCCCCAAGCCCCATTTTTTAACCATAGTTTGGGTTGTCCCTTCACTCTTCCCCAGGTCTCTGCTTTGGAATTCCTCTTTGGTTGGGACACCTGAGGTAACAAACCTGAGAGGAGACCTCCCATCCCACAGATTGACGGAAAGAAATTGGGACCGGGCCAAATCCACAGAGAGGAAGATTCGTCCATGGAACATGAGGTCTCCCCACATCCCATGCCCATCTTTGATACAAAATCCAGAGACAAAAGCCTGAGCACGTGCCTCAGACTCGCTCTTTCTTCATATCCTGAAGAGTTCTTCACATGATTTGTAGATTGGACCTGCCATACCTTCGTCCCCAACCTAAGCTGAGTTTGTGTTTTCAGACCTCTGTCCTCAAATTCCTGTGCCACACACCCTCCAACCTGGGGCCCCTGGAGCCACACATTAGGAATGTGCCTACCCAATCCATGGGAATTCAGCCCATTCCATTGTCCAAAATCGTACAAATTAGGAGAACCCTCCAAAGTTCCCGAGGCCATCCCAATAGTGTAGGTCTCCCGGGACAAACAAGGGCGGTCTTACACCAACTGAGCATCTACCTACACTCATACCATAGATGGATGTCCCCAGAGAAGAAAATGGAACCAGACAGGACCCTAGGCCATAATCAGATCCATTGCTTTTGTTTACAGGCATGTCTCCTCAAAAGCCTGGATTCCACGACCAGCAAAGCGGGTTTCCTGAGGCACCCATCAGAACAAATCTCGTCTCCACAAGGAAACTTGTGCATGAGACCTATGTCAAAAGCTTAGGAGAAAACTTCAGAGTCCCGGTGCCACCGCCCCATTCCAAGGCCATCATGGACACAAACACATATTAGGCCCCATCCTCGGGAAAGTCCATTTCAACTCAGCCACCCTGGTTGCTCCTGCAGAGCCTTCAGATCTCAACTGTCTTGTTGCTAGGAGACAATTAGAATGCGAGGCCGGCTTCCCTGGCATCCATCCCCGAACGGTGCTCTGGACTCATTCCATATGGGATAACATGGAGCTGCCCACCAGGTCTCAATTGTCCCGCAGAAGGAATCCTTGAAGGGGGCATTCCAAAACTCCGAACGTGGGAAAACCTCCATGGCCTTGAGATTCCGCTCCATTCATGAAGGGGCAGTCAGCACAAAAACTCCAACCTGAGCCAACGTCTGAACCTCGCCATAACTTCAGAAGCATGAGATATTCGTTCAGATCTGCAAGGGGTACCAGCCATGCCCTCGGCCTGAAGCCCAAGTCTAGCATTTCTTCTCAGACTTGTCCTCACACTACTGGTCCAGAATCCCTCATGTTCGGCAATACCGGACCCACAATGCAGCACTCTGCTTGCCCTCTAGAAAAAAATATATTGCCTAATGAGTTGCCCAGGCACATCAAATGAGGATAAACCTACACGGCACTAGAAAGTACCTAAATTATATATCTAACCTGGGCACTAATGCACAGTCTGACACAACCTGAACCCGAAACTCCGGACCAACACCCAGGCAGCTGCCCGCAAACTGAGCACATCAGACCCGCCATGGCCTTAGGTCGTCATCTCTTCCCCACTGCGGTTTCCAGGCTTCAGAAACTAGACCTTATCTCCAACCACTGCCCAGGGTTGAAAATGATGCAGAAATCAGAGCTCCGTCCCCATGGCAAGAGACCTTGTGATTGGCATGTTGTCCAAAGTTCAGTGTAGATGAAAACAGTGTGGCACATGAGGCCCCGCCCCTGCTGGCGGGCAACATTAGTCACAAACACACATGCTGACCCTCAGCCTGAACCCCGTCCTCACGTAAGGCCACTCAGTGGCTGGAAGAAGAGACAGCATATTTGGCCTGCCATGCCCCTAAGCCCCATTTTTTAATGATAATTTGGGTTGTCACTTCACTCTTCCCCAGGGCTCTGCTTAGGAATTCCTCTTTGGTTGGGACACCTGAGGTAACAAACCTGAGAGGAGACCTCCCATCCCACAGATTGACGGAAAGAAATTGGGACAGGGCCAAATCCACAGATAGGAAGTTTCGTCCATGGCCCATGAGGCCTCCCCACATTCCACAGCCATCGTTGACACAAAATCCAGAGACCAAAGCCTGAGCAAGTCCCTCAGACTCGCTCTTTCTTCATAGCCTGAAGAGTTCTTCTCATGGTTTGTAGATTGGACCTGCCATACCTACGTCCCCAAACCTAAGCTGAGTTTTTGTTTTCAGACATCTGTCTTCAAATTCCTGGGCCACTCACCCTCCAGGCTGGGACCCCTGGGCCACACATAGGACTGTGCCTAACCAATCCATGGGAATTCTGCCCATTCCATTGTTCAAAATCGTACAAATTAGAAGAACCCTCCGAAGTCCCCTAGACCATCCCAATAGTGTAGGTCTCCCGGGACAAACAAGGGCCGTCTGACACCACCTGAGCATGTACCTCCACTCATACCATATATGGACATCCCCAGAGAAGAAATGGAACCAGACAGGACCCTAGGCCATAATCGGATCCATTGCTTTGTTTTACAGGCATGTCTCCTCAAAGCCTGGATTCCTAGACCAGCATAGGGGGTTTCCTGAGGCACCCATCAGAATAAATCTCGTCTCCACAAGGAACTTGTGCATGGGACCTATGTCAAAAGCTTAGGAGAATACTTCAGGGTCCCGGTGCCACCGCCCAAATCCAAGGTCTTAATGGACATAAACACACATTAGGCCCCATCCTCGGGAAAGTCCATTTCAACACAGCCGGCCCAATTGCTCCCCCTGAGCCATCAGATCTCAACTGTCTTGTTGCTAGCAGACAATTGGAATGCGAGGCGGGCTTCCCTAGCATCCATCCCCGAACGGTGCTCTGGTGTCATTCCATATGGGATGTCCTGGAGCTGACAACAGGTCCCAATTTTCCCGCAGAAGGAATCCTTCAAGGAAACATCCCACAACTTCCAACGTGGGAAAACCTCCATTGCCTTGAGTTTCCTTTCCGTTCATGAAGGGGCAGTCATGCACAGAAACTCCAACCTGAGCCAACGTCTGATCCTCGCCGTGACTTCAGATGCATGAGATATTGGTTCAGATCTGCAGGCGGTACCTGCCGTGCCCTCGGCCTGAAGCCCAGGTCTAGCTTGTGTTCTCAGACTTCTGTCCTCCTACTCCTGGCCCAGAAGCCCTCAATTTTGGCAATTCTGGACCCACAATGCAGCACTCTGCCAGCGCTCTTAAAAAATATCGTGCCTAATGAGTAGCCCAGGCACCTCAAATGAGTATAAACGTACACGGCACTCGACTGTACCTAAATTATATAGTCTAATCCGGGCACTAATGCACTGGCTGTCAAAACCTGAACCCGAACCTCCGGACCAACACCCAGGCAGCTGACCGCACACTGAGCACATCAGAACCGCCATGGCCTTAGGTCGTCATATCTTCACAACTGCGGTTTTCAGGCTTCAGAACCTAGACCTTAACTCCAAACACTGCCCAGGGTTGAAAATGATGCAGAAATCAGAGCTCCTTCCCCATGGCAAGAGACCTTGTGATTGGCATGTTGTCCAAAGTTCAGTGTAGTTGAAACAGTGTGGCCTATGAGGTCCCACTCATGCTCGTGGGCCACCTTGGGCACAAATACACATTGTGACCCACAGCCTGTGCCCAGTCCTTAAGTAAGGCCACTCAGTGGCTGGATGAAGAGACAGCATATGGGGCCTGCCATTCCCCAAGCCCCATTTTTTAACCATAGTTTGGGTTGTCCCTTCCCTCTTCCCCAGGGCTCTCCTTAGGAATTCCTCTTTGGTTGGGACACCTGAGGTAACAAACCTGAGAGGAGACCTCCCATCCCACAGATTGACGGAAAGAAATTGGGACAGGGCCAAATCCACAGATAGGAAGATTCGTCCATGGCCCATGAGGCCTCCCCACATTCCACAGCCATCGTTGACACAAAATCCAGAGACCAAAGCCTGAGCAAGTCCCTCAGACTCGCTCTTTCTTCATAGCCTGAAGAGTTCTTCTCATGGTTTGTAGATTGGACCTGCCATACCTACGTCCCCAAACCTAAGCTGAGTTTTTGTTTTCAGACATCTGTCTTCAAATTCCTGGGCCACTCACCCTCCAGGCTGGGACCCCTGGGCCACACATAGGACTGTGCCTAACCAATCCATGGGAATTCTGCCCATTCCATTGTTCAAAATCGTACAAATTAGAAGAACCCTCCGAAGTCCCCTAGACCATCCCAATAGTGTAGGTCTCCCGGGACAAACAAGGGCCGTCTGACACCACCTGAGCATGTACCTCCACTCATACCATATATGGACATCCCCAGAGAAGAAATGGAACCAGACAGGACCCTAGGCCATAATCGGATCCATTGCTTTGTTTTACAGGCATGTCTCCTCAAAGCCTGGATTCCTAGACCAGCATAGGGGGTTTCCTGAGGCACCCATCAGAATAAATCTCGTCTCCACAAGGAACTTGTGCATGGGACCTATGTCAAAAGCTTAGGAGAATACTTCAGGGTCCCGGTGCCACCGCCCAAATCCAAGGTCTTAATGGACATAAACACACATTAGGCCCCATCCTCGGGAAAGTCCATTTCAACACAGCCGGCCCAATTGCTCCCCCTGAGCCATCAGATCTCAACTGTCTTGTTGCTAGCAGACAATTGGAATGCGAGGCGGGCTTCCCTAGCATCCATCCCCGAACGGTGCTCTGGTGTCATTCCATATGGGATGTCCTGGAGCTGACAACAGGTCCCAATTTTCCCGCAGAAGGAATCCTTCAAGGAAACATCCCACAACTTCCAACGTGGGAAAACCTCCATTGCCTTGAGTTTCCTTTCCGTTCATGAAGGGGCAGTCATGCACAGAAACTCCAACCTGAGCCAACGTCTGATCCTCGCCGTGACTTCAGATGCATGAGATATTGGTTCAGATCTGCAGGCGGTACCTGCCGTGCCCTCGGCCTGAAGCCCAGGTCTAGCTTGTGTTCTCAGACTTCTGTCCTCCTACTCCTGGCCCAGAAGCCCTCAATTTTGGCAATTCTGGACCCACAATGCAGCACTCTGCCAGCGCTCTTAAAAAATATCGTGCCTAATGAGTAGCCCAGGCACCTCAAATGAGTATAAACGTACACGGCACTCGACTGTACCTAAATTATATAGTCTAATCCGGGCACTAATGCACTGGCTGTCAAAACCTGAACCCGAACCTCCGGACCAACACCCAGGCAGCTGACCGCACACTGAGCACATCAGAACCGCCATGGCCTTAGGTCGTCATATCTTCACAACTGCGGTTTTCAGGCTTCAGAACCTAGACCTTAACTCCAAACACTGCCCAGGGTTGAAAATGATGCAGAAATCAGAGCTCCTTCCCCATGGCAAGAGACCTTGTGATTGGCATGTTGTCCAAAGTTCAGTGTAGTTGAAACAGTGTGGCCTATGAGGTCCCACTCATGCTCGTGGGCCACCTTGGGCACAAATACACATTGTGACCCACAGCCTGTGCCCAGTCCTTAAGTAAGGCCACTCAGTGGCTGGATGAAGAGACAGCATATGGGGCCTGCCATTCCCCAAGCCCCATTTTTTAACCATAGTTTGGGTTGTCCCTTCCCTCTTCCACAGGGCTCTCCTTAGGAATTCCTCTTTGGTTGTACACCTGAGGTAACAAACCTGAGAGGAGACCTCCCATCCCACAGATTCACGGAAAGAAATTGGGACCGGGCCAAATCCACAGAGGAAGATTCGTCCATGGCCCATGAGGCCTCCCCACATTCCACCCCCATATTTGATACAAAATCCATAGACAAAAGCCTGAGCAAGCGCCTCAGACTCGCTCTTTCTTCATATCCTGAAGAGTTCTTCACATGATTTGTAGATTGGACCTGCCATACCTACGTCCCCAAACCTAAGCTGAGTTTGTGTTCTCAGACCTCTGTCCTCAAATTCCTGGGCCAAACACCCTCCAACCTGGGGCCCCTGGAGCCACACATTAGGACTGTGTCTACCCAATCCATGGGAATTCTGCCCATTCCATTGTCCAAAATCGTACAAATTAGGAGAACCCTCCAAAGTTCCCGAGGCCATCCCAATAGTGTAGGTCTCCCGGGACAAACAAGGGCGGTCTGACACCAGCTGAGCTTCTACCTACACTCATACCATAGATGGATGTCCCCAGAGAAGAAGATGGAACCAGACAGTACCCTAGGCCATAATCGGATCCATTGCTTTTGTTTACAGGCATGTCTCCTCAAAAGCCTGGATTCCAAGACCAGCATAGGGGGCTTCCTGAGGCACCCATCAGAACAAATCTCGTCTCCACAAGGAAACTTGTGCATGAGACCTATGTCAAAAGCTTAGGAGAATACTTCAGGGTCCCGGTGCCACCGCCCCATTCCAAGTTCTCATGGACACAAACACATATAAGGCCACATCCTCGGGAAAGTCCATTTCAACTCAGCCACCCCGGTTGCTCCGGCATGGCCTTCAGATCTCAACTGTCTTGTTGCTAGGAGACAATTAGAATGCGAGGCCGGCTTCCCTGGCATCCATCCCCGAACGGTGCTCTGGTGTCATTCCATATCGGATATCCTGGAGCTGCCCACCAGGTCTCAATTGTCCCGCAGAAGGAATCCTTGAAGGGGGCATCCCAAAACTCCCAACGTGGAAAAACCTCCATGGCCTTGAGATTCCGCTCCGTTCATGAAGGGGCAGTCAGCACAGAAACTCCAACTTGAGTGAACGTCTGAACCTCGCCGTAACTTCAGAAGCATGAGATATTCGTTCAGATCTGCAAGGGGTACCAGCCATGCCCTCGGCCTGAAGCCCAAGTCTAGCTTCTGTTCTCAGACTTGTCCTCACACTCCTGGTCCAGAATCCCTCATGTTCGGCAATACCGGACCCACAATGCAGCACTCTGCTTGCCCTCTAGAAAAAATATATTGCCTAATGTGTTGCCCAGGCACCTCAAATGATGATAAACCTACACGGCACTAGAATGTACCTAAATTATATATCTAACCTGGGCACTAATGCACTGTCTGACACAACCTGAAAGAGAACCTCCGGACCAACACCCAGGCAGCTGACTGCACACTGAGCACATCAGACCCGCCATGGCCTTAGTTCGTCATCTCTTCCCAACTGCGGTTTCCAGGCTTCAGAACCTAGACCTTATCTCCAACCACTGCCCAGGGTTGAAAATGATGCAGAAATCAGAGCTCCTTCAACATGGCAAGAGACCTTGTGATTAGCATGTTGTCCAAAATTCAAAGTAGATGAAACCAGTGTGGCACATGAGGCCCCTCCCCTGTTCGCAGGCCACATTAGTCACAAACACACATTGTGACCCTCAGCCTGAACCCCGTCCTCAAGTAAGGGCACACAGTGGCTGGAAGAAGAGACAGCTTATTGGGCCTGCCATGCCCCTAGGCCCCATTTTTTAACCATAATTTGGGTTGTCCCTTCACTCTTCCCCAGGGCTCTCCTTAGGAATTCCTCTTTGGTTGTACACCTGAGGTAACAAACCTGAGAGGAGACCTCCCATCCCACAGATTCACGGAAAGAAATTGGGACCGGGCCAAATCCACAGAGGAAGATTCGTCCATGGCCCATGAGGCCTCCCCACATTCCACCCCCATATTTGATACAAAATCCATAGACAAAAGCCTGAGCAAGCGCCTCAGACTCGCTCTTTCTTCATATCCTGAAGAGTTCTTCACATGATTTGTAGATTGGACCTGCCATACCTACGTCCCCAAACCTAAGCTGAGTTTGTGTTCTCAGACCTCTGTCCTCAAATTCCTGGGCCAAACACCCTCCAACCTGGGGCCCCTGGAGCCACACATTAGGACTGTGTCTACCCAATCCATGGGAATTCTGCCCATTCCATTGTCCAAAATCGTACAAATTAGGAGAACCCTCCAAAGTTCCCGAGGCCATCCCAATAGTGTAGGTCTCCCGGGACAAACAAGGGCGGTCTGACACCAGCTGAGCTTCTACCTACACTCATACCATAGATGGATGTCCCCAGAGAAGAAGATGGAACCAGACAGTACCCTAGGCCATAATCGGATCCATTGCTTTTGTTTACAGGCATGTCTCCTCAAAAGCCTGGATTCCAAGACCAGCATAGGGGGCTTCCTGAGGCACCCATCAGAACAAATCTCGTCTCCACAAGGAAACTTGTGCATGAGACCTATGTCAAAAGCTTAGGAGAATACTTCAGGGTCCCGGTGCCACCGCCCCATTCCAAGTTCTCATGGACACAAACACATATAAGGCCACATCCTCGGGAAAGTCCATTTCAACTCAGCCACCCCGGTTGCTCCGGCATGGCCTTCAGATCTCAACTGTCTTGTTGCTAGGAGACAATTAGAATGCGAGGCCGGCTTCCCTGGCATCCATCCCCGAACGGTGCTCTGGTGTCATTCCATATCGGATATCCTGGAGCTGCCCACCAGGTCTCAATTGTCCCGCAGAAGGAATCCTTGAAGGGGGCATCCCAAAACTCCCAACGTGGAAAAACCTCCATGGCCTTGAGATTCCGCTCCGTTCATGAAGGGGCAGTCAGCACAGAAACTCCAACTTGAGTGAACGTCTGAACCTCGCCGTAACTTCAGAAGCATGAGATATTCGTTCAGATCTGCAAGGGGTACCAGCCATGCCCTCGGCCTGAAGCCCAAGTCTAGCTTCTGTTCTCAGACTTGTTCTCACACTCCTGGTCCAGAATCCCTCATGTTCGGCAATACTGGACCCACAATGCAGCACTCTGCTTGCCCTCTAGAAAAAATATATTGCCTAATGTGTTGCCCAGGCACCTCAAATGATGATAAACCTACACGGCACTAGAATGTACCTAAATTATATATCTAACCTGGGCACTAATGCACTGTCTGACACAACCTGAAAGAGAACCTCCGGACCAACACCCAGGCAGCTGACCGCACACAGAGCACATCAGACCCGCCATGGCCTTAGTTCGTCATCTCTTCCCAACTGCGGTTTCCAGGCTTCAGAACCTAGACCTTATCTCCAACCACTGCCCAGGGTTGAAAATGATGCAGAAATCAGAGCTCCTTCAACATGGCAAGAGACCTTGTGATTAGCATGTTGTCCAAAATTCAAAGTAGATGAAACCAGTGTGGCACATGAGGCCCCTCCCCTGTTCGCAGGCCACATTAGTCACAAACACACATTGTGACCCTCAGCCTGAACCCCGTCCTCAAGTAAGGGCACTCAGTGGCTGGAAGAAGAGACAGCTTATTGGGCCTGCCATGACCCTAGGCCCCATTTTTTAACCATAATTTGGGTTGTCCCTTCACTCTTCCCCAGGGCTCTCCATAGGAATTCCTCTTTGGTTGTACACCTGAGGTAACAAACCTGAGAGGAGACCTCCCATCCCACAGATTCACGGAAAGAAATTGGGACCGGGCCAAATCCACAGAGAGGAAGATTCGTCCATGGCCCATGCGGTCTTCCCACATTTGACGCCCATCTTTGATACAAAATCCACAGACAAATGCCTGAGGAAGCACCTCAGAATCACTCTTTTTTCATATCCTGAAGAGTTCTTCTCATGGTTGTAGATTGGACCTGCCATACCTACGTCCCCAAACCTAAGCTGACTTTGTGTTTTCAGACTTCTGTCTTCAAATTCCTGGGCCACACACACTCCAGGCTGGGGCCTCTGGAGCCACACATTAGGACTGTGCCTACCAAATCCATGGGTATTCTGCCCATTCCATTGCCCAAAATCGTACAAATTAGGAGAACCCTCCAAAGTTCCCGAGGCCATCCCAATAATGTAGGAGTCCGTGGACAAACAAGGGAGGTCTGACACCAGCTGAGCATCTACCTCCACTCATACTATAGATGGATGTCCCCAGAGAAGAAGATGGAATCAGACAGGACCCTAGGCCATAATCGGATCCATTGCTTTGGTTTAAAGGCATGTCTCCTCAAAAGCCTGGATTCCAAGACCAGCATAGGGGGTTTCCTGAGGCACCCATCAGAACAAATCTCGTCTCCACAAGAAAACTTCAGTTTCGGACCTATGTCAAAAGCTTAGGAGAATACTTCAGGGTCCCGGTGCCACCGCCCCATTCCAAGGCTTTAATGGACACAAACACATATTAGGCCCCATCCTCTGGAAAGTCCATTTCAACTCAGCCACATCGGTTGCTCCCGCAGAGCCATCAGATCTCAACTGTCTTGTTGCTAGGAGACAATTGGTATGCGGGGCCGGCTACCCTGGCATCATCCCCGAAAGTGCTTTGGAGTCATTCCATATGGGATATCTTGGAGCTGCCCCTAAAGGTCTCAATTTTCCCGCAGAAGAAATCCTTGAAAGGGGCATCCCACAACTCTCAACGTGGGAAAAACTCCATGGCCTTGAGGTTCCGGTCCGTTCATGAAGGGGCAGTCATGCACAGAAACTCCAAACTGAGCCAACGTCTGAACCTCGCCGTGACTTCAGATGCATGAGAGATTGGTTCAGATCTGCAGGGGGTACCTGCCGTGCCCTCGGCCTGAAGCCCAAGTCTAGATCGTGTTCTCAGACTTCTGTCCTCACACTCCTGGTCCAAGAGTCCAGAAGTTTGGCAATTCCGGACCCACAATGCAGCACTCTGCCTGCCCTCTAGCAAAAATATCTTGCCTAATGAGCTGCCCTGGCACCTCAAATGAGGATAAACCTACACGGCACTCAACTGTACGCAAATTATAGAGTGTAACTTGGGCACTAATGCACTGTCTGACACCACATGAGACCGAAACTCCTGAACAACACCCAGGCAGCTGACCGCACACTGAGCACAACAGACCCGCCATGGCCTTAGGCCGTCATCTCTTCCAAACAGCGGTTTTCATGCTTCAGTACCTAGAACTTATCTCCAACCACTGCCCAGGATTGAAAATGATGCAGAAATCAGAACTCCTTCCCCATGGCAAGAGACCTTGTGATTGGCAAGTTGTCCAAAGTTTAGTGTAGTTGAAACCAGTGTGGCCCATGAGGCCACGCCCACTCTCCCGGGCCACATTGGACACAAACACACATTGTGACCCTCAGCCTGAGCCCAGTCCTCAAGTAAGGCCTCTCAGTGGATGGATGAAGAGACAGCATATTGGGCCTGCCATGCCCCTAGGCGCCAATTTTTAACCATAGTTTGGGTTGTCCCTTCACTCTTCCCTAGGTCTCTGCTTTGGAATTCCTCTTTGGTTGGGACACCTGAGGTAACAAACCTGAAAGGAGACCTTCCATCCCACAGATTGACGAATAACAATTGGGACCGGACCAAATCCAAAGAGAGGAAGATTCGTCCATGGCCCATGAGGCCTCCCCACATCCACGGCCATCGTTGATACAAAGGCCAGAGACAAAAGCCAGAGCAAGTGCCTCAGACTCGCTCTTTCTTCATATGCTGAAGAGTTCTTTTTATGGTTTGTAGAATGGACCTGCCATACCTACGTCCCCAAACCTAAGCTGAGTTTGTGTTCTCAGACCTCTGTCCTCAAATTCCTGGGCCAAACACCCTCCAACCTGGGGCCCCTGGAGCCACACATTAGGACTGTGTCTACCCAATCCATGGGAATTCTGCCCATTCCATTGTCCAAAATCGTACAAATTAGGAGAACCCTCCAAAGTTCCCGAGGCCATCCCAATAGTGTAGGTCTCCCGGGACAAACAAGGGCGGTCTGACACCAGCTGAGCTTCTACCTACACTCATACCATAGATGGATGTCCCCAGAGAAGAAGATGGAACCAGACAGTACCCTAGGCCATAATCGGATCCATTGCTTTTGTTTACAGGCATGTCTCCTCAAAAGCCTGGATTCCAAGACCAGCATAGGGGGCTTCCTGAGGCACCCATCAGAACAAATCTCGTCTCCACAAGGAAACTTGTGCATGAGACCTATGTCAAAAGCTTAGGAGAATACTTCAGGGTCCCGGTGCCACCGCCCCATTCCAAGTTCTCATGGACACAAACACATATAAGGCCACATCCTCGGGAAAGTCCATTTCAACTCAGCCACCCCGGTTGCTCCGGCATGGCCTTCAGATCTCAACTGTCTTGTTGCTAGGAGACAATTAGAATGCGAGGCCGGCTTCCCTGGCATCCATCCCCGAACGGTGCTCTGGTGTCATTCCATATCGGATATCCTGGAGCTGCCCACCAGGTCTCAATTGTCCCGCAGAAGGAATCCTTGAAGGGGGCATCCCAAAACTCCCAACGTGGAAAAACCTCCATGGCCTTGAGATTCCGCTCCGTTCATGAAGGGGCAGTCAGCACAGAAACTCCAACTTGAGTGAACGTCTGAACCTCGCCGTAACTTCAGAAGCATGAGATATTCGTTCAGATCTGCAAGGGGTACCAGCCATGCCCTCGGCCTGAAGCCCAAGTCTAGCTTCTGTTCTCAGACTTGTCCTCACACTCCTGGTCCAGAATCCCTCATGTTCGGCAATACCGGACCCACAATGCAGCACTCTGCTTGCCCTCTAGAAAAAATATATTGCCTAATGTGTTGCCCAGGCACCTCAAATGATGATAAACCTACACGGCACTAGAATGTACCTAAATTATATATCTAACCTGGGCACTAATGCACTGTCTGACACAACCTGAAAGAGAACCTCCGGACCAACACCCAGGCAGCTGACTGCACACTGAGCACATCAGACCCGCCATGGCCTTAGTTCGTCATCTCTTCCCAACTGCGGTTTCCAGGCTTCAGAACCTAGACCTTATCTCCAACCACTGCCCAGGGTTGAAAATGATGCAGAAATCAGAGCTCCTTCAACATGGCAAGAGACCTTGTGATTAGCATGTTGTCCAAAATTCAAAGTAGATGAAACCAGTGTGGCACATGAGGCCCCTCCCCTGTTCGCAGGCCACATTAGTCACAAACACACATTGTGACCCTCAGCCTGAACCCCGTCCTCAAGTAAGGGCACTCAGTGGCTGGAAGAAGAGACAGCTTATTGGGCCTGCCATGACCCTAGGCCCCATTTTTTAACCATAATTTGGGTTGTCCCTTCACTCTTCCCCAGGGCTCTCCATAGGAATTCCTCTTTGGTTGTACACCTGAGGTAACAAACCTGAGAGGAGACCTCCCATCCCACAGATTCACGGAAAGAAATTGGGACCGGGCCAAATCCACAGAGAGGAAGATTCGTCCATGGCCCATGCGGTCTTCCCACATTTGACGCCCATCTTTGATACAAAATCCACAGACAAATGCCTGAGGAAGCACCTCAGAATCACTCTTTTTTCATATCCTGAAGAGTTCTTCTCATGGTTGTAGATTGGACCTGCCATACCTACGTCCCCAAACCTAAGCTGACTTTGTGTTTTCAGACTTCTGTCTTCAAATTCCTGGGCCACACACACTCCAGGCTGGGGCCTCTGGAGCCACACATTAGGACTGTGCCTACCAAATCCATGGGTATTCTGCCCATTCCATTGCCCAAAATCGTACAAATTAGGAGAACCCTCCAAAGTTCCCGAGGCCATCCCAATAATGTAGGAGTCCGTGGACAAACAAGGGAGGTCTGACACCAGCTGAGCATCTACCTCCACTCATACTATAGATGGATGTCCCCAGAGAAGAAGATGGAATCAGACAGGACCCTAGGCCATAATCGGATCCATTGCTTTGGTTTAAAGGCATGTCTCCTCAAAAGCCTGGATTCCAAGACCAGCATAGGGGGTTTCCTGAGGCACCCATCAGAACAAATCTCGTCTCCACAAGAAAACTTCAGTTTCGGACCTATGTCAAAAGCTTAGGAGAATACTTCAGGGTCCCGGTGCCACCGCCCCATTCCAAGGCTTTAATGGACACAAACACATATTAGGCCCCATCCTCTGGAAAGTCCATTTCAACTCAGCCACATCGGTTGCTCCCGCAGAGCCATCAGATCTCAACTGTCTTGTTGCTAGGAGACAATTGGTATGCGGGGCCGGCTACCCTGGCATCATCCCCGAAAGTGCTTTGGAGTCATTCCATATGGGATATCTTGGAGCTGCCCCTAAGGGTCTCAATTTTCCCGCAGAAGAAATCCTTGAAAGGGGCATCCCACAACTCTCAACGTGGGAAAAACTCCATGGTCTTGAGGTTCCGGTCCGTTCATGAAGGGGCAGTCATGCACAGAAACTCCAAACTGAGCCAACGTCTGAACCTCGCCGTGACTTCAGATGCATGAGAGATTGGTTCAGATCTGCAGGGGGTACCTGCCGTGCCCTCGGCCTGAAGCCCAAGTCTAGATCGTGTTCTCAGACTTCTGTCCTCACACTCCTGGTCCAAGAGTCCAGAAGTTTGGCAATTCCGGACCCACAATGCAGCACTCTGCCTGCCCTCTAGCAAAAATATCTTGCCTAATGAGCTGCCCTGGCACCTCAAATGAGGATAAACCTACACGGCACTCAACTGTACGCAAATTATAGAGTGTAACTTGGGCACTAATGCACTGTCTGACACCACATGAGACCGAAACTCCTGAACAACACCCAGGCAGCTGACCGCACACTGAGCACAACAGACCCGCCATGGCCTTAGGCCGTCATCTCTTCCAAACAGCGGTTTTCATGCTTCAGTACCTAGAACTTATCTCCAACCACTGCCCAGGATTGAAAATGATGCAGAAATCAGAACTCCTTCCCCATGGCAAGAGACCTTGTGATTGGCAAGTTGTCCAAAGTTTAGTGTAGTTGAAACCAGTGTGGCCCATGAGGCCACGCCCACTCTCCCGGGCCACATTGGACACAAACACACATTGTGACCCTCAGCCTGAGCCCAGTCCTCAAGTAAGGCCTCTCAGTGGATGGATGAAGAGACAGCATATTGGGCCTGCCATGCCCCTAGGCGCCAATTTTTAACCATAGTTTGGGTTGTCCCTTCACTCTTCCCTAGGTCTCTGCTTTGGAATTCCTCTTTGGTTGGGACACCTGAGGTAACAAACCTGAAAGGAGACCTTCCATCCCACAGATTGACGAAAAACAATTGGGACCGGACCAAATCCAAAGAGAGGAAGATTCGTCCATGGCCCATGAGGCCTCCCCACATCCACGGCCATCGTTGATACAAAGGCCAGAGACAAAAGCCAGAGCAAGTGCCTCAGACTCGCTCTTTCTTCATATGCTGAAGAGTTCTTTTTATGGTTTGTAGAATGGACCTGCCATACCTACGTCCCCTAACCTAAGCTGAGTTTGTGTTCTCAGACCTCTGTCCTCAAATTCCTGGGCCAAACACCCTCCAACCTGGGGCCCCTGGAGCCACACATTAGGACTGTGTCTACCCAATCCATGGGAATTCTGCCCATTCCATTGTCCAAAATCGTACAAATTAGGAGAACCCTCCAAAGTTCCCGAGGCCATCCCAATAGTGTAGGTCTCCCGGGACAAACAAGGGCGGTCTGACACCAGCTGAGCTTCTACCTACACTCATACCATAGATGGATGTCCCCAGAGAAGAAGATGGAACCAGACAGTACCCTAGGCCATAATCGGATCCATTGCTTTTGTTTACAGGCATGTCTCCTCAAAAGCCTGGATTCCAAGACCAGCATAGGGGGCTTCCTGAGGCACCCATCAGAACAAATCTCGTCTCCACAAGGAAACTTGTGCATGAGACCTATGTCAAAAGCTTAGGAGAATACTTCAGGGTCCCGGTGCCACCGCCCCATTCCAAGTTCTCATGGACACAAACACATATAAGGCCACATCCTCGGGAAAGTCCATTTCAACTCAGCCACCCCGGTTGCTCCGGCATGGCCTTCAGATCTCAACTGTCTTGTTGCTAGGAGACAATTAGAATGCGAGGCCGGCTTCCCTGGCATCCATCCCCGAACGGTGCTCTGGTGTCATTCCATATCGGATATCCTGGAGCTGCCCACCAGGTCTCAATTGTCCCGCAGAAGGAATCCTTGAAGGGGGCATCCCAAAACTCCCAACGTGGAAAAACCTCCATGGCCTTGAGATTCCGCTCCGTTCATGAAGGGGCAGTCAGCACAGAAACTCCAACTTGAGTGAACGTCTGAACCTCGCCGTAACTTCAGAAGCATGAGATATTCGTTCAGATCTGCAAGGGGTACCAGCCATGCCCTCGGCCTGAAGCCCAAGTCTAGCTTCTGTTCTCAGACTTGTCCTCACACTCCTGGTCCAGAATCCCTCATGTTCGGCAATACCGGACCCACAATGCAGCACTCTGCTTGCCCTCTAGAAAAAATATATTGCCTAATGTGTTGCCCAGGCACCTCAAATGATGATAAACCTACACGGCACTAGAATGTACCTAAATTATATATCTAACCTGGGCACTAATGCACTGTCTGACACAACCTGAAAGAGAACCTCCGGACCAACACCCAGGCAGCTGACTGCACACTGAGCACATCAGACCCGCCATGGCCTTAGTTCGTCATCTCTTCCCAACTGCGGTTTCCAGGCTTCAGAACCTAGACCTTATCTCCAACCACTGCCCAGGGTTGAAAATGATGCAGAAATCAGAGCTCCTTCAACATGGCAAGAGACCTTGTGATTAGCATGTTGTCCAAAATTCAAAGTAGATGAAACCAGTGTGGCACATGAGGCCCCTCCCCTGTTCGCAGGCCACATTAGTCACAAACACACATTGTGACCCTCAGCCTGAACCCCGTCCTCAAGTAAGGGCACTCAGTGGCTGGAAGAAGAGACAGCTTATTGGGCCTGCCATGACCCTAGGCCCCATTTTTTAACCATAATTTGGGTTGTCCCTTCACTCTTCCCCAGGGCTCTCCATAGGAATTCCTCTTTGGTTGTACACCTGAGGTAACAAACCTGAGAGGAGACCTCCCATCCCACAGATTCACGGAAAGAAATTGGGACCGGGCCAAATCCACAGAGAGGAAGATTCGTCCATGGCCCATGCGGTCTTCCCACATTTGACGCCCATCTTTGATACAAAATCCACAGACAAATGCCTGAGGAAGCACCTCAGAATCACTCTTTTTTCATATCCTGAAGAGTTCTTCTCATGGTTGTAGATTGGACCTGCCATACCTACGTCCCCAAACCTAAGCTGACTTTGTGTTTTCAGACTTCTGTCTTCAAATTCCTGGGCCACACACACTCCAGGCTGGGGCCTCTGGAGCCACACATTAGGACTGTGCCTACCAAATCCATGGGTATTCTGCCCATTCCATTGCCCAAAATCGTACAAATTAGGAGAACCCTCCAAAGTTCCCGAGGCCATCCCAATAATGTAGGAGTCCGTGGACAAACAAGGGAGGTCTGACACCAGCTGAGCATCTACCTCCACTCATACTATAGATGGATGTCCCCAGAGAAGAAGATGGAATCAGACAGGACCCTAGGCCATAATCGGATCCATTGCTTTGGTTTAAAGGCATGTCTCCTCAAAAGCCTGGATTCCAAGACCAGCATAGGGGGTTTCCTGAGGCACCCATCAGAACAAATCTCGTCTCCACAAGAAAACTTCAGTTTCGGACCTATGTCAAAAGCTTAGGAGAATACTTCAGGGTCCCGGTGCCACCGCCCCATTCCAAGGCTTTAATGGACACAAACACATATTAGGCCCCATCCTCTGGAAAGTCCATTTCAACTCAGCCACATCGGTTGCTCCCGCAGAGCCATCAGATCTCAACTGTCTTGTTGCTAGGAGACAATTGGTATGCGGGGCCGGCTACCCTGGCATCATCCCCGAAAGTGCTTTGGAGTCATTCCATATGGGATATCTTGGAGCTGCCCCTAAAGGTCTCAATTTTCCCGCAGAAGAAATCCTTGAAAGGGGCATCCCACAACTCTCAACGTGGGAAAAACTCCATGGCCTTGAGGTTCCGGTCCGTTCATGAAGGGGCAGTCATGCACAGAAACTCCAAACTGAGCCAACGTCTGAACCTCGCCGTGACTTCAGATGCATGAGAGATTGGTTCAGATCTGCAGGGGGTACCTGCCGTGCCCTCGGCCTGAAGCCCAAGTCTAGATCGTGTTCTCAGACTTCTGTCCTCACACTCCTGGTCCAAGAGTCCAGAAGTTTGGCAATTCCGGACCCACAATGCAGCACTCTGCCTGCCCTCTAGCAAAAATATCTTGCCTAATGAGCTGCCCTGGCACCTCAAATGAGGATAAACCTACACGGCACTCAACTGTACGCAAATTATAGAGTGTAACTTGGGCACTAATGCACTGTCTGACACCACATGAGACCGAAACTCCTGAACAACACCCAGGCAGCTGACCGCACACTGAGCACAACAGACCCGCCATGGCCTTAGGCCGTCATCTCTTCCAAACAGCGGTTTTCATGCTTCAGTACCTAGAACTTATCTCCAACCACTGCCCAGGATTGAAAATGATGCAGAAATCAGAACTCCTTCCCCATGGCAAGAGACCTTGTGATTGGCAAGTTGTCCAAAGTTTAGTGTAGTTGAAACCAGTGTGGCCCATGAGGCCACGCCCACTCTCCCGGGCCACATTGGACACAAACACACATTGTGACCCTCAGCCTGAGCCCAGTCCTCAAGTAAGGCCTCTCAGTGGATGGATGAAGAGACAGCATATTGGGCCTGCCATGCCCCTAGGCGCCAATTTTTAACCATAGTTTGGGTTGTCCCTTCACTCTTCCCTAGGTCTCTGCTTTGGAATTCCTCTTTGGTTGGGACACCTGAGGTAACAAACCTGAAAGGAGACCTTCCATCCCACAGATTGACGAAAAACAATTGGGACCGGACCAAATCCAAAGAGAGGAAGATTCGTCCATGGCCCATGAGGCCTCCCCACATCCACGGCCATCGTTGATACAAAGTCCAGAGACAAAAGCCAGAGCAAGTGCCTCAGACTCGCTCTTTCTTCATATGCTGAAGAGTTCTTCTCATGGTTTGTAGAATGGACCTGCCATACCTACGTCCCCTAACCTAAGCTGAGTTTGTGTTTTCAGACTTCTGTCCTCAAATTCCTGGGCCACTCACCCTCCAGGCTGGGGCCCCTGGAGCCACACATTAGGACTGTGCCTACCCAATCCATGGGAATTCTGCCCATTCCATTGTTCCAAATTGTACAAATTAGTAGAACCCTCCAAAGTCCCCGAGGCCATCCCAATAGTATAGGACTCCGTGGACAAACAAGGGCGGTCTGACACCAGCTGAGCATCTACTTCCACTCATACCATAGATGGATGTCCCCAGAGAAGGAGATGGAACCAGACAGAACCCTAGCCATAATCGGATCCATTGCTTTGGTTTACAGGCATGTCTCCTCAAAAGCCTGGATTCCAAGACCAGCATAGGGGGTTTCCTGAGGCACCCATCAGAACAAATCTCGTCTCTACAAGGAAACTTGTGCATGGGACCTATGTCAAAAGCTTAGGAGAATACTTCAGTGTCCCGATGCCACTGCCCTTTTCCAGGGTCATTAGAAACACAAACACATATTGGGCCCCATTCTCGGGAAATTCCATTTCATCTCAGACACCCCGGTAGCTCCGGCAGAGCCATCAGATCTCAACTGTCTTGTTGCTAGGAGACAATTTGGATGCGAGGCCGGCTTCCCTGGCATCCATCCCCGAACGGTGCTCTGGAGTTCTTCCATATGGGATATCCTGGAGCTGCCCAACAGGTCTCAATTGTACCGCAGAAGAAATTCTTGAAGGGTGCATCCCACAACTCCCATCGTGGGAAAACCTCCATGGCCTTGATATTCTGGTCCGTTCATGAAGGGGCAGTCATGCACAGAAACTCAAACCTGAGCCAACGTCTGATCCTCGCCGTGACTTCAGATGCATGAGAGATTGGTTCAGATCTGCAGGGGGTACCTGCCGTAGCCTCGGCCTGAACCCAAGTCTAGATCGTGTTCTCAGACTTCTGTCCTCACACTCCTCGCCCAGAAGCCCTCAAGTTTGGCAATTCCGGACCCACAATGCAGCACTCTGCCTGCCCTTTAGCAAATATATCTTGCCTACTGAGCTGCCCAGGCACCTCAAATGAGGATAAACCTACACGGCACTCGACTGTACCCAAATTATAGAGTGTAACCTGGGCACTAATGCACTGTCTGACACCACATGAGCCCGAACCTCCTGACCAACATCCAGGCAGCTGACCGCACACTGAGCACATCAGACCCGCCATGGCCTTAGGTCGTCATCTCTTCCAAACTGCGGTTTTCAGGCTTCAGTACCTAGAACTTATCTCCAACCACTGCCCCGGATTGAAAATGATGCAGAAATCAGAACTCCTTGCCCATGGCAAGAGACCTTGTGATTGGCATTTGTCCAAAGTTCAGTGTAGTTGAAACCATTGTGGCCCACGAGGCCACGCCCACTCTCCCGGGCCACATTGGACACAAACACACATTGTGACCCTCAGCCTGAGCCCAGTCCTCAAGTAAGGCCTCTCAGTGGATGGATGAAGAGACAGCATATTGGGCCTGCCATGCCCCTAGGCGCCAATTTTTAACCATAGTTTGGGTTGTCCCTTCACTCTTCCCCAGGGCTCTGCTTTGGAATTCCTCTTTGGTTGGGACACCTGAGGTAACAAACCTGAAAGGAGACCTTCCATCCCACAGATTGACGAAAAACAATTGGGACCCGGCCAAATCCACAGAGAGGAAGATTCGTCCATGGCCCATGAGGCCTCCCCACATTCCACGGCCATCGTTGATACAAAATCCAGAGACACAAGCCTGAGGAAGCGCCTCAGACTCGCTCTTTCTTCATATCCTGAAGAGTTCTTTTTATGGTTTGTAGATTGGGCCTGCCATACCATGTCCACAACCCTAATCTGAGTTTGTGTTTTCAGACTTCTGTCGTCAAAGTCCTGGGCCACACACCCTCCAGGCTGGGGCCCCCGGAGCCACACATTAGGACTGTGCCTACCCAGTCCATGGGAATTCTGCCCATTCCATTGTTCCAAATCGTACAAATTAGGAGAACCCTCCAAAGTCCCCGAGGCCATCCCAATAGTGTAGGTCTCCCGGGACAAACAAGGGCGGTCTGACACCACCTGAGCATCTACCACCACTCACACCATGGATGGATGTCCCCAGAGAAGAAGATGGAAGCAGACAGGACGCTAGGCCATAATCGGATCCATTGCTTTGGTTTACAGGCATGTCTCCTCAAAAGCCTGGATTCCAAGACCAGCATAGGGGGTTTCCTGAGGCACCCATCAAAACAAATCTCGTCTCCACAAGGAAACTTGTGCATGGGAGCTATGTCAAAAGCTTAGGAGAATACTTCATGGTCCGGCTGCCACCGCCCCATACCAAGGCCTTCATGGAGACAAACACACATTAGGCCCCATCCTCGGGAAAGTCCCTTTCAACACAGCCGCCCCGATGGCTCCCGCAGAGCCATCAGATCTCAAGTATCTTGTTGCTAGGAGACAACTGGATTGCGAGGCTGGCTTTCTAGCATCCATCGTCGAACGGTGCTCTGGAGTCATTCCATATGTGATGTCTTAGAGCTGACCAACAGGTCTCACTTGTCCTGCAGAAGGAATCCTTGAAGGGTGCATCCCACAACTCCCAACGTGGGAAAACCTCCAAGGCCTTGAGATTCTGCTCTGTTCATGAAGGGGCAGTCATGCACAGAAACTCCAACCTGAGCCAATGTCTGATCCCCGCCGTGACTTCAGATGCATGAGATATTGGTTCAGATCTGCAGGGGGTACCTGCCGTAGCTTCGGCCTGAAGCCCAATTCTAGATCGTGTTCTCAGACTTATGTCCTCACACTCCTTGCCCAGAAGCCCTCAAGTTTGGCAATTCCGGACCCACAATGCAGCACTCTGCCTGCCCTCTAGCAAAAATATCTTGCCTAATGAGCTGCCCAGGCACCTCAAATGAGGATAAACCTACACGGCACTCGACTGTACCCAAATTATAGAGTGTAACCTGGGCACTAATGCACTGTATGACACCACATGAGCCCGAACCTCCTGACCAACACCCAGGCAGCTGACCCCACACTGAGCACATCAGACCCGCCATGGCCTTTGGTCGTCATCTCTTCCAAACTGCGGTTTTCAGGCTTCAGTACCTAGAACTTATCTCCAACCACTGCCCCGGATTGAAAATGATGCAGAAATCAGAACTCCTTGCCCATGGCAAGAGACCTTGTGATTGGCATTTGTCCAAAGTTCAGTGTAGTTGAAACCAGTGTGGCCCACGAGGCCACACCCACTCTCCCGGGCCACATTGGACACAAACACACATTGTGACCCTCAGCCTGAGCCCAGTCCTCAAGTAAGGCCTCTCAGTGGATGGATGAAGAGACAGCATATTGGGCCTGCCATGCCCCTAGGCGCCAATTTTTAACCATAGTTTGGGTTGTCCCTTCACTCTTCCCCAGGGCTCTGCTTTGGAATTCCTCTTTGGTTGGGACACCTGAGGTAACAAACCTGAAAGGAGACCTTCCATCCCACAGATTGACGAAAAACAATTGGGACCCGGCCAAATCCACAGAGAGGAAGATTCGTCCATGGCCCATGAGGCCTCCCCACATTCCACGGCCATCGTTGATACAAAATCCAGAGACACAAGCCTGAGGAAGCGCCTCAGACTCGCTCTTTCTTCATATCCTGAAGAGTTCTTTTTATGGTTTGTAGATTGGGCCTGCCATACCATGTCCACAACCCTAAGCTGAGTTTGTGTTTTCAGACTTCTGTCCTCAAAGTCCTGGGCCACACACCCTCCAGGCTGGGGCCCCCGGAGCCACACATTAGGACTGTGCCTACCCAGTCCATGGGAATTCTGCCCATTCCATTGTTCCAAATCGTACAAATTAGGAGAACCCTCCAAAGTCCCCGAGGCCATCCCAATAGTGTAGGTCTCCCGGGACAAACAAGGGCGGTCTGACACCACCTGAGCATCTACCACCACTCACACCATGGATGGATGTCCCCAGAGAAGAAGATGGAAGCAGACAGGACGCTAGGCCATAATCGGATCCATTGCTTTGGTTTACAGGCATGTCTCCTCAAAAGCCTGGATTCCAAGACCAGCATAGGGGGTTTCCTGAGGCACCCATCAGAACAAATCTCGTCTCCACAAGGAAACTTGTGCATGGGAGCTATGTCAAAAGCTTAGGAGAATACTTCATGGTCCTGCTGCCACCGCCCCATACCAAGGCCTTCATGGAGACAAACACACATTAGGCCCCATCCTCGGGAATGTCCCTTTCAACACAGCCGCCCCGATTGCTCCCACAGAGCCATCAGATCTCAAGTATCTTGTTGCTAGGAGACAACTGGAATGCGAGGCTGGCTTTCTAGCATCCATCGTCGAACGTTGCTCTGGAGTCATTCCATATGTGATGTCTTAGAGCTGACCAACAGGTCTCAATTGTCCCGCAGAAGGAATCCTTGAAAGGTGCATCCCACAACTCCCAACGTGGGAAAACCTCCATGGCCTTGAGATTCCGCTCTGTTCATGAAGGGGCAGTCATGCACAGAACCTCAAACCTGAGTCAACGTCTGATCCTCACCGTGACTTCAGATGCATGAGAGATTGGTTCAGAACTGCAGGGGGTACCTGCCGTAGCCTCGGCCTGAAGCCCAAGTCTAGATCGTGTTCTCAGACTTCTGTCCTCACACTCCTCGCCCAGAAGCCCTCAAGTTTGGCAATTCCGGACCCACAATGCAGCACTCTGCCTGCCCTCTAGCAAAAATATCTTGCCTAATGAGCTGCCCAGGCACCTCAAATGAGGATAAACCTACACGGCACTCGACTGTACCCAAATTATAGAGTGTAACCTGGGCACTAATGCACTGTCTGACACCACATGAGCCCGAACCTCCTGACCAACACCCAGGCAGCTGACCGCACACTGAGCACATCAGACCCGCCATGGCCTTAGGTCGTCATCTCTTCCAAACTGCGGTTTTCAGGCTTCAGTACCTAGAACTTATCTCCAACCACTGCCCCGGATTGAAAATGATGCAGAAATCAGAACTCCTTCCCCATGGCAAGAGACCTTGTGATTGGCATGTTGTCCAAAGTTCAGTGTAGGTGAAACCAGTGTGGCCCACGAGGCCACGCCCACTCTCCCGGGCCACATTGGACACAATCACACATTGTGACCCTCAGCCTGAGCCCAGTCCTCAAGTAAGGCCTCTCAGTGGCTGGATGAAGAGACAGCATATTGGACCTGAAATGCCCTTAGGCACCAATTTTTAACCATAGTTTGGGTGGTCCCTTCACTCTTCCCCAGGGCTCTGCTTTGGAATTCCTCTTTGGTTCGGACACCTGAGGTAACAAACCTGAAAGGAGACCTCCTATCCCACAGATTGACGAAAAACAATTGGGACCGGGCCAAATCCTCAGAGAGGAAGATTCGTTCCTGGCTCATGAGGACTCCCCACATTCCACGGCCATCGTTGATACAAAATCCAGAGACAAAAGCCTGAACAAGCGCCTCAGACTCGCTCTTTCTTCATTTCCTGAAGAGTTCTTCTCATGGTTTGTAGATCGGGCCTGCCATACCTACGTCCCCAAACGTAAGCGGAGTTTGTGTTTTCAAGTTCTGTCCTCAAAGTTCTGGGCCACACACCCTCCAGGCTGGGGCCCCTGGAGCCATTATTATTAGGACAGTGCCTACCCAATCTATGGGAATTGTGCCCATTCCATTGTCCAAAATCATACAATTAGGAGAACGCTCCAATGTCCCCGAGGCCATACCCATAGTTAGGTTTCCGGGGACAAACAAGGGTGGTCTGACACCTGGTGAGCATCTACCTCCACTCATACCATAGATGGATGTCCCCAGAGAAGAAGATGGAAGCAGACAGGACCCTCGGCCATAATCGGATCCATGCTTTGGTTTACAGGCATGTCTCCTCAAAACCTGGATTCCAATACCAGCATAGAGAGGTTTCCTGAGGCACCCATCAGAACAAATCTCGTCTCCACAAGGAAACTTGTGCATGGGAGCTATGTCAATAGCTTAGGAGAATACTTCAGGGTCCCGGTGCCACCGCCCCATTCCAATGCCCTCATGGACACAAACACACATTGGGCCCCAAACTAAGGAAAGTCCATTTCAACTCAGCCACCCCAGTTGCTCCCACATAGCCATCGATCTCAACTGTCTTGTTGCTAAAAGACAATTGGAATGCGAGGTGGGCTTCCCTGGCATTCATCATCCAACGGTGCTCTGGAGTCATTCCTTATGGGATGTCCTGGAGCTGCCCAACTGGTCACAATTTTCCCGCAGAAGGAATCCTTGAAGGGGGCATCCCACAACTCCCAAGTGGGAAAACCTCCGTGGACTTGAGATTCCGCTCCGTTCATGAAGGGGCCGTCATGCACAAAAACTCCAACCTGAGCTAATATCTGATCCTCGCTGTGACTTCAGATGCATGAGATATTGGTTCAGAACTGCAGGGGGTACCTGTCGTGCCCTCGGCCTGAAGCCCAAGTCCAGCTTGTGTTCTCAGACTTCTGTCCTCTCACTCCTGGCCCAGAAGCCCTCAAGTTTGGCAATTCCATACCCACAATGCAGCACTCTGCCTGCCCTCTAGAAAAAATATCTTGCCTAATGAGCTGCCCAGGCACCTCAAATGAGGATAAACCTTCACGGCACTCGACTGTACCCAAATTATGTAGTGTAATCTGGGCACTATTGCACTCTCTGAAACAACTGTGCCAGATACTCCTGACCAACTCCCAGCCTGCTGACCGCACACTGAGCCCATAAGACCCGCCATGGCCTTAGGTCGTCATCTCTTTCCAACTGCGGTTTTCAGGCTTCAAAACCTAGACGTTATCTCCAACCACTGCCCAGGGATGAAAATGATGCCGAAATCAGAACTCCTTCCCCATTGCAAGAGACCTTGTGTTTGGCATGTTGTCCAAAATTCAGTGTAGTTGAAACCAGGGTGGCTCATGAGGCCCCGCCCATGCTCACGGGTCACATTGGTCACCAACACACTTTGTGACCCTCTGCCTGAGCCCAGTCCTCAAGTAAGTCCTCTCAGTGGCTGGATGAAGAGAAAGCATATTGGGCCTGCCAAGCCCCTAGACCCTAAATTTTTAACAATAGTTTGGGTTGTCCATTCACTCTTTTCCAGGGTTCTGCTTTGTAATTCCTCTTTGGTTGGGACACCTGAGGTCACAAACCTGAAAGGAGACCTCCCATCGCACAGCTTGACGAAAAACAATTGGGACCGGGCCAATTCCAAAGAAAGGAAGATTCGTCCCTGGCTCATGAGGACTCTCCACATTCCACGGCAATCGTTGATACAAAATCCAGAGACAAAATCCTGATCACGTACCTCAGACTCGCTCTTTCTTCATATCCTGAAGAGTTCTTCTAATGGTTTGTAGATTGGGCCTGCCATACCTGCGTCCCCAAACGTAAGCTGAGTTTGTGTTTTCAGCCTTCTGTCCTCTAAGTCCTGGGCCACACTCCCTCCAGGCTGAGGCCCCTGGAGCCACACATTAGGACTGCGCCTACCCAATCCATGGGAATTCTGCCCATACCATTGTCCAAAATCGTACAAATTAGGAGAACACTCCAACATCCCGGAAGCCATCCCAATAGTGTAAGTCTCCAGGGACAAACAAGGGTGGTCTGCCACCAGCTGAGCATCTACCTCCATTCATACCATAGATGGATGTCCCCAGAGAAGAAGATTGAACCAGACAGGACCCTAGGCCATAATCGGATCCATTATTTGGTTTACAGGCATGTCTCCTCAAAATCCCGGATTCCAATACCAGCAAAGGGGGTTTCCTGAGGCACCCATCAGAACAAAAATCGTCTTCACAAGGAAACTTGTGCTTGGGAGCTATGTCCAAAGGTTAGGAGAATACTTCAGGGTCCCGGTGCCACCCCCCCATTCCAACGCCCTCATGGACACAAAAACACATTAGGCCCCATCCTCAGGAAAGTCCATTTCAACTCAGCCACCAAGGTTGCTCCCGCAGGCCATTCGATCTCAACTGTCTTGTTGCTAGGAGACAATTGGAATGCGAGGCGGTCTTCCTGGGCATCCATCCTCCAAGGCCCTTATGGACAAAAACACACCTTAGGCTCCATTCTGAGGAAAAATCCATTTCAACTCAGCCACCCCGGTTGCTCCAGCATAGCCATCCGATCTCACCTGTCTTGTTGCTAAAAGACAATTGGAATGCGAGGCGGGCTTCCCTGGCATCCATCCTCCAATGGTGATCTGGAGTCATTCCTTATGGGATGTCCTGGAGCTGCCCAACAAGTCTCAATTGTCCCTCAGAAGCAATCCATGAAGGGGGAATCCCACAACTCCCAACGTGGGAAAACCTCCATGGCCTTGAGATTCCGGTCCGTTTATGAAGGGGCAGTCAAGCACAGAAAATCCAACCTGAGCCAACGTCTGATCCTCGCCGTGAATTCAGATGCATGAGATATTGGTTCCGATCTGCAGGGGGTAACTGCCGTGCCATCGGCCTGAAGCCCAAGTCTAGCTTGTGTTCTAAGACTTCTGTCCTCACACTATTGGCCCAGGAGACCTCAGGTTTGGCAATTCCGGACCCACAATGCAGCACTCTGCCAGCCCTCTAGAAAAAATATCTTGCCTAATGAGCTGCCCAGGCACCTCAAATGAGGATAAACCTACACGGCACTCGACTGTACCCAAATTATATAGTCTAACCAGAGCACTAATGCACTCTCTGGCAAAACCTGAGCCCGAACCTCCGGACCAACATCAGGCAGCTGACCGCACGTTGAGCACATCAGACCTGCCATGGCCTTAGGTCGCCTTCTCTTCGATACCTCAGTTCAGGCTTCAAAACGAGACCTTATCTCCAATCACTGCCCAGGGGTGAGTGTGATGCAGAAATCAGAACTCCTCCTTACCCATGGCAAGAAACCTTGTGGTTGGCACGTTGTCCAACGTTCAGTAGAGGAGAAACCAGCATTCACCCTGATGCCCCACCCATTTTGAGTGCGACGAGGGCATAAACACGCATTGTGACCCTCATTATGAGTTCTGTCCTCTAGTAAGTCCTCTCAGTGGCTGGACCATTAGATATCATAATGGGCTTGACATGTCCCTAGGCCCCAATTTTTAACCCGATTTCAGATTGTCCAGTCGTCCCTACCCAGGGCTCTACTCTGGAATCCCTCATTTGGTGGGACACCTGAGGTTAAAAAAGAAAGCAACAACAACATAATAACGGACTTTTTCCATCCCACAGTATGACCACAAACTCTTTGTACAGGGCCAAACCACCAGAGAGTAAGACTCGACCATTTCCCATGAAGTCACGCAGAAATTTCACCACCATGATTGACACTATATCCAGAGACAAAAACTTGCTCAAGAGCCTCAAACTCGCCCTTTTCTCAAATCACGAAGAGTTCTCCTCAAGTCTGTAGATCAGTCCTGCCATACCTATGACCCGAAACATAAGCCGAGTTTGTATTTTCAGACAACTGTCCAAACAGCCCTGGCCTACACAACCTACAGGCTCAGGTCCCTGGAGCCAAACCTGAGGACTATACTTGCCCTCTCCAAGGGGATTGTGTGTGCCCATTCCGATGGCCACAACACTTCTAATAGGAAAAATCGCCAACGTCCCTGATCCATCTCACTAGTGGTGGCTTCCCAGGAAAATCAGAGGCAATCTGAGGCCATCTGAGCACTTATCTACACTCAGACCAATAGACAGATGTCCCCAGAGGTCCAAAGTAAAGAACTGGAACCTAGGCACTAATCAGATCCATTGCTTTGGTTTCCAGGCATCTCTCCTCAGAGGCCTGGTTTTCAAAACCAGCATATGGCTGTTTCTTGACTCAGCCATCAGAAAACATCTCATCTACACATGGGAAACTTGCACGTTGGAGCTGTGTCAAAGCATCTGTTTAGGAGAACGATCAGGGCCCCAGTGCCACTGCTTCATTCCAAGGTCTGCATACACACAAAAGCACATTAGGAGCCATCCACAGGCGAGTCCATTTCAACTCAGCCTCCTCGGTTGCTCGACAAGATCCAGCATCTAAACTCTCTTGTTGCTAGGAGACAATTGGAATGCGAGGTGGGCTACCCAGCCATCCATCCTTAGAACCCTGCTCAGAATCATTGGCCTGGACCCAAACAACAGGTCTCAATTGTCCTGCAGAAGACTCTCTGCAGTTTGGAGCTTCTCATAACTCCCATCGTGGGAAAACCCCCATGGCCTCGTGATGCCCCCACATTCATGAAGGGGCCATCAGGGGCAGAAACTCCAACCTGAGCGATCGTCTGATCCTCGCCCTGACTTCAGATGCACGAGATCTCGATTCAGGTCTGTAGATTGTGCCTGCCATGGCCTCACCCAGTAACCTAAGCCTAGCTTGTGTTCTCAGAATTTTGTCGTCAGACTACTGGCCCACAAGCCCTCCACTTTGGCAATCCAGAACTAAAATGCAGCACTCTGCCTGCCCTCCAGAAGAAAAACATTGTCCTCTGGGGCTACCCAGTAACCCCAAATGAGGATCAACCTGCACCGACCTTGGCTGTACCCCAAATACATAGGCTGACCAGGGCACTAATGCCCTTTCTGACACAGTCTTAGCCTGGAACCCTGGCCCCTCCCTGACAGCTGGCCGCACACTGAGCACATGGAGCCGCCATGGCATTAGGTCGTCATCTCTTCCCAAACTCGGTTTTCAGGTTTCAGAACCTAGACCTTATCTCCAATCACTGCCCAGGGTTGAAGGTGATACAGAAATCGGATCTCCTTCCCCATGGCAAGAAACCTTGTGGTTGGCATGTTGTCCAATGTTCAGTGCAGTTGAAACCAGTGTGGCCCATGAGGCCCCGCCCATGCTCGCGGGCCACATTGGTCACAAACACACATTGTGACCCTCAGGCTGAGTCAGTCCTCAAGTAAGGCCACTCAGTGGCTAGATGAAAAGATAGCATATTGGGCTTGCCATGCCCCTAGGCCCCAATTTTTAACCATAGTTCGGATTGTCCCTTCAGTCTTCCCCACGGCTTTGCTTTGGAATTACTCTTTTGGAGGGACACCTGAGGTAACAAAACTGAAATGACTCCTTCCATCCCACAGATTGACGAAAAGCAATTGGGAATCGGACCAAATCCTCAGAGAGGAAGATTCGTCCATGGCCCAGGAGGCCTCCCCGACATTCCACGGCCATCGCTGATACAAAATCCAGAGACAAAAGCCTGAGCAAGCGCCGCAGACTCGCACTTTCTTCATATCCTGAAGAGTTCTTCTCATAGCTTATAGATCGTGCCTGCCATACCTACGTCCCCAAACCTAAGCTGAGTTTGTGTTTTCAGATTCTGTCCTCAAAGTCTGGGCCACACACCCTGGAGCCACACATTAGGACTGTGCCTACCAATCCATGGGAATTCTGCCCATTCCATGGTCCAAAATCGTACACATTAGGAGAAACCTCCAAAGTCCCTGAGGCCATCGCAATAGTGTAGGTCGCCCGGAACAAAAAAGGGCTGTCTGACACCAGCTGATAATCGACCTCCACTCATACCATAGATGGATGTCCCCAGAGAAGAAGATTGAACCAGACAGGACCCTAGGCCATAATAGGATCCATTGCTTTGGGTTACAGGCATGTGTCCTCAAAAGCCTGATTCCAATACGAGCATAGGGGTTTTCCTGAGGCACCCATCAGAACTCATCTCGTCTCCACAAGGAAACCTGTGCATGGGAGCCATGTCCAAAGCTTAGGAGAGTACTTCAGGGTCCCGGTGCCACCGCCCCATTCCAAGGCCCTCATGGACACAAAAACACATTAGGACCCATGATCAGGAAAGTCCATTTCAACTCAGCCACCCCGGTTGCTCCGGGAGAGCCATCATATCTAAACTGTCTTGTTGCTAGGAGACAATTGGAATGCGAGGCGGGCTTCCCAGGCATTCATCCGCGAACGGTGCACTGGAGTCATTCCATATGGGATGTCCTGGAGACGTCCAACAGGTCTCAATTGTCCTGCAGAAGGAATCCTTGAAGGGGACATCCCACAACTCCCAACGTGGGAAAACCTCAATGGCCTCGAGATTCCGCTCCCTACATGAAGCGGCCGTCATGCACAGAAACTCCAACCTGAGCCAACGTCTGATCCTCGCCCTGACTTCAGATGCATGAGATATTGGTTCAGATCTGCAGGGGGTACCTGCCGTGCCCTCGCCCTGAAACCCAAGTCTAGCTTGTCTTCTCAGACTTCCGTCCTCACATTCCTGGCCCCGAAGCCCTCAAGTTTGGCAATTCCGGACCCACTATGCAGCACTCTGCCTGCCCTCTAGAAAAAAAATTATTGCCTCATGAGCTGCCCAGGCACATTAAATGAGGATAAACCTACACAGCACTCGACTTTACCCAAATTATATAGTCTATCCTGGGCACTAATGCACTGTCGAACACAACCTGAACCCGGACCTCCTGACCAACACCCAGAAAGCTGACCGACACTGAGCCCATAAAACCCGCCATGGCCTTAGGTCATCATCTCTTCCCTACCTCAGTTTTCAGGCTTCAGAACCGAGACCTTATCTCCGAGCACTGCCCAGGGGTGAGTGTGATGCAGAAATCAGAACTCCTCCTTACCCATAGCAAGAACCCTTGTGTTTGGCACATTGTCCAACGTTCAGTGTAGGAGAAACCAGCATTCACCCTGAGGCCCCGCCCATTCTTGAGTGCGACGAGGGCATACACACGCATTGTGACCCTCAGCATGAGTCCTGTCCTCTAGTAAGTCCTCTCAGTTGCTGGACCATTAGATGTCATAATGGGCTTGACATGTCCCTAGGCCCCAATTTTTAACCAGATTTCTGATTGTCCAGTCGCCCCACCCCAGGGCTCTACTCTGGAATCCCTCATTTGGTGGGACACCTGAGGTTAAAAAAGAAAACAACAACAACAACAACAACAACAACAAAAAACGGACTTCTTCCAGCCCATAGAATGCCCCCAAACTCTTTGGACGGGGCCAAACCACAAGAGAGTAAGACTCGTCCATTTCCCATGAAGTCCCCCAGAAATTTCACGACCATGAGTGACACGATATCCAGAGACAAAAACTTGAGCAGGAGCCTCGCACTCGCCCTTCTTTCAAATCCCGAAGTGTTCTCTTCATGGTCTGTAGATCAGTCCTGCCATACCTATGACCCGAAACATAAGCCGAGTTTGTGTTTTCAGACAACTGTCCAAACAGCCCTGGCCTACAAAACCTACAGGCTCAGGACCCTGGAGCCAAACCTGAGGACTGTACTTGCCCTCTCCTAGGGAATTGTGTGTGCCCATTCCAATGGCCACAACCCTTCTAATAGGATAAACTTCCGAAGTCCCTGATCCATCTCAATAGTGGTGGCTTCCCAGGAAAAACAGGGGCAATCTGAGCCCAACTGAGCACCAACCTGCACTCAGACCCATAGACAGATGTGGACAGAAGTCTGAGACCACAACTAGACTTGGGCTTCAGGCCCGAGGGTAAGGCAGGTACCCCCTGCACATCTGAACCAATATCTCATGCATCTGATGTCACGGCAAAGATCAGACGTTGGCTCAGGTTGTAGTTTCTGTGCATGACTGCCCCTGCATGAACGGAGAGGAATCTCAAGGCCATGGAGGTTTTCCCACATTGGGAGTTGTGGGATGCCCCCTTCAAGGATTCCTTCTGCGGGACATTTGAGATCTGTTTGGCAGCTCCAAAACATCCCATATGGAATGACCCAGAGTACCATTCGAGGATGGATGCCAGGGAAGCCCGCCTCGCATTCCAATTGTCTCCTAGCAACAAGACAGTGGAGATCGGATGGCTCTGAGGGAGCAACCGGGGTGGCTGAGTTCAAATGGACATTCCCGAGCATGGTGCCTAATATGTGTTTGTGTCCATGAGGACCTTGGAATGGGGCTGTGGCACTGGGACTCTGAAGTATTCTCCTAAGATTTTGACATATGTCCCATGCACAAGTTTCCTCGTGGAGACGAGATGTTTTCTGATGGGTGCCTCAGGAAACCCCCTATGCTGGTATTGGTATCCAGGCTTTTGAGGAGACATGCCTGTAAACCAAAGCAATGGATCCGATTATGGCCTAGGGTCCTGTCTGGTTCCATCTCCTTCTCTGGGGACATCCATCTATGGTATGAGTGGAGGTAGATGCTCAGCTGGTGTCAGACCGCCCTTCTTTGTTCACAGAGACCTACATTATTGGGATGGCCTCGGGGACTTTGGAGGGTTCTCCTAATTTGTACAATTTTGGACAATGGAATGGGCAGAATTCCCATGCATGGGGTAGGCACAGTCCTAATGTGTGGCACCAGTGGCCAGACCCTGGAGGGTGTGTGGCCCAGGACTGTGAGGACAGAAGTCGGAAAACACAAACGCAGCTTAGGTTTGGGGACGTAGGTATGGCAGGACCAATCTACAAACCATGAGAAGAAATCTTCAGGATACGAAGAAAGAACGAGTCTGAGGCGCTTGCTCAGGCTTTGGTGTCTGGATTTTGTGTCAACGATGGCCATGGAATGAGGGGAGGCCTCATGGGCCATGGACGAACTTCCTCTCTTGGTATTTGGCCCGGTCCCAATTGTTTTTCGTCAATCTGTGGGATGGGAGGTCTCCTTTCAGGTTTGTTACCTCAGGTGTCCCAACCATAGAGGAATTCCAAACAGAGCCCTGGGAAGAGTGAAGGGACAACCCAAACTATGGTTAAAATTTGGGGCCTAGAGGCATGGCAGGCTCCATATGCTATCTCTTCATCCAGCCACTGAGAGGCCTTACTTGAGGACTGGGCTCAGGCTGAGGGTCACAATGTGTGTTTGTGACCAATGTGTCCCGCGAGCAGGGTCCGAGCCTCATGGGCCACACTGGTTTCAACTACACTGAACTTTGGACAACATGCCAAACACACGGTCTCTTGCAATGGGGAAGGAGTTCTGATTTCTGCATCATTTTCAACCCTGGGAAGTGGTTGGAGATAAGGTCTAGGTTCGGAAGCCTGAAAACCGCAGTTGGGAAGAGATGATGACATAAGGCCATAGTGGGTCTGATGTGCTCAGTGTGCGGTCAGCTGCCTGGTTGTTGGTCAGGAGTTTCGGGCTCAGGTTGTGTCAGACAGTGCATTAGTGCCCAGGTTAGACTATATAATTTGGGTACAGTCGAGTTCCGTGAAGGTTGATCATCTTGTGGTGCCTGGGAAGCTCATTAGGCAAGATATTTTTTCTAGAGGGCAGGCAGAGTACTGCATTGTGGGTCCGGAATTGCCAAACGTGAGGGCTTCTGGGCCAGTAGTGTGAGGACAGAAGTCTGAGACCACAAGCTAGACTTGGGCGTCAGGCCGAGTGCAAGGCAGGTACCCCCTGCACATCTGAACCCATATCTCATGCATCTGAAGTCACGGCAGGATCAGACGTTGACTCAGGTTGTAGTTTCTGTGCATGACTGCCCTTCATGAATGGAGAGGAATCTCAATGCCATGGAGGTTTTGCCTCGTTGGGAGTTGTGGGATGCCCCCTTCAAGGATTCCTTCTGCGGGACAATTGAGACCTGTTGGGCAGCCCCAAAACATCCCATATGGAATGACTCCAGAGTACCGTTCGAGGATGGATGCCAGGGATGCCCGCCTCGCATTCCAATTGTCTCCTAGCAACAAGACAGTGGAGATCGGATGGCTCTGCGGGAGCAACCGGGGTGGCTGATTTGAAATTGACTTTCGTGAGCATGGGGCCTAATGTGTGTTTGTGTCCATGAGGACCTTGGAATGGGGCGGTGGCACCGGCTCTGAAGTATTCTCCTAAGATTTTGATATAGGTCCCATGCACAAGTTTCCTCGTGGAGACGAGATGTTTTCTGATGGGTGCCTCAGGAAACCCCCTATGCTGGTATTGGAATCCAGGATTTTGAGGAGACATGCCTGTAAACAAAAGCAATGGATCCGATTATGGCCTAGGGTCCTGTCTGGTTCCATCTCCTTCTCTTGGGACATCCATCTATGGTATGAGTGGAGGTAGATGCTCAGCTGGTGTCAGACCGCCCTTGTTTGTCCAAAGAGACCTACATATTGGGATGGCCTCGGGGACTTTGAGGGTTCTCCTAATTTGTACAATTTTGGACAATGGAATGGGCAGAATTCCCATGCATGAAGTAGGCACAGTCCTAATATGTGGCTCCAGGGGCCCCAGCCAGGAGGGTGTGTTGCCCAGGACTTTGAGGACAGAAGTCGGAAAACACAAACTCAGCTAGGTTCTGAATCCTGAAAACCGCAGTTGGGAAGAGATGATGACCTAAGGCCATGGTGGGTCTGATGTGCTCAGTGTGCGGTCAGCTGCCTGGTTGTTGGTCAGGAGGTTCGGGCTCAGGTTGTAGTTTCTGTGCATGACTGCCCCTTCATGACCTACATAGGTCCCATGCACAAGTTTCTTCGTGGAGACGAGATTATTTCTGATGGGTGCCTCAGGAAACCCCCTATGCTGGTATTGGAATCCAGGATTTTGAGGAGACATGCCTATAAACCAAAGCAATGGATCCGATTATGTTGTCAGACCGCCCTTGTTTGTCCACAGAGACCTACACTATTGGGATGGCCTAGGGACTTTGGAGGGTTCTCCTAATTTGTACGAAATTATACAATGGAATGGGCATGGGGTAGGCACAGTCCTAATGTGTGGCTCCAGTGGCCCCAGCCTGGAGTGTGTGTGGCCCAGTACTTTGAGGACAGATGTCTGAAAACACAAACTCAGCTTGGTTTGGGGACGTAGGTATATCAGGCCCCATCTACAAACCATGAGAAGAACTCTTCAGGATATGAAGAAAGAGCGAGTCTGAGGCGCTTGCTCAGGCTATGGTCTCTGTATTTTGTATCAACGAAGGCCGTCGAATGTGAGGAGGCCTCATGGGCCATGGACGAATATTCCTCTCTGTGAATTTTGCCTGGTCCCAATTGTTTTTCGTAAATCTGTGGTCTGGGATGTTGCCTTCAGGTATGTTACCTCAGGTGTCCGAACCAAAGAGGAATTCCAAAGCAGAGACCTGGGGAAGAGTGAAGGGACAACCCAAACTATGGTTAAAAATTTGGGCCTAGTGGCATGGCAGGCCCCATATGCTGTCTCTTCATCCAGCCACTGAGAGTCCTTACTTGAGGACTGGGCTCAGGCTGAGGGTCACAATGTGTGTTTGTGACCAATGTGGCCCGCGAGCATGGGCGGGGCCTCATGGGCCACACTGGTTTCAACTACACTGAACTTTGGACAACATGCCAATCACAAGGTTTCTTGCCATTGGGAAGGAGTTCTGCTTTCTGCATCATTTTCAAACCTGGGCAGTGGTTGGAGATAAGGTCTAGGTTCCTGATCCTGAAAACCGCAGTTGGGAAGAGATGACGACCTAAGTCCATGGCGGGTTTGATGTGCTCAGTGTGCGGTCAGCTGCCTGGGTGTTGGTCAGCAAGTTCGGGCTCAGGTTGTGTCAGACAGTGCATTAGTGCCCAGGTTAGACTGTATAATTTGGGTATAGTCGAGTGCCTTGTAGTTTTATCCTCCTTTAAGATGCCTGGGCACCTCATTAGGCAATATATTTTTTTCTAGAGGGTAGGCAGAGTGCTGCATTGTGGGTCCAGAATTGCCAAACTTGAGGAATTCTGGGCCAGTAGTGTGAGGACAGAAGTCTGAGAACACAAGCTAGACTTGAGCTTCAGGCCGAGAGCAGGGCAGGTACCCCCTGAAGTTCTGAACCAATATCTCATGCATCTGAAGTCACAGCGAGGATCAGACGTTGGCTCAGTTTGGAGTTTCTGTGCATGACTGCACCTTCATGAACATGGCTGAATCTCACGACCATGGAGGTTTTCAACACGTTGGGACTTGTGGGATGCCCCTTTCCAGGATTTCTTCTGCGGGACAATTGAGACCTTTTGGGCAGCTCCAGGACTTCCCATATGGAATGACTCAAGAGCACAGTTCGAATATGGATGCCAAGGAAGCCCGCCTCGCATTCCAATTGTCTCCTCGCAACAAGACATTTGAAATCGGATGGCTCTGCGGGAGCAACCGGGGTGGCTGAGTTGAAATGGACTTTCCTGAGGATGGGGCCTAATGTGTGTTTGTGTCCATGAGGACCTTGGAATGGGCGGTGTCACTGGGACCCTGAAGTATTCTCCTAAGCTTTTGACATAGCTTACATGCACAAGTTTCCTCATGGAGACGAGAATTGTTCTCATGGGTGCCTCAGGAAAACCCCTATGCTTGTATTGGAATCCAGGCTTTTGAGGAGACATGCCTGTAAACCAAAGCAATGGATCCGATTATGGCCTAGTGTCCTGTCTGGTTCAATCTTCTTCTCTGAGGACATATATCTATGGTATGAGTGGAGGTAGATGCTCAGCTGGTGTCAGACGGCCCTTGTTTGTCCCGGGAGACCACACAATTGTGATATCCTCGGGTACTTTGTAGGGTTCTCCTAATTTGTACGATTTGGAACAATGGAATGGGCAGAATTCCCATGTATTGTGTAGGCACAGTCCTAATATGTGGCTCCAGGTGCCCAGCCTGGAGGGTGTGTGGCCCAGGATTTCTAGGACAGAAGACTGAAAACACAAACTCAGCCAAGGTTTGGGACGTAGGTATGGCAGGCCCAATCTACAAACCATGAAAAGAACTCTTCAGGATATGACGAAAGTGCGAGTCTGAGGCGCCTGCTCAGGCTATTTCTTGATTTTGTATCAACGATGGCCGTGGAATGTGGGGAGGCCTCATGGGCCATGGATGAATCTTCCTCTCTGTGGATTTGGCGCGGTCCCCATTGTTATTCGTCAATCTGTGGGATGGGAAGTCACCTTTCAGGTTTGTTACCTCAGGTGTCCCAACCAAAGAGGAATTCCAAAGCAGAGCCCTGGGGAAGAGTGAAGGGACAACCCAAACTGAACCAATATCTCATGCTTCTGAAGTCACGGCGATGATTAGACGTTGGCTCATGTTGGAGTTTCTGTGCATGACTGTCCCTTCAGGAACGGAGCGGAAACTCAAGGCTTTGGTGGTTTTCCCAAGTTGGAAGTTGTGGGATGCCCCCTTCAAGGATTTTTTCGGCGGGACATTTCAGACCTGTTGGGCAGCTCCAGGACATCCCATATGGAATGATTCCGGAGCACCGTTCGAGGATGGATGCCAGGAAAGCCCGCCTCGCATTCCAATAGTCTGCTAGCACCAAGACAGTTTAGATTGGATGGTTCTGCGGGAGCTACCGGTGTGACTGAGTTGAATGGGACTTTCGGGGGCTCCTGGGTGGCTCAGTGTGTTAAGCCACTTCTTTCGACTCAGGTCATGATCTCAGAGTCCTAGGATCGAGCCTCACATCAGGCACTCTGCTCAGCAGGGAGCCTGCTTCCTACTCTCTCTCTGCCTGCTTGTGATCTATGACTGTCAAATAAATAAATAAAATCTTAAAAAAAAAAGTAATGGACTTTCTGAGGTTGGGGTCTAAGGTGTGTTTGTGTCCATGAGGGCCTTGGAATGGGGCGGGGGCACCGGGACCCTGAAGTATTCTCCTAAGATTTGGACATAGCTCCCATGCGCAAGTTTCCTTGTGGAGATGAGATTTGTTCTAATGGGTGCCTCAGGAAACCCCCTACGCTGGTATTGGAATCCAAGCTTTTGAGGAGACATGCCTGTAAACCAAAGCAATGGATCCGTTTATGGCCTAGCGTCCTGTCTGGTTCAATTTTCTTCTCTGGGGACATCCATCTGTGGTATGAGTGGAGGTAGATGCTCAGCTGGTGTGAGACCGCCCTTGTTTGTCCTGGGAGACTTACACAATTGGGATGGCCTCGGGGACTATAGAGGGTTCTCCTTATTTGTGCGATTTTCGACAATGGAATGGGCAGAATTCCCATAGATTGGGTAGACACAGTGCTCATGTGTGGCTCCAGTGGCCCTAGCCTAGAGGGTGTGTGGCCCAGGACTTTGAGGACAGAATTCTGAAAACACAAACTTAGCTTAGGTTTGGGGACGTAGGTATGGCAGGCCCAATCTACAAACCGTAGGAAGAACTCTTCAGGATATGAAGAAAGAGCGAGTCTGAGGCGCTTGCTCAGGCTTTTGTCTCTGGATTTTGTATCAACGATGGCCGTGGAATGTGGGGAGGCCACATGGGCCATGGATGATCTTCCTCTCTGTGGATTAGTCCCGGTCCCAATTGTTTTTCGTCAATCTGTTGGATGGGAGGTCTGCTTTCAGGTTTGTTACCTCAGGTGTCCCAACCAAAGAGGAATCCTAAGCAGAGGCCTGGGAAAGAGTGAAGGGACAACCCAAACTATGGTTAAAAATTGGGGCCTATGGGCAGGGCAGGCCCAATATGCTATCTCATCATCCAGCCGCTGATAGGCCTTACTTGAGGACTGGGCTTAGGCTGAGGGACAGAATGTGTGTTTGTGACCAATGTGGCCCTCGAGCTTGGGCGGGGCCTCATTGGCCACATTGGTTTCAACTACACTGAACTTTGGACAACATGCCAATCACAAGGTCTCTTGCCATGGGGATGGAGTTCTGATTTCTGCATCATTTTCAACCCTGGGCAGAGGTTGGATATAAAGTCTAGGTTCTGAAGCCTGAACCGCAGTTGGGAAGAGATGATGACCTAAGGCCATGGCGGGTCTGATGTGCTCAGTGTGCGGTCAGCTGTCTGGGTGTTGGTCAGGATGTTCGGGCTCAGGTTGTGTCAGACAGTGCATTAGTGTTCTGGTTAGACTATATAATTTGGGTATAGTCGGAGCCGTGTAGGTTTATCCTCATTAAGGTGCCTGGGAGGCTCATTAGGCAAAATATTTTTCGAGAGGGCTGTCAGTGCTGCATTGTGGGTCAGGAATTGCCAGAGTTGAGGGCTTCTGGGCCAGGTGTGTGAGGACAGAATTCTGAGAACACAAGCTAGACTTGGACTTCAGGCTGTGGGCACGGCAGGTACCCCCTGCAGATCTGAACCAATATCTCATGCATCGGAAGTCACGGCGAGGATGAGACGTTGGCTCAGTTTGGAGTTTCTGTCCATGACTGCACCTTCATGAATGGAGCAGAATCTCAAGGCCATGGAGTTTCTCCCACGTTGGGAGTTGTGGGATGCCCCCTTCAAGGATTCCTTCTGCGGGACAATTGAGACCTGTTGGGCAGCTCCAGGACCTCCCATATGGAATGACGCCAGAGCACCGTTCGAGGATGAATGCCAAGGAAGCCCACCTCGCTTTCCAATTGTCTCCTCGCAACAAGACAGTGGAGATCGGATGGCTCTGCGGGAGCAACCGGGGTGGCTGAGTTGAAATGGTCTTTCCTGAGGATGGGGCCTAATGTGTGTTTGTGTCCATGAGGGCCTTGGAATGGGGCGGTGGGACCGGGAACCTGAAGTATGTGGCCCTCGAGCATGAGCGGGGCCTCATGGGCCACACTGGTTTCAACTACACTGAACTTTGGACAACATGCCAATCACAAGGTTTCTTGCCATGGGGAAAGAGTTCTGCTTTCTGCATCATTATCAACCCTGGGCAGTGGTTGGAGATAAGGTCTAGGTTCTGAAGCCTGATAACCACAGTTGGGAAGAGATGACGACCTTAGGCCATGGCATGTTGATGTGCTCAGTATGAGGTCAGCTACCTGGGTGTTGGTCAGGAGGTTCGGGCTCAGGTGGTGACAGACAGTGCATTAGTGCCCAGCTTAGACTATATAATTTGGGTGCAGTGGAGTGCCGTTTAGGTTTATCCTCATTTAAGGTGCCTGGGCAGCTCATTAGGCAATAAAATTTTTTGAAGAGGTCAGGCAGAGTCTTGCCTTGTGGGTCCGGAATTGCAAAACTTGAGGGATTCTTGCCTAGGAGTGTGAGGACAGAAGTCTGAGAACACAAGCTAGACTTGGGCTTCAGGCCGAGGGGAAGCTGGTACCCCCTGCAGATCTGAACCTATATCTCATGCATCTGATGTCACGGTGAGGATCAGACGTTGGCTCAGATTGGAGTTTCTGTGCATGACAGCCCCTTCATGAACGGTGCGGAATCTCAAGGCCATGGAGGTTTTTCCACGTTGGGAGTTGTGGGATGCCCCCTTCAAGGATTCATGTGCGGGACAATTGAGACCTGTTGGGCAGCTCCAGGACATCACATATGGAATGACTCCAGAGCACTGTTCGGGGATGGATGCCAGGGAAGCCCGCCTCGCATTCCAATTTTCTCCTAGCACAAAGACAGTTTAGAATGGATGGCTCTGCGGGAGCAACCGGGGTGGCTGAGTTGAAATGGACTTTCCTGAGAATGGGGCCTAATGTGTGTTTTTGTCCATGAGGGCCTTGGAATGGGGGGGTGGCACCGGGACCCTGAAGTATTCTCCTAAGTTTTTGACTAGCTCCCATGCACAAGTTTCCTTGTGAAGACGAGATTTGTTCTGATGGGTGACTCAGGAAACCCCCTTTGCTGGTATTGGTTTCCAGGGTTTTGAGAAGACATGCCTGTAAACCAAAGCAATGGATCCGATTATGGCCTAGTGTCCTGTCTGGTTCAATCTTCTTCCCATGGATTGGGTAGTCACAGTCCTAATGTGTGGCTCCAGGGGCCCCAGCCTGGAGGGTGTGTGGCCCAGGACTTTGGGGACAGAAGTCTGATAACACAAACTCATCGTAGGTTGTGGGAGGTAGGTATGGCAGGCCCAATCTACAAACCATGAGAAGAATTCTTCAGGATATGAAGAAAGAGCTAGTCTGAGGTGCTTGTTCAGACATTTGTCTTTGGATATTGTATCAACGATGGCCGTGGAAGATGGGGAGGCCTCATGGGCCATGGACGAATATCCCTCTTTGTGGATTTGGCCCGGTCCCAAATATTTTTCGTCAATCTGTGGGATGGGAGGTCTCTTTCAGGTTTGCTACCTCAGGTGTCCCAACAAAAGAGGAATTCCAAGCAGAGCCCTGGGGAAGAGTGAAGGGAAAACCCAAACTATGGTTAAAAATTGGGGCCTAGGGGCATGGCATGCCCAATATGCTGTCACTTCATCCAGCCACTGAGAGGCCTTACTTGAGGACTGGGCTCAGGCTGAGGGTCACAATATGCGTTTGTGACCAATGTGCCCCGCGAGCATGGGCGGGGCCTAATTGGCCACACTGATTTCAACTACACTGAACTTTGGACAACATGCCAATTACAAGGTTTCTTACCACGGGGAAAGAGTTCTGATTTCTTGATCATTTTTACCCTGGGCAGTGGTTTGAGATAAGGTCCAGATTCTGAAGCCTGAAAACCGCAGTAGGGAAGAGATGACGACCTAAGTGTGTGTGTGACCTATGTGGCCCGCGAGCATGGGCGGGGCAACATTGGCAACACTGCTTTCAACTACACTGACCTAAGGCCATGGCGGGTCTGATGTGCTCAGTGTGCAGTCAGCTGCCTGGGTTTTGGTCAGGAGGTTCGTGCTCAGTTGGTGCTGATGGTGCATTAGTGCCCAGGTTAGACTATATAATTTGGGTACAGTCGAGTGCCGTGTAGGTTTATACTCATTTAAGGTGCTTGGGCAGCTCATTAGGCAAGATATGTTTTTTTAGAGGGCTGGCAGAGTGCTGCATTGTGGGTCCGGAATTGACAAACTTGAGGGCTTCTAGGCCAGGAGTGTGAGGACAGAAGTCTGAGAACACAAGCTAGACTTGGACTTCAGGCCGAGGCCACAGCAGGTACCCCCTGCAGATCTGACCCAATGTCTCATGCGTATGAAGTCACGGCGAGGATCAGACGTTGGCTCAGTTTGGAGTTTCTGTGCATGACTGCCTCTTCATGAACGGAGCAGTTCTAAAGGCCATGGAGGTTTTCCCACGTTGGGAGTTGTGGGCTGCCCCCTTCAAGGGGCTGCCCCCTTCAAGGATTCCTTCTGCGGGACAATTAAGACCTGTTGGGCAGCTCCAGGACATCCCATATGGAATGACTCCAGAGCACCGTTCGAGGATGGATGCCAGGGAAGCCCGCCTCGCATTCCAATTGTCTCCTAGGAACAAGACAGTTTAGTTCGGATGGCTCTGCGGGGGCAAACTGGGTGGCTGAGTTGAAATGGACTTTCCTGCGGCTCCTGGGTGGCTCAGTGGGTTAAGCCGCTTCCTTAGGCTCAGGTCATGATCTCAGAGTCCTGGTTTTGAGCCTCATATCGGGCCTGCTTCCTTCTATCTCTCTGCCTGCCTCTCTGCCTGCTTGTGATCTCTGTCTGTCTTATAAATAAATAAAATCTTTAAACAAAAAAAAGAAATGGACTGCCTGAGGATGGTGCCTAATGTGTGTTTGTGTCCATGAAGGCCTTGGAATGGGGCGGTGGCACCGGGACCCTGAAGTATTCTCCTAAGCTTTTGACATAGCTCCCATGCACAAATTTCCTTGTGGAGACGAGATTTGTTCTGATGGGTGCCACAGGAATCCCCTTATTCTGGTATTGGAATCCAGGCTTTTGATGAGACATGACTGTAAACCAAAGCAATGGATCCGATTATGGCCTAGGGTCCTGTCTGGTTCAATCTTCTTCTCTAGGGACATCCATCTATGGTATAATTGGAGGTAGATGCTCAGCTGGTGTCAGACCGCCCTTGTTTGTCCCCGGAGACCTACATTATTGGGATGGCCTCGGGTACTTTGGATGGTTCTCCTAATGTGTACGATTTTGGACAATGGAATGCGCAGATTCCCATGGATTGGGTAGGCACAGTCCTATATGTATGGCTCCAGGGGCCCCAGCCTGGAGGGTGTGTGGCCCAGGACTTTGAGGACAGAAGTCTGAAAACACAAACTCAGCTTAGGTTTGGGGACGTAGGTATGGCAGGTCCAATCTATAAACCATGTAAAGAATTCTTCAGGATATGAAGAAAGAGCGAGTCTGAGGCACTTGCTCAGGCTTTGTCTCTGGATTTTGTATCAACGATGGCCGTGGAATGTGGGGAGGCCTCATGGGCCGTGGACGAATCTTCCTCTCTGCGGATTTGACCCGTTCCCAATTGTTTTTCGTCAAGCTGTGGGATGGGAGGTCTCCTTTCAGGTTTGTTACCTCAGTGTCTCAACCAAAGAGGAATTCCAAAGTAGAACCCCGGGGAAGAGTGAATGGACAACCCAAACTGTGGTTAAAAATTGGGGCCTAGGATCATGGCAGGCCCAATATGCTGTCTCTTCATCCAGCCGCTGAGAGGCATTACTTGAGGACTCTGCTCAGGCTGAGGGTCACAATATATATATATTTTTTTTCTAGAGGGCAGGCAGAGTCCTGCATTGTGGGTCCGGAATTGCCAAATTTGAGGGCTTCTGGGCCAGGAGTGTGAGGAGAGAAGTCTGATCAGGACAATTGAGACCTGTTTGGCAGCTCCAGACATCCCATATGGAATGACTCCAGAGCACCGTTCAAGATCGATGCCAGGGAAGACCGCCTCACATTCCAATTGTCTCCTAGCACCAAGCAGTTTAGATTGGATGGCTCTGCGGGTGGAACCGGGGTGGCTGAGTTGAATTGGATTTTCCTGAGGATGGGGCCTAATGTGTGATTGTGTCCATGAGGGCCTTGGATTGGGGCGGTGGCACAGGGCCCATGAAGTATTCTCCTAAGCTTTTGACATAACTCCCATGCACAAGTTTCCTTGTGGAGACAGATTTGTTCTGATCGGTGCCTGAGGAAACCATTTTTGCTGGTATTAGAATGCAGTCCTTTGAGGAGACATGCCTGTAAACCAAATCAATGCATCCGATTATGGGCTAGGGTCCTGTCTGGTTCCATCTTCTTCTCTGGGGACATCCATCTATGGTATGAGTGGAGGTAGATGCTCAGCCGGTGTCAGACCGCCCTTGTTTGTCCCGGGAGACCTACACTATTGGGATGGCCTCGGGGACTTTGGAGGGTTCTCCTGATTTGTAAGATTTTGAACAATGGAATGCGCAGAATTCCCATGGATTGGGTAGGCCCAGTCCTACTGTGTGGCTCCAGGGCCACCAGCCTTTACGGTGTGTGTCCCAGGACTTTGAGGACACAAGTCTGAAAACACAAACTCACCTTAGGTTTGGGGACGTAGGAATGGCAGGCCCAATCTACAGACCATGAGAAGAAATCTTCAGGGTATGAAGAAAGAGCTAGTCTGAGGCGCTTGCTCAGGCTTTTGTCTCTGGATTTTTATCAACGGTGGCCGTGGAATGTGGGGATTCCTCATGTGCCATGGACGAATCTTCCTCTTTGTGGATTTGGCCCAGTCCCAATGGTTTTTCGTCAATCTCTGGGATGGGAGGTCTCCTTTCAGGTTTGTTACCTCAGTGTCCCAACAAAAGAGGAAATCCAAAGCAGAGCCCTGGGGAAGAGTGAAGGGACAACCCAAACTATGGCTAAAATTGGTGCCTTGGGGCATGGCAGGCCCAATATACTGTCACTTCATCCAGCCACTAAGAGGCCTTACTTGAGGACTTGGCTCAGGCTGAGGGTCACAATGTGTGTTTGTGACCAATGTGGCCAACAAGCATCCCCGGGGATCATGGGCCACACTGGTTTCAACTACACTGAACTTTGGACAACATGCCAATCACATGGATTCTTGCCATGGGAAAGGAGTTCTGATTTCTGCATCATTTTCAACCCTGGGCAGTGGTTGGAGATAATGTCTAGGTTCTGAAGCCTGAAAATCGCAGTTGGGAGGAGATGAAGACCTAAGGCCATGTCGGGTCTGATGTGCTCAGTGTACGGTCAGCTGCCTGTGTGTTGGTCAAGAGGTTCAGGCACAGGTTGGGCCAGAGTGCATTACTGCCCAGGTTAGCCTACATAATTTGTGTACAGTCGAGTGCCGTGTATGTTTATCATCATTTGAGATTCCTCGGAAACTCATTAGGAAATATATTTTTTCTAGAGTGCTGGCAGTCTGGTGCATTGTGGGTCCGGAATTGCTAGACTTGAGGGGTTCTGGGTAGTAGTGTGAGGACAGTAGTCTGAGAACACAAGCTAGACTTGGGCTTCAGGCCGAGGGCACGGCAGGTACCCCCTGCAGATCTGAACCAATATCTCATGCATCTGAAGTCACGGCGAGGATCAGACGTTGGCTCAGGTTGGAATTTCTGTGCATGACTGCCCCTTCATGAACGGAGCGGAATCTCAAGGCCATGGGGTTTTTTCCACGTTGGGAGTTGTGGGATGCCCCCTTCAAGGATTCCTTCTGCGGGACAATTGAGACCTGTTGGGCAGATCCAGTACATCTCATATGGAATGACTCCAGAGCACCGTTCGTGGATGGATTCCAGGGAAGCCCGCCTCGCATTCCAATTGGCTAATAGCAACAAGACAGTGTAGATCAGATGGCTCTGCGGGAGCAACCGGGGTGGCTGAATTGAAATGGACTATAATGGGTCTCCTGGGTGGCTCAGTGGGTTAAGCTGCTGCCTTTGGCTGAAGTCATGATCTCAGAGTTCTCGATCAAGCCTCATATCAGGCTCTCTGCTTAGCAGGGAGCCTACCTCCTACTCTCTCTCTGCCTGCCTCTCTGCCTGCTTGTGATCTTTGTCTGTCAAATAAATAAAAGAAATCTTAAATAGAAAAAAAAAAGAAATGGTCTTTCCTGAGGATGGGGCATAATGTGTGTTTGGGTCCATGAGGGCCTTGGTTTGGGGCGGTGGCACAGTGACCCTGAAGTATTCTACTAAGCTTTTGACATAGCTCCCATGCACAAGTTTCCTTGTGGAGATGAGATTTGTTCTCATGGGTGCCTCAGGAAACCCGCTTTGCTGGTATTGGAATCCAGTCCTTTGAGGAGACATGCCTGTAAACCAAAGCAATGCATCCGATTATGGCCTAGGGTCCTGTCTGGTTCAATCTTCTTCTTTGGGGATATCCATCTATGGTATGAGTGGAGGTAGATGCTCAGCTGGTGTCAGACCGCCCTTGTTTGTCCCGGGAGACCTACACTATTGGGATGGCCTCGGGGACTTTGGAGGGTTCTCCTGATTTGTACGATTTTGGACAATGGAATGGGCAGAATTCCAATGGATTGTGTAGGCACAGTCCTAATATGTGACTCAGGGGCCACAGCCTGGAGGTTTTGTGGCCCAGGACTTTGAGGACAGAAGTCTGAAAACAAAAATTCAGCTTAGGTTTGGGGACGTAGGTATGGCAGGCCAAATCTACAAACCATGTGAAGAACACTTCAGTATCTGAAGCAAGAACGAGTCTGAGGCGCTTGCTCAGGCTTTTGTCTCTGGATTATGTATCAATAGTCGTGGAATGTGCGGAGACCTCATGGGCCATGGACGAATCTTCATCTCTGTGGATTAGGCACGGCCCAATTGTTTTTCGTCAATCTGTTGGATGGGAGGTCTCCTTTCAGGTTTGTTACCTCAGGTGTCCCAACCAAAGAGGAATTCCAAAGCAGAGCACTGTGGAAGAGTGAAGGGGCTACCCAAACTCTGCTTAAAAATTGGGGCCTAGGGGCAGGGCAGGCCAAATATGCTGTCCCTTCAATAGCCACTTAGAAGCCTTACTTGAGGACTGGGTTCAGGCTGAGGGTCACAATGTGTGTTTGTGACCAATGTGGCCTGCGTACATGGGCGGGGCCACATGGGCAACACTGGTTTCATCTACACTGTACATTGGACCACATGCCAATCACAAGGTGTCTAGCCATGGGGAAGGAATTCTGATTTCTGTATCATTTTCAACCCTGGGCAGTGGTTGGAGATAAGGTCTAGGTTCTGAAACCTGAAAACCGCAGTTGGGTAGAGATGAGGACTTAAGGCCTTGGCGGGTCTGATTTGCTCAGTGTGCAGTCAGCTGTCTGGGTGTTGGTCAGGAGGTTGGGCTCAGGTTGTGTCAGACAGTGCATTATGCCCATGTTAGACTATATATTTGAGTACAGTCGAGTGCCGTGTTGGTTTATCCTCATTTAAGGTGCCTGGGCAGCTCTTAAGCAATAAATTTTTTCTAGAGGTCAAGCAGAGTGCTGCATATGTGTCCGGAATTGCCAGACTTGAGGGATTCTGGGCCAGGAGTGTGAGGACAGAAGTCTGAGAACAGAAGCTAGACTTGGGCTTGAGGCCGAGGGCACGGCAGGTACCCCCTTCAGATCTGAACCATTATCTCATGCATCTGAACTCACGGCGAGGATCAGACGTTGGCTCAGGTTTGAGTTTCTGTGCATGACTGCCCCTCCATGAAAGGAGCGGAATCTCAAGGCCATGGAGGTTTTCCCACGTTGGGAGTTGTGGGATGCCCCCTTCAAGGATTCCTTCTGCGGGACAATTGAGACCTGATGGGCAGCTCCAGGACGTCCCATATGGAAAGACTCCAGAGCATCGTTCGAGGATGGATGCCAGGGAAGCCCGCCTCGCATTCCAATTGTCTCCTAGCAACAAGACAGTTGAGATCTTCTGGCTCTGCGGGAGCAACCAGGTTGGCTGAGTTGAAATGGACTTTCATGAGGATGTGGCCTAATGTGTGTTTGTGTCCACGAGGGCCTTGGAATGGGGCGGTGGCACCGGGACCCTGAAGTATTCTCCTTAGCTTTTGACATAGCTCCCATGCACAAGTTTCCTCGTGGAGACGAGATTTAACCTGATGGGTGCCTCAGGAAACCCCCTATGCTCTTATTGGAGTCCAGGCTTTTGAGGATACATGCCTGTAAACCAAAGCAACTGATCCTTTATGGCCTAGGGTCCTGTCTGGTTCAATCTTCTTCTCTGGGGCATCCATCTATGGTATGAGTGGAGGTAGATGCTCAGCTGGTGTCAGACCGCCCTTGTTTGTCCCGGGAGACCTACACTATTGGGATGGCCTCGGGAAATTGGAGGGTTCTCCTAATATGTACGATTTTGGACAATGGAATGGGCAGAATTCCCATTCATGGGGTAAGCACAGTCCTAATGTGAGGCTCCAGGGGCCCCAGCCTGGAGGGTGTGTGGCCCAGGACTTTGCGGACAGAAGTCTGAAAACACAAACTCAGCTTAGGTTTGGGGACGTAGGTATGGCAGGCCCAATCTCAAACCATGAGAACAACTCTTCAGGATATGAAGAAAGAGTGAGTCTGAGGCGCTTGCTCAGGCTTTTGTCTCTGGATTTTGTATCAACTATGGCCGTGGAAAGTGGGGAGGCCTCATGGGCCATGGGCGAATCTTCCTCTCTGTGGATATGGCCCGGTCCCAGTGGTTTTTCGACAATCTGTGGGATGGGAGGTCTCCTTTCAGGTTTGTTACCTCAGGTGTCTCAACCAAAGAGGAATTCCAAAGCAGAGCCCTGGGGAAGAGTGTAGGGACAACCCAATTATGGTTAAAAATTTGGGCCTAGGGGCATGGCAGGCCCAATATGCTGTCTCTTCATCCAGCCACTGAGAGGCCTTACTTTAGGACTGGACTCAGGCTGAGAGTCAAAATGTGTATTTGTGACCAATTGGCCTGCGAGCATGGGCGGGGCCACATGGGCCACACTGGTTTCAACTTCACTGAACTTTGGACAACATGCCAATCACAAGGTTTCTTGCCATGGGGAAGGAGGTCTGATTTCTGCATCATTTTCAACCCTGGGCAGTGGGTGGATTTAAGGTCTAGGTTCTAAATCCTGAAAACCGCAGTTGGGAAGAGATGATGACCTAAGGCCATGGTGGGTCTGATATGCTCAGTGTGCGGTCAGCTGCCTGGTTGTTGGTCAGGAGGTTCGGGCTCAGGTTGTGTCAGACATTGCATTAGTGTCCAGGTTCGACTTTATAATTTTGTTACAGTCGAGTGCCGTGTAGTTTTATCCTCATTTGTGGTGCCTGGGCAGCTAAGTACGCAAGATATTTTTTCTAGAGGGCAGGCAGAGTGCTGCATTGTGGGTCCAGAATTGCCAAAAGTGAGGGCTTCGGGGCCAGTAGTGTGAGGACAGAAATCTGAGAACACCAGCTAGACTCCGAAGTCAGGCCGAGGGCAGGGCAGGTACCCCCTGCAGGTATGAACCAATATCTCATGCATCTGAAGTCACGGCGTGGATCAGACTTGGCTCAGGTTGGAGTTTCTGTGCATGACTGCCCCTTCATGAACGAAGCAAAGTCTTAAGGCTGTTAACGTTTTCCCACGTTGGGAGTAGTTCGATGCCCCCTTCAAGGATTCTTTATTCGGGACATTTGAGACCTGTTGGGCAGCTCCAGGACATTTCCTATGGAATGACTCCAGAGCATTGTTCGAGGATGGATGCCAGGGAAGATTGCCTCGCATTCCAATTGTCTCCTAACAACAAGAAAGTTGAGATCTGATGGCTCTGCGGGAGACACCGGGAAGGCTGAGTTGAAATGGACTTTCCCGAGGTAAGGTCCTAAAGTGTGTTTGTGTCCATGGGGGCCTTGGAATGGGGCGGTGGCACCGGGACCCTGAAGTATTCTCCTAAACTTTTGACATAGCACCCATGCTCAAGTATCCTTGTGCAGATGAGGTTTGTTCTGATGGGTGCCTCAGGAAACCCCCTATGCTTGTATTGGAATTCAGGCTTTTGAGGAGACATGATTGTAAACCAAAGCTTGGATCCGATTATGGCCTAGGGTCATGTCTGGTTCCATCTTCTTCTCTGGGGACATCCATCTATGTCATGTGTGGAGATAGATGCTCAGCTGGTGTCAGACAGCCCTTGTTTGTCCCGGGAGACCTACACTCTTGGGATGGCCTCGGGGACTTTGCAGGGTTCTCCTAATATGTACGATATTGAACAATGGAATGGGTAGAATTTCCATGCATGGGGTAAGCACAGTCCTAATGTGTGGCTCCAGGGGCCCCATCCTGGAGGGTGTGTGGCCCTGGAATTTGAGGACAGAAAGCTGAAAACACAAACTCAGCTTAGGTTTGGGGACGTCGGTATGGCAGGACCAATCTACAAACCATGAGAATAAAACTTCAGGATATGAAGAAAGAGCGAGTCTGAGGCGCTTGCTCAGGCTTTTGTCTCTGGATTTTGTATCAAACATGGCCTTGGAATGTGGGGAGGCCTCCTGGGCCATGGACAAATCTTCCTCTCTGTGGATATGGCCCGGTCCCAATGATTTTTCGTCAATCTGTGGGATGGGAGGTCTCCTTTCAGGTTTGATACCTCAGGTGCCCCAAACAAATAGGAATTCCAAAGCAGAGCCCTGGGGAAGAGAGAAGGGACTAGACAGTTGAGATCTGATGGCTCTGCGGGAGAAACCGGGGTGGCTGAGTTGAAATGGACTTTCTTGAGGATGGGGCCTAATGTGTGTTTGTGTCCATGAGGGCCTTGTAATGGAGGCTAGCCTGGAGGTTGTTTGGGTCCAGGCTGTGGGCACAGATGTCTGGAAACACAAACTCAGCTTATGAGTGGCGCCTAGGGTATGGCAGGCCGGATGTACAGCCCAAGAGGGAGCTCCTGGGCCTCTGAAACAAGGGCGAGTGGGAGGCGTTCCTTCAGGCTTTTGTCTCTGGATGTTGTGTCCGGGATAGCCGTGGATTGGACGGGTGGCCTCAGGGAATATGGACGAGTATCCCTCTCTGGGTATTTGTCCCAGCTCCCAAGAGTTTGGGGTCATTTTGTGGGAAGGGTGGAGTCGTGTTGTCTGGCTCATGTGTCTCTCCAAGAAAGGGATTCGAGAGCAGAGCCCCAGGTACGGGCGGGGAGACTGGAAAACTCAAACAAGGTGAGGATTGGGTGCATAGCGGCCTGGCAAGCCCCATATATGGGCTCTTGGTCCAGGCCCTGACAGGCCTTACTTTGACATGGGGCTCACACTGAGGGTCACAGTGTGAATTTGTGCTGCTGCACTCACGGTTGGGCGTGGAATCAGGGGCCATGAAGGTTTCTCTCACCCTGAAGGTGTGACTCCATGCCAAGAGCAAGCTTTACAACCATGGGGAAGGAGGAGTTCTCTTTTGTGCTTGCGATACCCAGCTGTGTGGAGAATTGATATAATGTCTAGGTTCAGATATCTGAAAACCAAGGTTAGGAAGAGGTGACGGTATAAGACCATGGCGTGTCCGAAGTGCTGGGTGTGTGGCCAGCTGTCTCCTTGTCTGTCTCGACGTGTGGCATCAGGCTGTGTCAGATGGAGCATAAGTGCCCAGAGCAGCCTATCCAGGTCGGGTACCGTCGAGGCCCGAGCAGGTTGATCCTCATATGGGTTTTCTGGAGAACCCCACAGGGAAACGTTGTTCTTCCGTTGGGCAGACCCTGGGCTGGATTGTGGTTCTGGAGTTCCTAGTCCGGAGGGCTTGTTTGCCAGGAGTGTGAGGAAGGAAGTCTGAAAACACAAGCTAGCCTGAGGTTTGGGACCAAGGGCAGAGCAGGCCCACTCTGCAGAGGCTGTATCGAGATCTCCTGCACTGAGGTCATGTCAACTATGAGACGTGCCTCAGGCTAGAGTTTTTGTCCAGCATGGCCTCTTCCTTAAGGGTGTGGGGGCTTCATGACGCCAGGGATGTTTGCCTACGATGGGATTTGTGAACTACTCCAAACCTCAAGGTTTCCTTCTGCACGACAGTCGAGTCCTATTGGATGGTTCCAGGAGGTCCCATATGGAAACACTCGAGAGCAGGTGTCTAAGCATGGATGCCTGGGAACGCCACCTCATATTCCCACTGTTTAGTCAGGACAAGTCAGGCTCAATCTGCGGGCTCCTGGGTGAGCTACCCAGAGGGGAGAGTTGAAATGGACTCTCCTGAAGATGAGTCCTACTGTGGCTTGGTGGCCTGGGAGAACTTGGAATGTGGAGGGGGCTCAGGACTCTGCAGGATTCTCCAACCTGAGGTGTTTAACATGGCTCCAACAAGGAAGCTTTCATGTGGAGTCGAGAGGTGTTATGTTCAGTGCCTCAGGAAAGCCCCATATCCTGTTCTTCAAACCAAAGCCTCTGAGGAGTGACACCTGGACACCAAAGCAAGAGTTGAGATTAGGCCCTAAGGGCCTGTCCGGCTCAACCTTCTATCTCTGTTGACATCTGTGTGCATGCCTTGGTGGAAGTAGCTGCTCAGCTTGTGTCCGAATGCCCCTGTGTCTCCAGGGAGGCTCCCAGTAGTGGGATGTCCTTGAGGTTTCTCATATTTTCGAGGTGTGACGCCAAAGGAATGGACACAGTTTTCCAGGAGAGAGCAGGCACGGTCCTGTGGTCCAATGTGCTAGGTGTGCAGCCAGCTGTGTCGGTGTCTGTTGGAAGGTCTGGGCTCAGGCTATTTGCGACAGAGTATCAGTGTTTAAGGTAGCCTATGCAATTGGGGTGTTGCCGACGGCCAAGCTCTTTGGTCCTCATTTGGGGTTCTGGGCAGCACCATAGACAATATTTTTCTCCTGGGAGGCAGGCAGAGTGCTTCATTGTGGCCCCAGAATTCCCAGGAGGGTGGGTTAGTGGGCCCGGAATGTGAGGACAGAAGTCTGAAAACACAAGCTAGGGTGAGGATTGGAGCCAAGGGCGGAGCAGGCCCACTCTGCAGAGGCTGAATCAAAATCTCCTTCATCTGAAGTCAGGCTGAGGATCAGACGTTGGCTGAGGCTGGAGTATGTGTCCATGATGGCACCTTCATGAAGCAGGGGCCTCATGAGGCCAAGGAAGTTTTCCCACGCTGAGTTTGGAGGTTACCCCAACCACAAGGTTTCCTTCTGCGGGACATTCGAGTCCTGTTGCATGGCTCCAGGACATAGGATACGGAAGTAGTGGAGAACAGGGTTCGAAGGATGGATCCCTGAACAGCATGCCTCGCATTCCCTTTGGCCATTAGCCACAAGATATGTTTGATCTGCTGCCTCTGGGGCACGCTACACAGGGGGCTACGTTGAAATGGCCTCTCCTGAGGATGCGTCGTAATTTGCGTTTGTGTCCATGGAGACCTTGGCATGTGCAGGTTGTTCAGTGGCCCTGCGGAACTCTCCTACCTGAAGGGTTTGATACGTCCCCAGTAAGTAAGCTCCCCATGTGGAGACGAGAGAGGTTTCTTTGGTGCCTCAGAAAAGCCCCGTGTGCTGGTCTACGAAAACATTCCTCTGAGGACGGACACATGGAAACCAAATCTAAGGTTCAGATTAGGGCCTGGGGGCCTGTCCATTTCAACCTTCTGTCTCTGGGGACACTGTCTGAGAGTCTAAGTGGATATAGATGCTCCACCGGTGTCAGAGAGCCCCTCTTAGTCCAGGGTGGCCTACACTATTGATGACTTCAGGGGCCTTGGAGCTTTTCCCTAACCTGTAGGGTTGTGGTCAATGGATTGGGCACAATTTCCTTGGAGAGGGCAGGCACAATCTTTCGCTGTGGCTCCAGAGGCCCAGCCTGGAGGTTGTGTGGGTCCAGGCTGTGGGCACAGAAGTCTGAAAACACAAACTCAGCTTATGCGTGGCGCCTAGCGTATGGCAGGCCGCATGTACAGCCCGAGAGGGAGCTCCTGGGCCTCTTAAACAAGGGCGAGTGGGAGGCGTTCCTTCAGGCTTTTGTCTCTGGATGTTGTGTCCGGGATAGCCGTGGATAGGAGGGGTGGCCTCAGGGACTGTGCACGAGTATCTCTCTTTGGGGATTTGTCCCAGCTCCCAAGAGTTTGGGGTCATTTTGTGGTAAGGGTGGAGTCGTGTTTTCTGGCTCATGTGTCTCTCCAAGAAAGGGATTCCAGAGCAGAGCCCCTGGTATGGGCTGGGCGACTGGTAAACTCAAACACTGGTGAGGATTGGGAGCATATGGGCTTTGCAAGCCCCATATGTGGGCTCTTGGTCCAGGCCCTGACAGGCCTTTCTTTGACATGGGGCTCATGATGAGGGTCACAGTGTGAATTTGTGCCCAAGCAGCACTCAAGTTTGGGCGTGGCATCAGGGGCCATAAAGGTTTCTCCCACCCTGAAGTTGTGATTCCATGCCAAGAGCAAGCTTTACAACCATGGGGAAGGAGGAGTTCTGTTTTGTGCCTGCGATACCCAGTTGTGTGGAGAATTGATATAATGTCTAGGTTCAGATATCTGAAAACTAAGGTTAGGAAGAATTGACTGCATAAGACCATGGCGTGTCCGAAGTACTGGGTATGCGGCCAGCTGTCTCCTTGTCTGTCTGGACATCTGGATTCAGGCTGTGTCAGACAGAGCATGAGTGCCCAGAGCAGCCTATCCATTTCGGGGACCGTCGAGGCCCGAGCAGGTTGATCCTCATCTGGGTTTTCTGGAGAACCCAACAGGGAAACGTTTTTCTTCCATTGGGCAGACACTGGGCTGGGTTGTGGTTCTGGAGTTCATAGTCCGGAGGGCTTGTTTGCCAGGAGTGTGAGGAAGCAAGTCTGAAAACACAAGCTAGCGTGAGGTTTGGGACCGAGGGCATGGCAGGCCCACACTGCAGAGGCTGAATCGATATCTCCTGCTTTGAGGTCATGTCAAATATGAGACGTGCCTCAGGCTAGAGTTTTTGTCCAGCATGGCATCTTCCTGAAGGGTGTGGGTTTTTCATGAGGCCAGGGATGTTTGCCTACGATGGGATTTGTGAACTACTCCAAACCTCAAGGTTTCCTTCTGCACGACTGTCGAGTCCTCTTGGATGGTTCCAGGAGGCCCCATACGGAAAGACTCGAGAGCAGGTGTCTAAGCATGGATGCCTGGGAATGCCACCTCATATTCCCACTGTTTAGTCAGGACAAGGCAGGCTCAATCTGCGGGCTCCTGGGTGAGCTACCCAGAGGGGAGAGTTGAAATGGACTCTCCTGAAGATGAGTCCTACTGTGGCTTGGTGGCCTGGGAGACCTTGGAATGTGGAGGTGGCTCAGGGACTCTGCAGGATTCTCCAACCTGAGGTGTTTGACACGGCTTCAACAAGGAAGCTTCCCATGTGGAGACGAGAGGAGTTCTGTTCAGTGCCTCAGGAAAGCCCCATATCCTGTTCTTCGAACCAAAGCCTCTGAGGAGTGACACCTGGAAAACAAAGCAAGAGTTGAGATTAGGCCCTAAGGGCATGTCCGGCTCAACCTTCTATCTCTGTTGACATCTGTATGCATGCCTTCGTGGAGGTAGCTGCTCAGCTTGTGTCAGAATGCCCCTGTGTGTCCAGGGAGGCTCCCAGTAGTGGGATGTCCTCGGGGGCCTTGAGGTTTCTTATATTCTGGAGGTGTGACGCCAAAGGAATGGACACAGTTTCCCAGGAGAGAGCAGGCACGGTCCTGTGGTAATGCTCCAGAGGACCCAGCCTAGAGGCTGTGTTTGCCAGGGCTGTGGGGACAGATGTCTGAAAAAGCAAACTTGGTTCAGCTAGGGGCCAAGGTAATGGCAGGCCTGATCACCACTCCGTGAGGGGAGATCCTCTGGATATCAAAGAAGGGCAAGTGGGAGGCAGTTGCTCAGGCTTTTGTCTCTGGGTGTTGCGTTCACAGTGGCCGTTCAGGGTAGGGGTTGCTTCAGGGGCTGAGGAAGACCCTTCCTCTCGGGGGATTGTCCAAGCTCCCAAGTGTTTTGGTTCATTCTGTGGGAAGGGAAGAGTACTGTTTTCTGCCACAAGGGACCCCCCAAGAGAGGGACTCTAGAGCAAAGCAATGGGATCCCTCAACTGGAATACACACCATCTAGTTAGTCCTGGGTGCCTATGGGCATGGCAAGCCACATATGCGGGCTCTTGGTCCAGTCACTGAGAGGCGTTACTTGAATAAGGAACTCACGCTGAGGGTTACAATGTGTGTTGGTGCCCAAGGCGGCGCTCACGCATGGTCGTGGCCTCATGGGCCATGCCGTTTTTTTCTACACTGAAGGTTGGACTCACTGCCAGCAGCAAGGTTTTCTGCCATGGGGAAGGAGGGGTTCTGACTTGTGCATCAGGTTCCCCCCTGTGCAGGGATTGGAGATAAGTCTAGGATCCGAAGACTGAAAACCCAGGTTGGGAATGGATGGTGGACTAAGGCAGTGGCGGGTCCAATGTGCTGGGTGTGCAGCCAGCTGTTTCGGTGTCTGTTGGAAGGTCTGGGCTCAGGCTATTTGCGAAAGAGCATTAGTGTTTAAGGTAGCCTATGCAATTGGGGTGTTGCCGAGGGCCAAACAGTTTGATCCTCATTTGGGGTTTCTGGGCAGCACCATAGACAATGTTTTTCTCCTGGGTGGCAGGCAGAGTGCTTCATTGTGGCCCCAGAATTCCCAGTAGGGAGGGTTTGTGGGCCAGGAGTGTGAGGACGGAAGTCTGAAAACACAAGCTAGGGTGAGGATTGGAGCCAAGGGCAGAGCAGGCCCACTCTGCAGAGGCTGAATCAAAATCTCCTGCATCTGAAGTCAGGCTGAGGATCAGATGTTGGCTGAGGCTGGCGTATGTGTCTATGATGGCACCTTCATGAAGCGGGGCCCTGGAGGCCTGTCCATTTCAACCTTCTGTCTCTGGGGACACTGTCTGAGAGTCTAAGTGGATATAGATGCTCCGCTGGTGTCAGAGAGCCCCTCTTAGTCCAGGGTGGCCTACACTATTGATGACCTCAGGGGCCTTGGAGCTTTTCCCTAACCTGTAGGGTTGTGGTCAATGGATTGGGCACAATTTCCTTGGAGAGGGCAGGCACAATCTTTCGCTGTGGCTCCAGAGGCCCTAGCCTGGAGGTTGTGTGGGTCCAGGCTGTGGGCACAGAAGTCTGAAAACACAAACTCAGCTTATGCGTGGCGCCTAGCGTATGGCAGGCCGGATGTCCAGCCCAAGAGGGAGCTCCTGGGCCTCTGAAACAAGGGCGAGTGGGAGGCGTTCCTTCAGGCTTTTGTCTCTGGATGTTGTGTCCGGGATAGCCGTGGATAGGAGGGGTTGTCTCAGGGACTATGGACGAGTATCCCTCTCTGGGTATTTGTCCCAGCTCCCAAGAGTTTGGGGTCATTTTGTGGGAAGGGTGGAGTTGTGTTTTCTGGCTCATGTGTCTCTCCAAGAAAGGGATTCCAGAGCAGAGCCCCAGGTACGGGCGGGGTGACCGGAAAACTCAAACACTGGTGAGGATTGGGTGTATGGGGGCTTGGAAAGCAAGCATGCGCGGGGCCTCATGTGCCACACTGGTTTCAACTACACTGAACGTTGCACAACATGCCAACCACAAGGTTTCTTGCCCTGGGGAAGGATTTCTGATTTCTGCATTACGTTCAGACCTAGGCAGTGAATAGAGATAAGGTCTAGGTTCTGAAGCCTGAAAACCGAGGTGGAAAGAGATGACGTTCTAAGGCCATGGCGGCTCGATGTGCTCAGTGTGCGGCCAGCTGTCTTGGTGGGGCCAGGAGTTCTAGGCTCAGGCTGTGTCAGAAAGGGCATTAGTGCCCTGGTCAGCCTATGTATTTGGGGTACAGCCAAGGTAGGTGCAGGTTGATCCTCACTTGGGGTTACTTGGTAGCCCCAGAGGGCAATGTGTTTCTTCTGGAGGGCAGGCAGAGTGCTGCTTTGTAGTTCTGGATTGCCAAATTGGAGGGCTTCTTGGTCAGTAGTCTGAGGAAAGAAGTCTGAGAACACAAGCTAGGCTTAGGTTTCTGGGTGAGGACATGGCAGGCACAATCTACAGAACTGAATAGAGATCTCGTGCATCTGAAGTCATGGCGAGGATCAGACGATCGCTCAGGTTGGAATTTCTGACCCTGATAGCGCCCTCATGAAGGGGGGGATCACGAGGCCATGGCGGTTTTCCCACAATGGGAATTGTGAGAAGGTCCAAACTGCAAAGTGTCTTCTGCAGGACAATTGAGACCTGTTGTTGCCTCCAGACTAATGATTCTGAGCATGGTTCTAAGGATAGATGGCTGGGTAGCCCACCTCGCATTCCAATTGTCTCCTAGCAACTAGACAGGTTAGTTCTGCTGGATCTAGGGGAGAAAACGAGGAAGTTGAGTTGAAATGGACTCTCCTGTAGATGGGTCCTATTGTGCTTTTGTGTCTTTGGAGACCTTGGAATGAAGCGGTGGCACTGGGGCTCTGAAGGGTTCTCCTAAACAGAGCCTTTAAAAAAGCTCCAACGTGCAAGTTTCCAATGTGTAGATGAGATATTTTCTGATGGGTGAGTCAAGAAACAGCCATATGATGGTTTTGAAATCCAGGCCTCTGAGGAGAGATGCCTGGAGACAAAAGCAATGGATATGATTAGTGCCTAGGGGCCTGTTCTTTCCTTTTAACTTCTGGGGACATCTGTCTATGGGTCTGAGTACAGGTAGGTGCTCAGATGGGCTCAGATTGCCCCTGTTTTACCTGGGAAGCCACCACTAATGACATGGATCAGGGACTTTGGAGGTTTATCCTATTAGAAGGGATGTAGCCATTGGAATGGGCACACACAATTCCCTTGGAGAGGGCAAGTACAGTCCTCAGGTTTGCCTCAGGGGCCTGAGCCTGTAGGTTGAGTAGACCAGGACTGTTTGGACAGTTGTCTGAAAACACAAACTTGGCTTATGTTTCAGGTCATAGGGATGGCAGGACTTATCTACAGACCATGAGGAAAACTTTTTGGGATTTGAGAAAAGGGCGAGTGTGAGGCTCTTGCTCAAGTTTTTGTCTCTGTATATCGTGTCACTCATGGTCGTGAAATTTCTGGGTGACTTCATGGGAAATGGACGAGTCTTACTCCCTGGTGGTTTGGTCCGACAAAGCGTTTGGGGTCACACTGTGGGATGGAAGAAGTCCGTTTTTTTTTTTTTTTTGATGTTGTTTTCTTTTTAACCTCAGGTGTCGCACCAAATGAGGGACTCCAGAGTAGAGCCCTGGGGTGGGGGTGACTGGACAATCAGAAATCTGGTTAAAAATTGGGGCCTAGGAACATATCAAGCCCATTATGACATCTAATGGTCCAGTCACTGAGAGGACTTACTAGAGGACAGGACTCATGCTGAGGGTCACAATGCATGTTTATGCCCTTGTCGCACTCAAGAATGGGCGGGGCCTCAGGGTGAATGCTGGTTTCTCCTACACTGAACATTGGACGACGTGCCAACCACAAGGTTTCTTACCATGGGTAAGGAGGTGTTCTGATTTCTGCATCACACTCACCCCTGGGCAGTGATTGGAGATAATGTCTCAGTTCTGAGGCCTGAAAACTGAGGTAGGGAAGAGATGATGACCTAAGGCCATGGCGGGTCTTATGTGCTCAGTGTGCGGTCTGCTTTCCGGGTGTTGGTCAGGAGGTCCGGGCTCAGGTTGTGTCCGACAGTGCATTAGTGCCCAGGTTAGACTATATAATTTGGGTAAATCGAGTGCTGTGGAGGTTTTCCTCATTGAAGGTGCATGGGCAGTTCATGAGGCAATAATTTTTTTCTAGAGGGCAGGCAGAGTGCTGCATTTTGGGTCTGGAATTGCCAAACTTGAGGGCTTCGGGGGCAGGAGTGTGAGGACGGAAGTCTGAGAAAACAAGCTAGACTTGGGTTTCAGGCCGAGGGCACGGCAGGTACCCCTTCCAGATCTGAACAAATACTCATGCATCTGAAGTCAGGGCGAGGATCAGACGTTGGCTCAGGTCGAAGTTTCCGTGCATGACGGCCGCTTCATGAAGGGAGGGGAATCTCGAGGACACTGAAGTTTTCCCACGTTGGGAGTTGTGGGATGCCCCCTTCAAGGATTCCTTCTGCGGGACAATTGAGACCTGTTGGACAGCTCCAGGACATCCCATATAGAATGACTCCAGAGCACCGTTCGATGATGGATGCTTGGGAAGCCTGCCTCGCATTCCAATTGTCTCCTAGCAACAAGACAGTTTAGATCTGATGTCTCTGCGGGAGCGACCGGGGTGGCTGAGTTGAAATGGACTCCCCTGAGGATGGGTCCTAATGTGTTTTTGTGTCCATGAGGGCCTTGGAATGGGGCGGTGGCACCGGGACCCTGAAGTACTCTCCTATGCTTTGGACATGGCTCCCATGCACAGATTTCCTTGTGGAGACGAGATGAGTTCTGCTGGGTGCCTCAGCAAAACCCCTATGCTCGTATTGGAATCAGGCTTTTGAGGAGACATGTCTGTAAACCAAGGCAATGGATCCTATTATGGCCTAGGGTCCTGTCTGGTTCAATCTTCTCCTCTGGGGACATCCATTTATGTTATGAGTGGAGGTAGATTATCAGCTGGTGTCAGACAGCCCTTGTTTGTTCCAGGGGACCTGCACGATAGGGATGGCCTCAGGGACTTTGGAGGTTTCTCCTAATTTGTACGATTTTGGACAATGGAATAGGCAGAATTCCCATGGATTGGTAGGCACAGTCCTAATGTGTGGCTCCAGGGGCCCCAGCCTGGAGGGTGTGTGGCCCTGGACTTTGAGGACAGAAGTCTGAAAACACAAACTCAGCTTATGTTTGGGGACGTTGGTATGGCAGATCCGATCTACAAACCATGAGAAGAACTCTTCAGGATATGAAGAAAGTGTGAGTCGGAGGCGCTTGCTCAGGTTTTTGTCTCTGGATTTTGTATCAGCAATGGCACAATCTACAGACCTGAATCGAGATCTCGTGCATCTGAAGTCAGGGCGAGAATCAGACGATCGCTCAAGTTGGTGTTTCTGTCCCTGATGGCCCCTTCACGAAGGGGCGGCATCAGGAGGCCATGGGAGTTTTCCCACGATGGGATTTGTGAGAAGCTCCAAACTGCAAAGTGTCTTCTGCAGGACAATTGAGACCTGTTGTTTGGCTCCAGGCCAATAATTCTGAGCAGGGTTCTAAGGATGCATGGCTGGGTAGCCCACCTCGCATTCCAATGGTCTCCTAGAAACAAGACAGGTTAGATCTGCTGGATCTGGGGGAGCTACCGAGGAGGCTGAGTTGAAATGGACTCTCCTATGGATGGGTCCTAATGTGCTTTTGTGTCTATGGAGACCTTGGAATGAAGAGGTGGCACTGGGGCCCAGAAGGATTCTCCTAAACAGAGGCTTTGACACAGCTCCAAAGTGCAAGTTTCCCATGTGTAGATGAGATGTTTTCTGATGGGTGAGTCAAGAAACAGCCATATGCTGGTTTTGAAATCCAGGCCTCTGAGGAGAGATGCCTGGAAACCAAAGCAATGGATATGATTAGTGCCTAGGGGCCTGTTCTTCCCTTTTTACCTCTGGGGACATCTGTCTATGGGTCTGAGTACAGGTAGGTGCTCAGATGGGCTCAGATTGCCCCTGTTTTACCTGGGAAGCCACCACTAATGACATGGATCAGGGAATTTGGAGGTTTATCCTATTAGAAGGGATGTGGCCATTGGAATAGGCACACACAATTCCCTTGGAGAGGGCAAGTACAGTCCTCAGGTTTGGCTCCAGGGGCCTGAGCCTGTAGGTTGTGTAGGCCAGGGCTGTTTGGACAGTTGTCTGAAAACACAAACTTGGCTTATGTTTCAGGTCATAGGTATGGCAGGACTTATCTACAGACCATGAGGAGAACATTTCGGGATTTGAGAAAAGGGCGAGTGTGAGGCTCTTGCTCAAGTTTTTGTCTCTGGATATCGTGTCACTCATGGTCGTGAAATTTCTGGATGACTTCATGGGAAATGGACGAGTAGTACTTCCTGGTGGTTTGACCCAGTCCAAAGCATTTGGGGTCACTCTGTGGGATGGAAGAATTCCGTTTTTTTTGTTTGTTTTTTTTTTTTTTTTTGAGGTTGTTTTCTTTTTAACCTTAGGTGTCCCTCCAAATGAGGGATTCCAGAGTAGAGCCCTGGGCGGGGGGGTGACTGGACAATCAGAAATCTGGTTAAAAATTGGGGCTTAGGAACATATCAAGTCCATTATCACATCTAATGGTCCAGTCACTGAGAGGACTTACTAGAGGACAGGACTCATGCTGAGGGTCACAATGCGTGTTTATGCCCTTGTCGCACTCAAGAATGGGCGGGGCCTCAGGGTGAATGCTGGTTTCTCCTACACTGAACGTTGGACGACGTGCCAACCACAAGGTTTCTTACCATGGGTAAGGAGGTGTTCTGATTTCTGCATTACACTCACCCCAGGGCAGTGATTGGAGATAATGTCTCGGTTCTGAGGCCTGAAAAGTGAGGTAGGGAAGAGATATGACCTAAGGCCATGGTGGGTCTTATGTGCTCAGTGTGCGGTCTGCTTTCCAGGTGTTGTTCAGGAGGTCCGGGCTCAGGTTGGGTCCGACAGTGCATTAGTGCCCAGGTTAGACTATATAATTTGGGTGAATTCGAGTGCTGTGGAGGTTTATCCTCATTGAAGGTGCCTGGGCAGCTCATGAGGCAATAATTTTTTCTAGAGGGCAGGCAGAGTGCTGCATTTTGGGTCCGGAATTGCCAAATTTGAGGGCTTCGGGGACAGGAGCGTGAGGACGGAAGTCTGAGAAGACAAGCTAGACTTGGGTTTCAGGCCGAGGGCACGGCAGGTACCCCCTGCAGATCTGAACCAATACTCATGCATCTGAAGTCAGGGCGAGGATCAGACGTTGGCTCTGGTCGGAGTTTCCGTGCATGACGGCCGCTTCATGAAGGGAGCGGAATCTCGAGGCCACTGAAGTTTCCCACGTTGGGAGTTGTGGGATGTCCCCTTCAAGGATTCCTTCTGCGGGACAATTGAGAGGTGTTTGACAGCTCCAGGACATCCCATATGGAATGACTCCAGAGTACCGTTCGAGGATGATGCCTAGGAAGCCCGCCTCGCATTCCAATTGTCTCCTAGCAACAAGACAGTTTAGATCTGATGGCTCTGCGGGAACAACCGGGGTGGCTGAGTTGAAATGGACTTTCCTGAGGATGGTTCCTAATGTGTTTTTGTGTCCATGAGGGCCTTGGAATGGGGCGGTGGCCCCGGGACCCTGAGTACTCTCCTATGCTTTGGATGGCTCCCATGCACAGATTTCCTTGTGGAGACGAGATGAGTTCTGCTAGGTGCCTCAGCAAAACCCCTATGCTCGTATTGGAATCAGGCTTTTGAGGAGACATGCCTGTAAACCAAGGCATTGGATCCTATTATAGCCTAGGGTCCTGTGTGGTTCAATCTTCTCCTCTGGGGACATCCATGTATAGTCTGAGTGGTGGTAGATTATCAGCTGGTGTCAGACAGCTCTTGTTTGTTCCGGGCGACCTACACGATTGGGATGGCCTCAGGGACTTTGGAGGTTTCTCCTAATTTGTACGATTTTGGACAATGGAATGGGCAGAATTCCCATGGATTGGTAGGCACAGTCCTAATGTGTGGCTCCAGGGGCCCCAGCCTGGAGGGTGTGTGGCCCTGGACTTTGAGGACAGAAGTCTGAAAACACAAACTCAGCTTATGTTTGGGGACGTTGGTATGGCAGATCCGATCTACAAACCATGAGAAGAACTCTTCAGGATATGAAGAAAGTGCGAGTCGGAGGCGCTTGCTCAGGTTTTTGTCTCTGGATTTTGTATCAGCGATGGCACAATCTACAGACCTGAATCGAGATCTCGTGCATCTGAAGTCAGGGCGAGGATCAGACGATCGCTCAACTTGGTGTTTCTGTCCATGATGGCCCCTTCACAAAGGGGCGGCATCACGAGGCCATGGAGTTTTCCCACGATGGGATTTGTGATAAGCTCCAAACTGCAAAGTGTCTTCTGCAGGACAATTGAGACCTGTTGTTTGGCTCCAGGCCAATGATTCTGAGCAGGGTTCTAAGGATGCATGGCTGGGTAGCCCACCTCGCATTCCAATTGTTTCCTAGAAACAAGACAGGTTAGATCTGCTGGATCTGGGGGATCAACCGAGGAGGCTGAGTTGAAATGGACTCTCCTATGGATGGGTCCTAATGTGCTTTTGTGTCTATGGAGACCTTGGAATGAAGCGGTGGCACTGGGGCCCTGAAGGGTTCTCCTAAACAGAGGCTTTGACACAGCTCCAACGTGCAAGTTTCCCATGTGTAGATGAGATGTTTTCTGATGGGTGAGTCAAGAAACAGCCATATGCTGGTATTGAAATCCAGGCCTCTGAGGAGAGATGCCTGGAAACCAAAGCAATGGATATGATTAGTGCCTAGGGGCCTGTTCTTTCCTTTTTACCTCTGGGGACATCTGTCTATGGGTCTGAGTACAGGTAGGTGCTCAGATGGGCTCAGATTGCCCCTGTTTTACCTGGGAAGCCACCACTAATGAGATGGATCAGGGACTGTGAAGGTTTATCCTATTAGAAGGGATGTGGCTATTGGAATAGGCACACACAATTCCCTTGGAGAGGGCAAGTAAAGTCCTCAGGTTTGGCTCCAGGGGCCTGAGCCTGTAGGTTGTGTAGGCAAGGGATGTTTGGACAGTTGTCTGAAAACACAAACTTGGCTTATGTTTCAGGTCATAGGTATGGCAGGACTTTTCTACAGACCATGAGGAGAACTTTTCGGGATTTGAGAAAAGGGCGAGTGTGAGGCTCTTGCTCAAGTTTTTGTCTCTGGATATCGTGTCACTCATGGTCGTGAAATTTCTGAATGACTTCATGGGAAATGGACGAGTAGTACTTCCTGGTGGTTTGGCCCAGTCCAAAGCGTTTGGGGTCACTCTGTGGGATGGAAGAAGTCAGGTTTTTTTTTTTATGTTGTTTTCTTTTTAACCTCAGGTGTCCCACCGAATGAGGGATTCCAGAGTAGAACACTGGGGTGGGGGGTGACTGGACAATCAGAAATCTGGTTAAAAATTGGGGCTTAGGGACATATCAAGCCCATTATCACATCTAATGGTCCAGTCACTGAGAGGACTTACTAGAGGACAGGACTCATGCTGAGGGTCACAATGCGTGTTTATGCCCTTGTCGCACTCAAGAATGGGCGGGGCCTCAGGGTGAATGCTGGTTTCTCCTACACTGAACGTTGGACGACGTGCCAACCTCAAGGTTTCTTACCATGGGTAAGGAGGTGTTCTGATTTCTGCATTACACTCACCCCTGGGCAGTGATTGGAGATAAGGTATCGGTTCTGAGGCCTGAAATCTGAGGTAGGGAAGAGATGATGACCTAAGGCCATGGCGGGTCTTATGTGCTCAGTGTGTGGTCTGCTTTCCGGGTGTTGGTCAGGAGGTCCGGGCTCAGGTTGTGTCCGACAGTGCATTAGTGCTCAGGTTAGACTATATAATTTGGGTGAAGTCGAGTGCTGTGGAGGTTTTTCCTCATTGAAGGTACCTGGGCAGCTCATGAGGCAATAATATTTTTCTAGAGGGCAGACAGAGTGCTGCATTGTTGGTCCGGAATTGCCAAACTTGAGGGCTTCGGGGGCAGGAGTGTGAGGACGGAAGTCTGAGAAGACAAGCTAGACTTGGGTTTCAGGCCGAGGGCACGGCAGGTACTCCCTGCAGATCTGAACCAATACTCATGCATCTGAAGTCAGGGCGAGGATCAGACGTTGGCTCAGGTCGGAGTTTCCGTGCATGACGGCCGCTTCATGAAGGGAGCAGAATCTCGAGGCCACTGAAGTATTCCCAGGTTGGGAGTTGTGGGATGTCCCCTTCAAGGATTCCGTCTGCGGGAAAATTGAGACCTGTTGGACAACTCCAGGACATCCCATATGGAATAACTCCAGAGCACCGTTCGAGGATGGATGCTTGGGAAGCCCGCCTCGCATTCCAATTGTCTCCTAGCAACAAGACAGTTTTGATCTGATGGCTCTGCGGGAGCGACCGGGGTGGCTGAGTTGAAATGGACTCCCCTGAGGATGGGTCCTAATGTGTTTTTGTGTCCATGAGGGCCTTGGAATGGGGCGGTGGCACCGGGACCCTGAAGTACTCTCCTATGCTTTGGACATGGCTCCCATGCACAGGTTTCCTTGTGGAGACGAGATGAGTTCTGCTGGGTGCCTCAGCAAAACCCCTATGCTCGTATTGGAATCAGGCTTTTGAGGAGACATGCCTGTAAACCAAGGCAATGGATCCTATTATGGCCTAGGGTCCTGTCTGGTTCAATCTTCTCCTCTGGGGACATCCATTTATGGTATGAGTGGAGGTAGATTATCAGCTGGTGTCAGACAGCCCTTGTTTGTTCCGGGCGACCTACACGATTGGGATGGCCTCAGGGACTTTGGAGTTTTCTCCTAATTTGTACGATTTTGGACAATGGAATGGGCAGAATTCCCATGGATTGGTAGGTACCGTCCTAATGTGTGGCTCCAGGGGCCCCAGCCTGGAGGGTGTGTGGCCCTGGACATTGAGGACAGAAGTCTGAAAACACAAACTCAGCTTAGGTTTGGGGACGTAGGTATGGCAGGCACGATCAACAAAACATGAGAAGAACTCTTCAGGATATAAAGAAAGTGCGAGTCTGAGGCGCTTGCTCAGGTTTTTGTCTCTGGATTTTGTATCAGCGATGGCACAATCTACAGACCTGAATCGAGATCTCGTGCATCTGAAGTCAGGGCGAGGATCAGACGATCGCTCAAGTTGGTGTTTCTGTCCCTGATGGCCCCTTCACGAAGGGGCGGCATCACGAGGCCATGGAGTTTTCCCACGATGGGATTTGTGAGAAGCTCCAAACTGCAAAGTGTCTTCTGCAGGACAATTGAGACCTGTTGTTTGGCTCCAGGCCAATGATTCTGAGCCGGGTTCTAAGGATGCATGGCTGGGTAGCCCAACTCGCATTCCAATTGTCTCCTAGAAACAAGACAGGTTAGATCTGCTGGATCTGGGGGATCAACCGAGGAGGCTGAGTTGAAATGGACTCTCCTATGGATGGGTCCTAATGTGCTTTTGTGTCTATGGAGACCTTGGAATTAAGCGGTAGCACTGGGGCCCTGAAGGGCTCTCCTAAACAGAGGCTTTGACACAGCTTCAACGTGCAAGTTTCCCATGTGTAGATGAGATGTTTTCTGATGGGTGAGTCAAGAAACAGCCATATGCTGGTATTGAAATCCAGGCCTCTGAGGAGAGATGCCTGGAAACCAAAGCAATGGATATGATTAGTGCCTAGGGGCCTGTTCTTTCCTTTTTACCTCTGGGGACATCTGTCTATGGGTCTGAGTACAGGTAGGTGCTCAGATGGGCTCAGATTGCCCCTGTTTTACCTGGGAAGCCACCACTAATGAGATCGATCAGGGACTTTGGAGGTTTATCCTATTAGAAGGGATGTGGCCATTGGAATAGGCACACACAATTCCCTTGGAGAGGGCAAGTACAGTCCTCAGGTTTGCCTCAGGGGCCTGAGCCTGTAGGTTGTGTAGGCCAGGGCTGTTTGGACAGTTGTCTGAAAACACAAACTTGGCTTATGTTTCAGGTCATAGGTATGGCAGGACTTATCTACAGACCATGAGGAGAACTTTTCGGGATTTGAGAAAAGGGCGAGTGTGAGGCTCTTGCTCAAGTTTTTGTCTCTGGATATCGTGTCACTCATGGTCGTGAAATTTCTGGATGACTTCATGGGAAATGGACGAGTCTTACTCCCTGGTGGTTTGGCCCAGTGCAAAGCGTTTGGGGTCACTCTGTGGGATGGAAGAAGTCCGGTTTTGGTTTTTTTGTTGTTTTTTTTTTTTTTTTGATGTTGTTTTCTTTTTAACCTCAGGTGTCCCACCTAATGAGGGATTCCAGAGTAGAGCCCTGGGGGGGCGGGTGACGGGACAATCAGAAATCTGGTTAAAAATTAGGGCTTAGGGACATATAAAGGCCATTATCACATCTAATGGTCCAGTCACTGAGAGGACTTACTAGAGGACAGGACTCATGCTGAGGGTCACAATGCGTGTTTATGCCCTTGTCGCACTCAAGAATGGGCGGGGCCTCAGGGTGAATGCTGGTTTCTCCTACACTGAACGTTGGATGACGTGCCAACCACAAGGTTTCTTACCATGGGTAAGGAGGTGTTCTGATTTCTGCATAACACTCACCTCTGGGCAGTGATTGGAGATAAGGTCTCGGTTCTGAGGACTGAAATCTGAGGTACGGAAGAGATGATGACCTAAGGCCATGGCGGGTCTTATGTGCTCAGTGTGCGGTCTGCTTTCTGGGTGTTGGTCAGGAGGTCCGGGCTCAGGTTGTGTCCGACATTGCATTAGTGCCCCGGTTAGACTATATAATTAGGGTGAAGTCGAGTGCTGTGAAGGTTTATCCTCATTGAAGTTGCCTGGGCAGCTCATGAGGCAATAATTTTATTCTAGAGGGCAGGCAGAGTGCTGCATTGTGGGTCCGTTATTGCCAAACTTGAGGGCTTCGGGGGCAGGAGTGTGAGGACGGAAGTCTGAGAAGACAAGCTAGACTTGGGTTTCAGGCCGAGGGCACGGCAGGTACTCCCTGCAGATCTGAACCAATACTCATGCATCTGAAGTCAGGGCGAGGATCAGACGTTGGCTCAGGTCGGAGTTTCCGTGCATGACGGCTGCTTCATGAAGGGAGCGGAATCTCGAGGCCATTGAAGTTTTCCCACGTTGTGAGTTGTGGGATGCCCCCTTCAAGGATTCCTTCTGCGGGACAATTGAGACCTGTTGGACAGCTCCAGGACATCCCATATGGAATGACTCCAGAGCACCGTTCGAGGATGGATGCTTGGGAAGCCCGCCTCGCATTCCAATTGTCTCCTAGCAACAAGACAGTTTAGATCTGATGGCTCTGCGGGAGCGACCGGGGTGGTTGAGTTGAAATGGACTCCCATGAGGATGGGTCCTAATGTGTTTTTGTGTCCATGAGGGCCTTGGAATGGGGCGGTGGCACCGGGACCCTGAAGTACTCTCCTATGCTTTGGACATGGCTCCCATGCACAGGTTTCCTTGTGGAGACGAGATGAGTTCTGCTGGGTGCCTCAGCAAAATTCCCATGCTCGTATTGGAATCAGGCTTTTGAGGAGACATGCCTGTAAACCAAGGCAATGGATTCTATTATGGCCTAGGGTCCTGTCTGGTTCAATCTTCTCCTCTGGGGACATCCATTTATGGTATGAGTGGAGGTAGATTATCAGCTGGTGTCAGACAGCCCTTGTTTGTTCCGGGCGACCTACACGATTGGGATGGCCTCAGGGACTTTGGAGGTTTCTCCTAATTTGTATGATGTTGGACAATGGAATGGGCAGAACTCCCATGGATTGGTAGGCACAGTCCTAATGTGTGGCTCCAGGGGCCCCAGCCTGGAGGGTGTGTGGCCCTGGCCTTTGAGGATAGAAGTCTGTAAACACAAACTCAGCTTAGGTTTGGGGACGTTGGTATGGCAGATCCGATCTACAAACCATGAGAAGAACTCTTCAGGATATGAAGAAAGTGCGAGTCGGAGGCGCTTGCTCAGGTTTTTGTCTCTGGATTTTGTATCAGCGATGGCACAATCTACAGACCTGAATCGAGATCTCGTGCATCTGAAGTCAGGGCGAGGATCAGACGATCGCTCAAGTTGGTGTTTCTGTCCCTGATGGCCCCTTCACGAAGGGGCGGCATCACGAGGCCATGGGGGTTTTCCCACGATGGGATTTGTGATAAGCTCCAAACTGCAAAGTGTCTTCTGCAGGACAATTGAGACCTGTTGTTTGGCTCCAGGCCAATGATTCTGAGCCGGGTTCTAAGGATGCATGGCTGGGTAGCCCACCTCGCATTCCAATTGTTTCCTAGAAACAAGACAGGTTAGATCTGCTGGATCTGGGGGATCAACCGAGGAGGCTGAGTTGAAATGGACTCTCCTATGGATGGGTCCTAATGTGCTTTTGTGTCTATGGAGACGTTGGAATGAAGCGGTGGCACTGGGGCCCTGAAGGGTTCTCCTAAACAGAGGCTTTGACACAGCTCCAACGTGCAAGTTTCCCATGTGTAGATGAGATGTTTTCTGATGGGTGAGTCAAGAAACAGCCATATGCTGGTTTTGAAATCCAGGCCTCTGAGGAGAGATGCCTGGAAACAAAAGCAATGGATATGATTAGTGCCTAGGGGCCTGTTCTTTCCTTTTTACCTCTGGGGACATCTGTCTATGGGTCTGAGTACAGGTAGGTGCTCAGATGGGCTCAGATTGCCCCTGTTTTACCTGGAAAGCCACCAATAATGAGATGGATCAGGGACTGTGGAGGTTTATCCTATTAGAAGGGATGTGGCCATTGGAATAGGCACAGACAATTCCCTTGGAGAGGGCAAGTACAGTCCTCAGGTTTGGCTTCAGGGGCCTGAGCCTGTAGGTTGTGTAGGCCAGGGCTTTTTGGATCGTTGTCTGAAAACACAAACTTGGCTTATGTTTCAGGTCATAGGTATGGCAGGACTTATCTACAGAACATGAGGAGAACATTTCGGGATTTGAGAAAAAGGTGAGTGTTAGGCTCTTGCTCAAGTTTTTGTCTCTGGATATCGTGTCACTCATGGTCGTGAAATTTCTGGATGACCTCATGGGAAGTGGACGAGTAGTACTTCCTGGTGGTTTGGTCCAGTCCAAAGCGTTTGGGGTCACTCTGTGGGATGGAAGAATTCTTTTTTTTTTTTTTTTTTGATGTTGTTTTCTTTTTAACCTCAGGTGTCCCACCGAATGAGGGATTCCAGAGTAAAGCCCTGGGGGGGGAGGTGACTGGACAATCAGAAATCTAGTTAAAAATTGGGGCTTAGGGACATATCAAGCCCATTATCACATCTAAAGGTCCAGTCACAGAGACGACTTACTAGAGGACAGGACTCATGCTGAGGGTCACAATGCATGTATATGCCCTTGTCGCACTCAAGAATGGGCGGGGCCTCAGGGTGAATGCTGGTTTCTCCTACACTGAACGTTGGACGACATGCCAACCACAACGTTTCTTACCATGGGTAAGGAGGTATTCTGATTTCTGCATCAAACTCACCCCTGGGCAGTGATTGGAGATAATGTCTCGGTTCTGAGGCCTGAAAACGGAGGTAGGGAAGAGATGATGACCTAAGGCCATGGCGGGTCTTATGTGCTCAGTGTGCGGTCTGCTTTCCGGGTGTTGGTCAGGAGGTCCGGGCTCAGGTTGTGTCCGACAGTGCATTAGTGCCCAGGTTAGACTATATAATTTGGGTGAAGTCGAGTGCTGTGGAGGTTTATCCTCATTGAAGGTGCCTGGGCAGCTCATGAGGCAATAATTTTTTTGTAGAGGGCAGGCAGAGTGCTGCATTGTGGGTCCGTTATTGCCAAACTTGAGGGCTTCGGGGGCAGGAGTGTGAGGACGGAAGTCTGAGAAGACAAGCTAGACTTGGGTTTCAGGCCGAGGGCACGGCAGGTACTCCCTGCAGATCTGAACCAATACTCATGCATCTGAAGTCAGGGCGAGTTCAGACGTTGGCTCAGGTCGGAGTTTCCGTGCATGACGGCCGCTTCATGAAGGGAGCGGAATCTGAGGCCACTGAATTTTTCCCACGTTGGGAGTTTTGGGATGCACCCTTCAAGGATTCCTTCTGCGGGACAATTGAGACCTGTTGGACAGCTCCAGGACATCCCATATGGAATGACTCCAGAGCACCGTTCGAGGATGGATGCCTGGGAAGCCCGCCTCGCATTCCAATTGTCTCCTAGCAACAAGACAGTTTAGAGCTGATGGCTCTGTGGGAGCAACCGGGGTGGCTGAGTTGAAATGGACTTTCCCGAGGATGGTTCCTAATGTGTTTTTGTGTACATGAGGGCTTTGGAATGGGGCGGTGACCCCGGGACCCTGAGTACTCTCCTATGCTTTGGATGGCTCCCATGCACAGGTTTCCTTGTGGAGACGAGATGAGTTCTGCTAGGTGCCTCAGCAAAACCCCTATGCTCGTATTGGAATCAGGCTTTTGAGGAGACATGCCTGTAAACCAAGGCATTGGATCCTATTATAGCCTAGGGTCCTGTGTGGTTCAATCTTCTCCTCTGGGGACATCCATGTGTAGTCTGAGTGGTGGTAGATTATCAGCTGGTGTCAGACAACCCATCTTTGTTCCGGGTGACCTACACAATTGGGATGGCCTCAGGGACTTTGGAGGTTTCTCCTAATTTGTACGATTTTGGACAATGGAATGGGCAGAATTCTCATGGATTGGTAGGCACAGTCCTAATGTGTGGCTCCAGGGGCCCCAGCCTGGAGGGTGTGTGGCCCTGGACATTGAGGACAGAAGTCTGAAAACACAAACTCAGCTTAGGTTTGGGGACGTAGGTATGGCAAGACCAATCTACAAACCATGAGAAGAACTCTTCAGGATATGAAGAAAGAGCGAGTCTGAGGCGCTTGCTCAGGCTTTTGTCTCTGGATTTTGTATCAACGATGTCCGTGGTATATGGGGAGGCATCATGGGACATGGACGAATATTCCTCTCTGTGGATTTGGCCCGGTCCCAATTGTTTTTCGTCAAGCTGTGGGATGGAGGTCCCCTTTCAGGTTTGTTACCTTAGGTGTCCCAAAGAAAGAGGAATTCCATGCAGAGCCCTAGGGAAGTGAGAAGGGACCACCCAAATATGGTTAAAAATTTGGGCCTAGGGGCATGCAAGGCCCAATATGCTGTCTCTTCATCAGCCACTGAGAGACCTTACTTGAAGACTGGTCTCAGGCTTAGAGTCACAATGTGTGTTTGTGACCAATGTGTCCCGGGAGCATGGGCGGGGCCTCATGGGCCACACTGGTTTCAACTGCACTGGACTTTGGACAACATACCAATCACAAGCTCTCTTGCCATGGGTAAGGATTTCTGATTTCTGCATCATTTTCAAACCTGGGCAGTGGTTGGAAATAAGGTCTAGGTTCCGAAGCATGAAAACCGCACTTGGGAAGAGATGACGACCAAAGGCCATGGCGGGTCTGAAGTGCTCACTGTGCGGTCAGCCGCCTGGGTGTTGGTCAGGAGGTTCGGGCTCATTTGTGTCACACTGTGCATTAGTGCTCAGGTTAGACTATATATTTTGGGTACAGTCGAGTGCCGTGTAGGTTTATCCTCATTTGAGGTGCCTGGGCTGTTCATTAGGCCAGATATTTTTTTAGAGGGCAGGCAGAGTGCTGCATTGTGGGTCCGGAATTGCCAAACTTGAGGGCTTCTGGGCCAGGAGTGTGAGGACAGAAGTCTGAGAACACAAGCTACACTTGGGCTTCAGGCCGAGGGCATGGCAGTTACCCCCCTGGAGATCTGAACCAATATCTCATGCATCTGAAGTCACGGCAAGGATCAGACGTTGGATCAGATTGGAGTTTCTGTGCAAGACTGCCCCTTCATGAACAGAGCGGAATCTCAAGGCCATGCAGGTTTTCCAACATTGGGGTTGTGGGATGCCCCCTTCAAGGATTCCTTCTGCGGGATAATAGAGACCTGTTGGGCAGCTCCAGGACATCCCATATGGAATGACGCCAGAGCAACTTTGGAGGATGGATGCCAGGGAAGCCCGCCTCGCATTCCAATTGTCTCATAGCAACAAGAGAGTTGAGATCGGATGGCTCTGCGGGAGAAACCTTGGTGGCTGTGTTGAAATGGACTTTCCTGAGGATGGGGCCTAATATGTGTTTGTGTCCATGAGGGCCTTGGAATGGGGAGGTGGCACCAGGACCCTGAAGTATTCTCCTAAGCTTTTGACATAGCTCCCATGCACAAGTTTCAATTTGGAGACGAGATTTGTTCTGATGGGTGCCTCAGGAAACCCCTTATGATGGTATTGGAATTCAGGCTTTTGAGGAGACATGCCTGTAAACGAAAGCAATGGATCCGATTATGGCCTACGGCCTGTCTGGTTCAATCTTCTTCTCTGGGGATATCCATCTATGGAATGAGTGGAGGTAGATGCTCACCTGGTGTCAGACCGCCCTTGTTTGTCCCCGGATACCTACAGTATTGGGATGGCCTCGGGGACTTTGGAGAGTTCTCCTAATTCGTATGATTTTGGACAATGGAATGGGCAGAATTCCCATGGATTGGGTAGGCACAGTCCTAATGTGTGGCTCCAGGGGCCCCAGCCTGGAGGGTGTGTGGCCCAGGACTTTGAGGACAGAATTCTGAAAACACAAACTCAGCTTAGGTTTGGGGACGTAGGTTTGGCAAGCCCAATCTACAAACCATGAGAAGAACTCTTCAGTTGATGAAGAAAGAGCGATTCTGAGGAATTGCTCAGGCGTTTGTCTCTGGATTTTGTATCAACGATGGCCGTGGAATGTTGGTAGGCCTCATGGGCCATGGACGAATCTTCCTCTCTGTGGATTTGGCCCAGTCCCAATTTTTTTCGTCAATCTGTGGGAAGGGAGGTCTCCTTTCAGGTTTATTACCTCAGGTGTCCGAACCAAAGAGGAATTCCAAAGAGGAGGCCTGGGGAAGAGTGAAGGGACAAACCAAACTATGGTTAAAAATTGGGGCCTACGGGCATGGCAGGCCCAATATGCTGTCTCTTCATCCAGCAACTGAGGCCTTACTTGATAACTGGGCACAGGCTGAGGGTCACAATGTGTGTTTGTGACCAATGTGGCCTGCGAGCATGGGCGCGGCTCATGGGCCACACTGGTTTCAACTACACTGGAATTTGGACAACATGCCAATCACAAGGTCTCTTGCCATGGGGAAGGTGTTCTGATTTCTGCATCATTTTCAACCCTGGGCAGTGGTTGGAGATAACGTCCAGGTCCTGAAGCCTGAAAAGCAGCAGTTGGGAAGAGATGACGACCTAAGGCCATGGCGGGTCTGATAAGCTCAGTGAGCGGTCAGCTGCCTGGGTTTTGGTCAGGAGGTTCTGGCTCAGGTTGTGTCAGACAGTGCATTAGTGCCCAGGTTAGACTATAAAATTTGGTACAGTCGAGTGCCGTGTAGGTTTATCCTCATTTGCGGTGCCTGGGCAGCTCATTAGGCATGATATTTTTTCTAGAGGGCAGGCAGAGTGCTGCATTGTGGTTCCGAAATTGACAAAAGTGAGGGCCTCTGGGCCAGGAGTGTTAGGACAGGAGTCTGAGAACACAAGCTCGACTTTGGCTTCAGGCCGAGGACACGGCAGGTACACCCGCAGATCTGAACAAATATCTCAAGCATCTGAAGTCACGGCGAGGATCAGACGTTGGCTCAGGTTGGAGTTTCTCTGCATGACTGACCCTTCATGAACGGAGCGGAATCTCAAGGCCATGGAGGTTTTCCCACGTTGGGAGTTGTGGGATGCCCCCTTCAAGGATTCCTTCTGCAGGACAATTGAGACCTGTTGGGCAGCTCCAGGACATCCCATATGGAATGACTCCATCGCACCATTGGAGGATGGATGGCCGGAAGCCTGCCTCGCATTCCAATTGTCTCCTAGCAATACATTTGAGATCGGATGGCTCTGTGGGAGCAACCGGGGTGGCCTAGATGAAATGGACTTTCCTGAGCTTGGGGTCTAATGTGTGTTTGTGTCCATGGGGGCCTTGGAATGGGGCGGTGGCACCGGGACCCTGAAGTATTCTCCTAAGCTTTTGACATAGCTCCCATGCACAAGTTTCCTTTTGGAGACGAGATTTGTTCTGATGGGTGCCTCGGGAACCCCTTATGCTGGTATTGGAATCCTGTCTTTTGAGGAGACATGCCTGTAAACCAAATCAATGGATCCGATTATGGCCTAGGGTCCTGTCTGGTTCAATCTTATTCTCTGGTGATATCCATCGAAGGAATGTGTGGAGGTAGATGCTCAACTGGTGTTAGACCTCCCTTGTTTGTCCCCGGAGACCTACACTATTGGGATGGCCTCGGGGTCTTTGGAGAGTTCTCTTAATTTTTAAGATTTTGGACAATGGAATGGGGAGAATTCCCATGGATTGGGCAGGCACAGTCCTCATGTGTGGCTCCAGGGGCCCCAGCCTTGACGGTGTGTGGCCCAGGACTTTGAGGACAGAAGTCTGAAAACCCAAACTCAGGTTAGGTTTGGGGACGTAGGTATGGCAGCCCAATCTACAAACCATGAGAAGAACTCTTCAGGATATGAAGAAAGAGTGATTCTGAGGAACTTGCTTAGCCTTTAGTCTCTGGATTTTGTATCATCGATGGCCGTGGAATGTGGGGAGTCCTCATGGGCCATGGACGAATTTTCCTCTCTGTGGATTTGGCCCGACCCAAATTGTTTTACGTCAATCTGTGGAATGGGAAGACTCCTTTCAGTTTCATTACCTCAGGTGTCGAACAAAAGAGGAATTCCAAAGCAGAGCCCTGTGAAAGAGTGAAGGTACAACCCAAACTACGGTAAAAATTGCGGCCTAGGTGCATGGCAGGCCCAATATGCTGTCTCTTCATCCAGCCACTGAGAGGCCTTACTTGAGGACTGAGCTAAGGCTGAGGGTCACAATGATTGTTTGTGATCAATTTTCCCCGCGAGCATGGGCGGGGCCTCATGGGCCACACTTTTTTCAACTACACTGAACTTTGAACAACATGCCAATCAAAAGGTCTCTTGCCATGGGGAAGGAGTTCTGATTTCTGCATTATTTTCAACCCTGGGCAGTGGTTGTAGATAATGTCTAGATTCTGAGTCCTGAACCGTAGTTAGGAAGAGATGACGAACTAAAACCATGGCAGGTCTGATTTGCTCACTGTGCGGTCAGCTGCCTGGGTTTTGGTCAGGAGGCTCAGCTTCAGGTTGTGTCAGACAGTGTATTAGTGCCCAGGATAGACTATATCATTTGGGTACAGTCGAGTTCCGTGTAGGTTTATCCTCATTTGAGGTGCCTGGGCAGCTCAATAGGCAAGATATTTTTTCTAGAGGGCAGGCAGAGTGCTGCATTGTGGGTCCGTAATTGCCAAACTTGAGGGCTTCTGGGCCAGGAGTGTGAGGACAGAAGTCTGAGAACACAAGCTCGAATTGGGCTTCAGGCCGAGGACACAGAAGGTACACCCGCAGATCTGAACCAATATCTCAAGCATCTGAAGTCACAGCGAGGATCAGACGTTGGCTCAGGTTGGAGTTTCTGTGCATGACTGCCTCTTCATGAACGGAGCGGAATCTCAAGGCCTTGGAGGTTTTCCCACGTAGGGAGTTGTGGGATGCCCCCTTCAAGGATTCCTTCTGCCTGACAATTGAGACCTGTTGGGGAGCTCCAGGACATGCCATATGGAATGACTCCAGAGCAGCGTTGGAGGATGGATGCCAGGGAAGCCCGCCTCGCATTCCAATTGTCTCCTAGAAACAATACAGTTGAGATCGGATAGCTCTGCGGGAACAACAAGGGTGGCTGTTGAAATGGACATTCCTGAGGATGGGTCCTAATGTGTGTTTGTGTCCATGAGGGCCTTGGAATGGGGCGGTGGCACCGGGACCCTAAGTATTCTCCTAAGCTTTTGACATAGCTCCAATGCACAAGTTTCCTTGTGGAGACGAGATTTGTTCTTATGGGTGCCTCCGGAAACCCCCTATGCTGGTATTGGATTCCAGACTTTTGAGGAGACATGCCTGTAAACCAAAGCAATGGTTCCGATTATGGCCTAGGGTCCTGTGTAGTTCAATTTCTTCTCTGGGGACATCCATCTATGGTATGAGTGGAGGTAGATTTCAGCTGGTGTCAGACCGCCCTTGTTTATGCTGGGAGACCTATACTTTTGGGATGGCCTCGGGTACATTGGAGAGTTCTGCTAATTTGTACGATTTTGGAAAATGTAGTGGGCAGAATTCCCACGTATTGGGTAGGCACAGTCCTAATATGTGGCTCCAGGGGCCCCAGCCTGGAGGGTGTGTGGCCCAGGACTTTGAGGACAGAAGTCTGAAAACACAAACTCAGCTTAGGTTTGGGGACGTAGGTATGGCAGGCCGAATCTACAAACCATGAGAAGAACTCTTCAGGATATGAAGAAAGAGCGAATCTGCGGCGCTTCCTCAGGCTTTTGTCTCTGGATTTTGTATCAACGATGGCAGTGGAATGTGGGGAGGCCTCATGGTCCATGGACGAATCTTCCTATCTGTGGATTTGGTCCAGTCCCAATTGTTTTTCGTCAAGCTGTGGGATGGGAGGTCTCCTCTCAGTGTTGTTACCTAATGTGCCCCCACCAAAGAGGAATTGCAAACCAGAGGCCTAGGGAAGAGTGAAGGGACAACCCAAACTATGGTTAAAAATTGGGGCATATGGGCATGGCAGGCCCAATATGCTGTCTCTCCATCCAGCCACTGAGAGGACTTACTTGAGGACTGGGCTGAGCTGAGAGTCACAATGTGTGTTTGTGACCAATGTGGCCCGCGAGCATGGCCGGGTGCTCATGGGCTACACTGGTTTCAACTACACTGAACTTTGGACAAGATGCCAATCAGAAGGTCTCTTGCCATGGTGAAGGAGTTCTGATTTCTGCATCATTTTCAACCCTGGGCAGTGGTTGGAGATAAGGTCTAGGTTCTGAAGCCTGAATACCGCAGTTGGGAAGAGATGACAACCTAGGCCTTGGCGGGACTGATGTGCTCACTGTGCGGTCAGCTGCTGGGTCTTGGTCAGGAGGCTCAGCTTCAGGTTGTGTCAGACAGTGTATTAGTGCCCTAGTTAGACTATATAATTTGGGTACCGTCGAGTGCCGTGTAGATTTATTCTCATTTGAGGAGCCTGGGCTGCTCATTAGGAAAGATATTTTTTCTAGAGGGCAGGCAGAGTGCTGCATTGTGGGTCCGGAATTGCCAAACATGAGGGCTTCTGGGCCAGGAGTGTGAGGACAGAAGTCTGAGAACACAAGCTCGAATTGGGCTTCAGGCCGAGGACACAGAAGGTACACCCGCAGATCTGAACCAATATCTCAAGCATCTGAAGTCACGGCGAGGATCAGACGTTGGCTCAGGTTGGAGTTTCTGTGCATGACTGCCCCTTCATGAACGGAGCGGAATCTCAAGGCCTTGGCGGTTTTCCCACGTAGGGAGTTTTGGGATGCCCCCTTCAATGATTCCTTCTACCTGACAATTGAGACCTGTTGGGCATCTCCAGGACATGCCATATGGAATGACTCCAGAGCAGCATTCGAGGATGGATGCCAGGGAAGCCCGCCTCGCATTCCAATTGTCTCCTAGAAACAATACAGTTGAGATCGGATAGCTCTGCGGGAACAACAAGGGTGGCTGTTGAAATGGACATTCCTGAGGATGGGTCCTAATGTGTATTTGTGTCCATGAGGGCCTTGGAATGGGTCAGTGGCACCGGGACCCTGAAGTATTCTCCAAAGCTTTTGACATAGCTCCAATGCACAAGTTTCCTTGTGGAGACGAGATTTGTTCTGATGGGTGCCTCCGGAAACCCCCTATGCTGGTATTGGATTCCAGACTTTTGAGGAGACATGCCTGTAAACCAAAGCAATGGTTCCGATTATGGCCTAGGGTCCTGTGTAGTTCAATTTCTTCTCTGGGGACATCCATCTATGGTATGAGTGGAGGTAGATTTCAGCTGGTGTCAGACCGCCCTTGTTTGTGCTGGGAGACCTATACTATTGGGATGGCCTCGGGTACATTGGAGAGTTCTGCTAATTTGTACGATTTTGGAAAATGAAGTGGGCAGAATTCCCACGTATTGGGTAGGCACAGTCCTAATATGTGGCTCCAGGGGCCCCAGCCTGGAGGGTGTGTGGCCCAGGACTTTGAGGACAGAAGTCTGAAAACACAAACTCAGCTTAGGTTTGGGGACGTAGGTATGGCAGGCCGAATCTACAAACCATTAGAAGAACTCTTCAGGATATGAAGAAAGAGCGAATCTGCGGCGCTTCCTCAGGCTTTTGTCTCTGGATTTTGTATCAACGATGGCAGTGGAATGTGGGGAGGCCTCATGGTCCATGGACGAATCTTCCTATCTGTGGATTTGGTCCAGTCCCAATTGTTTTTCGTCAAGCTGTGGGATGGGAGGTCTCCTCTCAGTGTTGTTACCTAATGTGCCCCCACCAAAGAGGAATTGCAAACCAGAGGCCTAGGGAAGAGTGAAGGGACAACCCAAACTATGGTTAAAAATTGGGGCATATGGGCATGGCAGGCCCAATATGCTGTCTCTCCATCCAGCCACTGAGAGGACTTACTTGAGGACTGGGCTGAGCTGAGAGTCACAATGTGTGTTTGTGACCAATGTGGCCCGCGAGCATGGCCGGGTGCTCATGGGCTACACTGGTTTCAACTACACTGAACTTTGGACAAGATGCCAATCAGAAGGTCTCTTGCCATGGTGAAGGAGTTCTGATTTCTGCATCATTTTCAACCCTGGGCAGTGGTTGGAGATAAGGTCTAGGTTCTGAAGCCTGAATACCGCAGTTGGGAAGAGATGACAACCTAGGCCTTGGCGGGACTGATGTGCTCACTGTGCGGTCAGCTGCTGGGTCTTGGTCAGGAGGCTCAGCTTCAGGTTGTGTCAGACAGTGTATTAGTGCCCTAGTTAGACTATATAATTTGGGTACCGTCGAGTGCCGTGTAGATTTATTCTCATTTGAGGAGCCTGGGCTGCTCATTAGGAAAGATATTTTTTCTAGAGGGCAGGCAGAGTGCTGCATTGTGGGTCCGGAATTGCCAAACATGAGGGCTTCTGGGCCAGGAGTGTGAGGACAGAAGTCTGAGAAGACAAGCTAGACTTGGGCTTCAGGCCGAGGGCACGGCAGGTACCCCCTGCAGATCTGAAACAATATCTCATGCATCTGAAGTCACGGTAAGGATCAGACGTTGGATCAGGTTGGAGTTTCTGTGCATGACTGCCCCTTCATGAACGGAGCGGATTCTCAAGGCCATGGAGGTTTTCCCACGTTGGGAGTTTTGGGATGCCCCCTTCAATGATTCCTTCTGCAGGACAATTGAGATCTGTTGGGCAGCTCCAGGACATCCCATATGGAATGACGCCAGAGCACCGTTGGAGGATGGATGCCAGGGAAGCCCGCCTCGCATTCCAATTGTCTCCTAGCAACAAGAGAGTTGAGATCGGATGGTTCTGCGGGAGCAACCGGGGTGGCTGAGTTGAAATGGACTTTCCTGAGGATGGGGCCTAATGTGTGTTTGTGTCCATGAGTACCTTGGAATGGGGAGGTGGCACCAGGACACTGAAGAATTCTCCTAAACTTTTGAAATAGCTCCCATGCCCAAGTTTCCTTGTGGAGACGAGATTTTTCTGATGGGTGTCAGGAAACCCCCTATGCTTGTATTGGAATTCAGGCTTTTGAGGAGACAAGCCTGTAAACCAAGGCAATGGATGCGATTATGGCCTAGGGTACTGTCTGGTTCAAGCTACTTCTCTGGGGATATCCATCTATGGAATGAGTGGAGGTAGATGCTCACCTGTTGTCAGACCGCCCTTGTTTGTCCCCGGCGACCTACACTATTAGGATGGCCTCGGGATTTTGGAAGGTTCTCCTAATTTGTACGATTTCGACAAAGGAATGGGCAGAATTCCCATCGATTGGGTAGACACTGTCCTAATTAGTGGCTGCAGGGGCCCCAGCCGGGAGGGTGTGTGGCCCAGGTCTTTGAGGACAAAAGTCTGAGAACACAAACTCAGCTTAGCTTTGAGGACGTAGGTATGGCAGGCCCAATCTACAAACCATGAGAAGAACTCTTCAGGATATGAAGAAAGAATTAATCTGAGGCGCTTGCTCAGGCTTTTGTCTCTGGATTTTGTATCAATGATGGCCGTCGAATGTGGGGAGGCCTCATGGGCAATGGACGAATCTTCCTCTCTTTGGATTTGGTTTGTTCCCAATTGTTTTTCGTCAAGCTGTGGGATGGGAAGTCTCCTTTCAGGTTTGTTACCTCAAGTGTCCCAACCAAAGAGGAATTCCAAAGCAGAGCCCTAGGGAAGAGTGAAGGGACAACCCAAACTATGGTTAAAATATTGGGCCTAGGGGATGGCAGGCCCAATATGCTGTCTGTTCATCCAGCCACTGAGAGGTCTTACTTGAAGACTGGGCTCAGGCTGAGAGTCACAATGTATGTTTGTGACCATTGTGGCCTGCGAGCCTGGCCGGGGCCTCATGGGCTACACTGGTTTCAACTAAACTGAACTTTGGAGAAGATGCCAATCACAAGATCTCTTGCATGGTTAAGGTGTTCTGATTTCTGCATCATTTTTAACCCTGGGCAGTGGTTGGAGATAAGGTATAGCTTCTGAAGCCTAAAAAACGGCATTTGGGAAGAGATGACAACCAAAGGCCTTGGCGGGTCTGATTTGCTCACTGTGCGGTCAGCTGCCTGGGTGTTGGTCAGGAGGTTGGGACTCAGATTGTGTCACACAGTGCATTAGTGCTCAGGTTAGACTATATAGTTTGGGTACAGTCGAGTGCCGTGTAGGTTTATCCTCATTTGAGGTGCCTGGGCTGCTCATTAGGAAAGATATTTTTTTAGAGGGCAGGCAGAGTGCTGCATTGTGGGTCCGGAATTGCCAAACTTGATGGCTTCTGGGGCAGGAGTGTGAGGACAGAAGTCTGAGAACACAAGCTAGACTTGGGCTTCAGGCCGAGGGCACGGCAGGTACCCCCTGCAGATCTGAACCAATATGTCATGCATCTGAAGTCACGGCGAAGATCAGACGTTGGCTCAGGTTGGAATTTCTGTGCATGACTGCCCCTTCATGAACGAAGCAGAATCTCAAGGCCATGGAGGTTTTCCCCACGTTGGGAGTTGTGGGAAGCCTCCTCAAGGATTCCTTCTGCGGGACAATAGAGACCTGTTGGGAGCTCCAGGATATCCCATATGGAATGACGCCAGAGCCCCATTGGAGGATGGATGCCAGGGAAGCCCGCCTCGCATTCCAATTGTCTCCTAGCAACAAGAGAGTTGAGATCGGATGGCTCTGCATGAGTAACCGATTGGCCCAGTTGAAATGGTCTTCCTGATGATGGGGCCTAATGTGTGTTTGTGAAAATGAGGGCCTTGGAATGGGGAGGGGGCACCAGGACCCTGAAGTATTCTTCTAAGCTTTTGACATAGCTCCCATGCACAAGTTTCCTTGTGGAGACGAGATTTTTCTGATGGGTGCCTCAGGATACCCCCTTTGCTCGTATTGGAATCCAGGCTTTTGAGGTGATATGCCTATAAACCAAAGCAATGGATCCGATTATGCCCTAGGCCCTGTCTGGTTCAATCTTTAACTCTGGGGACATCCATCTATGATATGAGTGGAGGTAGATGCTCAGCTGGTGTCAGATCCCCCTTGTTTGTCCCGGGAGACCTACACTATAAGCAGGGACTCAGGAATTTGTAGGGTCCTCTTATTTTGTACGATTTTAGACAATGGAATGTGCAGAATTCCCATGGATTGGTTAGGAACAGTCCTAATGAGTGGCTCCAGGGGCCCCAGCCTGGAGGGTGTGTGACCCAGGACTTTGAGGACAGAAGTCTGAAAACACAAACTCAGCATAGGTTGGGGACGTACGTATGGGTGGCCCAATCTACAAACCATTAGAAGAACTCCTCAGGATATTAAGAAAGACCAAATCTGAGGCGCTTGCTCATGCTTTTGTATCTGGATTTTGTATCAACGATGGCCGTGGAATGTGGGGAGGTCTCATGGGCCATGGACGAATCTTCCTCTCTGTGGATTTGGCCCGGTCCCAATTGTTTTTCGTCAAGCTGTGGGATGGGGGGTCTCCTTTCAGGTTTGTTACCTCAGGTGTCCCAACAAAAGAGGCATTCCAAAGCAGAGCCAACAGGAAGAGTGAAGGGACAAGCCAATCTATGGTTAAAAATTGGGGCCTAGTGGCATGGCAGGCCCAATATGCTGTCTATACATCCAGCTTCTGAGAGCCCTTAATTGAGGACTGGTCTAAAGCTGAGGGTCACAATGTGTGTTTATGACCAATGTAGCCCACGAGCATGGGCGGGGCCTCATGGGCCACACTGGTTTCAACTTCACTGAACTTTGGACAACATGCCAATAACAAGGTTTCTTGCCATGGGGAAGGAGTTCTGATTTCTGCATCATTTTCAACCCTGGGCAGTGGTTGGAGATAAGGTCTAGGTTCTGAAACCTGAAAACCGCAGTTGGGAAGGGATGACGAACGAAGGCCATGGCAAGTCTGATGTGCTCACTGTGCGGTCAGCTGCCTGAGTGTTGGTCAGGAGGTTCGGGCTCAGGTTGTGTCAGACAGTGCATTAGTGTTCAGGTTAGACTATATAATTTGGGTACAGTCGAGTGCCGTGTAGGTTTATCCTCTTTTGAGGTGCCTGGGCAGCTCATTAGGCAAGATATTTTTCATAGAGTGCAGGCAGAGTGCTGCATTGTGGGTCTGGAATTGCCAAACTTGAGGGCTTCTGGGCCAGGAGTGTGAGGACAGAAGTCTGAGAACACAAGCTAGACTTGGGCTTCAGGCCGAGGGCACGGCAGGTACCCCCTGCATATGTGAACCAATATCTCATGCATCTGAAGTCACCGCGAGGAACAGACGTTGGCTCAGGTTGGAGTTTCTGTGCATGACTGCCCCTTCATGAACGGAGCGGAATCTCAAGGCCATGGAGGTTTTCCCACGTTGGGAGTTTTGGGATGCCCCCTTCAATGATTCCTTCTGCAGGACAATTGAGATCTGTTGGGCAGCTCCAGGACATCCCATATGGAATGATGCCAGAGCACCGTTGGAGGATGGATGCCAGGGAAGCCCGCCTCGCATTCCAATTGTCTCCTAGCAACAAGAGAGTTGAGATCGGATGGTTCTGCGGGAGCAACCGGGGTGGCTGAGTTGAAATGGACTTTCCTGAGGATGGGGCCTAATGTGTGTTTGTGTCCATAGTACCTTGGAATGGGGAGGTGGCACCAGGACACTGAAGTATTCTCCTAAACTTTTGAAATAGCTCCCATGCCCAAGTTTCCTTGTGGAGACGAGATTTTTCTGATGGGTGTCAGGAAACCCCCTATGCTTGTATTGGAATTCAGGCTTTTGAGGAGACAAGCCTGTAAACCAAAGCAATGAATGCGATTATGGCCTAGGGTCCTGTCTGGTTCAAGCTACTTCTCTGGGGATATCCATCTATGGAATGAGTGGAGGTAGATGCTCACCTGTTGTCAGACCGCCCTTGTTTGTCCCCGGCGAACTACACTATTGGGATGGCCTCGGGGATTTTGGAAGGTTCTCCTAATTTGTACGATTTCGACAAAGGAATGGGCAGAATTCCCATCGATTGGGTAGACACTGTCCTAATTAGTGGCTGCAGGGGCCCCAGCCGGGAGGGTGTGTGGCCCAGGTCTTTGAGGACAAAAGTCTGAGAACACAAACTCAGCTTAGCATTGAGGACGTAGGTATGGCAGGCCCCATCTACAAACCATGAGAAGAACTCTTCAGGATATGAAGAAAGAATTAATCTGAGGCGCTTGCTCAGGCTTTTGTCTCTGGATTTTGTATCAACGATGGCCGTCGAATGTGGGGAGGCCTCATGGGCAATGGACGAATCTTCCTCTCTTTGGATTTGGTTTGTTCCCAATTGTTTTTCGTCAAGCTGTGGGATGGGAAGTCTCCTTTCAGGTTTGTTACCTCAAGTGTCCCAACCAAAAAGGAATTCCAAAGCAGAGCCCTAGGGAAGAGTGAAGGGACAACCCAAACTATGGTTTAAATTAGGGGCCTAGGGGCATGGCAGGCCCAATATGCTGTCTGTTCATCCATCCACTGAGAGGTCTTACTTGAAGACTGGGCTCAGGCTGAGAGTCACAATGTATGTTTGTGACCATTGTGGCCTGCGAGCCTGGCCGGGGCCTCATGGGCTACACTGGTTTCAACTAAACTGAACTTTGGAGAAGATGCCAATCACAAGATCTCTTGCATGGTTAAGGTGTTCTGATTTCTGCATCATTTTTAACCCTGGGCAGTGGTTGGAGATAAGGTATAGCTTCTGAAGCCTAAAAAACGGCATTTGGGAAGAGATGACAACCTAAGGCCTTGGCGGGTCTGATTTGCTCACTGTGCGGTCCGCTGCCTGGGTGTTGGTCAGGAGGTTGGGACTCAGATTGTGTCACACAGTGCATTAGTGCTCAGGTTAGACTATATAGTTTGGGTACAGTCGAGTGCCGTGTAGGTTTATCCTCATTTGAGTTGCCTGGGCTGCTCATTAGGAAAGATATTTTTTTAGAGGGCAGGCAGAGTGCTGCATTGTGGGTCCGGAATTGCCAAACTTGATGGCTTCTGGGGCAGGAGTGTGAGGACAGAAGTCTGAGAACACAAGCTAGACTTGGGCTTCAGGCCGAGGGCACGGCAGGTACCCCCTGCAGATCTGAACCAATATGTCATGCATCTGAAGTCACGGCGAAGATCAGACGTTGGCTCAGGTTGGAGTTTCTGTGCATGACTGCCCCTTCATGAACGAAGCGGAATCTCAAGGCCATGGAGGTTTTCCCCACGTTGGGAGTTGTGGGAAGCCTCCTCAAGGATTCCTTCTGCGGGACAATAGAGACCTGTTGGGAGCTCCAGGACATCCCATATGGAATGACGCCAGAGCACCGTTGGAGGATGGATGCCAGGGAGGCCGCCTCGCATTCCAATTGTCTCCTAGTAACAAGAGAGTTGAGTACGGATGGCTCTGCATGAGTAACCAATTGGCCCAGTTGAAATGGACTTCCTGAGGATGGGGCCTAATGTGTGTTTGTGAAAATGAGGGCCTTGGAATGGGGAGGTGGCACCAGGACCCTGAAGTATTCTCCTAAGCTTTTGACATAGCTCCCATGCACAAGTTTCCTTGTGGAGACGAGATTTTTCTGATGGGTGCCTCAGGAAACCCCCTATGCTCGTATTGGAATCCAGGCTTTTGAGGTGATATGCCTGTAAACCAAAGCAATGGATCCGATTATGCCCTAGGCCCTGTCTGGTTCAATCTTTAACTCTGGGGACATCCATCTATGATATGAGTGGAGGTAGATGCTCAGCTGGTGTCAGATCCCCCTTGTTTGTCCCGGGAGACCTACACTATAAGCAGGGACTCAGGAATTTGTAGGGTCCTCTTATTTTGTACGATTTTAGACAATGGAATGTGCAGAATTCCCATGGATTGGTTAGGAACAGTCCTAATGAGTGGCTCCAGGGGCCCCAGCCTGGAGGGTGTGTGACCCAGGACTTTGAGGACAGAAGTCTGAAAACACAAACTCAGCATAGGTTGGGGACGTACGTATGGGTGGCCCAATCTACAAACCATTAGAAGAACTCCTCAGGATATTAAGAAAGACCAAATCTGAGGCGCTTGCTCATGCTTTTGTATCTGGATTTTGTATCAACGATGGCCGTGGAATGTGGGGAGGTCTCATGGGCCATGGACGAATCTTCCTCTCTGTGGATTTGGCCCGGTCCCAATTGTTTTTCGTCAAGCTGTGGGATGGGGGGTCTCCTTTCAGGTTTGTTACCTCAGGTGTCCCAACAAAAGAGGCATTCCAAAGCAGAGCCAACAGGAAGAGTGAAGGGACAAGCCAATCTATGGTTAAAAATTGGGGCCTAGTGGCATGGCAGGCCCAATATGCTGTCTATACATCCAGCTTCTGAGAGCCCTTAATTGAGGACTGGTCTAAAGCTGAGGGTCACAATGTGTGTTTATGACCAATGTAGCCCACGAGCATGGGCGGGGCCTCATGGGCCACACTGGTTTCAACTTCACTGAACTTTGGACAACATGCCAATAACAAGGTTTCTTGCCATGGGGAAGGAGTTCTGATTTCTGCATCATTTTCAACCCTGGGCAGTGGTTGGAGATAAGGTCTAGGTTCTGAAACCTGAAAACCGCAGTTGGGAAGGGATGACGAACGAAGGCCATGGCAAGTCTGATGTGCTCACTGTGCGGTCAGCTGCCTGAGTGTTGGTCAGGAGGTTCGGGCTCAGGTTGTGTCAGACAGTGCATTAGTGTTCAGGTTAGACTATATAATTTGGGTACAGTCAAGTGCCGTGTAGGTTTATCCTCTTTTGAGGTGCCTGGGCAGCTCATTAGGCAAGATATTTTTCATAGAGTGCAGGCAGAGTGCTGCATTGTGGGTCCGGAATTGCCAAACTTGAGGGCTTCTGGGCCAGGAGTGTGAGGACAGAAGTCTGAGAACACAAGCTAGACTTGGGCTTCAGGCCGAGGGCACGGCAGGTACCCCCTGCATATGTGAACCAATATCTCATGCATCTGAAGTCACCGCGAGGAACAGACGTTGGCTCAGGTTGGAGTTTCTGTGCATGACTGCCCCTTCATGAACGGAGCGGAATCTCAAGGCCATGGAGGTTTTCCCACGTTGGGAGTTTTGGGATGCCCCCTTCAATGATTCCTTCTGCAGGACAATTGAGATCTGTTGGGCAGCTCCAGGACATCCCATATGGAATGATGCCAGAGCACCGTTGGAGGATGGATGCCAGGGAAGCCCGCCTCGCATTCCAATTGTCTCCTAGCAACAAGAGAGTTGAGATCGGATGGTTCTGCGGGAGCAACCGGGGTGGCTGAGTTGAAATGGACTTTCCTGAGGATGGGGCCTAATGTGTGTTTGTGTCCATAGTACCTTGGAATGGGGAGGTGGCACCAGGACACTGAAGTATTCTCCTAAACTTTTGAAATAGCTCCCATGCCCAAGTTTCCTTGTGGAGACGAGATTTTTCTGATGGGTGTCAGGAAACCCCCTATGCTTGTATTGGAATTCAGGCTTTTGAGGAGACAAGCCTGTAAACCAAAGCAATGAATGCGATTATGGCCTAGGGTCCTGTCTGGTTCAAGCTACTTCTCTGGGGATATCCATCTATGGAATGAGTGGAGGTAGATGCTCACCTGTTGTCAGACCGCCCTTGTTTGTCCCCGGCGAACTACACTATTGGGATGGCCTCGGGGATTTTGGAAGGTTCTCCTAATTTGTACGATTTCGACAAAGGAATGGGCAGAATTCCCATCGATTGGGTAGACACTGTCCTAATTAGTGGCTGCAGGGGCCCCAGCCGGGAGGGTGTGTGGCCCAGGTCTTTGAGGACAAAAGTCTGAGAACACAAACTCAGCTTAGCATTGAGGACGTAGGTATGGCAGGCCCCATCTACAAACCATGAGAAGAACTCTTCAGGATATGAAGAAAGAATTAATCTGAGGCGCTTGCTCAGGCTTTTGTCTCTGGATTTTGTATCAACGATGGCCGTCGAATGTGGGGAGGCCTCATGGGCAATGGACGAATCTTCCTCTCTTTGGATTTGGTTTGTTCCCAATTGTTTTTCGTCAAGCTGTGGGATGGGAAGTCTCCTTTCAGGTTTGTTACCTCAAGTGTCCCAACCAAAAAGGAATTCCAAAGCAGAGCCCTAGGGAAGAGTGAAGGGACAACCCAAACTATGGTTTAAATTAGGGGCCTAGGGGCATGGCAGGCCCAATATGCTGTCTGTTCATCCATCCACTGAGAGGTCTTACTTGAAGACTGGGCTCAGGCTGAGAGTCACAATGTATGTTTGTGACCATTGTGGCCTGCGAGCCTGGCCGGGGCCTCATGGGCTACACTGGTTTCAACTAAACTGAACTTTGGAGAAGATGCCAATCACAAGATCTCTTGCATGGTTAAGGTGTTCTGATTTCTGCATCATTTTTAACCCTGGGCAGTGGTTGGAGATAAGGTATAGCTTCTGAAGCCTAAAAAACGGCATTTGGGAAGAGATGACAACCTAAGGCCTTGGCGGGTCTGATTTGCTCACTGTGCGGTCCGCTGCCTGGGTGTTGGTCAGGAGGTTGGGACTCAGATTGTGTCACACAGTGCATTAGTGCTCAGGTTAGACTATATAGTTTGGGTACAGTCGAGTGCCGTGTAGGTTTATCCTCATTTGAGTTGCCTGGGCTGCTCATTAGGAAAGATATTTTTTTAGAGGGCAGGCAGAGTGCTGCATTGTGGGTCCGGAATTGCCAAACTTGATGGCTTCTGGGGCAGGAGTGTGAGGACAGAAGTCTGAGAACACAAGCTAGACTTGGGCTTCAGGCCGAGGGCACGGCAGGTACCCCCTGCAGATCTGAACCAATATGTCATGCATCTGAAGTCACGGCGAAGATCAGACGTTGGCTCAGGTTGGAGTTTCTGTGCATGACTGCCCCTTCATGAACGAAGCGGAATCTCAAGGCCATGGAGGTTTTCCCCACGTTGGGAGTTGTGGGAAGCCTCCTCAAGGATTCCTTCTGCGGGACAATAGAGACCTGTTGGGAGCTCCAGGACATCCCATATGGAATGACGCCAGAGCACCGTTGGAGGATGGATGCCAGGGAGGCCGCCTCGCATTCCAATTGTCTCCTAGTAACAAGAGAGTTGAGTACGGATGGCTCTGCATGAGTAACCAATTGGCCCAGTTGAAATGGACTTCCTGAGGATGGGGCCTAATGTGTGTTTGTGAAAATGAGGGCCTTGGAATGGGGAGGTGGCACCAGGACCCTGAAGTATTCTCCTAAGCTTTTGACATAGCTCCCATGCACAAGTTTCCTTGTGGAGACGAGATTTTTCTGATGGGTGCCTCAGGAAACCCCCTATGCTCGTATTGGAATCCAGGCTTTTGAGGTGATATGCCTGTAAACCAAAGCAATGGATCCGATTATGCCCTAGGCCCTGTCTGGTTCAATCTTTAACTCTGGGGACATCCATCTATGATATGAGTGGAGGTAGATGCTCAGCTGGTGTCAGATCCCCCTTGTTTGTCCCGGGAGACCTACACTATAAGCAGGGACTCAGGAATTTGTAGGGTCCTCTTATTTTGTACGATTTTAGACAATGGAATGTGCAGAATTCCCATGGATTGGTTAGGAACAGTCCTAATGAGTGGCTCCAGGGGCCCCAGCCTGGAGGGTGTGTGACCCAGGACTTTGAGGACAGAAGTCTGAAAACACAAACTCAGCATAGGTTGGGGACGTACGTATGGGTGGCCCAATCTACAAACCATTAGAAGAACTCCTCAGGATATTAAGAAAGACCAAATCTGAGGCGCTTGCTCATGCTTTTGTATCTGGATTTTGTATCAACGATGGCCGTGGAATGTGGGGAGGTCTCATGGGCCATGGACGAATCTTCCTCTCTGTGGATTTGGCCCGGTCCCAATTGTTTTTCGTCAAGCTGTGGGATGGGGGGTCTCCTTTCAGGTTTGTTACCTCAGGTGTCCCAACAAAAGAGGCATTCCAAAGCAGAGCCAACAGGAAGAGTGAAGGGACAAGCCAATCTATGGTTAAAAATTGGGGCCTAGTGGCATGGCAGGCCCAATATGCTGTCTATACATCCAGCTTCTGAGAGCCCTTAATTGAGGACTGGTCTAAAGCTGAGGGTCACAATGTGTGTTTATGACCAATGTAGCCCACGAGCATGGGCGGGGCCTCATGGGCCACACTGGTTTCAACTTCACTGAACTTTGGACAACATGCCAATAACAAGGTTTCTTGCCATGGGGAAGGAGTTCTGATTTCTGCATCATTTTCAACCCTGGGCAGTGGTTGGAGATAAGGTCTAGGTTCTGAAACCTGAAAACCGCAGTTGGGAAGGGATGACGAACGAAGGCCATGGCAAGTCTGATGTGCTCACTGTGCGGTCAGCTGCCTGAGTGTTGGTCAGGAGGTTCGGGCTCAGGTTGTGTCAGACAGTGCATTAGTGTTCAGGTTAGACTATATAATTTGGGTACAGTCAAGTGCCGTGTAGGTTTATCCTCTTTTGAGGTGCCTGGGCAGCTCATTAGGCAAGATATTTTTCATAGAGTGCAGGCAGAGTGCTGCATTGTGGGTCCGGAATTGCCAAACTTGAGGGCTTCTGGGCCAGGAGTGTGAGGACAGAAGTCTGAGAACACAAGCTAGACTTGGGCTTCAGGCCGAGGGCACGGCAGGTACCCCCTGCATATGTGAACCAATATCTCATGCATCTGAAGTCACCGCGAGGAACAGACGTTGGCTCAGGTTGGAGTTTCTGTGCATGACTGCCCCTTCATGAACGGAGCGGAATCTCAAGGCCATGGAGGTTTTCCCACGTTGGGAGTTTTGGGATGCCCCCTTCAATGATTCCTTCTGCAGGACAATTGAGATCTGTTGGGCAGCTCCAGGACATCCCATATGGAATGATGCCAGAGCACCGTTGGAGGATGGATGCCAGGGAAGCCCGCCTCGCATTCCAATTGTCTCCTAGCAACAAGAGAGTTGAGATCGGATGGTTCTGCGGGAGCAACCGGGGTGGCTGAGTTGAAATGGACTTTCCTGAGGATGGGGCCTAATGTGTGTTTGTGTCCATAGTACCTTGGAATGGGGAGGTGGCACCAGGACACTGAAGTATTCTCCTAAACTTTTGAAATAGCTCCCATGCCCAAGTTTCCTTGTGGAGACGAGATTTTTCTGATGGGTGTCAGGAAACCCCCTATGCTTGTATTGGAATTCAGGCTTTTGAGGAGACAAGCCTGTAAACCAAAGCAATGAATGCGATTATGGCCTAGGGTCCTGTCTGGTTCAAGCTACTTCTCTGGGGATATCCATCTATGGAATGAGTGGAGGTAGATGCTCACCTGTTGTCAGACCGCCCTTGTTTGTCCCCGGCGAACTACACTATTGGGATGGCCTCGGGGATTTTGGAAGGTTCTCCTAATTTGTACGATTTCGACAAAGGAATGGGCAGAATTCCCATCGATTGGGTAGACACTGTCCTAATTAGTGGCTGCAGGGGCCCCAGCCGGGAGGGTGTGTGGCCCAGGTCTTTGAGGACAAAAGTCTGAGAACACAAACTCAGCTTAGCATTGAGGACGTAGGTATGGCAGGCCCCATCTACAAACCATGAGAAGAACTCTTCAGGATATGAAGAAAGAATTAATCTGAGGCGCTTGCTCAGGCTTTTGTCTCTGGATTTTGTATCAACGATGGCCGTCGAATGTGGGGAGGCCTCATGGGCAATGGACGAATCTTCCTCTCTTTGGATTTGGTTTGTTCCCAATTGTTTTTCGTCAAGCTGTGGGATGGGAAGTCTCCTTTCAGGTTTGTTACCTCAAGTGTCCCAACCAAAAAGGAATTCCAAAGCAGAGCCCTAGGGAAGAGTGAAGGGACAACCCAAACTATGGTTTAAATTAGGGGCCTAGGGGCATGGCAGGCCCAATATGCTGTCTGTTCATCCATCCACTGAGAGGTCTTACTTGAAGACTGGGCTCAGGCTGAGAGTCACAATGTATGTTTGTGACCATTGTGGCCTGCGAGCCTGGCCGGGGCCTCATGGGCTACACTGGTTTCAACTAAACTGAACTTTGGAGAAGATGCCAATCACAAGATCTCTTGCATGGTTAAGGTGTTCTGATTTCTGCATCATTTTTAACCCTGGGCAGTGGTTGGAGATAAGGTATAGCTTCTGAAGCCTAAAAAACGGCATTTGGGAAGAGATGACAACCTAAGGCCTTGGCGGGTCTGATTTGCTCACTGTGCGGTCCGCTGCCTGGGTGTTGGTCAGGAGGTTGGGACTCAGATTGTGTCACACAGTGCATTAGTGCTCAGGTTAGACTATATAGTTTGGGTACAGTCGAGTGCCGTGTAGGTTTATCCTCATTTGAGTTGCCTGGGCTGCTCATTAGGAAAGATATTTTTTTAGAGGGCAGGCAGAGTGCTGCATTGTGGGTCCGGAATTGCCAAACTTGATGGCTTCTGGGGCAGGAGTGTGAGGACAGAAGTCTGAGAACACAAGCTAGACTTGGGCTTCAGGCCGAGGGCACGGCAGGTACCCCCTGCAGATCTGAACCAATATGTCATGCATCTGAAGTCACGGCGAAGATCAGACGTTGGCTCAGGTTGGAGTTTCTGTGCATGACTGCCCCTTCATGAACGAAGCGGAATCTCAAGGCCATGGAGGTTTTCCCCACGTTGGGAGTTGTGGGAAGCCTCCTCAAGGATTCCTTCTGCGGGACAATAGAGACCTGTTGGGAGCTCCAGGACATCCCATATGGAATGACGCCAGAGCACCGTTGGAGGATGGATGCCAGGGAGGCCGCCTCGCATTCCAATTGTCTCCTAGTAACAAGAGAGTTGAGTACGGATGGCTCTGCATGAGTAACCAATTGGCCCAGTTGAAATGGACTTCCTGAGGATGGGGCCTAATGTGTGTTTGTGAAAATGAGGGCCTTGGAATGGGGAGGTGGCACCAGGACCCTGAAGTATTCTCCTAAGCTTTTGACATAGCTCCCATGCACAAGTTTCCTTGTGGAGACGAGATTTTTCTGATGGGTGCCTCAGGAAACCCCCTATGCTCGTATTGGAATCCAGGCTTTTGAGGTGATATGCCTGTAAACCAAAGCAATGGATCCGATTATGCCCTAGGCCCTGTCTGGTTCAATCTTTAACTCTGGGGACATCCATCTATGATATGAGTGGAGGTAGATGCTCAGCTGGTGTCAGATCCCCCTTGTTTGTCCCGGGAGACCTACACTATAAGCAGGGACTCAGGAATTTGTAGGGTCCTCTTATTTTGTACGATTTTAGACAATGGAATGTGCAGAATTCCCATGGATTGGTTAGGAACAGTCCTAATGAGTGGCTCCAGGGGCCCCAGCCTGGAGGGTGTGTGACCCAGGACTTTGAGGACAGAAGTCTGAAAACACAAACTCAGCATAGGTTGGGGACGTACGTATGGGTGGCCCAATCTACAAACCATTAGAAGAACTCCTCAGGATATTAAGAAAGACCAAATCTGAGGCGCTTGCTCATGCTTTTGTATCTGGATTTTGTATCAACGATGGCCGTGGAATGTGGGGAGGTCTCATGGGCCATGGACGAATCTTCCTCTCTGTGGATTTGGCCCGGTCCCAATTGTTTTTCGTCAAGCTGTGGGATGGGGGGTCTCCTTTCAGGTTTGTTACCTCAGGTGTCCCAACAAAAGAGGCATTCCAAAGCAGAGCCAACAGGAAGAGTGAAGGGACAAGCCAATCTATGGTTAAAAATTGGGGCCTAGTGGCATGGCAGGCCCAATATGCTGTCTATACATCCAGCTTCTGAGAGCCCTTAATTGAGGACTGGTCTAAAGCTGAGGGTCACAATGTGTGTTTATGACCAATGTAGCCCACGAGCATGGGCGGGGCCTCATGGGCCACACTGGTTTCAACTTCACTGAACTTTGGACAACATGCCAATAACAAGGTTTCTTGCCATGGGGAAGGAGTTCTGATTTCTGCATCATTTTCAACCCTGGGCAGTGGTTGGAGATAAGGTCTAGGTTCTGAAACCTGAAAACCGCAGTTGGGAAGGGATGACGAACGAAGGCCATGGCAAGTCTGATGTGCTCACTGTGCGGTCAGCTGCCTGAGTGTTGGTCAGGAGGTTCGGGCTCAGGTTGTGTCAGACAGTGCATTAGTGTTCAGGTTAGACTATATAATTTGGGTACAGTCAAGTGCCGTGTAGGTTTATCCTCTTTTGAGGTGCCTGGGCAGCTCATTAGGCAAGATATTTTTCATAGAGTGCAGGCAGAGTGCTGCATTGTGGGTCCGGAATTGCCAAACTTGAGGGCTTCTGGGCCAGGAGTGTGAGGACAGAAGTCTGAGAACACAAGCTAGACTTGGGCTTCAGGCCGAGGGCACGGCAGGTACCCCCTGCATATGTGAACCAATATCTCATGCATCTGAAGTCACCGCGAGGAACAGACGTTGGCTCAGGTTGGAGTTTCTGTGCATGACTGCCCCTTCATGAACGGAGCGGAATCTCAAGGCCATGGAGGTTTTCCCACGTTGGGAGTTTTGGGATGCCCCCTTCAATGATTCCTTCTGCAGGACAATTGAGATCTGTTGGGCAGCTCCAGGACATCCCATATGGAATGATGCCAGAGCACCGTTGGAGGATGGATGCCAGGGAAGCCCGCCTCGCATTCCAATTGTCTCCTAGCAACAAGAGAGTTGAGATCGGATGGTTCTGCGGGAGCAACCGGGGTGGCTGAGTTGAAATGGACTTTCCTGAGGATGGGGCCTAATGTGTGTTTGTGTCCATAGTACCTTGGAATGGGGAGGTGGCACCAGGACACTGAAGTATTCTCCTAAACTTTTGAAATAGCTCCCATGCCCAAGTTTCCTTGTGGAGACGAGATTTTTCTGATGGGTGTCAGGAAACCCCCTATGCTTGTATTGGAATTCAGGCTTTTGAGGAGACAAGCCTGTAAACCAAAGCAATGAATGCGATTATGGCCTAGGGTCCTGTCTGGTTCAAGCTACTTCTCTGGGGATATCCATCTATGGAATGAGTGGAGGTAGATGCTCACCTGTTGTCAGACCGCCCTTGTTTGTCCCCGGCGAACTACACTATTGGGATGGCCTCGGGGATTTTGGAAGGTTCTCCTAATTTGTACGATTTCGACAAAGGAATGGGCAGAATTCCCATCGATTGGGTAGACACTGTCCTAATTAGTGGCTGCAGGGGCCCCAGCCGGGAGGGTGTGTGGCCCAGGTCTTTGAGGACAAAAGTCTGAGAACACAAACTCAGCTTAGCATTGAGGACGTAGGTATGGCAGGCCCCATCTACAAACCATGAGAAGAACTCTTCAGGATATGAAGAAAGAATTAATCTGAGGCGCTTGCTCAGGCTTTTGTCTCTGGATTTTGTATCAACGATGGCCGTCGAATGTGGGGAGGCCTCATGGGCAATGGACGAATCTTCCTCTCTTTGGATTTGGTTTGTTCCCAATTGTTTTTCGTCAAGCTGTGGGATGGGAAGTCTCCTTTCAGGTTTGTTACCTCAAGTGTCCCAACCAAAAAGGAATTCCAAAGCAGAGCCCTAGGGAAGAGTGAAGGGACAACCCAAACTATGGTTTAAATTAGGGGCCTAGGGGCATGGCAGGCCCAATATGCTGTCTGTTCATCCATCCACTGAGAGGTCTTACTTGAAGACTGGGCTCAGGCTGAGAGTCACAATGTATGTTTGTGACCATTGTGGCCTGCGAGCCTGGCCGGGGCCTCATGGGCTACACTGGTTTCAACTAAACTGAACTTTGGAGAAGATGCCAATCACAAGATCTCTTGCATGGTTAAGGTGTTCTGATTTCTGCATCATTTTTAACCCTGGGCAGTGGTTGGAGATAAGGTATAGCTTCTGAAGCCTAAAAAACGGCATTTGGGAAGAGATGACAACCTAAGGCCTTGGCGGGTCTGATTTGCTCACTGTGCGGTCCGCTGCCTGGGTGTTGGTCAGGAGGTTGGGACTCAGATTGTGTCACACAGTGCATTAGTGCTCAGGTTAGACTATATAGTTTGGGTACAGTCGAGTGCCGTGTAGGTTTATCCTCATTTGAGTTGCCTGGGCTGCTCATTAGGAAAGATATTTTTTTAGAGGGCAGGCAGAGTGCTGCATTGTGGGTCCGGAATTGCCAAACTTGATGGCTTCTGGGGCAGGAGTGTGAGGACAGAAGTCTGAGAACACAAGCTAGACTTGGGCTTCAGGCCGAGGGCACGGCAGGTACCCCCTGCAGATCTGAACCAATATGTCATGCATCTGAAGTCACGGCGAAGATCAGACGTTGGCTCAGGTTGGAGTTTCTGTGCATGACTGCCCCTTCATGAACGAAGCGGAATCTCAAGGCCATGGAGGTTTTCCCCACGTTGGGAGTTGTGGGAAGCCTCCTCAAGGATTCCTTCTGCGGGACAATAGAGACCTGTTGGGAGCTCCAGGACATCCCATATGGAATGACGCCAGAGCACCGTTGGAGGATGGATGCCAGGGAGGCCGCCTCGCATTCCAATTGTCTCCTAGTAACAAGAGAGTTGAGTACGGATGGCTCTGCATGAGTAACCAATTGGCCCAGTTGAAATGGACTTCCTGAGGATGGGGCCTAATGTGTGTTTGTGAAAATGAGGGCCTTGGAATGGGGAGGTGGCACCAGGACCCTGAAGTATTCTCCTAAGCTTTTGACATAGCTCCCATGCACAAGTTTCCTTGTGGAGACGAGATTTTTCTGATGGGTGCCTCAGGAAACCCCCTATGCTCGTATTGGAATCCAGGCTTTTGAGGTGATATGCCTGTAAACCAAAGCAATGGATCCGATTATGCCCTAGGCCCTGTCTGGTTCAATCTTTAACTCTGGGGACATCCATCTATGATATGAGTGGAGGTAGATGCTCAGCTGGTGTCAGATCCCCCTTGTTTGTCCCGGGAGACCTACACTATAAGCAGGGACTCAGGAATTTGTAGGGTCCTCTTATTTTGTACGATTTTAGACAATGGAATGTGCAGAATTCCCATGGATTGGTTAGGAACAGTCCTAATGAGTGGCTCCAGGGGCCCCAGCCTGGAGGGTGTGTGACCCAGGACTTTGAGGACAGAAGTCTGAAAACACAAACTCAGCATAGGTTGGGGACGTACGTATGGGTGGCCCAATCTACAAACCATTAGAAGAACTCCTCAGGATATTAAGAAAGACCAAATCTGAGGCGCTTGCTCATGCTTTTGTATCTGGATTTTGTATCAACGATGGCCGTGGAATGTGGGGAGGTCTCATGGGCCATGGACGAATCTTCCTCTCTGTGGATTTGGCCCGGTCCCAATTGTTTTTCGTCAAGCTGTGGGATGGGGGGTCTCCTTTCAGGTTTGTTACCTCAGGTGTCCCAACAAAAGAGGCATTCCAAAGCAGAGCCAACAGGAAGAGTGAAGGGACAAGCCAATCTATGGTTAAAAATTGGGGCCTAGTGGCATGGCAGGCCCAATATGCTGTCTATACATCCAGCTTCTGAGAGCCCTTAATTGAGGACTGGTCTAAAGCTGAGGGTCACAATGTGTGTTTATGACCAATGTAGCCCACGAGCATGGGCGGGGCCTCATGGGCCACACTGGTTTCAACTTCACTGAACTTTGGACAACATGCCAATAACAAGGTTTCTTGCCATGGGGAAGGAGTTCTGATTTCTGCATCATTTTCAACCCTGGGCAGTGGTTGGAGATAAGGTCTAGGTTCTGAAACCTGAAAACCGCAGTTGGGAAGGGATGACGAACGAAGGCCATGGCAAGTCTGATGTGCTCACTGTGCGGTCAGCTGCCTGAGTGTTGGTCAGGAGGTTCGGGCTCAGGTTGTGTCAGACAGTGCATTAGTGTTCAGGTTAGACTATATAATTTGGGTACAGTCAAGTGCCGTGTAGGTTTATCCTCTTTTGAGGTGCCTGGGCAGCTCATTAGGCAAGATATTTTTCATAGAGTGCAGGCAGAGTGCTGCATTGTGGGTCTGGAATTGCCAAACTTGAGGGCTTCTGGGCCAGGAGTGTGAGGACAGAAGTCTGAGAACACAAGCTAGACTTGGGCTTCAGGCCGAGGGCACGGCAGGTACCCCCTGCATATGTGAACCAATATCTCATGCATCTGAAGTCACCGCGAGGAACAGACGTTGGCTCAGGTTGGAGTTTCTGTGCATGACTGCCCCTTCATGAACGGAGCGGAATCTCAAGGCCATGGAGGTTTTCCCACGTTGGGAGTTTTGGGATGCCCCCTTCAATGATTCCTTCTGCAGGACAATTGAGATCTGTTGGGCAGCTCCAGGACATCCCATATGGAATGATGCCAGAGCACCGTTGGAGGATGGATGCCAGGGAAGCCCGCCTCGCATTCCAATTGTCTCCTAGCAACAAGAGAGTTGAGATCGGATGGTTCTGCGGGAGCAACCGGGGTGGCTGAGTTGAAATGGACTTTCCTGAGGATGGGGCCTAATGTGTGTTTGTGTCCATAGTACCTTGGAATGGGGAGGTGGCACCAGGACACTGAAGTATTCTCCTAAACTTTTGAAATAGCTCCCATGCCCAAGTTTCCTTGTGGAGACGAGATTTTTCTGATGGGTGTCAGGAAACCCCCTATGCTTGTATTGGAATTCAGGCTTTTGAGGAGACAAGCCTGTAAACCAAAGCAATGAATGCGATTATGGCCTAGGGTCCTGTCTGGTTCAAGCTACTTCTCTGGGGATATCCATCTATGGAATGAGTGGAGGTAGATGCTCACCTGTTGTCAGACCGCCCTTGTTTGTCCCCGGCGAACTACACTATTGGGATGGCCTCGGGGATTTTGGAAGGTTCTCCTAATTTGTACGATTTCGACAAAGGAATGGGCAGAATTCCCATCGATTGGGTAGACACTGTCCTAATTAGTGGCTGCAGGGGCCCCAGCCGGGAGGGTGTGTGGCCCAGGTCTTTGAGGACAAAAGTCTGAGAACACAAACTCAGCTTAGCATTGAGGACGTAGGTATGGCAGGCCCCATCTACAAACCATGAGAAGAACTCTTCAGGATATGAAGAAAGAATTAATCTGAGGCGCTTGCTCAGGCTTTTGTCTCTGGATTTTGTATCAACGATGGCCGTCGAATGTGGGGAGGCCTCATGGGCAATGGACGAATCTTCCTCTCTTTGGATTTGGTTTGTTCCCAATTGTTTTTCGTCAAGCTGTGGGATGGGAAGTCTCCTTTCAGGTTTGTTACCTCAAGTGTCCCAACCAAAAAGGAATTCCAAAGCAGAGCCCTAGGGAAGAGTGAAGGGACAACCCAAACTATGGTTTAAATTAGGGGCCTAGGGGCATGGCAGGCCCAATATGCTGTCTGTTCATCCATCCACTGAGAGGTCTTACTTGAAGACTGGGCTCAGGCTGAGAGTCACAATGTATGTTTGTGACCATTGTGGCCTGCGAGCCTGGCCGGGGCCTCATGGGCTACACTGGTTTCAACTAAACTGAACTTTGGAGAAGATGCCAATCACAAGATCTCTTGCATGGTTAAGGTGTTCTGATTTCTGCATCATTTTTAACCCTGGGCAGTGGTTGGAGATAAGGTATAGCTTCTGAAGCCTAAAAAACGGCATTTGGGAAGAGATGACAACCTAAGGCCTTGGCGGGTCTGATTTGCTCACTGTGCGGTCCGCTGCCTGGGTGTTGGTCAGGAGGTTGGGACTCAGATTGTGTCACACAGTGCATTAGTGCTCAGGTTAGACTATATAGTTTGGGTACAGTCGAGTGCCGTGTAGGTTTATCCTCATTTGAGTTGCCTGGGCTGCTCATTAGGAAAGATATTTTTTTAGAGGGCAGGCAGAGTGCTGCATTGTGGGTCCGGAATTGCCAAACTTGATGGCTTCTGGGGCAGGAGTGTGAGGACAGAAGTCTGAGAACACAAGCTAGACTTGGGCTTCAGGCCGAGGGCACGGCAGGTACCCCCTGCAGATCTGAACCAATATGTCATGCATCTGAAGTCACGGCGAAGATCAGACGTTGGCTCAGGTTGGAGTTTCTGTGCATGACTGCCCCTTCATGAACGAAGCGGAATCTCAAGGCCATGGAGGTTTTCCCCACGTTGGGAGTTGTGGGAAGCCTCCTCAAGGATTCCTTCTGCGGGACAATAGAGACCTGTTGGGAGCTCCAGGACATCCCATATGGAATGACGCCAGAGCACCGTTGGAGGATGGATGCCAGGGAGGCCGCCTCGCATTCCAATTGTCTCCTAGTAACAAGAGAGTTGAGTACGGATGGCTCTGCATGAGTAACCAATTGGCCCAGTTGAAATGGACTTCCTGAGGATGGGGCCTAATGTGTGTTTGTGAAAATGAGGGCCTTGGAATGGGGAGGTGGCACCAGGACCCTGAAGTATTCTCCTAAGCTTTTGACATAGCTCCCATGCACAAGTTTCCTTGTGGAGACGAGATTTTTCTGATGGGTGCCTCAGGAAACCCCCTATGCTCGTATTGGAATCCAGGCTTTTGAGGTGATATGCCTGTAAACCAAAGCAATGGATCCGATTATGCCCTAGGCCCTGTCTGGTTCAATCTTTAACTCTGGGGACATCCATCTATGATATGAGTGGAGGTAGATGCTCAGCTGGTGTCAGATCCCCCTTGTTTGTCCCGGGAGACCTACACTATAAGCAGGGACTCAGGAATTTGTAGGGTCCTCTTATTTTGTACGATTTTAGACAATGGAATGTGCAGAATTCCCATGGATTGGTTAGGAACAGTCCTAATGAGTGGCTCCAGGGGCCCCAGCCTGGAGGGTGTGTGACCCAGGACTTTGAGGACAGAAGTCTGAAAACACAAACTCAGCATAGGTTGGGGACGTACGTATGGGTGGCCCAATCTACAAACCATTAGAAGAACTCCTCAGGATATTAAGAAAGACCAAATCTGAGGCGCTTGCTCATGCTTTTGTATCTGGATTTTGTATCAACGATGGCCGTGGAATGTGGGGAGGTCTCATGGGCCATGGACGAATCTTCCTCTCTGTGGATTTGGCCCGGTCCCAATTGTTTTTCGTCAAGCTGTGGGATGGGGGGTCTCCTTTCAGGTTTGTTACCTCAGGTGTCCCAACAAAAGAGGCATTCCAAAGCAGAGCCAACAGGAAGAGTGAAGGGACAAGCCAATCTATGGTTAAAAATTGGGGCCTAGTGGCATGGCAGGCCCAATATGCTGTCTATACATCCAGCTTCTGAGAGCCCTTAATTGAGGACTGGTCTAAAGCTGAGGGTCACAATGTGTGTTTATGACCAATGTAGCCCACGAGCATGGGCGGGGCCTCATGGGCCACACTGGTTTCAACTTCACTGAACTTTGGACAACATGCCAATAACAAGGTTTCTTGCCATGGGGAAGGAGTTCTGATTTCTGCATCATTTTCAACCCTGGGCAGTGGTTGGAGATAAGGTCTAGGTTCTGAAACCTGAAAACCGCAGTTGGGAAGGGATGACGAACGAAGGCCATGGCAAGTCTGATGTGCTCACTGTGCGGTCAGCTGCCTGAGTGTTGGTCAGGAGGTTCGGGCTCAGGTTGTGTCAGACAGTGCATTAGTGTTCAGGTTAGACTATATAATTTGGGTACAGTCGAGTGCCGTGTAGGTTTATCCTCTTTTGAGGTGCCTGGGCAGCTCATTAGGCAAGATATTTTTCATAGAGTGCAGGCAGAGTGCTGCATTGTGGGTCTGGAATTGCCAAACTTGAGGGCTTCTGGGCCAGGAGTGTGAGGACAGAAGTCTGAGAACACAAGCTATACTTGGGCTTCAGGCCGAGGGCACGGCAGGTACCCCCTGCATATCTGAACCAATATCTCATGCATCTGAAGTCACCGCGAGGAACAGACGTTGGCTCAGGTTGGAGTTTCTGTGCATGACTGCCCCTTCATGAACGGAGCGGAATCTCAAGGCCATGGAGGTTTTCCCACGTTGGGAGTTGTGGGATGCCCCTTTTAAGAATTATATCTGTGGGTCATTTGAGACCTGTTGAGCAGCTCCAGGATATCCCATTTGGAATGACTCCAGAGCACCTTTCGAGGATGGATGCCAGGGTAGCCGCATCCCATTACAATTGTCTCCTAGCAACAAGACAGTTGAGATCAGATGGCTCTGGGCGAGCAACCGGGGTGGCTGAGTTGAAATGGACTTTCCTGATGATGGGACCTAATGTGTGTTTGTGTACATGAGGGCCTTGGAATAGGGCGGTGGCACCGGGACCCTGAAGTATTCTCCTAAGCTTTTGGCATAGCTCCCATGCACAAGTTTCCTTGTGGAGAGGATAATTGTTCTGATGGGTGCCTTGGAAACCCCTTATGCTGGTATTGGAATCCAGGCTTTTGAGGAGACATGCCTGTAAACCAAAGCAATGGATCCGATAATGGCCTAGGGTCCTGTATGGTTCAATCTTCTTCTCTGGGGACATCCATCTATGGTATGAGTGGAGGTAGATTCTCAGCTGCTGTCAGACCGCCCTTTTTTGTCCCCGGAGACCTATACTATTGGGATGGCCTCGGGTTTTTGGGGGGTTCTCCTAATTTGTACGATTTCAACAATGGAATGGGCAGAATTCCCATGGATTGGGTAGACACAGTCCTAATTAGTGGCTCTAGGGGCCCCAGCCAGGAGGGTGTTTGGCCCAGGACTTTGAGGACAGAAGTCTGAAAACACAAACTCAGCATATGTTTGGGGACGTGGGTATGGCAGGCCCAATCTACAAACCATGAGAAGAACTCTTCAGAATATGAAGAAAGAATTAATCTGAGGCGCTTGCTCAGGCTTTCGTCTCTGGATTTTGTATCAACGATGGCCGTCGAATGTGGGGAGGCCTCATGGGCCATGGATGAATCTTCCTCTCTGTGGATTTGTTCTGGTCCCAATTGTTTTTCGTCAAGCAGTGGGATGGGAGGTCTCCTTTAAGGTTGGTTACCTCAAGTGTAACAACCAAAGAGGAAATCCAAAGCAGAGCCCTAGGGATGAGTGAAGGGACAACCCAAACTATGGTTAAAATTGGGGCCTAGGGGCATGGCAGGCCCAATATGCTGTCTCTTTATCCAGCCACTGAGAGGTCTTACTTGAAGACTGGGCTCAGGCTGAGAGTCACAATGTATGTTTGTGACCAATGTGGCCCACGAGCATGGCCGGGGCCTCATGGGCTACACTGGTTTCAACTACACTGAACTTTGGACAAGATGCCAATCACAAGGTCTCTTGCCATGGGGAAGGTGTTCTGATTTCTGCATCATTTTCAACCCTGGGCAGTGGTTGGAGATAAGGTCGAGGTTCTGAAGCATGAAAACGGCAGTTGGGAAGAGATGACAACCTAAGGCCATGACGGGTCTGATGTGCTCACTGTGCGGTCAGCTGCCTGGGTGTGGGTCAGGAGGTTCGGGCTCAGGTTGTGTCAGACAGTGCATTAGTGTTCAGGTTAGACTATATAATGTGGGTACAGTCGAGTGCAGTGTAGGTTTATCCTCATTTGAGGTGTCCAGGCAGCTCATTAGGCAAGATATTTTTTCTAGAGGGCAGGCAGAGTGCTGCATTGTCGGTCCGGAATATACAAACTTGAGGACTTCTAGGTCAGGAGTGTGAGGACAGAAGCTAGACTTGGGCTTCAGGCCGAGGGCAGGGTAGGTACCCCCTGCAGATCTGAACTAATATCTCAAGTATCTGAAGTAATGGCGAGGATCAGACGTTGGCTCAGGTTGGAGTTTCTGTGCATGACTGCCCCTTCATGAACGGAATGGAATCTCAAGGCCATGTAGGTTTTCCCACGTTGGGAGTTCTGGGATGCCCCCTTCAAGGATTCCTTCTGCGGGACAATTGAGACCTGTTGGGCAGCTCCAGGATATCCAATATGGAATGACTCCAGAGCTCCGTTCGAGGATGGATGCCAGGGAAGCCAGCCTCGCATTCCAATTTTTTTCTAACAACAGGCAGTTGAGATCGGATAGCTCTGCGGGAGCAACCGGGGTGGCTGAGTTGAAATGGACTTTCCTGAGGATGGGGCCTAATGTGTGTTTGTGTCCATGAGGGCCTTGGAATGGGGCGGTGGCACCAGGAACCTGAAGTATTCTCCTAAGCTTTGACATAGCTCCCATGGACAAGTTTCCTTGTAGAGGCGAGATTTGTTCTGATGGGTGCCTCAGGAAACCCCCTATGCTCGTATTGGAATCCAGGCTTTTGAGGAGACATGACTGTAAACCAAAGCAATGGATCCGATTTGGCCTAGGGTCCTGTCTGGTTCAATCTTCTTCTCTGGGGACATCCATCTATGATATGAGTGGATGTAGATGCTCAGCTGCTGTCAGACTGCCCTTGTTTGTCCCAGGAGACCTACACTATTGGGATGGCCTTTGGGACATTGGAGGGATCTCCTGATTTGTACGATTCTTGGCAATGGTATGGGCAGAATTCCCATGGATTGGTAGGCACAGTCTAATGTGTGGCTCCAGAGGCTCCAGCCGGGAGGGTTTGCCCCAGGTCTTTGAGGACGGAAATCTGAAAACACAAACTCGGCTTAGGTTTGGGACGAAGGTATGGCAGGCCCAAACTAAAAACCCATGAGAAGAACTCTTCAGAATATGAAAAAGAGCGAGTCAGAGGTGCTTGCTCAGGATTTTGTCTCTGGATTTTTTATCAACGTTGGCCGTGGAATGTTGGAGGCCTCATGGGCCATGGATGAATCTTCCTCTCTGTGGATTTGGTCCGGTCCGAATTCTTTTTCATCAATCTGTGTGATGGGAGGTCTCCTTTCAGGTTTGTTACCTCAGGTGTCCCAACCAAAGTGGAATTCCAAAGCAGAGCCCTGGGGAAGAGTGAAGGGACAACCCAAACTATGGTTAAAAATTGTGGCTAGGGGCATGGCAGGCCCTATATGCTGTCTCTTCATCCAGCCACTGAGAGGCCTTACTTGAGGACTGGGCTCAGGCTGTGTTTGTGACCAATGTGACCCGCGATCATGGGCGGGGTCTCATGGGCCACACTGGTTTCAACTACACTGAACTTTGGACAACATTCCAAGAACAAGCTCTCTTGCCAGGGATAAAGAGTTCTGATTTCTGCATCATTTTCAACCCTGGGCAGTGGTTGGAGATAAGGTGTAGGTTCTGAAGCCTGAAAACTGCAGTTGGGTATAGATGACGACATAAGGCCATGGCGGGTGATATGCTCACTGTGCGGTCAGCTGCCTGGGTGTTGGTTAGGAGGTTTGCGCTCAGGTTGTGTCAGAGAGTACATTAGTGGTCAGGTTAGACTATATAATTTGGGTACAGTCGAGTGCCCTGTAGGTTTATGCTCATTTGAGGTGCCTGGGCAGCTCATTAGGCAAGATATTTTTTCTAGAGGGCAGGCAGAGTGCTGCATTGTGGGTCCGGAATATACAAACTTGAGGACTTCTAGGTCAGGAGTGTGAGGACAGAAGTTTGAGAATACAAGCTAGACTTGGGCTTCAGGCCAAGGGCACGGTAGGTACCCCCTGCAGATCTGAACTAATATCTCAAGTATCTGAAGTAATGGCGAGGATCAGACGTTGGACCAGGTTGGAGTTTCTGTGCATGACTGCCCCATCATGAATGGAGCGGAATCTCAAGGCCATGGAGGTTTTCCCACGTTGTGAGTTGTGTGATTCCCCCTTCAAGGATTCCTCCTGTGCGACATTTGAGAACTGTTGGGGAGCTCCAGGACATCCCATATGGAATGACTCCAGAGCGCCGTTCGAGAATGGATGCCAGGAAAGGCAGCCTCTCATTCCAATTTCTCCTAGCAACAAGACAGTTGAGATCGGATAGCTCTGTGAGAGCAACCGGGGTGCCTGAATTGAAATGGACTTTCCTGAGGATGGGGCCTAATGTGTGTGTGTGTGTCCATGAGGGCCTTGGAATGGGGCGGTGGCACCAGGACACTGAAGTATTCTCCTAAGCTTTTGACATATCTCCCATGCACAAGTTTCCTTGTGGAGACGAGATTTGTTCTGATGGGTGGCTCAGAAAACCCACTATGCTGATATTGGAATCCAGGCTTTTGAGGAGACATGCCTGTAAACCAAAGCAATGGATCCGATTAAGTCCTAGGGTCCAGTCTGGTTCAATATTCTTCTCTGGGAACATCTATCTATGGTATGAGTGGAGGTAGATGCTCAGCTGGTGTCAGACCGCCCTTGTTTTTCCTGGAATCCTACACTATTGGGATGGCCTCGGGGACTTTGGAGTGTTGTCCAAATTTGTACGATTTTGGACAGTGGAATGGGCTGAATTCCCATGGATCGGGTAGGTACAGTCCTAATGTGTGGCTCCAGGGGCCCCAGCCTGGAGGGTGTGTGTCCCAGGACTTTGAGGACAGAATCTGAAAACACAAACTCAGCTTAGGTTTGGGGACGTAGGTAGGGCAGGCCCAATCTACAATCCATGAGAAGAACTCTTCAGGATATGAAGAAAGAGCGAGTTTGAGGTGCTTGCTCAGGCTTTTGTCTCTGGATTTTATATCAACGATGGCCGTGAACTGTGGGGAGGCCTCATGGGCCATGGACGAATCTTCCTCTGTGTGGATTTGGCCCGGTCCCAATTGTTTTTCGTCAAGCTGTGGGATGGGAGGTCTCCTTTCCGGTTTGTTAACTTAGGTGTCCCAAACAAAGAGGAATTCCAAAGCAGAGCCTTGGGGAAGAGTGAAGGAACAACCCAAATTATAGTTAAAAATTGGGGCCTAGTGGCATGGCAGGCCCAATATGCTCTCTCTTCATCTAGCCACTGAGAGGCCTTACTTGAGTACTGGGCTCAGGCTGAGGGTCAAAATGTGTGTTTGTGACCAATGTGGCCCGTGAGCATGGACGGGGCCTAATGGGCCGCACTGGTTTCAAATACACTGAACTTTGGACAACATTCCAAGCACAAACTCTCTTGCCATGGGAAAAGAGTTCTGATTTCTGCATCATTTTCAACCCTGGGCAGTGGTTGGAGATAAGGTCTAGGTTCTAAAGCCTGAAATCCGCAGTTGGGTATAGATGACGACATAAGGCCATGGCGGGTCTGATATGCTCACTGTGCAGTCAGCTGCCTGGGTGTTGGTCAGGAGGTTTGCGCTCAGGTTGTGTCAGAGAGTACATTAGTGGTCAGGGTAGACTATATAATTTGGGTACAGTCGAGTGCCGTGTAGGTTTATGCTCATTTGAGGTGCCTGGGCAGCTAATTAGGCAAGATATTTTTTTTTTGCAGGCAGGCATAGTGCTGCATTGTGGGTCCAGAATTGCCAAACTTGAGGACTTCTAGGTCAGGAGCGTGAGGACAGAAGTCTGAGAATACAAGCTAGACTTGGGCTTCAGGCCGACGGCATGGCAGTTACCCCCTGCAGATCTGAACTAATATCTCAAGTATCTGATGTATCAGCGAGGATCAGACGATGGCTCAGGTTGGAGTTTCTGTGCATGACTTCCCCTTCATGAACGGAGCAGAATCTCAAGGCCATGGAGGTTTTCCCACGTTGGGAGTTTTGGGATGCCCCCTTTAAGGATTCCTTCTGCGGGACAATTGAGACCTGTTGGGCACCTCCAGGATATCCAATATGGAATGACTCGAGAGCACCGTTCGAGGATGGATGCCAGGGAAGCCTGCCTCGCATTACAATTTTCTCCTAACAACAAGACAGTTGAGATCGGATAGCTCTGCGGGAGCAACCGGGGTGGCTGAGTTGAAATGGACTTTCCTGAGGATTGGGCCTAATGTGTGTTTGTGTCCATGAGGGCCTTGGAATGGGGTGGTGGCACCGGGACCCTGAATTATTCTCCTAAGCTTTTGACATAGCTCCCAAGCACAAGTTTCCTTGTGGAGTTGAGATTTGTTCTGATGGGTGCCTCAGGAAACCCCCTATGCTTGTATTGGAATCCAGGCTTTTGAGGAGACATGCCTGTAAACCAAAGCAATGGATCCGATTATGGCCTAGGTTCCTGTCTGGTTCAATCTTCTTCTCTGGGGACATCCATCTATGATATGAGTGGAGGTAGATGCTCAGCTGCTTTCAGACCGCCCTTGTTTGTCCCAGGAGACCTACAATATTGGGATGGCCTCCGGGACTTTGGAGGGATCTCCTGATTTGTACGATTCTGGACAATGGAATGGGCAGAATTCCCATGGATTGGGTAGGCACAGTCTAATGTGTGGCTCCAGGGGTTCCTGCCGGGAGGGTGTGCCCCAGGACTTTGAGGAAAGAAACCTGAAAATACAATCTCGGCTTAGGTTTGGGACGTAGATATGGCAGGCCCAATTTAAAAACCCATGAGAAGAACTCTTCAGGGTATGAAGAAAGAGAGAGTCAGAGGCGCTTGCTCAGGATTTTGTCTATGGATTTTGAATCAACGATGGCCGTGGAAAGTGGGGAGGCCTCATGGGCCATGGACAAATCTTCCTCTCTGTGGATTTGGTCAGGTCAGAATTCTTTTTCATCAATCTCTGGGATGGGAGGTCTCCTATCAGGTTTGTTACCTCAGGTGTCCCAACCAAAAAGGAATTCCAAAGCAGAGCCCTGGGGAACAGTGGAGGAACAACCCAAACTATGGTTAAAAATTGTGGCTTGGGGCATGGCAGGACCTATATGCTGTCTCTTCATCCAGCCACTGAGAGGCCTTACTTGAGGACTGGGCTCAGGCTGAGGGTCACAATGTGTGTTTGTGACCATAGTGGCCCACGATCATGGGCGGGGTCTCATGGGCCACATTGGTTTCAACGACACTGAACTTTGGACAACATTCCAAGCACAAGCTCTCTTGCCATGGAGAAAGAGTTCTGATTTCTGCATCATTTTCAACCCAGGGCAGTGGTTGGCGATATGGTGTAGGTTCTGAAGCATGAAAACCGCAAATGGGAATAGATGACGACCTAAGGCCTTGGTGGGTCTGATGTGCTCACTGTGCGGTCAGCTGCCTGGGTGTTGGTCAGGAGGTTCGGGCTCAGGTTGTGTCAGAGAGTGCATTAGTGCTCAGGTTAGACTATATAATTTGGGTATAGTCAAGTGCCGTGTAGGTTTATCCTCATTTGAGGTACCTGGGCAGCTCATTAGGCAAAGTATTTTTTTCTAGAGGACAGACAGAGTGCTGCATTGTGGGTTTGGAATTGCCAAACGTGAGGTCTTCTGGGCCAGGAGTGTGAGGACAGAAGTCTGAGAACACAAGCTAGATTGGCCTTCGGCCAGGGCACGGCAGGTACTCCTGCAGATCTGAAACAATATCTCATGCATCTGAAGTCACGGCGAGGATCAGACGTTGGCTCAGATTGGAGTATCGGGTGCATGACTGCCCCTTCATGAACGGAGCGGAATCTCAAGGCCATGGAGGTTTTCCCACTTTGGGAGTTGTGGGATACCCCCTTCAAGTATTCCTTCTGCGGGACAATTGAGACATGTTGGGCAGCTCCAGGACATCCGATATGGAACGAATCCAGAGCACCGTTCAAGGATGGATGCCAGGGAAGCCTGCCTCGCATTCTAATTGTCTCCTAGCAACAAGACACTTGAGATCGGATGGCTCTGCCGGAGCAACGGGGGTGGCTGAGTTGAAATGGACTTTCCTGAGGATGGGGCCTAAAGTTTGTTTGTGTCCATGAGGGCCTTGGAATAGGGCAGTGGCACCGGGACCATGAAGTGTTCTCCTAAGCTTTTGATATAGTTCCCATGCACAAGTTTCCTAGTGGAGACGAGATTTGTTCTGATGGGTGCCTCAGAAAAACCCCTAAGCTGGTCATGGAATCCAGACTTTTGAGGAGACATGCCTGTAAACCAAAGCAATGGATCCGTTTATGTCCTAGGTCCTGTCTGGTTCAATCTTCTTCTCTGGGGACATCCATCTATGGTATGAGTGGAGGGAGATGCTCAGTGGTGTCAGACCGCCCTTGTTTGTCCCCGGAGACCTACATTATTGGGATGGCTTCGAGGAATTTGGAGAGTTCTCCTAATTTGTACGATTTTTGAAAATGGAGTGGGCAGAATTCCTATGTATTTGGTAGGCACAGACCTAATGTGTGGCTCCAGGGGCCCCAGCCTGGAGGTTGTGTGGCCCAGGACTTTGAGGACTGAAGTCAGAATACACAAACTCAGCTTAGGTTTGGGGACGTAGGTATGGCAGGCCCAATATACTAACCATGAGAAGAACTTTTCAGGAAATGAAGAAAGAGCGAGTCTTAGGCGCTTGCTCAGGATTTTGTCTCTGGATTTTGTATCAACGGTGGCCGTGGAATGTGGGGAGACCTCATGGGTCATGGATGAATCTTCCTCTCTGTGGATATGCCCCGGTCCCAATTGTTTTTCGTCAATCTGTGGGATGGGAGGTCTCCTTTCAGGTTTATTACCACAGGTGTCCCACAAAAAGAGGAATTCCAAAGCAGAGCCTTGGGGAAGAGTGAAGGGACAACCCAAACTAGGGTTAAAAATTGGGGCCTAGGGGCATGGCACGCCCAATATGCTGTCTCTTCATCCAGCCACTGAGAGGACTTACTTGAGGACTCGGCTCAGGCTGAGGGTCACAATGTGTGTTTATGACCAATGTGGCCCGCGAGCATGGGCGGGGCCTCATGGGCCACACTGATTTCAACTACACGGGACTTTGGACAACATGCCAATCACAGGTCTCTTTCCATGGGGAAGGTGTGATTTCTGCATCATTTTCAACCCTGGGCAGTGGTTGGAGATAAGGTCTAGGTTTTGAAGCCTGAAAACCGCAGTTGGGTAGAGATGATGACCTAAGCCCATGGCGGGTCTGATGTGCTCAGTGTGTGGTCAGCTGCCTGGATGTTGATCTGGAGGTTCAGGCTCAGGTTTTGTCAGAGAGTGCATTAGAGCTCAGGTTAGACTATATAATTTGGGTACAGTCGAGTGCCGTGTAGGTTTATCCAAATTTGAGGTGCCTGGGCAGCCTATTAGGAAAGATATTTTATCTAGAGTGCAGGCAGAGTGCTGCATTGTGGGTCCGGAATTGCCAAACTTGCGGTCTTCTCGGCCAGGAGTGTGAGGACAAAAGTTTGAGAACACAAGTTGACTTGGACATCAGGCCGAGGGCACGGCAGGTACCCCCTGCAGATCTGAACCAATATCTCATACATCTGAAGTCACGGAGAGGATCAGACGTTGGCTCAGGTTGGAGTTTCTGTGCATGACTGCCCCTTTTTAACGGAGCGGAATCTCAAGGCCATGGAGGTTTTCCCATGTTGGGAGTTGTGGGATGCCCCCTTCAAGGATTCCTTTTGGGGGACAATTGAGACATGCTGGGCAGCTCCAGGACATCCCATATGGATTAACTCCAGAGCACCGTTGGAAGATGGATGCCAGGGAAGCCAGCCTCGCATTCCAATTGTCTCCTAGCAACAATACAGTTGAGATCGGATGACTCTACGGGAGCAACCGGGGTGGCTTAGTTGAAATAGACTTTCCTGAGAATGGGGCCTAATGTGTGTTTGTGTCCATGAGGGCCTTGGAATGGGGCTGTGGCACCGGGACCCTGAAGTATTCTCCTAAGCTTTTGACATAGATCCCATGCACAAGTTTCCTTGTGGAGACGAGATTTGTTCTGATGGGTGCCTCAGAAAACCACTTATGCTTGTATTGGAATCCAGGATTTTGAGGAGACATGCCTGTAAACCAAAGCAATGGATCCGATTATGGCCTAGCGTACTGTCTGGTTCAATCTTCTTCTCTGGGTATATCCATCTATGGTATGAGTGGAGGTAGGTGCTCAGCTGTTATCACACCGCCCTTGTTTTTCCCCGGAGACCTACACAATTGAGATGGCCTCGGAATTTGGAGGTTACTCCTAATTTGTACGATTTTGGAAAATGGAATGGGCAGAAGTCTCATGGATTGGGTAGGCACAGTCCTATTTGTGGCTCCAGGGGCCCCAGCCTGTAGGGGTGTGGCTCATGACTTTGAGGACAGAAGTCTGAAAACACAAACTCAGCTTAAGCATGGGGACGTAGGTATGGCAGGCCCAATCTACAAACCATGAAAAGAACTCTTCAAGAAATGAAGAAAGATAGAGTCTGAGGCCCTTGCTCAGGCTTTTGTCTCTGGATTTTGATTCAACGAATGCCGTGGTATGTGTGGAGGCCTCATGCGCCATGGATGAATCTTCCTCTCTGTGGATTTGGCCCGGTCCCATTTGTTTTCTGTCAATCTGTGGGATGGATGTCTCCTTTCGGGTTTGTTATCTAACGTGTCCCAAACAAAGAAGAATTCCAAAGCAGAGCCCTGGGGAAGAGTGAAGGGACAACCCAAACTATGGTTAAAAATTGGAGCCTAGGGGCATGTCAGGCCCAATAGCTTTCTCTTCATCCAGACACTGAGAGGCCTTACTTGAGGACTCGGCTCAGGCTGAGGGCCACAATGTGTGTTTGTGACCAATTTGGCCTGTGAGCATGGGCGGGGCCTCATGGGCCACACTGGTTTCAACTACACTGAACTTTGGACAACATGCCAATCACAAGGTCTCTTGCCATGGGGAAGGAGTTCTGATTTCTGCAACATTTTCAACCCTGGGCAGTGTTTCGAGATAAGGTCTAGTTCTGAAGCCTGAAAACCGCAATTGGGATGAGATGATGACCTAGGCCATTTCGGTCTGATGTGCTCACTGTGCGGTCAGCTGGCTGGGTGTTGGTCAGGAGGTTTGGGCTCAGTTTGTGTCAGAGAGTGCATTAGAGCTCAGGTTAAACTATATAATTTGGGTACAGTCGAGTGCCGTGTATGATTATCCTCATTGAGGTGCCTGGGCAGCTCATTAGGCAAGATATTTTTTCTAGAGGGCAGGAAGAGTACTGTATTGTGGGTCTGGAATTGCCAAACTTGAGGGCTTCTGGGCCAGGAGGGTGAGGACAGAAGTCTGAGAACACAAGCTAGACTTGGGCTTCGGGCCGAGGGCACGGCAGGTACCCCTTGCAGATCTGAACCAATATCTCATGCATCTGAAGTCACAGCGAGGATTAGACGTTGGCTCAGGTTGGAGTTTGTGTGCAGGATTGCCCCTTCTTGAACGGAGCAAAATCTCAAGTCTATGAAGGTTTTCCCACGTTGGGAGTTGTGGGATGCCCCCTTCAAGGATTCCTTCTGCTGGACAATTGACACCTGTTGGGCAGGTCCAGGACATCCCATATGGAATGACTCCAGAGCACCCTTGGAGGATGGATGCCAGGGAAGCCGCCTTGCATTCCAATTGTCTCCTAGCAACAAGACAGTTGAGATCGGATGGCTATGTGGGAGCAACCGGGGTGGCTGAGTTGAAATGGACTTTCCTGAATATGGGGCCTAATGTGTGTTTGTGTCCATGATGGCCTTGGAATGGGGCGGTTGATTCGGGACCCTGAAGTATTCTCCTAAGCTTTTACATAGCTCCCAAGCACAGGTTTCCTTGTGGAGACGGGATTTGTTCTGATGGGTGCCTCAGTAAACCCCCTATGCTGGTATTGGAATCCAGGCTTTGAGGAGACATGCCTGTAAACCAAAGCAATGGATGCGATTATGGCCTAGGGTCCTGTCTGGTTCAATCTTCTTCTCAGGGGATATCCATCTATGGAATGAGTGGAGGTAGATGCTCACCTGGTGTCAGACTGCCCTTGTTTGTCCCCGGAGACCTACACTATTGGGATGGCCTCGGGGACTTTGGAGAGTTCTCCTAATATCTACGAATTTGGAAAATGGAGTAGGCAGAATTCCCATGTATTTGGTAGGCACAGTCCTAATGTGTGGCTCCAGGGGCCCCAGCCTGGAGGGTGTCTGGCCCAGGACATTGAGGACTGAAGTCAAAATACACAAACACAGCTTAGGTTTGGGGATGTAGGTATGGCAGGTCCAATATACAATCCATGAGAAAAACTTTTCAGGAAATGAAGAAAGATCGAGTCTTAGGCGCTTGCTCAGGATTTTGTCTCTGGATTTTTATCAACGGTAGCCATGGAATGTGGGGAGGCCTCATGGGCCATGGACGAATCTTCCTCTTTGTGGATTTGGCCCGGTCCCAATTGTTTTTCGTCAATCTGTGCGATGGAGGGTCTCCTTTTGGGTTTATTACATCAGGAATCCGAACAAAAGAGGAATTCCAAAGCAGAGCCCTGGGGAAGAGTGAAGGGACAACCCAAAATAGGGTTAAAAATTGGGGCCTAGGGGCATGGCACGCCCAATATGCTGTCTCTTCATCCAGCCACTGTGAGGACTTACTTGAGGACTCGGCTCAGGCTGAGGGTCACAATGCGTGTTTGTGACCAATGTGGCCCGCGAGCATGGGCGGGGCCTCATGGGCCACACTAATTTCAACTACACGGGATTTGGACAACATGCCAATCACAAGGTCTCTTTCCATGGGTAAGGTGTGATTTCTGCGTCATTTTCAACCCTGGGCAGTGATTGGAGATAAGGACTAGGTTCTGAAGCCTGAAAACCACAGTTGGGTAGAGATGATGACCTAAGGCCATGGAGGCTCTGATGTGCTCAGTGTGTGGTCAGCTGCCTGGATGTTGATCTGGAGGTTCAGGATCAGGTTGTGTCAGAGAGTGCATTAGAGCTCAGGTTAGACTATATAATTTGGGTACAGTCGAGTGCCGTGTAGGTTTATCCACATTTGAGGTGCCTGGGCAGCTCATTAGGCAAGATATTTTTTCTAGAGTGCAGGCAGAGTGCTGCATTGTGGGTCCGGAATTGCCAAACTTGCGGTCTTCTCGGCCAGGAGTGTGAGGACAAAAGTTTGAGAACACAAGTTGACTTGGACATCAGGCCGAGGGCGCGGCAGGTACCCCCTGCAGATCTGAACCAATATCTCATACATCTGAAGTCACGGCGAGGATCAGACGTTGGCTCAGGTTGGAGTTTCTGTGCATGACTGCCCCTTCATGAACGGAGCGGAATCTCAAGGCCATGGAGTTTTTCCCATGTTGGGAGTTGTGGAATGCCCCCTTGAAGGATTCCTTCTGGGGACAATTGAGACATGTTTGGCAGCTCCAGGACATCCCATATGGATTAACTCCAGAGCACCGTTGGAAGATGGATGCCAGGGAAGCCCGCCTCGCATTCCAATTGTCTCCTAGCAACAATACATTTGAGATCGGATGACTCTGCGGGAGCAACCTGGGTGGCTTAGTTGTAATAGACTTTCCTGAGAATGGGGCCTAATGTGTGTTTGTGTCCATGAGGGCCTTGGAATGGGGCGGTGGCACCGGGACCCTGTAGTATTCTCCTAAGCTTTTGACATAGATCCCATGCACAAGTTTCCTTGTGGAGACGAGATTTGTTCTGATGGGTGCCTCAGCAAACCACTTATGCTTGTATTGGAATCCAGGATTTTGAGGAGACATGCCTGTAAACCAAAGCAATGGATCCGATTATGGCCTAGCGTACTGTCTGGTTCAATCTTCTTCTCTGGGGACATCCATGTATGGTATGAGTGGAGGTAGATGCTCACCTGGTGTCAGACCGCCCTTGTTTGTCCCCGGAAACCTACACTATTGGGATGGCCTTGGGGACTTTGGAGAGTTCTCCTAATTTGTACGATTTTGGACAATGGATGGGAAGAATTCCCATGGATTGAGTAGGCACAGTCCTAATGTGTGGCTCCAGGGGACCCAGCCTGGAGGGTGTGTGGCAAAGGACTTTGAGGACAGTATTCTAAAAACACAAACTCAGCTCAGGTTTGGGGACGTAGGTATGCAGGCCCAATCTACAAACCATGAGAAGAACTCTTCAGGATATGAAGAAAGAGCGAGTGTGAGGCACTTGATCAGGTTTTGCCTCTGCCTTTTATATCAACGATGGCTGTGGAATGTGGGGAGGCCTCATGGGCCATGGACGAATCTTCCTCTCTGTGGATTTGGCCCGGTCCCAATTGTTTTTCGTCAATCTGTGGGATGGGAGGTCTCCTTTCCTGTTTATTAACTCAGGTGTCCGAACAAAAGAGGAATTCCAAAGCAGAGCCTTGGGAAAGAGTGAAGGGACAACCCAAACTATGGTTAAAAATTGGGGACTAGGGGCATGGCAGGCCCAATATGCTGTCTCTTCATCCAGCCACTGAGAGGCCTGACTTGAGGACTGGGCTCATGCTGAGGGTCACAATGTGAGTTTGTGACCAATGTGGCCCGCGAGCATGGGCGGGGCCTCATGGGCCACACTGGTTTCAACTACACTGGACTTTGGACAACATGCCAATCACAAGGTCTCTTGCCATGGGGAAGGTGTTCTGATTTCTGCATCATTTTCAACCATGGGCAGTGGTTGGAGATAAGGTCTAGGTTCTGAAGCCTGAAAAATCGCAGTTGGGAAGAGATGACGACCTAAGGCCATGGTGGGTCTCATACGCTCAGTGTGCATTCATCTGCCTGGGTTTTGGTCAGGAGGTTCTAGCTCAGGGTGTGTCAGACAGTGCAATAGTGACCAGGTTAGACTATATAATTTGGGTACAGTCGAGTGCCGTGTAGGTTTATCCCCCTTTTAGGTTCCTGGGCAGCTCATTAGGCAAGATGTTTTTTCTAGAGGGCAGGCAGAGTGCTGCATTGTGGGTCCAGAATTGCCAAACTTGAGAGCTTCTGGGCCAGGAGTGTGAGGACAGAAGTCTGAGAACACAAGCTAGACTTGGGCTTCATGCCGAGGGCACGGCATGTACCCCCTGCAGATCGGAACCAATATCTCAAGCATCTGAAGCCAAGGCGAGGATCAGACGTTGGCTCAGGTTGGAGTTTCTGAGCATAACTGCCCCTTCATGAACGGAGAGGAATCTCAAGGCCATGGAGGTTTTCCCACGTTGGGAGTTTATGGATGCCCTCTTCAAGGATTCCTTCTGTGGGACAATTGAGACCTGTTGGGCAGCTCCAGGACATCCCATATGGAATGACTCCAGAGCACCGTTGGAGGATGGATGCCAGGGAAGACCCCCTCGCATTACAATTGTCTCCTAGCAACAATAGAGTTGAGATCGGTGGCTCTGTGGGAGCAACCGAGGTGGCTGAGTTGAAATGGATTTTCCTGAGGATGGGGCCTAATGTGTGTTGTGTCCATGAGGGCCTTGGATTAGGGCGGTGGCACCGGGACCCTGAAGTATTCTCCTAAGCTTTTGACATAGCTCCCATGCAAAAGTTTCCGTGTGGAGACGAGATTTTTTCTGATGGGTGCCTCAGGAAACCCCTTATGCTGGTATTGGAATCCAGGCTTTTGAGGACACATGCCTGTAAACCAAAGCAATGGACCCGATTATGGCCTAGGGTCCTGTCTGGTTCAATCTTCTTCTCTGGGGTTCTCCATCTATGGAATGAGTGGAGGTAGATGATCACCTGGTGTCAGACCGCCCTGTTTGTCCCCAGAGACATACACTATTGGGAGGGCCTCGGGGACTTTGGAGGGTTCTCCTAATTTGTACGATTTGGGACAATGGAATGGGCAGATTCCCATGGATTGGGTAGGCACAGTACTAATGTGTGGCTCCTGGCGCCCCAGCCTGGAGGGTGTGTGGCCCAGGACTTTGAGGACAGAAGATTGAAAACAGAAACTCAGCTTAGGTTTGGGGACGTAGGTATGGCAGGCGTAATCTACAAACCATGTGAAGAACTCTTCAGGATATGAAGAAAGAGCGAGTCTGAGGTACTTGCTCAGGCTTTTGTCTTTGGATTTTGTATCAATGATGGCCGTGGAATTTGGGGAGGCCTCATGGCCCATGGACGAATCTTCCTCTCTGTGGATTTGGCCCAGTCCCAATTGTTTTTCATCAATCTGTGGAATGGGAGGTCTCCTTTCTGGTTTATTAACTCAGGTGTCTGAACATAAGCGGAATTCTAAAACAGAGTGCTGGGGAAGAGTGAAGGGACAACCCAAATTATGTTTAAAAATTGGGGCCTAGGGGCATGGCACGCCCAATATGCTGTCTCTTTATCCAGCCACTGAGAGGCCGTACTTGAGGACTGGGCTCAGGCTGAGGGTCACAATGTGTGTTTGTGACCAATGTGGTTTTGCGAGCATGGGCGGGGCCTCATGGGCCACACTGGTTTCAACTACACTGGACTTTGGACAACTTGCCAATCACAAGGTCTCTAACCATGGGAAGGGTGTTCTGATTTCTGCATCATTTTCAACCATGGGCCGTGGTTGGAGATAAGGCCTAGGTTCTGAAGCCCGAAAAACCGCTGTTGGGAAGAGATGACCACCTAAGGCCATGGCGGGTCTGATAGGCTCACTGTGTTTGGTCAGCTGCCTGGGTGTTGGTCAGGAGGTTCTGGCTCAGATTGGGTCAGACAGTGCATTAGTGCCCAGGTTAGACTATATAATATGGGTACATTCGAGTGCCTTGTAGGTTTATCCTCATTTGAGGTGTCCAGGCAGCTCATTAGGGAAGATATTTTTTCTAGAGGGCAGGCAGAGTGCTGCATTGTGGGTCCGGAATTGCCAAACTTGAGGGCTTCTGGGCCAGGAGTGTGAGGACAGAAGTCTGAGAACACAAGCTCGACTTGGGCTTCTGGCCGAGGGCACTGCAGGTACCCCCTGCAGATCTGAACCAATATCTCAAGCATCTGAAATCACGGCGAGTATCAGACGTGGGCTCAGGTTGGAGTTTCTGTGCATGACTATCCTTCATGAACGGAGCGGAATCTCAAGGGCCTGGAGGTTTTCCCACGTTGGGAGTTGTGGGATGCCCCCTTCAAGGATTCCTTCTGCGGGACAATTGAGACCTGTCGGGCAGCTCCAGGACATCCCATATGGAATGACTGCAGAGCACAGTTGGAGGATGGATGCCAGGGAAGCCTGCCTCGCATTCCAATTGTCTCCTAGGAACAAGACAGTTGAAATCGGATGGCTCTGCGGGAGCAACCGGGGTGGCTGAGTTGAAATGGACTTTCCTGAGGATGGGGCCTAATGTGTGTTTGTGTCCATTAGGGCCTTGGAATGGGGCGGTGGTTCCGGGACCCTAAGTATTCTCCTAAGCTTTTGATATAGCTCCCATGCACAAGTTTCCTTGTGGAGACTAGATTTGTTTTGATGGGTGCCTCCGGAAACCCCTTACGCTCGTATTGGATACCAGGCTTTTGAGGAGACATGCCTGCAAACCAAAGCAATGGATCCAATTATGGCCTAGGGTCCTGTCTGGTTCAATCTTCTTCTCTGGGGATATCCATCTATGGAATGAGTGGAGGTAGATGTTCACCTGTTGTCAGACCACCCTTGTTTGTCCCCGGAGTCCTACACTATTGGGATGGCCCCTGGGACTTTGGAGAGTTCTCCTAATTTGTACGATTTTGGACAATGGAATGGGCAGAATTCCCATAGATTGGGTAGGCACAGTCCTAATTTGTGGCTCCAGGGGCCCCAGCCTGGAGGGTGTTTGGCCCAGGACTTTGAGGACAGAAGTCTGAAAACACAAACTCAGCTTAGGTTTGGGGACGTAGGAATGGCAGGCCCAATCTACAAACCATGAGAAGAACTCTTCAGGATATGAAGAAAGAGCGAGTCTGAGGCACTTGCTCAGGCTTTAGTATCTGTATTTTGTATCAACGATGGCCGTGGAATGTGGGGAGGCCTCATGGGCCATGGACGAATCTTCCTCTCTGTGGTTTTGGCCCGGTCCCAATTGTTTTTCGTCAATCTGTGGGATGGGAGGTCTCCTTTCAGGTTTATTACCTCAAGTGTCCGAACAAAAGAGGAATTCCAAAGCAGAGACCTGGGGAAGAGTGAAGGGACAAACCAAACTATGGTTAAAAATTGGGGCCTAGGGGCATGGCACGCCCAATATGCTGTCTCTTCATCCAGCCACTGAGTGCCCTTACTTGAGGACACGGCTCAGGCTGAGGGTCACAATGTGTGTTTGTGACTAATGTGGCCCGCGAGCATGGGCGGGGCCTCATGGGCCACACTAATTTCAACTACACGGGACTTTGTACAACATGCCAATCACTAGGTCTCTTTCCATGGGGAAGGTGTGATTTCTGCATCATTTTCAACCCTGGGCAGTGATTGGAGATAAGGACTAGGTTCTGAAGCCTGAAAACCGCAGTTGGGTAGAGATGATGACCTAAGGCCATGGCGGCTCTGATGTGCTCAGTGTGTGGTCAGCTGCCTGGATGTTGATCTGGAGGTTCAGGCTCAGGTTGTGTCAGAGAGTGCATTAGAGCTCAGGTTAGACTATATAATTTGGGTACAGTCGAGTGCCGTGTAGGTTTATCCACATTTGAGGTGCCTGGGCAGCTCATTAGGCAAGATATTTTTTCTAGAGTGCAGGCAGAGTGCTGCATTGTGGGTCCGGAATTGCCAAACTTGCGGTCTTCTCGGCCAGGAGTGTGAGGACAAAAGTTTGAGAACACAAGTTGACTTGGACATCAGGCCGAGGGCGCGGCAGGTACCCCCTGCAGATCTGAACCAATATCTCATACATCTGAAGTCACGGCGAGGATCAGACGTTGGCTCAGGTTGGAGTTTCTGTGCATGACTGCCCCTTCATGAACGGAGCGGAATCTCAAGGCCATGGAGTTTTTCCCATGTTGGGAGTTGTGGAATGCCCCCTTCAAGGATTCCTTCTGGGGACAATTGAGACATGTTGGGCAGCTCCAGGACATCCCATATGGATTAACTCCAGAGCACCGTTGGAAGATGGATGCCAGGGAAGCCCGCCTCGCATTCCAATTGTCTCCTAGCAACTATACATTTGAGATCGGATGACTCTGCGGGAGCAACCTGGGTGGCTTAGTTGAAATAGACTTTCCTGAGAATGGGGCCTAATGTGTGTTTGTGTCCATGAGGGCCTTGGAATGGGGCGGTGGCACAGGGACCCTGTAGTATTCTCCTAAGCTTTTGACATAGATCCCATGCACAAGTTTCCTTGTGGAGACGAGATTTGTTCTGATGGGTGCCTCAGCAAACCACTTATGCTTGTATTGGAATCCAGGCTTTTGAGGAGACATGCCTGTAAACCAAAGCAATGGATCCGATTATGGCCTAGCGTACTGTCTGGTTCAATCTTCTTCTCTGGGGACATCCATGTATGGTATGAGTGGAGGTAGATGCTCACCTGGTGTCAGACCGCCCTTGTTTGTCCCCGGAAACCTACACTATTGGGATGGCCTCGGGGACTTTGGAGAGTTCTCCTAATTTGTACGATTTTGGACAATGGATGGGAAGAATTCCCATGGATTGAGTAGGCACAGTCCTAATGTGTGGCTCCAGGGGACCCAGCCTGGAGGGTGTGTGGCAAAGGACTTTGAGGACAGTATTCTAAAAACACAAACTCAGCTCAGGTTTGGGGACGTAGGTATGCAGGCCCAATCTACAAACCATGAGAAGAACTCTTCAGGATATGAAGAAAGAGCGAGTGTGAGGCACTTGATCAGGTTTTGCCTCTGCCTTTTATATCAACGATGGCCGTGGAATGTGGGGAGGCCTCATGGGCCATGGACGAATCTTCCTCTCTGTGGATTTGGCCCGGTCCCAATTGTTTTTCGTCAATCTGTGGGATGGGAGGTCTCCTTTCCTGTTTATTAACTCAGGTGTCCGAACAAAAGAGGAATTCCAAAGCAGAGCCTTGGGAAAGAGTGAAGGGACAACCCAAACTATGGTTAAAAATTGGGGACTAGGGGCATGGCAGGCCCAATATGCTGTCTCTTCATCCAGCCACTGAGAGGCCTGACTTGAGGACTGGGCTCATGCTGAGGGTCACAATGTGAGTTTGTGACCAATATGGCCTGCGAGCATGGGCGGGGCCTTATGGGCCACACTGGTTTCAACTACACTGGATTTGGACAACATGCCAATCACAAGGTCTCTTGCCATGGGGAAGGTGTTCTGATTTCTGCATCATTTTCAACCCTGGGTAGCGGTTGGAGATAAGGTCTAGGTTCTGAAGCCTGAAAAATCGCAGTTGGGAAAAGATGACGACCTAAGGCCATGGTGGGTCTCATACGCTCAGTGTGCATTCATCTGCCTGGGTTTTGGTCAGGAGGTTCTAGCTCAGCGTGTGTCAGACAGTGCATTAGTGACCACGTTAGACTATATAATTTGGGTACAGTCGAGTGCCGTGTAGGTTTATCCCCCTTTTAGGTTCCTGGGCAGCTCATTAGGCAAGATGTTTTTTCTAGAGGGCAGGCAGAGTGCTGCATTGTGGGTCCGGAATTGCCAAACTTGATAGCTTCTGGGCCAGGAGTGTGAGGACAGAAGTCTGAGAACACAAGCTAGACTTGGGCTTCAGGCCGAGGGCACGGCATGTACCCCCTGCAGATCGGAACCAATATCTCAAGCATCTGAACCCAAGGCGAGGATCAGACGTTGGCTCAGGTTGGAGTTTCTGTGCATGCCTGCCCCTTCATGAACGGAGAGGAATCTCAAGGCCATGGAGGTTTTCCCACGTTGGGAGTTTATGGATGCCCTCTTCAAGGATTCCTTCTGTGGGACAATTGAGACCTGTTGGGCAGCTCCAGGACATCCCATATGGAATGACTCCAGAGCAACGTTGGAGGATGGATGCCAGGGAAGCCCGCCTCGCATTAAAATTGTTTCCTAGCAACAATAGCGTTGAGATCGGTGGCTCTGTGGGAGCAACCGAGGTGGCTGAGTTGAAATGGATTTTCCTGAGGATGGGGCCTAATGTGTGTTGTGTCCATGAGGGCCTTGGATTAGGGCGGTGGCACCGGGACCCTGAAGTATTCTCCTAAGCTTTTGACATAGCTCCCATGCAAAAGTTTCCGTGTGGAGACGAGATTTTTTCTGATGGGTGCCTCAGGAAACCCCTTATGCTGGTATTGGAATCCAGGCTTTTGAGGACACATGCCTGTAAACCAATGCAATGGACCCGATTATGGCCTAGGGTCCTGTCTGGTTCAATCTTCTCTTCTGGGGTTCTCCATCTATGGAATGAGTGGAGGTAGATGATCACCTGGTGTCAGACCGCCCTGTTTGTCCCCGGAGACATACACTATTGGGAGGGCCTCGGGGACTTTGGAGGGTTCTCCTAATTTGTACGATTTGGGACAATGGAATGGGCAGATTCCCATGGATTGGGTAGGCACAGTACTAATGTGTGGCTCCTGGCGCCCCAGCCTGGAGGGTGTGTGGCCCAGGACTTTGAGGACAGAAGATTGAAAACAGAAACTCAGCTTAGGTTTGGGGACGTAGGTATGGCAGGCGTAATCTACAAACCATGTGAAGAACTCTTCAGGATATGAAGAAAGAGCGATTCTGAGGTACTTGCTCAGGCTTTTGTCTTTGGATTTTGTATCAATGATGGCCGTGGAATTTGGGGAGGCCTCATGGCACATGGACGAATCTTCCTCTCTGTGGATTTGGCCCATTCCCAATTGTTTTTCATCAATCTGTGGAATGGGAGGTCTCCTTTCAGGTTTATTAACTCAGGTGTCTGAACATAAGCGGAATTCTAAAACAGAGTGCTGGGGAAGAGTGAAGGGACAACCCAAACTATGTTTAAAAATTGAGGCCTAGGGGCATGGCACGCCCAATATGCTGTCTCTTCATCCAGCCACTGAGAGGCCGTACTTGAGGACTGGGCTCAGGCTGAGGGTCACAATGTGTGTTTGTGACCAATGTGGTTTTGCGAGCATGGGTGGGGCCTCATGGGCCACACTGGTTTCAACTACACTGGACTTTGGACAACTTGCCAATCACAAGGTCTCTAACCATGGGAAGGGTGTTCTGATTTCTGCATCATTTTCAACCATGGGCCGTGGTTGGAGATAAGGCCTAGGTTCTGAAGCCCGAAAAACCGCTGTTGGGAAGAGATGACCACCTAAGGCCATGGCGGGTCTGATAGGCTCACTGTGTTTGGTCAGCTGCCTGGGTGTTGGTCAGGAGGTTCTGGCTCAGGTTGTGTCAGACAGTGCATTAGTGCCCAGGTTAGACTATATAATATGGGTACATTCGAGTGCCTTGTAGGTTTATCCTCATTTGAGGTGTCCAGGCAGCTCATTAGGGAAGATATTTTTTCTAGAGGGCAGGCAGAGTGCTGCATTGTGGGTCCGGAATTGCCAAACTTGAGGGCTTCTGGGCCAGGAGTGTGAGGACAGAAGTCTGAGAACACAAGCTCGACTTGGGCTTCTGGCCGAGGGCACTGCAGGTACCCCCTGCAGATCTGAACCAATATCTCAAGCATCAGAAATCAGGGCGAGTATCAGACGTGGGCTCAGGTTGGAGTTTCTGTGCATGACTATCCTTCATGAACGGAGCGGAATCTCAAGGGCCTGGAGGTTTTCCCACGTTGGGAGTTGTGGGATGCCCCCTTCAAGGATTCCTTCTGCGGGACAATTGAGACCTGTCGGGCAGCTCCAGGACATCCCATATGGAATGACTGCAGAGCACAGTTGGAGGATGGATGCCAGGGAAGCCTGCCTCGCATTCCAATTGTCTCCTAGCAACAAGACAGTTGAAATCGGATGGCTCTGCGGGAGCAACCGGGGTGGCTGAGTTGAAATGGACTTTCCTGAGGATGGGGCCTAATGTGTGTTTGTGTCCATTAGGGCCTTGGAATGGGGCGGTGGTTCCGGGACCCTAAGTATTCTCCTAAGCTTTTGATATAGCTCCCATGCACAAGTTTCCTTGTGGAGACTAGATTTGTTTTGATGGGTGCCTCCGGAAACCCCTTACGCTCGTATTGGATACCAGGCTTTTGAGGAGACATGCCTGCAAACCAAAGCAATGGATCCAATTATGGCCTAGGGTCCTGTCTGGTTCAATCTTCTTCTCTGGGGATATCCATCTATGGAATGAGTGGAGGTAGATGTTCACCTGTTGTCAGACCACCCTTGTTTGTCCCCGGAGTCCTACACTATTGGGATGGCCCCTGGGACTTTGGAGAGTTCTCCTAATTTGTACGATTTTGGACAATGGAATGGGCAGAATTCCCATAGATTGGGTAGGCACAGTCCTAATTTGTGGCTCCAGGGGCCCCAGCCTGGAGGGTGTTTGGCCCAGGACTTTGAGGACAGAAGTCTGAAAACACAAACTCAGCTTAGGTTTGGGGACGTAGGAATGGCAGGCCCAATCTACAAACCATGAGAAGAACTCTTCAGGATATGAAGAAAGAGCGAGTCTGAGGCACTTGCTCAGGCTTTTGTATCTGTATTTTGTATCAACGATGGCCGTGGAATGTGGGGAGGCCTCATGGGCCATGGACGAATCTTCCTCTCTGTGGTTTTGGCCCGGTCCCAATTGTTTTTCGTCAATCTGTGGGATGGGAGGTCTCCTTTCAGGTTTATTACCTCAAGTGTCCGAACAAAAGAGGAATTCCAAAGCAGAGACCTGGGGAAGAGTGAAGGGACAAACCAAACTATGGTTAAAAATTGGGGCCTAGGGGCATGGCACGCCCAATATGCTGTCTCTTCATCCAGCCACTGAGTGCCCTTACTTGAGGACACGGCTCAGGCTGAGGGTCACAATGTGTGTTTGTGACCAATGTGGCCCGCGAGCATGGGCGGGGCCTCATGGGCCACACTAATTTCAACTACACGGGACTTTGTACAACATGCCAATCACAAGGTCTCTTTCCATGGGGAAGGTGTGATTTCTGCATCATTTTCAACCCTGGGCATTGATTGGAGATAAGGACTAGGTTCTGAAGCCTGAAAACCGCAGTTGGGTAGAGATGATGACCTAAGGCCATGGCGGCTCTGATGTGCTCAGTGTGTGGTCAGCTGCCTGGATGTTGATCTGGAGGTTCAGGCTCAGGTTGTGTCAGAGAGTGCATTAGAGCTCAGGTTAGACTATATAATTTGGGTACAGTCGAGTGCCGTGTAGGTTTATCCACATTTGAGGTGCCTGGGCAGCTCATTAGGCAAGATATTTTTTCTAGAGTGCAGGCAGAGTGCTGCATTGTGGGTCCGGAATTGCCAAACTTGCGGTCTTCTCGGCCAGGAGTGTGAGGACAAAAGTTTGAGAACACAAGTTGACTTGGACATCAGGCCGAGGGCGCGGCAGGTACCCCCTGCAGATCTGAACCAATATCTCATACATCTGAAGTCACGGCGAGGATCAGACGTTGGCTCAGGTTGGAGTTTCTGTGCATGACTGCCCCTTCATGAACGGAGCGGAATCTCAAGGCCATGGAGTTTTTCCCATGTTGGGAGTTGTGGAATGCCCCCTTCAAGGATTCCTTCTGGGGACAATTGAGACATGTTGGGCAGCTCCAGGACATCCCATATGGATTAACTCCAGAGCACCGTTGGAAGATGGATGCCAGGGAAGCCCGCCTCGCATTCCAATTGTCTCCTAGCAACTATACATTTGAGATCGGATGACTCTGCGGGAGCAACCTGGGTGGCTTAGTTGAAATAGACTTTCCTGAGAATGGGGCCTAATGTGTGTTTGTGTCCATGAGGGCCTTGGAATGGGGCGGTGGCACAGGGACCCTGTAGTATTCTCCTAAGCTTTTGACATAGATCCCATGCACAAGTTTCCTTGTGGAGACGAGATTTGTTCTGATGGGTGCCTCAGCAAACCACTTATGCTTGTATTGGAATCCAGGCTTTTGAGGAGACATGCCTGTAAACCAAAGCAATGGATCCGATTATGGCCTAGCGTACTGTCTGGTTCAATCTTCTTCTCTGGGGACATCCATGTATGGTATGAGTGGAGGTAGATGCTCACCTGGTGTCAGACCGCCCTTGTTTGTCCCCGGAAACCTACACTATTGGGATGGCCTCGGGGACTTTGGAGAGTTCTCCTAATTTGTACGATTTTGGACAATGGATGGGAAGAATTCCCATGGATTGAGTAGGCACAGTCCTAATGTGTGGCTCCAGGGGACCCAGCCTGGAGGGTGTGTGGCAAAGGACTTTGAGGACAGTATTCTAAAAACACAAACTCAGCTCAGGTTTGGGGACGTAGGTATGCAGGCCCAATCTACAAACCATGAGAAGAACTCTTCAGGATATGAAGAAAGAGCGAGTGTGAGGCACTTGATCAGGTTTTGCCTCTGCCTTTTATATCAACGATGGCCGTGGAATGTGGGGAGGCCTCATGGGCCATGGACGAATCTTCCTCTCTGTGGATTTGGCCCGGTCCCAATTGTTTTTCGTCAATCTGTGGGATGGGAGGTCTCCTTTCCTGTTTATTAACTCAGGTGTCCGAACAAAAGAGGAATTCCAAAGCAGAGCCTTGGGAAAGAGTGAAGGGACAACCCAAACTATGGTTAAAAATTGGGGACTAGGGGCATGGCAGGCCCAATATGCTGTCTCTTCATCCAGCCACTGAGAGGCCTGACTTGAGGACTGGGCTCATGCTGAGGGTCACAATGTGAGTTTGTGACCAATATGGCCTGCGAGCATGGGCGGGGCCTTATGGGCCACACTGGTTTCAACTACACTGGATTTGGACAACATGCCAATCACAAGGTCTCTTGCCATGGGGAAGGTGTTCTGATTTCTGCATCATTTTCAACCCTGGGTAGTGGTTGGAGATAAGGTCTAGGTTCTGAAGCCTGAAAAATCGCAGTTGGGAAAAGATGACGACCTAAGGCCATGGTGGGTCTCATACGCTCAGTGTGCATTCATCTGCCTGGGTTTTGGTCAGGAGGTTCTAGCTCAGCGTGTGTCAGACAGTGCATTAGTGACCACGTTAGACTATATAATTTGGGTACAGTCGAGTGCCGTGTAGGTTTATCCCCCTTTTAGGTTCCTGGGCAGCTCATTAGGCAAGATGTTTTTTCTAGAGGGCAGGCAGAGTGCTGCATTGTGGGTCCGGAATTGCCAAACTTGATAGCTTCTGGGCCAGGAGTGTGAGGACAGAAGTCTGAGAACACAAGCTAGACTTGGGCTTCAGGCCGAGGGCACGGCATGTACCCCCTGCAGATCGGAACCAATATCTCAAGCATCTGAACCCAAGGCGAGGATCAGACGTTGGCTCAGGTTGGAGTTTCTGTGCATGCCTGCCCCTTCATGAACGGAGAGGAATCTCAAGGCCATGGAGGTTTTCCCACGTTGGGAGTTTATGGATGCCCTCTTCAAGGATTCCTTCTGTGGGACAATTGAGACCTGTTGGGCAGCTCCAGGACATCCCATATGGAATGACTCCAGAGCAACGTTGGAGGATGGATGCCAGGGAAGCCCGCCTCGCATTAAAATTGTTTCCTAGCAACAATAGCGTTGAGATCGGTGGCTCTGTGGGAGCAACCGAGGTGGCTGAGTTGAAATGGATTTTCCTGAGGATGGGGCCTAATGTGTGTTGTGTCCATGAGGGCCTTGGATTAGGGCGGTGGCACCGGGACCCTGAAGTATTCTCCTAAGCTTTTGACATAGCTCCCATGCAAAAGTTTCCGTGTGGAGACGAGATTTTTTCTGATGGGTGCCTCAGGAAACCCCTTATGCTGGTATTGGAATCCAGGCTTTTGAGGACACATGCCTGTAAACCAATGCAATGGACCCGATTATGGCCTAGGGTCCTGTCTGGTTCAATCTTCTCTTCTGGGGTTCTCCATCTATGGAATGAGTGGAGGTAGATGATCACCTGGTGTCAGACCGCCCTGTTTGTCCCCGGAGACATACACTATTGGGAGGGCCTCGGGGACTTTGGAGGGTTCTCCTAATTTGTACGATTTGGGACAATGGAATGGGCAGATTCCCATGGATTGGGTAGGCACAGTACTAATGTGTGGCTCCTGGCGCCCCAGCCTGGAGGGTGTGTGGCCCAGGACTTTGAGGACAGAAGATTGAAAACAGAAACTCAGCTTAGGTTTGGGGACGTAGGTATGGCAGGCGTAATCTACAAACCATGTGAAGAACTCTTCAGGATATGAAGAAAGAGCGATTCTGAGGTACTTGCTCAGGCTTTTGTCTTTGGATTTTGTATCAATGATGGCCGTGGAATTTGGGGAGGCCTCATGGCACATGGACGAATCTTCCTCTCTGTGGATTTGGCCCATTCCCAATTGTTTTTCATCAATCTGTGGAATGGGAGGTCTCCTTTCAGGTTTATTAACTCAGGTGTCTGAACATAAGCGGAATTCTAAAACAGAGTGCTGGGGAAGAGTGAAGGGACAACCCAAACTATGTTTAAAAATTGAGGCCTAGGGGCATGGCACGCCCAATATGCTGTCTCTTCATCCAGCCACTGAGAGGCCGTACTTGAGGACTGGGCTCAGGCTGAGGGTCACAATGTGTGTTTGTGACCAATGTGGTTTTGCGAGCATGGGTGGGGCCTCATGGGCCACACTGGTTTCAACTACACTGGACTTTGGACAACTTGCCAATCACAAGGTCTCTAACCATGGGAAGGGTGTTCTGATTTCTGCATCATTTTCAACCATGGGCCGTGGTTGGAGATAAGGCCTAGGTTCTGAAGCCCGAAAAACCGCTGTTGGGAAGAGATGACCACCTAAGGCCATGGCGGGTCTGATAGGCTCACTGTGTTTGGTCAGCTGCCTGGGTGTTGGTCAGGAGGTTCTGGCTCAGGTTGTGTCAGACAGTGCATTAGTGCCCAGGTTAGACTATATAATATGGGTACATTCGAGTGCCTTGTAGGTTTATCCTCATTTGAGGTGTCCAGGCAGCTCATTAGGGAAGATATTTTTTCTAGAGGGCAGGCAGAGTGCTGCATTGTGGGTCCGGAATTGCCAAACTTGAGGGCTTCTGGGCCAGGAGTGTGAGGACAGAAGTCTGAGAACACAAGCTCGACTTGGGCTTCTGGCCGAGGGCACTGCAGGTACCCCCTGCAGATCTGAACCAATATCTCAAGCATCAGAAATCAGGGCGAGTATCAGACGTGGGCTCAGGTTGGAGTTTCTGTGCATGACTATCCTTCATGAACGGAGCGGAATCTCAAGGGCCTGGAGGTTTTCCCACGTTGGGAGTTGTGGGATGCCCCCTTCAAGGATTCCTTCTGCGGGACAATTGAGACCTGTCGGGCAGCTCCAGGACATCCCATATGGAATGACTGCAGAGCACAGTTGGAGGATGGATGCCAGGGAAGCCTGCCTCGCATTCCAATTGTCTCCTAGCAACAAGACAGTTGAAATCGGATGGCTCTGCGGGAGCAACCGGGGTGGCTGAGTTGAAATGGACTTTCCTGAGGATGGGGCCTAATGTGTGTTTGTGTCCATTAGGGCCTTGGAATGGGGCGGTGGTTCCGGGACCCTAAGTATTCTCCTAAGCTTTTGATATAGCTCCCATGCACAAGTTTCCTTGTGGAGACTAGATTTGTTTTGATGGGTGCCTCCGGAAACCCCTTACGCTCGTATTGGATACCAGGCTTTTGAGGAGACATGCCTGCAAACCAAAGCAATGGATCCAATTATGGCCTAGGGTCCTGTCTGGTTCAATCTTCTTCTCTGGGGATATCCATCTATGGAATGAGTGGAGGTAGATGTTCACCTGTTGTCAGACCACCCTTGTTTGTCCCCGGAGTCCTACACTATTGGGATGGCCCCTGGGACTTTGGAGAGTTCTCCTAATTTGTACGATTTTGGACAATGGAATGGGCAGAATTCCCATAGATTGGGTAGGCACAGTCCTAATTTGTGGCTCCAGGGGCCCCAGCCTGGAGGGTGTTTGGCCCAGGACTTTGAGGACAGAAGTCTGAAAACACAAACTCAGCTTAGGTTTGGGGACGTAGGAATGGCAGGCCCAATCTACAAACCATGAGAAGAACTCTTCAGGATATGAAGAAAGAGCGAGTCTGAGGCACTTGCTCAGGCTTTTGTATCTGTATTTTGTATCAACGATGGCCGTGGAATGTGGGGAGGCCTCATGGGCCATGGACGAATCTTCCTCTCTGTGGTTTTGGCCCGGTCCCAATTGTTTTTCGTCAATCTGTGGGATGGGAGGTCTCCTTTCAGGTTTATTACCTCAAGTGTCCGAACAAAAGAGGAATTCCAAAGCAGAGACCTGGGGAAGAGTGAAGGGACAAACCAAACTATGGTTAAAAATTGGGGCCTAGGGGCATGGCACGCCCAATATGCTGTCTCTTCATCCAGCCACTGAGTGCCCTTACTTGAGGACACGGCTCAGGCTGAGGGTCACAATGTGTGTTTGTGACCAATGTGGCCCGCGAGCATGGGCGGGGCCTCATGGGCCACACTAATTTCAACTACACGGGACTTTGTACAACATGCCAATCACAAGGTCTCTTTCCATGGGGAAGGTGTGATTTCTGCATCATTTTCAACCCTGGGCATTGATTGGAGATAAGGACTAGGTTCTGAAGCCTGAAAACCGCAGTTGGGTAGAGATGATGACCTAAGGCCATGGCGGCTCTGATGTGCTCAGTGTGTGGTCAGCTGCCTGGATGTTGATCTGGAGGTTCAGGCTCAGGTTGTGTCAGAGAGTGCATTAGAGCTCAGGTTAGACTATATAATTTGGGTACAGTCGAGTGCCGTGTAGGTTTATCCACATTTGAGGTGCCTGGGCAGCTCATTAGGCAAGATATTTTTTCTAGAGTGCAGGCAGAGTGCTGCATTGTGGGTCCGGAATTGCCAAACTTGCGGTCTTCTCGGCCAGGAGTGTGAGGACAAAAGTTTGAGAACACAAGTTGACTTGGACATCAGGCCGAGGGCGCGGCAGGTACCCCCTGCAGATCTGAACCAATATCTCATACATCTGAAGTCACGGCGAGGATCAGACGTTGGCTCAGGTTGGAGTTTCTGTGCATGACTGCCCCTTCATGAACGGAGCGGAATCTCAAGGCCATGGAGTTTTTCCCATGTTGGGAGTTATGGGATGCCCCCTTCAAGGATTCCTTCTGGGGACAATTGAGACATGTTGGGCAGCTCCAGGACATCCCATATGGATTAACTCCAGAGCACCGTTGGAAGATGGATGCCAGGGAAGCCCGCCTCGCATTCCAATTGTCTCCTAGCAACTATACATTTGAGATCGGATGACTCTGCGGGAGCAACCTGGGTGGCTTAGTTGAAATAGACTTTCCTGAGAATGGGGCCTAATGTGTGTTTGTTTCCATGAGGGCCTTGGAATGGGGCGGTGGCACAGGGACCCTGTAGTATTCTCCTAAACTTTTGACATAAATCCCATGCACAAGTTTCCTTGTGGAGACGAGATTTGTTCTGATGGGTGCCTCAGCAAACCACTTATGCTTGTATTGGAATCCAGGCTTTTGAGGAGACATGCCTGTAAACCAAAGCAATGGATCCGATTATGGCCTAGCGTACTGTCTGGTTCAATCTTCTTCTCTGGGGACATCCATGTATGGTATGAGTGGAGGTAGATGCTCACCTGGTGTCAGACCGCCCTTGTTTGTCCCCGGAAACCTACACTATTGGGATGGCCTCGGGGATTTTGGAGAGTTCTCCTAATTTGTACGATTTTGGACAATGGATGGGAAGAATTCCCATGGATTGAGTAGGCACAGTCCTAATGTGTGGCTCCAGGGGACCCAGCCTGGAGGGTGTGTGGCAAAGGACTTTGAGGACAGTATTCTAAAAACACAAACTCAGCTCAGGTTTGGGGACGTAGGTATGCAGGCCCAATCTACAAACCATGAGAAGAACTCTTCAGGATATGAAGAAAGAGCGAGTGTGAGGCACTTGATCAGGTTTTGCCTCTGCCTTTTATATCAACGATGGCCGTGGAATGTGGGGAGGCCTCATGGGCCATGGACGAATCTTCCTCTCTGTGGATTTGGCCCGGTCCCAATTGTTTTTCGTCAATCTGTGGGATGGGAGGTCTCCTTTCCTGTTTATTAACTCAGGTGTCCGAACAAAAGAGGAATTCCAAAGCAGAGCCTTGGGAAAGAGTGAAGGGACAACCCAAACTATGGTTAAAAATTGGGGACTAGGGGCATGGCAGGCCCAATATGCTGTCTCTTCATCCAGCCACTGAGAGGCCTGACTTGAGGACTGGGCTCATGCTGAGGGTCACAATATGAGTTTGTGACCAATATGGACTGTGAGCATGGGCGGGGTCTTATGGGCCACACTGGTTTCAACTACACTGGATTTGGACAACATGCCAATCACAAGGTCTCTTGCCATGGGGAAGGTGTTCTGATTTCTGCATCATTTTCAACCCTGGGTAGCGGTTGGAGATAAGGTCTAGGTTCTGAAGCCTGAAAAATCGCAGTTGGGAAGAGATGACGACCTAAGGCCATGGTGGGTCTCATACGCTCAGTGTGCATTCATCTGCCTGGGTTTTGGTCAGGAGGTTCTAGCTCAGCGTGTGTCAGACAGTGCATTAGTGACCACGTTAGACTATATAATTTGGGTACAGTCGAGTGCCGTGTAGGTTTATCCCCCTTTTAGGTTTCTGGGCAGCTCATTAGGCAAGATGTTTTTTCTAGAGGGCAGGCAGAGTGCTGCATTGTGGGTCCGGAATGCCAAACTTGATAGCTTCTGGGCCAGGAGTGTGAGGACAGAAGTCTGAGAACACAAGCTAGACTTGGGCTTCAGGCCGAGGGCACGGCATGTACCCCCTGCAGATCGGAACCAATATCTCAAGCATCTGAACCCAAGGCGAGGATCAGACGTTGGCTCAGGTTGGAGTTTCTGAGCATAACTGCCCCTTCATGAACGGAGAGGAATCTCAAGGCCATGGAGGTTTTCCCACGTTGGGAGTTTATGGATGCCCTCTTCAAGTATTCCTTCTGTGGGACAATTGAGACCTGTTGGGCAGCTCCAGGACATCCCATATGGAATGACTCCAGAGCACCGTTGGAGGATGGATGCCAGGGAAGCCCGCCTCGCATTACAATTGTTTCCTAGCAACAATAGCGTTGAGATCGGTGGCTCTGTGGGAGCAACCGAGGTGGCTGAGTTGAAATGGATTTTCCTGAGGATGGGGCCTAATGTGTGTTGTGTCCATGAGGGCCTTGGAATAGGGCGGTGGCACCGGGACCCTGAAGTATTCTCCTAAGCTTTTGACATAGCTCCCATGCAAAAGTTTCCGTGTGGAGACGAGATTTTTTCTGATGGGTGCCTCAGGAAACCCCTTATGCTGGTATTGGAATCCAGGCTTTTGAGGACACATGCCTGTAAACCAAAGCAATGGACCCGATTATGGCCTAGGGTCCTGTCTGGTTCAATCTTCTTTTCTGGGGTTCTCCATGTATGGTATGAGTGGAGGTAGATGCTCACCTGGTGTCAGACCGCCCTTGTTTGTCCCCGGAAACCTACACTAATTGGATGGCCTCGGGGACTTTGGAGAGTTCTCCTAATTTCTACGATTTTGGACAATGGATGGGAAGAATTCCCATGGATTGAGTAGGCACAGTCCTAATGGGTGGCTCCAGGGGACCCAGCCTGGAGGGTGTGTGGCAAAGGACTTTGAGGACAGTATTCTAAAAACACAAACTCAGCTCAGGTTTGGGGACGTAGGTATGGCAGGCGTAATGTACAAACCATGAGAAGAACTCTTCAGGATATGAAGAAAGAGCGAGTCTGAGGTACTTGCTCAGGCTTTTGTCTTTGGATTTTGTATCAATGATGGCCGTGGAATTTGGGGAGGCCTCATGGCCCATGGACGAATCTTCCTCTCTGTGGATTTGGCCGAGTCCCAATTGTTTTTCGTCAATCTGTGGAATGGGAGGTCTCCGTTCAGGTTTATTACCTCAGGTGTCCGAACATAAGAGGAATTCCAAAACAGAGCGCTGGGGAAGAGTGAAGGGACAACCCAAACTATGTTTAAAAATTGGGGCCTAGGGGCATGGCACGCCCAATATGCTGTCTCTTCATCCAGCCACTGAGAGGCCGTACTTGAGGACTGGGCTCAGGCTGAGGGTCACAATGTGTGTTTGTGACCAATGTGGTTTTGCGAGCATGGGCGGGGCCTCATGGGCCACACTGGTTTCAGCTACACTGGACTTTGGACAACTTGCCAATCACAAGGTCTCTAACCATGGAAAGGGTGTTCTGATTTCTGCATCATTTTCAACCATGGGCCGTGGTTGGAGATAAGGCCTAGGTTCTGAAGCCCGAAAAACCGCTGTTGGGAAGATATGACCACCTAAGGGCATGGCGGGTCTGATAGGCTCACTGTGTGGTCAGCTGCCTGGGTGTTGGTCAGGAGGTTCTGGCTCAGGTTGTGTCAGACAGTGCATTAGTGCCCAGGTTAGACTATATAATTTGGGTACATTCGAGTGCCTTGTAGGTTTATCCTCATTTGAGGTGTCCAGGCAGCTCATTAGGGAAGATATTTTTTCTAGAGGGCAGGCAGAGTGCTGCATTGTGGGTCCGGAATTGCCAAACTTGAGGGCTTCTGGGCCAGGAGTGTGAGGACAGAAGTCTGAGAACACAAGCTCGACTTGGGCTTCTGGCCGAGGGCACTGCAGGAACCCCCTGCAGATCTGAACCAATATCTCAAGCATCTGAAATCACGGCGAGTATCAGACGTTGGCTCAGGTTGGAGTTTCTGTGCATGACTATCCTTCATGAACGGAGCGGAATCTCAAGGGCCTGGAGGTTTTCCCACGTTGGGAGTTGTGGGATGCCCCCTTCAAGGATTCCTTCTGCGGGACAATTGAGACCTTTCGGGCAGCTCCAGGACATCCCATATGGAATGACTGCAGAGCACAGTTGGAGGATGGATGCCAGGGAAGCCTGCCTCGCATTCCAATTGTCTCCTAGCAACAAGACAGTTGAAATCGGATGGCTCTTCGGGAGCAACGGGGGTGGCTGAGTTGAAATGGACTTTCCTGAGGATGGGGCCTAATGTGTGTTGTGTCCATGAGGGCCTTGGATTAGGGCGGTGGCAAGGGACCCTGAAGTATTCTCCTAAGCTTTTGACATAGCTCCCATGCAAAAGTTTCCTTGTGGAGACGATATTTTTTCTAATGGGTGCCTCAGCAAACCCCTTTAGCTGGTATTGGAATCCAGGCTTTTTAGGACACATGCCTGTAAACCAAAGCAATGGACCCGATTAAGGCCTAGGGTCCTGTCTGGTTCAATCTTATTCTCTGGGGTTCTCATCTATGGAATGAGTGGAGGTAGATGATCATCTGGTGTCAGACCGCCCTTTTTGTCCCTGGAGACATACACTATTGGGAGGGCCTCGGGGACTTTGGAGGGTTCTCCTAATTTGTACGATTTGAGACAATGGAATGGGCAGAATTCCCATGGATTGGGTAGGCACAGTACTAATGTGTGGCTCCTGGCGCCCCAGCCTGGAGGGTGTGTGGCCCAGGACTTTGAAGACAGAAGATTGAAAACAGAAACTCAGCTTAGGTTTGGGGACGTAGGTATGGCAGGCGTAATCTACAAACCATGAGAAGAACTCTTCAGGATATGAAGAAAGAGCGAGTCTGAGGTACTTGCTCAGGCTTTTGTCTTTGGATTTTGTATCAATGATGGCCGTGGAATTTGGGGAGGCCTCATGGCCCATGGACGAATCTTCCTGTCTGTGGATTTGGCCCAGTCCCAATTGTTTTTCGTCAATCTGTGGAATGGGAGGTCTCCTTTCAGGTTTATTACCTCAGGTGTCCGAACATAAGAGGAATTCCAAAACAGAGCGCTGGGGAAGAGTGAAGGGACAACCCAAACTATGTTTAAAAATTGGGGCCTAGGGGCATGGCACGCCCAATATGCTGTCTCTTCATCCAGCCACTGAGAGGCCGTACTTGAGGACTGGGCTCAGGCTGAGGGTCACAATGTGTGTTTGTGACCAATGTGGTTTTGCGAGCATGGGCGGGGCCTCATGGGCCACACTGGTTTCAACTACACTGGACTTTGGACAACTTGCCAATCACAAGGTCTCTAACCATGGAAAGGGTGTTCTGATTTCTGCATCATTTTCAACCATGGGCCGTGGTTGGAGATAAGGCCTAGGTTCTGAAGCCCGAAAAACCGCTGTTGGGAAGATATGACCACCTAAGGGCATGGCGGGTCTGATAGGCTCACTGTGTGGTCAGCTGCCTGGGTGTTGGTCAGGAGGTTCTGGCTCAGGTTGTGTCAGACAGTGCATTAGTGCCCAGGTTATACTATATAATTTGGGTACATTCGAGTGCCTTGTAGGTTTATCCTCATTTGAGGTGTCCAGGCAGCTCATTAGGGAAGATATTTTTTCTAGAGGGCAGGCAGAGTGCTGCATTGTGGGTCCGGAATTGCCAAACTTGAGGGCTTCTGGGCCAGGAGTGTGAGGACAGAAGTCTGAGAACACAAGCTCGACTTGGGCTTCTGGCCGAGGGCACTGCAGGTACCCCCTGCAGATCTGAACCAATATCTCAAGCATCTGAAATCACGGCGAGTATCAGACGTTGGCTCAGGTTGGAGTTTCTGTGCATGACTGCCCCTTCATGAACGGAGCGGAATCTCAAGAGCCTGGAGGTTTTCCCACGTTGGGAGATGTGGGATGCCCCCTTCAAGGATTCCTTCTGCGGGACAATTGAGACCTGTCGGGCAGCTCCAGGACATCCCATATGGAATGACTGCAGAGCACAGTTGGAGGATGGATGCCAGGGAAGCCTGCCTCGCATTCCAATTGTCTCCTAGCAACAAGACAGTTGAAATCGGATGGCTCTGCGGGAGCAACCGGGGTGGCTGAGTTGAAATGGACTTTCCTGAGGATGGGGCCTAATGTGTGTTTGTGTCCATTAGGGCCTTGGAATGGGGCGGTGGTTCCGGGACCCTAAGTATTCTCCTAAGCTTTTGATATAGCTCCCATGCACAAGTTTCCTTGTGGAGACTAGATTTGTTTTGATGGGTGCCTCCGGAAACCCCTTATGCTCGTATTGGATACCAGGCTTTTGAGGAGACATGCCTGCAAACCAAAGCAATGGATCCAATTATGGCCTAGGGTCCTGTCGGGTTCAATCTTCTTCTCTGGGAACATCCATGTATGGTATGAGTGGAGGTAGATGCTCACCTCGTGTCAGACCGCCCTTGTTTGTCCCCGGAAACCAACACTATTGGGATGGCCTCGGGGACTTTGGAGAGTTCTCCTAATTTGTACGATTTTGGACAATGGATGGGAAGAATTCCCATGGATTGAGAGGGCACAGTCCTAATGGGTGGCTCCAGGGGACCCAGCCTGGAGGGTGTGTGGCAAAGGAATTTGAGGACAGTATTCCAAAAACACAAACTCAGCTCAGGTTTGGGGACGTAGGTATGCAGGCCCAATCTACAAACCATGAGAAGAACTCTTCAGGATATGAAGAAAGAGCGAGTCTGAGGCACTTGATCAGGTTTTGCCTCTGCATTTTATATCAATGATGGCCGTGGAATGTGGGGAGGCCTCATGGGCCATGGACGAATCTTCCTCTCTGTGGATTTGGCCCGTTCCCAATTGTTTTTCGTCAATCTGTGGGATGGTAGGTTTCCTTTCCTGTTTATTAACTCAGGTGTCCGAACAAAAGAGGAATTCCAAAGCAGAGCCTTGGGAAAGAGTGAAGGGACAACCCAAACTATGGTTAAAAATTGGGGACTAGGGGCATGGCAGGCCCAATATGCTGTCTCTTCATCCAGCCACTGAGAGGCCTGACTTGAGGACTGGGCTCATGCTGAGGGTCACAATGTGAGTTTGTGACCAATATGGCCTGCGAGCATGGGCGGGGCCTTATGGGCCACACTGGTTTCAACTACACTGGATTTGGACAACATGCCAATCACAAGGTCTCTTGCCATGGGGAAGGTGTTCTGATTTCTGCATCATTTTCAACCCTGGGCAGTTGTTGGAGATAAGGTCTAGGTTCTGAAGCCTGAAAAATCGCAGTTGGGAAGAGATGACGACCTAAGGCCATGGTGGGTCTCATACGCTCAGTGTGCATTCATCTGCCTGGGTTTTGGTCAGGAGGTTCTAGCTCAGGGTGTGTCAGACAGTGCATTAGTGACCAGGTTAGACTATATAATTTGGGTACAGTCGAGTTCCGTGTAGGTTTATCCCCCTTTTAGGTTCCTGGGCAGCTCATTAGGCAAGATGTTTTTTCTAGAGGGCAGGCAGAGTGCTGCATTGTGGGTCCAGAATTGCCAAACTTGAGAGCTTCTGGGCCAGGAGTGTGAGGACCGAAGTCTGAGAACACAAGCTAGACTTGGGCTTCAGGCCGAGGGCACGGCATGTACCCCCTGCAGATCGGAACCAATATCTCAAGCATCTGAAGCCAAGGCGAGGATCAGACGTTGGCTCAGGTTGGAGTTTCTGTGCATGCCTGCCCCTTCATGAACGGAGAGGAATCTCAAGGCCATGGAGGTTTTCCCACGTTGGGAGTTTATGGATGCCCTCTTCAAGGATTCCTTCTGTGGGACAATTGAGACCTGTTGGGCAGCTCCAGGACATCCCATATGGAATGACTCCAGAGCACCCTTGGAGGATGGATGCCAGGGAAGCCCGCCTCGCATTACAATTGTCTCCTAGCAACAATAGAGTTGATATCGGTGGCTCTGTGGGAGCAACCGAGGTGGCTGAGTTGAAATGGATTTTCCTGAGGATGGGGCCTAATGTGTGTTGTGTCCATGAGGGCCTTGGATTAGGGCGGTGGCACCGGGACCCTGAAGTATTCTCCTAAGCTTTTGACATAGCTCCCATGCAAAAGTTTCCTTGTGGAGACGAGATTTTTTCTAATGGGTGCCTCAGGAAACTCCTTATGCTGGTATTGGAATCCAGGCTTTTGAGGACACATGCCTGTAAACCAAAGCAATGGACCCGATTATGGCCTAGGGTCCTGTCTGGTTCAATCTTCTTCTCTGGGGTTCTCCATCTATGGAATGAGTGGAGGTAGATGATCACCTGGTGTCAGACCGCCCTGTTTGTCCCCGGAGACATACACTATTGGGAGGGCCTCGGGGACTTTGGAGGGTTCTCCTAATTTGTACGATTTGGGACAATGGAATGGGCAGAATTCCCATGGATTGGGTAGGCACAGTACTAATGTGTGGCTCCTGGCGCCCCAGCCTGGAGGGTGTGTGGCCCAGGACTTTGAGGAAAGAAGATTGAAAACAGAATCTCAGCTTAGGTTTGGGGACGTAGGTATGGCAGGCGTAATCTACAAACCATGAGAAGAACTCTTCAGGATATGAAGAAAGAGCGAGTCTGAGGTACTTGCTCAGGCTTTTGTCTTTGGATTTTGTATCAATGATGGCCGTGGAATTTGGGGAGGCCTCATGGCCCATGGACGAATCTTCCTCTCTGTGGATTTGGCCCAGTCCCAATTGTTTTTCGTCAATCTGTGGAATGGGAGGTCTCCTTTCAGGTTTATTACCTCAGGTGTCCGAACATAAGAGGAATTCCAAAACAGAGCGCTGGGGAAGAGTGAAGGGACAACCCAAACTATGTTTAAAAATTGGGGCCTAGGGGCATGGCACGCCCAATATGCTGTCTCTTCATCCAGCCACTGAGAGGCCTGACTTGAGGACTGGGCTCATGCTGAGGGTCACAATGTGAGTTTGTGACCAATATGGCCTGCGAGCATGGGCGGGGCCTTATGGGCCACACTGATTTCAACTACACAGGACTTTGGACAACTAGCCAATCACATGGTCTCTAACCATGGAAAGGGTGTTCTGATTTCTGCATCATTTTCAACCATGGGCCGTGGTTGGAGATAAGGCCTAGGTTCTGAAGCCCGAAAAACCGCTGTTGGGAAGATATGACCACCTAAGGGCATGGCGGGTCTGATAGGCTCACTGTGTTTGGTCAGCTGCCTGGGTGTTGGTCAGGAGGTTCTGGCTCAGGTTGTGTCAGACAGTGCATTAGTGCCCAGGTTAGACGATATAATTTGGGTACATTCGAGTGCCTTGTAGGTTTATCCTCATTTGAGGTGTCCAGGCAGCTCATTAGGGAAGATATTTTTTCTAGAGGGCAGACAGAGTGCTGCATTGTGGGTCCGGAATTGCCAAACTTGAGGGCTTCTGGGCCAGGAGTGTGAGGACAGAAGTCTGAGAACACAAGCTCGACTTGGGCTTCTGGCCGAGGGCACTGCAGGTACCCCCTGCAGATCTGAACCAATATCTCAAGCATCTGAAATCAGGGCGAGTATCAGACGTGGGCTCAGGTTGGAGTTTCTGTGCATGACTATCCTTCATGAACGGAGCGGAATCTCAAGGGCCTGGAGGTTTTCCCACGTTGGGAGTTGTGGGATGCCCCCTTCAAGGATTCCTTCTGCGGGACAATTGAGACCTTTCGGGCAGCTCCAGGACATCCCATATGGAATGACTGCAGAGCACAGTTGGAGGATGGATGCCAGGGAAGCCTGCCTCGCATTCCAATTGTCTCCTAGCAACAAGACAGTTGAAATCGGATGGCTCTGCGGGAGCAACCGGGGTGGCTGAGTTGAAATGGACTTTCCTGAGATTGGGGCCTAATGTGTGTGTGTCCATGAGGGCCTTGGATTAGGGCAGTGGCACCGGGACCCTGAAGTATTCTCCTAAGCTTTGACATAGCTCCCATGCAAAAGTTTCCTTGTGGAGACGAGATTTTTTCTAATGGGTGCTTCAGCAAACCCATTATGCTGGTATTGGAATCCAGGCTTTTGAGGACACATGCCTGTAAACCAAAGCAATGGACCCGATTATGGCCTAGGGTCCTGTCTGGTTCAATCTTCTTCTCTGGGGTTCTCCATCTATGGAATGAGTGGAGGTAGATGATCATCTGGTGTCAGACCGCCCTGTTTGTCCCCGGAGACATACACTATTGGGAGGGCCTCAGGGACTTTGGAGGGTTCTCCTAATTTGTACGATTTGGGACAATGGAATGGGCAGAATTCCCATGGATTGGGTAGGCACAGTACTAATGTGTGGCTCCTGGCGCCCCAGCCTGGAGGGTGTGTGGCCCAGGACTTTGAGGACAGAAGATTGAAAACAGAAACTCAGCTTAGGTTTGGGGACGTAGGTATGGCAGGCGTAATCTACAAACCATGAGAAGAACTCTTCAGGATATGAAGAAAGAGCGAGTCTGAGGTACTTGCTCAGGCTTTTGTCTTTGGATTTTGTATCAATGATGGCCGTGGAATTTGGGGAGGCCTCATGGCCCATGGACGAATCTTCCTGTCTGTGGATTTGGCCCAGTCCCAATTGTTTTTCGTCAATCTGTGGAATGGGAGGTCTCCTTTCAGGTTTATTACCTCAGGTGTCCGAACATAAGAGGAATTCCAAAACAGAGCGCTGGGGAAGAGTGAAGGGACAACCCAAACTATGTTTAAAAATTGGGGCCTAGGGGCATGGCACGCCCAATATGCTGTCTCTTCATCCAGCCACTGAGAGGCCGTACTTGAGGACTGGGCTCAGGCTGAGGGTCACAATGTGTGTTTGTGACCAATGTGGTTTTGCGAGCATGGGTGGGGCCTCATGGGCCACACTGGTTTCAACTACACTGGACTTTGGACAACTTGCCAATCACAAGGTCTCTAACCATGGAAAGGGTGTTCTGATTTCTGCATCATTTTCAACCATGGGCCGTGGTTGGAGATAAGGCCTAGTTTCTGAAGCCCGAAAAACCGCTGTTGGGAAGATATGACCACCTAAGGGCATGGCGGGTCTGATAGGCTCACTGTGTGGTCAGCTGCCTGGGTGTTGGTCAGGAGGTTCTGGCTCAGGTTGTGTCAGACAGTGCATTAGTGCCCAGGTTAGACTATATAATTTGGGTACATTCGAGTGCCTTGTAGGTTTATCCTCATTTGAGGTGTCCAGGCAGCTCATTAGGGAAGATATTTTTTCTAGAGGGCAGGCAGAGTGCTGCATTGTGGGTCCGGAATTGCCAAACTTGAGGGCTTCTGGGCCAGGAGTGTGAGGACAGAAGTCTGAGAACACAAGCTCGACTTGGGCTTCTGGCCGAGGGCACTGCAGGTACCCCCTGCAGATCTGAACCAATATCTCAAGCATCTGAAATCAGGGCGAGTATCAGACGTGGGCTCAGGTTGGAGTTTCTGTGCATGACTGCCCCTTCATGAACGGAGCGGAATCTCAAGGGCCTGGAGGTTTTCCCACGTTGGGAGTTGTGGGATGCCCCCTTCAAGGATTCCTTCTGCGGGACAATTGAGACCTGTCGGGCAGCTCCAGGACATCCCATATGGAATGACTGCAGAGCACAGTTGGAGGATGGATGCCAGGGAAGCCTGCCTCGCATTCCAATTGTCTCCTAGCAACAAGACAGTTGAAATCGGATGGCTCTGCGGGAGCAACCGGGGTGGCTGAGTTGAAATGGACTTTCCTGAGGATGGGGCCTAATGTGTGTTTGTGTCCATTAGGGCCTTGGAATGGGGCGGTGGTTCCGGGACCCTAAGTATTCTCCTAAGCTTTTGATATAGCTCCCATGCACAAGTTTCCTTGTGGAGACTAGATTTGTTTTGATGGGTGCCTCCGGAAACCCCTTATGCTCGTATTGGATACCAGGCTTTTGAGGAGACATGCCTGCAAACCAAAGCAATGGATCCAATTATGGCCTAGGGTCCTGTCGGGTTCAATCTTCTTCTCTGGGGATATCCATCTATGGAATGAGTGGAGGTAGATGCTCACCTGTTGTCAGACCACCCTTGTTTGTCCCCGGAGTCCTACACTATTGGGATGGCCCCTGGGACTTTGGAGAGTTCTCCTAATTTGTACGATTTTGGACAATGGAATGGGCAGAATTCCCATAGATTGGGTAGGCACAGTCCTAATGTGTGGCTCCAGGGGCCCCAGCCTGGAGGGTGTTTGGCCCAGGACTTTGAGGACAGAAGTCTGAAAACACAAACTCAGCTTAGGTTTGGGGACGTAGGAATGGCAGGCCCAATCTACAAACCATGAGAAGAACTCTTCAGGATATGAAGAAAGAGCGAATCTGAGGCACTTGCTCAGGCTTTAGTATCTGTATTTTGTATCAACGATGGCCGTGGAATGTGGGGAGGCCTCATGGGCCATGGACGAATCTTCCTCTCTGTGGTTTTGGCCCGGTCCCCATTATTTTTCGTCAATCTGTGGGATGGGAGGTCTCCTTTCAGGTTTATTACCTCAAGTGTCCGAACAAAAGAGGAATTCCAAAGCAGAGACCTGGGGAAGAGTGAAGGGACAAACAAAACTATGGTTAAAAATTGGGGCCTAGGGGCATGGCACGCCCAATATGCTGTCTCTTCATCCAGCCACTGAGAGGCCTTATGAGGACTCGGCTCAGGCTGAGGGTCACAATGTGTGTTTGTGACCAATGTGGCCCGCGAGCATGGGCGGGGCCTCATGGGCCACACTAATTTCAACTAAACAGGACTTTGGACAACATGGCAATCACAAGGTCTCTTTCCATGGGGAAGGTGTGATTTCTGCATCATTTTCAACCCTGGGCAGTGATTGGAGATAAGGACTAGGTTCTGAAGCCTGAAAACCGCAGTTGGGTAGAGATGATGACCTAAGGCCATGGCGGCTCTGATGTGCTCAGTGCGTGGTCAGCTGCCTGGATGTTGATCTGGAGGTTCAGGCTCAGGTTGTTTCAGAGAGTGCATTAGAGCTCAGGTTAGACTATATAATTTGGGTACAGTCGAGTGCCGTGTAGGTTTATCCACATTTGAGGTGCCTGGGCAGCTCATTAGGAAAGATATTTTTTCTAGAGTGCAGGCAGAGTGCTGCATTGTGGGTCCGGAATTGCCAAACTTGCGGTCTTCTCGGCCAGGAGTGTGAGGACAAAAGTTTGAGAACACAAGTTGACTTGGACATCAGGCCGAGGGCGCGGCAGGTACCCCCTGCAGATCTGAACCAATATCTCATACATCTGAAGTCACGGCGAGGATCAGACGTTGGCTCAGGTTGGAGTTTCTGTGCATGACTGCCCCTTCATGAACGGAGCGGAATCTCAAGCCATGGAGTTTTTCCCATGTTGGGAGTTATGGGATGCCCCCTTCAAGGATTCCTTCTGGGGACAATTGAGACATGTTGGGCAGCTCCAGGACATCCCATATGGATTAACTCCAGAGCACCGTTGGAAGATGGATGCCAGGGAAGCCCGCCTCGCATTCCAATTGTCTCCTAGCAACAATACATTTGAGATCGGATGACTCTGCGGGAGCAACCTGGGTGGCTTAGTTGAAATAGACTTTCCTGAGAATGGGGCCTAATGTGTGTATGTGTCCATGAGGGCCTTGGAATGGGGCGGTGGCACCGGGACCCTGCAGTATTCTCCTAAGCTTTTGACATAGATCCCATGCACAAGTTTCCTTGTGGAGACGAGATTTGTTCTGATGGGTGCCTCAGCAAACCAATTATGCTTGTATTGGAATCCAGGCTTTTGAGGAGACATGCCTGTAAACCAAAGCAATGGATCTGATTATGGCCTAGTGTACTCTCTGGTTCAATCTTCTTCTCTGGGGACATCCATGTGTGGTATGAGTGGAGGTAGATGCTCACCTGGTGTCAGACCGCCCTTGTTTGTCCCCGGAAACCTACACTATTGGTATGGCCTCGGGGACTTTGGAGAGTTCTCCTAATTTGTACGATTTTGGACAATGGATGGGAAGAATTCCCATGGATTGAGAGGGCACAGTCCTAATGGGTGGCTCCAGGGGACCCAGCCTGGAGGGTGTGTGGCAAAGGACTTTGAGGACAGTATTCCAAAAACACAAACTCAGCTCAGGTTTGGGGACGTAGGTATGCAGGCCCAATCTACAAACCATGAGAAGAACTCTTCAGGATATGAAGAAAGAGCGAGTCTGAGGCACTTGATCAGGTTTTGCCTCTGCATTTTATATCAACAATGGCCGTGGAATGTGGGGAGGCCTCATGGGCCATGGACGAATCTTCCTCTCTGTGGATTTGGCCCCGTCCCAATTGTTTTTCGTCAATCTGTGGGATGGGAGGTCTCCTTTCCTGTTTATTAACTCAGGTGTCCGAACAAAAGAGGAATTCCAAAGCAGAGCCTTGGGAAAGAGTGAAGGGACAACCCAAACTATGGTTAAAAATTGGGGACTAGGGGCATGGCAGGCCCAATATGCTGTCTCTTCATCCAGCCACTGAGAGGCCTGACTTGAGGACTGGGCTCATGCTGAGGGTCACAATGTGAGTTTGTGACCAATATGGCCTGCGAGCATGGGCGGGGCCTTATGGGCCACACTGGTTTCAACTACACTGGATTTGGACAACATGCCAATCACAAGGTCTCTTGCCATGGGGAAGGTGTTCTGATTTCTGCATCATTTTCAACCCTGGGCAGTTGTTGGAGATAAGGTCTAGGTTCTGAAGCCTGAAAAATCGCAGTTGGGAAGAGATGACGACCTAAGGCCATGGTGGGTCTCATACGCTCAGTGTGCATTCATCTGCCTGGGTTTTGGTCAGGAGGTTCTAGCTCAGGGTGTGTCAGACAGTGCATTAGTGACCACGTTAGACTATATAATTTGGGTACAGTCGAGTGCCGTGTAGGTTTATCCCCCTTTTAGGTTCCTGGGCAGCTCATTAGGCAAGATGTTTTTTCTAGAGGGCAGGCAGAGTGCTGCATTGTGGGTCCGGAATTGCCAAACTTGAGAGCTTCTGGGCCAGGAGTGTGAGGACAGAAGTCTGAGAACACAAGGTAGACTTGGGCTTCAGGCCGAGGGCACGGCATGTACCCCCTGCAGATCGGATCCAGTATCTCAAGCATCTGAAGCCAAGGCGAGGATCAGACGTTGGCTCAGGTTGGAGTTTCTGTGCATGCCTGCCCCTTCATGAACGGAGAGGAATCTCAAGGCCATGGAGGTTTTCCCACGTTGGGAGTTTATGGATGCCCTCTTCAAGGATTCCTTCTGTGGGACAATTGAGACCTGTTGGGCAGCTCCAGGACATCCCATATGGAATGACTCCAGAGCACCGTTGGAGGATGGATGCCAGGGAAGCCCGCCTCGCATTACAATTGTTTCCTAGCAACAATAGCGTTGAGATCGGTGGCTCTGTGGGAGCAACCGAGGTGGCTGAGTTGAAATGGATTTTCCTGAGGATGGAGCCTAATGTGTGTTGTGTCCATGAGGGCCTTGGATTAGGGCGGTGGCATCGGGACCCTGAAGTATTCTCCTAAGCTTTTGACATAGCTCCCATGCAAAAGTTTCCTTGTGGAGACGAGATTTTTTCTAATGGGTGCCTCAGCAAACCCCTTATGCTGGTATTGTAATCCAGGCTTTTGAGGACACATGCCTGTAAACCAAAGCAATGGACCCGATTATGGCCTAGGGTCCTGTCTGGTTCAATCTTCTTCTCTGGGGTTCTCCATCTATGGAATGAGTGGAGGTAGATGATCACCTGGTGTCAGACCGCCCTGTTTGTCCCCGGAGACATACACTATTGGGAGGGCCTCGGGGACTTTGGAGGGTTCTCCTAATTTGTACGATTTGGGACAATGGAATGGGCAGAATTCCCATGGATTGGGTAGGCACAGTACTAATGTGTGGCTCCTGGCGCCCCAGCCTGGAGGGTGTGTGGCCCAGGACTTTGAGGACAGAAGATTGAAAACAGAAACTCAGCTTAGGTTTGGGGACGTAGGTATGGCAGGCGTAATCTACAAACCATGAGAAGAACTCTTCAGGATATGAAGAAAGAGCGAGTCTGAGGTACTTGCTCAGGCTTTTGTCTTTGGATTTTGTATCAATGATGGCCGTGGAATTTGGGGAGGCCTCATGGCCCATGGACGAATCTTCCTGTCTGTGGATTTGGCCCAGTCCCAATTGTTTTTCGTCAATCTGTGGAATGGGAGGTCTCCTTTCAGGTTTATTACCTCAGGTGTCCGAACATAAGAGGAATTCCAAAACAGAGCGCTGGGGAAGAGTGAAGGGACAACCCAAACTATGTTTAAAAATTGGGGCCTAGGGGCATGGCACGCCCAATATGCTGTCTCTTCATCCAGCCACTGAGAGGCCGTACTTGAGGACTGGGCTCAGGCTGAGGGTCACAATGTGTGTTTGTGACCAATGTGGTTTTGCGAGCATGGGTGGGGCCTCATGGGCCACACTGGTTTCAACTACACTGGACTTTGGACAACTTGCCAATCACAAGGTCTCTAACCATGGAAAGGGTGTTCTGATTTCTGCATCATTTTCAACCATGGGCCGTGGTTGGAGATAAGGCCTAGGTTCTGAAGCCCGAAAAACCGCTGTTGGGAAGAGATGACCACCTAAGGGCATGGCGGGTCTGATAGGCTCACTGTGTGGTCAGCTGCCTGGGTGTTGGTCAGGAGGTTCTGGCTCAGGTTGTGTCAGACAGTGCATTAGTGCCCAGGTTAGACTATATAATTTGGGTACATTCGAGTGCCTTGTAGGTTTATCCTCATTTGAGGTGTCCAGGCAGCTCATTAGGGAAGATATTTTTTCTAGAGGGCAGGCAGAGTGCTGCATTGTGGGTCCGGAATTGCCAAACTTGAGGGCTTCTGGGCCAGGAGTGTGAGGACAGAAGTCTGAGAACACAAGCTCGACTTGGGCTTCTGGCCGAGGGCACTGCAGGTACCCCCTGCAGATCTGAACCAATATCTCAAGCATCAGAAATCAGGGCGAGTATCAGACGTGGGCTCAGGTTGGAGTTTCTGTGCATGACTATCCTTCATGAACGGAGCGGAATCTCAAGGGCCTGGAGGTTTTCCCACGTTGGGAGTTGTGGGATGCCCCCTTCAAGGATTCCTTCTGCGGGACAATTGAGACCTGTCGGGCAGCCCCAGGACATCCCATATGGAATGACTGCAGAGCACAGTTGGAGGATGGATGCCAGGGAAGCCTGCCTCGCATTCCAATTGTCTCCTAGCAACAAGACAGTTGAAATCGGATGGCTCTGCGGGAGCAACCGGGGTGGCTGAGTTGAAATGGACTTTCCTGAGGATGGGGCCTAATGTGTGTTTGTGTCCATTAGGGCCTTGGAATGGGGCGGTGGTTCCGGGACCCTAAGTATTCTCCTAAGCTTTTGACATAGATCCCATGCACAAGTTTCCTTGTGGAGACGAGATTTGTTCTGATGGGTGCCTCAGCAAACCACTTATGCTTGTATTGGAATCCAGGCTTTTGAGGAGACATGCCTGTAAACCAAAGCAATGGATCTGATTATGGCCTAGCGTACTCTCTGGTTCAATCTTCTTCTCTGGGGACATCCATGTATGGTATGAGTGGAGGTAGATGCTCACCTGGTGTCAGACCGCCCTTGTTTGTCCCCGGAAACCTACACTATTGGGATGGCCTCGGGGACTTTGGAGAGTTCTCCTAATTTGTACGATTTTGGACAATGGAATGGGCAGAAATCCCATAGATTGGGTAGGCACAGTCCTAATGTGTGGCTCCAGGGGCCCCAGCCTGGAGGGTGTTTGGCCCAGGACTTTGAGGACAGAAGTCTGAAAACACAAACTCAGCTTAGGTTTGGGGACGTAGGAATGGCAGGCCCAATCGACAAACCATGAGAAGAACTCTTCAGGATATGAAGAAAGAGCGAGTCTGAGGCACTTGCTCAGGCTTTTGTATCTGTATTTTGTATCAACGATGGCCGTGGAATGTGGAGAGGCCTCATGGGCCATGGACGAATCTTCCTCTCTGTGGTTTTGGCCCGGTCCCAATTGTTTTTCGTCAATCTGTGGGATGGGAGGTCTCCTTTCAGGTTTATTACCTCAAGTGTCCGAACAAAAGAGGAATTCCAAAGCAGAGACCTGGGGAAGAGTGAAGGGACAAACCAAACTATGGTTAAAAATTGGGGCCTAGGGGCATGGCACGCCCAATATGCTCTCTCTTCATCCAGCCACTGAGTGCCCTTACTTGAGGACTGGGCTCAGGCTGAGGGTCACAATGTGTGTTTGTGACCAATGTGGCCCGCGAGCATGGGCGGGGCCTCATGGGCCACACTAATTTCAACTACACGGGACTTTGGACAACATGCCAATCACAAGGTCTCTTTCCATGAGGAAGGTGTGATTTCTGCATCATTTTCAACCCTGGGCAGTGATTGGAGATAAGGACTAGGTTCTGAAGCCTGAAAACCGCAGTTGGGTAGAGATGATGACCTAAGGCCATGGCGGCTCTGATGTGCTCAGTGTGTGGTCAGCTGCCTGGATGTTGATCTGGAGGTTCAGGCTCAGTTTGTGTCAGAGAGTGCATTAGAGCTCAAGTTAGACTATATAATTTGGGTACAGTCGAGTGCCGTGTAGGTTTATCCACATTTGAGGTGCCTGGGCAGCTCATTAGGCAAGATATTTTTTCTAGAGTGCAGGCAGAGTGCTGCATTGTGGGTCCGGAATTGCCAAACTTGCGGTCTTCTCGGCCAGGAGTGTGAGGACAAAAGTTTGAGAACACAAGTTGACTTGGACATCAGGCCGAGGGCGCGGCAGGTACCCCCTGCAGATCTGAACCAATATCTCATACATCTGAAGTCACGGCGAGGATCAGACGTTGGCTCAGGTTGGAGTTTCTGTGCATGACTGCCCCTTCATGAACGGAGCGGAATCTCAAGGCCATGGAGTTTTTCCCATGTTGGGAGTTATGGGATGCCCCCTTCAAGGATTCCTTCTGGGGACAATTGAGACATGTTGGGCAGCTCCAGGACATCCCATATGGATTAACTCCAGAGCACCGTTGGAAGATGGATGCCAGGGAAGCCGCCTCGCATTCCAATTGTCTCCTAGCAACAATACATTTGAGATCGGATGACGCTGCGGGAGCAACCTGGGTGGCTTAGTTGAAATAGACTTTCCTGAGAATGGGGCCTAATGTGTGTTTGTGTCCATGAGGGCCTTGGAATGGGGCGGTGGCACCGGGACCCTGTAGTATTCTCCTAAGCTTTTGACATAGATCCCATGCACAAGTTTCCTTGTGGAGACGAGATTTGTTCTGATGGGTGCCTCAGCAAACCACTTATGCTTGTATTGGAATCCAGGCTTTTGAGGAGACATGCCTGTAAACCAAAGCAATGGATCTGATTATGGCCTAGCGTACTCTCTGGTTCAATCTTCTTCTCTGGGGACATCCATGTATGGTATGAGTGGAGGTAGATGCTCACCTGGTGTCAGACCGCCCTTGTTTGTCCCCGGAAACCTACACTATTGGGATGGCCTCGGGGACTTTGGAGAGTTCTCCTAATTTGTACGATTTTGGACAATGGAATGGGCAGAAATCCCATAGATTGGGTAGGCACAGTCCTAATGTGTGGCTCCAGGGGCCCCAGCCTGGAGGGTGTTTGGCCCAGGACTTTGAGGACAGAAGTCTGAAAACACAAACTCAGCTTAGGTTTGGGGACGTAGGAATGGCAGGCCCAATCGACAAACCATGAGAAGAACTCTTCAGGATATGAAGAAAGAGCGAGTCTGAGGCACTTGCTCAGGCTTTTGTATCTGTATTTTGTATCAACGATGGCCGTGGAATGTGGAGAGGCCTCATGGGCCATGGACGAATCTTCCTCTCTGTGGTTTTGGCCCGGTCCCAATTGTTTTTCGTCAATCTGTGGGATGGGAGGTCTCCTTTCAGGTTTATTACCTCAAGTGTCCGAACAAAAGAGGAATTCCAAAGCAGAGACCTGGGGAAGAGTGAAGGGACAAACCAAACTATGGTTAAAAATTGGGGCCTAGGGGCATGGCACGCCCAATATGCTGTCTCTTCATCCAGCCACTGAGTGCCCTTACTTGAGGACTGGGCTCAGGCTGAGGGTCACAATGTGTGTTTGTGACCAATGTGGCCCGCGAGCATGGGCGGGGCCTCATGGGCCACACTAATTTCAACTACACGGGACTTTGGACAACATGCCAATCACAAGGTCTCTTTCCATGAGGAAGGTGTGATTTCTGCATCATTTTCAACCCTGGGCAGTGATTGGAGATAAGGACTAGGTTCTGAAGCCTGAAAACCGCAGTTGGGTAGAGATGATGACCTAAGGCCATGGCGGCTCTGATGTGCTCAGTGTGTGGTCAGCTGCCTGGATGTTGATCTGGAGGTTCAGGCTCAGTTTGTGTCAGAGAGTGCATTAGAGCTCAAGTTAGACTATATAATTTGGGTACAGTCGAGTGCCGTGTAGGTTTATCCACATTTGAGGTGCCTGGGCAGCTCATTAGGCAAGATATTTTTTCTAGAGTGCAGGCAGAGTGCTGCATTGTGGGTCCGGAATTGCCAAACTTGCGGTCTTCTCGGCCAGGAGTGTGAGGACAAAAGTTTGAGAACACAAGTTGACTTGGACATCAGGCCGAGGGCGCGGCAGGTACCCCCTGCAGATCTGAACCAATATCTCATACATCTGAAGTCACGGCGAGGATCAGACGTTGGCTCAGGTTGGAGTTTCTGTGCATGACTGCCCCTTCATGAACGGAGCGGAATCTCAAGGCCATGGAGTTTTTCCCATGTTGGGAGTTATGGGATGCCCCCTTCAAGGATTCCTTCTGGGGACAATTGAGACATGTTGGGCAGCTCCAGGACATCCCATATGGATTAACTCCAGAGCACCGTTGGAAGATGGATGCCAGGGAAGCCGCCTCGCATTCCAATTGTCTCCTAGCAACAATACATTTGAGATCGGATGACGCTGCGGGAGCAACCTGGGTGGCTTAGTTGAAATAGACTTTCCTGAGAATGGGGCCTAATGTGTGTTTGTGTCCATGAGGGCCTTGGAATGGGGCGGTGGCACCGGGACCCTGTAGTATTCTCCTAAGCTTTTGACATAGATCCCATGCACAAGTTTCCTTGTGGAGACGAGATTTGTTCTGATGGGTGCCTCAGCAAACCATTTTTGCTTTCATTGGAATCCAGGCTTTTGAGGAGACATGCCTGTAAACCAAAGCAATGGATCTGATTATGGCCTAGCGTACTCTCTGGTTCAATCTTCTTCTCTGGGGACATCCATGTATGGTATGAGTGGAGGTAGATGCTCACCTGGTGTCAGACTGCCCTTGTTTGTCCCCGGAAACCTACACTATTGGGATGGCCTCGGGGACTTTGGAGAGTTCTCCTAATTTGTACGATTTTGGACAATGGATGGGAAGAATTCCCATGGATTGAGAGGGCACAGTCCTAATGGGTGGCTCCAGGGGACCCAGCCTGGAGGATGTGTGGCAAAGGTCTTTGAGGACAGTATTCCAAAACCACAAACTCAGCTCAGGTTTGGGGACGTACGTATGCAGGCCCAATCTACAAACCATGAGAAGAACTCTTCAGGATATGAAGAAAGAGCGAGTCTGAGGCACTTGATCAGGTTTTGCCTCTGCATTTTATATCAACAATGGCCGTGGAATGTGGGGAGGCCTCATGGGCCATGGACGAATCTTCCTCTCTGTGGATTTGGCCCCGTCCCAATTGTTTTTCGTCAATCTGTGGGATGGGAGGTCTCCTTTCCTGTTTATTAACTCAGGTGTCCAAACAAAAGAGGAATTCCAAAGCAGAGCCTTGGGAAAGAGTGAAGGGACAACCCAAACTATGGTTAAAAATTGGGGACTAGGGGCATGGCAGGCCCAATATGCTGTCTCTTCATCCAGCCACTGAGAGGCCTGACTTGAGGACTGGGCTCATGCTGAGGGTAGAGATGATGACCTAAGGCCATGGCGGCTCTGAGGTGCTCAGTGTGCATTCATCTGCCTGGGTTTTGGTCAGGAGGTTCTAGCTCAGGGTGTGTCAGACAGTGCATTAGTGACCAGGTTAGACTATATAATTTGGGTACAGTCGAGTGCCGTGTAGTTTTATCCCCCTTTTAGGTTCCTGGGCAGCTCATTAGGCAAGATGTTTTTTCTAGAGGGCAGGCAGAGTGCTGCATTGTGGGTCCGGAATTGCCAAACTTGAGAGCTTCTGGGCCAGGAGTGTGAGGACAGAAGTCTGAGAACACAAGCTAGACTTGGGCTTCAGGCCGAGGGCACGGCATGTACCCCCTGCAGATCGGATCCAATATCTCAAGCATCTGAAGCCAAGGCGAGGATCAGACGTTGGCTCAGGTTGGAGTTTCTGTGCATGCCTGCCCCTTCATGAACGGAGAGGAATCTCAAGGCCATGGAGGTTTTCCCACGTTGGGAGTTTATGGATGCCCTCTTCAAGGATTCCTTCTGTGGGACAATTGAGACCTGTTGGGCAGCTCCAGGACATCCCATATGGAATGACTCCAGAGCACCGTTGGAGGATGGATGCCAGGGAAGCCCGCCTCGCATTACAATTGTCTCCTAGCAACAATAGCGTTGAGATCGTTGGCTCTGTGGGAGCAACCGAGGTGGCTGAGTTGAAATGGATTTTCCTGAGGATGGGGCCTAATGTGTGTTGTGTCCATGAGGGCCTTGGATTAGGGCGGTGGCACCGGGACCCTGAAGTATTCTCCTAAGCTTTTGACATAGCTCCCATGCAAAAGTTTCCTTGTGGAGACGAGATTTTTTCTGATGGGTGCCTCAGGAAACCCCTTATGCTGGTATTGGAATCCAGGCTTTTGAGGACACATGCCTGTAAACCAAAGCAATGGACCCGATTATGGCCTAGGGTCCTGTCTGGTTCAATCTTCTTCTCTGGGGTTCTCCATCTATGGAATGAGTGGAGGTAGATGATCACCTGGTGTCAGACCGCCCTGTTTGTCCCCGGAGACATACACTATTGGGAGGGCCTCGGGGACTTTGGAGGGTTCTCCTAATTTGTACGATTTGGGACAATGGAATGGGCAGAATTCCCATGGATTGGGTAGGCACAGTACTAATGTGTGGCTCCTGGCGCCCCAGCCTGGAGGGTGTGTGGCCCAGGACTTTGAGGACAGAAGATTGAAAACAGAAACTCAGCTTAGGTTTGGGGACGTAGGTATGGCAGGCGTAATCTACAAACCATGAGAAGAACTCTTCAGGATATGAAGAAAGAGCGAGTCTGAGGTACTTGCTCAGGCTTTTGTCTTTGGATTTTGTATCAATGATGGCCGTGGAATTTGGGGAGGCCTCATGGCCCATGGACGAATCTTCCTCTCTGTGGATTTGGCCCAGTCCCAATTGTTTTTCGTCAATCTGTGGAATGGGAGGTCTCCTTTCAGGTTTATTACCTCAGGTGTCCGAACATAAGAGGAATTCCAAAACACAGCGCTGGGGAAGAGTGAAGGGACAACCCAAACTATGTTTAAAAATTGGGGCCTAGGGGCATGGCACGCCCAATATGCTGTCTCTTCATCCAGCCACTGAGAGGCCGTACGTGAGGACTGGGCTCAGGCTGAGGGTCACAATGTGTGTTTGTGACCAATGTGGTTTTGCGAGCATGGGCGGGGCCTCATGGGCCACACTGGTTTCAACTACACTGGACTTTGGACAACTTGCCAATCACAAGGTCTCTAACCATGGGAAAAGTGTTCTGATTTCTGCATCATTTTCAACCCTGGGCAGTGATTGGAGATAAGGACTAGGTTCTGAAGCCTGATAACCGCAGTTGGGTAGAGATGATGACCTAAGGTCATGGCGGCTCTGATGTGCTCAGTGTGTGGTCAGCTGCCTGGATGTTGATCTGGAGGTTCAGGCTCAGGTTGTGTCAGAGAGTGCATTAGAGCTCAGGTTAGACTATATAATTTGGGTACAGTCGAGTGCCGTGTAGGTTTATCCACATTTGAGGTGCCTGGGCAGCTCATTAGGCAAGATATTTTTTCTAGAGTGCAGGCAGAGTGCTGCATTGTGGGTCCGGAATTGCCAAACTTGCGGTCTTCTCGGCCAGGAGTGTGAGGACAAAAGTTTGAGAACACAAGTTGACTTGGACATCAGGCCGAGGGCGCGGCAGGTACCCCCTGCAGATCTGAACCAATATCTCATACATCTGAAGTCACGGCGAGGATCAGACGTTGGCTCAGGTTGGAGTTTCTGTGCATGACTGCCCCTTCATGAACGGAGCGGAATCTCAAGGCCATGGAGTTTTTCCCATGTTGGGAGTTATGGGATGCCCCCTTCAAGGATTCCTTCTGGGGACAATTGAGACATGTTGGGCAGCTCCAGGACATCCCATATGGATTAACTCCAGAGCACCGTTGGAAGATGGATGCCAGGGAAGCCCGCCTCGCATTCCAATTGTCTCCTAGCAACAATACATTTGAGATCGGATGACTCTGCGGGAGCAACCTGGGTGGCTTAGTTGTAATAGACTTTCCTGAGAATGGGGCCTAATGTGTGTTTGTGTCCATGAGGGCCTTGGAATGGGGCGGTGGCACCGGGACCCTGTAGTATTCTCCTAAGCTTTTGACATAGCTCCCATGCACAAGTTTCCTTGTGGAGACGAGATTTGTTCTGATGGGTGCCTCAGCAAACCACTTATGCTTGTATTGGAATCCAGGCTTTTGAGGAGACATGCCTGTAAACCAAAGCAATGGATCTGATTATGGCCTAGCGTACTCTCTGGTTCAATCTTCTTCTCTGGGGACATCCATGTATGGTATGAGTGGAGGTAGATGCTCACCTGGTGTCAGACCGCCCTTGTTTGTCCCCGGAAACCTACACTATTGGGATGGCCTCGGGGACTTTGGAGAGTTCTCCTAATTTGTACGATTTTGGACAATGGATGAGAAGAATTCCCATGGATTGAGTAGGCACAGTCCTAATGTGTGGCTCCAGGGGACCCAGCCTGGAGGATATGTGGCAAAGGACTTTGAGGACAGTATTCCAAAAACACAAACTCAGCTCAGGTTTGGGGACGTAGGTATGCAGGCCCAATCTACAAACCATGAGAAGAACTCTTCAGGATATGAAGAAAGAGCGAGTCTGAGGCACTTGATCAGGTTTTGCCTCTGCATTTTATATCAACAATGGCCGTGGAATGTGGGGAGGCCTCATGGGCCATGGACGAATCTTCCTCTCTGTGGATTTGGCCCCGTCCCAATTGTTTTTCGTCAATCTGTGGGATGGGAGGTCTCCTTTCCTGTTTATTAACTCAGGTGTCCGAACAAAAGAGGAATTCCAAAGCAGAGCCTTGGGAAAGAGTGAAGGGACAACCCAAACTATGGTTAAAAATTGGGGACTAGGGGCATGGCAGGCCCAATATGCTGTCTCTTCATCCAGCCACTGAGAGGCCGTACGTGAGGACTGGGCTCAGGCTGAGGGTCACAATGTGTGTTTGTGACCAATGTGGTTTTGCGAGCATGGGCGGGGCCTCATGGGCCACACTGGTTTCAACTACAATGGACTTTGGACATCTTGCCAATCACAAGGTCTCTAACCATGGGAAAAGTGTTCTGATTTCTGCATCATTTTCAACCCTGGGCAGTGATTGGAGATAAGGACTAGGTTCTGAAGCCTGATAACCGCAGTTGGGTAGAGATGATGACCTAAGGCCATGGTGGGTCTCATACGCTCAGTGTGCATTCATCTGCCTGGGTTTTGGTCAGGAGGTTCTAGCTCAGGGTGTGTCAGACAGTGCATTAGTGACCAGGTTAGACTATATAATTTGGGTACAGTCGAGTGCCGTGTAGGTTTATCCCCCTTTTAGGTTCCTGGGCAGCTCATTAGGCAAGATGTTTTTTCTAGAGGGCAGGCAGAGTGCTGCATTGTGGGTCCGGAATTGCCAAACTTGAGAGCTTCTGGGCCAGGAGTGTGAGGACAGAAGTCTGAGAACACAAGCTGGACTTGGGCTTCAGGCCGAGGGCACGGCATGTACCCCCTGCAGATCGGATCCAATATCTCAAGCATCTGAAGCCAAGGCAAGGATCAGACGTTGGCTCAGGTTGGAGTTTCTGTGCATGCCTGCCCCTTCATGAACGGAGAGGAATCTCAAGGCCATGGAGGTTTTCCCACGTTGGGAGTTTATGGATGCCCTCTTCAAGGATTCCTTCTGTGGGACAATTGAGACCTGTTGGGCAGCTCCAGGACATCCTATATGGAATGACTCCAGAGCACCGTTGGAGGATGGATGCCAGGGAAGCCCGCCTCGCATTACAATTGTCTCCTAGCAACAATAGCGTTGAGATCGTTGGCTCTGTGGGAGCAACCGAGGTGGCTGAGTTGAAATGGATTTTCCTGAGGATGGGGCCTAATGTGTGTTGTGTCCATGAGGGCCTTGGATTAGGGCGGTGGCACCGGGACCCTGAAGTATTCTCCTAAGCTTTTGACATAGCTCCCATGCAAAAGTTTCCTTGTGGAGACGAGATTTTTTCTGATGGGTGCCTCAGGAAACCCCTTATGCTGGTATTGTAATCCAGGCTTTTGAGGACACATGCCTGTAAACCAAAGCAATGGACCCGATTATGGCCTAGGGTCCTGTATGGTTCAATCTTCTTCTCTGGGGTTCTCCATCTATGGAATGAGTGGAGGTAGATGCTCACCTGGTGTCAGACCGCCCTGTTTGTCCCCGGAGACATACACTATTGGGAGGGCCTCGGGGACTTTGGAGGGTTCTCCTAATTTGTACGATTTGGGACAATGGAATGGGCAGAATTCCCATGGATTGGGTAGGCACAGTACTAAAGTGTGGCTCCGGGCGCCCCAGCCTGGAGGGTGTGTGGCCCAGGACTTTGAGGACAGAAGATTGCAAACAGAAACTCAGCTTAGGTTTGGGGACGTAGGTATGGCAGGCGTAATCTACAAACCATGAGAAGAACTCTTCAGGATATGAAGAAAGAGCGAGTCTGAGGTACTTGCTCAGGCTTTTGTCTTTGGATTTTGTATCAATGATGGCCGTGGAATTTGGGGAGGCCTCATGGCCCATGGACGAATCTTCCTGTCTGTGGATTTGGCCCAGTCCCAATTGTTTTTCGTCAATCTGTGGAATGGGAGGTCTCCTTTCAGGTTTATTACCTCAGGTGTCCGAACATAAGAGGAATTCCAAAACAGAGCGCTGGGGAAGAGTGAAGGGACAACCCAAACTATGTTTAAAAATTGGGGCCTAGGGGCATGGCACGCCCAATATGCTGTCTCTTCATCCAGCCACTGAGAGGCCGTACGTGAGGACTGGGCTCAGGCTGAGGGTCACAATGTGTGTTTGTGACCAATGTGGTTTTGCGAGCATGGGCGGGGCCTCATGGGCCACACTGGTTTCAACTACACTGGACTTTGGACAACTTGCCAATCACAAGGTCTCTAACCATGGGAAAAGTGTTCTGATTTCTGCATCATTTTCAACCATGGGCTGTGGTTGGAGATAAGGCCTAGGTTCTGAAGCCCGAAAAACCGCTGTTGGGAAGAGATGAACACCTAAGGCCATGGCGGGTCTGATAGGCTCACTGTGTGGTCAGCTGCCTGGGTGTTGGTCAGGAGGTTCTGGCTCAGGTTGTGTCAGACAGTGCATTAGTGCCCAGGTTAGACTATATAATATGGGTACATTCGAGTGCCTTGTAGGTTTATCCTCATTTGAGGTGTCCAGGCAGCTCATTAGGGAAGATATTTTTTCTAGAGGGCAGGCAGAGTGCTGCATTGTGGGTCCGGAATGGCAAAACTTGAGGGCTTCTGGGCCAGGAGTGTGAGGACAGAAGCCTGAGAACACAAGCTCGACTTGGGCTTCTGGCCGAGGGCACTGCAGGTACCCCCTGCAGATCTGAACCAATATCTTAAGCATCTGAAGTCAGCGCGAAGATCCGACGTTGACTAAGGTTGGAGTTTCTGTTCATGACGGCCCCTTCATGAAGGGAGCGGAATCTCGAGGCCATGGAGGTTTTCCACGTTGGGAGATGTGGGATGCCCCCTTCAAGGATTCCTTCTGCGGGACAATTGAGACCTGTTGGACAGCTCCAGGACATCCCATATGGAATGACTCCAGAGCACCGTTCGAGGATGGATGCCTGGGAAGTCCGCCTCGCCTTCCAATTATCTCCTAGCAACAAGATAGTTTAAATCTAATGGATCTGCGGGGGCAACCGGGGTGGCTGAGTTGAAATGCACTTTCCAGAGGATGGGTCCTAATGTGTGTTTGTGTCCATGAGGGCCTTGGAATGGGGTGGTGGCACCGGGACCCTGAAGTATTCTCCTAAGCTTTGGCATAGCTCCCATGCACAAGTTTCCTTGTGGAGACGAGATTTGTTCTGATGGGTGCCTCAGGAAATCCCCTCTGCTGGTATTGGAATCCAGGCTTTTGAGGAGACATGCCTGTAAACCAAAGCAATGGATCCGATAATGTCCTCGGGTCCTGTCTGGTTCAATCTTCTTGGTATGACTGGAGGTAGATGAGTGGAGGTAGATGCTCAGCTGGTATCAACCGCCCTTTTTTGTCCCGGGCGACCTACACTATTGGGATTGCCTCAGGGACTTTGGAGTGTTCTCCTAATTTGTACGATTTTTGACAATGGAATGGGCAGAATTCCCATGGATTGGGTGGGGGCAGTCCTAATGTGTGGCTCCAGGGGCCCCAGCCTGGAGGGAGTGTGGCCCAGGACTTTGAGGACAGAAGACTGAAAACACAATCTCAGCTCAAGTTTGGGGACGTAGGTATGGCACGCCCGATCTACAAACCATGAGAAGAACTCTTCAGGATATGAAGAATGAGCGAGTCTGAATCGCTTGCTCAGGCTTTCGTCTCTGGATTTTGTTTCAGCGATGGCCGTGGAATGTTGGGGAGGTCTCATGGGCCATGGACGAATCTTCCTCTCTGTGGATTTGGCCCGATCCCAATTGTTTTTCGGCAATCTGTGGGATGGGAGGACTCCTTTCAAGTTTGTTACCTCTGGTGTCCCACCAAAAGAGGAATTCCAAAGCAGAGCCCTGGGGAAGAGTGAAGGGACACCCCGAACTATGGTTAAAAATTGGGGCCTAGGGGCATGGCAAGCCCAATATGCTGTCTCTTCATATAGGCCCTGAGAGGCCTTACCTGAGGACTGGGCTCAGGCTGAGGGTCACAATGTGTGTTTGTGACCAATGTGGCCCGCAAGCATGGGCTGGGCCTCATGGGCCACGCTTGTTTCAACTACACTGAACGTTGGACAACATGCCAAGCACAAGGTTTCTTGCCATGGGGAAAGAGTTCTGATTTCTGCATCATTTTCAACCCTGGGCAGTGGTTGGAGATAAGGTCTAGGTTCTGGAGCCTGAAAACCGCAGTTGGGAAGAGATGACGACCTAAGGCCATGGCGGGTCCGATGTGCTCAGTGTGCGGCCAGCTGTCTGGGTGGGACCAGGAGGTCCAGGCTCAGGCTGCGTCAGAAGGGGAAATAGTGCCCAGGTCAGCCTATATGTTTGGGGTACAGCCGAATGGCGTGCAGGTTGATCCTCATTTGGGGTTTCGGGGTAGCCCTGAGGGCAATGTTTTACTTCTGTAGGGCAGGCAGAGTGCGGCATTGTAGTTCTGGATTGCCAAACTGGAGGGCTTGTGGGCCAGTAGTCTGAGGACGGAGTCTGAGAACCCAAGCTAGGCCTAGGTTTCTGGGTGAGGATATGGCAGGCACAATCTACAGACCTCAATAGAGATCTCGTGCATCTGAAGTCAGGGCAAGGATCAGACGATCGCTCAGGTTGGACTTTCTGCCCTGATGGCCCTTTCTTGAAGGCGGTTGGATCACGAAGACATTGCGGTTTTCCCACGATGGGAGTTGTGAGAAGCTCCAAACTGCAAAGATTCTTCTGCAGGACAATTGAGACCTGTTGGTTGGCTCCAGGCCATGATTCCGAGCAGGGTTCTAAGGATGGATGGCTGGGTAGCCCACCTCGCATTCCAATGGTCTCCAAGCAACAAGACAGGTTAGATCTGCTGGATGTGGGGGGCAACCGAGGAGGCTGAGTTGAAATGGACTCTCCTGTGGATGTGTCCTAATATGTTTTTGTGTCTATGGAGACCTTGGAATGAAGCGGTGGCCCTGGGGCCCTGAAGGGTTCTCCTAAACAGAGGCTTTGACACATCTCCAACGTGCATGTTTCCCATGTGGAGATGAGATTTGTTCTGATGGGTGAGTCAAGAAACAGCCATATGCTGGTATTGAAATCCAGGCCTCTGAGGAGAGATGCCTGGAAACCAAAGCAATGGATCCGATTAGTGCCTAGTGGCCTGTTCGTTCCTTTTTACCTCTGGGGACATCAGTCTACGGGTCTGAGTGCAGGTAGGTGCTCTGATGGGCTCAGATTGCCCCTGTTTGTCCTGGGAAGCCACAACTCTTGGGATGGCCTCAGGGACTTTGGAGGTTATCCTATTAGTAGGGTTGTGGCCATTGGAATGGGCACATACAATTCCCTTGGAGAGGGCAAGTACAGTCCTCAGGTTTGGCTCCAGGGCCCTGAGCCTGTAGGGTGTGTAGGCCAGAGCTGTTTGGACAGTTGTCTGAAAACACAAACTCGGCTTATGTTTTGGGTCATAGGTATGGCAGGACTGATCTACAGACCATGAGGAGAACACTTCGGGATATGAAAAAAGGGCGAGTGTGAGGCTCTTGCTCAAGTTTTTGTCTCTGGATATCGTGTCACTCATGGTCGTGAAATTGCCGGGTGACTTCATGGGAAATGGACGAGTCTTACTCTCTGGGGGTTCGGTCCCGTCCAAAGAGTTTGCGGTCATTCTGGGGATGGAAGAAGTCCGTTTTTTTGTTGTTGTTGTCGATTTGTTTCATTTTGTTTTTCAACCTCAGATGTCCCACCAAATGAGGGATTCCAGAGTAGAGCCCTGGGGTGGGGCGACTGAACAACCAGAAATCTGGTTAAAAATTGGGGACTAGGGACATGTCAAGCCCATTATGACATCTAATGGTCCAGCCACTGAGAGGACTTACTAAAGACAGGACTCACGCTGAGGTCACAATGCGTGTTTATGCTCTCGTCGCACTCAAGAATGGGCGGGGCCTCAGGGTGAATGCTGTTTTCTCCTACACTGAACGTTGGACAACATGCCAACCACAAGGTTTCTTGCCATGGGTCAGGAAGAGTTCTGATTTCTGCATCACAGTCACCCGTGGGCAGTGATTGGAGATAAGGTCTAGGTTCTGAAGCCTGAAAACTGAGGTAGGGAAGAGATGATGACCTAAGGCCAGGGCGGGTCTGATGTGCTCAGGGTGAGGTCAGCTGTCTGGATGTTGGTCAGCAGGTCCGGGCTCAGGTTGTGTCAGACAGTGCATTAGTGCCCAGGTTAGACTATATAATTTGGGTACATTCGAGTGCCGTGTAGGATTATCTTCATTTAAGCTGCCTGGTCAGCTCATTAGGCAATATATTTTTTCTAGAGGGCAGGCAGAGTTCTTCATTGTTGGTCCGGAATTGCCAAAATTGAGGGCTTCGGGGCCAGGAGAGTGAGGACGGAAGTCTGAGAACACAAGCTAGACTTCGGATTCAGGGTGAGGGCACGGCAGGTACCCCCTGCAGATCTGAACCAATATCTCATGCATCTGAGGTCAGGGCGAGGATCCGACGTTGGCTCAGGTTGGAGTTTCTGTGCATGACGGCCCCTTCATGAAGGGAGCGGAATCTCGAGGCCATGGAGGTTTTCCACGTTGGGAGATGTGGGATGCCCCCTTCAAGGATTCCTTCTGCGGGACAATTGAGACTTGTTGGACAGCTCCAGGACATCCCATATGGAATGATTCCAGAGCACCGTTCGAGGATGGATGCCTGGGAAGTCCGCCTCGCCTTCCAATTATCTCCTAGCAACAAGACAGTTTAAATCTAATGGATCTGCGGGAGCAACCGGGGTGGCTGAGTTGAAATGCACTTTCCAGAGGATGGGTCCTAATGTGTGTTTGTGTCCATGAGGGCCTTGGAATGGGGTGGTGGCACCGGGACCCTGAAGTATTCTCCTAAGCTTTGCATAGCTCCCATGCACTAGTTTCCTTGTGGAGACGAGATTTGTTCTGATGGGTGCCTCAGGAAATCCCCTCTGCTGGTATTGGAATCCAGGCTTTTGAGGAGACATGCCTGTAAACCAAAGCAATGGATCCGATAATGTCCTCTGGTCCTGTCTGGTTCAATCTTCTTGGTATGAGTGGAGGTAGATGAGTGGAGGTAGATGCTCAGCTGGTATCAACCGCCCTTTTTTGTCCCGGGCGACCTACACTATTGGGATGGCCTCAGGGACTTTGGAGTGTTCTCCTAATTTGTATGATTTTTGACAATGGAATGGGCAGAATTCCCATGGATTGGGTGGGGGCAGTCCTAATGTGTGGCTCCAGGGGCCCCAGCCTGGAGGGAGTGTGGCCCAGGACTTTGAGGACAGAAGACTGAAAACACAAACTCAGCTTAAGTTTGGGGACGTAGGTATGGCACGCCCGATCTACAAACCATGAGAAGAACTCTTCAGGATATGAAGAATGAGCGAGTCTGAATCGCTTGCTCAGGCTTTTGTCTCTGGATTTTGTTTCAGCGATGGCCGTGGTATGTTGGGGAGGTCTCATGGGCCATGGACGAATCTTCCTCTCTGTGGATTTGGCCCGATCCCAATTGTTTTTCGTCAATCTGTGGGATGGGAGGACTCCTTTTTGGTTTGTTACTTCTGGTGTCCCACCAAAAGAGGAATTCCAAAGCAGAGCCCTGGGGAAGAGTGAAGGGACACCCCGAACTATGGTTAAAAATTGGGGCCTAGGGGCATGGCAAGCCCAATATGCTGTCTCTTCATATAGGCCCTGAGAGGCCTTACCTGAGGACTGGGCTCAGGCTGAGGGTCACAATGTGTGTTTGTGACCAATGTGGCCCGCAAGCATGGGCTGGGCCTCATGGGCCACGCTTGTTTCAACTACACTGAACGTTGGACAACATGCCAAGCACAAGGTTTCTTGCCATGGGGAAAGAGTTCTGATTTCTGCATCATTTTCAACCCTGGGCAGTGGTTGGAGATAAGATCTAGGTTCTGGAGCCTGAAAACCGCAGTTGGGAAGAGATGACGACCTAAGGCCATGGCGGGTCCGATGTGCTCAGTGTGCGGCCAGCTGTCTGGGTGGGACCAGGAGGTCCAGGCTCAGGCTGGGTCAGAAGGGGAAATAGTGCCCAGGTCAGCCTATATGTTTGGGGTACAGCCGAATGGCGTGCAGGTTGATCCTCATTTGGGGTTTCGGGGTAGCCCTGAGGGCAATGTTTTACTTCTGTAGGGCAGGCAGAGTGCGGCATTGTAGTTCTGGATTGCCAAACTGGAGGGCTTGTGGGCCAGTAGTCTGAGGACGGAGTCTGAGAACCCAAGCTAGGCCTAGGTTTCTGAGTGAGGATATGGCAGGCACAATCTACAGACCTCAATAGAGATCTCGTGCATCTGAAGTCAGGGCAGGATCAGACGATCGCTCAGGTTGGACTTTCTGCCCTGATGGCCCTTTCTTGAAGGCGGTTGGATCACGAAGACATTGCGGTTTTCCCACGATGGGAGTTGTGAGAAGCTCCAAACTGCAAAGATTCCTCTGCAGGACAATTGAGACCTGTTGGTTGGCTCCAGGCCAACGATTCCGAGCAGGGTTCTAAGGATGGATGGCTGGGTAGCCCACCTCGCATTCCAATTGTCTCCAAGCAACAAGACAGGTTAGATCTGCTGGATGTGGGGGGCAACCGAGGAGGCTGAGTTGAAATGGACTCTCCTGTGGATGTGTCCTAATATGTTTTTGTGTCTATGGAGACCTTGGAATGAAGCGGTGGCCCTGGGGCCCTGAAGGGTTCTCCTAAACAGAGGCTTTGACACAGCTCCAACGTGCATGTTTCCCATGTGTAGATGAGATTTGTTCTGATGGGTGAGTCAAGAAACAGCCATATGCTGGTATTGAAATCCAGGCCTCTGAGGAGAGATGCCTGGAAACCAAAGCAATGGATCCGATTAGTGCCTAGGGGCCTGTTCGTTCCTTTTTACCTCTGGGGACATCAGTCTACGGGTCTGAGTGCAGGTAGGTGCTCAGATGGGCTCAGATTGCCCCTGTTTGTCCTGGGAAGCCACAACTCTTGGGATGGCCTCAGGGACTTTGGAGGTTATCCTATTAGTAGGGTTGTGGCCATTGGAATGGGCACATACAATTCCCTTGGAGAGGGCAAGTACAGTCCTCAGGTTTGGCTCCAGGGCCCTGAGCCTGTAGGGTGTGTAGGCCAGAGCTGTTTGGACAGTTGTCTGAAAACACAAACTCGGCTTATGTTTTGGGTCATAGGTATGGCAGGACTGATCTACAGACCATGAGGAGAACACTTCGGGATATGAAAAAAGGGCGAGTGTGAGGCTCTTGCTCAAGTTTTTGTCTCTGGATATCGTGTCACTCATGGTCGTGAAATTGCCGGGTGACTTCATGGGAAATGGACGAGTCTTACTCTCTGGGGGTTCGGTCCCGTCCAAAGAGTTTGCGGTCATTCTGGGGATGGAAGAAGTCCGTTTTTTTGTTGTTGTTGTCGATTTGTTTCATTTTGTTTTTCAACCTCAGATGTCCCACCAAATGAGGGATTCCAGAGTAGAGCCCTGGGGTGGGGCGACTGAACAACCAGAAATCTGGTTAAAAATCGGGGACTAGGGACATGTCAAGCCCATTATGACATCTAATGGTCCAGCCACTGAGAGGACTTACTAAAGACAGGACTCACGCTGAGGTCACAATGCGTGTTTATGCTCTCGTCGCACTCAAGAATGGGCGGGGCCTCAGGGTGAATGCTGTTTTCTCCTACACTGAACGTTGGACAACATGCCAACCACAAGGTTTCTTGCCATGGGTCAGGAAGAGTTCTGATTTCTGCATCACAGTCACCCGTGGGCAGTGATTGGAGATAAGGTCTAGGTTCTGAAGCCTGAAAACTGAGGTAGGGAAGAGATGATGACCTAAGGCCAGGGCGGGTCTGATGTGCTCAGGGTGAGGTCAGCTGTCTGGATGTTGGTCAGCAGGTCCGGGCTCAGGTTGTGTCAGACAGTGCATAAGTGCCCAGGTTAGACTATATAATTTGGGTACATTCGAGTGCCGTGTAGGATTATCTTCATTTAAGCTGCCTGGTCAGCTCATTAGGCAATATATTTTTTCTAGAGGGCAGGCAGAGTTCTTCATTGTTGGTCCGGAATTGCCAAAATTGAGGGCTTCGGGGCCAGGAGAGTGAGGACGGAAGTCTGAGAACACAAGCTAGACTTCGGATTCAGGGTGAGGGCACGGCAGGTACCCCCTGCAGATCTGAACCAATATCTCATGCATCTGAGGTCAGGGCGAGGATCCGACGTTGGCTCAGGTTGGAGTTTCTGTGCATGACGGCCCCTTCATGAAGGGAGCGGAATCTCGAGGCCATGGAGGTTTTCCACGTTGGGAGATGTGGGATGCCCCCTTCAAGGATTCCTTCTGCGGGACAATTGAGACTTGTTGGACAGCTCCAGGACATCCCATATGGAATGATTCCAGAGCACCGTTCGAGGATGGATGCCTGGGAAGTCCGCCTCGCCTTCCAATTATCTCCTAGCAACAAGACAGTTTAAATCTAATGGATCTGCGGGAGCAACCGGGGTGGCTGAGTTGAAATGCACTTTCCAGAGGATGGGTCCTAATGTGTGTTTGTGTCCATGAGGGCCTTGGAATGGGGTGGTGGCACCGGGACCCTGAAGTATTCTTCTAAGCTTTGCATAGCTCCCATGCACTAGTTTCCTTGTGGAGACGAGATTTGTTCTGATGGGTGCCTCAGGAAATCACCTCTGCTGGTATTGGAATCCAGGCTTTTGAGGAGACATGCCTGTAAACCAAAGCAATGGATCCGATAATGTCCTCTGGTCCTGTCTGGTTCAATCTTCTTGGTATGAGTGGAGGTAGATGAGTGGAGGTAGATGCTCAGCTGGTATCAACCGCCCTTTTTTGTCCCGGGCGACCTACACTATTGGGATGGCCTCAGGGACTTTGGAGTGTTCTCCTAATTTGTATGATTTTTGACAATGGAATGGGCAGAATTCCCATGGATTGGGTGGGGGCAGTCCTAATGTGTGGCTCCAGGGGCCCCAGCCTGGAGGGAGTGTGGCCCAGGACTTTGAGGACAGAAGACTGAAAACACAAACTCAGCTTACGTTTGGGGACGTAGGTATGGCACGCCCGATCTACAAACCATGAGAAGAACTCTTCAGGATATGAAGAATGAGCGAGTCTGAATCGCTTGCTCAGGCCTTTGTCTCTGGATTTTGTTTCAGCGATGGCCGTGGAATGTTGGGGAGGTCTCATGGGCCATGGACGAATCTTCCTCTCTGTGGATTTGGCCCGATCCCAATTGTTTTTCGTCAATCTGTGGGATGGGAGGACTCCTTTCTGGTTTGTTACCTCTGGTGTCCCACCAAAAGAGGAATTCCAAAGCAGAGCCCTGGGGAAGAGTGAAGGGACACCCCGAACTATGGTTAAAAATTGGGGCCTAGGGGCATGGCAAGCCCAATATGCTGTCTCTTCATATAGGCCCTGAGAGGCCTTACCTGAGGACTGGGCTCAGGCTGAGGGTCACAATGTGTGTTTGTGACCAATGTGGCCCGCAAGCATGGGCTGGGCCTCATGGGCCACGCTTGTTTCAACTACACTGAACGTTGGACAACATGCCAAGCACAAGGTTTCTTGCCATGGGGAAAGAGTTCTGATTTCTGCATCATTTTCAACCCTGGGCAGTGGTTGGAGATAAGATCTAGGTTCTGGAGCCTGAAAACCGCAGTTGGGAAGAGATGACGACCTAAGGCCATGGCGGGTCCGATGTGCTCAGTGTGCGGCCAGCTGTCTGGGTGGGACCAGGAGGTCCAGGCTCAGGCTGGGTCAGAAGGGGAAATAGTGCCCAGGTCAGCCTATATGTTTGGGGTACAGCCGAATGGCGTGCAGGTTGATCCTCATTTGGGGTTTCGGGGTAGCCCTGAGGGCAATGTTTTACTTCTGTAGGGCAGGCAGAGTGCGGCATTGTAGTTCTGGATTGCCCAACTGGAGGGCTTGTGGGCCAGTAGTCTGAGGACGGAGTCTGAGAACCCAAGCTAGGCCTAGGTTTCTGAGTGAGGATATGGCAGGCACAATCTACAGACCTCAATAGAGATCTCGTGCATCTGAAGTCAGGGCAGGATCAGACGATAGCTCAGGTTGGACTTTCTGCCCTGATGGCCCTTTCTTGAAGGCGGTTGGATCACGAAGACATTGCGGTTTTCCCACGATGGGAGTTGTGAGAAGCTCCAAACTGCAAAGATTCCTCTGCAGGACAATTGAGACCTGTTGGTTGGCTCCAGGCCAACGATTCCGAGCAGGGTTCTAAGGATGGATGGCTGGGTAGCCCACCTCGCATTCCAATTGTCTCCAAGCAACAAGACAGGTTAGATCTGCTGGATGTGGGGGGCAACCGAGGAGGCTGAGTTGAAATGGACTCTCCTGTGGATGTGTCCTAATATGTTTTTGTGTCTATGGAGACCTTGGAATGAAGCGGTGGCCCTGGGGCCCTGAAGGGTTCTCCTAAACAGAGGCTTTGACACAGCTCCAACGTGCATGTTTCCCATGTGTAGATGAGATTTGTTCTGATGGGTGAGTCAAGAAACAGCCATATGCTGGTATTGAAATCCAGGCCTCTGAGGAGAGATGCCTAGAAACCAAAGCAATGGATTAGATTAGTGCCTAGGGGCCTGTTCGTTCCTTTTTACCTCTGGGGACATCAGTCTACGGGTCTGAGTGCAGGTAGGTGCTCAGATGGGCTCAGATTGCCCCTGTTTGTCCTGGGAAGCCACAACTCTTGGGATGGCCTCAGGGACTTTGGAGGTTATCCTATTAGTAGGGTTGTGGCCATTGGAATGGGCACATACAATTCCCTTGGAGAGGGCAAGTACAGTCCTCAGGTTTGGCTCCAGGGCCCTGAGCCTGTAGGGTGTGTAGGCCAGAGCTGTTTGGACAGTTGTCTGGAAACACAAACTCGGCTTATGTTTTGGGTCATAGGTATGGCAGGACTGATCTACAGACCATGAGGAGAACACTTCGGGATATGAAAAAAGGGCGAGTGTGAGGCTCTTGCTCAAGTTTTTGTCTCTGGATATCGTGTCACTCATGGTCGTGAAATTGCCGGGTGACTTCATGGGAAATGGACGAGTCTTACTCTCTGGGGGTTCGGTCCCGTCCAAAGAGTTTGCGGTCATTCTGGGGATGGAAGAAGTCCGTTTTTTTTTTGTTGTTGTTGATTTGTTTCATTTTGTTTTTCAACCTCAGATGTCCCACCAAATGAGGGATTCCAGAGTAGAGCCCTGTGGTGGGGCGACTGAACAACCAGAAATCTGGTTAAAAATTGGGGACTAGGGACATGTCAAGCCCATTATGACATCTAATGGTCCAGCCACTGAGAGGACTTACTAGAGACAGGACTCACGCTGAGGTCACAATGCGTGTTTATGCTCTCGTCGCACTCAAGAATGGGCGGGGCCTCAGGGTGAATGCTGTTTTCTCCTACACTGAACGTTGGACAACATGCCAACCACAAGGTTTCTTGCCATGGGTCAGGAAGAGTTCTGATTTCTGCATCACAGTCACCCGTGGGCAGTGATTGGAGATAAGGTCTAGGTTCTGAAGCCTGAAAACTGAGGTAGGGAAGAGATGATGACCTAAGGCCAGGGCGGGTCTGATGTGCTCAGGGTGCGGTCAGCTGTCTGGGTGTTGGTCAGCAGGTCCGGGCTCAGGTTGTGTCAGACAGTGCATTAGTGCCCAGGTTAGACTATATAATTTGGGTACATTCGAGTGCCGTGTAGGTTTATCTTCATTTAAGCTGCCTGGTCAGCTCATTAGGCAATATATTTTTTCTAGAGGGCAGGCAGAGTTCTTCATTGTTGGTCCGGAATTGCCAAACTTGAGGGCTTCGGGGCCAGGAGAGTGAGGACGGAAGTCTGAGAACACAAGCTAGACTTCGGATTCAGGGTGAGGGCACGGCAGGTACCCCCTGCAGATCTGAACCAACATGTCATGCATCTGAGTTCAGGGCGAGGATCCGACGTTGGCTCAGGTTGGAGTTTCTGTGCATGACGGCCCCTTCATGAAGGGAGCGGAATCTCGAGGCCATGGAGGTTTTCCCCGTTGGGAGATGTGGGATGCCCCCTTCAAGGATTCCTTCTGCGGGACAATTGAGACTTGTTGGACAGCTCCAGGACATCCCATATGGAATGACACCAGAGCACCGTTCGAGGATGGATGCCTGGGAAGTCCGCCTCGCCTTCCAATTGTCTCCTAGCAACAAGACAGTTTAGATCTAATGGATCTGCGGGAGCAACCGGGGTGGCTGAGTTGAAATGCACTTTCCAGAGGATGGGTCCTAATGTGTGTTTGTGTCCATGAGGGCCTTGGAATGGGGCGGTGGCACCGGGACCCTGAAGTATTCTCCTAAGCTTTGGCATAGCACCCATGCACAAGTTTCCTTGTGGAGACGAGATTTGTTCTGATGGGTGCCTCAGGAAATCCCCTCTGCTGGTATTGGAATCCAGGCTTTTGAGGAGACATGCCTGTGAACCAAAGCAATGGATCCGATAATGGCCTCGGGTCCTGTCTGGTTCAATCTTATTGGTATGAGTGGAGGTAGATGAGTGGAGGAAGATGCTCAGCTGGTATCAACCGCCCTTTTTTGTCCCGGGCGACCTACACTATTGGGATGGCCTCAGGGACTTTGGAGTGTTCTCCTAATTTGTACGATTTTTGACAATGGAATGGGCAGAATTCCCATGGATTGGGTGGGGGCAGTCCTAATGTGTGGCTCCAGGGGCCCCAGCCTGGAGGGAGTGTGGCCCAGGACTTTGAGGACAGAAGACTGAAAACACAAACTCAGCTTAAGTTTGGGGACGTAGGTATGGCACGCCCGATCTACAAACCATGAGAAGAACTCTTCAGGATATGAAGAATGAGCGAGTCTGAGTCGCTTGCTCAGGCTTTTGTCTCAGGATTTTGTTTCAGCGATGGCCGTTGAATTTTGGGGAGTTCTCATGGGCCATGGATGAATCTTCCTCTCTGTGGATTTGGCCCGATCCCAATTGTTTTTCGTCAATCTGTGGGATGGGAGGACTCCTTTCTGATTTGTTACCTCTGGTGTCCCACCAAAAGAGGAATTCCAAAGCAGAGCCCTGGGGAAGAGTGAAGGGACACCCCGAACTATGGTTAAAAATTGGGGCCTAGGGGCATGGCAAGCCCAATATGCTGTCTCTTCATATAGGCCCTGAGAGGCCTTACCTGAGGACTGGGCTCAGGCTGAGGGTCACAATGTGTGTTTGTGACCAATGTGGCCCGCAAGCATGGGCTGGGCCTCATGGGCCACGCTTGTTTCAACTACACTGAACGTTGGACAACATACCAAGCACAAGGTTTCTTGCCATGGGGAAAGAGTTCTGATTTCTGCATCATTTTCAACCCTGGGCAGTGGTTGGAGATAAGGTCTAGGTTCTGGAGCCTGAAAACCGCAGTTGGGAAGAGATGACGACCTAAGGCCATGGCGGGTCTGATGTGCTCAGTGTGCGGCCAGCTGTCTGGGTGGGACCAGGAGGTCCAGGCTCAGGCTGGGTCAGAAGGGGAAATAGTGCCCAGGTCAGCCTATATGTTTGGGGTACAGCCGATTGGCGTGCAGGTTGATCCTCATTTGGGGATTCGGGGTAGCCCTGAGGGCAATGTTTTACTTCTGTAGGGCAGGCAGAGTGCGGCATTGTAGTTCTGGATTGCCAAACTGGAGGGCTTGTGGGCCAGTAGTATGAGGACGGAGTCTGAGAACCCAAGCTAGGCCTAGGTTTCTGGGTGAGGATATGGCAGGCACAATCTACAGACCTCAATAGAGATCTCGTGCATCTGAAGTCAGGGCAAGGATCAGACGATCGCTCAGATTGGACTTTCTGCCCTGATGGCCCTTTCTTGAAGGGGGTTGGATCACGAGGACATGGGGGTTTTCCCACGATGGGAGTTGTGAGAAGCTCCAAACTGCAAAGATTCCTCTGCAGGACAATTGAGACCTGTTGGTTGGCTCCAGGCCAATGATTCCGAGCAGGGTTCTAAGGATGGATGGCTGGGTAGCCCACCTCGCATTCCAATGGTCTCCAAGCAACAAGACATGTTAGATCTGCTGGATGTGGGGGGCAACCGAGGAGGCTGAGTTGAAATGGACTCTCCTGTGGATGTGTCCTAATATGTTTTTGTGTCTATGGAGACCTTGGAATGAAGAGGTGGCCCTGGGGCCCTGAAGGGTTCTCCTAAACAGAGGCTTTGACACAGCTCCAACGTGCATGTTTCCCATGTGTAGATGAGATTTGTTCTGATGGGTGAGTCAAGAAACAGCCATATGCTGGTATTGAAATCCAGGCCTCTGAGGAGAGATGCCTGGAAACCAAAGCAATGGATCAGATTAGTCCCTAGGGGCCTGTTCGTTCCTTTTTACATCTGGGGACATCAGTCTACGGGTCTGAGTGCAGGTAGGTGCTCAGATGGGCTCAGATTGCCCCTGTTTGTCCTGGGAAGCCACAACTCTTGGGATGGCCTCAGGGACTTTGGAGGTTATCCTATTAGTAGGGTTGTGGCCATTGGAATGGGCACATACAATTCCCTTGGAGAGGGCAAGTACAGTCCTCAGGTTTGGCTCCAGGGCCCTGAGCCTGTAGGGTGTGTAGGCCAGAGCTGTTTGGACAGTTGTCTGAAAACACAAACTCGGCTCATGTTTTGGGTCATAGGTATGGCAGGACTGATCTACAGACCATGAGGAGAACACTTCGGGATATGAAAAAAGGGCGAGTGTGAGGCTCTTGCTCAAGTTTTTGTCTCTGGATATCGTGTCACTCATGGTCGGGAAAATGCCGGGTGACTTCATGGGAAATGGACGAGTCTTACTCTCTGGGGGTTCGGTCCCGTCCAAAAAGTTTGCGGTCATTCTGGGGATGGGAGAAGTCCGTTTTTTTGTTGTTGTTGTTGATTTGTTTCATTTTGTTTTTAAACCTCAGATGTCCCACCAAATGAGGGATTCCAGAGTAGAGCCCTGGGGTGGGGCGACTGGACAACCAGAAATCTGGTTAAAAATTGGGGACTAGGAACATGTCAAGCCCATTATGACATCTAATGGTCCAGCCACTGAGAGGACTTACTAGAGGACAGGAATCATGCTGAGGTCACAATGCGTGTTTATGCTCTTGTCACACTCAAGAATGGGCGGGGCCTCAGGGTGAATGCTGTTTTCTCCTACACTGAACGTTGGACAACATGCCAACCACAAGGTTTCTTGCCATGGGTCAGGAAGAGTTCTGATTTCTGCATCACAGTCACCCGTGGGCAGTGATTGGAGATAAGGTCTAGGTTCTGAAGCCTGAAAACTGAGGTAGGGAAGAGATGATGACCTAAGGCCAGGGCGGGTCTGATGTGCTCAGGGTGCGGTCAGCTGTCTGGGTGTTGGTCAGCAGGTCCGGGCTCAGGTTGTGTCAGACAGTGCATTAGAGCCCAGGTTAGACTATATAATTTGGGTACATTCGAGTGCCGTGTAGGTTTATCTTCATTTAAGCTGCCTGGTCAGCTCATTAGGCAATATATTTTTTCTAGAGGGCAGGCAGAGTGCTTCATTTTCGGTCCGGAATTGCCAAACATGAGGACTTCGGGGCCAGGAGAGTGAGGACGGAAGTCTGAGAACACAAGCTAGACTTCGGATTCAGGGTGAGGGCACGGCAGGTACCCCATGCAGATCTGAACCAATATCTAATGCATCTGAAGTCAGGGCGAGGATCCGACGTTGGCTCAGGTTGGAGTTTCTGTGCATGACGGCCCCTTCATGAAGGGAGCGGAATCTCGAGGCCATGGAGGTTTTCCACGTTGGGAGATGTGGGATGCCCCCTTCAGGATTCCTTCTGCGGGACAATTGAGACCTGTTGGACAGCTCCAGGACATCCCATATGGAATGACTCCAGAGCACCGTTCGAGGATGGATGCCTGGGAAGTCTGCCTCGCCTTCCAATTGTCTCCTAGCAACAAGACAGTTTAGATCTAATGGATCTGCGGGAGCAACCGGGGTGGCTGAGTTGAAATGCACTTTCCAGAGGATGGGTCCTAATGTGTGTTTGTGTCCATGAGGGCCTTGGAATGGGGAGGTGGCACCGGGACCCTGAAGTATTCTCCTAAGCTTTGGCATAGCTCCCATGCACAAGTTTCCTTGTGGAGACGAGATTTGTTCTGATGGGTGCCTCAGGAAATCCCCTCTGCTGGTATTGGAATCCAGGCTTTTGAGGAGACATGCCTGTGAACCAAAGCAATGGATCCGATAATGGCCTCGGGTCCTGTCTGGTTCAATCTTATTGGTATGAGTGGAGGTAGATGAGTGGAGGTAGATGCTCAGCTGGTATCAACCGCCCTTTTTTGTCCCGGGCGACCTACACTATTGGGATGGCCTCAGGGACTTTGGAGGGTTCTCCTAATTTGTACGATTTTTGACAATGGAATGGGCAGAATTCCCATGGATTGGGTGGGGGCAGTCCTAATGTGTGGCTCCAGGGGCCCCAGCCTGGAGGGAGTGTGGCCCAGGACTTTGAGGACAGAAGACTGAAAACACAAACTCAGCTTACGTTTGGGGACGTAGGTATGGCACGCCCGATCTACAAACCATGAGAATAACTCTTCAGGATATGAAGAATGAGCGAGTCTGAGGCGCTTGCTCAGGCCTTTGTCTCTGGATTTTGTTTCAGCGATGGCCGTGGAATGTTGGGGAGGTCTCATGGGCCATGGACGAATCTTCCTCTCTGTGGATTTGGCCCGATCCCAATTGTTTTTCGGCAATCTGTGGGATGGGAGGACTCCTTTCAGGTTTGTTACCTCTGGTGTCCCACCAAAAGAGGAATTCCAAAGCAGAGCCCTGGGGAAGAGTGAAGGGACACCCCGAACTATGGTTAAAAATTGGGGCCTAGGGGCATGGCAAGCCCAATATGCTGTCTCTTCATATAGGCCCTGAGAGGCCTTACCTGAGGACTGGGCTCAGGCTGAGGGTCACAATGTGTGTTTGTGACCAATGTGGCCCGCAAGCATGGGCTGGGCCTCATGGGCCACGCTTGTTTCAACTACACTGAACGTTGGACAACATGCCAAGCACAAGGTTTCTTGCCATGGGGAAAGAGTTCTGATTTCTGCATCATTTTCAACCCTGGGCAGTGGTTGGAGATAAGGTCTAGGTTCTGGAGCCTGAAAACCGCAGTTGGGAAGAGATGACGACCTAAGGCCATGGCGGGTCCGATGTGCTCAGTGTGCGGCCAGCTGTCTGGGTGGGACCAGGAGGTCCAGGCTCAGGCTGGGTCAGAAGGGGAAATAGTGCCCAGGTCAGCCATTATGTTTGGGGTACAGCCGAATGGCGTGCAGGTTGATCCTCATTTGGGGTTTCGGGGTAGCCCTGAGGGCAATGTTTTACTTCTGTAGGGCAGGCAGAGTGCGGCATTGTAGTTCTGGATTGCCAAACTGGAGGGCTTGTGGGCCAGTAGTCTGAGGACGGAGTCTGAGAACCCAAGCTAGGCCTAGGTTTCTGGGTGAGGATATGGCAGGCACAATCTACAGACCTCAATAGAGATCTCGTGCATCTGAAGTCAGGGCAAGGATCAGACGATCGCTCAGGTTGGACTTTCTGCCCTGATGGCCCTTTCTTGAAGGGGGTTGGATCACGAGGACATGGGGGTTTTCCCACGATGGGAGTTGTGAGAAGCTCCAAACTGCAAAGATTCATCTGCAGGACAATTGAGACCTGTTGGTTGGCTCCAGGCCAACGATTCCGAGCAGGGTTCTAAGGATGGATGGCTGGGTAGCCCACCTCGCATTCCAATTGTCTCCAAGCAACAAGACAGGTTAGATCTGCTGGATGTGGGGGGCAATCGAGGAGGCTGAGTTGAAATGGACTCTCCTGTGGATGTGTCCTAATATGTTTTTGTGTCTATGGAGACCTTGGAATGAAGCGGTGGCCCTGGGGCCCTGAAGAGTTCTCCTAAACAGAGGCTTTGACACAGCTCCAACGTGCATGTTTCCCATGTGGAGATGAGATTTGTTCTGATGGGTGAGTCAAGAAACAGCCATATGCTGGTATTGAAATCCAGGCCTCTGAGGAGAGTTTCCTGGAAACCAAAGCAATGGATCCGATTAGTGCCTAGGGGCCTGTTCGTTCCTTTTTACCTCTGGGGACATCAGTCTACGGGTCTGAGTGCAGGTAGGTGCTCAGATGGGCTCAGATTGCCCCTGTTTGTCCTGGGAAGCCACAACTATTGGGATGGCCTCAGGGACTTTGGAGGTTATCCTATTAGTAGGGTTGTGGCCATTGGAATGGGCACATACAATTCCCTTGGAGAGGGCAAGTACAGTCCTCAGGTTTGGCTCCAGGGCCCTGAGCCTGTAGGGTGTGTAGGCCAGAGCTGTTTGGACAGTTGTCTGGAAACACAAACTCGGCTTATGTTTTGGGTCATAGGTATGGCAGGACTGATCTACAGACCATGAGGAGAACACTTCGGGATATGAAAAAAGGGCGAGTGTGAGGCTCTTGCTCAAGTTTTTGTCTCTGGATATCGTGTCACTCATGGTCGTGAAATTGCCGGGTGACTTCATGGGAAATGGACGAGTCTTACTCTCTGGGGGTTCGGTCCCGTCCAAAGAGTTTGCGGTCATTCTGGGGATGGAAGAAGTCCGTTTTTTTTTTGTTGTTGTTGATTTGTTTCATTTTGTTTTTAAACCTCAGATGTCCCACCAAATGAGGGATTCCAGAGTAGAGCCCTGGGGTGGGGCGACTGGACAACCAGAAATCTGGTTAAAAATTGGGGACTAGGAACATGTCAAGCCCATTATGACATCTAATGGTCCAGCCACTGAGAGGACTTACTAGAGGACAGGAATCATGCTGAGGTCACAATGCGTGTTTATGCTCTTGTCGCACTCAAGAATGGGCGGGGCCTCAGGGTGAATGCTGTTTTCTCCTACACTGAACGTTGGACAACATGCCAACCACAAGGTTTCTTGCCATGGGTCAGGAAGAGTTCTGATTTCTGCATCACAGTCACCCGTGGGCAGTGATTGGAGATAAGGTCTAGGTTCTGAAGCCTGAACTCTGAGGTAGGGAAGAGATGATGACCTAAGGCCAGGGCGGGTCTGATGTGCTCAGGGTGCGGTCAGCTGTCTGGGTGTTGGTCAGCAGGTCCGGGCTCAGGTTGTGTCAGACAGTGCATTAGAGCCCAGGTTAGACTATATAATTTGGGTACATTCGAGTGCCGTGTAGGTTTATCTTCATTTAAGCTGCCTGGTCAGCTCATTAGGCAATATATTTTTTCTAGAGGGCAGGCAGAGTGCTTCATTTTCGGTCCGGAATTGCCAAACATGAGGACTTCGGGGCCAGGAGAGTGAGGACGGAAGTCTGAGAACACAAGCTAGACTTCGGATTCAGGGTGAGGGCACGGCAGGTACCCCATGCAGATCTGAACCAATATCTAATGCATCTGAAGTCAGGGCGAGGATCCGACGTTGGCTCAGGTTGGAGTTTCTGTGCATGACGGCCCCTTCATGAAGGGAGCGGAATCTCGAGGCCATGGAGGTTTTCCACGTTGGGAGATGTGGGATGCCCCCTTCAAGGATTCCTTCTGCGGGACAATTGAGACCTGTTGGACAGCTCCAGGACATCCCATATGGAATGACTCCAGAGCACCGTTCGAGGATGGATGCCTGGGAAGTCTGCCTCGCCTTCCAATTGTCTCCTAGCAACAAGACAGTTTAGATCTAATGGATCTGCGGGAGCAACCGGGGTGGCTGAGTTGAAATGCACTTTCCAGAGGATGGGTCCTAATGTGTGTTTGTGTCCATGAGGGCCTTGGAATGGGGAGGTGGCACCGGGACCCTGAAGTATTCTCCTAAGCTTTGGCATAGCTCCCATGCACAAGTTTCCTTGTGGAGACGAGATTTGTTCTGATGGGTGCCTCAGGAAATCCCCTCTGCTGGTATTGGAATCCAGGCTTTTGAGGAGACATGCCTGTGAACCAAAGCAATGGATCCGATAATGGCCTCGGGTCCTGTCTGGTTCAATCTTATTGGTATGAGTGGAGGTAGATGAGTGGAGGTAGATGCTCAGCTGGTATCAACCGCCCTTTTTTGTCCCGGGCGACCTACACTATTGGGATGGCCTCAGGGACTTTGGAGGGTTCTCCTAATTTGTACGATTTTTGACAATGGAATGGGCAGAATTCCCATGGATTGGGTGGGGGCAGTCCTAATGTGTGGCTCCAGGGGCCCCAGCCTGGAGGGAGTGTGGCCCAGGACTTTGAGGACAGAAGACTGAAAACACAAACTCAGCTTACGTTTGGGGACGTAGGTATGGCACGCCCGATCTACAAACCATGAGAATAACTCTTCAGGATATGAAGAATGAGCGAGTCTGAGGCGCTTGCTCAGGCCTTTGTCTCTGGATTTTGTTTCAGCGATGGCCGTGGAATGTTGGGGAGGTCTCATGGGCCATGGACGAATCTTCCTCTCTGTGGATTTGGCCCGATCCCAATTGTTTTTCGGCAATCTGTGGGATGGGAGGACTCCTTTCAGGTTTGTTACCTCTGGTGTCCCACCAAAAGAGGAATTCCAAAGCAGAGCCCTGGGGAAGAGTGAAGGGACACCCCGAACTATGGTTAAAAATTGGGGCCTAGGGGCATGGCAAGCCCAATATGCTGTCTCTTCATATAGGCCCTGAGAGGCCTTACCTGAGGACTGGGCTCAGGCTGAGGGTCACAATGTGTGTTTGTGACCAATGTGGCCCGCAAGCATGGGCTGGGCCTCATGGGCCACGCTTGTTTCAACTACACTGAACGTTGGACAACATGCCAAGCACAAGGTTTCTTGCCATGGGGAAAGAGTTCTGATTTCTGCATCATTTTCAACCCTGGGCAGTGGTTGGAGATAAGGTCTAGGTTCTGGAGCCTGAAAACCGCAGTTGGGAAGAGATGACGACCTAAGGCCATGGCGGGTCCGATGTGCTCAGTGTGCGGCCAGCTGTCTGGGTGGGACCAGGAGGTCCAGGCTCAGGCTGGGTCAGAAGGGGAAATAGTGCCCAGGTCAGCCATTATGTTTGGGGTACAGCCGAATGGCGTGCAGGTTGATCCTCATTTGGGGTTTCGGGGTAGCCCTGAGGGCAATGTTTTACTTCTGTAGGGCAGGCAGAGTGCGGCATTGTAGTTCTGGATTGCCAAACTGGAGGGCTTGTGGGCCAGTAGTCTGAGGACGGAGTCTGAGAACCCAAGCTAGGCCTAGGTTTCTGGGTGAGGATATGGCAGGCACAATCTACAGACCTCAATAGAGATCTCGTGCATCTGAAGTCAGGGCAAGGATCAGACGATCGCTCAGGTTGGACTTTCTGCCCTGATGGCCCTTTCTTGAAGGGGGTTGGATCACGAGGACATGGGGGTTTTCCCACGATGGGAGTTGTGAGAAGCTCCAAACTGCAAAGATTCATCTGCAGGACAATTGAGACCTGTTGGTTGGCTCCAGGCCAACGATTCCGAGCAGGGTTCTAAGGATGGATGGCTGGGTAGCCCACCTCGCATTCCAATTGTCTCCAAGCAACAAGACAGGTTAGATCTGCTGGATGTGGGGGGCAATCGAGGAGGCTGAGTTGAAATGGACTCTCCTGTGGATGTGTCCTAATATGTTTTTGTGTCTATGGAGACCTTGGAATGAAGCGGTGGCCCTGGGGCCCTGAAGAGTTCTCCTAAACAGAGGCTTTGACACAGCTCCAACGTGCATGTTTCCCATGTGGAGATGAGATTTGTTCTGATGGGTGAGTCAAGAAACAGCCATATGCTGGTATTGAAATCCAGGCCTCTGAGGAGAGTTTCCTGGAAACCAAAGCAATGGATCCGATTAGTGCCTAGGGGCCTGTTCGTTCCTTTTTACCTCTGGGGACATCAGTCTACGGGTCTGAGTGCAGGTAGGTGCTCAGATGGGCTCAGATTGCCCCTGTTTGTCCTGGGAAGCCACAACTATTGGGATGGCCTCAGGGACTTTGGAGGTTATCCTATTAGTAGGGTTGTGGCCATTGGAATGGGCACATACAATTCCCTTGGAGAGGGCAAGTACAGTCCTCAGGTTTGGCTCCAGGGCCCTGAGCCTGTAGGGTGTGTAGGCCAGAGCTGTTTGGACAGTTGTCTGGAAACACAAACTCGGCTTATGTTTTGGGTCATAGGTATGGCAGGACTGATCTACAGACCATGAGGAGAACACTTCGGGATATGAAAAAAGGGCGAGTGTGAGGCTCTTGCTCAAGTTTTTGTCTCTGGATATCGTGTCACTCATGGTCGTGAAATTGCCGGGTGACTTCATGGGAAATGGACGAGTCTTACTCTCTGGGGGTTCGGTCCCGTCCAAAGAGTTTGCGGTCATTCTGGGGATGGAAGAAGTCCGTTTTTTTTTTGTTGTTGTTGATTTGTTTCATTTTGTTTTTAAACCTCAGATGTCCCACCAAATGAGGGATTCCAGAGAAGAGCCCTGGGGTGGGGCGACTGGACAACCAGAAATCTGGTTAAAAATTGGGGACTAGGAACATGTCAAGCCCATTATGACATCTAATGGTCCAGCCACTGAGAGGACTTACTAGAGGACAGGAATCATGCTGAGGTCACAATGCGTGTTTATGCTCTTGTCGCACTCAAGAATGGGCGGGGCCTCAGGGTGAATGCTGTTTTCTCCTACACTGAACGTTGGACAACATGCCAACCACAAGGTTTCTTGCCATGGGTCAGGAAGAGTTCTGATTTCTGCATCACAGTCACCCGTGGGCAGTGATTGGAGATAAGGTCTAGGTTCTGAAGCCTGAACTCTGAGGTAGGGAAGAGATGATGACCTAAGGCCAGGGCGGGTCTGATGTGCTCAGGGTGCGGTCAGCTGTCTGGGTGTTGGTCAGCAGGTCCGGGCTCAGGTTGTGTCAGACAGTGCATTAGAGCCCAGGTTAGACTATATAATTTGGGTACATTCGAGTGCCGTGTAGGTTTATCTTCATTTAAGCTGCCTGGTCAGCTCATTAGGCAATATATTTTTTCTAGAGGGCAGGCAGAGTGCTTCATTTTCGGTCCGGAATTGCCAAACATGAGGACTTCGGGGCCAGGAGAGTGAGGACGGAAGTCTGAGAACACAAGCTAGACTTCGGATTCAGGGTGAGGGCACGGCAGGTACCCCATGCAGATCTGAACCAATATCTAATGCATCTGAAGTCAGGGCGAGGATCCGACGTTGGCTCAGGTTGGAGTTTCTGTGCATGACGGCCCCTTCATGAAGGGAGCGGAATCTCGAGGCCATGGAGGTTTTCCACGTTGGGAGATGTGGGATGCCCCCTTCAAGGATTCCTTCTGCGGGACAATTGAGACCTGTTGGACAGCTCCAGGACATCCCATATGGAATGACTCCAGAGCACCGTTCGAGGATGGATGCCTGGGAAGTCTGCCTCGCCTTCCAATTGTCTCCTAGCAACAAGACAGTTTAGATCTAATGGATCTGCGGGAGCAACCGGGGTGGCTGAGTTGAAATGCACTTTCCAGAGGATGGGTCCTAATGTGTGTTTGTGTCCATGAGGGCCTTGGAATGGGGAGGTGGCACCGGGACCCTGAAGTATTCTCCTAAGCTTTGGCATAGCTCCCATGCACAAGTTTCCTTGTGGAGACGAGATTTGTTCTGATGGGTGCCTCAGGAAATCCCCTCTGCTGGTATTGGAATCCAGGCTTTTGAGGAGACATGCCTGTGAACCAAAGCAATGGATCCGATAATGGCCTCGGGTCCTGTCTGGTTCAATCTTATTGGTATGAGTGGAGGTAGATGAGTGGAGGTAGATGCTCAGCTGGTATCAACCGCCCTTTTTTGTCCCGGGCGACCTACACTATTGGGATGGCCTCAGGGACTTTGGAGGGTTCTCCTAATTTGTACGATTTTTGACAATGGAATGGGCAGAATTCCCATGGATTGGGTGGGGGCAGTCCTAATGTGTGGCTCCAGGGGCCCCAGCCTGGAGGGAGTGTGGCCCAGGACTTTGAGGACAGAAGACTGAAAACACAAACTCAGCTTACGTTTGGGGACGTAGGTATGGCACGCCCGATCTACAAACCATGAGAATAACTCTTCAGGATATGAAGAATGAGCGAGTCTGAGGCGCTTGCTCAGGCCTTTGTCTCTGGATTTTGTTTCAGCGATGGCCGTGGAATGTTGGGGAGGTCTCATGGGCCATGGACGAATCTTCCTCTCTGTGGATTTGGCCCGATCCCAATTGTTTTTCGGCAATCTGTGGGATGGGAGGACTCCTTTCAGGTTTGTTACCTCTGGTGTCCCACCAAAAGAGGAATTCCAAAGCAGAGCCCTGGGGAAGAGTGAAGGGACACCCCGAACTATGGTTAAAAATTGGGGCCTAGGGGCATGGCAAGCCCAATATGCTGTCTCTTCATATAGGCCCTGAGAGGCCTTACCTGAGGACTGGGCTCAGGCTGAGGGTCACAATGTGTGTTTGTGACCAATGTGGCCCGCAAGCATGGGCTGGGCCTCATGGGCCACGCTTGTTTCAACTACACTGAAAGTTGGACAACATGCCAAGCACAAGGTTTCTTGCCATGGGGAAAGAGTTCTGATTTCTGCATCATTTTCAACCCTGGGCAGTGGTTGGAGATAAGGTCTAGGTTCTGGAGCCTGAAAACCGCAGTTGGGAAGAGATGACGACCTAAGGCCATGGCGGGTCCGATGTGCTCAGTGTGCGGCCAGCTGTCTGGGTGGGACCAGGAGGTCCAGGCTCAGGCTGGGTCAGAAGGGGAAATAGTGCCCAGGTCAGCCTATATGTTTGGGGTACAGCCGAATGGCGTGCAGGTTGATCCTCATTTGGGGTTTCGGGGTAGCCCTGAGGGCAATGTTTTACTTCTGTAGGGCAGGCAGAGTGCGGCATTGTAGTTCTGGATTGCCAAACTGGAGGGCTTGTGGGCCAGTAGTCTGAGGACGGAGTCTGAGAACCCAAGCTAGGCCTAGGTTTCTGGGTGAGGATATGGCAGGCACAATCTACAGACCTCAATAGAGATCTCGTGCATCTGAAGTCAGGGCAAGGATCAGACGATCGCTCAGGTTGGACTTTCTGCCCTGATGGCCCTTTCTTGAAGGGGGTTGGATCACGAGGACATGGGGGTTTTCCCACGATGGGAGTTGTGAGAAGCTCCAAACTGCAAAGATTCTTCTGCAGGACAATTGAGAACTGTTGGTTGGCTCCAGGCCAACGATTCCGAGCAGGGTTCTAAGGATGGATGGCTGGGTAACCCACCTCGCATTCCAATTGTCTCCAAGCAACAAGACAGGTTATATCTGCTGGATGTGGGGGGCAACCGAGGAGGCTGAGTTGAAATGGACTCTCCTGTGGATGTGTCCTAATATGTTTTTGTGTCTATGGAGACCTTGGAATGAAGCGGTGGCCCTGGGGCCCTGAAGAGTTCTCCTAAACAGAGGCTTTGACACAGCTCCAACGTGCATGTTTCCCATGTGGAGATGAGATTTGTTCTGATGGGTGAGTCAAGAAACAGCCATATGCTGGTATTGAAATCCAGGCCTCTGAGGAGAGATGCCTGGAAAACAAAGCAATGGATCCGATTAGTGCCTAGGGGCCTGTTCGTTCCTTTTTAACTCTGGGGACATCAGTCTAGGGGTCTGAGTGCAGGTAGGTGCTCAGATGGGCTCAGATTGCCCCTGTTTGTCCTGGGAAGCCACAAATTTTGGGATGGCCTCAGGGACTTTGGAGGTTATCCTATTAGTAGGGTTGTGGCCATTGGAATGGGCACATACAATTCCCTTGGAGAGGGCAAGTACAGTCCTCAGGTTTGGCTCCAGGACCCTGAGCCTGTAGGGTGTGTTGGCCAGAGCAGTTTGGACAGTTGTCTGGAAACACAAACTCGGCTTATGTTTTGGGTCATAGGTATGGCAGGACTGATCTACAGACCATGAGGAGAACACTTCGGGATATGAAAAAAGGGCGAGTGTGAGGCTCTTGCTCAAGTTTTTGTCTCTGGATATCGTGTCACTCATGGTCGTGAAATTGCCGGGTGACTTCATGGGAAATGGACGAGTCTTACTCTCTGGGGGTTCGGTCCCGTCCAAAGATTTTGCGGTCATTCTGGGGATGGAAGAAGTCCGTTTTTTTGTTGTTGTTGTCGATTTCTTTCATTTTGTTTTTCAACCTCAGATGTCCCACCAAATGAGGGATTCCAGAGTAGAGCCCTGGGGTGGGGCGACTGGACAACCAGAAATCTGGTTAAAAATTGGGGACTAGGAACATGTCAAGCCCATTATGACATCTAATGGTCCAGCCACTGAGAGGACTTACTAGAGGACAGGACTCACGCTGAGGTCACAATGCGTGTTTATGCTCTTGTCGCACTCAAGAATGGGCGGGGCCTCAGGGTGAATGCTGTTTTCTCCTACACTGAACGTTGGACAACATGCCAACCACAAGGTTTATTGCCATGGGTCAGGAAGAGTTCTGATTTCTGCATCACAGTCACCCGTGGGCAGTGATTGGAGATAAGGTCTAGGTTCTGAAGCCTGAAAACTGAGGTGGGGAAGAGATGATGACCTAAGGCCAGGGCGGGTCTGATGTGCTCAGGGTGCGGTCAGCTGTCTGGGTGTTGGTCAGCAGGTCCGGGCTCAGGTTGTGTCAGACAGTGCATTAGTGCCCAGGTTAGACTATATAATTTGGGTACATTCGAGTGCCGTGTAGGTTTATCTTCATTTAAGCTGCCTGGTCAGCTCATTAGGCAATATATTTTTTCTAGAGGGCAGGCAGAGTGCTTCATTGTCGGTCCGGAATTGCCAAACATGAGGGCTTCGGGGCCAGGAGAGTGAGGACGGAAGTCTGAGAACACAAGCTAGACTTCGGATTCAGGGTGAGGGCTTGGCAGGTACCCCCTGCAGATCTGAACCAATATCTCATGCATCTGAAGACAGGGCGAGGATCCGAGGTTGGCTCAGGTTGGAGTTTCTGTGCATGACGGCCCCTTCATGAAGGGCGCGGAATCTCGAGGCCATGGAGGTTTTCCACGTTGGGAGATGTGGGATGCCCCCTTCAAGGATTCCTTCTGCGGGACAATTGAGACCTGTTGGACAGCTCCAGGACATCCCATATGGAATGACACCAGAGCACCGTTCGAGGATGGATGCCTGGGAAGTCCGCCTCGCCTTCCAATTGTCTCCTAGCAACAAGACAGTTTAGAACTAATGGATCTGCGGGAGCAACCGGGGTGGCTGAGTTGAAATGCACTTTCCAGAGGATGGGTCCTAATGTGTGTTTGTGTCCATGAGGGCCTTGGAATGGGGAGGTGGCACCGGGACCCTGAAGTATTCTCCTAAGCTTTGGCATAGCTCCCATGCACAAGTTTCCTTGTGGAGACGAGATTTGTTCTGATGGGTGCCTCAGGAAATCCCCTCTGCTGGTTTTGGAATCAAGGCTTTTGAGGAGACATGCCTGTAAACCAAAGCAATGGATCCGATAATGGCCTCGGGTCCTGTCTGGTTCAATCTTCTTGGTATGAGTGGAGGTAGATGAGTGGAGGTAGATGCTCAGCTGGTATCAACCGCCCTTTTTTGTCCCGGGCGACCTACACTTTTGGGATGGCCTCAGGGACTTTGGAGGGTTCTCCGAATTTGTACGATTTTTGACAATGGAATGGGCAGAATTCCCATGGATTGGGTGGGGGCAGTCCTAATGTGTGGCTCCAGGGGCCCCAGCCTGGAGGGAGTGTGGCCCAGGACTTTGAGGACAGAAGACTGAAAACACAAACTCAGCTTAAGTTTGGGGACGTAGGTATGGCACGCCCGATCTACAAACCATGAGACGAACTCTTCAGGATATGAAGAATGAGCGAGTCTGAGTCGCAAGCTCAGGCTTTTGTCTCTGGATTTTGTTTCAGCGATGGCCGTGGAATGTTGGGGAGGTCTCATGGGCCATGGACGAATCTTCCTCTCTGTGGATTTGGCCCGATCCCAATTGTTTTTCGTCAATCTGTGGGATGGGAGGACTCCTTTCAGGTTTGTTACCTCTGGTGTCCCACCAAAAGAGGAATTCCATAGCAGAGCCCTGGGGAAGAGTGAAGGGACACCCCGAACTATGGTTAAAATTTGGGGCCTAGGGGCATGGCAAGCCCAATATGCTGTCTCTTCATATAGGCCCTGAGAGGCCTTACCTGAGGACTGGGCTCAGGCTGAGGGTCACAATGTGTGTTTGTGACCAATGTGGCCCGCAAGCATGGGCTGGGCCTCATGGGCCACGCTTGTTTCAACTACACTGAACGTTGGACCACATGCCAAGCACAAGGTTTCCTGCCATGGGGAAAGAGTTCTGATTTCTGCATCATTTTCAACCCTGGGCAGTGGTTGGAGATAAGGTCTAGGTTCTGGAGCCTGAAAACCGCAGTTGGGAAGAGATGACGACCTAAGGCCATGGCGGGTCCGATGTGCTCAGTGTGCGGCCAGCTGTCTGGGTGGGACCAGGAGGTCCAGGCTCAGGCTGGGTCAGAAGGGGAAATAGTGCCCAGGTCAGCCTATATGTTTGGGGTACAGCCGATTGGCATGCAGGTTGATCCTCATTGGGGATTCGGGGTAGACCTGAGGGCAATGTTTTACTTCGGTAGGGCAGGCAGAGTCCGGCATTGTAGTTCTGGATTGCCAAACTGGAGGGCTTGTGGGCCAGTAGTCCGAGGACAGGGTCTGAGAACCCAAGCTAGGCCTAGGTTTCTGGGTGAGGATATGGCAGGCACAATCTACAGACCTCAATAGAGATCTCGTGCATCTGAAGTCAGGGCAAGGATCAGACGATCGCTCAGGTTGGACTTTCTGCCCTGATGGCCCTTTCTTGAAGGGGGTTGGATCACGAGGACATGGGGGTTTTCCCACGATGGGAGTTGTGAGAAGCTCCAAACTGCAAAGATTCTTCTGCAGGACAATTGAGACCTGTTGGTTGGCTCCAGGCCAACGATTCCGAGCAGGGTTCTAAGGATGGATGGCTGGGTAGCCCACCTCGCATTCCAATTGTCTCCAAGCAACAAGACAGGTTAGATCTGCTGGATGTGGGGGGCAACCGAGGAGGCTGAGTTGAAATGGACTCTCCTGTGGATGTGTCCTAATATGTTTTTGTGTCTATGGAGACCTTGGAATGAAGCGGTGGCCCTGGGGCCCTGAAGGGTTCTCCTAAACAGAGGCTTTGACACAGCTCCAACGTGCAGGTTTCCCAAGTGTAGATGAGATTTGTTCTGATGGGTGAGTCAAGAAACATTCATATGCTGGTATTGAAATCCAGGCCTCTGAGGAGAGTTTCCTGGAAACCAAAGCAATGGATCCGATTAGTGCCTAGGGGCCTGTTCGTTCCTTTTTACCTCTGGGGACATCAGTCTACGGGTCTGAGTGCAGGTAGGTGCTCAGATGGGCTCAGATTGCCCCCTGTTTGTCCTGGGAAGCCACAACTATTGGGATGGCCTCAGGGACTTTGGAGGTTATCCTACTAGTAGGGTTGTGGCCATTGGAATGGGCACATACAATTCCCTTGGAGAGGGCAAGTACAGTCCTCAGGTTTGGCTCCAGGGCCCTGAGCCTGTAGGGTGTGTAGGCCAGAGCTGTTTGGACAGTTGTCTGAAAACACAAACTCGGCTTATGTTTTGGGTCATAGGTATGGCAGGACTGATCTACAGACCATGAGGAGAACACTTCGGGATATGAAAAAAGGGCGAGTGTGAGGCTCTTGCTCAAGTTTTTGTCTCTGGATATCGTGTCACTCATGGTCGTGAAATTGCCGGGTGACTTCATGGGAAATGGACGAGTCTTACTCTCTGGGGGTTCGGTCCCGTCCAAAGAGTTTGCGGTCATTCTGGGGATGGAAGAAGTCCGTTTTTTTGTTGTTGTTGTCGCTTTGTTTCATTTTGTTTTTCAACCTCAGATGTCCAACCAAATGAGGGATTCCAGAGTAGAGCCCTGGGGTGGGGCGACTGGACAACCAGAAATCTGGTTAAAAATTGGGGACTAGGGACATGTCAAGCCCATTATGACATCTAATGGTCCAGCCACTGAGAGGACTTACTAGAGGACAGGACTCACGCTGAGGTCACAATGCGTGTTTATGCTCTCGTCGCACTCAAGAATGGGCGGGGCCTCAGGGTGAATGCTGTTTTCTCCTACACTGAACGTTGGACAACATGCCAACCACAAGGTTTCTTGCCATGCGTCAGGAAGAGTTCTGATTTCTGCATCACAGTCACCCGTGGGCAGTGATTGGAGATAAAGTCTAGGTTCTGAAGCCTGAAAACTGAGGTAGGGAAGAGATGATGACCTAAGGCCAGGGCGGGTCTGATGTGCTCAGGGTGCGGTCAGCTGTCTGGGTGTTGGTCAGCCGGTCCGGGCTCAGGTTGTGTCAGACAGTGCATTAGTGCCCAGGTTAGACTATATAATTTGGGTACATTCGAGTGCCGTGTAGGTTTATCCTCATTTAAGCTGCCTGGTCAGCTCATTAGGCAATATATTTTTTCTAGAGGGCAGGCAGAGTGCTTCATTGTCGGTCCGGAATTGCCAAACATGAGGGCTTCGGGGCCAGGAGAGTGAGGACGGAAGTCTGAGAACACAAGCTAGACTTCGGATTCAGGGTGAGGGCATGGCAGGTACCCCCTGCAGATCTGAACCAATATCTCATGCATCTGAAGTCAGGGCGAGGAACGAGGTTGGCTCAGGTTGGAGTTTCTGTGCATGACGGCCCCTTCATGAAGGGAGCGGAATCTCGAGGCCATGGAGGTTTTCCACGTTGGGAGATGTGGGATGCCCCCTTCAAGGATTCCTTCTGCGGGACAATTGAGACCTGTTGGACAGCTCCAGGACATCCCATATGGAATGACACCAGAGCACCGTTCGAGGATGGATGCCTGGGAAGTCCGCCTCGCCTTCCAATTGTCTCCTAGCAACAAGACAGTTTAGATCTAATGGATCTGCGGGAGCAACCGGGGTGGCTGAGTTGAAATGCACTTTCCAGAGGATGGGTCCTAATGTGTGTTTGTGTCCATGAGGGCCTTGGAATGGGGAGGTGGCACCGGGACCCTGAAGTATTCTCCTAAGCTTTGGCATAGCTCCCATGCACAAGTTTCCTTGTGGAGACGAGATTTGTTCTGATGGGTGCCTCAGGAAATCCCCTCTGCTGGTTTTGGAATCAAGGCTTTTGAGGAGACATGCCTGTAAACCAAAGCAATGGATCCGATAATGGCCTCGGGTCCTGTCTGGTTCAATCTTCTTGGTATGAGTGGAGGTAGATGAGTGGAGGTAGATGCTCAGCTGGTATCAACCGCCCTTTTTTGTCCCGGGCGACCTACACTATTGGGATGGCCTCAGGGACTTTGGAGGGTTCTCCTAATTTGTACGATTTTTGACAATGGAATGGGCAGAATTCCCATGGATTGGGTGGGGGCAGTCCTAATGTGTGGCTCCAGGGGCCCCAGCCTGGAGGGAGTGTGGCCCAGGACTTTGAGGACAGAAGACTGAAAACACAAACTCAGCTTAAGTTTGGGGACGTAGGTATGGCACGCCCGATCTACAAACCATGAGAAGAACTCTTTAGGATATGAAGAATGAGCGAGTCTGAGTCGCTTGCTCAGGCTTTTGTCTCTGGATTTTGTTTCAGCGATGGCCTTGGAATTTTGGGGAGGTCTCATGGGCCATGGACGTATTTTCCTCTCTGTGGATTTGGCCCGATCCCAATTGTTTTTCGTCAATCTGTGGGATGGGAGGACTCCTTTCAGGTTTGTTACCTCTGGTGTCCCACCAAAAGAGGAATTCCAAAGCAGAGCCCTGGGGAAGAGTGAAGGACACCCCGAACTATGGTTAAAAATTGGGGCCTAGGGGCATGGCAAGCCCAATATGCTGTCTCTTCATATAGGCCCTGAGAGGCCTTACCTGAGCACTGGGCTCAGGCTCAGGGTCACAATGTGTGTTTGTGACCAATGTGGCCCGCAAGCATGGGCTGGGCCTCATGGGCCATGCTTGTTTCAACTACACTGAACGTTGGACAACATGCCAAGCACAAGGTTTCTTGCCATGGGGAAAGAGTTCTGATTTCTGCATCATTTTCAACCCTGGGCAGTGGTTGGAGATAAGGTCTAGGTTCTGGAGCCTGAAAACCGCAGTTGGGAAGAGATGACGACCTAAGGCCATGGCGGGTCCGATGTGCTCAGTGTGCGGCCAGCTGTCTGGGTGGGACCAGGAGGTCCAGGCTCAGGCTGGGTCAGAAGGGGAAATAGTGCCCAGGTCAGCCTATATGTTTGGGGTACAGCCGAATGGCGTGCAGGTTGATCCTCATTTGTGGTTTCGGTGTAGCCCTGAGGGCAATGTTTTACTTCTGTAGGGCAGGCAGAGTGCGGCATTGTAGTTCTGGATTGCCCAACTGGAGGGCTTGTGGGCCAGTAGTCTGAGGACGGAGTCTGAGAACCCAATCTAGGCCTAGGTTTCTGGGTGAGGATATGGCAGGCACAATCTACAGACCTCAATAGAGATCTCGTGCATCTGAAGTCAGGGCAAGGATCAGACGATCACTCAGGTTGGACTTTCTGCCCTGATGGCCCTTTCTTGAAGGGGGTTGGATCACGAGGACATGGGGGTTTTCCCATGATGGGAGTTGTGAGAAGCTCCAAACTGCAAAGATTCTTCTGCAGGACAATTGAGACCTGTTGGTTGGCTCCAGGCCAAGGATTCCGAGCAGGGTTCTAAGGATGGATGGCTGGGTAGCCCACCTCGCATTCCAATTGTCTCCAAGCAACAAGACAGGTTAGATCTGCTGGATGTGGGGGGCAACCGAGGAGGCTGAGTTGAAATGGACGCTCCTGTGGATGTGTCCTAATATGTTTTTGAGTCTATGGAGACCTTGGAATGAAGCGGTGGCCCTGGGGCCCTGAAGGGTTCTCCTAAACAGAGGCTTTGACACAGCTCCAACGTGCATGTTTCCCATGTGTAGATGAGATTTGTTCTGATGGGTGAGTCAAGAAACAGCCATATGCTGGTATTGTAATCCAGGCCTCTGAGGAGAGATGCCTAGAAACCAAAGCAATGGATCCGATTAGTGCCTAGGGGCCTGCTCGTTCCTTTTTACCTATGGGGACATCAGTCTACAGGTCTGAGTGCAGGTAGGTGCTCAGATGGGCTCAGATTGCCCCTGTTTGTCCCGGGAAGCCACAACTATTGGGATGGCCTCAGGGACTTTGGAGGTTATCCTACTAGTAGGGTTATGGCCATTGGAATGGGCACATACAATTCCCTTGGAGAGGGCAAGTACAGTCCTCAGGTTTGGCTCCAGGGCCCTGAGCCTGTAGGGTGTGTAGGCCAGAGCTGTTTGGACAGTTGTCTGAAAACACAAACTCGGCTTATGTTTTCGGTCATAGGTATGGCAGGACTGATCTACAGACCATGAGGAGAACACTTCGGGATATGAAAAAAGGGCGAGTGTGAGGCTCTTGCTCAAGTTTTTGTCTCTGGATATCGTGTCACTCATGGTCGTGAAATTGCCGGGTGACTTTATGGGAAATGGACGAGTCTTACTCTCTGGGGATTCGGTCCCGTCCAAAGAGTTTGGGGTCATTCTGGGGATGGAAGAAGTCCGTTTTTTTGTTGTTGTCGATTTGTTTCATTTTGTTTTTCAACCTCAGATGTCCCACCAAATGAGGGATTCCAGAGTAGAGCCCTGGGGTGGGGCGACTGGACAACCAGAAATCTGGTTAAAAATTGGGGACTAGGGACATGTCAAGCCCATTATGACATCTAATGGTCCAGCCACTGAGAGGACTTACTAGAGGACAGGACTCACGCTGAGGTCACAATCCGTGTTTATGCTCTCGTCGCACTCAAGAATGGGCGGGGCCTCAGGGTGAATGCAGTTTTCTCCTACACTGAACGTTGGACAACATGCCAACCACAAGGTTTCTTGCCATGGGTCAGGAAGAGTTCTGATTTCTGCATCACAGTCACCCGTGGTCAGTGATTGGAGATAAGGTCAAGGTTCTGAAGCCTGAAAACTGAGGTAGAGAAGAGATGATGACCTAAGTCATGGCGGGTCTGATGTGCTCAGCGTGCAGTCAGCTGTCTGGGTGTTGTTCAGCAGTTCCGGGCTCAGGTTGTGTCAGACAGTGCATTAGTGCCCAGGTTAGACTATATAATTTGGGTACATTCGAGTGCCGTGTAGGTTTATCTTCATTTAAGCTGCCTGGTCAGCTCATTAGGCAATATATTTTTTCTAGAGGGCAGGCAGAGTGCTTCATTGTCGGTTCGGAATTGCCAAACTTGAGGGCTTCGGGGTCAGGAGTGTGAGGACGGAAGTCTGAGAACACAAGCTAGACTTCGGATTCAGGGTGAGGGCACGGCAGGCACCCCCTGCAGATCTGAACCAATATCTCATGCATTTGAAGTCAGGGCGAGGATCCGACGTTGGCTCAGGTTGGAGTTTCTGTGCATGACGGCCCCTTCATGAAGGGAGCGGAATCTCGAGGCCATGGAGGTTTTCCACGTTGGGAGATGTGGGATGCCCCCTTCAAGGATTCCTTCTGCGGGACAATTGAGACCTGTTGGACAGCTCCAGGACATCCCATATGGAATGACTCCAGAGAACCCTTCGAGGATGGATGCCTGGGAAGTCCGCCTCGCCTTCCAATTGTCTCCTAGCAACAAGACAGTTTAGATCTAATGGATCTGCGGGAGCAACCGGGGTGGCTGAGTTGAAATGCACTTTCCAGAGGATGGGTCCTAATGTGTGTTTGTGTCCATGAGGGCCTTGGAATGGGGAGGTGGCACCGGGACCCTGAAGTATTCTCCTAAGCTTTGGCATAGCTCCCATGCACAAGTTTCCTTGTGGAGACGAGATTTGTTCTGATGGGTGCCTCAGGAAATCCTTTCTGCTGGTATTGGAATCCAGGCTTTTGAGGAGACATGCCTGTAAACCAAAGCCATGGATCCGATAATGGCCTCGGGTCCTGTCTGGTTTAATCTTCTTGGTATGAGTGGAGGTAGATGAGTGGAGGTAGATGCTCAGCTGGAATCAACCGCCCTTTTTTGTCCCGGGCGACCTACACTATTGGGATGGCCTCAGGGACTTTGGAGGGTTCTCCTAATTTGTACGATTTTTGACAATGGAATGGGCAGAATTCCCATGGATTGGTGGGGGCAGTCCTAATGTGTGGCTCCAGGGGCCCCAGCCTGGAGAGAGTGTGGCCCAGGACTTTGAGGACAGAAGACTGAAAACACAAATCAGCTTAAGTTTGGGGACGTAGGTATGGCACGCCCGATCTACAAACCATGAGAAGAACTCTTCAGGATATGAAGAATGAGCGAGTCTGAGTCGCTTGCTCAGGCTTTTGTCTCTGGATTTTGTTTCAGCGATGGCCGTGGAATGTTGGGGATGTCTATGGGCCATGGACGAATCTTACTCTCTGTGGATTTGGCCCGATTCCAATTGTTTTTCATCAATCTGTGGGATGGGAGGACTCCTTTCAGGTTTGTTACCTCTGGTGTCCCACCAAAAGAGGAATTCCAAAGCCGAGCCCTGGGGAAGAGTGAAGGGACACCCCGAACGATGGTTAAAAATTGGGGCCTAGGGGCATGGCAAGCCAAATATGCTGTCTCTTCATATAGGCCCTGAGAGGATTTACCTGAGGACTGGGCTCAGGCTGAGGGTCACAATGTGTGTTTGTGACCAATGTGGCCCGCAAGCATGGGCTAGGCCTCATGGGCCACGCTTGTTTCAACTACACTGAACGTTGGACCACATGCCAACCACAAGGTTTCTTGCCATGGGGAAAGAGTTCTGATTTCTGCTTCATTTTCAACCCTGGGCAGTGGTTGGAGATAAGGTCTAGGTTCTGGAGCCTGAAAACCGCAGTTGGGAAGAGATGACCACCTAAGGCCATGGCGGGTCCGATGTGCTCAGTGTGCGGCCAGCTGTCTGGGTGGGACCAGGAGGTCCAGGCTCAGGCTGGGTCAGAAGGGGAAATAGTGCCCAGGTCAGCCTATATGTTTGGGGTACAGCCGAATGGCGTGCAGGTTGATCCTCATTTGGGGTTTCGGGGTAGCCCTGAGGGCAATGTGTTACTTCTGTAGGGCAGGCAGAGTGCGGCATTGTAGTTCTGGATTGCCCAACTGGAGGGATGGGGGCCAGTAGTCTGAGGACGGAATCTGAGAACCCAAGCTAGGCCTAGGTTTCTGGGTGAGGATATGGCAGGCACAATCTACAGACCTCAATAGAGATCTCGTGCATCTGAAGTCAGGGCAAGGATCAGACGATCGCTCAGGTTGGACTTTCTGCCCTGATGGCCCTTTCTTGAAGGGGGTTGGATCACGAGGACATGGGGGTTTTCCCACGATGGGAGTTGTGAGAAGCTCCAAACTGCAAAGATTCTTCTTCAGGACAATTGAGACCTGTTGGTTGGCTCCAGGCCAACGATTCCGAGCAGGGTTCTAAGGATGGATGGCTGGGTAGCCCACCTCGTATTCCAATTGTCTCCAAGCATAAGACAGGTTAGATCTGCTGGATGTGGGGGGCAACCGAGGAGGCTGAGTTGAAATGGACTCTCCTGTGGATGTGTCCTAATGTGTTTTTGTGTCTATGGAGACCTTGGAATGAAGCGGTGGCCCTGGGGCCCTGAAGGGTTCTCCTAAACAGAGGCTTTGACACAGCTCCAACGTGCATGTTTCCCATGTGTAGATGAGATTTGTTCTGATGGGTGAGTCAAGAAACAGCCATATGCTGGTATTGAAATCCAGGCCTCTGAGGAGAAATGCCTGGAAACCAAAGCAATGGATCCGATTAGTGCCTAGGGGCCTGTTCGTTCCTTTTTACCTCTGGGGACATCAGTCTACGGGTCTGAGGGCAGGTAGGTTCTCAGATGGGCTCAGATTGCCCCTGTTTGTCCTGGGAAGCCACAACTCTTGGGATGGCCTCAGGGACTTTGGAGGTTATCCTATTAATAGGGTCGTGGCCATTGGAATGGGCACATACAATTCCCTTGGAGAGGGCAAGTACAGTCCTCAGGTTTGGCTCCAGGGCCCTGAGCCTGTAGGGTGTGTAGGCCAGAGCTGTTTGGACAGTTGTCTGAAAACACAAACTCGGCTTATGTTTTGGGTCATAGGTATGGCAGGACTGATCTACAGAACATGAGGAGTGCACTTCGGGATAGGAAAAAAGGGCGAGTGTGAGGCTCTTGCTCAAGTTTTTGTCTCTGGATATCGTGTCACTCATGGTCGTGAAATTGCCGGGTGACTTCATGGGAAATGGACGAGTCTTACTCTCTGGGGGTTCGGTCCATCCAAAGAGTTTGGGGTCATTCTGGGGATGGAAGAAGTCCGTTTTTTTGTTGTTTTTGTCAATTTGTTTCATTTTGTTTTTCAACCTCAGATATCCCACCTAATGAGGGATTCCAGAGTAGAGCCCTGGGGTGGGGCGACTGGACAACCTGAAATCTGGTTAAAAATTGGGGACTAGGGACATGTCAAGCCCATTATGACATCTAATGGTCCAGCCACTGAGAGGACTTACTAGAGGACAGGACTCACGCTGAGGTCACAATGCGTGTTTATGCTCTCGTCGCACTCAAGAATGTGCGGGGCCTCAGGGTGAATGCTGTTTTTTCCTATACTGAACGTTGGACAACATGCCAACCACAAGGTTTCTTGCCATGGGTCAGGAAGAGTTCTGATTTCTGCATCACAGTCACCCGTATGCAGTGATTGGAGAGCAGGTCTAGGTTCTGAAGCCTGAAAACTGAGGTAGGGAAGAGATGATGACCTAAGGCCAGGGCGGGTCTGATGTGCTCAGGGTGCGGTCAGCTGTCTGGGTGTTGGTCAGCAGGTCCGGGCTGAGGTTGTGTCAGACAGTGCATTAGTGCCGAGGTTAGACTATATAATTTGGGTACTTTCGAGTGCCGTGTAGGTTTATCTTCATTTAAGCTGCCTGGTCAGCTCATTAGGCAAAATATTTTTTCTAGAGGGCAGGCAGAGTGCTTCATTGTCGGTCCGGAATTGCCAAACTTGAGGGTTTCGGGGCCAGGAGAGTGAGGACGGAAGTCTGAGAACACAAGCTAGACTTCGGATTCAGGGTGAGAGCACGGCAGGTACCCCCTGCAGATCTGAACCAATATCTCATGCATCTGAAGTCAGGGCGAAGATCTGTCGTTGGCTCAGGTTGGAGTTTCTGTGCATGACGGCCCCTTCATGAAGGGAGCGGAATCTCGAGGCCATGGAGGTTTTCCACGTTGGGAGATGTGGGTTGCCCCCTTCAAGGATTCCTTCTGCGGGACAATTGAGACCTGTTGGACAGCTCCAGGATATCCCATATGGAATGACTCCAGAGCACCGTTCGAGGATGGATGCCTGCGAAGTCCGCATCGCCTTCCAATTGTCTCCTAGCAACAAGAGAGTTTAGATCTAATGGATCTGCGGGAGCAACCGGGGTGGCTGAGTTGAAATGCACTTTCCAGAGGATGGGTCCTAATGTGTGTTTGTGTCCATGAGGGCCTTGGAATGGGGAGGTGGCACCGGGACCCTGAAGTATTCTCCTAAGCGTTGGCATAGCTCCCATGCCCAAGTTTCCTTATGGAGACGAGATTTGTTCTGATGGGTGCCTCAGGAAATCCCCTCAGCTGGTATTGCAATCCAGGCTTTTGAGGAGACATGCCTGTAAACCAAAGCAATGGATCCGATAATGGCCTCGGGTCCTGTTTGGTTCAATCTTCTTGGTATGAATGGAGGTAGATGAGTGGAGGTCGATGCTCAGCCGGTATCAAACGCCCTTTTTTGTCCCGAGCGACCTACACTATTGGGATGGCCTCAGGGACTTTGGAGGGTTCTCCTAATTTGTACGATTTTTGACAATGGAATGGGCAGAATTCCCATGGATTGGGTGGGGGCAGTCCTAATGTGTGGCTCCAGGGGCCCCAGCCTGGAGGGAGTGTGGCCCAGGACTTTGAAGACAGAAGACTGAAAACACAAACTTAGCTTAAGTTTTGGGACGTAGGTATGGCACGCCCGATCTACAAACCATGAGAAGAACTCTTCAGGATATGAAGAATGCGCGAGTCTGAGGCGCTTGCTCAGGCTTTTGTCTCTGGATTTTGTTTCAGCGATGGCCGTGGAATTTTGGGGAGGTCTCATGGGCCATGGACGAATCTTCCTCTCTGTGGATTTGGCCCGATCCCAATTGTTTTTCGTCAATCTGTGGGATGGGAGGACTCCTTTCAGGTTTGTTAACTCTGGTGTCCCACCAAAGAGGAATTCCAAAGCAGAGCCCTGGGGAAGAGTGAAGGGACACCCCGAATGATGGTTAAAAATTGGGGCCTAGGGGCATGGCAAGCCCAATATGCTGTCTCTTCATATAGGCCCTGAGAGGCATTACCTGAGGACTGGGCTCAGGCTGAGGGTCACAATGTGTGTTTGTGAACAATGTGGCCCGCAAGCATGGGCTGGGCCTCATGGGCCACGCTTGTTTCAACTACACTGAACGTTGGACAACATGCCAAGCACAAGGTTTCTTGCCATGGGGAAAGAGATCTGATTTCTGCATCATTTTCAACCCTGGGCAGTGGTTGGAGATAAGGTCTAGGTTCTGGAGCCTGAAAACCGCAGTTGGGAAGAGATGACGACCTAAGGCCATGGCGGGTCCGATGTGCTCAGTGTGCGGCCAGCTGTCTGGGTGGGACCAGGAGGTCCAGGCTCAGGCTGGGTCAGAAGGGGAAATAGTGCCCAGGTCAGCCTATATGTTTGGGGTACAGCCGAATGGCGTGCAGGTTGATCCTCATTTGGGGTTTCGGGGTAGCCCTGAGGGCAATTTTTTACTTCTGTAGGGCAGGCAGAGTGCGGCATTGTAGTTCTGGATTGCCAAAGTGGAGGGCTTGTGGGCCAGTAGTCTGAGGACGGAGTCTGAGAACCCAAGCTAGGCCTAGGTTTCTGGGTGAGGATATGGCAGGCACAATCTACACACCTCAATCGAGATCTCGTGCATCTAAAGTCAGGGCAAGGATCAGACGATCGCTCAGGTTGGACTTTCTGCCCTGATGGCCCTTTCTTGAAGGGGGTTGGATCACGAGGACATGGGGGTTTTCCCACGATGGGAGTTGTGAGAAGCTCCAAACTGCAAAGATTCTTCTGCAGGACAATTGAGACCTGTTGGTTGGCTCCAGGCCAACGATTCCGAGCAGGGTTCTAAGGATGGATGGCTGGGTAGCCCACCTCGCATTCCAATTGTCTCCAAGCAACAAGACAGGTTAGATCTGCTGGATGTGGGGGGCAACCGAGGAGGCTGAGTTGAAATGGACTCTCCTGTGGATGTGTCCTAATATGTTTTTGTGTCTATGGAGACCTTGGAATGAAGCGGTGGCCCTGGGGCCCTGAAGGGTTCTCCTAAACAGAGGCTTTGACACAGCTCCAACGTGCAGGTTTCCCAAGTGTAGATGAGATTTGTTCTGATGGGTGAGTCAAGAAACAGCCATATGCTGGTATTGAAATCCAGGCCTCTGAGGAGAGATGCCTGGAAACCAAAGCAAAGGATCCGATTAGTGCCTAGGGGCCTGTTCGTTCCTTTTTACCTCTGGGGACATCAGTCTACGGGACTGAGTGCAGGTAGGTGCTCAGATGGGCTCAGATTGCCCTGTTTGTCCTGGGAAGCCACAACTATTGGGATGGCCTCAGGGACTTTGGAGGTTATCCTACTAGTAGGGTTGTGGCCATTGGAATGGGCACATACAATTCCCTTGGAGAGGGCAAGTACAGTCCTCAGGTTTGGCTCCAGGGCCCTGAGCCTGTAGGGTGTGTAGGCCAGAGCTGTTTGGACAGTTGTCTGAAAACACAAACTCGGCTTATGTTTTGGGTCGTAGGTATGGCAGGACTGATCTACAGACCATGAGGAGAACACATCGGGATATGAAAACAGGACGAGTGTGAGGCTCTTGCTCAAGTTTTTGTCTCTGGATATCGTGTCACTCATGGTCGTGAAATTGCCGGGTGACTTCATGGGAAATGGACGAGTCTTACTCTCTGGGGGTTCGGTCCAGTCCAAAGAGTTTGGGGTCATTCTGGGGATGGAAGATGTCCGTTTTTTTGTTGTTGTTGTCGATTTGTTTCATTTTGTTTTTCAACCTCAGATGTCCCACCAAATGAGGGATTCCAGAGTAGAGCCCTGGGGTGGGGCGACTGGACAACCAGAAATCTGGTTAAAAATTGGGGAATAGGGACATGTCAAGCCCATTATGACATCTAATGGTCCAGCCACTGAGAGGACTTACTAGAGGACAGGACTCACGCTGAGGTCACAATGCGTGTTTATGCTCTCCTCGCACTCAAAAATGGGCGGGGCCTCAGGGTGAATGCTGGATTCTCCTACACTGAACGTTGGACAACATGCCAACCACAAGGTTTCTTGCCATGGGTCAGGAAGAGTTCCGATTTCTGCATCACAGTCACCCGTGGGCAGTGATTGGAGATAAGGTCTAGGTTCTGAAGCCTGAAAACTGAGGTAGGGAAGAGATGATGACCTAAGGCCATGGCGGGTCTGATGTGCTCAGCGTGCGGTCAGCTGTCTGGGTGTTGGTCAGCAGGTCCGGGCTCAGGTTGTGTCAGACAGTGCATTAGTGCCCAGGTTAGACTATATAATTTGGGTACATTCGAGTGCCGTGTAGGTTTATCCTCATTTAAGCTGCCTGGGCTGCTCATTAGGCAATATATTTTTTCTAGAGGGCAGGCAGAGTGCTTCATTGTCGGTCCGGAATTGCCAAACTTGAGGGCTTCGGGGCCAGGAGAGTGAGGACGGAAGTCTGAGAACACAAGCTAGACTTCGGATTCAGGGTGAGGGCAGGCAGGTACCCCCTTCAGATCTGAACCAATATCTCATGCATCTGAAGTCAGGGCGAGGATCCGACGTTGGCTCAGGTTCGCGTTTCTGTGCATGACGGCCCCTTCATGAAGGGAGCGGAATCTCGAGGTCATGGAGGTTTTCCACGTTGGGACATGTGGGAAGCCCCCTTCAAGGATTCCTCCTGCGGGACAATTGAGACCTGTTGGACAGCTCCAGGACATCCCATATGGAATGACTCCAGAGCACTGTTCGAGGATGGATGCCTGGGAAGTCTGCCTCGCCTTCCAATTGTCTCCTAGCAACAAGACAATTTAGATCTAATGGATCTGCGGGAGCAACCGGGGTGGCTGAGTTGAAATGCACTTTCCAGAGGGTGGGTCCTAATGTGTGTTTGTGTCCATGAGGGCCTTGGAATGGGGAAGTGGCACCGGGATCCTGAAGTATTCTCCTAAGCTTTGGCATAGCTCCCATGCACAAGTTTCCTTGTGGAGACGAGATTTGTTCTGATGGGTGCCTCAGGAAATCCCCTCTGCTGGTTTTGGAATCAAGGCTTTTGAGGAGACATGCCTGTAAACCAAAGCAATGGATCCGATAATGGCCTTGGGTCCTGTCTGGTTCAATCTTCTTGGTATGAGTGGAGGTAGATGAGTGGAGGTAGATGCTCAGCTGGTATCAACAGCCCTTTTTTGTCCCGGGCGACCTACACTATTGGGATGGCCTCAGGGACTTTGGAGGGTTCTCCTAATTTGTACGATTTTTGACAATGGAATGGGCAGAATTCCCATGGATTGGGTGGGGGCAGTCCTAATGTGTGGCTCCAGGGGCCCCAGCCTGGAGGGAGTGTGGCCCAGTTCTTTGAGGACAGAAGACTGAAAACACAAACTCAGCTTAAGTTTGGGGACGTAGGTATGGCACGCCCGATCTACAAACCATGAGAAGAACTCTTCAGGATATGAAGAATGAGCGAGTCTGAGTAGCTTGCTCAGGCTTTTGTCTCTGGATTTTGTTTCAGCGATGGCCGTGGAATGTTGGGGAGGTCTCATGGGCCATGGACGAATCTTCCTCTCTGTGGATTTGGCCCGATCCCAATTGTTTTTCGTCAATCTGTGGGATGGGAGGACTCCTTTCAGGTTTGTTACCTCTGGTGTCCCACCAAAAGAGGAATTCCAAAGCAGAGCCCTGGGGAAGAGTGAAGGGACACCCCGAACTATGGTTAAAAATTGGGGCCTAGGGGCATGGCAAGCCCAATATGCTGTCTCTTCATATAGGCCCTGAGAGGCCTTACCTGAGGACTGGGCTCAGGCTGAGGTTCACAATGTGTGTTTGTGACCAATGTGGCCCGCAAGCATGGGCTGGGCCTCATGGGCCACGCTTGTTTCAACTACACTGAACGTTGGACAACATGCCAAGCACAAGGTTTCTTGCCATGGGGAAAGAGTTCTGATTTCTGCATCATTTTCAACCCTGGGCAGTGGTTGGAGATAAGGTCTAGGTTCTGGAGCCTGAAAACCGCAGTTGGGAAGAGATGACGACCTAAGGCCATGGCGGGTCCGATGTGCTCAGTGTGCGGCCAGCTGTCTGGGTGGGACCAGGAGGTCCAGGCTCAGGCTGGGTCAGAAGGGGAAATAGTGCCCAGGTCAGCCTATATGTTTGGGGTACAGCCGAATGGCGTGCAGGTTGATCCTCATTTGGGGTTTCGGGGTAGCCCTGAGGGCAATGATTTACTTCTGTAGGGCAGGCAGAGTGCGGCATTGTAGTTCTGGATTGCCCAACTGGAGGGCTTGTGGGCCAGTAGTCTGAGGACGGAGTCTGATAACCCAAGCTAGGCCTAGGTTTCTGGGTGAGGATATGGCAGGCACAATCTACAGACCTCAATAGAGATCTCGTGCATCTGAAATCAGGGCAAGGATCAGACGATCGCTCAGGTTGGACTTTCTGCCCTGATGGCCCTTTCTTGAAGGGGGTTGGATCACGAGGACATGGGGGTTTTCCCACGATGGGAGTTGTGAGAAGCTCCAAACTGCAAAGATTCTTCTGCAGGACAATTGAGACCTGTTGGTTGGCTCCAGGCCAACGATTCCGAGCAGGGTTCTAAGGATGGATGGCTGGGTAGCCCACCTCGAATTCCAATTGTCTCCAAGCAACAAGACAGGTTAGATCTGCTGGATGTGGGGGGCAACCGAGGAGGCTGAGTTGAAATGGACTCTCCTGTGGATGTGTCCTAATATGTTTTTGTGTCTATGGAGACTTTGGAATGAAGCGGTGGCCCTGGGGCCCTGAAGGGTTCTCCTAAACAGAGGCTTTGACACAGCTCCAACGTGCAGGTTTCCCAAGTGTAGATGAGATTTGTTCTGATGGGTGAGTCAAAAAACAACCATATGCTGGTATTGAAATCCAGGCCTCTGAGGAGAGTTTCCTGGAAACCAAAGCAATGGATCCGATTAGTGCCTAGGGGCCTGTTAGTTCCTTTTTACCTCTGGGGACATCATTCTACGGGTCTGAGTGCAGGTAGGTGCTCAGATGGGCTCAGATTGCCCCCTGTTTGTCCTGGGAAGCCACAACTATTGGGATGGCCTCAGGGACTTTGGAGGTTATCCTATTAGTAGGGTTGTGGCCATTGGAATGGGCACATACAATTCCCTTGGAGAGGGCAAGTACAGTCCTCAGGTTTGGCTCCAGGGCCCTGAGCCTGTAGGGTGTGTAGGCCAGAGCTGTTTGGACAGTTGTCTGAAAACACAAACTCGGCTTATGTTTTGGGTCATAGGTATGGCAGGACTGATCTACAGACCATGAGGAGAACACTTCGGGATATGAAAAAAGGGCGAGTGTGAGGCTCTTGCTCAAGTTTTTGTCTCTGGATATCGTGTCACTCATGGTCGTGAAATTGCCGGGTGACTTCATGGGAAATGGACGAGTCTTACTCTCTGGTGGTTTGGCCCCGTCCAAAGAGTTTTGGGTCATTCTCTGGGCTGGAAGAAGTCCGTATTTGTTGTTGTTGTTGTTGTTGTTGTTTTCTTTTTTAACCTCATATGTCCCACCAAATGAGGGATTCCAGAGCAGAGCCCTGGGGAGGGCCGACTGGACAATCAGAAATCTGGTTAAATATTGGGGCCTAGGGACATGTCAAGCCCATTATGACATCTAATGGTCCAGCCACTAAGAGGACTTACTAGAGGACAGGACTCATGCTGAGGGTCACAATGCGTGTGTATGCCCTCGTCGCACTCAAGAATGGGCGTGGCCTCACTGTGAATGCTGGTTTCTCCTACACTGAACGTTGTACAACGTGCCAACCACACGGGTTCTTGCCATGGGTAAGGAGTTCTGATTTCTGCATCACACTCACCCCTGGGCAGTGATTGGAGATAAGGTCTCGGTTCTGAAGCCTGAAAACTGAGGTACAGAAGAGAGGATACCTAAGGCCATGGCGGGTTTTATGTGCTCAGTGTGCGGTCAGCTTTCTCGGTGTTGGTCAGGAGGTCCGGGCTCAGGTTGTATTCGACAGTGCATTAGTGCCCAGGTTAGACTATGTAATTTGGGTAAAGTCGAGTGCTGTGTAGGTTTATCCTCATTTAAGGTGCCTGGGCGGCTCATGAGGCACTAATTTTTTTTCTAGAGGGCAGGCAGAGTGCTGCATTGTGGGTCCGGAATTGCCAAACTTGAGGGTTTCGGGGCCAGGAGTGTGAGGACGGAAGTGTGAGAAGACAAGGTAGACTTGGGTTTCAGGGCGAGGGCACGGCAGATACCCCCTGCAGATCTGAACCAATATCTCATGCATCTGAAGTCAGGGCGAGGATCAGACGTTGGCCCAGGTTGGAGTTTCTGTGCATGACGGTCGCTTCATGAAGGGAGCGGAATCTCGGGGCCATTGAGGTTTTCCCACGTTGGGAGTTGTGGGATGCCCCCTTCAAGGATTCCTTCTGCGGGACAATTGAGACCTGTTGGACAGCTCCAGGACATCCCATATGGAATGACTCCAGAGCACCGTTCGCGGATGGATGCCTGAGAAGCCCGCCTCCCATTCCATTTGTCTCCTAGCAACAAGACAGTTTAGAGTTGATGGCTCTGCCGGAGCAACCAGGGTGGCTGAGTTGAAATGGGCTTTCCTGAGGATGGGTCCTAAAATGTTTTTGTGTCCATGAGGGCCTTGGAATGGGGCGGTGGCACCGGGACCCTGAAGTACTCTCCTAAACTTTGGACATGGCTCCCATGCACAGGTTTCCTTGTGGAGACGAGATGTGTTCTGATGGGTGCCTCAGGAAAACCCCTATGCTCGTATTGGAATCAGGCTTTTGAGGACACATGCCCGTAACCCAAAGCAATGGATCTTAATATGCCCTAGGGTCCTGTCTGGTTCAATCTTCTTCTCTAGGGACATCCAACTATGGTATGAGTGGAGGTCGATTATCAGCTGGTGTCAGACAGCCCATGTTTGTTCCGGGCGACCTACACTATAGGGATGACCTCAGGGACTTTGGAGGTTTCTCCTAATTTGTACGATTTTGGACCATGGAATGGGCAGAATTCCCATGGATTGGTAGGCACAGTCCTAATGTGTGGCTCCAGGGGCCCAGCCTGGATGGTGTGTGGCCCAAGACTTTGAGGACAGAAGTCTGAAAACACAAACTCAACTTAGGTTTGGGGACGTAGGTATGGCAGGCCCGATCTACAAACCATGAGAAAAACTCTTCAGGATATGAAGAAAGTGAAGTCTGAGGCCCTTGCTCAGGCTTTTGTCTCTGGATTTTGTATCAGTGATGGCCGTGGAATGTCGGGGAGGCCTCATGGGCCATGGACGAATCTTCCTCTCTGAGGATTTGGCTCGATTCCCAATTGCTTTTCGTCAATCTGTGGGATGGGAGTACTCCTTTCAGTTTTGTTACCTCAGGTGTCCCACCAAAAGAGGAATTCCAAAGCAAAGCCGTGGGGAAGACTGAAGGGACAACCCGAACTATGGTTAAAAATTGGGGCCTAGGGGCATGGCAAGCCCAATATGCTATCTCTTCATCCAGCCACTGAGTGGCCTTACTTGAGGACTGGGCTCAGCCTGAGGGTCACAATGTGTGTTTGTGACCAATGTGGTCTGCGAGCATGTGCGGGGCCTCATGGGCCTCACTGGTTTCAACTACACTGAACGTTGGACAGCATGCCAACCACAAGGTTTCCTGCCATGGGGAAGGAGTTCTGATTTCTGCATCACCTTCAACCCTGGTCAGTGATAGGAGATAAGGTCTAGGTTCTAAAACCTGAAAACAGAGGTTGGGAAGAGATGACGACCTAAGGCCATGGCGGCTCGTTGTGCTCAGTGTGCGGCCAGCTGTCTGGGAGGGGCCAGGGGGTCCAGGCTCAGGCTGTGTCAGAAAGGACATTAGTGCCCTGGTCAGCCTATGTATTGGGGGTATAGCCAAGGTCGGTGCAGGTTGATCCTCATTTGGGGTTACTGGGTAGCCCCAGAGGACAATGTTTTTCTTCTGGAGGGCAGGAAGAGTGCTGCATTGTAGTTCTGGATTGCCAAACTGGAGGGCTTGTGGGCCAGTAGTCTGACGACAAAAGTCTGAGAACACAAGCTAGGCTTAGGTTTCTGGGTGAGGCCATGGCAGGCACAATCTACAGACCTGAATCGAGATCTCGTTCATCTGAAGTCAGGGCGAGGATCAGACGATCGCTCAGGTTGGAGTTTCTGTCCCTGATGGCCCCTTCATGAATGGGGGGGGCATCACGAGGCCATGGGGGTTTTCCCACGATGAGAGTTATGAGAAGCTCCAAACAGCAGATAGTCTTCTGCAGGTCAATTGAGACCGTTGCTTGGCTCCAGGCCAATGATTCTGAGCAGGGTTCTAAGGATGGATGGCTGGGTAGCCCACCTCGCATTCCAATTGTCTCCTAGCAACAAGACAGTTTAGATCTCCTGGATCTGTGGGGAGCAACCGAGGACGCTGAGTTGAAATGGACACCCCTGCGGATGGGTCCTAATGTGCTTTTGTGTCTATGGAGACCTTGGAATGAAGCGGTGGCACTGGGGCCCTAAAGGGTTCTCCTAAACAGAGGCTTTGACACAGCTCCAACGTGCAAGTTTCCCATGTGTAGATGAGATGTTTTCTGATGGGTGAGTCAAAGAACAGCGATATGCTGCTTTTGAAATCCAGGCCTCTGAGGAGAGATGCCTGGAAACCAAAGCAATGGATCTGATTAGTGCCTAGGGGCCTTTTCTTTCCTTTTTACCTCTGGGGACATCTGTCTATGGGTCTGAGTGCAGGTAGGTGCTCAGTTGGGCTCAGATTGTCCCTGGATCAGGGACTTTTGAGGTTTATCCTATTAGGAGGGTTAAGGCCATTGGAATGGGCACACACAATTCCCTTGGAGAGGCCAAGTACAGTCCTCAGGTTTGGCTCCAGGGGCCTGAGCCTGTAGGTTGTGTAGGCCAGGGCTGTTTGGACAGTTGTCTGAAAACACAAACTCGGCTTATGTTTCGGGTCATAGGTATGGCAGGACTGATCTACAGACCATGAGGAGAACTCTTTGGGATTTGAAAGAAGGGCGAGTGTGAGGCTCCTGCTCAAGTTTTTGTCTCTGGATATCGTGTCACTCATGGTCGTGGAATTTCTGGGTGACTTCATGGGAAATGGACGAGTCTTACTCTCTGTTGGTTTGGCCCCGTCCAAAGAGTTTGGGGTCATTCTGTGGGCTGGAAGAAGTCCGTTTTTTTTTTTGTTGTTGTTGTTTTCTTTTTTAACCTCAGGTGTCCCACCAAATGAGGGATTCCAGAGCAGAGCCCTGGGGAGGGGCGACTGGACAATCAGAAATCTGGTTAAAAATTGGGGCCTAGGGACATGTCAAGCCCATTTGACATCTAATGGTCCAGCCACTAAGAGGACTTACTAGAGGAGAGGACTCATGCTGAGGGTCACAATGCGTGTGTATGCCCTCGTCGCACTCAAGAATGGGCGGGGCCTCAGGGTGAATGCTGGATTCTCCTACACTGAACGTTGGAAAACGTGCCAACCACAAGGGTTCTTGCCATGGGTAAGGAGGAGTTCTGATTTCTGCATCACACTCACCCCTGGGCAGTGATTGGAGATAAGGTCTCGGTTCTGAAGCCTGAAAACTGAGGTAGGGAAGAGATGAGACCTAAGGCCATGGCGGGTTTTATGTGCTCAGTGTGCGGTCAGCTTTCTGGGTGTTGGTCAGGAGGTCCGGGCTCAGGTTGTGTTCGACAGTGCATTAGTGCCCAGGTTAGATTATCTAATTTGGGTAAAGTCGAGTGCTGTGTAGGTTTATCCTCATTTAAGGTGCCTGGGCAGCTCATGAGGCACTAATTTTTTTTCTAGAGGGCAGGCAGAGTGCTGCATTGTGGGTCAGGAATTGACAAACTTGAGGGTTTCGGGGCCAGGAGTGTGAGGACGGAAGTGTGAGAAGACAAGGCAGACTTGGGTTTCAGGGCGAGGGCACGGCAGGTACCCCCTGCAGATCTGAACCAATATCTCATGCATCTGAAGTCAGGGCGAGGATCAGACGTTGGCTCAGGTTGGAGTTTCTGTGCATGACGGCCGCTTCATGAAGGGAGCGGAATCTCGAGGCCATTGAGGTTTTCCCACGTTGGGAGTTGTGGGATGCCCCCTTCAAAGATTCCTTCTGCGGGACAATTGAGACCTGTTGGACAGCTCCAGGACATCCCACATGGAATGACTCCAGAGCACCGTTCGTGGATGGATGCCTGGGAAGCCCGCCTCCCATTCCAATTGTCTCCTAGCAACAAGACAGTTTAGAGTTGATGGCTCTGCCGGAGCAACCAGGGTGGCTGAGTTGAAATGGACTTTCCTGAGGATGGGTCCTAATGTGATTTTGTGTCCATGAGGGCCTTGGAATGGGGCGGTGGCACCGGGACCCTGAAGTACTCTCCTAAGCTTTGGACACGGCTCCCATGCACAGGTTTCCTTGTGGAGACGAGATGAGTTCTGATGGGTGCCTCAGGAAAACCCCTATGCTCGTATTGGAATCAGGCTTTTGAGGACACATGCCCGTAACCCAAAGCAATGGATCTTAATATGGCCTAGGGTCCTGTCTGGTTCAATCTTCTTCTCTAGGGACATCCAACTATGGTATGAGTGGAGGTAGATTATCAGCTGGTGTCAGACAGCCCTTGTTTGTTCCGGGCGACCTACACTATTGGGATGACCTCAGGGACTTTGGAGGTTTCTCCTAATTTGTACGATTTTGGACCATGGAATGGGCAGAATTCCCATGGATTGGTAGGCACAGTCCTAATGTGTGGCTCCATTGGCCCAGCCTGGAGGGTGTGTGGCCCAAGACTTTGAGGACAGAAGTCTGAAAACACAAACTCAACTTAGGTTTGGGGACGTAGGTATGGCAGGCCCGATCTACAAACCATGAGAAAAACTCTTCAGGATATGAAGAAAGTGCGAGTCTGAGGCGCTTGCTCAGGCTTTTGTCTCTGGATTTTGTATCAGCGATGGCCGTGGAATGTCGGGGAGGCCTCATGGGCCATGGACGAATCTTCCTCTCTGAGGATTTGGCCCGATTCCCAATTGCTTTTCGTCAATCTGTGGGATGGGAGGACTCCTTTCAGTTTTGTTACCTCAGGTGTCCCACCAAAAGAGGAATTCTAAAGCAAAGCCGTGGGGAAGACTGAAGGGACAACCCGAACTATGGTTAAAAATTGGGGCCTAGGGGCATGGCAAGCCCAATTAGCTATCTCTTCATCCAGCCACTGAGTGGCCTTACTTGAGGACTGGGCTCAGCCTGAGGGTCACAATGTGTGTTTGTGACCAATGTGGCCCGGGAGCATGGGCAGGGCCTCATGGGCCTCACTGGTTTCAACTACTCTGAACGTTGGACAGCATGCCAACCACAAGGTTTCTTGCCATGGGGAAAAAGTTCTGATTTCTGCATCACCTTCAACCCTGGTCAGTGATAGGAGATAAGGTCTAGGTTCTGAAACCTGAAAACCGAGGTTGGGAAGAGATGACGACCTAAGGCCATGGCGGCTGGATGTGCTCAGTGTGCGGTCAGCTGTCTGGGAGGGGCCAGGGGGTCCAGGCTCAGGCTGTGTCAGAAAGGACATTAGTGCTCTGGTCAGCCTATGTATTGGGGGTATAGCCAAGGTCGGTGCATGTTGATCCTCATTTGGGGTTACTGGGTAGCCCCAGAGGACAATGTTTTTCTTCTGGAGGGCAGGAAGAGTGCTGCATTGTAGTTCTGGATTGCCAAACTGGAGGGCTTGTGGGCCAGTAGTCTGACGACAAAAGTCTGAGAACACAAGCTAGGCTTCGGTTTCTGGGTGAGGCCATGGCAGGCACAATCTACAGACCTGAATTGAGATCTCGTGCATCTGAAGACAGGGCGAGGATCAGACGATCGCTCAGGTTGGAGTTTCTGTCCCTGATGGCCCCTTCATGAATGGGGGGGCATCACGAGGCCATGGGGGTTTTCCCACGATGGGAGTTGTGAGAAGCTCCAAAGTGCAGAGAGTCTTCTGCAGTACAATAGAGACCTGTTGTTTGGCTCCAGGCCAATAATTCTGAGCAGGGTTCTAAGGATGGATGGCTGGGTAGCCCACCTCGCATTCCAATTGTCTCCTAGCAACAAGACAGGTTAGATCTCCTGGATGTGTGGGGAGCAACCGAGGACGCTGAGTTGAAATGGACACCCCTGGGGATGGGTCCTAATGTGCTTTTGTGTCTATGGAGACCTTGGAATGAAGCGGAAGCACTAGGGCCCTAAAGGGTTCTCCTAAACAGAGGCTTTGACACAGCTCCAACGTGCAAGTTTCCCATGTGTAGATGAGATGTTTTCTGATGGGTGAGTCAAGGAACAGCGATATGCTGCTTTTGAAATCCAGGCCTCTGAGGAGAGATGCCTGGAAACCAAAGCAATGGATCTCATTAGTGCCTAGTGTCCTGTTCTTTCCTTTTTACCTCTGGGGACATCTGTCTATGGGTCTGAGTGCAGGTAGGTGCTCAGTTGGGCTCAGATTGTCCCTGGATCAGGGACTTTTGAGGTTTATCCTATAAGGAGGGTTGAGGCCATTGGAATGGGCACACACAATTCCCTTGGAGAGGCCAAGTACAGTCCTCAGGTTTGGCTCCAGGGGCCTGAGCCTGTAGGTTGTGTAGGCCAGGGCTGTTTGGACAGTTGTCTGAAAACACAAACTCGGCTTATGTTTCGGTTCATAGGTATGGCAGGACTGATCTACAGACCATGAGGAGAACTCTTTGGGATTTGAAAGAAGGGCGAGTGTGAGGCTCCTGCTCAAGTTTTTGTCTCTGGATATCGTGTCACTCATGGTCGTGGAATTTCTGGGTGACTTCATGGGAAATGGACGAGTCTTACTCTCTGGTGGTTTGGCCCCGTCCAAAGAGTTTTGGGTCATTCTCTGGGCTGGAAGAAGTCCGTTTTTGTTGTTGTTGTTGTTGTTGTTTTCTTTTTTAACCTCAGGTGTCCCACCAAATGAGGGATTCCAGAGCAGAGCCCTGGGGAGGGGCGACTGGACAATCAGAAATCTGGTTAAAAATTGGGGCCTAGGGACATGTCAAGCCCATTATGACATCTAATGGTCCAGCCACTAAGAGGACTTACTAGAGGAGAGGATTCATGCTGAGGGTCACAATGCGTGTGTATGCCCTCGTCGCACTCAAGAATGGGCGGGGCCTCAGGGTGAATGCTGGTTTCTCCTACACTGAACGTTGGACAACGTGCCAACCACAAGGGTTCTTGCCATGGGTAAGGAGGAGTTCTGATTTCTGCATCACACTCATCCCTGGGCAGTGATTGGAGATAAGCTCTCGGTTCTGAAGCCTGAAAACTGAGGTACAGAAGAGAGGATACCTAAGGCCATGGCGGGTTTTATGTGCTCAGTGTGCGGTCAGCTTTCTGGGTGTTGGTCAGGAGGTCCTGCTCAGGTTGTGTTCGACAGTGCATTAGTGCCCAGGTTAGACTATCTAATTTGGGTAAAGTCGAGTGCTGTGTAGGTTTATCCTCATTTAAGGTGCCTTGGCAGCTCATGAGGCACTAATTTTTTTTCTAGAGGGCAGGCAGAGTGCTGCATTGTGGGTCCGGAATTGCCAAACTTGAGGGCTTCGGGGCCAGGAGTGTGAGGACGGAAGTGTGAGAAGACAAGGTAGACTTGGGTTTCAGGGCGAGGGCACGGCAAGTACCCCCTGCAGATCTGAACCAATATCTCATGCATCTGAAGTCAGGGCGAGGATCAGACGTTGGCTCAGGTTGGAGTTTCTGTGCATGACGCCCGCTTCATGAAGGGAGCGGAATCTCGAGGCCATTGAGGTTTTCCCACGTTGGGAGTTGTGGGATGCCCCCTTCAAGGATTCCTTCTGCGGGACAATTGAGACCTGTTGGACGTCTCCAGGACATCCCATATGGAATGACTCCAGAGCACCGTTCGCGGATGGATGCCTGGGAAGCCCGCCTCCCATTCCAATTGTCTCCTAGCAACAAGACAGTTTAGAGTTGATGGCTCTGCCGGAGCAACCAGGGTGGCTGAGTTGAAATGGACTTTCCTGAGGATGGGTCCTAATGTGTTTTTGTGTCCATGAGGACCTTGGAATGGGGCGGTGGCACCGGGATCCTGAAGTACTCTCCTAAGCTTTGGACATGGCTCCCATGCACAGGTTTCCTTGTGGAGACGAGATGAGTTCTGATGGGTGCCTCAGGAAAACCCATATGCTCGTATTGGAATCAGGCTTTTGAGGACACATGCCTGTAACCCAAAGCAATGGATCCTATTATGGCCTTGGGTCCTGTCTGGTTCAACCATCTTCTCTGGGGACATCCATCTATGGTATGAGTGGAGATCGATTTTCAGCTGGTGTCAGACAGCCCTTGTTTGTTCCGGGCGACCAACACTATTGGGATGGCCTCAGGGACTTTGGAGGTTTCTCCTAATTTGTACGATTATGGACCATGGAATGGGCAGATTTCCCATGGATTGGTAGGCACAGTCCTAATGTGTGGCTCCAGGGGCCCAGCCTGGAGGGTGTGTGGCCCAAGACTTTGAGGACAGAAGTCTGAAAACACAAACTCAACTTAGGTTTGGGGACGTAGGTATGGCAGGCCCGATCTACAAACCATGAGAAAAACTCTTCAGGATATGAAGAAAGTGCGAGTCTGAGGCCCTTGCTCAGGCTTTTGTCTCTGGATTTTGTATAAGCGATGGCCGTGGAATGTCGGGGAGGCCTCATGGACCATGGACGAATCTTCCTCTCTGAGGATTTGGCCCGATTCCCAATTGCTTTTCGTCAATCTGTGGGATGGGAGGACTACTTTCAGTTTTGTTACCTCAGGTGTCCCACCAAAGGAGGAATTCCAAAGCAAATCCGTGGGGAAGACTGAAGGGACAACCCGAACTATGGTTAAAAATTGGGGCCTAGGGGCATGGCAAGCCCAATATGCTATCTCTTCATCCAGCCACTGAGTGGCCTTACTTGAGGACTGGGCTCAGCCTGAGGGTCACAATGTGTGTTTGTGACCAATGTGGCCCGGGAGCATGGGCGGGGCCTCATGGGCCTCACTGGTTTCAACTACTCTGAACGTTGGACAGCATGCCAACCACAAGGTTTCTTGCCATGGGGAAGGAGTTCTGATTTCTGTATCACCTTCAACACTGGTCAGTGATAGGAGATAAGGTCTAGGTTCTGAAACCTGAAAACCGAGGTTGGGAAGAAATGACGACCTAAGGCCATGGCGGCTCGATGTGCTCAGTGTGCGGCCAGCTGTCTGGGAGGGGCCAGGGGGTCCAGGCTCAGGCTGTGTCAGAAAGGACATTAGTGCCCTGGTCAGCCTATGTATTGGGGGTACAGCCAAGGTCGGTGCAGGTTGATCCTCATTTGGGGTTACTGGGTAGCCCCAGAGGACAATGTTTTTCTTCTGGAGGGCAGGAAGAGTGCTGCATTGTAGTTCTGGATTGCCAAACTGGAGGGCTTGTGGGCCAGTAGTCTGACGACAAAAGTCTGAGAACACAAGCTAGGCTTAGGTTTCTGGGTGAGGCCATGGCAGGCACAATCTACAGACCTGAATTGAGATCTCGTGCATCTGAAGACAGGGCGAGGATCAGACGATCACTCAGGTTGGAGTTTCTGTCCCTGATGGCCCCTTCATGAATGGGGGGGCATCACGAGGCCATGGGGGTTTTCCCACGATGGGAGTTGTGAGAAGCTCCAAAGTGCAGAGAATCTTCTGCAGAACAATTGAGACCTGTTGTTTGGCTCCAGGCCAATGATTCTGAGCAGGGTTCTAAGGATGGATGGCTGGGTAGCCCACCTCGCATTCCAATTGTCTCCTAGCAACAAGACAGGTTAGATCTCCTGGATCTGTGGGGAGCAACCGAGGACGCTGAGTTGAAATGGACCCACCCCTGGGGATGGGTCCTAATGTGCTTTTGTGTCTATGGAGACCTTGGAATGAAGCGGTGGCACTGGGGCCCTAAAGGGTTCTCCTAAACAGAGGCTTTGACACAGCTCCAACGTGCAAGTTTCCCATGTGTAGATGAGATGTTTTCCGATGGGTGAGTCAAGAAACAGCTATATGCTGCTTTTGAAATCCAGGCCTCTGAGGAGAGATGCCTGGAAACCAAAGCAATGGATCTGATTAGTGCCTAGGGTCCTATTCTTTCCTTTTTACCTCTGGGGACATCTGTCTACATTCTTAGTGCAGGTAGGTGCTCAGTTGGGCTCAGATTGTCCCTGGATCAGGGGCTTTTGAGGTTTATCCTATTAGGATGTTTGAGGCCATTGTAATGGGGACACACAATTCCCTTGGAGAGGCCAAGTACAGTCCTCAGGTTTGGCTCCAGGGGCCTGAGCCTGTAGGTTTTGTAGGCCAGGGCTGTTTGGACAGTTGTCTGAAAACACAAACTCGGCTTATGTTTCAAGTCATAGGTATGGCAGGACTGATCTACAGACCATGAGGAGAACTCTTCGGGATTTGAAAGAAGGGCGAGTGTGAGGCTCCTGCTCAAGTTTTTGTCTCTGGATATCGTGTCACTCATGGTCGTGGAATTTCTGGGTGACTTCATGGGAAATGGACGAGTCTTTCTCTCTGGTGGTTGGGCCCCGTCCAAAGAGTTTGGGGTCATTCTGTGGGCTGGAAGAAGTCCGTTTGTTGTTGTTGTTGTTGTTGTTGTTTTCTTTTTTAACCTCAGGTGTCCCACCAAATGAGGGATTCCAGAGCAGAGCCCTGGGGAGGGGCGACTGGACAATCAGAAATCTGGTTAAAAATTGGGGCCTAGGGACATGTCAAGCCCATTATGACATCTAATGGTCCAGCCACTAAGAGGACTTACTAGAGGAGAGGACTCATGCTGAGGGTCACAATTCTTGCGTATGCCCTCGTCGCACTCAAGAATGGGCGGGGCCTCAGGGTGAATGCTGGTTTCTTTTACACTGAACGTTGGACAACGTGCCAACCACAAGGGTTCTTGCCATGGGTAAGGAGGAGTTCTGATTTCTGCATCACACTCACCCCTGGGCAGTGATTGGAGATAAGGTCTCGGTTCTGAAGCCTGAAAATTGAGGTACAGTAGAGAGGATACCAAAGGCCATGGCGGGTTTTATGTGCTCAGTGTGCGGTCAGCTTTCTGGGTGTTGGTCAGGAGGTCCGGGCTCAGGTTGTGTTCGACAGTGCATTAGTGCCCAGGTTAGACTATATAATTTGGGTAAAGTCGAGTGCTGTGTAGGTTGATCCTCATTTAAGGTGCCTGGGCAGCTCATGAGGCACTAATTTTTTTTCTAGAGGGCAGGCAGAGTACTGCATTGTGGGTCCGGAATTGCCAAACTTGAGGGCTTCGGGGCCAGGAGTGTGAGGACGGAAGTGTGAGAAGACAAGGTAGACTTGGGTTTCAGGGCGAGGGCACGGCAGGTACCCCCTGCAGATCTGAACCAATATCTCATGCATCTGAAGTCAGGGCGAGGATCAGACGTTGGCTCAGGTTGGAGTTTCTGTGCATGACGCCCGCTTCATGAAGGGAGCGGAATCTCGAGGCCATTGAGGTTTTCCCACGTTGGGAGTTGTGGGATGCCCCCTTCAAGGATTCCTTCTGCGGGACAATTGAGACCTGTTGGGCAGCTCCAGGACATCCCATATGGAATGACTCCAGAGCACCGTTCGCGGATGGATGCCTGGGAAGCCCGCCTCCCATTCCAATTGTCTCCTAGCAACAAGACATTTTAGAGTTGATGGCTCTGCCGGAGCAACCAGGGTCGCTGAGTTGAAATGGACTTTCCTGAGGATGGGTCCTAATGTGTTTTTGTGTCCATGAGGGCGTTGGAATGGGGCGGTGGCACCGGGATCCTGAAGTACTCTCCTAAGCTTTGGACACGGCTCCCATGCACAGGTTTCCTTGTGGAGACGAGATGAGTTCTGATGGGTGCCTCAGGAAAACCCCTATGCTCGTATTGGAATCAGGCTTTTGAGGACACATGCCCGTAACCCAAAGCAATGGATCTTAATATGGCCTAGGGTCCTGTCTGGTTCAATATTCCTCTCTAGGGACATCCAACTATGGTATGAGTGGAGGTCGATTATCAGCTGGTGTCAGTCAGCCCTTGTTTCTTCCGGGCTACCTTCTCTATTGGGATGACCTCAGGGACTTTGGAGGTTTCTCCTCATTTGTACGATTTTGGACCATGGAATGGGCAGAATTCCCATGGATTGGTAGGCACAGTCCTAATGTGTGGCTCCAGGTGCCCCAGCCTGGAGGGTTTGTGTCCCAGGAATTTGAGGACAGAAGTCTGAAAACACAAACACAGCTTAGGTTTGGGGACGTAGGTATGGCAGGCCCGATCTACAAACCATGAGAAGAACTCTTCAGGATATGAAGAAAGTGCGAGTCTGAGGCGCTTGCTCAGGTTTTTGTCTCTGGATTTTGTATCAGCGATGGTAGAATCTACAGACCTGAATCGACTTCTCTTGCATCTGAAGTCAAGGCGAGGATCAGTCGATCGCCTAAGTTGGTGTTTCTGTCCCTGATGGCCCCTTCACGAAGGGGGGGCATCAAGAGGCCATGGGGGTTTTCCCACGATGGGATTTGTGAGAAGCTCCAAACTGCAAAGTGACTTCTGCAGGACAATTGATTCCTATTGATTGGCTCCAGGCCAATGATTCTGAGCAGGGTTTTAAGGATGCATGGCTGGGTAGCCCACCTCGCATTCCAATTGTCTCCTAGAAACAAGACAGGTTAGATATGCTGGATCTGGGGGAGCAACCGAGTAGGCTTAGTTGAAATGGACTCTCCTATGGATGGGTCCTAATGTGCTTTTGTGTCTCTGGAGACCTTGGAATGAAGCGGTGGCACTGGGGCCCTGAAGGGTTCTCCTAAACAGCGGCTTTGACACAGCTCCAACGTGCAAGTTTCCCATGTGTAGATGAGATGTTTTCTGATGGGTGAGTCATGAAACAGCCATATGCTGGTTTTTAAATCCAGGCCTCTGAGGAGAGATGCCTAGAAACCAAAGCAATGGATATGATTAGTGCCTAGGGCCTGTTCTTTCCTTTTTACCTCTGGGGACATCTGTCTATGGGTCTGAGTACAGGTAGGTGCTCAGATGGGCTCAGATTGCCCCTGTTTTACCTGGGAAGCCACCACTAATGAGATGGATCAGGGACTTTGGAGGTTTATCCTATTAGAAGGGATGTGGCCATTGGAATGGGCACACACAATTCCCTTGGAGAGGGCAAGTACAGTCCTCAGGTTTGGCTCCAGGGGCCTGAGCCTGTAGGTTGTGTAGGCCAGGTCTGTCGCTCTCGACTTGCAAGAACGACCCGCAGACGAGGTGGGTGGCAAACTTCTTTATTCAATCTTATCCCCGGGACCCCGTACACCGATTATAGCCCCAAGTTATAGAACACAGTGGATAGAAAGCAACCAATCACCACATAACACAACTACTATAACATCCAATCAGAAGGGATACAGATGACTTCAATCCAGATCAAGCGGGGAGCTCGTGCCTACTGACGTGAGCCCCTGAAACTTATTGTTCACTCTGTTTTTGTGCCGTTCCCATGGTCCCTGGTTAATCTTATACTAGTCCCGATACTTCAGTACAGGTTGTGCGTTGCCTGGAGCGCTCCCACATAAACATTCACCTGCCCTTCTCCTCAAGCCTCGCCTAGTACGTGACTCCCAGCTTCTGCTGCATGGCTCTCCACAGCTCCCCCTTTTTTATTTATTACATGGCAGGGATCGTGCCTGTCTTAGGTTGCCAATCCTCAACACACATGCTTACCCGTCATCGGGTACTCCCCTTCACCGAGGAGCCCCTGTCTTAGGTTGCTATGGTGAGGGACCAGTCTTACCCGTCTTTGGCTACCGACCCAGCATACAGAGCCATATTCAGGGGGAGGCATCCTTTTAGGCAGCAAAGCCAGTTTTGAGACGCTTGAGGCAGCAGGGTACTAGCTATGGTGGGAGCAACCCATAATCAAGGTTGCCGTGTAGTTTTGTCACGAGCAGCTCGTTGCTGATTCCGCACAATGGCTCGCACTTTATATAATTCTGCAAGCATGAATTTCACCACACAGGGAAAGAGGCACATGAATAAAAGCATAAGTATTAACACTCCTATAATAGAGCCTATAGCATACCAAGTACGTGATAGCAAAGGAATATGAGAAAATAGCGAATTTACAAAATTGTCAGCAAACTGAGCCACGGGCAGCTTGGCATGCGGAGCTTCTGCAATATTCAAAATCTCTTGATGTAACTGCAGCAAGTCAAGGGACACATTAGAGTTAGACCATGCCCCTTCAAGGTGGTACAACACTCGACCCCAGGAAGTTTCTGTGACATTATAGCGCTTGGGGGTGACACAGATCCAGTGGTAGTCACTATGGCATTGGATCCTAGTTCGCAATTTCAAACTTTGAAGTTCGTCCCCCAGAAACTTCACAGCATCATATAAGGCATTTAGTCTGGTTTCAACCCTTTTGTCTATATCCTCTTGTGTTCCCAAGGCCAGAGAAGTATTATGTGCCAGATGATCTACAGTATCTGCAGCTTGCACTGCTTGAGTTAAAGAAATAGATGCAGTAACAGTTGTAGCAATTATTGTTATAAGAGAAACTATACCTAAGATCAACAATCCTAATTCTCGTCTAGGCCGACTAAGGGCATTCTGTACCCGATCCCACAATTTTAACCCAGGGTTAGAGTACCATGGCTTAGATATATTAACAGGAAGCATGATAAAGGGGGGTTGTCGAACTACTAATACACCATCATCTACCGAGACACCCTGAATGCAGTTAGTTAAAGTACAATTCGGACAGAGCAGGTGATATGTAGCTTTATCTTTTTTAATGGTGAGATCCTCTACTAGCAGCATAAAAGGTCTAGGCACACACGCTTGAGGGTATCTATCCTCTAGATCTTGGGCTTCCTTGTTCCAACGGGTTGCATTTCCAAAAGCGGCTAAAAGCTTCCATATTTCCGTTTGTACTGGATACCCTCTTGGCGGAGCAAGTATAGGAGGTACCTTTGGCTTAAAAGCCTGGGTAGGTGCCCTAGATCCCCAATCTAAAAGTGTAAATCCCTCCTCAAGGGTGTAAGCAGTGGCCTTCTTTTCCACACATAACCTCCAGGGAACGTCTATTCCTTTAGATATTCCCAACTGAGCTGCACATAATGGGATATCCCGGGGAATCTTACCTATTGATGTTGCATGGCCAGCAGTTACCCCTGCTATAGTCACATCATCATAATAAACTAGTGTAAACACCCACAAGCAATGTGATCGTCTACCATTCATGGAGAAGCACATAGGATACATGTCAGAATAGCCCTTATAAGAAATATTCGCCTGTTGCGGCTGTATATGTACTGAGGAAGGGGATCCTAGTAAAACAGTATCATTAACATAGACAGGGACAGAACTCATTTCCCAACTTACAGGTTGCAGTAAAGGCGGATCAGGAACGTATGCCCAGTATACAGAGCCTTGAACCGTTAACACTTGCATACAAATGAACAGTAATGACAGGTACAAGTCCAAAAGAGAAAATTGCGCTTTAGACTGAGTCATTTGAGGAAGGAGTCGAAGCTTGGTGATCTTCTGCCTCGGCGGCAGTTGGGTCGGTTCCAGGTCCCCGGGGGCAGGCTGCAGGATGATCATCATCACTGTCATCCGCAGTAGCAGCATCTTCCACAGGTTCCACGGCCACCAGCCTGGTGAGACGTTCCGGCACCCAGAGCGGGACAGGCGCATCCTGTGGAAAAACACAAAGGGAACCTCGGTGCCACCGGAGCACCGGGTCAGGGCCCTTCCATGAACCAGTAAGGACATCCTTCCACTTCACCATAGATTGTTGCGTTTTCTGTTGGCCCCAATGGCGCTCTGCGGCTGAAACGCCGTCTTTGTCAAGTGTGAGAAAATTTAAAATAAAAGTGGTCAAGTTGGTAAGGTCTGTAGGCGTGTGATGCTCCTCTCCAATTCCCCCTTTTTGTATTTTTTGCAAGGTAGTTTTAAAGGTCAGGTGAGTGCACTCTATGACACCCTGGCCTCGAGGGTTATAAGGAATGCCTGTAACATGGTGAATATCATAACAGGCTAGAAAGTTTGAAAAGCTTTTAGAAGTATAAGCAGGAGCATTGTCTGTCTTTAATTGTTTAGGCACTCCCCAGCAGGCAAAGCTGCGCAGGCAATGAGATATCACGTTTTTAACATTTTCTCCTCGCAGGGGGGTTGCGCTAACGACCCCTGAGCAGGTATCCACACTCACATGAACGCATTTTTGTTGCCCAAAAGAAGGTATATGTGTTACATCCATTTGCCACAGATGGTTGGGCAATAGTCCCTTAGGATTTACCCCGAAGGAGGGCATGGGCAAGTGTACCACACAATTGCCACAAGACTTTACGATATCTCGTGCGTCAGCTCTGGAGATATGAAAGCGTGCCTTTAATGTTTGGGCATTCACATGCCATTTATCATGATATCTTTTAGCATCTTCTAGAGCATTACAAACATAAAAGCGCGCAGCTGAATCAGCCATTCGGTTTCCCTCAGCCATAGGTCCTGGAAGGTCTGAATGTGCTCTAAGATGTCCAATATAAAAAGGGGCACCACGGGAGAGTATAAGGTGTTGCAATTCAGCCAGCAGGGAGGAAATTTCTGACTGGCTGGCTGAAATAATAGCAGTTTCTATAGACCTGGTGGCTGCAACTGCATATTTGCTATCTGAGATAATATTAAAGGGTTGATTTAGAAACCTTTGTAAAACACACATAATCACCAACAATTCTGTTCTCTGGGCTGAAGTCGAGGGCACAACAACAGGAATTATTTTTCCTTCCACCACATAAGCGCCAGTTCCTGCTTTACTGCCATCTGTAAATACTGTGAGGGCCCCGATTAATGGCTCCAATCGACAGGATTTAGGCCAAATAAGGGGTGTATTTTTATAAAACTCAATGAGAGGGTGTGAGGGATAATGATTATTAAATATAACAGGATAAGCAACTGTCAGGATGGCCCAATCGTCATTTTCATGCGTTAAAATGCTTATTTGGGTTTTATCATAAGGGATTATGCAAACATCGGGCAGTTTCCCTAGGACCTGTATGCTGGCTTTAAAGGCTTTATTTGCCACTGTAGCTACAGCTGTAGCATACGGGGTGATGACACGGCTAAGATTATGGGGTAGTTAAATCCATAGTAGGGGTCCTCCTTGCCATAAGGCCCCCGTGGGTGATCCAGGGGATGGAATAATTATGACACTTATAGGCTTTTCCGGGTCACATCTATCTGCTGCTGTTAAAGCTAGCCTGCTTTCAACTAACTGTAATGATTCAATAGCAGCTGGAGTGAGTACTCTTGGGGAGTCTAATGCAGGGTCCCCAGGCAGAATATCGAATAAAGGTTTCAGCTCTGCAGTAGTAATTTTTATGTATGGTCGAATCCAGTTAATGTCCCCTAAAAGTTTTTGGAAATCATTCAATGTATGCAAGTGATCTCTACGGATTTGAATTAGCTGAGGCTTTACTGACGTTTTAGAGAGCTGCATACCAAGGTAATTTTGTAGGCCGCCTGCTTGGATTTTTTCAGGGGATATAGTTAGACCCCATTTTGCTAACTGTTCCTGTAGGAAGGTTAGAGCTGAAGGAAGAGACCTCTCATTTGGCCCACAAATCAAGATATCATCCATATAATGATAACAAAGCAGGTCTGGAAATGCTTTTCGGAAAGGCTCTAGTGCTTGGCTTACATACAACTGACACAAGGTGGGGCTATTGGCCATCCCCTGAGGAAGTACTTTCCATTCATACCTTTGATCTAGCTCAGCATGATTAATTGATGGCAGAGTAAATGCAAAGCGCTCTATATCTGCAGGGTGTAGTGGAATGGAAAAGAAACAGTCTTTGATGTCAATTACAATAGAAGGCCAGTTTCTTGGCAACGCCGTCACGACTGGGAGCCCTAACTGAATGGGTCCCATGACCTGCATTTGATCATTAATCTGTCGTAGGTCATGTAGCAATCGCCAGTTGCCTGATTTCTTTCTTATTACAAATATGGGTGTATTCCATGGGGATGTGGATTTTTGAATATGCCCTGCTTTGAGTTGTTCTTGAACTAGCTCTTTTGCCGCTAGTAATTTTTCTTTTGTTAAAGGCCACTGAGGCACCCAGCGCGGCTCTGGTGTTTTCCAAGTTATGCGAATTGCCTCAGTGGCCGCTAGGAAAAAACCTGACCCCCCATAGAAGGCGGATTGGGATCTCCCTGGCCCTTGGTCCCAAGCCCTTGGCCAGGCTTATATTCCATGTTTCTCATCATGCTTTGGGAGGCCTCACTGTATAACTTTTCTGTAGTAAGTTTGATATTCATTTGCTCCAGCACATCGCGCCCCCACAAAGAAACAGGGGTGGAACAGACATATGGTTGGAAAATGCCTTTATGTCCTTCCTCATCCTCCCAGTCCAAAGATGCAGCACTAATATCAGGACTGGTAGCTATCCCTAGTCCCCGGAGGGTCTGGCTGGCTTTAACTAGAGCCCAGGCTTTAGGCCAATCTAGACAATTTATAATGCTTTTGTCTGCTCCTGTATCTAGGAGTCCCCAGAATAGTTTACCTCTAATCTTTAATTTAAGCATAGGTCTCTCTTTCATGCTCATAGTAAGGCATGCGAGGGAGGATCCCGTGGATCCGAAACCTCCTTTTCTAGTCTGGCCTGTAGAGGGATATTTTTCATGATTACTAGGCAAAATCAAAAGCTGTGCAATTCTGTCCCCTGGATTTATAATATTAATTCCCTTAGGAGATGATATCAGAATTTTAACTTCCCCTTCAAAATCAGGATCAATCACTCCCGGATGGACCTGAAGCCCTCGTAAAGTACAAGAACTTCTGCCAAGAAGGAGTCCCACCGTTCCTTTTGGAGGCCCTCCAGACAGGTCAGATGGCACAGCCTGCACCCCCATCTCAGGTGTTAAGACCATTCGGGTGGTGGCACAGACGTCAAGTCCGGCGGAGCCTGTTGTGGCTCCCCGGGGCCCTGCAGGAATTGACTCCCCTGATCGGTGGGTGGGTACAGCCATCGTGGCTTGACTGGCAGGGACATCGCCACCCCGTACATTTGATTCGGGCCCCGGGGGCTGGGGCCCTGCCCCTCGTTTTTTGGACTCCCCCAATTATTAGGTGGTAACGGATTTCCTTGTATATCCGCCACAGATCGGCATTCTTGTGCCCAATGATTTCCTTTTCTACATCGTGGACACAGTTGAGGTTTTTTCCTTGCCGGCTTATTCGGGGAGGCTTTTCCAAATGGAACTCATCTTTGGGGGCAGTCTCTTTTTAGATGGCCCTCCTGTCTGCACTGGAAACATTTCCGGGGGTGGGCTCCTTGCTGTCCTTGCATAGCCTGAGCAAAGGCTGCAGCCATAACCTGCCCCTGAATTACTGGCCCTGTAATGTCTCTGCAGACCTTGATATAGGCAGAAAGATCTTTAGCCCTCCATGGCCTAATGGCTTCACGGCACCATTTATTAGCATTTTCATAGGCTAATTGTTTAATTAAAGGCATAGCAGAGTCAGTATCTCCAAACATCCTGCCCGCAACCTGCATCAGCCTGTCCACAAAATCAGCATAGGGCTCAATTGGCCCCTGTACTACTCTAGACAGTTGTCCTTGCAAATCATTTACACCCCTCAATGTTTTCCAGGCCCTAACGGCCGCTGTAGCAATCTGTTGAAATACGGCAGGGGGGTAGGTGGCCTGTACCTGAGCCTCGAGATATGGTCCAGTGCCTGTCAGCATTTCTGAGTTCCACTGGGGATTTCCCGTAGCTGCATTTCTCCGCGCTGTATCCTGGCAATTATCCTGATTTTGAATTTTCCATTCCAGATATTGCCCTCCGCTCAAAACTGCTCTAGCTAAATTGCTCCAATCCTCAGGAGTGAGGGTGAGCGCTCCCAGCGATTCCACAAGGGAGACAGTAAAGGCTGCCCGGGGTCCGTAGGCACTAAGTGCTTCCTTAAGTTGTTTCACCAGTTTAAAATCTAGCGGCTGATGATATCTCTGCTGATTTTGATCTTCCAGTACTGGGAAAAACCCTTTTCCTGGACCTAAGACCTCTCTCCAGTTTGCCGCGGTGCAGTCTGAGCAATGGCAGACTTTTGCACAGCCTGACCGATATGGTGGGGGCCATTCATAAGGTGGCGCCTTGGGGCTGGAATGAGGAGTCGGCGCACGGTCTATTTCTGCTTCTGGTTGTTTCACAGCTATGGGTTTTGCCTCTGTTGGTAAGCCTAAAGCCTCTGGATTCTTTTTCTCCTTACCCCCTTTTTGATTTTGAGTTAGTTCATCTGGAAGTCCCTCTGAACTCTCACTATCCGCCTCAGAGCCCTGGGAGGAGCCCTTATAGGATTCCTCCTTTAATTGTTCTAATATTTCCCCTCCTTGCTGAATCACCTGTTTTAGCCGCTCCCGAGATGACTACAAACATACTTTCACAAGGGACCACACAGCAAGAGTGCCGGCGTTCACGGTGGGGTTCTGCCTTAAATCCTCTCCTAGATGTTCCCACTGAGGCACATTCAGAAGTCCCTCCTCTATAAACCAAGGGGCGATTTCTCCTACTTCCTTTAAAAAGGCACGATCTGTTTTTGATTTTAAAGGCGTGCCATTTGCTTTGAGAATGTCCTTTAAAGGACCTTCCATCCTATATCTAGTAAGCTCGTTTCCCAATCTGGAAATCTTTTGCTATCCAGGTCTCCGTGAACTTTTAAAACTACAGCTATACTCGTCCAGAGACCTGTCCTGTCCGTAGACAGAGATGGTGGCCAACTTCCCCTTTTGTTGCTCTTACCCCAATCCTCCTTCTGCGCTCGGCGTCGGGTCCCGGGTTTTCGGCACCAGATGTCGCTCTCGACCCGCAAGAACGACCCACAGTCGAGGTGGGTGGCAAACTTCTTTATTCAATCTTCAGCCGCAGGACCCCGTACACCGATTATAGCCCCAAGTTATAGTACACAGTGGATAGAAAGCAACCAATCACCACATAACACAACTACTATAACATCCAATCAGAAGGGATACAGATAACTTCAATCCAGATCATGCGGGGAGCTCGTGCCTACTGACGTGAGCCCCCGAAACTTATTGTTCACTCTTTTTTTGTGCCGTTCCCATGGTCCCTGGTTAATCTTATACTAGTCCCGATACTTCAGTACAGGTTGTGCGTTGCCTGGAGCGCTCCCACATAAACATTCACCTGCCCTTCTCCTCAAGCCTCGCCTAGTACGTGACTCCCAGCTTCTGCTGCATGGCTCTCCTCAAGGTCTGTTTGGACAGTTGTCTGAAAACACAAACTTGGCTTATGTTTCAGGTCATAGGTATGGCAGGACTTATCTACAGACCATGAGGAGAACTTTTCGGGATTTGAGAAAAGGGCGAGTGTGAGGCTCTTGCTCAAGTTTTTGTCTCTGGATATCGTGTCACTCATTGTCGTGAAATATCTGGGTGACTTCATGGGAAATGGACGAGTCTTACTCCCTGGTGGTTTGGCCCAGTCCAAAGCGTTTGGGGTCACTCTGTGGGATGGAAGAAGTCCGGTTTTTTTTTTATGTTGTTTTCTTTTTAACCTCAGGGGTCCCACCAAATGAGGGATTCCAGAGTAGAGCCTTGGGGGGGGTGACTGGACAATCAGAAATCTGGTTAAAAATTGGCGCCTAGGGACATATCAAGCCCATTATGACATCTAATGGTCCAGTCACTGAGAGGACTTTCTAGAGGACAGGACTGATGAGGGTCACAATGCGTGTTTATGCGCTTGTCGAACTCAAGAATGGGCGGGGCCTCAGGGTGAATGCTGGTTTCTCCTACACTGAACGTTGGACGACGTGCCAACCACAAGGTTTCTTACCATGGGTAAGGAGGTGTTCTGATTTCTGCATCACACTCACCCCTGGGCAGTGATTGGAGATAATGTCTCGGTTCTGAGGCCTGAAAACTGAGGTAGGGAAGAGAGGATACCTAAGGCCATGGCGGGTTTTATGTGCTCAGTGTGCGGTCTGCTTTCCGGGTTTGGTCAGGAGGTCCGGGCTCAGGTTGTGTCCGACAGTGCATTAGTGCCCAGGTTAGACTATATAATTTGGGTGAAGTCGAGTGCTGTGGAGGTTTATCCTCATTGAAGGTGCCTGGGCAGCTCATGAGGCAACAATTTTTTTCTAGAGGGCAGGCAGAGTGCTGCATTGTGGGTCCGGAATTGCCAAACTTGAGGGCTTCGGGGCCAGGAGTGTGAGGACGGAAGTCTGAAAGACAAACTAGACTTCGGTTTCAGGGCGAGGGCTACGGCAGGTACCCCCTACAGATCTGAACCAATACTCATGCATCTGAAGTCAGGGCGAGGATCAGACGTTGGCTCAGGTTGGAGTTTCCGTGCATGACGGCCACTTCATGAAGGGAGCGGAATCTCAAGGCCATTGAGGTTTTCCCACGTTGGGAGTTGTGGGATGCACCCTTTAAGGATTCCTTCTGCGCAACAATTGAGACCTGTTGGACAGCTCCAGGACATCCCATATGGAATGACTCCAGAACACCGTTCGAGGATGGATGCCTTGGAAGCCCGCCTCGCATTCCAATTGTCTCCTAGCAACAAGACAGTTTAGATCTGATGGCTCTGCGGGAGCAACCGGGGTGGCTGAGTTGAAATGGACTATCCTGAGGATGGGTCCTAATGTGTTTTTGTGCCCATGAGGGCCTTGGAATGGGGTGGTGGCACCGGGACCCTGAAGAACCCTATGCTTTGGACATGGCTCCCATGCACAGGTTTCCTTTTGGAGACGAGATGAGTTCTGCTGGGTGCCTCAGCAAAACCCCTATGCTCGTATTGGATTCAGGTTTTTGAGGAGACATGCCTGTAAACCAAGGCAATGGATCCTATTATGGCCTAGGGTCCTGTCTGGTTCAATCTTCTCCTCTGGGGACATCCATTTATGGTATGAGTGGAGGTAGATTATCATCTGGTGTCAGACAGCCCTTGTTTGTTCCGGGCGACCTACACTATTGGGATGGCCTCAGGGACTTTGGAGGTTTCTCCTAATTTATACGATTTTGGACAATGGAATGGGCAGAATTCCCATGGATTGGTAGGCACAGTCCTAATGTGTGGCTCCAGGGGCCCCAGCCTGGAGGGTGTGGGGCACAGGACTTTGAGGACAGAAGTCTGAAAACACAAACTCAGCTTACGTTTGGGGACGTAGGTATGGCAGGCCCGATCTACAAACCATGAGAAGAACTCTTCAGGATATGAAGAAAGTGCGAGTCTGAGGCGCTTGCTCAGGTTTTTGTATCTGGATTTTGTATCAGCGATGGCACAATCTACAGACCTGTATCGAGATCTCGTGCATCTGAAGTCAGGGCGAGGATCAGACTACCGCTTAAGTTGGTGTTTCTGTCCCTAATGGCCCCTTCACGAAAGGGCGGCATCACGAGGCCATGGGGGTTTTCCCAAGATGGGATTTGTGAGAAGCTCCAAACTGCAAAGTGTCTTCTGCAGGACAATTGAGACCTGTTGTTTGGCTCCAGGCCAACGATTCCGAGCAGGGTTCTAAGGATGGATGGCTGGCTAGCCCACCTCGCATTCCAATTGTCTCCTAGAAACAAGACAGGTTAGATCTGCTGGATCTGGGGGAGCAACCGAGGATGCTGAGTTGAAATGGACACCCCTGGGGATGGGTCCTAATGTGCTTTTGTGTCTATGGAGACCTTGGAATGAAGCGGTGGCACTGGGGCCCTGAAGGGTTCTCCTAAACAGAGGCTTTGACACAGCTCCAACGTGCAAGTTTCCCATGTGTAGATGAGATGTTTTCTGATGGGTGAGTAAAGAAACAGCCATATGCTGGTTTTGAATTCCAGGCCTCTGAGGAGAGATGCCTGGAAACCAAAGCAATGGATATGATTAGTGCCTAGGGGCCTGTTCTTTCCTTTTTACCTCTGGGGACATCTGTCTATGGGTCTGAGTACAGGTAGTTGCTCAGATGGGCTCAGATTGCCCCTGTTTTACCTGGGAAGCCACCACTAATGAGATGGATCAGCGACTTTGGAGGTTTATCCTATTAGAAGGGATGTGGCCATTGGAATGGGCACACACAATTCCCTTGGAGAGGGCAAGTACAGTCCTCAGGTTTTGCTCCAGGGGCCTGAGCCTGCAGGTTGTGTAGGCCAGGGCTGTTTGGACAGTTTTCTGAAAACACAAACTTGGCTTATGTTTCAGGTCATATGTATGGCAGGACTTATCTACAGACCATGAGGAGAACTTTTCGGGATTTGAGAAAAGGGCGAGTGTGAGGCTCTTGCTCAAGTTTTTGTCTCTGGATATCGTGTTACTCATGGTCGTGAAATTTCTGGGTGACTTCATGGGAAATGGACGAGTCTTACTCCCTGGTGGTTTGGCCCAGTCCAAAGCGTTTGGGGTCACTCTGTGGGATGGAAGAAGTCCGTTTTTGTTTTTTTTTTGATGTTGTTTTCTTTTTAACCTCAGGTGTCCCACCAAATGAGGGATTACAGAGTAGAGCCCTGGGGGGTGGTGAATGGACAGTCAGAAATCTGGTTAAAAATTGGGGCCTAGGGACATATCAAGCCCATTATGACATCTAATGGTCCAGTAACTGAGAGGACTTACTAGAGTACAGGACTCATGCTGAGGGTCACAATGGGTGTGTATGCCCTTGTCGCACTCAAGAATGGGCGAGGCCTCAGGGTGAATGCTGGTTTCTCCTACACTGAACATTGGACGACGTGCCAACCACAAGTTTTCTTACTATGGGTAAGGAGGTGTTCTGATTTCTGCATCACACTCACCCCTGGGCAGTGATTGGAGATAATGTCTCGGTTCTGAGACCTGAAAACTGAGGTAGGGAAGAGATGATGACCTAAAGCCATGGCGGGTCTTATGTGCTCAGTGTGCGGTCTGCTTTCCGGGTGTTGGTCAGGAGGTCCGGGCTCAGGTTGTGTCCGACAGTGCATTAGTGCCCAGGTTAGACTATATAATTTGGGTGAAGTCGACTGCTGTGGAGGTTTATCCTCATTGAAGGTGCCTGGGCAGCTCATGAGGCAATAATTTTTTTCTAGAGGGCAGGCAGAGTGCTGCATTGTGGGTCCGGAATTGCCAAACTTGAGGGCTTCAGGGCCAGGAGTGTGAGGACGGAAGTCTGAGAAGACAAGCTAGACTTGGGTTTCAGGGCGAGGGCACGGCAGGTACCCCCTGCAGATCTAAACCAATACTCATGCATCTGAAGTCAGGGCAAGGATCAGACGTTGGCTCAGGTTGGAGTTTCCGTGCATGACGGCCGTTCATGAAGGGAGCGGAATCTCGAGGCCATTGAGGTTTTCGCACGTTGGGAGTTGTGGGATGCCCTCTTCAAGGGTTCCTTCTGCTGGACAATTGAGACCAGTTGGACAGCTCCAGGACATCCCATATGGAATGACTCCAGAGCACCGTTCGAAAATGGAGCCTGGGAAGCCAGCCTCGCATTCCAATTGTCTCCTAGCAACAAGACAGTTTATATCTGATGGCTCTGCGGGAGCAACCGGGGTGGCTGAGTTGAAATGGACTTTCCTGAGGATGGGTCCTAATGTGTTTTTGTGTCCATGAGGGCCTTGGAATGGGGCGGTGGCACCGGGACCCTGAAGAACTCTCCTATGCTTTGGACATGGCTCCCATGCACAGGTTTCCTTGTGGAGACGAGATTTGTTCTGATGGGTGCCTCAGGAAACCACTTATGCTGGTATTGGAATCCAGGCTTTTGAGGAGACATGCCTGTAAACCAAAGCAATGGATCCGATTATGGCCTAGGGTCCTGTCTGGTTCAATCTTCTTCTCTGGCGATATCCCTCTATGGAATGAGTGGAGGTAGATGCTCAACTGGTGTCAGACCGCCCTTGTTGTACCCGGATACCTACACTATTGGGATTGCCTCGGGTAATTTGGAGAGTTCTCCTAATTTGTACGATTTTGGACATCGGAATGGGCAGAATTCCCATGGATTGGGTAGGCACTGTCCTAATGTGTGTCTCCAGGGGCCCCAGCATGGAGGGTGTGTGGCCCAGGACTTTGAGGACAGAAGTCTGAACACACAAACTCAGCTTAGGTTTGGGGACGTAGGTATGGCAGGCCCAATCACAAACCATGAGAAGAACTCTTAAGGATATGAAGAAAGAGCGAGTCTGAGGCGCTTGCTCAGGATTTTGTTTCTGGATTTTGTATCAACGATGGCCGTGGAATGTGGGGAGGCCTCATGGGCCATGAACGAAACTTCCTCTCTGTGGATATGGCCCAGTCCAAATTGCTTTTCGTCAATCTGTGGGATGTGAGATCTCCTTTCAGGTTTGTTACGTCAGGTGTCCCAACTAAGAGGAATTCCAAGGGAGAGCCCCGGGGAAGAGTGAAGGGACAACCCAAACTTGGTTAAAAATTGGGGCCTAGGTGCATGCAGTCCCAATAGCTGTCTCTTTTCTAGCCACTGAGAGGCCTTACTTGAGGACTGGGCACAGGCTGAGGGTTAAAATGTGTGTTTGTGACCAATGTGCCCCGCGAGCATGGGCCACAACGGTTTCAACTACACTGAACTTTGGACAACATGCCAATCATAAGGATTCTTGCCATGGGGAATGAGTTCTGATTTCTGCATCATTTTCAACCCTGGGCAGTGGTTGGAGATAAGGTCTAGGTTGTAATGTCTGAAAATTACCGTTGGGAAGAGATGGCGACCTAAGTCCATGGCGGGTCTGATGTGCTCAGTGTGCGGTCAGCTGCCTGGGTGTTGGTCAGAAAGTTCGAGCTCAGGTTGTGTCAGACAGTGCATTAGTGCCCAGGTTAGACTGTATAATTTGGGTACAGTTGAGTGCCGTGTAGGTTTTCCGCCTTTGAGGTGCCTGGGCAGATCATTAGGCAAGATATTTTTCTAGAGGGCTGGCAGGGTGCTGCATTGTGTGTCCGGAATTGCCAAACGTGAGGGCTTCTGGGCCACGAGTGTGAGGACATAAGTCTGAGAACACAAGCTAGACATTGGCTTCAGGCCGAGGGCACGGCAGGTACCCCCTGCACATCTGAATTACATCTCATGAATCTGAAGTCACGGCGAGGATCAGACGTTGGCTCAGCTTAGAGTTTCTGTGCATGACTGCCCCTTCATGAACGGAGGGGAATCTCAAGGACATGGAGGTTTTCCCATGTTGGGAGTTGTGGGATGCCCCCTTCAAGGATTCCTTCTGAGGCACAATTGAGATCTGTTTGGCAGCTCCAGGACATCCCATATGGAATGAATCCAGAGCACCGTTCGAGGATGGATGCCAGGGAAGCCCGGCTCGCATTCCAATTGTCTCCTAGCAACAAGACAGTTGAGATCGGAATCTCAGCGGGAGTAACCGCGGTGGCTGAGTTAAAATGGATTTTCTTGAGGATGGGGCTTAATGTGTGTTTGTGTTCATGAGGGCCTTGGAATGGGGCGGTGGCACCGGGACCCCGAAGTATTCTCCTAAGCTTTTGACATAGCTCCCAGCACAAGTTTCCTTGTGGAGCCGAGATTTGTTCTGATGTGTGTCTCACGAAACCCCCTATGCTGGTCTTGGAATCCAGGCTTTTGAGGAGACATGCCTGTAAACCAAATCAATGGATCCGATTATGGCCTACGGTCCTGTCTGGTTCCATCTTCTTCTCTGGGGACATCCATCTATGGTATGTGGAGGTAGATGCTCTGTTGGTGTCAGACCGCCCTTGTTTGACCCGGGAGACCTACACTATTGGTATGGCCTCAGGGAATTTGGAGCTTTCTCCTAATTTGTACGATTTTGGACAATGGATGGGCAGGTTTCCTATGCATTGGGTAGGAAAAGTCCTAACGTCTGGATTCAGGGGCCCCAGCCTGGATGGTGTGTGGCCCAGGACTTTGAGGACAGAAGTCTGAATACACAAACTCAACTTAGGTTTTGGGGACGTAGGTATGGCAGGCCCAATCTACAAACCATGAGAAGAACTCTTCAGGATATGAAGAAAGAGCGAGTCTGAGGCACTTGCTCAGGCTTTTGTCTCTGGATTTTGTATCAATGATGGCTGTGGTATGTGGTGAGGCTTCAAGGGCCATGGACGAATCTTTGTCTCTGTGTATTTGGCCCGGTCCCAATTGTTTTTCGTCAATCTGTGGGATGGGAGGTGTTTTTTCAGTTCTATTTCCTCTGGTGTTCCAACCAAAGAAGAATTCCAAAGCAGAACCCTTGGAGATTGAAGGGACAACACAAAATATGTTTAAAAATTGAGGCCTAAGGTCATGGCAGGCCAAATATGCTGTCTCTTCATCCAGCCACTAAGAGGCCTTACTTGAGGACTGGGCTCAGGCCGAGGGTCACAATTTGTGTTTATGACCAATGTGGCATGCGAGCATGGGCGGGGCCTCATGGGCCAATCTGGTTTCAAGTACACTGAACTTTGGACAACATGCCAATCATAAGGTTTCTTGCCATGGGGATGGAGTTCTTATTTCTGCATCATTTTCAACCCTGGGCAGTGGTTGGAGATAAGGTCTAGGTTCGGAAGCCTGAAAACCGCCTTTGGGAAGAGATGACGACCTAAGGCCATGGCAGGTCTGATGTGCGCAGTATGCGGTCAGCTGCCTAAGTGTTGGTCAGGAAGTTCGGGCTCAGGTTGTGTCACACAGTGCATTAGTGCCCAGGTTAGACTGTATAATTTGGATGCAGTCGAGTTCAGTGTATGGTGTTCCGCAATGAGGAGCCTGGGCAGCTCATTAGGCAAGATATTTTTCTAGAGGGCAGGCAGAGTGCTGCATTGTGGGTCCGGAATTGCCAAACTTGAGGGCTTCTGGGCCAGGAGTGTGAGGACAGAAGTCTGAGAACACAAGCTAGACTTGGGCTTCAGGCCGAGGGCACGGCAGGTACCCCCTGCACATCTGAAACGATATCTCATGCATCAGAAGTCACGGCGAGGATCAGGCGTTGGCTCTGGTTGGAGTTTCTGTGCATGACTCCCCCTTCATGAATGGAGCGGAATCTCAAGGCCATGGAAGTTTGCCCACGTTGGGAGTTGTGGGATGCCCCCTTCAAGGATTCCTTTTGCGGGACAATTGAGACCTGTTGGGCAGCTCCAAAACATCCCATATGGAATGACTCTAGAGCACCCTTCGAGGATGGATGCCGGGGAAGCCCGCCTCGCATTTCAAATGTCTCCTAGCAACAAGACAGTTGAGATCGGATGGCTCTGCGGGAGCAACCGGGGTGGCTGAGTTGAAATGGACTTTCCTGAGCATGGGGCCTAATGTGTGTTTGTGTCCATGAGGACCTTGGAATGGGGCGGTGGCACTGGGACTCTGAAGTATTCTCCTAAGGTTTTGACATAGGTCCCATGCACAAGTCTCCTCGTGGAGACGAGATTTTTTCTGATGGGTGCCTCAGGAAACCTCCTAAGCTGGTATTGGTCTCCAGGATTTTGAGGAGACAGGTCTGTAAACCAAAGCAATGGATCCGATTATGGCCTAGGGTCCTGTCAGGTTCCATCTCCTTCTCTGGGGACATCCATCTATGGTCTGATTGGAGGTAGATGCTCAGCTGGTGTCAGACCCCCCTTGTTTGTCCACAGAAACCTACATATTGGGATGCCCTCGGGGACTTTGGAGGGTTCTCCTAATTTGTACGATTTTGGACAATGGAATGGGAAGAATTCCCATGAATGGGGTAGGCACAGTCCTAATGTGTGGCTCCAGGGGCCCCAGCCTGGAGGGTGTGTGGCCCAGGACTTTGAGGACAGAAGTCTGAAAACACAAACTCAGCTTAGGTTTGGGGACGTAGGTATGGCAGGCCCAATCTACAAACCATGAGAAGAACTCTTCAGGATATGAAGAAAGAGCGAGTCTGAGGCGCTTGCTGAGGTTTTGGTCTTTGGATTTTGTGTCAAAGATGGCCGTGGATTGTGGGGAAGCCTCATGGGCCATGGACGAATCTTCTTCTCTGTGGATTTGGCCCGGTCCCTATTGTTTTTCGTCAATCTGTGGGATGGGAGGTCTCCTTTCAGGTTTGTTACCTCAGGTGTCCCAACCAAAGAGGAATTCCAAAGCAGAGCCCTGGGGAAGAGTGAAGGGACAACCCAAACTATGGTTAAAATTTGGGGCCTACGGGCATGGCAGGCCCCATAGGCTGTCTCTTCATCCAGCCACTAAGAGGCCATACTTGAGGACTGGGCTCAGGCTGAGGGTCACAATGTGTGTTTGTGACCAATGTGGACCGCGACCATGGGCAGGGACTCATGGGCCACACTGGTTTCAACTACACTGAACTTTGGACAACATGCCAATCACAAGGTCTGTTGCCATGGGGAAGGAGTGCTGATTTCTGCATCATTTTCAACCCTGGGCAGTGTTTGGAGATAAGGTCTAGGTTCGGAAGCCTGAAAACCACAGTTGGGAAGAGATGATGACCTAAGGCCATGGTGGGTCTGATGTGCTCAGTGTGCGGTCAGCTGCCTGTTTGTTGGTCAGGAGTTTCGGGCTCAGGTTGTGTCAGACAGTGCATTAGTGCCCAGGTTAGGCTATATAATTTGGGTACAGTCGAGTGCCGTGTATATTGATCCTCATTTGAGGTGACTGGGCAGCTCAATAGGCAAGATATTTTTTCTAAGGGCAGGCAGAGTGCTGCATTGTGGGTCTGGAATTACCAAACTTGAGGGCTTCTGGGTTAGTAGTGTGAGGACAGAAGTCTGAGAACACAAGCTAGACTTGGGCTTCAGGCCGAGGGCAAGGCAGGTACCCCTTGCACATCTGAACCAATATCTCATGCATCTGAAGTCACGGAGAGGATCAGACGTTGGCTCAGGTTGTAGTTTCTGTGCATGACTGCCCCTTCATGAACGGAGAGGAATTTCAAGGCCAAGGAGGTTTTCCCACGTGGGAGTTGTGGTTTGCCCCCTTCAAGGATTCCTTCTGCGGGACAATTGAGACCTGTTGTGCAGCTTAAAAACTATCCATATGGAATGACTCCAGAGGACTGTTCGAGGATGGATGCCAGGGAAGCCCGCCTCGCATTCCATTTGTCTCCTAGCAACATAACAGTTGAGATCGGATGGCTCTGTGAGAGCAACCAGGGTGGCTGTGTTGAAATGGACTTTCCTGAGCATGGGGCCTAATGTGTGTTTGTGTCCATGAGGACCTTGGAATGGGGCGGTGGCACCGGGACTCTGAAGTATTCTCCTAAGATTTTGACATAGGTCCCATGCAAAAGTTTCCTCCTGGTGAAGATTTTTTCTGATGGGTGCCTCAGGAAACCCCCTATGCTGATATTGGAATCCAGGATTTTGAGGAGACATGTCTGTAAACAAAAGCAATGGATCCGATTATGGCCTAGGGTCCTGTCTGGTTCCATCTCCTTCTCTGGGGACGTCCATCTATGGTATGAGTGGAGGTAGATGCTCAGCAGGTGTCAGACCGCCCTTGTTTGTCCACAGAGACCTACATATTGGGATGGCCTCAGGGAATTTGGAGGGTTCTCCTAATTTGTACAATTTTGGACAATTGAATGGGCAGGATTCCCATGCATGGGGTAGGCACAGTCCTAATGTGTGGCTCCAGGGGCCCCAGCCTGGAGGGTGTGTGGCCCAGGAATTTGAGGACAGAAGTCGGAAAACACAAACTCAGCTTAGGTTTGGGGACATAGGTATGGCAGGCCCAATCTCAAACCATAAGAAGAACTCTTCAGGATATGAAGAAAGAGCGAATCTGAGGCGCTTGCTCAGGCTTTGGTCTCTGGATTTTGTGTCAACAATGGCCGTGGAATGTGGGGAGGCCTCATGGGACATGGACGTATCTTCCTCTCTATGGATTTGTCCCGGTCCCAATAGTTTTTCGTCAATCTGTGTGATGGGAGGTCTCCTTTCAGGTTTGTTACCTCAGGTGTCCCAACCAAAGAGGAATTCCAAAGCAGAGCCCTGGGAAAGAGTGAAGGGACAACCCAAATTATGGTTAAAATTTGGGGCCTAGGGGCATGGCAGGTCATATGCTGTCTCTTCATCCAGCCACTGAGAGGCATTCCTTGAGGACTGGGCTCAGGCTGAGGGTCACAATGTGTGTTTGTGACCAATGTGGCCCGCGAGCATGGGCGGGGCCTCATGGGCCACACTGGTTTAAACTACACTGAAGTTTGGACAACATGCCAATCACAAGGTCTCTTGCCATGGGGAAGAGTTCTGATTTCTGCATCATTTTCAATCCTGGGCAGTGGTTGGAGATAAGGTCTAGGTTCTGAATACTGAAAACCGCTGTTGGGAAGAGATGATGACCTAAGGCCATGGCGGGTCTGATGTGCTAAATGTGCGGTCAGCTGCCTGGTTGATGGTCAGGAATTTCGGGCTCAGGTTGAGTCAGACAGTGCATTAGTGCTCAGGTTAGACTATATAATTTGGGTACAGTCGAGTGCCGTATAGGTTGATCCTTATTTGAGGTGCCCGGGCAGTTCATTAGGCAAGATATTTTTTCTAGAGTGCAGGCAGAGTGCTGCATTTTGGGTCCGGAATTGCCAAACGTGAGGGCTTCTGGGCCAGTACTGTGAGGACAGAAGTCTGAGAACACAAGCTAGATTTGGGCTTCAGGCCGAGGGCAAGGCAGGTACTCCCTGCACATCTGAACCAATATCTCATGCATCTGAAGTCACGGCGAGGATCAGACGTTGGCTCAGGTTGTAGTTTCTGTGCATGACTGCCCCTTCATGAACAGAGAGGAATCTCAAGGCCATGGAGGTTTTCCCTCGTTGGGAGTTGTGGGATGCCCCCTTCAAGGATTCCTTCTGCGACACAATTGAGACCTGTTGGGCAGCTCCAAAACATCCCACATGGAATGACTCCAGAGCACCGTTCAAGGATGGATGCCAGGGAAGCCCTCCTCGCATTCCAATTGCCTCTAGCAACAAGACAGTTGAGATCGGATGGCTCTGGGGGAGTAACCGGGGTGGCTGAGTTGAAATGGACGTTCGTGAGTATGGGGCCTAATGTGTGTTTGTGTCCATGAGGACCTTGGAATGGGGCGGTGGCACCGGGACTCTGAAGTATTTTCCTAAGGTTTTGACATAGGTCCCATGCACAAGTTTCCTCGTGGAGGCGAGATTTTTTCTGATGGGTGCCTCAGAAACCCCCTATACTGGTATTGGAATCCAGGCTTTTGAGGAGAATGCCTGTAAACCAAAGCAATGGATCCGATTATGGTCTAGGATCCTGTCTGGTACCATCTCCTTCTCTGGGGACGTCCATCTATGGTATGAGTGGAGGTAGATGCTCAGCTGGTGTCACACCGCCATTGTTTGTCCACAGAGACCTACATATTGGGATGGCGTCGGGGACTTTGGAGGGTTCTCCTAATTTGTACAATTTTGGACAATGGAATGGGCAGAATTCCCATGCATGGGGTAGGCACAGTCCTAATGTGTGGCTCCAGAGGCCCCAGCCTTGAGGGTGTGTGGCCCAGGACTTTGAGGACAGAAGTCTGAAAACACAGACTCAGCTTAGGTTTGGGGACATAGGTATGGCAGACCCAATCTACAAACCATGAGAAGAACTCTTCAGGATATGAAGAAAGAGCGAGTCTGAGGCGCTTGCTCAGGCTTTGGTCTCCGGATTTTGTGTCAACGATGTCCGTGGAATGAGGGGAGGCCTCATGGGCAATGGACGAATCTTCCTCTCTGTGTATTTGGCCCATTCCCAATTGTTTTTCGTCAATCTGTGGGATGGGAGGTCTCCTTTCAGGTTTGTTACCTCAGGTGTCCCAATCAAAGAGGAATTCCAAAGCAGAGCCCTGGCAAGAGTGAAGGGACAACCCAAACTATGGTTAAAATTTGGGGCCTACGGGCATGGCAGGCCCCATATGCTGTCTCTTCATCGAGCCACTGAGAGGCCTTACTTGAGGACTGGGATCAGGCTGAGGGTCACAATGTGTGTTTGTGACCAATGTGGCTCGCGAGCATGGGCGGGTCCTCATGGGCCACACTGGTTTCAAGTACACTGAAGTTTGGACAACATGCCAATCAAAAGGTCTCTTGCCTTGGGGAAGGAGTTCTGATTTCTGCATCATTTTCAACCCTGGGCAGTGGTTGGAGATAAGGTCTAGGTTCGGAAGCCTGAAAACCGCAGTTGGGAGGAGAGGATGACCTAAGGCCATGGTGGGTCTGATGTGCTCAGTGTTCGGTCAGCTGCCTGGTTGTTGGTCAGGAGGTTCGGGCTCAGTTTGTGTTAGACAGTGGTAGTGCCCAGGTTAGACTATATAATTTGGGTACAGTCGAGTGCCCTGTACGTTGATCCTCATTTGAGGTGCCTGGGCAGCTCATTAGGCAAGATATTTTTTCTAGAGGGCAGGCACAGTGCTGCATTGTGGGTCGGGAATTGCGAAACTTGAGGGCTTCTGGGCCAGTAGTGTGAGGACAGAAGTCTGAGAACACAAGCTAGTCTTGGGCTTCAGGCCGCGGGCAAGGCAGGTACCCCCTGCATATCTGAACCAATATCTCATGCATCTGAAGTCACGGAGAGGATCAGACGTTGTCTCAGGTTGTAGTTTCTGTGCATGACTGCCCCTTCATGAACGGAGAGGAATCTCAAGGCCATGGAGATTTTCCCACGTTGGGTGTTGTGGGATGCCCCCTTCAAAGATTCCTTCTGCGGCACAATTGAGACCTGTTGGGCACCACCACCACATCCCTTATGGAATGACTCCAGAGTACCGTGCGAGGATGGATGACAGGGAAGCCCTCCTCGCATTCCAATTGTCTCCTAGCTACAAGACAGTTGAGATCGGATGGCTCTGCGGGAGCAACCGGGATGTCTGAGTTCATATGGACTTTCCTGAGCATGGGGCCTAATGTGTGTTTGTATCCATGAGGACCTTGGAATGGGGCGGTGGCACCAGGACTCTGAAGTATTCTCCTAAGATTTTGACATAGGTCCCATGCACAAGTTTTTCGTGGAGACGAGATTTTTTCTGATGGGTGCCTCAGGAAACCCCCTATGCTGGTATTGGAATCCAGGATTTTGAGGAGACATGCCTGTAAACCAAATGAAATGGATCCGATTATGGCCTACGGTCCTGTCTGGTACCATATCCTTTTCTTGGGACATCCATCTATGGTATGAGTGGAGGTAGATGCTAAGCTGGTGTCAGCCCGCCTTTGTTTGTCCACAGAGACCTAGATATTGGGATGGCCTCGGGGACTTTGGAGGGTTCTCCTAATTTGTACAATTTTGGACAATGGAAGGGGCAGAATTCCCATGCATGGGGTAGACACAGTCCTAATGTGTGGCTCCAGGTTCCTCAGCCTGGAGGGTTTGTGGTTCAGGACTTTGAGGACAGAAGTCTGAAAACAGACTCAGCTAGGTTTGGGGACGTAGGTATGGCAGGCCCAATCTACAAACCATGAGAAGAACTCTTCAGGACATGAAGAAAGAGCGAGTCTCAGGTGCTTGCTCAGGCTTTGGTCTGGATTTTGTGTCAACGATGGCCGTGGAATGTGGGGAGACCTCATGGGCCATGGACGAATCTTCCTCTCTGTGGATTTGGACCGGTCCCAATTGTTTTTCGTCAATCTGTGGGATGGGAGGTCTCCTTTCAGGTTTGTTACCTCAGGTGTCCCAACCAAAGAGGAATTACAAAGCAGAGACCTGGGGAAGAGTGAAGGGACAACCCAAACTATGGTTAAATTTTGGGGCCTAGGGGCATGGCAGGCCCCATATGCTGTCTCTTCATCCAGCCACTGAGAGGCCTTACTTGAGGACTGGGCTCAGGCTGAGGGTTACAATGTGTGTTTGTGACCAATGTAGCTCACGAGCATGGGCGGGGCCTCATGGGCCACACTGGTTTCATCTACACTGAACTTTGGACAACATGCCAATCACAAGGTCTCTTGTCATGGTGAAGGAGTTTTGATTTCTGCATCATTTTCAACCCTGGGCAGTGGTTGGAGATAAGGTCTAGGTTCGGAAGCCTGAAAACCGCAGTTGGGAAGAGATGATGACCTAAGGCCATGGTGGGTCTGATGTGCTCAGTGTGCGGTCAGCTGCCCGGTTGTTGGTCAGGAGGTTCGGGCTCAGGTTGTGTCAGACAGTGCATTAGTGCCCAGGTTAGACTTTATAATTTTGGTACAGTCGAGTGCCGTGTAAGTTGATTCACATTTGAGGTGCCCTGGCAGCTCATTGGGCAAGATATTTTTTTCTAGATCGCAGGCAGAGTGCTGCATTGTGGGTCCAGAATTGCCAAACGTGAGGGCTTCTGGGCCAGTAGTGTGAGGACAGAAGTCTGAGAACACAAGCTAGACTTGGGCTTCAGGCCGAGGGCCAGGCAGGTACCCCCTGCACATCTGAACCAATATCTCATGCATCTGAAGTCACGGCGAGGATCAGACGTTGGCTCAGGTTGAAGTTTCTTTGCATGACTGCCCCTTCATGAACGGAGAGGAATCTAAAGGCCATGGAGTTTTTCCCACGTTGGGAGTTGTGGGATGCCCCCTTCAAGGATTCCTTCTGCGGGACAATTGAGACCTGTTGGGCAGCTCCAAAACATCCCATATGGAATGACTCCAGAGCACCGTTCGAGGATGGATGCCAGGGAAGCCCGCCTCACATTCACATTGTCTCCTAGCAACAAGACAGTTGAGATCGGATGGCTCTGCGGGAGCAACCAGGGTGGCTGAGTTGAAATGGACTTTCCTGAGCATGGGGCCTAATGTGTGCTTGTGTCCATGAGGACCTTGGAATTGGGCGGTGGCACTGGGACTCTGAAGTATTCTCCTAAGATTTTGACATAGGTCCCATGCACAACTTTCCTCGTGGAGACGAGATATTTTCTGATGGGTGCCTCAGGAAACCCCCTATGCTGGTATTGGAATCCAGGCTTTTGAGGAGACATGCTTTTAAACCAAAGCAATGGATCCGATTATGGCCTAGGGTCCTCTCTGGTTCCATCTCCTTCTCTGGGGACATCCATCTATAGTATGAGTGGAGGTAGATGCTAAGCTGGTGTCAGACCGCCCTTGTTTGACCACAGAGACCTAGATATTGGGATGGCCTCGGGGACTTTGGAGGGTTCTCCTAATTTGTACAATTTTGGACAATGGAAGGGGCAGAATTCCCATGCATGGGGTAGGCACAGTCCTAATGTGTGGCTCCAGGGGCCCCAGCCTGGAGGGTGTGTGGCCCAGGACTTGAGGACAGAAGTCTGAAAACACAGACTCAGCTTAGGTTTGGGGACGTAGGTATGGCAGGCCCAATCTACAAACCATGAGAAGAACTCTTCACGATATGAAGAAAGAGCGAGTCTGAGGCGTTGCTCAGGCTTTTGTGTCTGGATTTTGTATCAACGATGGCCGTGGAATGTGGGGAGGCCTCATGGGCCAAGGACGAATCTTCCTCTCTGTGGATTTGGCCCAGTCAGAATTGTTTTTCGTCAATCTGTGGGATGGGAGGTCTCCTTTCAGGTTTGTTACCTCAGGTGTCCCAACCAAAGAGGAATTCCAAAGCAGAGCCCTGGGGAAGAGTGAAGGGACAACCCAAATATGGTTAAAAATTGGGGCCTATGGGCATGACAGGCCAAATATGCTGTCTCTTAATCGAGCCACTGAGAGGCCTGGGTTCAGGCTGAGGGTCACAATGTGTGTTTGTGACCAATGTGGCCCGCGAGCATGGGCGGGGCCTCATGGCCACACTGGTTTCAACTACACTGAACTTTGGACAACATGCCAATCATAAGGATTCTTGCCATGGGGAAGGAGTTCTGATTCTGCATCATTTTCAACCCTGGGCAGTGGTTGGAGATAAGGTCTAGGTTCTGAAGCCTGAAAAGCAATTGGGAAGAGATGACGACCTAAGGCCATGGCAGGTCTGTTGTGCTCAGTGTGCGGTCAGCTGCCTGGATGTTGGTCAGGAAGTTCGGGCTCATGTTGTGTTAGACAGTGCATTAGTGCCCAGTTTAGACTGTATAATTTGGGTACAGTCGAGTGCCTGTAGGTTGTTCCGCATTTGAGGAGCCTGGGCAGCTCATTAGGCAAGATATTTTTCTAGAGGTCAGGCAGAGTGCTGCATTGTGGGTCCGGAATTGCCAAACTTGAGGGCTTCTGGGCCTGGAGTGTGAGGACAGAAGTCTGAGAACACAAGCTAGACTTGGGCTTCAGGCCGAGGGCACGGCAGGTAACCCCTGCACATCTGAAACGATATCTCATGCATCAGAAGTCACGGCGAGGATCAGGCGTTGGCTCTGGTTGGAGTTTCTGAGCATGACTCCATCTTCATGAATGGAGCGGAATCTCAAGGCCATGGAGGTTTTCCCAAGTTGGGAGTTGTGGGATGCCCCCTTCAAGGATTCCTTTTGCGGGACAATTGAGACCTGTTGGGCAGCTCCAAAACATCCCATATGGAATGACTCTAGAGCACCGTTCGAGGATGGATGCCGGGGAAGCCCGCCTCGCATTCCAATTGTCTCCTAGCAACAAGACAGTTGAGATCGGATGGCTCTGCGGGAGCAACCGGGGTGGCTGAGTTGAAATGGACTTTCCTGAGCATGGGGCCTAATGTGTGTTTGTGTCCATGAGTACCTTGAAATGGGGCGGTGGCACTGGGACTCTGAAGTATTCTCCTAAGGTTTTGACATAGGTCCCATGCACAAGTCTCCTCGTGGAGACGAGATTTTTTATGATGGGTGCCTCAGGAAACCCCCTAAGCTGGTATTGATATCCAGGATTTTGAGGAGACAGGCCTGTAAACCAAAGCAATGGATCCGATTATGGCCTAGGGTCCTGTCAGGTTCCATCTCCTTCTCTGGGGACATCCATCTATGGTCTGATTGGAGGTAGATGCTCAGCTGGTGTCAGACCCCCCTTGTTTGTCCACAGAAACCTACATATTGGGATGGCCTCGGGGACTTTGGAGGGTTCTCCTAATTTGTACAATTTTGGACAATGGAATGGGCAGAATTCCCATGCATGGGGTAGGCACAGTTCTAATGTGTGTCTCCAGGGGCCCCAGCCTGGAGGGTGTGTGGCCCAGGAATTTGAGGACAGAAGTCTGAAAACACAAACTCAGCTTAGGTTTGGGGACGTAGGTATGGGAGGCCCAATCTACAAACCATGAGAAGAACTCTTCAGGATATGAAGAAAGAGCGAGTCTGAGGCGCTTGCTCAGGTTTTGGTCTCTGGATTTTGTGTCAAAGATGGCCGTGGATTGTGGGGAAGCCTCATGGGCCATGGACGAATCTTCTTCTCTGTGGATTTGGCCCGGTCCCAATTGTTTTTCGTCAATCTGTGGGATGGGAGGTCTCCTTTCAGGTTTGTTACCTCAGGTGTCCCAACCAAAGAGGAATTCCAAAGCAGAGCCCTGGGGAAGAGTGAAGGGACAACCCAAACTATGGTTAAAATTTGGGGCCTACGGGCATGGCAGGCCCCATAGGCTGTCTCTTCAACCAGCCACTAAGAGGCCATACTTGAGGACTGGGCTCAGGCTGAGGGTCACAATGTGTGTTTGTGACCAATGTGGACCGCGACCATGGGCAGGGACTCATGGGCCACACTGGTTTCAACTACACGAACTTTGGACAACATGCCAATCACAAGGTCTGTTACCATGGGGAATGAGTGCTGATTTCTGCATCATTTTCAACCCTGGGCAGTGTTTGGAGATAAGGTCTAGGTTCGGAAGCCTGAAAACCACAGTTGGGAAGAGATGATGACCTAAGGCCATGGTGGGTCTGATGTGCTCAGTGTGCGGTCAGCTGCCTGTTTGTTGGTCAGGAGTTTCGGGCTCAGGTTGTGTCAGACAGTGCATTAGTGCCCAGGTTAGGCTATATAATTTGGGTACAGTCGAGTGCCGTGTATATTGATCCTCATTTGAGGTGACTGGGCAGCTCAATAGGCAAGATATTTTTTCTAAGGGCAGGCAGAGTGCTGCATTGTGGGTCCGGAATTACCAAACTTGAGGGCTTCTGGGCTAGTAGTGTGAGGACAGAAGTCTGAGAACACAAGCTAGACTTGGGCTTCAGGCCGAGGGCAAGGCAGGTACCCCTTGCACATCTGAACCAATATCTCATGCATCTGAAGTCACGGAGAGGATCAGACGTTGGCTCAGGTTGTAGTTTCTGTGCATGACTGCCCCTTCATGAACGGAGAGGAATTTCAAGGCCAAGGAGGTTTTCCCACGTGGGAGTTGTGGGTTGCCCCCTTCAAGGATTCCTTCTGCGGGACAATTGAGACCTGTTGTGCAGCTTAAAATCTATCCATATGGAATGACTCCAGAGGACTGTTCGAGGATGGATGCCAGGGAAGCCCGCCTCGCATTCCATTTGTCTCCTAGCAACATGACAGTTGAGATCGGATGGCTCTGTGGGAGCAACCGGGGTGGCTGTGTTGAAATGGACATTCCTGAGCATGGGGCCTAATGTGTGTTTGTGTCCATGAGGACCTTGGAATGGGGCGGTGGCACCGGGACTCTGAAGTATTCTCCTAAGATTTTGACATAGGTCCCATGCACAAGTTTCCTCCTGGTGAAGATTTTTTCTGATGGGTGCCTCAGGAAACCCCCTATGCTGATATTGGAATCCAGGATTTTGAGGAGCCATGTCTGTAAACCAAAGCAATGGATCCGATTATGGCCTAGGGTCCTGTCTGGTTCCATCTCCTTCTCTGGGGAAGTCCATCTATGGTATGAGTGGAGGTAGATGCTCAGCAGATGTCAGACCTCCCTTGTTTGTCCACAGAGACCTACATATTGGGATGGCCTCAGGGAATTTGGAGGGTTCTCCTAATTTGTACCATTTTGGACAATGGAAGGGGCAGAATTCCCATGCATGGGGTAGGCACAGTCCTAATGTGTGGCTCCAGGGGCCCCAGCCTGGAGGGTGTGTGGCCCAGGAATTTGAGGACAGAAGTCGGAAAACACAAACTCAGCTTAGGTTTGGGGACATAGGTATGGCAGGCCCAATCTCAAACCATAAGAAGAACTCTTCAGGATATGAAGAAAGAGCGAATCTGAGGCGCTTGCTCAGGTTTTGGTCTCTGGATTTTGTGTCAACGATGGCCGTGGAATGTGGGGAGGCCTCATGGGACATGGACGTATCTTCCTCTCTGTGGATTTGGCCCGGTCCCAATAGTTTTTCGTCAATCTGTGTGATGGGAGGTCTCCTTTCAGGTTTGTTACCTCAGGTGTACCAACCAAAGAGGAATTCCAAAGCAGAGCCCTGGGGAAGAGTGAAGGGACAACCCAAATTATGGTTAAAATTTGGGGCTTAGGGGCATGGCAGGTCCCATATGCTGTCTCTTCATCCAGCCACTGAGAGGCATTCCTTGAGGACTGGGCTCAGGCTGAGGGTCACAATGTGTGTTTGTGACCAATGTGGCCCGCGAGCATGGGCGGGGCCTCATGGGCCACACTGGTTTAAACTACACTGAAGTTTGGACAACATGCCAATCACAAGGTCTCTTGCCATGGGGAAAGAGTTCTGATTTCTGCATCATTTTCAATCCTGGGCAGTGGTTGGAGATAAGGTCTAGGTTCTGAATACTGAAAACCGCAGTTGGGAAGAGATGATGACCTAAGGCCATGGCGGGTCTGATGTGCTAAATGTGCGGTCAGCTGCCTGGTTGATGGTTAGGAATTTCGGGCTCAGGTTGAGTCAGACAGTGCAAAGTGCTCAGGTTAGACTATATAATTTGGGTACAGTCGAGTGCCGTATAGGTTGATCCTTATTTGAGGTGCCCGGGCAGTTCATTAGGCAAGATATTTTTTCTAGAGGGCAGGCAGAGTGCTGCATTTTGGGTCCAGAATTGCCAAACGTGAGGGCTTCTGGGCCAGTACTGTGAGGACAGAAGTCTGAGACCACAAGCTAGATTTGGGCTTCAGGCCGAGGGCAAGGCAGGTACGCCCTGCACATCTGAACCCATATCTCATGCATCTGAAGTCACGGCGAGGATCAGACGTTGGCTCAGGTTGTAGTTTCTGTGCATGACTGCCCCTTCATGAACAGAGAGGAATCTCAAGGCCATGGAGGTTTTCCCTCGTTGGGAGTTGTGGGATGCCCCCTTCAAGGATTCCTTCTGCGACACAATTGACACCTGTTGGGCAGCTCCAAAACATCCCACATGGAATGACTCCAGAGCACCGTTCAAGGATGGATGCCAGGGAAGCCCTCCTCGCATTCCAATTGCCTCTAGCAACAAGACAGTTGAGATCGGATGGCTCTGGGGGAGTAACCGGGGTGGCTGAGTTGAAATGGACGTTCGTGAGTATGGGGCCTAATGTGTGTTTGTGTCCATGAGGACATTGGAATGGGGCGGTGGCACCGGGACTCTGAAGTATTTTCCTAAGGTTTTGACATAGGTCCCATGCACAAGTTTCCTCGTGGAGGCGAGATTTTTTCTGATGGGTGCCTCAGGAAACCCCCTATACTGGTATTGGAATCCAGGCTTTTGAGGAGAATGCCTGTAAACCAAAGCAATGGATCCGATTATGGTCTAGGATCCTGTCTGGTACCATCTCCTTCTCTGGGGACGTCCATCTATGGTATGAGTGGAGGTAGATGCTCAGCTGGTGTCACACCGCCCTTGTTTGTCCACAGAGACCTACATATTGGGATGGCCTCGGGGACTTTGGAGGGTTCTTTTAATTTGTACAATTTTGGACAATGGAATGGGCAGAATTCCCATGCATGGGGTAGGCACAGTCCTAATGTGTGGCTCCAGAGGCCCCAGCCTTGAGGGTGTGTGGCCCAGGACTTTGAGGACAGAAGTCTGAAAACACAGACTCAGCTTAGGTTTGGGGACATAGGTATGGCAGACCCAATCTACAAACCATGAGAAGAACTCTTCAGGATATGAAGAAAGAGCGAGTCTGAGGCGCTTGCTCAGGCTTTGGTCTCCGGATTTTGTGTCAACGATGTCCGCGTAATGAGGGGAGGCCTCATGGGCAATGGACGAATCTTCCTCTCTGTGGATTTGGCCCATTCCCAATTGTTTTTCGTCAATCTGTGGGATGGGAGGTCTCCTTTCAGGTTTGTTACCTCAGGTGTCCCAACCAAAGAGGAATTCCAAAGCAGAGCCCTGGCAAGAGTGAAGGGACAACCCAAACTATGGTTAAAATTTGGGGCCTACGGGCATGGCAGGCCCCATATGCTGTCTCTTCATCCAGCCACTGAGAGGCCTTACTTGAGGACTGGGATCAGGCTGAGAGTTACAATGTGTGTTTGTGACCAATGTGGCTCGTGAGCATTGGCGGGTCCTCATGGGCCACACTGGATTCAAGTACACTGAAGTTTGGACAACATGCCAATCAAAAGGTCTCTTGCCTTGGGGAAGGAGTTCTGATTTCTGCATCATTTTCAACCCTGGGCAGTGGTTGGAGATAAGGTCTAGGTTCGGAAGCCTGAAAACTGCAGTTGGGAGGAGAAGATGACCTAAGGCCATGGTGGGTCTGATGTGCTCAGTGTTCGGTCAGCTGCCTGGTTGTTGGTCAGGAGGTTCGGGCTCAGTTTGTGTTAGACAGTGCTAGTGCCCAGGTTAGACTATATAATTTGGGTACAGTCGAGTGCCCTGTAGGTTGATCCTCATTTGAGGTGCCTCGGCAGCTCATTAGGCAAGATATTTTTTCTAGAGGGCAGGCACAGTGCTGCATTGTGGGTCGGGAATTGCCAAACTTGAGGGCTTCTGGGCCAGTAGTGTGAGGACAGAAGTCTGAGAACACAAGCTAGACTTGGGCTTCAGGCCGAGGGCAAGGCAGGTACCCCCTGCACATCTGAACCAATATCTCATGCATCTGAAGTCACGGAGAGGATCAGACGTTGTCTCAGGTTGTAGTTTCTGTGCATGACTGCCCCTTCATGAACGGAGAGGAATCTCAAGGCCATGGAGATTTTCCCACGTTGGGAGTTGTGGGATGCCCCCTTCAAAGATTCCTTCTGCGGCACAATTGAGACCTGTTGGGCACCACCACCACATCCCTTATGGAATGACTCCAGAGTACCGTGCGAGGATGGATGACAGGGAAGCCCTCCTCGCATTCCAATTGTCTCCTAGCTACAAGACAGTTGAGATCGGATGGCTCTGCGGGAGCAACCGGGGTGTCTGAGTTGATATGGACTTTCCTGAGCATGGGGCCTAATGTGTGTTTGTGTCCATGAGGACCTTGGAATGGGGCGGTCCCACCAGGACTCTGAAGTATTCTCCTAAGATTTTGACATAGGTCCCATGCACAAGTTTTTCGTGGAGACGAGATTTTTTCTGATGGGTGCCTCAGGAAACCCCCTCTGCTGGTATTGGAATCCAGGATTTTGAGGAGACATGCCTGTAAACCAAAGCAATGGATCCGATTATGGCCTACGGTCCTGTCTGGTACCATATCCTTTTCTTGGGACATCCATCTATGGTATGAGTGGAGGTAGATGCTAAGCTGGTGTCAGTCCGCCTTTGTTTGTCCACAGAGACCTAGATATTGGGATGGCCTCGGGGACTTTGGAGGGTTCTCCTAATTTGTACAATTTTGGACAATGGAAGGGGCAGAATTCCCATGCATGGGGTAGACACAGTCCTAATGTGTGGCTCCAGGTTCCTCAGCCTGGAGGGTTTGTGGTTCAGGACTTTGAGGACAGAAGTCTGAAAACAGACTCAGCTAGGTTTGGGGACGTAGGTATGGCAGGCCCAATCTACAAACCATGAGAAGAACTCTTCAGGACATGAAGAAAGAGCGAGTCTCAGGTGCTTGCTCAGGCTTTGGTCTGGATTTTGTGTCAACGATGGCCGTGGAATGTGGGGAGACCTCATGGGCCATGGACGAATCTTCCTCTCTGTGGATTTGGACCGGTCCCAATTGTTTTTCGTCAATCTGTGGGATGGGAGGTCTCCTTTCAGGTTTGTTACCTCAGGTGTCCCAACCAAAGAGGAATTACAAAGCAGAGACCTGGGGAAGAGTGAAGGGACAACCCAAACTATGGTTAAATTTTGGGGCCTAGGGGCATGGCAGGCCCCATATGCTGTCTCTTCATCCAGCCACTGAGAGGCCTTACTTGAGGACTGGGCTCAGGCTGAGGGTTACAATGTGTGTTTGTGACCAATGTAGCTCACGAGCATGGGCGGGGCCTCATGGGCCACACTGGTTTCATCTACACTGAACTTTGGACAACATGCCAATCACAAGGTCTCTTGTCATGGTGAAGGAGTTTTGATTTCTGCATCATTTTCAACCCTGGGCAGTGGTTGGAGATAAGGTCTAGGTTCGGAAGCCTGAAAACCGCAGTTGGGAAGAGATGATGACCTAAGGCCATGGTGGGTCTGATGTGCTCAGTGTGTGGTCAGCTGCCCGGTTGTTGGTCAGGAGGTTCGGGCTCAGGTTGTGTCAGACAGTGCATTAGTGCCCAGGTTAGACTTTATAATTTGGGTACTGTCGAGTGCCGTGTAAGTTGATTCTCATTTGAGGTGCCCTGGCAGCTCATTGGGCAAGATATTTTTTTCTAGATCGCAGGCAGAGTGCTGCATTGTGGGTCCAGAATTGCCAAACGTGAGGGCTTCTGGGCCAGTAGTGTGAGGACAGAAGTCTGAGAACACAAGCTAGACTTGGGCTTCAGGCCGAGGGCAAGGCAGGTACCCCCTGCACATCTGAACCAATATCTCATGCATCTGAAGTCACGGCGAGGATCAGACGTTGGCTCAGGTTGAAGTTTCTTTGCATGACTGCCCCTTCATGAACGGAGAGGAATCTAAAGGCCATGGAGTTTTTCCCACTTTGGGAGTTGTGGGATGCCCCTTTCAAGGATTCCTTCTGCGGGACAATTGAGACCTGTTGGGCAGCTCCAAAACATCCCATATGGAATGACTCCAGAGCACCGTTCGAGGATGGATGCCAGGGAAGCCCGCCTCACATTCACATTGTCTCCTAGCAACAAGACAGTTGAGATCGGATGGCTCTGCGGGAGCAACCAGGGTGGCTGAGTTGAAATGGACTTTCCTGAGCATGGGGCCTAATGTGTGTTTGTGTCCATGAGGACCTTGGAATGGGGCGGTGGCACCGGGACTCTGAAGTATTCTCCTAAGATTTTGACATAGGTCCCATGCACACCTTTCCTCGTGGAGACGAGATATTTTCTGATGGGTGCCTCAGGAAACCCCCTATGCTGGTATTGGAATCCAGGCTTTTGAGTAGACATGCTTTTAAACCAAAGCAATGGATCCGATTATGGCCTAGGGTCCTCTCTGGTTCCATCTCCTTCTCTGGGGACATCCATCTATAGTATGAGTGGAGGTAGATGCTAAGCTGGTGTCAGACCGCCCTTGTTTGACCACAGAGACCTAGATATTGGGATGGCCTCGGGGACTTTGGAGGGTTCTCCTAATTTGTACAATTTTGGACAATGGAAGGGGCAGAATTCCCATGCATGGGGTAGGCACAGTCCTAATGTGTGGCTCCAGGGGCCCCAGCCTGGAGGGTGTGTGGCCCAGGACTTGAGGACAGAAGTCTGAAAACACAGACTCAGCTTAGGTTTGGGGACGTAGGTATGGCAGGCCCAATCTACAAACCATGAGAAGAACTCTTCACGATATGAAGAAAGAGCGAGTCTGAGGCGTTGCTCAGGCTTTTGTGTCTGGATTTTGTATCAACGATGGCCGTGGAATGTGGGGAGGCCTCATGGGCCAAGGACGAATCTTCCTCTCTGTGGATTTGGCCCAGTCAGAATTGTTTTTCGTCAATCTGTGGGATGGGAGGTCTCCTTTCAGGTTTGTTACCTCAGGTGTCCCAACCAAAGAGGAATTCCAAAGCAGAGCCCTGGGGAAGAGTGAAGGGACAACCCAAATATGGTTAAAAATTGGGGCCTATGGGCATGACAGGCCAAATATGCTGTCTCTTAATCGAGCCACTGAGAGGCCTGGGTTCAGGCTGAGGGTCACAATGTGTGTTTGTGACCAATGTGGCCCGCGAGCATGGGCGGGGCCTCATGGCCACACTGGTTTCAACTACACTGAAATTTGGACAACATGCCAATCATAAGGATTCTTGCCATGGGGAAGGAGTTCTGATTCTGCATCATTTTCAACCCTGGGCAGTGGTTGGAGATAAGGTCTAGGTTCTGAAGCCTGAAAAGCAATTGGGAAGAGATGACGACCTAAGGCCATGGCAGGTCTGTTGTGCTCAGTGTGCGGTCAGCTGCCTGGATGTTGGTCAGGAAGTTCGGGCTCATGTTGTGTTAGACAGTGCATTAGTGCCCAGTTTAGACTGTATAATTTGGGTACAGTCGAGTGCCTGTAGGTTGTTCCAAATTTGAGGAGCCTGGGCAGCTCATTAGGCAAGATATTTTTCTAGAGGTCAGGCAGAGTGCTGCATTGTGAGTCCGGAATTGCCAAACTTGAGGGCTTCTGGGCCAGGAGTGTGAGGACCGAAGTCTGAGAACAAAAGCTAGACTTGGGCTTCAGGCCTAGGGCACGGCAGGTAACCCCTGCACATCTGAAACGATATCTCATGCATCAGAAGTCACGGCGAGGATCAGGCGTTGGCTCTGGTTGGAGTTTCTGAGCATGACTCCCCCTTCATGAATGGAGCGGAATCTCAAGGCCATGGAGGTTTTCCCAAGTTGGGAGTTGTGGGATGCCCCCTTCAAGGATTCCTTTTGCGGGACAATTGAGACCTGTTGGGCAGCTCCAAAACATCCCATATGGAATGACTCTAGAGCACCGTTCGAGGATGGATGCCGGGGAAGCCCGCCTCGCATTCCAATTGTCTCCTAGCAACAAGACAGTTGAGATCGGATGGCTCTGCGGGAGCAACCGGGGTGTCTGAGTTGAAATGGACTTTCCTGAGCATGGGGCCTAATGTGTGTTTGTGTCCATGAGTACCTTGGAATGGGGCGGTGGCACTGGGACTCTGAAGTATTCTCCTAAGGTTTTGACATAGGTCCCATGCACAAGTCTCCTCGTGGAGACGAGATATTTTCTGATGGGTGCCTCAGGAAACCCCCTATGCTGGTATTGGTATCCAGGATTTTGAGGAGACAGGCCTGTAAACCAAAGCAATGGATCCGATTATGGCCTAGGGTCCTGTCAGGTTCCATCTCCTTCTCTGGGTACATCCATCTATGGTCTGATTGGAGGTATATGCTCAGCTGGTGTCAGACCCCCCTTGTTTGTCCACAGAAACCTACATATTGGGATGGCCTCGGGGACTTTGGAGGGTTCTCCTAATTTGTACAATTTTGGACAATGGAATGGGCAGAATTCCCATGCATGGGGTAGGTACAGTTCTAATGTGTGTCTCCAGGGGCCCCAGCCTGGAGGGTGTGTGGCCCAGGAATTTGAGGACAGAAGTCTGAAAACACAAACTCAGCTTAGGTTTGGGGACGTAGGTATGGGAGGCCCAATCTACAAACCATGAGAAGAACTCTTCAGGATATGAAGAAAGAGCGAGTCTGAGGCGCTTGCTCAGGTTTTGGTCTCTGGATTTTGTGTCAAGTTGGACGTGGATTGTGGGGAAGCCTCATGGGCCATGGACGAATCTTCTCTGTGGATTTGGCCCGGTCCCAATTGTTTTTCGTCAATCTGTGGGATGGGAGGTCTACTTTCAGGTTTGTTACCTCAGGTGTCCCAACCAAAGAGGAATTCCAAAGCAGAGCCCTGGGGAAGAGTGAAGGGACAACCCAAACTATGGTTAAAATTTGGGGCCTACGGGCATGGCAGGCCCCATAGGCTGTCTCTTCAACCAGCCACTAAGAGGCCATACTTGAGGACTGGGCTCAGGCTGAGGGTCACAATGTGTGTTTGTGACCAATGTGGACCGCGACCATGGGCCGGGACTCATGGGCCACACTGGTTTCAACTACACGAACTTTGGACAACATGCCAATCACAAGGTCTGTTGCCATGGGGAACGAGTGCTGATTTCTGCATCATTTTCAACCCTGGGCAGTGTTTGGAGATAAGGTCTAGGTTCGGAAGCCTGAAAACCACAGTTGGCAAGAGATGATGACCTAAGGCCATGGTGGGTCTGATGTGCTCAGTGTGCGGTCAGCTGCCTGTTTGTTGGTCAGGAGTTTCGGGCTCAGGTTGTGTCAGACAGTGCATTAGTGCCCAGGTTAGGCTATATAATTTGGGTACAGTCGAGTGCCGTGTATATTGATCCTCATTTGTGGTGACTGGGCAGCTCAATAGGGAAGATATTTTTTCTAAGGGCAGGCAGAGTGCTGCATTGTGGGTCCGGAATTACCAAACTTGAGGGCTTCTGGGCTAGTAGTGTGAGGACAGAAGTCTGAGAACACAAGCTAGACTTGGGCTTCAGGCCGAGGGCAAGGCAGGTACCCCCTGCACATCTGAACCAATATCTCATGCATCTGAAGTCACGGAGAGGATCAGACGTTGGCTCTGGTTGGAGTTTCTGTGCATGACTGCCTTTTCATGAACGGAGAGGAATTTCAAGGCCAAGGAGGTTTTCCCACGTGGGAGTTGTGGGTTGCCCCCTTCAAGGATTCCTTCTGCGGGACAATTGAGACCTGTTGTGCAGCTTAAAATCTATCCATATGGAATGACTCCAGAGGACTGTTCGAGGATGGATGCCAGGGAAGCCCGCCTCGCATTCCATTTGTCTCCTAGCAACATGACAGTTGAGATCGGATGGCTCTGTGGGAGCAACCGGGGTGGCTGTGTTGAAATGGACATTCCTGAGCATGGGGCCTAATGTGTGTTTGTGTCCATGAGGACCTTGGAATGGGGCGGTGGCACCGGGACTCTGAAGTATTCTCCTAAGATTTTGACATAGGTCCCATGCACAAGTTTCCTCCTGGTGAAGATTTTTTCTGATGGGTGCCTCAGGAAACCCCCTATGCTGATATTGGAATCCAGGATTTTGAGGAGCCATGCCTGTAAACCAAAGCAATGGATCCGATTATGGCCTAGGGTCCTGTCTGGTTCCATCTCCTTCTCTGGGGACGTCCATCTATGGTATGAGTGGAGGTAGATGCTCAGCAGTTGTCAGACCGCCCTTGTTTGTCCACAGAGACCTACATATTGGGATGGCCTCAGGGAATTTGGAGGGTTCTCCTAATTTGTACAATTTTGGACAATTGAATAGGCAGGATTCCCATGCATGGGGTAGGCACAGTCCTAATGTGTGGCTCCAGGGGCCCCAGCCTGGAGGGTGTGTGGCCCAGGAATTTGAGGACAGAAGTCGGAAAACACAAACTCAGCTTAGGTTTGGGGACATAGGTATGGCAGGCCCAAACTCAAACCATAAGAGGAACTCTTCAGGATATGAAGAAAGAGCGAATCTGAGGCGCTTGCTCAGGTTTTGGTCTCTGGATTTTGTGTCAACGATGGCCGTGGAATGTGGGGAGGCCTCATGGGACATGGACGTATCTTCCTCTCTGTGGATTTGGCCCGGTCCCATTAGTTTTTCGTCAATCTGTGTGATGGGAGTTCTCCTTTCAGGTTTGTTACCTCAGGTGTACCAACCAAAGAGGAATTCCAAAGCAGAGCCCTGGGGAAGAGTGAAGGGACAACCCAAATTATGGTTAAAATTTGGGGCCTAGGGGCATGGTAGGTCCCATATGCTGTCTCTTCATCCAGCCACTGAGAGGCATTCCTTGAGGACTGGGCTCAGGCTGAGGGTCACAATGTGTGTTTGTGACCAATGTGGCCCGCGAGCATGGGCGGGGCCTCATGGGCCACACTGGTTTAAACTACACTGAAGTTTGGACAACATGCCAATCACAAGGTCTCTTGCCATGGGGAAAGAGTTCTGATTCTGCATCATTTTCAATCCTGGGCAGTGGTTGGAGATAAGGTCTAGGTTCTGAATACTGAAAACCGCAGTTGGGAAGAGATGATGACCTAAGGCCATGGCGGGTCTGATGTGCTAAATGTGCGGTCAGCTGCCTGGTTGATGGTTAGGAATTTCGGGCTCAGGTTGAGTCAGACAGTGCATTAGTGCTCAGGTTAGACTATATAATTTGGGTACAGTCGAGTGCCGTATAGGTTGATCCTTATTTGAGGTGCCCGGGCAGTTCATTAGGCAAGATATTTTTTCTAGAGGGCAGGCAGAGTGCTGCATTTTGGGTCCGGAATTGCCAAATGTGAGGGCTTCTGGGCCAGTAGTGTGAGGACAGAAGTCTGAGACCACAAGCTAGATTTGGGCTTCAGGCCGAGGGCAAGGCAGGTACTCCCTGCACATCTGAACCAATATCTCATGCATCTGAAGTCACGGCGAGGATCAGACGTTGGCTCAGGTTGTAGTTTCTGTGCATGACTGCCCCTTCATGAACAGAGAGGAATCTCAAGGCCATGGAGGTTTTCCCTCGTTGGGAGTTGTGGGATGCCCCCTTCAAGGATTCCTTCTGCGACACAATTGAGACCTGTTGGGCAGCTCCAAAACATCCCACATGGAATGACTCCAGAGCACCGTTCAAGGATGGATGCCAGGGAAGCCCTCCTCGCATTCCAATTGCCTCTAGCAACAAGACAGTTGAGATCGGATGGCTCTGGGGGAGTAACCGGGGTGGCTGAGTTGAAATGGACGTTCGTGAGTATGGGGCCTAATGTGTGTTTGTGTCCATGAGGACATTGGAATGGGGCGGTGGCACCGGGACTCTGAAGTATTTTCCTAAGGTTTTGACATAGGTCCCATGCACAAGTTTCCTCGTGGAGGCGAGATTTTTTCTGATGGGTGCCTCAGGAAACCCCCTATACTGGTATTGGAATCCAGGCTTTTGAGGAGAATGCCTGTAAACCAAAGCAATGGATCCGATTATGGTCTAGGATCCTGTCTGGTACCATCTCCTTCTCTGGGGACGTCCATCTATGGTATGAGTGGAGGTAGATGCTCAGCTGGTGTCACACCGCCCTTGTTTGTCCACAGAGACCTACATATTGGGATGGCCTCGGGGACTTTGGAGGGTTCTTTTAATTTGTACAATTTTGGACAATGGAATGGGCAGAATTCCCATGCATGGGGTAGGCACAGTCCTAATGTGTGGCTCCAGAGGCCCCAGCCTTGAGGGTGTGTGGCCCAGGACTTTGAGGACAGAAGTCTGAAAACACAGACTCAGCTTAGGTTTGGGGACATAGGTATGGCAGACCCAATCTACAAACCATGAGAAGAACTCTTCAGGATATGAAGAAAGAGCGAGTCTGAGGCGCTTGCTCAGGCTTTGGTCTCCGGATTTTGTGTCAACGATGTCCGCGTAATGAGGGGAGGCCTCATGGGCAATGGACGAATCTTCCTCTCTGTGGATTTGGCCCATTCCCAATTGTTTTTCGTCAATCTGTGGGATGGGAGGTCTCCTTTCAGGTTTGTTACCTCAGGTGTCCCAACCAAAGAGGAATTCCAAAGCAGAGCCCTGGCAAGAGTGAAGGGACAACCCAAACTATGGTTAAAATTTGGGGCCTACGGGCATGGCAGGCCCCATATGCTGTCTCTTCATCCAGCCACTGAGAGGCCTTACTTGAGGACTGGGATCAGGCTGAGAGTTACAATGTGTGTTTGTGACCAATGTGGCTCGTGAGCATTGGCGGGTCCTCATGGGCCACACTGGATTCAAGTACACTGAAGTTTGGACAACATGCCAATCAAAAGGTCTCTTGCCTTGGGGAAGGAGTTCTGATTTCTGCATCATTTTCAACCCTGGGCAGTGGTTGGAGATAAGGTCTAGGTTCGGAAGCCTGAAAACTGCAGTTGGGAGGAGAAGATGACCTAAGGCCATGGTGGGTCTGATGTGCTCAGTGTTCGGTCAGCTGCCTGGTTGTTGGTCAGGAGGTTCGGGCTCAGTTTGTGTTAGACAGTGCTAGTGCCCAGGTTAGACTATATAATTTGGGTACAGTCGAGTGCCCTGTAGGTTGATCCTCATTTGAGGTGCCTCGGCAGCTCATTAGGCAAGATATTTTTTCTAGAGGGCAGGCACAGTGCTGCATTGTGGGTCGGGAATTGCCAAACTTGAGGGCTTCTGGGCCAGTAGTGTGAGGACAGAAGTCTGAGAACACAAGCTAGACTTGGGCTTCAGGCCGAGGGCAAGGCAGGTACCCCCTGCACATCTGAACCAATATCTCATGCATCTGAAGTCACGGAGAGGATCAGACGTTGTCTCAGGTTGTAGTTTCTGTGCATGACTGCCCCTTCATGAACGGAGAGGAATCTCAAGGCCATGGAGATTTTCCCACGTTGGGAGTTGTGGGATGCCCCCTTCAAAGATTCCTTCTGCGGCACAATTGAGACCTGTTGGGCACCACCACCACATCCCTTATGGAATGACTCCAGAGTACCGTGCGAGGATGGATGACAGGGAAGCCCTCCTCGCATTCCAATTGTCTCCTAGCTACAAGACAGTTGAGATCGGATGGCTCTGCGGGAGCAACCGGGGTGTCTGAGTTGATATGGACTTTCCTGAGCATGGGGCCTAATGTGTGTTTGTGTCCATGAGGACCTTGGAATGGGGCGGTCCCACCAGGACTCTGAAGTATTCTCCTAAGATTTTGACATAGGTCCCATGCACAAGTTTTTCGTGGAGACGAGATTTTTTCTGATGGGTGCCTCAGGAAACCCCCTCTGCTGGTATTGGAATCCAGGATTTTGAGGAGACATGCCTGTAAACCAAAGCAATGGATCCGATTATGGCCTACGGTCCTGTCTGGTACCATATCCTTTTCTTGGGACATCCATCTATGGTATGAGTGGAGGTAGATGCTAAGCTGGTGTCAGTCCGCCTTTGTTTGTCCACAGAGACCTAGATATTGGGATGGCCTCGGGGACTTTGGAGGGTTCTCCTAATTTGTACAATTTTGGACAATGGAAGGGGCAGAATTCCCATGCATGGGGTAGACACAGTCCTAATGTGTGGCTCCAGGTTCCTCAGCCTGGAGGGTTTGTGGTTCAGGACTTTGAGGACAGAAGTCTGAAAACAGACTCAGCTAGGTTTGGGGACGTAGGTATGGCAGGCCCAATCTACAAACCATGAGAAGAACTCTTCAGGACATGAAGAAAGAGCGAGTCTCAGGTGCTTGCTCAGGCTTTGGTCTGGATTTTGTGTCAACGATGGCCGTGGAATGTGGGGAGACCTCATGGGCCATGGACGAATCTTCCTCTCTGTGGATTTGGACCGGTCCCAATTGTTTTTCGTCAATCTGTGGGATGGGAGGTCTCCTTTCAGGTTTGTTACCTCAGGTGTCCCAACCAAAGAGGAATTACAAAGCAGAGACCTGGGGAAGAGTGAAGGGACAACCCAAACTATGGTTAAATTTTGGGGCCTAGGGGCATGGCAGGCCCCATATGCTGTCTCTTCATCCAGCCACTGAGAGGCCTTACTTGAGGACTGGGCTCAGGCTGAGGGTTACAATGTGTGTTTGTGACCAATGTAGCTCACGAGCATGGGCGGGGCCTCATGGGCCACACTGGTTTCATCTACACTGAACTTTGGACAACATGCCAATCACAAGGTCTCTTGTCATGGTGAAGGAGTTTTGATTTCTGCATCATTTTCAACCCTGGGCAGTGGTTGGAGATAAGGTCTAGGTTCGGAAGCCTGAAAACCGCAGTTGGGAAGAGATGATGACCTAAGGCCATGGTGGGTCTGATGTGCTCAGTGTGTGGTCAGCTGCCCGGTTGTTGGTCAGGAGGTTCGGGCTCAGGTTGTGTCAGACAGTGCATTAGTGCCCAGGTTAGACTTTATAATTTGGGTACTGTCGAGTGCCGTGTAAGTTGATTCTCATTTGAGGTGCCCTGGCAGCTCATTGGGCAAGATATTTTTTTCTAGATCGCAGGCAGAGTGCTGCATTGTGGGTCCAGAATTGCCAAACGTGAGGGCTTCTGGGCCAGTAGTGTGAGGACAGAAGTCTGAGAACACAAGCTAGACTTGGGCTTCAGGCCGAGGGCAAGGCAGGTACCCCCTGCACATCTGAACCAATATCTCATGCATCTGAAGTCACGGCGAGGATCAGACGTTGGCTCAGGTTGAAGTTTCTTTGCATGACTGCCCCTTCATGAACGGAGAGGAATCTAAAGGCCATGGAGTTTTTCCCACTTTGGGAGTTGTGGGATGCCCCTTTCAAGGATTCCTTCTGCGGGACAATTGAGACCTGTTGGGCAGCTCCAAAACATCCCATATGGAATGACTCCAGAGCACCGTTCGAGGATGGATGCCAGGGAAGCCCGCCTCACATTCACATTGTCTCCTAGCAACAAGACAGTTGAGATCGGATGGCTCTGCGGGAGCAACCAGGGTGGCTGAGTTGAAATGGACTTTCCTGAGCATGGGGCCTAATGTGTGTTTGTGTCCATGAGGACCTTGGAATGGGGCGGTGGCACCGGGACTCTGAAGTATTCTCCTAAGATTTTGACATAGGTCCCATGCACACCTTTCCTCGTGGAGACGAGATATTTTCTGATGGGTGCCTCAGGAAACCCCCTATGCTGGTATTGGAATCCAGGCTTTTGAGTAGACATGCTTTTAAACCAAAGCAATGGATCCGATTATGGCCTAGGGTCCTCTCTGGTTCCATCTCCTTCTCTGGGGACATCCATCTATAGTATGAGTGGAGGTAGATGCTAAGCTGGTGTCAGACCGCCCTTGTTTGACCACAGAGACCTAGATATTGGGATGGCCTCGGGGACTTTGGAGGGTTCTCCTAATTTGTACAATTTTGGACAATGGAAGGGGCAGAATTCCCATGCATGGGGTAGGCACAGTCCTAATGTGTGGCTCCAGGGGCCCCAGCCTGGAGGGTGTGTGGCCCAGGACTTGAGGACAGAAGTCTGAAAACACAGACTCAGCTTAGGTTTGGGGACGTAGGTATGGCAGGCCCAATCTACAAACCATGAGAAGAACTCTTCACGATATGAAGAAAGAGCGAGTCTGAGGCGTTGCTCAGGCTTTTGTGTCTGGATTTTGTATCAACGATGGCCGTGGAATGTGGGGAGGCCTCATGGGCCAAGGACGAATCTTCCTCTCTGTGGATTTGGCCCAGTCAGAATTGTTTTTCGTCAATCTGTGGGATGGGAGGTCTCCTTTCAGGTTTGTTACCTCAGGTGTCCCAACCAAAGAGGAATTCCAAAGCAGAGCCCTGGGGAAGAGTGAAGGGACAACCCAAATATGGTTAAAAATTGGGGCCTATGGGCATGACAGGCCAAATATGCTGTCTCTTAATCGAGCCACTGAGAGGCCTGGGTTCAGGCTGAGGGTCACAATGTGTGTTTGTGACCAATGTGGCCCGCGAGCATGGGCGGGGCCTCATGGCCACACTGGTTTCAACTACACTGAAATTTGGACAACATGCCAATCATAAGGATTCTTGCCATGGGGAAGGAGTTCTGATTCTGCATCATTTTCAACCCTGGGCAGTGGTTGGAGATAAGGTCTAGGTTCTGAAGCCTGAAAAGCAATTGGGAAGAGATGACGACCTAAGGCCATGGCAGGTCTGTTGTGCTCAGTGTGCGGTCAGCTGCCTGGATGTTGGTCAGGAAGTTCGGGCTCATGTTGTGTTAGACAGTGCATTAGTGCCCAGTTTAGACTGTATAATTTGGGTACAGTCGAGTGCCTGTAGGTTGTTCCAAATTTGAGGAGCCTGGGCAGCTCATTAGGCAAGATATTTTTCTAGAGGTCAGGCAGAGTGCTGCATTGTGAGTCCGGAATTGCCAAACTTGAGGGCTTCTGGGCCAGGAGTGTGAGGACCGAAGTCTGAGAACAAAAGCTAGACTTGGGCTTCAGGCCTAGGGCACGGCAGGTAACCCCTGCACATCTGAAACGATATCTCATGCATCAGAAGTCACGGCGAGGATCAGGCGTTGGCTCTGGTTGGAGTTTCTGAGCATGACTCCCCCTTCATGAATGGAGCGGAATCTCAAGGCCATGGAGGTTTTCCCAAGTTGGGAGTTGTGGGATGCCCCCTTCAAGGATTCCTTTTGCGGGACAATTGAGACCTGTTGGGCAGCTCCAAAACATCCCATATGGAATGACTCTAGAGCACCGTTCGAGGATGGATGCCGGGGAAGCCCGCCTCGCATTCCAATTGTCTCCTAGCAACAAGACAGTTGAGATCGGATGGCTCTGCGGGAGCAACCGGGGTGTCTGAGTTGAAATGGACTTTCCTGAGCATGGGGCCTAATGTGTGTTTGTGTCCATGAGTACCTTGGAATGGGGCGGTGGCACTGGGACTCTGAAGTATTCTCCTAAGGTTTTGACATAGGTCCCATGCACAAGTCTCCTCGTGGAGACGAGATATTTTCTGATGGGTGCCTCAGGAAACCCCCTATGCTGGTATTGGTATCCAGGATTTTGAGGAGACAGGCCTGTAAACCAAAGCAATGGATCCGATTATGGCCTAGGGTCCTGTCAGGTTCCATCTCCTTCTCTGGGTACATCCATCTATGGTCTGATTGGAGGTATATGCTCAGCTGGTGTCAGACCCCCCTTGTTTGTCCACAGAAACCTACATATTGGGATGGCCTCGGGGACTTTGGAGGGTTCTCCTAATTTGTACAATTTTGGACAATGGAATGGGCAGAATTCCCATGCATGGGGTAGGTACAGTTCTAATGTGTGTCTCCAGGGGCCCCAGCCTGGAGGGTGTGTGGCCCAGGAATTTGAGGACAGAAGTCTGAAAACACAAACTCAGCTTAGGTTTGGGGACGTAGGTATGGGAGGCCCAATCTACAAACCATGAGAAGAACTCTTCAGGATATGAAGAAAGAGCGAGTCTGAGGCGCTTGCTCAGGTTTTGGTCTCTGGATTTTGTGTCAAGTTGGACGTGGATTGTGGGGAAGCCTCATGGGCCATGGACGAATCTTCTCTGTGGATTTGGCCCGGTCCCAATTGTTTTTCGTCAATCTGTGGGATGGGAGGTCTACTTTCAGGTTTGTTACCTCAGGTGTCCCAACCAAAGAGGAATTCCAAAGCAGAGCCCTGGGGAAGAGTGAAGGGACAACCCAAACTATGGTTAAAATTTGGGGCCTACGGGCATGGCAGGCCCCATAGGCTGTCTCTTCAACCAGCCACTAAGAGGCCATACTTGAGGACTGGGCTCAGGCTGAGGGTCACAATGTGTGTTTGTGACCAATGTGGACCGCGACCATGGGCCGGGACTCATGGGCCACACTGGTTTCAACTACACGAACTTTGGACAACATGCCAATCACAAGGTCTGTTGCCATGGGGAACGAGTGCTGATTTCTGCATCATTTTCAACCCTGGGCAGTGTTTGGAGATAAGGTCTAGGTTCGGAAGCCTGAAAACCACAGTTGGCAAGAGATGATGACCTAAGGCCATGGTGGGTCTGATGTGCTCAGTGTGCGGTCAGCTGCCTGTTTGTTGGTCAGGAGTTTCGGGCTCAGGTTGTGTCAGACAGTGCATTAGTGCCCAGGTTAGGCTATATAATTTGGGTACAGTCGAGTGCCGTGTATATTGATCCTCATTTGTGGTGACTGGGCAGCTCAATAGGGAAGATATTTTTTCTAAGGGCAGGCAGAGTGCTGCATTGTGGGTCCGGAATTACCAAACTTGAGGGCTTCTGGGCTAGTAGTGTGAGGACAGAAGTCTGAGAACACAAGCTAGACTTGGGCTTCAGGCCGAGGGCAAGGCAGGTACCCCCTGCACATCTGAACCAATATCTCATGCATCTGAAGTCACGGAGAGGATCAGACGTTGGCTCTGGTTGGAGTTTCTGTGCATGACTGCCTTTTCATGAACGGAGAGGAATTTCAAGGCCAAGGAGGTTTTCCCACGTGGGAGTTGTGGGTTGCCCCCTTCAAGGATTCCTTCTGCGGGACAATTGAGACCTGTTGTGCAGCTTAAAATCTATCCATATGGAATGACTCCAGAGGACTGTTCGAGGATGGATGCCAGGGAAGCCCGCCTCGCATTCCATTTGTCTCCTAGCAACATGACAGTTGAGATCGGATGGCTCTGTGGGAGCAACCGGGGTGGCTGTGTTGAAATGGACATTCCTGAGCATGGGGCCTAATGTGTGTTTGTGTCCATGAGGACCTTGGAATGGGGCGGTGGCACCGGGACTCTGAAGTATTCTCCTAAGATTTTGACATAGGTCCCATGCACAAGTTTCCTCCTGGTGAAGATTTTTTCTGATGGGTGCCTCAGGAAACCCCCTATGCTGATATTGGAATCCAGGATTTTGAGGAGCCATGCCTGTAAACCAAAGCAATGGATCCGATTATGGCCTAGGGTCCTGTCTGGTTCCATCTCCTTCTCTGGGGACGTCCATCTATGGTATGAGTGGAGGTAGATGCTCAGCAGTTGTCAGACCGCCCTTGTTTGTCCACAGAGACCTACATATTGGGATGGCCTCAGGGAATTTGGAGGGTTCTCCTAATTTGTACAATTTTGGACAATTGAATAGGCAGGATTCCCATGCATGGGGTAGGCACAGTCCTAATGTGTGGCTCCAGGGGCCCCAGCCTGGAGGGTGTGTGGCCCAGGAATTTGAGGACAGAAGTCGGAAAACACAAACTCAGCTTAGGTTTGGGGACATAGGTATGGCAGGCCCAAACTCAAACCATAAGAGGAACTCTTCAGGATATGAAGAAAGAGCGAATCTGAGGCGCTTGCTCAGGTTTTGGTCTCTGGATTTTGTGTCAACGATGGCCGTGGAATGTGGGGAGGCCTCATGGGACATGGACGTATCTTCCTCTCTGTGGATTTGGCCCGGTCCCATTAGTTTTTCGTCAATCTGTGTGATGGGAGTTCTCCTTTCAGGTTTGTTACCTCAGGTGTACCAACCAAAGAGGAATTCCAAAGCAGAGCCCTGGGGAAGAGTGAAGGGACAACCCAAATTATGGTTAAAATTTGGGGCCTAGGGGCATGGTAGGTCCCATATGCTGTCTCTTCATCCAGCCACTGAGAGGCATTCCTTGAGGACTGGGCTCAGGCTGAGGGTCACAATGTGTGTTTGTGACCAATGTGGCCCGCGAGCATGGGCGGGGCCTCATGGGCCACACTGGTTTAAACTACACTGAAGTTTGGACAACATGCCAATCACAAGGTCTCTTGCCATGGGGAAAGAGTTCTGATTCTGCATCATTTTCAATCCTGGGCAGTGGTTGGAGATAAGGTCTAGGTTCTGAATACTGAAAACCGCAGTTGGGAAGAGATGATGACCTAAGGCCATGGCGGGTCTGATGTGCTAAATGTGCGGTCAGCTGCCTGGTTGATGGTTAGGAATTTCGGGCTCAGGTTGAGTCAGACAGTGCATTAGTGCTCAGGTTAGACTATATAATTTGGGTACAGTCGAGTGCCGTATAGGTTGATCCTTATTTGAGGTGCCCGGGCAGTTCATTAGGCAAGATATTTTTTCTAGAGGGCAGGCAGAGTGCTGCATTTTGGGTCCGGAATTGCCAAATGTGAGGGCTTCTGGGCCAGTAGTGTGAGGACAGAAGTCTGAGACCACAAGCTAGATTTGGGCTTCAGGCCGAGGGCAAGGCAGGTACTCCCTGCACATCTGAACCAATATCTCATGCATCTGAAGTCACGGCGAGGATCAGACGTTGGCTCAGGTTGTAGTTTCTGTGCATGACTGCCCCTTCATGAACAGAGAGGAATCTCAAGGCCATGGAGGTTTTCCCTCGTTGGGAGTTGTGGGATGCCCCCTTCAAGGATTCCTTCTGCGACACAATTGAGACCTGTTGGGCAGCTCCAAAACATCCCACATGGAATGACTCCAGAGCACCGTTCAAGGATGGATGCCAGGGAAGCCCTCCTCGCATTCCAATTGCCTCTAGCAACAAGACAGTTGAGATCGGATGGCTCTGGGGGAGTAACCGGGGTGGCTGAGTTGAAATGGACGTTCGTGAGTATGGGGCCTAATGTGTGTTTGTGTCCATGAGGACATTGGAATGGGGCGGTGGCACCGGGACTCTGAAGTATTTTCCTAAGGTTTTGACATAGGTCCCATGCCCAAGTTTCCTCGTGGAGGCGAGATTTTTTCTGATGGGTGCCTCAGGAAACCCCCTATACTGGTATTGGAATCCAGGCTTTTGAGGAGAATGCCTGTAAACCAAAGCAATGGATCCGATTATGGTCTAGGATCCTGTCTGGAACCATCTCCTTCTCTGGGGACGTCCATCTATGGTATGAGTGGAGGTAATGCTCAGCTGGTGTCACACCGCTCTTGTTTGTCCACAGAGACCTACATATTGGGATGGCCTCGGGGACTTTGGAGGGTTCTTTTAATTTGTACAATTTTGGACAATGGAATGGGCAGAATTCCCATGCATGGGGTAGGCACAGTCCTAATGTGTGGCTCCAGAGGCCCCAGCCTTGAGGGTGTGTGGCCCAGGACTTTGAGGACAGAAGTCTGAAAACACAGACTCAGCTTAGGTTTGGGGACATAGGTATGGCAGACCCAATCTACAAACCATGAGAAGAACTCTTCAGGATATGAAGAAAGAGCGAGTCTGAGGCGCTTGCTCAGGCTTTGGTCTCCGGATTTTGTGTCAACGATGTCCGTGGAATGAGGGGAGGCCTCATGGGCAATGGACGAATCTTCCTCTCTGTGGATTTGGCCCATTCCCAATTGTTTTTCGTCAATCTGTGGGATGGGAGGTCTCCTTTCAGGTTTGTTACCTCAGGTGTCCCAACCAAAGAGGAATTCCAAAGAAGAGCCCTGGCAAGAGTGAAGGGACAACCCAAACTATGGTTAAAATTTGGGGCCTAGGGGCATGGCAGGCACCATATGCTCTCTCTTCACCAGCCACTGAGAGACCTTACTTGAGGACTGGGCTCAGGCTGAGGGTTACAATGTGTGTTTGTGACCAATGTGGCTCGCGAGCATGGGCGGGGCCTCATGGGCCACACTGGTCAAGTACACTCAAGTTTGGACAACATGCCAATCAAAAGGTCTCTTGCCATGGGTAAGGAGTTGTGATTTCTGCATCATTTTCAACCCTGGGCAGTGGTTGGAGATAAGGTCTAGGTTCGGAAGCCTGAAAACCGCAGTTGGGAGGAGAAGATGAACTAAGGCCATGGTGGGTGTGATGTGCTCAGTGTGCGGTCAGCTGCCTGGTTGTTGGTCAGGAGGTTCGGGCTCAGTTTGTGTTAGACAGTGCTAGTGCCCAGGTTAGACTATATAATTTGGGTACAGTCGAGTGCCCTGTAGGTTGATCCTCATTTGAGGTGCCTGGGCAGCTCATTAGGCACGATATTTTTTCTAGAGGGCAGGCACAGTGCTGCATTGTGGGTCGGGAATTGCCAAACTTGAGGGCTTCTGGGCCAGTAGTGTGAGGACAGAAATCTGAGAACACAAGCTAGACTTGGGCTTCAGGCCGAGGGCAAGGCAGGTACCCCCTGCACATCTGAACCAATATCTCATGCATCTGAAGTCACGGAGAGGATCAGACGTTGGGTCAGGTTGTAGTTTCTGTGCATGACTGCCCCTTCATGAACGGAGAGGAATCTCAAGGCCATGGAGGTTTTCCCACGTTGGGAGTTGTGGGATGCCCCCTTCAAAGATTCCTTCTGCGGCACAATTGAGACCTGTTGGGCAGCTCCAAAACATCCCATATGGAATGACTCCAGAGCACCGTTCAAGGATGGATTCCAGGGAAGCCCTCCTCGCATTCCAATTGTCTCCTAGCTACAAGACAGTTGAGATTGGATGGCTCTGCGGGAGCAACCGGGGTGGCTGAGTTGAAATGGACTTTCCTGAGCATGGGCCTAATGTGTGTTTGTGTCCATGAGGAACTTGGAATGGGGCGGTGGCACCAGGACTCTGAAGTATTCTCCTAAGATTTTGACATAGGTCTTATGCACAAGTTTTTCGTGGAGAAGAGTATTTTTCTGATGGGTGCCTCAGGAAACCCCCTATGCTGGTATTGGAATCCAGGATTTTGAGGAGACATGCCTGTAAACCAAAGCAATGGATCCGATTATGGCCTACGGTCCTCTCTAGTAACATATCCTTTTCTTGGGACATCCATCTATGGTATGAGTGGAGGTAGATGCTAAGCTGGTGTCAGTCCGCCTTTGTTTGTCCACAGAGACCTAGATATTGGGATGGCCTCGGGGACTTTGGAGGGTTTTCCTAATTTGTACAATTTTGGACAAGGGAAGGGGCAGAATTCCCATGCATGGGGGAGACACAGTCCTAATGTGTGGCTCCAGGGTCCTCAGCCTGGAGGGTGTGTTGGTCAGGACTTTGAGGACAGAAGTCTGAAAACAGACTCAGCTAGGTTTGGGGACGTAGGTATGGCAGGCCCAATCTACAAACCATGAGAAGAACTCTTCAGGACATGAAGAAAGAGCGAGTCTCAGGTGCTTGCTCAGGCTTTGGTCTGGATTTTGTGTCAACGATGGCCGTGGAATGTGGGGAGACCTCATGGGCCATGGACGAATCTTCCTCTCTGTGGATTTGGACCGGTCCCAATTGTTTTTCGTCAATCTGTGGGATGGGAGGTCTCCTTTCAGGTTTGTTACCTCAGGTGTCCCAACCAAAGAGGAATTCCAAAGCAGAGCCCTGGGGAGAGTGAAGGGACAACCCAAACTATGGTTAAAATTTGGGGCCTAGGGGCATGGCAGGCCCCATATGCTGTCTCTTCACCAGCCACTGAGAGGCCTTACTTGAGTACTGGGCTCAGGCTGAGGGTTACAATGTGTGTTTGTGACCAAGGTAGCTCACGAGCATGGGCGGGGCCTCATGGGCCACACTGGTTTCATCTACACTGAAATTTGGACAACATGCCATTCACAAGATCTCTTGTCATGGTGAAGGATTTTGATTTCTGCATCATTTTAAACCCTGGGCAGTGGTTGGAGATAAGGTCTAGGGCGGAAGCCTGAAAACCACAGTTGGGAAGAGATGATGAGCTAAGGCCATGGTGGGTCTGATGTGCTCAGTGTGCGGTCAGCTGCCCGGTTGTTGGTCAGGAGGTTCGGGCTCAGGTTGTGTCAGACAGTGCATTAGTGCCCAGGTTAGACTTTATAATTTGGGTACAGTCGAGTGCCGTGTAAGTTGATTCTCATTTGAGGTGCCCTGGCAGCTCATTGGGCAAGATATTTTTTTCTAGATCGCAGGCAGAGTGCTGCATTGTGGGTCCAGAATTGCCAAACGTGAGGGCTTCTGGGCCAGTAGTGTGAGGACAGAAGTCTGAAAAAAGCTAGACTTGGGCTTCAGGCCGAGGGCAAGGAAGGTACCCCCTGCACATCTGAACCAAGATCTCATGCATCTGAAGTCACGGCGAGGATCAGACGTTGGCTCAGGTTGAAGTTTCTTTGCATGACTGCCCCTTCATGAACGGAGAGGAATCTAAAGGCCATGGAGTTTTTCCCACGTTGGGAGTTGTGGGATGCCCCCTTCAAGGATTCCTTCTGCGGGACAATTGAGACCTGTTGGGCAGCTCCAAAACATCCCATATGGAATGACTCCAGAGCACCGTTCGAGGATGGATGCCAGGGAAGCCCGCCTCACATTCACATTGTCTCCTAGCAACAAGACAGTTGAGATCGGATGGCTCTGCGGGAGCAACCAGGGTGGCTGAGTTGAAATGGACTTTCCTGAGCATGGGGCCTAATGTGTGTTTGTGTCCATGAGGACCTTGGAATGGGGCGGTGGCACCGGGACTCTGAAGTATTCTCCTAAGATTTTGACATAGGTCTCATGCACAACTTTCCTCGTGGAGACGAGATTTTTTCTGATGGGTGCCTCAGGAACCCCCTATGCTGGTATTCGAATCCAGGCTTTTGAGGAGACATGCTTTTAAACCAAAGCAATGGATCCGATGATGGCCTAGGGTCCTCTGTGGTTCCATCTCCTTCTATGGGGACATCCATCTATAGTATGAGTGGAGGTAGATGCTCAGCTGGTGTCAGTCCGCCCTTGTCTGTCCACAGAGACCTAGATATTGGGATGGCCTCGGGGACTTTGGAGGGTTCTCCTAATTTGTACAATTTTGGACAATGGAATGGGCAGAATTCCCATGCATGGGGTAGGCACAGTCCTAATGTGTGGCTCCAGGGGCCCCAGACTGGAGGGTGTGTGGCCCAGGACTTTGAGGACAGAAGTCTGAAAACACAAACTCAGCTTAGGTTTGGGGTCGTAGGTATGGCAGGCCCAATCTACAAACCGTGAGAAGAACTCTTCAGGATATGAAGAAAGAGCGAGTCTGAGGCGCTTGCTCAGGCTTTGGTCTCTGGATTTTGTGTCAACGATGGCCGTGGAATGTGGGGAGGCCTCATGGGCCATGGACGAATCTTCCTCTCTGTGGATTTGGTCCAGTCCCAATTGTTTTTCGTCAATCTGTGGGATGGGAGGTCTCCTTTCAGGTTTGTTACCTCAGGTGTCCCAACCAAAGTGGAATTCCAAAGCAGAGCCTGGGGAAGACTGAAGGGACAACCCGAACTATGGTTAAAATTGGGGGCCTAGGGGCATAGCAGGCCCCATATGCTGTCTCTTCATCCAGCCACTGAGAGGCCTTACTTGAGGACTGGGTTCAGGCTGAGGGTCACAATGTGTGTTTGTGACCAATGTGGCTTACAAGCATGGGCGGGGCCTCATGGGCCACACTGGTTTCAACTACACTGAAGTTGGGACACATGCCAATCACAAGGTCTCTTGCCATGGGGAAGGAGTTCTGATTTCTGCATCATTTTCAACCCTGGGCATTGGTTGGAGATAAGGTCTAGGTTCGGAAGCCTGAAACCGCAGTTGGGAAGAGATGATGACCTAAGGACATGGTGGGTCTGAAGTGCTCAGTGTGCGGTCAGCTGCCTGGTTGTTGGTCAGCAGGTTCGGGCTCAGGTTGTGTCAGACAGTGCATTTGTGCCCAGGTTAGACTCTATAATTTGGGTACAGCCGAGTGCCTGTAGGTTGATCCTCATTTGAGGTGCCTGGGCAGCTCATTAGGCAAGATATTTTTTCTAGAGGGCAGGCACAGTGCTGCATTGTGGTTCGGGAATTGCCAAACTGGAGGGCTTCTGGGCCAGTAGTGTGAAAACAGAAGTCTGAGAACACAAGCTAGACTTGAGCTTCAGGCCGAGGGCAAGGCAGGTACCCCCTGCACATCTGAACCAATATCTCATGCATCTGAAGTCACGGCGAGGATCAGACGTTGGCTCAGGTTGTAGTTTCTGTGCATGACTGCCCCTTCATGAACGGAGAGGAATCTGAAGGCCATGGAGGTTTCCAACGATGGGAGTTGTGGGATGCCCCCTTCAAGGATTCCTTCTGTGGGACAATTGAGACCTGTGGGCAGCTCCAAAACATCGCATATGGAATGAATCCAGAGCACCGTTTGAGGATGGATGCCAGGGAATCCCGCCTCACATTCCAATTGTCTCCTAGAAACAAGACAGTATAGATCGGATTGCTCTGCGGGAGCAACCGGGGTGGCTGAGTTGAAATGGACGTTCCCGAGAATGGGGCCTAATATGTGTTTGTGTCCATGAGGACCTTGGAATGGGGCGGTGGCACTGGGACTCTGATGTATTCTCCTAAGATTTTGACATAGGTCCCATGCTCAAGTTTCCTCGTGGAGACGAGATTTTTTCTGATGGGTGCCTCAGGAAACCCCCTATGCTGGTATTAGAATCCAGGTTTTTGAGGAGACATGCCTGTAAACCAAAGCAATGGATCCGATTATGGCCTAGGGTCCTGACTGGTTCCATCTCCTTCTCTGGGGAATTCCATGTATGGTAGGAGTGGAGGTAGATGCTCAGCTGATGTCAGACTGCCCTTGTTTGTCCACAGAGACCTAGATATTGGGATGCCCTCAGGGACTTTGGAGGGTTCTCCTAAATTGTACAATTTTGGACAATGGAATGGGCAGTATTCACATGCATGGGTAAGGCACAGTCCTTATGTGTGGCTCCAGCGGCCCCGGCCTCGAGGGTGTGTGGCCAAGGACTTTGAGGACAGATCTGAAAACACAGACTCAGCTTAGGTTTGGGGATGTAGGTATGGCAGGCCCAATCTACAAACCATGTGAAGAACTCTTCAGGATATGAAGAAAGAGAGAGTCTGAGGCGCTTGCTCAGGCTTTGGTCTCTGGATTATGTGTCAACGATATCCGTGGAATGTGGGAAGACCTCTTGGGACATGGACGAATCTTCCTCTCTGTGGATTTGGCCCGCTCCCAATTGTTTTTCGTCAATCTGTGGGATGGGAGGTCTCCTTTCAGGTTTGTAACCTCAGGTGTCCCAACCAAAGAGGAATTCCAAAGCAGAGCCCTGGGGAAGATTGAAGGGACAACCCAAACTATGGTTAAAATTTGGGTCCTAGGGGCTTGTCAGGCCCCATATGCTGTCTCTTCACCAGCCACTGAGAGGCCTTACTTGAGGACTGGGCTCAGGCTGAGGGTCACAATGTGTGTTTGTGACCAATGTGGCCCACGAGCATGGGCGGGGCCTCATCGGCCACACTGGTTTCATCTACACTGAACTTTGGACAACATGCCAATCACAAGGTCTCTTGCCATGGTGAAGGAGTTCTGATTTCTGCATCATTTTCAAACCAGGGCAGTCGTTGGTGATAAGGTCTAGGTTCGGAAGCCCGAAAACTCTACTTGGGAAAAGATGATGACCTAAGGCCATGGTGGGTCTGATGTGCTCAGTGTGCGGTCAGCTGCCTGATTGTTGGTCAGGAGGTTCGGGCTCAGGTTGTGTCAGACAGTGCATTAGTGCCCAGGTTAGACTATATAATTTGGATACATTCGATTGCCGTGTAGTTTGATCCTTATTTGAGGTGCCCGGTGTGTTCCATAGACAAGATATTTTTTCTAGAGAGCTGGCAGAGTGCTGCATTGTGGGCCCGGAATTGCCAAACGTGAGGGCTTCTGGGCCAGTAGTGTGAGGACCGAAGTCTGAGACCACAAGCTAGACTTGGGCTTCAGGCCGAGGGCAAGGCAGGTTCCCCATACACATCTGAACCAATATCTCATGCATCTGAAGTCACGGCGAGGATCAGACGTTGGCTCAGGTTGTAGTTTCTGTGCATGACTGCCCCTTCATGAACGGAAGGAATCTCAAGGCCATGGAGGTTTTCCCACGTTGAGGTTGTGGGATGCCCCCTTCAAGGATTCCTTCTGCGGGACAATTGAGACCTTTTGGGCAGCTCCAAAACATCCCATATGGAATGACTCTAGAGCATCAATCGAGGATGGATTCCAGGGAAGCCCGCCTCGCATTCCAATTGTCTCCTAGCAACAAGACAGTGGAGATCGGATGGCTCTGCGGGAGCAACCTGGTTGGCTTAGTTGATATGGACTTTCCTGAGCATGGGGCCTAATGTGTGTTTGTGTCCATGAGGACTTTGGAATGGGGCGGTGGCACTGGGACTCTGAAGTATTCTCCTAAGATTTTGACATAGGTCCAATGCACAAGTTTCCTCGTGGAGACGAGATTTTTTCTGATGGGTGCCTCAGGAAACCCCCTATTCTGGTATTGGAATACAGGATTTTGAGGAGACATGCCTTTAATCCAAAGCAATGGATCTGATTAAGGCCTAGGGTCCTGTCTGGTACCATATCCTTCTCTGGGGACATCCATCTATGGTATGAGTGGAGGTAGATGCTCAGCTGGTGTCAGACCGCCCTTGTTTGTCCACAGAGACCTACATATTGGGATGACCTCGGGGACTTTGGAGGGTTCTCCTAATTTGTACAATTTTGGACAATGGAATGGGCAGTATTCCCATGCATGGTGTAGGCACAGTCGTAATGTGTGGTTCCAGGGGCCCCAGCCTGGAGGGTGTGTGGCCCAGGACTTTGAGGACAGAAGTCTGAAAACACAAACTCAGCTTGGGTTTGGGGACGTATGTATGGCAGGACCAATCTATAACCATGAGAAGAAATCTTCAGGATATGAAGAAAGAGCGAGTCTGAGGCGCTTGCTCAGGCTTTGGTCTCTGGATTTTGTGTCAACGATGGCCGTGGAATGAGGGGAGGCCTAATGGGCCATGGACGAATCTTCCTCTCTGTGATTTGGCCCGACCCAATTGTTTTTTGTCAATCTGTGGGATGGGAGGTCTCCTTTCATGTTTGTAACCTCAGGTGTCCCACCAAAAGAGGAATTTCAAAGCAGAGCCCTGGGGAAGAGTGAAGGGACAACCCAAACTATGGTTAAAATTTGGGTCCTAGGGGCATGTCAGGCCCCATATGCTGTCTCTTCACCAGCCACTGAGCGGCCTTACTTGAGGACTGGGCTCAGGCTGAGGGTCACAATGTGTGTTTGTGACCAATGTGGCTCGCGAGCATGGGCGGGGCCTCATGGGCCACACTGGTTTCATCTACACTGAACTTTGGACAACATGCCAATCAAAAAGTCTCTTGCCATGGTGAAGGAGTTCTGATTTCTGCATCATTTTCAACCCTGGGCAGTCGTAGGAGATAAGGTCTAGGTTCGAAAGCCTGAAAACCGCAGTTGGGAAGAGATGATGACCTAAGGCCATGGTGGGTCTGATGTGCTCAGTGTGCGGTTAGCTGCCTGGTTGTTGGTCAGGAGGTTCGGGCTCAGGTTGTGTCAGACAGTGCATTAGTGCCCAGTTTAGACTATATAATTTGGATACATTCGATTGCCGTGTAGTTTGATCCTTATTTGAGGTGCCCGGTGTGTTCCATAGGCAAGATATTTTTTTCTAGAGAGCAGGCAGCGTGCTGCATTGTGGGTCCGGAATTCCCAAACGTGAGGGCTTCTGGGCCAGTAGTGTGAGGACAGAAGTCTGAGACCACAAGCTAGACTTGGGCTTCAGGCGGAGGGCAAGGCAGGTACCCCATGCACATCTGAAACAATATCTCATGCATCTGAAGTCACGGCGAGGATCAGACGTTGGCTCAGGTTGTAGTTTCTGTGCATGACTTCCCCTTCATGAACGGAGAGGTATCTCAAGGCCATGGAGGTTTTCCCACGTTGGGGTTGTGGGATGCCCCCTTCAAGGATTCCTTCTGCGGGACAATTGAGACCTTTTGGGCAGCTCCAAAACATCCCATATGGAATGACTTCAAAGCACCGTTCGAGGATGGACTCCAGGGAAGCCCGCCTCGCATTCCAATTGTCTCCTAGCAACAAGATAGTGCAGATCGGATGGCTCTGCGGGAGCAACCTGGTTGGCTGAGTTGATATGGACTTTCCTGAGCATGGGGCCTAATGTGTGTTTGTGTCCATGAGGACCTTGGAATGGGGCGGTAGCACTGGGACTCTGAAGTATTCTCCTAAGATTTTGACATAGGTCCCAAGCACAAGTTTCCTCGTGGAGACGAGATTTTTTCTGATGGGTGTCTCAGGAAACCAACTATGCTGGTATTGGAATCCAGGATTTTGAGGAGACATGCCTTTAAACCAAAGCAATGGATCCGATTAAGGCCTAGGGTCCTGTCTGGTACCATATCCTTCTCTGGGGACATCCATCTATGGTATGAGTGGAGGTAGATGCTCAGCTGGTGTCAGCCCGCCCTTGTTTGTCCACCGAGACCTACATATTGGGATGACCTCGGGGACTTTGGAGGGTTCTCCTAATTTGTACAATTTTGGACAATGGAATGGGCAGTATTCCCATGCATGGGGTAGGCACAGTCCTAATGTGTGGCTCCAGGGACCCCAGCCTGGAGGATGTGTGGCCCAGGACTTTGAGGACAGAAGTCTGAAAACACAAACTCAGCTTGGGTTTTGGGGACGTAGGTATGGCAGGCCCAATCTACAAACCATGAGAAGAAATCTTCAGGATACGAAGAAAGAGCGAGTCTGAGGCGCTTGCTCAGGCTTTGGTCTCTGAATTTTGGGTCAACGATGGCCGTGTAATGAGGGGAGGCCTCATGGGCCATGGACGAATCTTCCTCTCTGTGGATTTGGCCCATTCCGAATTGTTTTTCGTCAATCTGTGGGATGGGAGGTCTCCTTTCACGTTTGTAACCTCAGATGTCCAAACCAAAGAGGAATTCCAAAGCAGAGCCCTGGGGAAGAGTGAAGGGACAACCCAAACTATGGTTAAAATTTGGGGCCTAGGGGCATGGCAGGCCCCATATGCTGTCTCTTCATCCAGCCACTGAGAGGCCTTACTTGAGGACTGGGCTCAGGCTGAGGGTCACAATGTGTGTTTGTGTCCAATGTGGCCCGTGAGCAGGGGCCGGGCCTCATGGGCCACACTGGTTTCAACTACACTGAACTTTGGACAACATGCCAATCACAAGGTCTCTTGCATGGTGAAGGACTTCTGATTTCTGCATCATTTTCAACGCTAGACAGTGGTTGGAGATAAGGTCTAGGTTCGGAAGCCTGAAAACCGCAGTTGGGAAGAGATGATGACCAAGGCCATGGAGGGTCTGATGTGCTCAGTGTGCGGTCAGCTGCCTGGATGTTGGTCAGGAGCTTCGGGCTCAGGTTGTGTCAGACAGTGCATTAGTGCCCAGGTAGACTATGTAATTTGGGTACAGTCGAGTGCCGTGTAGGTTGATCCTCATTTGAGGTGCCTGGGCCGCTCATTAGGGAAGATATTTTTTCTAGAGGGCAGGCAGAGTGCTGCATTGTGGGTCCGGAATTGCCAAACATGGGGCTTCTGGGCCAGTAATGTGAGGACAGAAGTCTGAGACCACAAGCTAGACTTGGGCTTCAGGCCGAGGGCAAGGAAGGTACCCCCTGCACATCTGAACCAATATCTCATTCATCTGATGTCACGGCATGGAAGACGTTGGCTCAGGTTGTAGTTTCTGTGCATGACTGCAACTTCATGAACGGAGAGGAATCTCAAGGCCATGGATGTATTCCCACGTTGGGAGCTGGATTCAAGGATTCCTTCTGCGGGACAATTGAGACCTGTTTGCCAGCTCCAAAACATCCCATAATCAATGACTCCAGAGCACCGTTCGAGGATGGATGCCAGGGTAGCCCGCCTCGCATTCCAATTGTCTCCTAGCAACAAGACAGTGGAGATCGGATGGCTCTGCGGGAGCAATCGGGGTGGCTGAGTTGAAATGGACTTTCCTGAGCATGGGGCCTAATGTGTGTTTGTGTCCATGAGGACTTTGGAATGGGGCACTGGCACCGGGACTCTGAAGTATTCTCCTAACATTTTGACATAGGTCCCATGCACAAGTTTCCTCATGGAGACGAGATGTTTTCTGATGGGTGCCTCAGGAAACCCCCTATGCTGGTATTGGAATCCAGGATTTTGAGGAGACATGCCTGTAACCAAAGCAATGGATCCGATTATGGCCTAGGGTCCTTTCTGGTTCCATCTCCTTCTCTGGGGACATCCATCTATGGTTTGAGTGGAGCTAGTTGCTCAGCTGTTGTCAGACCGCCCTTGTTTCTCCAAAGAGACCTACATATTGGGATGGCCTCGGGGACTTTGGAGGGATCTCCTAATTTGTACAATTTTGTACAATGGAATGGGCAGAATTCCCATGCATGAAGTAGGCACATTCCTAATGTGTGGCTCCAGGGGCCGCAGCCTGGAGGGAGTGTGGCCCAGGACTTTGAGGACAGAAGTCGGAAAAAACAGAATCAGCTTAGCTTTGGGGACGTAGGTATGGCAGTCCCAATCTACAAACCATGAGAAAAACTCTTCAGGATATGAAGAAAGAGCGAGTCTGAGGCGCTTGCTCAGGCTTTGGTCTCTGAATTTTGTGTCAACGATGGCCCTGTAATGTGGGGAAGCCTCATGGGCCATGGACGAAACTTCCTCTCTTGGGATTTGGCCCGGTCCCAATTGTTTTTCGTCAATCTGTGGGATGGGAGGTCTCCTTTCAGGTTAGAAACCTCAGGTGTCCCAACCAAAGAGGAATTCCAAAGCAGAGACCAGGGGAAGAATGAAGGGACAACCCAAACTATGGTTAAAATTTGGGGCCTAGGGTCATGGCAGGCCCCATATGCTATCTCTTCATCCAGCCCCTGAGAGGCCTTACTTGAGGACTGGGCTCAGGCTGAGGGTCACAATGTATGTTTGTGACCAATGTGGCTCACGAGCATGGGCGGGGCCTCATGGGCCACACTGTTTTCAACTACACTGAACTTTGGACAACATGCCAATCACAAGGTCTCTTGCCATGGGGAAGGAGTTCTGATTTATGCATCATTTTCAACCATGGGCAGTGGTTGGAGATAAGGTGTAGGTTCGGAAGCCTGAAAAGCGCAGTTGGGAAGAGATGATGACCTCAGGCCATGGTGGGTCTGATGTGCTCAGTGTGCGGTCAGCTGCCTGGTTGTTGGTCAGGAGTTTCGGGCTCAGGTTGTGTCAGACAGTGCATTAGTGCCCAGGTTAGACTATATAATTTGGATACATTCGATTGCCGTGTAGGTTGATCCTTATTTGAGGTGCCGGGCAGTTCCTTAGGCAACATATTTTTTCTAGAGAGCAGGCAGAGTGCTGCATTGTGGGTCCGGAATTGCCAAACGTGTGGGCTGCTGGGCCAGTAGTGTGAGGACAGAAGTCTGAGAACACAAGCTAGACTTGGGCTTCAGGCCGAGGGCAAGGCAGGTACCCCATGCACATCAGAACCAATATCTCATGCATCTGAAGTTACGGCGAGGATCAGACGTTGGCTCAGGTTGTAGTTTCTGTGCATGACTGCCCCTTCATGAACGGAGAGGAATCTCAAGGCCATGGAGGTTTTCCCACGTTGGGAGTTGTGGGATGCCCCCTTCACGGATTCCTTCTGCGGGACAATTGAGACATGTTGGGCAGCTCCAAAACATCACATATGGAATGAATCCAGGGCACCGTTTGAGGATGGATTCCAGGGAAGCCCGCCTCGCATTCTAATTGTCTCCTAGCAACAAGACAGTTAAGATTGGATGGCTCTGCGGAAGCAACCTGGTTGGCTGAGTTAATATGGACTTTCCTGAGCATGGGGCCTAATGTGTGTTTGTGTCCATGAGGACCTTGGAATGGGGCGGTGGCACTGGGACTCTGAAGTATTCTCCTAAGATTTTGACATAGGTCCTATGCACAAGTTTCTTCGTGGAGACGAGATGTTTTCTGATGGGTGCCTCAGGAAACCCCCTATGCTGGTATTGGAACCAGGATTTTGAGGAGACATGCCTTTAAACCAAAGCAATGGATCCGATTATGGCCTAGGGTCCTGTCTGGTTACATCACCTTCTCTGGGGACATCCATCTATGGTATGAGTTTAGGTAGATGCTTAGCTGTTGTCAGACCGCCCTTGTTTGTCCACAGAGACCTACATATTGGGATGGCCTCGGGGACTTTGGAGGGTTCTCCTAATTTGTACAATTTTGGACAATGGAATGGGCAGAATTACCATGCATGGGTTAGTCACAGTCCTAATGTGTGGCTCCAGGGGCCCTAGCCTGGAGGGTGTGTGGCCCAGGACATTGAGGACAGAAGTCTGAAAACACAAACTCAGCTTAGGTTTGGGGACGTACGTATTGCAGTCCCGATCTACAAACCATGAGAAGAACTCTTCAGGATTAAATACAGAGCGAGACTGAGGCGCTTGCTCAGGCTTTGGTCTCTGGATTTTGTGTCAACAATGGCTGTGGAATGTTGGGAAGCCTCATGGGCCATGGACATATATTCCTCTCGGTGGATTTGGCACCTTCCCAATTGTTTTTCGTCAATCTGTGGGATGGGAGGTCTCCTTTCAGGTTTGTGACCTCAGGTTCCCAACCAAAGAGGAATTCCAAAGCAGAGCCCTGGGGAAGAGTGAAGGGACAACCCAAACTATTTTTAAAATTTGGGGCCTAGGGGCATGTCAGTCCCCATATGCTGTCTCTTCACCAGCCACTGAGAGGCCTTACTTGAGGACTGGTCTCAGGCTGAGGGTCACAATGTGTGTTTGTGACCAATGTGGCCCGTGAGCAGGGGCCGGGCCTCATGGGCCACACTGGTTTCAACTACACTGAACTTTGGACAACATGCCAATCACAAGGTCTCTTGCCATGTTGAAGGAGTTCTGATTTCTGCATCATTTTCTACCCTGGGCAGTGGTTGGAGATAAGGTCCAGGTTTGGAAGCCTGAAAACCGCAGTTGGGAAGAGATGATGACCAAGGCCATGGTGGGTGTGATGTGCTCAGTGTGCGGTCAGCTGCCTGGTTGTTGGTCAGGAGGTTCGGGCTCAGGTTGTGTCAGACAGTGCATTAATGCCCAGGTTAGACTATGTAATTTGGGTACAGTCGAGTGCCTTGAAGGTTGATCCTCATTTGAGGTGCCCGGGCAGCTCATTATGCAAGATATTTTTTCTAGAGGGCAGGCAGAGTGCTGCATTGTTGGTCTGGAATTGCCAAACGTGAGGGCTTCTGGGCCAGTAATGTGAGGACAGAAGTCTGAGACCACAAGCTAGACTTGGGCTTCAGGCCGAGGGCAAGGCAGATACCCCCTGCACATCTGAACCAATACCTCATGCATCTGAAGTCACGGCGAGGATCAGACGTTGGCTCAGATTGGAGTTTCTGTGCATGACTGCCACTTCATGAACGGAGCGGAATCTAAAGGCCATGGAGTTTTTCCCACGTTGGGAGTTGTGGGATGCCCCCTTCAAGGATTCCTTCTGCGGGACAATTGAGACCTTTTGGGCAGCTCCAAAACATCCCATATGGAATGACTCCAGAGCACCGTTCGAGGATGGATTCCAGGGAAGCCCGCCTCGCATTCCAATTGTCTCCTAGCAACAAGACAGTGGAGATCGGATGGCTCTGCGGGAGCAACCGGGGTGGCTGAGTTGAAATGGACGTTCCCGAGAATGGGGCCTAATATGTGTTTGTGTCCATGAGGACTTTGGAATGGGGCAGTGGCACCGGGACTGTGAAGTATTCTCCTAAGATTTTGACATAGGTCCCATGCACAAGTTTCCTCATGGAGACGAGATGTTTTCTGATGGGTGCCTCAGGAAACCTCCTATGCTGGTATTGGACTCCAGGATTTTGAGGAGACATGCCTGTAACCAAAGCAATGGATCCGATTATGGCCTAGGGTCCTGTCTTGTACCATATCCTTCTCTGGGGACATCCATCTATGGTATGAGTGGAGGTAGATGCTCAGCTGGTGTCAGACTGCCCTTGTTTGTCCACAAAGACCTACATATTGGGATGGCCTCGGGGACTTTGGAGGTTTCTCCTAATTTGTACAATTTTGGACAATGGAATGGACAGAATTCAGATGCATGGGGTAGGCACAGTCCTAATGTGTGGCTCCAGTGGCCCCAGCCTGGAGGGTGTGTGGCCCAGGACTTTGAGGACAGAAGTCGGAAAACACAAACTCAGCTTAGGTTGGGGACGTAGGTATGACAGGCCCAATCTACAAACCATGAGAAGAAATCTTCAGGATACGAAGAAAGAGCGAATCTGAGGCGCTTGCTCAGGCTTTGGTCTCTGGATTTTGTGTCAACGATGGCCGTGGAATGAGGGGAGGCCTCATGGGCCATGGACGAATCTTCCTCTCTGTGGATTTGGCCCGGTCCCAATTGTTTTTCGTCAATCTGTGGGATGGGAGGTCTCCTTTCATGTTTGTAACCTCAGGTGTCCCAACCAAAGAGGAATTCCAAAGCAGAGACCTGGGGAAGAATGAAGGGACAACCTAAACTATGGTTAAAATTTGGGGCCTAGGGGCATGTCAGGCCCCATATGCTGTCTCTTCACCAGCCACTGAGAGGCCTTACTTGAGGACCTGTCTCAGGCTGAGGGTCACAATGTGTGTTTGTGACCAATGTGGCCCGTGAGCAGGGGCCGGGCCTCATGGGCCACACTGGTTTCAACTACACTGAACTTTGGACAACATGCCAATCACAAGGTCTCTTGCCATGTTGAAGGAGTTCTGATTTCTTCATCATTTTCAACCCTGGGCAGTGGTTGGAGATAAGGTCCAGGTTTGGAAGCCTGAAAACCGCAGTTGGGAAGACATGATGACCAAGGCCATGGTGGGTCTGATGTGCTCAGTGTGCGATCAGCTGCCTGGTTGTTGGTCAGGAGGTTCGGGCTCAGGTTGTGTCAGGCAGTGCATTAATGCCCAGGTTAGACTATGTAATTTGGGTACAGTCGAGTGCCTTGAAGGTTGATCCTCATTTGAGGTGCCCGGGCAGCTCATTAGGCAAGATATTTTTTCTAGAGGGCAGGCAGAGTGCTGCATAGTGGGTCTGGAATTGCCAAACGTGAGGGCTTCTGGGCCATTAATGTGAGGACAGAAGTCTGAGACCACAAGCTAGACTTGGGCTTCAGGCCGAGGGCAAGGCAGATACCCCCTGCACATCTGAACCAATATCTCATGCATCTGAAGTCACGGCGAGGATCAGACGTTGGCTCAGATTGGAGTCTCTGTGCATGACTGCCCCTTCATGAACGGAGCGGAATCTAAAGTCCATGGAGTTTTTCCCACGTTGGGTGTTGTGGGATGCCCCCTTCAAGGATTCCTTCTGCGGGACAGTTGAGACCTGTTGGGCAGCTCCAAAATATATCATATGGAATGACTCCAGAGCACCGTTCGAGGATGGATGCCAGGGAAGCCCGCCTCGCATTCCAATTGTCTCCTAGCAACAAGACAGTGGAGCTCGGATGGCTCTGCGGGAGCAACCGGGGTGGCTGAGTTGAAATGGACGTTCCCGAGAATGGGGCCTAATATGTGTTTGTGTCCATGAGGACCTTGGAATGGGGCGGTGGAACTGGGACTCTGAAGTATTCTCCTAAGATTTTGACATAGGTCCCATGCACAAGTTTCCTCGTGGAGACGAGATTTTTTCTGATGGGTGCCTCAGTTAACCCCCTATGCTGGTATTAGTATCCAGTATTTTGAGGAGACATGCCTGTAAAACAAAGCAATGGATGCGATTATGGCCTAGGGTCCTGACTGGTTCCATCTCCTTCACTGGGGAATTCCATCTATGGTATGAGTTGAGGTAGATGCTCAGCTGGTGTCAGACTGCCCTTGTTTGTCCACAGAGACCTACATATTGGGATGGCCTCGGGGACTTTGGAGGGTTCTCCTAATTTGTACAATTTTGGAAAATGAAATGGGCAGTTTCCCATGCATGGGGTAGGTCCAGTCCTAATGTGTGCCTCCAGGGGCCCCATCCTGGAGGGTGTGTGGCCCAGAACTTTGAGGACAGAAGTCTGAAAACACAAACTCAGCCTAGGTTAGGGCATGTAGGTATGGCAGGCCCAATCTACAAACCATGAGGAGAACTCTTCAGGATATGAAGAAAGAGCGAGTCTGAGGCGCTTGCTCAGGCTTTGGTCTCTGGATTTTGAGTCAACGATATCCGTGGAATGTGGGGAGACCTCATGGGTCATGGACGAATCTTCCTCTCTGTGGATTTGTCCCGGTCCCAATTGTTTTTCGTCAATCTGTGGGATGGGAGGTCTCCTTTCAGGTTTGTAACCTCAGGTGTCCCAACCAAAGAGGAATTCCAAAGCAGAGACCTGGGGAAGAGTGAAGGGACATCCCAATCAGTGGTTAAAATTTGGGGCCTAGAGGCATGTCCGGCCCCATATGCTGTATTTTCAGCAGCCACTGAGAGGCCTTACTTGAGGACTGGGCTCAGGCTGAGGGTCAAATGTGTGTTTGTGAACAATGTGGCTCGCGAGCAGAGGCGGGGCCTCATGGGTCACACTGGTTTCATCTACACTGAACTTTGGACAACATGCCAATCACAAGGTCTCTTGCCATGGTGAAGGAGTTCTGATTTCTGCATCATTTTCAACCCTGGGCAGTCGTTGGAGATAAGGTCTAGGTTCGGAAGCCTGAAAACTGCAGTTGGGAAGAGATGATGACCTAAGGCCATGGTGGGTCTGATGTGCTCAGTGTGCGGTCAGCTGCCTGGTTGTTGGTCAGCAGGTTCGGGCTCAGGTTGTGTCAGACAGTGCATTATTGCCCAGGTTAGACTATGTAATTTGGGTACAGTCGAGTGTCGTGTAGGTTAATCCTCATTTGAGGTGCCTGGGCAGCTCATTAGGCAAGATATTTTTTCTAGAGAGCAGGCAGAGTGCTGCATTGTGGTTCCGGAATTGCCAAACGAGAGGGCTTCTGGGCCAGTAGTGTGAGGACAGAAGTCTGAGAACACAAGTTAAACTTGGGCTTCAGGCCGAGGGCAAGGCAGGTACCCCCTGCACATCTGAACCAATATCTCATGCATCTGAAGTCACGGCGAGGATCAGACATTGGCTCAGGTTGTAGTTTCGGTGCATGACTGCCCCTTCATGAACGGAGAGGAATCTCAAGGCCATGGAGGTTTTCCCACGTTGGGAGTTGTGGGACACCCCCTTCAAGGATTCCTTCTGCGGCACAATTGAGATCTGTTGGGCAGCTCCAAAACATCCCATATGGAATGACTCCAGAGCACCGTTCAAGGATGGATTCCAGGGAAGCCCGCCTCGCATTCCAATTGTCTCCTATCAACAAGACAGTGGTAATCGGATGGCTCTGCGGGGGCAACCTGGTTGGCTGAGTTGATATGGACTTTCCTGTGCATGGGGCCTAATGTGTGTTTGTGTCCATGAGGACCTTGGAATGGGGCGGTGGCACTGGGACTGTGAAGTATTCTCCTAAGATTTTGACATAGGTCCCAAGCACAAGTTTCCTCGTGGAGACGAGATTTTTTCTGATGGGTGCCTCAGGAAACCCCCTATGCTGGTATTGGAGTCCAGGATTTTGAGGAGACATGCCTTTAAACCAAAGCAATGGATCCGATTAAGGCCTAGGGTCCTGTCTGGTACCATATCCTTCTCTGGGGACATCCATCTATGGTATGAGTGGAGGTAGATCCTCAGCAGGTGTCAGACCGCCCTTGTTTGTCCACAGAGACCTACATATTGGGATGACCTCGGGGTCTTTGGAGGGTTCTCCTAATTTGTACAATTTTGGACAATGTAATGGGCAGTATTCCCATGCATGGGGTAGGTCCAGTCCTAATGTGTGCCTCCAGGGGCCCCATCCTGGAGGGTGTGTGGCCCAGGACTTTGAGGACAGAAATCTGAAAACACAAACTCAGCTTAGGTTTGGGGACGTAGGTATGGCAGGCCCAATCTACAAACCATGAGAAGAAATCTTCAGGATACGAAGAAAGAGCGAGTCTGAGGCGCTTGCTCAGGCTTTGGTCTCTGGATTTTGTGTCAACGATGGCCGTGGAATGAGGGGAGGCCTCATGGGCCATGGACATATATTCCTCTCGGTGGATTTGGCACCTTCCCAATTGTTTTTCGTCAATCTGTGGGATGGGAGGTCTCCTTTCATTTTTGTAACCTCAGGTGTCCCAACCAAAGAGGATTTCCAAAGCAGAGCCCTGGGGAAGAGTGAAGGGACAACCCAATCTATGGTGAAAATTTGGGGCCTAGGGGCATGTCAGGCCCCATATGCTGTCTCCTCACCAGCCACTGAGAGGCCTTACTTGAGGACTGGTCTCAGGCTGAGGGTCACAATGTGTGTTTGTGACCAATGTGGCCCGTGAGCAGGGGCCGGGCCTCATGGGCCACACTGGTTTCAACTACACTGAACTTTGGACAACATGCCAATCACAAGGTCTCTTGCCATGTTGAAGGAGTTCTGATTTCTGCATCATTTTCAACCCTGGGCAGTGTTTGGAGATAAGGTCCAGGTTTGGAAGCCTGAAAACCGCGTTTGGGAAGAGATGATGACCAAGGCCATGGTGGGTCTGATGTGCTCAGTGTGCGGTCAGCTGCCTGGTTGTTGGTCAGGAGGTTCGGGCTCAGGTTGTGTCAGACAGTGCATTAATGCCCAGGTTAGACTATGTAATTTGGGTACAGTCGAGTGCCTTGAAGGTTGATCCTCATTTGAGGTGCCCGGGCAGCTCATTAGGCAAGATATTTTTTCTAGAGGGCAGACAGAGTGCTGCATTGTGGGTCTGGAATTGCCAAACGTGAGGGCTTCTGGGCCAGTAATGTGAGGACAGAAGTCTGAGACCACAAGCTAGACTTGGGCTTCCGGCCGAGGGCAAGGCAGATACCCCCTGCACATCTGAACCAAGATCTCATGCATCTGAAGTCATGGCGAGGATCAGACGTTGGCTCAGATTGGAGTTTCTGTGCATGACTGCCCCTTCATGAACGGAGCGGAATCTAAAGGCCATGGAGTTTTTCCCACGTTGGGAGTTGTGGGATGCCCCCTTCAAGGATTCCTTCTGCGGGACAATTGAGACCTGTTGGGCAGCTCCAAAACATCCCATATGGAATGACTCCAGAGCACCGTTCGAGGATGGATTCCAGGGAAGCCCGCCTCGCATTCCAATTGTCTCCTAGCAACAAGACAGTGGAGCTCGGATGGCTCTGCGGGAGCAACCGGAGTGGCTGAGTTGAAATGGACGTTCCCGAGAATGGGGCCTAATATGTGTTTGTGTCCATGAGGACCTTGGAATGGGGCGGTGGCACTGGGACTCTGAAGTATTCTCCTAAGATTTTGACATAGGTCCCATGCACATGTTTCCTCGTGGAGACGAGATTTTTTCTGATGGGTGCCTCATGAAACCCCCTATGCTGGTATTAGTATCCAGGATTTTGAGGAGACATGCCTGTAAACCAAAGCAATGGATCCGATTATGGCCTAGGGTCCTGACTGGTTCCATCTCCTTCACTGGGGACATCCATCTATGGTATGAGTGGAGGTAGATGCTCAGCTGTTGTCAGACTGCCCCTGTTTGTCCACAAAGACCTACATATTGGGATGGCCTCGGGGACTTTGGAGGTTCTCCTAATTTGTACAATTTTGGACAATGGAATGGACAGAATTCAGATGCATGGGGTAGGCACAGTCCTAATGTGTGTCTCCAGTGGCCCCAGCCTGGAGGGTGTGTGGCCCAGGACTTTGAGGACAGAAGTCGGAAAACACAAACTCAGCTTAGGTTGGGGACGTAGGTATGACAGGCCCAATCTACAAACCATGAGGAGAAATCTTCAGGATACGAAGAAAGAGCGAGTCAGAGGCGCTTGCTCAGGCTTTGGTCTCTGGATTTTGTGTCAACGATGGCCGTGGAATGAGGGGAGGCCTCATGGGCCATGGACGAATCTTCCTCTCTGTGGATTTGGCCCGGTCCCAATTGTTTTTCTTCAATCTGTGGGATGGGAGGTCTCCTTTCAGGTTTGTAACCTCAGGTGTCCCAACCAAAGAGGAATTCCAAAGCAGAGCCCTGGGGAAGAGTGAAGGGACAACCTAAACTATGGTTAAAATTTGGGGCCTAGGGGCATGTCAGGCCCCATATGCTGTCTTTTCACCAGCCACTGAGAGGCCTTACTTGAGGACTGGGCTCAGGCTGAAGGTCACAATGTGTGTTTGTGTCCAATGTGGCCCGTGAGCAGGGGCCGGGCCTCATGGGCCACACTGGTTTCAACTACACTGAACTTTGGACAACATGCCAATCACAAGGTCTCTTGCCATGTTGAAGGAGTTCTGATTTCTTCATCATTTTCAACCCTGGGCAGTGGTTGGAGATAAGGTCCAGGTTTGGAAGCCTGAAAACCGCAGTTGGGAAGACATGATGACCAAGGCCATGGTGGGTCTGATGTGCTCAGTGTGCGATCAGCTGCCTGGTTGTTGGTCAGGAGGTTCGGGCTCAGGTTGTGTCAGGCAGTGCTTTAATGCCCAGGTTAGACTATGTAATTTGGGTACAGTCGAGTGCCTTGAAGGTTGATACTCATTTGAGGTGCCCGGGCAGCTCATTAGGCAAGATATTTTTTCTAGAGGGCAGGCAGAGTGCTGCATAGTGGGTCTGGAATTGCCAAACTTGAGGGCTTCTGGGCCATTAATGTGAGGACAGAAGTCTGAGACCACAAGCTAGACTTGGGCTTCAGGCCGAGGGCAAGGCAGATACCCCCTGCACATCTGAACCAATATCTCATGCATCTGAAATCACGGCGAGGTTCAGACGTTGGCTCAGATTGGAGTCTCTGTGCATGACTGCCCCTTCATGAACGGAGCGGAATCTAAAGGCCATGGAGTTTTTCCCACGTTGGGTGTTGTGGGATGCCCCCTTCAAGGATTCCTTCTGCGGGACAGTTGAGACCTGTTGGGCAGCTCCAAAACATCCCATATGGAATGACTCCAGAGCACCGTTCGAGGATGGATTCCAGGGAAGCCCGCCTCGCATTCCAATTGTCTCCTAGCAACAAGACAGTGGAGCTCGGATGGCTCTGCGGGAGCAACCGGGGTGGCTGAGTTGAAATGGACGTTCCCGAGAATGGGGCCTAATATGTGTTTGTGTCCATGAGGACCTTGGAATGGGGCGGTGGAACTGGGACTCTGAAGTATTCTCCTAAGATTTTGACATAGGTCCCATGCACAAGTTTCCTCGTGGAGACGAGATTTTTTCTGATGGGTGCCTCAGTTAACCCCCTATGCTGGTATTAGTATCCAGGATTTTGAGGAGACATGCCTGTAAAACAAAGCAATGGATGCGATTATGGCCTAGGGTCCTGACTGGTTCCATCTCCTTCACTGGGGAATTCCATCTATGGTATGAGTTGAGGTAGATGCTCAGCTGGTGTCAGACTGCCCTTGTTTGTCCACAGAGACCTACATATTGGGATGGCCTCGGGGACTTTGGAGGGTTCTCCTAATTTGTACAATTTTGGAAAATGAAATGGGCAGTTTCCCATGCATGGGGTAGGTCCAGTCCTAATGTGTGCCTCCAGGGGCCCCATCCTGGAGGGTGTGTGGCCCAGAACTTTGAGGACAGAAGTCTGAAAACACAAACTCAGCCTAGGTTAGGGCATGTAGGTATGGCAGGCCCAATCTACAAACCATGAGGAGAACTCTTCAGGATATGAAGAAAGAGCGAGTCTGAGGCGCTTGCTCAGGCTTTGGTCTCTGGATTTTGAGTCAACGATATCCGTGGAATGTGGGGAGACCTCATGGGTCATGGACGAATCTTCCTCTCTGTGGATTTGTCCCGGTCCCAATTGTTTTTCGTCAATCTGTGGGATGGGAGGTCTCCTTTCAGGTTTGTAACCTCAGGTGTCCCAACCAAAGAGGAATTCCAAAGCAGAGACCTGGGGAAGAGTGAAGGGACATCCCAATCAGTGGTTAAAATTTGGGGCCTAGAGGCATGTCCGGCCCCATATGCTGTATTTTCACCAGCCACTGAGAGGCCTTACTTGAGGACTGGGCTCAGGCTGAGGGTCAAATGTGTGTTTGTGAACAATGTGGCTCGCGAGCAGAGGCGGGGCCTCATGGGTCACACTGGTTTCATCTACACTGAACTTTGGACAACATGCCAATCACAAGGTCTCTTGCCATGGTGAAGGAGTTCTGATTTCTGCATCATTTTCAACCCTGGGCAGTCGTTGGAGATAAGGTCTAGGTTCGGAAGCCTGAAAACTGCAGTTTGGAAGAGATGATGACCTAAGGCCATGGTGGGTCTGATGTGCTCAGTGTGCGGTCAGCTGCCTGGTTGTTGGTCAGCAGGTTCGGGCTCAGGTTGTGTCAGACAGTGCATTATTGCCCAGGTTAGACTATGTAATTTGGGTACAGTCGAGTGTCGTGTAGGTTAATCCTCATTTGAGGTGCCTGGGCAGCTCATTAGGCAAGATATTTTTTCTAGAGAGCAGGCAGAGTGCTGCATTGTGGTTCCGGAATTGCCAAACGAGAGGGCTTCTGGGCCAGTAGTGTGAGGACAGAAGTCTGAGAACACAAGTTAAACTTGGGCTTCAGGCCGAGGGCAAGGCAGGTACCCCCTGCACATCTGAACCAATATCTCATGCATCTGAAGTCACGGCGAGGATCAGACATTGGCTCAGGTTGTAGTTTCGGTGCATGACTGCCCCTTCATGAACGGAGAGGAATCTCAAGGCCATGGAGGTTTTCCCACGTTGGGAGTTGTGGGACACCCCCTTCAAGGATTCCTTCTGCGGCACAATTGAGATCTGTTGGGCAGCTCCAAAACATCCCATATGGAATGACTCCAGAGCACCGTTCAAGGATGGATTCCAGGGAAGCCCGCCTCGCATTCCAATTGTCTCCTATCAACAAGACAGTGGTAATCGGATGGCTCTGCGGGGGCAACCTGGTTGGCTGAGTTGATATGGACTTTCCTGTGCATGGGGCCTAATGTGTGTTTGTGTCCATGAGGACCTTGGAATGGGGCGGTGGCACTGGGACTGTGAAGTATTCTCCTAAGATTTTGACATAGGTCCCAAGCACAAGTTTCCTCGTGGAGACGAGATTTTTTCTGATGGGTGCCTCAGGAAACCCCCTATGCTGGTATTGGAGTCCAGGATTTTGAGGAGACATGCCTTTAAACCAAAGCAATGGATCCGATTAAGGCCTAGGGTCCTGTCTGGTACCATATCCTTCTCTGGGGACATCCATCTATGGTATGAGTGGAGGTAGATCCTCAGCAGGTGTCAGACCGCCCTTGTTTGTCCACAGAGACCTACATATTGGGATGACCTCGGGGTCTTTGGAGGGTTCTCCTAATTTGTACAATTTTGGACAATGTAATGGGCAGTATTCCCATGCATGGGGTAGGTCCAGTCCTAATGTGTGCCTCCAGGGGCCCCATCCTGGAGGGTGTGTGGCCCAGGACTTTGAGGACAGAAATCTGAAAACACAAACTCAGCTTAGGTTTGGGGACGTAGGTATGGCAGGCCCAATCTACAAACCATGAGAAGAAATCTTCAGGATACGAAGAAAGAGCGAGTCTGAGGCGCTTGCTCAGGCTTTGGTCTCTGGATTTTGTGTCAACGATGGCCGTGGAATGAGGGGAGGCCTCATGGGCCATGGACATATATTCCTCTCGGTGGATTTGGCACCTTCCCAATTGTTTTTCGTCAATCTGTGGGATGGGAGGTCTCCTTTCATTTTTGTAACCTCAGGTGTCCCAACCAAAGAGGATTTCCAAAGCAGAGCCCTGGGGAAGAGTGAAGGGACAACCCAATCTATGGTTAAAATTTGGGGCCTAGGGGCATGTCAGGCCCCATATGCTGTCTCCTCACCAGCCACTGAGAGGCCTTACTTGAGGACTGGTCTCAGGCTGAGGGTCACAATGTGTGTTTGTGACCAATGTGGCCCGTGAGCAGGGGCCGGGCCTCATGGGCCACACTGGTTTCAACTACACTGAACTTTGGACAACATGCCAATCACAAGGTCTCTTGCCATGTTGAAGGAGTTCTGATTTCTGCATCATTTTCAACCCTGGGCAGTGTTTGGAGATAAGGTCCAGGTTTGGAAGCCTGAAAACCGCGTTTGGGAAGAGATGATGACCAAGGCCATGGTGGGTCTGATGTGCTCAGTGTGCGGTCAGCTGCCTGGTTGTTGGTCAGGAGGTTCGGGCTCAGGTTGTGTCAGACAGTGCATTAATGCCCAGGTTAGACTATGTAATTTGGGTACAGTCGAGTGCCTTGAAGGTTGATCCTCATTTGAGGTGCCCGGGCAGCTCATTAGGCAAGATATTTTTTCTAGAGGGCAGACAGAGTGCTGCATTGTGGGTCTGGAATTGCCAAACGTGAGGGCTTCTGGGCCAGTAATGTGAGGACAGAAGTCTGAGACCACAAGCTAGACTTGGGCTTCCGGCCGAGGGCAAGGCAGATACCCCCTGCACATCTGAACCAAGATCTCATGCATCTGAAGTCATGGCGAGGATCAGACGTTGGCTCAGATTGGAGTTTCTGTGCATGACTGCCCCTTCATGAACGGAGCGGAATCTAAAGGCCATGGAGTTTTTCCCACGTTGGGAGTTGTGGGATGCCCCCTTCAAGGATTCCTTCTGCGGGACAATTGAGACCTGTTGGGCAGCTCCAAAACATCCCATATGGAATGACTCCAGAGCACCGTTCGAGGATGGATTCCAGGGAAGCCCGCCTCGCATTCCAATTGTCTCCTAGCAACAAGACAGTGGAGCTCGGATGGCTCTGCGGGAGCAACCGGAGTGGCTGAGTTGAAATGGACGTTCCCGAGAATGGGGCCTAATATGTGTTTGTGTCCATGAGGACCTTGGAATGGGGCGGTGGCACTGGGACTCTGAAGTATTCTCCTAAGATTTTGACATAGGTCCCATGCACATGTTTCCTCGTGGAGACGAGATTTTTTCTGATGGGTGCCTCATGAAACCCCCTATGCTGGTATTAGTATCCAGGATTTTGAGGAGACATGCCTGTAAACCAAAGCAATGGATCCGATTATGGCCTAGGGTCCTGACTGGTTCCATCTCCTTCACTGGGGACATCCATCTATGGTATGAGTGGAGGTAGATGCTCAGCTGTTGTCAGACTGCCCCTGTTTGTCCACAAAGACCTACATATTGGGATGGCCTCGGGGACTTTGGAGGTTCTCCTAATTTGTACAATTTTGGACAATGGAATGGACAGAATTCAGATGCATGGGGTAGGCACAGTCCTAATGTGTGTCTCCAGTGGCCCCAGCCTGGAGGGTGTGTGGCCCAGGACTTTGAGGACAGAAGTCGGAAAACACAAACTCAGCTTAGGTTGGGGACGTAGGTATGACAGGCCCAATCTACAAACCATGAGGAGAAATCTTCAGGATACGAAGAAAGAGCGAGTCAGAGGCGCTTGCTCAGGCTTTGGTCTCTGGATTTTGTGTCAACGATGGCCGTGGAATGAGGGGAGGCCTCATGGGCCATGGACGAATCTTCCTCTCTGTGGATTTGGCCCGGTCCCAATTGTTTTTCTTCAATCTGTGGGATGGGAGGTCTCCTTTCAGGTTTGTAACCTCAGGTGTCCCAACCAAAGAGGAATTCCAAAGCAGAGCCCTGGGGAAGAGTGAAGGGACAACCTAAACTATGGTTAAAATTTGGGGCCTAGGGGCATGTCAGGCCCCATATGCTGTCTTTTCACCAACCACTGAGAGGCCTTACTTGAGGACTGGGCTCAGGCTGAAGGTCACAATGTGTGTTTGTGTCCAATGTGGCCCGTGAGCAGGGGCCGGGCCTCATGGGCCACACTGGTTTCAACTACACTGAACTTTGGACAACATGCCAATCACAAGGTCTCTTGCCATGTTGAAGGAGTTCTGATTTCTTCATCATTTTCAACCCTGGGCAGTGGTTGGAGATAAGGTCCAGGTTTGGAAGCCTGAAAACCGCAGTTGGGAAGACATGATGACCAAGGCCATGGTGGGTCTGATGTGCTCAGTGTGCGATCAGCTGCCTGGTTGTTGGTCAGGAGGTTCGGGCTCAGGTTGTGTCAGGCAGTGCTTTAATGCCCAGGTTAGACTATGTAATTTGGGTACAGTCGAGTGCCTTGAAGGTTGATACTCATTTGAGGTGCCCGGGCAGCTCATTAGGCAAGATATTTTTTCTAGAGGGCAGGCAGAGTGCTGCATAGTGGGTCTGGAATTGCCAAACTTGAGGGCTTCTGGGCCATTAATGTGAGGACAGAAGTCTGAGACCACAAGCTAGACTTGGGCTTCAGGCCGAGGGCAAGGCAGATACCCCCTGCACATCTGAACCAATATCTCATGCATCTGAAATCACGGCGAGGTTCAGACGTTGGCTCAGATTGGAGTCTCTGTGCATGACTGCCCCTTCATGAACGGAGCGGAATCTAAAGGCCATGGAGTTTTTCCCACGTTGGGTGTTGTGGGATGCCCCCTTCAAGGATTCCTTCTGCGGGACAGTTGAGACCTGTTGGGCAGCTCCAAAACATCCCATATGGAATGACTCCAGAGCACCGTTCGAGGATGGATTCCAGGGAAGCCCGCCTCGCATTCCAATTGTCTCCTAGCAACAAGACAGTGGAGCTCGGATGGCTCTGCGGGAGCAACCGGGGTGGCTGAGTTGAAATGGACGTTCCCGAGAATGGGGCCTAATATGTGTTTGTGTCCATGAGGACCTTGGAATGGGGCGGTGGAACTGGGACTCTGAAGTATTCTCCTAAGATTTTGACATAGGTCCCATGCACAAGTTTCCTCGTGGAGACGAGATTTTTTCTGATGGGTGCCTCAGTTAACCCCCTATGCTGGTATTAGTATCCAGGATTTTGAGGAGACATGCCTGTAAAACAAAGCAATGGATGCGATTATGGCCTAGGGTCCTGACTGGTTCCATCTCCTTCACTGGGGAATTCCATCTATGGTATGAGTTGAGGTAGATGCTCAGCTGGTGTCAGACTGCCCTTGTTTGTCCACAGAGACCTACATATTGGGATGGCCTCGGGGACTTTGGAGGGTTCTCCTAATTTGTACAATTTTGGAAAATGAAATGGGCAGTTTCCCATGCATGGGGTAGGTCCAGTCCTAATGTGTGCCTCCAGGGGCCCCATCCTGGAGGGTGTGTGGCCCAGAACTTTGAGGACAGAAGTCTGAAAACACAAACTCAGCCTAGGTTAGGGCATGTAGGTATGGCAGGCCCAATCTACAAACCATGAGGAGAACTCTTCAGGATATGAAGAAAGAGCGAGTCTGAGGCGCTTGCTCAGGCTTTGGTCTCTGGATTTTGAGTCAACGATATCCGTGGAATGTGGGGAGACCTCATGGGTCATGGACGAATCTTCCTCTCTGTGGATTTGTCCCGGTCCCAATTGTTTTTCGTCAATCTGTGGGATGGGAGGTCTCCTTTCAGGTTTGTAACCTCAGGTGTCCCAACCAAAGAGGAATTCCAAAGCAGAGACCTGGGGAAGAGTGAAGGGACATCCCAATCAGTGGTTAAAATTTGGGGCCTAGAGGCATGTCCGGCCCCATATGCTGTATTTTCACCAGCCACTGAGAGGCCTTACTTGAGGACTGGGCTCAGGCTGAGGGTCAAATGTGTGTTTGTGAACAATGTGGCTCGCGAGCAGAGGCGGGGCCTCATGGGTCACACTGGTTTCATCTACACTGAACTTTGGACAACATGCCAATCACAAGGTCTCTTGCCATGGTGAAGGAGTTCTGATTTCTGCATCATTTTCAACCCTGGGCAGTCGTTGGAGATAAGGTCTAGGTTCGGAAGCCTGAAAACTGCAGTTTGGAAGAGATGATGACCTAAGGCCATGGTGGGTCTGATGTGCTCAGTGTGCGGTCAGCTGCCTGGTTGTTGGTCAGCAGGTTCGGGCTCAGGTTGTGTCAGACAGTGCATTATTGCCCAGGTTAGACTATGTAATTTGGGTACAGTCGAGTGTCGTGTAGGTTAATCCTCATTTGAGGTGCCTGGGCAGCTCATTAGGCAAGATATTTTTTCTAGAGAGCAGGCAGAGTGCTGCATTGTGGTTCCGGAATTGCCAAACGAGAGGGCTTCTGGGCCAGTAGTGTGAGGACAGAAGTCTGAGAACACAAGTTAAACTTGGGCTTCAGGCCGAGGGCAAGGCAGGTACCCCCTGCACATCTGAACCAATATCTCATGCATCTGAAGTCACGGCGAGGATCAGACATTGGCTCAGGTTGTAGTTTCGGTGCATGACTGCCCCTTCATGAACGGAGAGGAATCTCAAGGCCATGGAGGTTTTCCCACGTTGGGAGTTGTGGGACACCCCCTTCAAGGATTCCTTCTGCGGCACAATTGAGATCTGTTGGGCAGCTCCAAAACATCCCATATGGAATGACTCCAGAGCACCGTTCAAGGATGGATTCCAGGGAAGCCCGCCTCGCATTCCAATTGTCTCCTATCAACAAGACAGTGGTAATCGGATGGCTCTGCGGGGGCAACCTGGTTGGCTGAGTTGATATGGACTTTCCTGTGCATGGGGCCTAATGTGTGTTTGTGTCCATGAGGACCTTGGAATGGGGCGGTGGCACTGGGACTGTGAAGTATTCTCCTAAGATTTTGACATAGGTCCCAAGCACAAGTTTCCTCGTGGAGACGAGATTTTTTCTGATGGGTGCCTCAGGAAACCCCCTATGCTGGTATTGGAGTCCAGGATTTTGAGGAGACATGCCTTTAAACCAAAGCAATGGATCCGATTAAGGCCTAGGGTCCTGTCTGGTACCATATCCTTCTCTGGGGACATCCATCTATGGTATGAGTGGAGGTAGATCCTCAGCAGGTGTCAGACCGCCCTTGTTTGTCCACAGAGACCTACATATTGGGATGACCTCGGGGTCTTTGGAGGGTTCTCCTAATTTGTACAATTTTGGACAATGTAATGGGCAGTATTCCCATGCATGGGGTAGGTCCAGTCCTAATGTGTGCCTCCAGGGGCCCCATCCTGGAGGGTGTGTGGCCCAGGACTTTGAGGACAGAAATCTGAAAACACAAACTCAGCTTAGGTTTGGGGACGTAGGTATGGCAGGCCCAATCTACAAACCATGAGAAGAAATCTTCAGGATACGAAGAAAGAGCGAGTCTGAGGCGCTTGCTCAGGCTTTGGTCTCTGGATTTTGTGTCAACGATGGCCGTGGAATGAGGGGAGGCCTCATGGGCCATGGACATATATTCCTCTCGGTGGATTTGGCACCTTCCCAATTGTTTTTCGTCAATCTGTGGGATGGGAGGTCTCGTTTCATTTTTGTAACCTCAGGTGTCCCAACCAAAGAGGATTTCCAAAGCAGAGCCCTGGGGAAGAGTGAAGGGACAACCCAATCTATGGTGAAAATTTGGGGCCTAGGGGCATGTCAGGCCCCATATGCTGTCTCCTCACCAGCCACTGAGAGGCCTTACTTGAGGACTGGTCTCAGGCTGAGGGTCACAATGTGTGTTTGTGACCAATGTGGCCCGTGAGCAGGGGCCGGGCCTCATGGGCCACACTGGTTTCAACTACACTGAACTTTGGACAACATGCCAATCACAAGGTCTCTTGCCATGTTGAAGGAGTTCTGATTTCTGCATCATTTTCAACCCTGGGCAGTGTTTGGAGATAAGGTCCAGGTTTGGAAGCCTGAAAACCGCGTTTGGGAAGAGATGATGACCAAGGCCATGGTGGGTCTGATGTGCTCAGTGTGCGGTCAGCTGCCTGGTTGTTGGTCAGGAGGTTCGGGCTCAGGTTGTGTCAGACAGTGCATTAATGCCCAGGTTAGACTATGTAATTTGGGTACAGTCGAGTGCCTTGAAGGTTGATCCTCATTTGAGGTGCCCGGGCAGCTCATTAGGCAAGATATTTTTTCTAGAGGGCAGACAGAGTGCTGCATTGTGGGTCTGGAATTGCCAAACGTGAGGGCTTCTGGGCCAGTAATGTGAGGACAGAAGTCTGAGACCACAAGCTAGACTTGGGCTTCCGGCCGAGGGCAAGGCAGATACCCCCTGCACATCTGAACCAAGATCTCATGCATCTGAAGTCATGGCGAGGATCAGACGTTGGCTCAGATTGGAGTTTCTGTGCATGACTGCCCCTTCATGAACGGAGCGGAATCTAAAGGCCATGGAGTTTTTCCCACGTTGGGATTTGTGGGATGCCCCCTTCAAGGATTCCTTCTGCGGGACAATTGAGACCTGTTGGGCAGCTCCAAAACATCCCATATGGAATGACTCCAGAGCACCGTTCGAGGATGGATTCCAGGGAAGCCCGCCTCGCATTCCAATTGTCTCCTAGCAACAAGACAGTGGAGCTCGGATGGCTCTGCGGGAGCAACCGGAGTGGCTGAGTTGAAATGGACGTTCCCGAGAATGGGGCCTAATATGTGTTTGTGTCCATGAGGACCTTGGAATGGGGCGGTGGCACTGGGACTCTGAAGTATTCTCCTAAGATTTTGACATAGGTCCCATGCACATGTTTCCTCGTGGAGACGAGATTTTTTCTGATGGGTGCCTCATGAAACCCCCTATGCTGGTATTAGTATCCAGGATTTTGAGGAGACATGCCTGTAAACCAAAGCAATGGATCCGATTATGGCCTAGGGTCCTGACTGGTTCCATCTCCTTCACTGGGGACATCCATCTATGGTATGAGTGGAGGTAGATGCTCAGCTGTTGTCAGACTGCCCCTGTTTGTCCACAAAGACCTACATATTGGGATGGCCTCGGGGACTTTGGAGGTTCTCCTAATTTGTACAATTTTGGACAATGGAATGGACAGAATTCAGATGCATGGGGTAGGCACAGTCCTAATGTGTGTCTCCAGTGGCCCCAGCCTGGAGGGTGTGTGGCCCAGGACTTTGAGGACAGAAGTCGGAAAACACAAACTCAGCTTAGGTTGGGGACGTAGGTATGACAGGCCCAATCTACAAACCATGAGGAGAAATCTTCAGGATACGAAGAAAGAGCGAGTCAGAGGCGCTTGCTCAGGCTTTGGTCTCTGGATTTTGTGTCAACGATGGCCGTGGAATGAGGGGAGGCCTCATGGGCCATGGACGAATCTTCCTCTCTGTGGATTTGGCCCGGTCCCAATTGTTTTTCTTCAATCTGTGGGATGGGAGGTCTCCTTTCAGGTTTGTAACCTCAGGTGTCCCAACCAAAGAGGAATTCCAAAGCAGAGCCCTGGGGAAGAGTGAAGGGACAACCTAAACTATGGTTAAAATTTGGGGCCTAGGGGCATGTCAGGCCCCATATGCTGTCTTTTCACCAGCCACTGAGAGGCCTTACTTGAGGACTGGGCTCAGGCTGAAGGTCACAATGTGTGTTTGTGTCCAATGTGGCCCGTGAGCAGGGGCCGGGCCTCATGGGCCACACTGGTTTCAACTACACTGAACTTGGGACAACATGCCAATCACAAGGTCTCTTGCCATGGAGAAGGAGTTCTGATTTCTGCATCATTTTCAACCCTAGGCAGTGGTTGGAGATAAGGTCTAGGTTCGGAAGCCTGAAAACCGCAGTTGGGAAGAGATGATGACCAAGGACATTTTAGGTCTGATGTGCTCAGTGTGCGGTCTGCTGCCTGGATGTTGGTCAGGAGCTTCGGGCTCAGGTTGTGTCAGACAGTGCATTAGTGCCCAGGTTAGACTATGTAATTTGGGTACAGTCGAGTGCCGTGTAGGTTGATCCTCATTTGAGGTGCCTGGGCAGCTCATTAGGGAAGATATTTTTTCTAGAGGGCAGGCAGAGTGCTGCATTGTGGGTCCGGAATTGCCAAACGTGAGGGCTTCTGGGCCAGTAATGTGAGGACAGAAGTCTGAGACCACAAGCTAGACTTGGGCTTCAGCCCGAGGGCAAGGCAGGTACCCCCTGCACATCTGAACCAATATCTCATTCATCTGATGTCACGGCGAGGAAGACGTTGGCTCAGGTTGTAGTTTCTGTGCATGACTGCAACTTCATGAACGGAGAGGAATCTCAAGGCCATGGAAGTTGTCCCACGTTGGGAGCTGGATCAAGGATTCCTTCTGCGGGACAATTGAGACCTGTTTGGCAGCTCCAAAACATCACATATTGAATGACTCCAGTGCACCATTCGAGAATGGATGCCAGGGAAGCCTGCCTCGCATTCCAATTGTCTCGTAGCAACAAGGCAGTGGAGTTCGGATGGCTCCGCGGGAGCAACCGGGGTGGCTGAATTGAAATGGACGTTCCCGAGAATGGGACCTAATATTTTTTTGTGTTCATGAGGACCTTGGAATGGGGCGGTGGCACTGGGACTCTGAAGTATTCTCCTAAGATTTTGACATAGGTCCCATGCAGAATTTTCCTCGTGGAGACGAGATTTTTTCTAATGGGTGCCTCAGGAAACCCCCTATGCTGGTATTAGAATCCAGGATTTTGAGGAGACATGCCTGTAAACCAAAGCAATGGATCCGATTATGGCCTAAGGTCCTGTCTGGTACCATATCCTTTTCTGGGGACATCCATCTATGGTATGAGTGGAGGTAGATGCTCAGCAGGTGTCAGACCGCCCTTGTTTGTCCACAGAGACCTACATATTGGGATGGCCTCGGGGACTTGGAGGGTTCTCCTAATTTGTACAATTTTGGACAATGGAATGGGCAGAATTCCCATGCATGGGGTAGGCACAGTCCTAATGTGTGGCTCCAGTGGCCCCATTCTGGAGGGTGTGTGGCCCAGAACTTTGAGCACATAAGTCTGAAAACACAGACTCAGCTTAGGTTTGGGGATGTAGGTCTGGCAGGCCCAATCTACAAACCATGAGAAGAACTCTTCAGGATATGAAGAAAGAGTGAGTCTGAGGCGCTTGCTCAGGCTTGGGTCTCTAGATTTTGTGTAAACGATATCCTTGGAATGTGGGGAGACCTCATGGGCCATGGACGAATCTTCCTCTCTGTGGATTTGGCCCGGTCCCAATTGTTTTTCGTCAATCTGTGGGATGGGAGATCTCCTTTCATGTTTGTAACCTCAGGTGTCCCAACCAAAGAGGATTTCCAAAGCAGAGCCCTGGGGAAGAGTGAAGGGACAACCCAAACTATGGTTAAAATTTGGGGCCTAGGGGCATGTCAGGCCCCATATGCTGTCTCTTCACCAGCCACTGAGAGGCCTTACTTGAGGACTGGTCTCAGGCTGAGGGTCACAATGTGTGTTTGTGACCAATGTGGCCCGTGAGCAGGGGCCGGGCCTCATGGGCCACACTGGTTTCAACTACACTTAACTTTGGACAACATGCCAATCACAAGGTCTCTTGCCATGGTGAAGGAGTTCTGATTTCTGCATCATTTTCAACCCTGGGCAGTGGTTGGAGATAAGGCCCAGGTTTGGAAACCTGAAAACCGCAGTTGGGAAGAGATGATGACCAAGGCCATGGTGGGTCTGATGTTCTCAGTGTGTGGTCAGCTGCCTGGTTGTTGGTCTGGAGCTTCGGGCTCAGGTTGTGTCAGACAGTGCATGAGTGCCCAGGTTAGACTATATAATTTGGGTACAGTTGAGTGCCGTATAGGTTGATCCTTATTTGAGGAGCCTGGGCAGCTCATTAGGCAAGATATTTTTTCTAGAGGGCAGGCAGAGTGCTGCATTGTGGGCCCGGAATTGCCAAACTTGAGGGCTTCTGGTTAAGTAGTGTGAGGACAGAAGTCTGAGAACACAAGCTAGACTTGGGCTTCAGGCCGAGGGCAAGGCAGGTACCCCCTGCACATCTGAACCAATATCTCATGCATCTGAAGTCACGGCGAGGATCAGACGTTGGCTCAGGTTGTAGTTTCTGTGCATGACTGACCCTTCATGAACGGAGAGGAATCTCAAGGCCATGGAGGTTTTCCCACGTTGGGAGTTGTGGGATGCCCCCTTCAAGGATTCCTTCTGCGGCACAATTGAGACCTGTTGGGCAGCTCCAAAACATCCCATATGGAATGACTCCTGAGCACCGTTGGAGGATGGATGCCAGGGAAGCCCGCCTCGCATTCCAATTGTCTCCTAGCAACAAGACAGTGGAGATCGGATGGCTCTGCGGGCCAACCTCGTTGGCTGAGTTGATATGGACTTTCCTGTGCATGGGGCCTAATGTGTGTTTGTGTCCATGAGGACTTTGGAATGGGGCGGTGGCACTGGGACTCTGAAGTATTCTCCTAAGATTTTGACATAGGTCCCATGCACAAGTTTTCTCATGGAGACGAGATGTTTTCTGATGGGTGCCTCAGGAAACCCCGTATGCTGGTATTGGAATCCAGGATTTTGAGGAGACGTGCCTGTAAACCAAAGCAATGGATCAGATTATGGCCTAGGGTCCTTTCTGGTTCCATCTCCTTCTCTGGGGACATCCATCTATGGTTTGAGTGGAGCTAGTTGCTCAGCTGGTGTCAGACCGCCCTTGTTTGTCCAAAGAGACATACATATTGGGATGGCCTCGGGGACTTTGGAGGGATCTCCTAATTTGTACAATTTTGGACAATGGAATGGGCAGAATTCCCATGCATGAAGTAGGCACAGTCCTAATGTGTGGCTCCAGGGGCCCCAACCTGGAGGGAATGTGGCCCAGGACTTTGAGGACAGAAGTCGGAAAACACAGAATCAGCTTAGGTTTGGGGACGTAGGTATGGCTGGCCCAATCTACAAACCATGAGAATAAGTCTTCAGGATATGAAGAAAGAACGAGTCTGAGGCGCTTGCTCAGGCTTTGGTCTCTGGATTTTGTGTCAAAGATGGCCGTGGCATGTGGGGAAGCCTCATGGGCCATGGACGAAAATTCCTCTCTTGGGATTTGGCCCGGTCCCAATTGTTTTTCGTCAATCTGTGGGATGGGAGGTCTCCTTTCAGGTTTGTTAACTCGGGTGTCCCAACCAAAGAGGAATACCAAAGCAGAGCCCTGGGGAAGAGTGAAGGGACAACCCAAACTATGGTTAAAATTTGGGGCCTAGGGGCATGGCAGGCCCCATATGCTGTCTCTTCATCCAGCCCCTGAGAGGCCTTACTTGAGGACTGGGCTCAGGCTGAGGGTCACAATGTTTGTTTGTGACCAATGTGGCCTGTGAGCATGGGCGGGGCCTCATGGGCTACACTGTTTTCATCTACACTGAACTTTGGACAACATGCCAATCACAAGGTCTCTTGCCATGGGGAAGGAGTTCTGATTTCTGCATCATTTTCAACCCTGGGCAGTCGTTGTAGATAAGGTCTAGGTTCGGAAGCCTGAAAACCGCAGTTGGAACGAGATGATGACCTAAGGCCATGGTGGGTCTGATGTGCTAGGTGTGCGGTCAGCTGCCTGGTTGTTAGTCAGGAGGTCGGGCTCAGGTTGTGTCAGACAGTGCATTAGTGCCCAGGTTAGACTATATAATTTGGGTACAGTCGAGTGCCGTGTAGGTTGATCCTCATTTGAGGTGCCTGGGCAGCTCTTTAGGCAAGATATTTTTTCTAGACAGCAGGCAGAGTGCTGCATTGTGGGTCCTGAATTGCCAAACTTGAGAGCTTCTGGTTCAGTAGTGTGAGGACTGAAGTCTGAGAACACAAGCTAGACTTGGGCTTCAGGCCGAGGGCAAGGCAGGTACCCCCTGCACATCTGAACCAATATCTCATGCATCTGAAGTCACGGCGAGGATCAGACGTTGGCTCAGGTTGTAGTTTCTGTTCATGACTGCCCCTTCATGAACGGAGAGACATCTCAAGGCCATGGAGGTTTTCACACGTTGGGACTTGTGGAATGCCCCCTTCAAGGATTCCTTCTGCGGGACAATTGAGACCTGTTGGGCAGCTCCAAAACATCCCATATGGAATGACTCCAGAGCACCGTTCGAGGATGTATGCCAGGGTAGCCCGCCTCGCATTCCAATTGTCTCCTAACAACAAGACAGTTGAGATCGGATGGCTCTGCAGGAGCAACCGGGATGGCATATTTGAAATGGACAGCTCCTGAACATGGGGCATAATGTTTGTTTGTGTCCATGAGGACCTCGGAATGGGGCGGTGGCACCGGGACTCTGAAGTATTCTCTAAGATTTTGACATAGGTCCCATGCACAAGTTTCTTCGTGGAGATGAGATGTTTTCTGATGGGTGCCTCAGGAAACCCCCTATGCTAGTATTGGAATCCAGGATTTTGAGGAGACATGCCTGTAACCAAAGCAATGGATCCGATTATGGCCTAGGGTCCTGTCTGGTTCTATCTCCTTCTCTGGGGACATCCATCTATGGTATGAGTGGAGGTAGATTCTTAGCTGGTGTCAGACCGCCCTTGTTTGTCCACAGAGACCTACATATTGGGATGGCCTCTGGGACTTTTGAGGGTTACCCTAATTTGTACAACTTTGGACAATGGAATGGGCAGAATTACAATGCATGGGGTAGGCACAGTCCTAATGTGTGGCTCCAGGGGCCCTAGTCTGGAGGGTGTGTGGCCCAGGACATTGAGGACAGAAGTCTGAAAACACAAACTCAGCTTAGGTTTGGGGACGTAGGTATGACAGTCCCGATCTACAAACCATGAGAAGAACTCCTTTGGATCAAAGACAGAGCGAGACTGAGGCGCTTGCTCAGGCATTGGACTCTGGATTTTGTGTCAACCATGGCTGTGGATTGTTGGGAAGCCTCATGGGCCATGGACGTATATTCCTCTCTGTGGATTTGGCCCTGTCCCAATTGTTTTTCGTCAATCTGTGGGATTGGAGGTCTCCTTTCAGGTTTGTTACCTCAGGTGTCCCAACCAAAGAAGAATTCCAAAGCAGAGCCCTGGGGATGAGTGAGGGGACTACCAAAACTATGGTTAAAATTTGGGGCGTAGGGGCATGGCAGGCCCCATATGCTGTCTCTTCATCCAGCCCCTGAGAGGCCTTACATGAGGACTGGGCTCAGGCTGAGGGTCACAATGTGTGTTTGTGACCAATGTGGCCCGCGAGCATGGGCGAGGCCTCATGGGCCACACTGGTTTCAACTACACTGAACTTTGGACAACATGCCAATCACAAGGTCTCTTGCCATAGTGAAGGAGTTCTGATTTCTGCATCATTTTCAACCATTGGCAGTGGTTGGAGATAAGGTCTAGGTTGTGGATCCTGAAACCGCAGTTGGGAAGAGATGATGACCTAAGGACATGGTGGGTCTGATGTTCTCAGTGTGCGGTCAGCTGCCTGGTTGTTGGTCAGGAGCTTCGGGCTCAGGTTGTGTCAGACAGTGCATGAGTGCCCAGGTTAGACTATATAATTTGGGTACAGTTGAGTGCCGTGTAGGTTGATCCTCATTTGACGTGCCTGGGCAGCTCATTAGGCAAGATATTTTTTCTAGAGGGCAGGCAGAGTGCTGCATTGTGGGCCCGGAATTGCCATACTTGAGGGCTTCTGGTTAAGTAGTGTGAGGACAGAAGTCTGAGAACACAAGCTAGACTTGGGCTTCAGGCCGAGGGCAAGGCAGGTACCCCCTGCACATCTGAACCAATATCTCATGCATCTGAAGTCACGGCGAGGATCAGACGTGGCTCAGGTTGTAGTTTCTGTGCATGACTGACCCTTCATGAACGGAGAGGAATCTCAAGGCCATGGAGGTTTTCCCACGTTGGGAGTTGTGGGACACCCCCTTCAAGGATTCCTTCTGCGGCACAATTGAGATCTGTTGGGCAGCTCCAAAACATCCCATATGGAATGACTCCTGAGCACCGTTGGAGGATGGATGCCAGGGAAGCCCGCCTCGCATTCCAATTGTCTCCTAGCAACAAGACAGTGGAGATCGGATGGCTCTGCGGGAGCAACCGGGGTGGCTGAGTTGAAATGGACTTTCCTGTGCATGGGGCCTAATGTGTGTTTGTGTCCATGAGGACTTTGGAATGGGGCGGTGGCACTGGGACTCTGAAGTATTCTCCTAAGATTTTGACATAGGTCCCATGCACAAGTTTTCTCATGGAGACGAGATGTTTTCTGATGGGTGCCTCAGGAAACCCCGTATGCTGGTATTGGAATCCAGGATTTTGAGGAGACGTGCCTGTAAACCAAAGCAATGGATCAGATTATGGCCTAGGGTCCTTTCTGGTTCCATCTCCTTCTCTGGGGACATCCATCTATGGTTTGAGTGGAGCTAGTTGCTCAGCTGGTGTCAGACCGCCCTTGTTTGTCCAAAGAGACATACATATTGGGATGGCCTCGGGGACTTTGGAGGGATCTCCTAATTTGTACAATTTTGGACAATGGAATGGGCAGAATTCCCATGCATGAAGTAGGCACAGTCCTAATGTGTGGCTCCAGGGGCCCCAACCTGGAGGGAATGTGGCCCAGGACTTTGAGGACAGAAGTCGGAAAACACAGAATCAGCTTAGGTTTGGGGACGTAGGTATGGCTGGCCCAATCTACAAACCATGAGAATAAGTCTTCAGGATATGAAGAAAGAACGAGTCTGAGGCGCTTGCTCAGGCTTTGGTCTCTGGATTTTGTGTCAAAGATGGCCGTGGCATGTGGGGAAGCCTCATGGGCCATGGACGAAAATTCCTCTCTTGGGATTTGGCCCGGTCCCAATTGTTTTTCGTCAATCTGTGAGATGGGAGGTCTCCTTTCAGGTTTGTTAACTCGGGTGTCCCAACCAAAGAGGAATACCAAAGCAGCGCCCTGGGGAAGAGTGAAGGGACAACCCAAACTATGGTTAAAATTTGGGGCCTAGGGGCATGGCAGGCCCCATATGCTGTCTCTTCATCCAGCCCCTGAGAGGCCTACTTGAGGACTGCGCTCAGGCTGAGGGTCACAATGTTTGTTTGTGACCAATGTGGCCTGTGAGCATGGGCGGGGCCTCATGGGCTACACTGTTTTCATCTACACTGAACTTTGGACAACATGCCAATCACAAGGTCTCTTGCCATGGGGAAGGAGTTCTGATTTCTGCATCATTTTCAACCCTGGGCAGTCGTTGTAGATAAGGTCTAGGTTCGGAAGCCTGAAAACCGCAGTTGGAACGAGATGATGACCTAAGGCCATGGTGGGTCTGATGTGCTAGGTGTGCGGTCAGCTGCCTGGTTGTTGGTCAGGAGGTCGGGCTCAGGTTGTGTCAGACAGTGCATTAGTGCCCAGGTTAGACTATATAATTTGGGTACAGTCGATTGCCGTGTAGGTTGATCCTCATTTGAGGTGCCTGGGCAGCTCTTTAGGCAAGATATTTTTTCTAGACAGCAGGCAGAGTGCTGCATTGTGGGTCCTGAATTGGAAAACTTGAGAGCTTCTGGTTCAGTAGTGTGAGGACAGAAGTCTGAGAACACAAGCTAGACTTGGGCTTCAGGCCGAGGGCAAGGCAGGTACCCCCTGCACATCTGAACCAATATCTCATGCATCTAAAGTCACGGCAGTATCAGACGTTGAGACAGGTTGTAGTTGCTGTGCATGACTGCCCTTCATGAACGAGAGAAATCTCAAGGCCATGGAGGTTTTATCTCGTTGGGAGTTGTGGGATGCCCCCTTCAAGGATTCCTTCTGCGGGACAATTGAGACCTGTTGGGCAGCTCCAAAACATCCCAAATGGAATGACTCCAGACACAGTTCGAAAATGGATGCCAGGGAAGCCCGCCTCGCATTCCAATTGTCTCCTAGCAACAAGAAAGTGGAGATGGGATGGTTCTGCGGGAGCAACCTGTGTGGCTGATTTGAAATGGACAGCTCCTGAATATGGGGCCTAATGTGTGGTTGTGTCCATTAGGACTTTGGAATCGGGCGGTGGCACCGGGACTCTGAAGTATTCTCCTAAGATTTTGACATAGGTCCCATGCACAAGTTTCTTCGTGGAGACGAGATGTTTTCTGATGGGTGCCTCAGGAAACCCAATATGCTGGTATTGGAATCCAGGATTTTGAGGAGACATGCCTTTAAAGCAAAGCAATGGATCCGATTATGGCCTAGGGTCCTGTCCGGTTCCATCTCCTTTTTTGGGGACATCCATCTATGGTTTGAGTGGTGCTAGTTGCTCAGCTGGTGTCAGACCGCCCTTGTTTGTCCAAAGAGACCTGCATATTGGGATGGCCTCGGGGACTTTGGAGGGATCTCCTAATTTGTACAATTTTGGACAATGGAATGGGCAGAATTCCCATGCATGAAGTAGGCACAGTGCAAATGTGTGGCTCCAGGGGCCCCATCCTGGAGGGTGTGTGGCCCAGGACTTTGAGAACAGAAGTCGGAAAACACAGAATCAGCTTAGGTTTGGGGACGTAGGTATGGCAGGCCCAATCTACAAACCATGAGAAGAACTCTTCAGGATATGAAGAAAGAGCGAGTCTGAGGCGCTTGCTCAGGCTTTGGTCTCTGGATTATGTGTCAACGATATCCGTGGAATGTGCGGAAGCCTCATGGGCCTTGGATGAAACTTCCTCTCTTGGGATTTAGCCCGGTGCCAATTGTTTTTCGTTCATCTGTGGGATTGGAGGTCTCCTTTCAGATTAGAAACCTCAGGTGTCCCAACCAAAGAGGAATTCCAAAGCAGAGCCCTGGGGATGAATGAGGGGACTACCCAAACTATGGTTAAAATTTGGGGCGAAGGGGCATGGCAGGCCCCATATGCTGTCTCTTCATCCAGCCCCAGAGAGGCCTTACATGAGGACTGGGCTCAGGCTGAGGGTCACAATGTGTGTTTGTGACCAATGTGGCCCGCGAGCATGGGCGAGGCCTCATGGGCCACACTGGTTTCAACTACACTGAACTTTGGACAACATGCCAATCACAAGGTCTCTTGCCATAGGGAAGGAGTTCTGATTTCTGCATCATTTTCAACCATTGGCAGTGGTTGGAGATAAGGTCTAGGTTGTGGATCCTGAAAACCGCAGTTGGGAAGAGATGATGACCTAAGGCCATGGTGGGTCTGATGTTCTCACTGTGCGGTCAGCTGCCCTGTTGTTGGTCAGGAGGTTCGGGCTCAGGTTGTGTCAGACAGTGCATGAGTGCCCAGGTTATACTATATAATTTGGGTACAGTTGAGTGCCGGGTAGGTTGATCCTCATTTGAGGAGCCTGGGCAGCTCATTAGGCAAGATATTTTCCTAGAGGGCAGGCAGCGTGCTGCATTGTGGGCCCGGAATTGAGATATTTGAGGGCTTCTGGTTAAGTAGTGTGAGGACAGAAGTCTGAGAACACAAGCTAGACTTGGGCTTCAGGCCGAGAGCAAGGCAGGTACCCCCTGCACATCTGAACCAATATCTCATGCATCTGAAGTCACGGCGAGGATCAGACGTTGGCTCAGGTTGTAGTTTCTGGGCATGACTGACCCTTCATGAACGGAGAGGAATCTCAAGGCCATGGAGGTTTTCCCACGTTGGGAGTTGTGGGATGCCCCCTTCAAGGATTCCTTCTGCGGCACAATTGAGACCTGTTGGGCAGCTCCAAAACATCCCATATGGAATGACTCCTGAGCACCATTGGAGGATGGATGCCAGGGAAGCCCGCCTCGCATTCCAATTGTCTCCTAGCAACAAGACAGTGGAGATCGGATGGCTCTGCGGGAGCAACCGGGGTGGCTGAGTTCAAATGGACTTTCCTGAGCATGGGGCCTAATGTGTGTTTTTGTCCATGAGGACATTAGAATGGGGCAGTGGCACTGGGACTCTGAAGTATTCTCTTAAGATTTTGACATAGGTCCCATGCACAAGTTTCCTCATGGAGACGAGATGTTTTCTGATGGGTGCCTCAGGAAACCCCCTATGCTGGTATTGGAATCCAGGATTTTGAGGAGACATGCCTGTAAACCAAAGCAATGGATCCGATTATGGCCTAGGGTCCTTTCTGGTTCCATCTACTTCTCTGGGGACATCCATTTATGGTTTGAGTGGAGCTAGTTGCTCAGCTGGTGTCAGACCGCCCTTGTTTCTCCAAAGAGACATACATATTGGGATGGCCTCGGGGACTTTAAAGGGATCTCCTAATTTGTACAATTTTGGACAATGGAATGGGCAGAATTCCCATGCATGAAGTAGGCACAGTCCTAATGTGTGGCTCCAGGGGCCTCAGCCTGGAGGGAGTGTGGCCCAGGACTTTGAGGACAGAAGTCGGAAAACACAGAATCAGCTTAGGTTTGGGGACGTAGGTATGGCAGGCCCAATCTACAAACCATGAGAATAAGTCTTCAGGATATGAAGAAAGAACGAGTCTGAGGCGCTTGCTCAGGCTTTGGTCTCTGGATTTTGTGTCAACGATGGCCGTGGAATGTGGGGAAGCCTCATGGGCCATGGACGAAACTTCCTCTCTTGGGATTTGGCCCGGTCCCAATTGTTTTTCGTCAATCTGTGGGCCGGGAGGACTCCTTTCAGGTTTGTTAACTCGGGTGTCCCAAACAAAGAGGAATACCAAAGCAGAGCCCTGGGGAAGAGTGAAGGGACAACCCAAACTATGGTTAAAATTTGGGGCCTAGGGGCATGGCAGGCCCCATATGCTGTCTCTTCATCCAGCCCCTGAGAGGCCTTACTTGAGGACTGGGCTCAGGCTGAGAGTCACAATGTTTGTTTGTGACCAATGTGGCCTGTGAGCATGGGCGGGGCCTCATGGGCTACACTGTTTTCATCTACACTGAACTATGGACAACATGCCAATCACAAGGTCTCTTCCCATGGGGAAGGAGTTCTGATTTCTGCATCATTTTCAAACATGGGCAGTGGTTGGAGATAAGGTCTAGGTTCTGAATCATGAAAACCGCAGTTGGAACGAGATGATGACCTAAGGCCATGGTGGGTCTGATGTGCTAGGTGTGCGGTCAGCTGCCTGGTTGTTGGTCAGGAGGTTCGGGCTCAGGTTGTGTCAGACAGTGCATTAGTGCCCAGGTTAGACTATATAATTTGGGTACAGTCGAGTGCCGTGTAGGTTGATCCTCATTTGAGGTGCCTGGGCAGCTCATTAGGAAAGATATTTTTTCTAGAAAGCAGGCAGAGTGCTACATTGTGGGTCCTGAATTGCCAAACTTGAGGGCTTCTGGTTCAGTAGTGTGAGGACAGAAGTCTGAGAACACAAGCTAGACTTGGGCTTCAGGCCGAGGGCAAGGCAGGTACCCCATGCACATCTGAACCAATATCTCATGCATCTGAAGTCACGGCAGGATCAGACGTTGACACAGGTTGTAGTTTCTGTGCATGACTGCCCCTTCATGACCGGAGAGGAATCTCAAGGCCATGGAGGTTTTCCAACGTTGGGAGTTGTGGAATGCCCCTTTCAAGGATTCCTTCATGCGGGACAATGAGACTTGTTGGGCAGCTCCAAAACATCCCATATGGAATGACTCCAGAGCACCGTTCGAGGATGGATGCCAAGGAAGCCCGCCTCGCATTTCAATTGTCTCCTAGCAACAAGACAGTTGAGATCGGATGGCTCTGCGGGAGCAACCGGGATGGCTGATTTGAAATGGACAGCTCCTGAGCATGGGGCATAATGTTTGTTTTTGTCCATGAGGACCTTGGAATGGGGCGGTGGCACCAGGACTCTGAAGTATTCTCCTAATATTTTGACATAGGTCCCATGCACAAGTTTCTTCTTGGAGACAAGACGTTTTCTGATGGGTGCCTCAGGAAACCCCCTATGCTTGTATTGGAACCCAGGATTTTGAGGAGACATGCCTGTAACCAAAACAGTGGATCCGATTATGGCCTAGGGTCCTGTCTGTTTCCATCTCCTTCTCTGGGGACATCCATCTATGGTATGAGTGGAGGTAGATGCTTAGCTGGTGTCAGACCGCCCTTGTTTGTCCACAGAGACCTACATATTGGGATGGCCTCGGGGACATTTGAGGGTTATCCTAATTTGTACAATTTTGGAAAATGGAATGGGCAGAATTACCATGCATGGGGTAGGCACAGTGCAAATGTGTGGCTCCAGGGGCCCTAGCCTGGAGGGTGTGTGGCCCAGGACATTGAGGACAGAAGTCTGAAAACACAAACTCAGCTTAGGTTTGGGGACGTAGGTATGGCAATCCCGATCTACAAACCATGAGAAGAACTCTTCAGGATTAAAGACAGAGCGAGTCTGAGGCGCTTGCTCAGGCTTTGGTCTCTGGATTTTTTGTCAACGATGGCCGTGGAATGATGGGAGGCCTCATGGGCCATGGATGAATTTTCCTCTCTGTGGATTTGGCCCGGTCCCAATTGTTACCTCAGGTGTCCCAACCAAAGAGGAATTCCAAAGCAGAGCCCTGGGGAAGATTGAAGGGACAACCAAAGCTATGGTTTATTTGGGGCCTAGGGGCATGGCAGGCCCCATACGCTGTCCCTTCATCCGGCCACTGAGGGGCCTTACTTGAGGACTGGGCTCAGGCTGAGGGTCACAAAAGGTGTTTGTGACCAATGTGGCCCGTGAGCATGGGCGGGGCCTCATGGGCCACACTGTTTTCAACTACAATGAACTTTGGACAACATGCCAATCACAAGGTCTCTTGCCATGGGGAAGGAGTTCTGATTTCTGCATCATTTTCAACCATGGGCAGTGGTTGGAGATAAGGTCTAGGTTCTGAATCCTGAAAACCGCAGTTGGGAAGAGATGATGACCTAAGGCCATGGTGGGTCTGATGTGCTCAGTGTGCGGTCAGCTGCCTGGTTGTTGGTCAGCAGGTTCGGGCTCAGGTTGTGTCAGACAGTGCATTAGTGCCCAGGTTAGACTTTATAATTTGGGTACAGTCGAGTGGTTGATCCTCATTTGAGGAGCCTGGGCAGCTCATTAGGCAAGATATTTTTTCTAGAGGGCAGGCAGAGTGCTGCATTGTGGGCCCGGAATTGCCAAACTTGAGGGCTTCTGGTTCAGTAGTGTGAGGACAGAAGTCTGAGAACACAAGCTAGACTTGGGCTTCAGGCCGAGGGCAAGGCAGGTACCCTCTGCACATCTGAACCAATATCTCATGCATCTGAAGTCACGGCGAGGATCAGACGTTGGCTCAGGTTGTAGTTTCTGTGCATGACTGCCCCTTCATGAACGGGGAGGAATCTCAAGGCCATGGAGGTTTTCCCACGTTGGGAGTTTTGGGATGCCCCCTTAATGGATTCCTTCTGTGGGACAATTGAGACCTTTTGGGCAGCTCCAAAACATCCCATATGGAATGACTCCAGAGCACCGTTCAAGGATGGATTCCAGGGAAGCCTGCCTCGCATTCCAATTGTCTCCTAGCAACAAGATAGTGGAGATGGGATGGCTCTGCGGGAGCAACCTGGGTGGTTGATTTGAAATGGACAGCTCCTGAATATGGGGCCTAATGTGTGGTTGTGTCCATTAGGACCTTGGAATGGGGCGGTGGCACCGGGACTCTGAAGTATTCTCCTAAGATTTTGACATAGGTCCCATGCACAAGTTTCCTCGTGGAGACCAGATGTTTTCTGATTGGTGCCTCAGGAAACCCCCTATGCTGGTATTGGAATCCAGGATTTTGAGGAGACATGCCTTTAAACCAAAGCAATGGATCCGATTATGGCCTAGGGTCCTGTCTGGTTCTATCTCCTTCTCTGGGGACATCCATCTATGGTTTGAGTGGAGCTAGTTGCTCAGCTGGTGTCAGACTGCCCTTGTTTGTCAAAAGAGACCTACATATTGGGATGGCCTCGGGGACTTTGGAGGGATCTCCTAATTTGTACAATTTTGAACAATGGAATGGGCAGAATTCCCATGCATGAAGTAGGCACAGTCCTAATGTGTGGCTCCAGGGGCGCCAGCTTGGAGGGTGAGTGGCCCAGGACTTTGAGGACAGAAGTCGGAAAACACAAACTCAGCTTAGGTTTGGGGACGGAGGTATGGCAGGCCCCATCTACAAACCATGAGAAGAACTCTTCAGGATATGAAGAAAGAGCGAGTCTGAGGCGCTTGCTCAGGCTTTGGTCTCTGGATTTTGTATCAACGATGGCCGTGGAATGTAGGGAAGCCTAATGGGTCATGAACGAAACTTCCTCTCTTGGGATTTGGCCTGGTCCCAATTGTTTATCGTCAATCTGTGGGACGGGAGGTCTCCTTTCAGGTTTGTTACCTCAGGTGTCCCAACCAAAGAGGAATTCCAAAGCAGAGCCCTGGGGAAGAGTGAAGGGACAACCCAATCTATGGTTAAAATTTGGGTCCTAGAGGCATGGCAGGCCCCATATGCTGTCTCTTCATCCAGCCCCTGAGAGGCCTTACTTGAGGACTGGGCTCAGGCTGAGGGTCACAATATGTGTTTGTGACCAATGTGGCCCGCGAGCATCGGTGGGGCCTCATGGGCCATACTGGTTTAAACTACACTGAACTTTGGACAACATGCCAATCACAAGGTCTCTTGCCATGGTGAAGGAGTTCTGATTTCTGCATTATTTTCAACCATTGGCAGTGGTTGGAGATAAGGTCTAGGTTCTGAATCCTGAAAACCGCAGTTGAGAAGAGATGATGACCTAAGGCCATGGTTGGTCTCATGTGCTCAGTGTGTGGTCAGCTGCCTGGTTGTTGGTCAGGAGGTTCGGGCTCAGGTTGTGTCAGTCAGTGCATTAGTGCCCAGGTTAGACTATATAATTTGGGCACAGTCGAGTGCCGTGTAGTTTGATCCTCATTTGAGGAGCCTGGGCAGCTCATTAGGCAAGATATTTTTTTCTAGAGAGCAGGCAGATTGCTGCATTGTGGGCCCGGAATTGCCAAACTGAGGGCTTTTGGTTCAGTAGTGTGAGGAAAGAAGTCTGAGTACACAAGCTAGACTTGGGCGTCACCGAGGGCAAGGCAGGTACCCCCTGCATATCTGAACCCATATCTCATGCATCTGAAGTCACGGCAGGATCAGACGTTGACTCAGGTTGTAGTTTCTGTGCATGACTGCCCTTCATGAACGGAGAGGAATCTCGAGGCCATGCAGGTTTTTCCTCGTTGGGAGTTGTGGGATGCCCCCTTCAAGGATTCCTTCTGTGGGACAATTGAGACCTGTTGGGCAGCTCCAAAACATCCCATATGGAATGACTCCAGAGCACCGTTCGAGGATGGATGCCAGGGAAGCCCGCCTCGCATTCCAATTGTCTCCTCTCAACAAGACAGTGGAGATCGGATGGCTCTGCGGGAGCAAACGGGGTGGCTGAGTTGAAATGGACTTTCCTGAGCATGGGGCCTAATGTGTGTTTGTGTCCATGAGGACCTTGGAATGGGGCGGTGGCACCGGGACTCTGAAGTATTCTCCTAAGATTTTGACATAGGTCCCATGCACAAGTTTCCTCATGGAGACGAGATGTTTTCTGATGGGTGACTCAGGAAATCCCCTATGCTGCTATTGGAATCCAGGATTTTGCGGACACATGCGTGTAAACCAAAGCAATGGATCCGATTATGGCACGGGTCTTGTCTGGTTCCATCTCCTTCTCTGGGGACATCCATCTATGGTTTGAGTGGAGCTAGTTGCTCAGCTGGTGTCAGACCGCCCTTGTTTGTCCAAAGAGACCTACATATTGGGATGGCCTCGGGGACTTTGGAGGGATCTCCTAATTTGTACAATTTTGGACAATGGAATGGGCAGAATTCCCATGCATGAATTAGGCACAGTCCAAATGTGTGTCTCCAGGGTCCCCAGCCTGGAGGGTGTGTGGCCCAGGACTTTGAGGACAGAAGTCTGAAAACACAGAATCAGCTTAGGTTTGGGGACGTAGGTATGGCAGGCCCAATCTACAAACCATGAGAAGAACTCTTCAGGATATGAAGAAAGATCGAGTCTGAGGTGCTTGCTCAGGCTTTGGTCTCTGGATTTTGTATCAACGATGGCCGTGGAATGTGGGGAAGCCTCATGGGCCATGGACAAAACATCCTCTCTTGGAATTTGGCCCGGTCCCAATTGTTTTTCGTCAATCTGTGGGACGGGAGGTCTCCTTTCAGGTTTGTTACCTCAGGTGTCCCAACCAAAGAGGAATTCTTAAGCAGAGCCCTGGGGAAGATTGAGGGGACAACCAAAACTATGATTAAAATTTGGGGCCTAGCGGCATGGAAGGCCCCATATGCCAATCACAAGGTCTCTTGCCATGGGGAAGGAGTTCTGATTTCTGCATCACTTTCAACCCTGGGCAGTGGTTGGAGATAAGATCTAGGTACGGAAACCAGAAAACCGCAGTTGGGAAGAGATGATGACCTAAGGCCATGGTGAGTCTGATGTGCTCAGTGTGCGGTCAGCTGCCAGGTTGTTGGTCAGGAGGTTCGAGCTCAGGTTGTGTCAGACAGTGCATTAGTGCCCAGGTTAGACTATATAATTTGGGTACAGTCGAGTGCCGTGTAGGTTGATCCTCATTTGATGTGCCTGGGTAGCTCATTAAAATGATATTTTTTCTAGAGGGCAGGCAGAGTGCTGCATTGTGGTTCCGGAATTGCCAAACTTGAGGGCTTCTGGTTCAGTAGTGTGAGGACAGAAGTCTGAGAACACAAGCTAGACTTGGGCTTCAGGCCGAGGGCAAGGCAGGTACCCCCTGCACATCTGAAACAATATCTCATGCATCTCAAGCCACAGCGAGGATCAGACGTTGGCTCAGGTTGTAGTTTCTGTGCATGACTGCCCCTTCATGAACGGAGAGGAATCTCAAGGCCATGGAGGTTTTCCCACGTTGGGAGTTGTGGGATACCCCCTTCAAGGATTCCTTCTGCGGCACAATTGAGACCTGGTGGGCAGCTCCAAAACATCCCATATGGAATGACTCCAGAGCACCGTTCGAGGATGGAAGCCAGGGAATCCCGCCTCGCATTCCAATTGTCTCCTAGCAACAAGACAATGGAGATCGGATGGCTCTGCGGAAGGAACCGGGTTGGTTCATTTGAAATGGACATCTCCTGAGCATGGGGCCTAATGTGTGTTTGTGTCCATGAGGACTTTGGAATGGGGCGGTGGCACCGGTACTTCAAGTATTTCCCTAAGATTTTGACATAGGTCCCATGCACAAGTTTCCTCGTGGAGACGAGATGTTTTCTGATGGGTGCCTCAGGAAACCCCCTATGCTGGTATTGTAATCCAGGATTTTGAGGAGACATGCCTGTAAACCAAAGCAATGGATCCGCTTATGGCCTAGGGTCCTGTCTGGTTCCATCTCCTTCTCTGGGGACATCCATCTATGGTATGAGTGGAGGTAGATGCTCAGCTGGTGACAGACCGCCCTTGTTTGTCCAAGGAGACCTACATATTGGGATGACCTCGGGGACTTTGAGGGTTCTCCTAATTTGTACAATTTTGGACAATGGAATGGGCAGAATTCCCATTCCTGAAGTAGGCACAGTCCTAATGTGTGGCTACAGCTGCCGCAGCCAGGAGCGTTTGTTGCCCAGGACTTTGAGGACAGAAGTCAAAAAACACAAACTCAGCTAGGTTCTGAATCCTGAAAACCGCATTTGGGAAGAGATGATGACCTAAGGCCTTGGGGGGTCTGATGTGCTCAGTGTGCTGTCAGCTGCCTGGTTGTTGGTCAGGAGGTTCGGGCTCAGGTTGTAGATTCTGTGCATGACTGCCCCTTCATGACCTACATAGGTCCCATGCACAAGATTCTTCGTGGAGACGAGATTATTTCTGATGGGTGCCTCAGGAAACCCCCTATGCTGGTATTGGAATCCAGGATTTTGAGGAGACATGCCTATAAACAAAAGCAATGGATCCAATTATGGTGTCAGACCGCACTTGTTTGTCCACAGAGACCTACACTATTGGGATGGCCTCGGGACTTTGGAGGGTTCTCCTAATTTGTACGAAATTGTAAAATGGACTTGGCATGGCGTAGGCACAGTCCTAATGTGTGGCTCCATTGTCCCCAGCCTGGAGTGTGTGTGGCCCAGTACTTTGAGGACAGATGTCTGAAAACACAAACTCAGCTTGGTTTGGTGACGTAGGTATATCAGGCCCCATCTACAAACCATGAGAAGAACTCTTCAGGATATGAAGAAAGAGCGAGTCTGAGGCGCTTGCTCAGGCTATGGTCTCTGTATTTTGTATCAACAAAGGCCGTCGAATGTGGGGAGGCCTCATGGGCCATGGACGAATCTTCCTCGCTGTGAATTTTGCCCGGTCCCAATTGTTTTTCGTAAATCTGTGGGCTGGGAGGTCTCCTTTCAGGTATGTTACCTCAGGTGTCCCAACCAAAGAGGAATTCCAAAGCAGTGACCTGGGGAAGAGTGAAGGGACAACCCAAACTATGGTTAAAAATTGGGGCCTAGTGGCAATGCAGGCCCCATATGCTGTCTCTTCATCCAGCCACTGAGAGGCCTTACTTGAGGACTGGGCTCAGGCTGAGGGTCACAATGTGTGTTTGTGACCAATGTGGCCCGCGAGCATGGGCGGGGCTTCATGTGCCACACTGGTTTCAACTACACTGAACTTTGGACAACATGCCAATCACAAGGTTTCTTGCCATGGGGAAGGAGTTCTGCTTTCTGCATCATTTTCAAACCTGGGCAGTGGTTGGAGATAAGGTCTAGGTTCTTGATCCTGAAAACCGCAGTTGGGAAGAGATCACGACCTAAGTCCATGGCGGGTCTGATGTGCTCAGTGTGCGGTCAGCTACCTGGGTGTTGGTCAGGATGTTCGGGCTCAGGTTGTGTCAGACAGTGCATTAGTGCCCAGGTTAGACTATATAATTTGGGTACAGTCGAGTGCCTTGTAGTTTTATCCTCCTTTAAGATGCCTGGGCACCTCATTAGGCAATATATTTTTTTCTAGAGGGCAGGCAGAGTGCTGCATTGTGGGTACAGAATTGCCAAACTTGAGGGCTTCTGGGCCAGGAGTGTGAGGACAGAAGTCTGAGAACACAAGCTAGACTTGAGCTTTAGGCCGAGGGCAGGGCAGGTACCCCCTGAAGTTCTGAACCAATATCTCATGCATCTGAAGTCACAGTGAGGATCAGACGTTGGCTCAGTTTGGAGTTTCTGTGCATGACTGCACCTTCATGAACATGGCTGAATCTCAAGACCATGGAGGTTTTCCCACGTTGGGAGTTGTGGGATGCCCCCTTCCAGGATTTCTTCTGCGGGACAATTGAGACCTTTTGGGCAGCTCCAGAACGTCCCATATGGAATGACTCCAGAGCACAGTTCGAATATGGATGCCAGGGAAGCCCGCCTCACATTCCAATTGTCTCCTCGCAACAAGACATTTGATATCGGATGGCTCTGCGGGACCAACCGGGGTGGCTGAGTTGAAATGGACTTTCCTGAGGATGGGGCCTAATGTGTGTTTGTGTCCATGAGGACCTTGGCCTGGGCGCTGGCACTGGGACCCTGAAGTATTCTCCTAAGCTTCTGACATAGCTTCCATGCACAAGTTTCCTCATGGAGACGAGAATTGTTCTTATGGGTGCCTCAGGAAATCCCCTATCTTGGTATTGGAATCCAGGCTTTTGAGGAGACATGCCTGTAAACCAAAGCAATGGATCTGATTATGGCCTAGTGTCCTGTCTGGTTCAATCTTCTTCTCTGGGGACATATATCTATGGTATGAGTGGAGGTAGATGCTCAGCTGGTGTCATACCACCCTTGTTTGTCCCGGGAGACCACACAATTGTGATGTCCTCGGGGACTTTGGAGGGTTCTCCTAATTTGTACAATTTTGCACAATGGAATGGGCAGAATTCCCATGTATTGTGTAGGCACAGTCCTAATATGTGGCTCCCGGTGCCCAACCTGGAGGGTGTGTGGCCCAGGACCTCTCGGACAGAAGTCTGAAAACACAAACTCAGCCAAGGTTTGGGACGTAGGTATAGCAGGCCCAATCTACAAACCATGAGAAGAACTCTTCAGGATATGAAGAAAGTGCGAGTCTGAGGCGCCTACTCAGGCTATTTCTTGATTTTGTATCAAGATGGCCGTGGAATGTGGGGAGGCGTCATGGGCCATGGATGAATCTTCCTCTCTGTGGATTTGGCGCGGTCCCCATTGTTATTCGTCAATCTGTGGGATGGGAATTTACCTTTCAGGTTTGTTACCTCAGGTGTCCCAACCAAAGAGGAATTCCAAAGCAGAGCCCTGGGGAAGAGTGAAGGGACAACCCAAACTGAACTAATATCTCATGCATCTGAAGTCACGGCGATGATTAGACGTTGGCTCATGTTGGAGTTTCTGTGCATGACTGTCCCTTCAGGAACGGAGCGGAAACTCAAGGCCATGGTGGTTTTCCCACGTTGGAAGTTGTGGGATGCCCCCTTCAAGGATTTTTTCCGCGGGACAATTCAGAGCTGTTGGGCAGCTCCAGGACATCCCATATGGAATGACTCCAGAGCACCGTTCGAGGATGGATGCCAGGAAAGCCCGCTTCGCATTCCAATAGTCTGCTAGCACCAAGACAGTTTAGAGTGGATGGTTCTGCGGGAGCTACCGGTGTGACTGAGTTTAATGGGACTTTCGTGGGGCTCCTGGGTGGCTCAGTGTGTTAAGCCACTTCTTTCGACTCAGGTCATGATCTCAGAGTCCTAGGATTGAGCCTCACATCAGGCACTCTGCTCAGCAGGGAGCCTGCTTCCTACTCTCTCTCTGCCTGCTTGTGATCTATGACTGTCAAATAAATAAATAAAATCTTAAAAAAAAAAAGTAATGGACTTCCTGAGGTTGGGGTCTAAGGTGTGTTTGTGTCCATGAGGGCCTTGGAATGGGGCGGGGGCACCCGGACCCTGAAGTATTCTCCTAATATTTGGACATAGCTCCCATGCACAAGTTTCCTTGTGGAGATGAGATTTGTTCTAATGGGTGCCTCAGGAAACCCCCTACGCTGGTATTGGAATCCAAGCTTTTGAGGAGACATGACTGTAAATCAAAGCAATGGATCCGTTTATGGCCTAGCGTCCTGTCTGGTTCAATTTTCTTCTCTGGGGACATCCATCTGTGGTATGAGTGGAGGTAGATGCTCAGCTGGTGTGAGACCGCCCTTGTTTGTCCTGGGAGACCTACACAATTGGGATGGCCTCGGGGACTATAGAGGGTTCTCCTAATTTGTGCGATTTTGGACAATGGAATGGGCAGAATTCCCATAGATTGGGTAGACACATTGCTCATGTGTGGCTCCAGTGGCCCTAGCCTAGAGGGTGTGTGGCCCAGGACTTTGAGGACAGAAGTCTGAAAACACAAACTCAGCTTAGGTTTGGGGACGTAGGTATGGCAGGCCCAATCTACAAACCATAGGAAGAACTCTTCAGGATATGAAGAAAGAGCGAGTCTGAGGCGCTTGCTCAGGCATTTGTCTCTGGATTTTGTATCAACGATGGCCATGGAATGTGGGGAGGCCACATGGGCCATGGATGAATCTTCCTCTCTGTGGATTAGGCCCGATCGCAATTGTTTTTCATCAATCTGTGGGATGGGAGGTCTCCTTTCAGGTTTGTTACCTCAGGTGTCCCAACCAAAGAGGAATCCTAAGCAGAGGCCTGGGAAAGAGTGAAGGGACAACCCAAACTATGGTTAAAAATTGGGGCCTATGGGCAGGGCAGGCCCAATATGCTATCTCATCATCCAGCCGCTGATAGGCCTTACTTGAGGACTGGACTTAGGCTGAGGGACAGAATGTGTGTTTGTGACCAATGTGGCCCTCGAGATTGGGCGGGGCCTCATTGGCCTCACTGGTTTCAACTACACTGAACTTTGGACAACATGCCAATCACAAGGTTTCTTTCCATGGGGATGGAGTTCTGATTTCTGCATCATTTTCAACCCTGGGCAGTGGTTGGAGATAAAGTCTAGGTCCTGAAGCCTGAACCGCAGTTGGGAAGAGATGATGACCTAAGGCCATGGTGGGTCGGATGTGCTCAGTGTGCGGTCAGCTGTCTTGGTGTTGGTCAGGAGGTTCGGGCTCAGGTTGTGTCAGACAGTGCATTAGTGTTCTGGTTAGACTATATAATTTGGGTATAGTCGGAGCCGTGTAGGTTTATCCTCATTAAGGTGCCTAGGAGGCTCATTACGCAAAATATTTTTTCGAGAGGGCTGTCAGAGTGCTGCATTGAGGGTCGGGAATTGCCAGAGTTGAGGGCTTCTGGGCCAGGAGTGTGAGGACAGAAGTCTGAGAAAACAAGCTAGACTTGGGCTTCAGGCCGTGGGCACGGCAGGTACCCCCTGCAGATCTGAACCAATATATCATGCATCGGAAGTCACTGCGAGGATCAGACGTTGGCTCAGTTTGGAGTTTCTGTCCATGACTGCACCTTCATGAATGGAGCGGAATCTCAAGGCCATGGAGTTTCTCCCATGTTGGGAGTTGTGGGATGCCCCCTTCAAGGATTCCTTCTGCGGGACAATTGAGACCTGTTGGGCAGCTCCAGGACCTTCCATATGGAATGACTCCAGAGCACCTTTCGAGGATGAATGCCAGGGAAGCCCACCTCGCATTCCAATTGTCTCCTCGCAACAAGACAGTGGAGATCGGATGGCTCTGCAGGAGCAACCGGGGTGGCTGAGTTGAAATGGTCTTTCCTGAGGATGGGGCCTAATGTGTGTTTGTGTCCATGAGGGCCTTGGAATGGGGCGGTGGACCGGGAACCTGAAGTATGTGGCCCTCGAGCATGAACGGGGCCTCATGGGCCACACTGGTTTCAAGTACACTGAACTTTGGACAACATGCCAATCACAAGGTTTCTTGCCATGGGGAAGGAGTTCTGCTTTCTGCATCGTTATCAACCCTGGGCAGTGGTTGGAGATAAGGTCTAGGTTCTGAAGCCTGATAACCGCAGTTGGGAAGAGATGGCGACCTAAGGCCAGGAATGTTGATGTGCTCAGTATGCGGTCAGCTGCCTGGGTGTTGGTCAGGAGGTTCGGGCTCAGGTGGTGACAGACAGTGCATTAGTGCCCAGCTTAGACTATATAATTTGCGTACAGTGGAGTGCCGTTTAGGTTTATCCTCATTTAAGGTGCCTGGGCAGCTCATTAGGCAATAAAATTTTTTGTAGAGGTCAGGCAGAGTGTTGCCTTGTGGGTCCGGAATTGCAAAACTTGAGGGATTCTTGGCTAGGAGTGTGAGGACAGAAGTCTGAGAACACAAGCTAGACTTGGGCTTCAGGCCGAGGGGAAGGCTGGTACCCCCTGCAGATCTGAACCTATATCTCATGCATCTGAAGTCAGGGCGAGAATCAGACGTTGGCTCAGGTTGGAGTTTCTGTGCATGACAGCCCCTTCATGAACGGTGCGGAATCTCAAGGCCATGGAGGTTTTCCCACGTTGGGAGTTGTGGGATGCCCCCTTCAAGGATTCCTTGTGCGGGACAATTAAGACCTGTTGGGCAGCTCCAGGACATCACATATGGATGACTCCAGAGCACTGTTCGGGGATGGATGCCAGGGAAGCCCGCCTCGCATTCCAATTTTCTCCTAGCACAAAGACAGTTGAGAATGGATGGCTCTGCGGGAGCAACCAGGGTGGCTGAGTTGAAATGGACTTTCCTGAGAATGGGGCCTAAGGTGTTTTTTTGTCCATGAGGGCCTTGGAATGGGGGGGTGGCACCGGGAACCTGAAGTATTCTCCTAAGCTTTTGACTAGCTCCCATGCAGAAGTTTCCTAGTGGAGACGAGATTTTTTCTGATGGGTGCCTTAGGAAACCCCCTTTGCTGGTGTTGGTTTCCAGGGTTTTGAGGATACATGCCTATAAACCAATGCAATGGATCTGATTATGGCCTATGTCCTGTCTGGTTCAATCTTCTTCCCATGGATTGGGTAGTCACAGTCCTAATGTGTGCCTCCAGGGGCCCCAGCCTGGAGGGTGTGTGGCCCAGGACTTTGGGGACAGAAGTCTTATAACACAAACTCATCTTAGGTTGTGGGAGGTAGGTATGGCAGGCCCAATCTACAAACCATGAGAAGAATTCTTCAGGATATGAAGAAAGAGCTAGTCTGAGGTGCTTGTTCAGACATTTGTCTCTGGATATTGTATCAACGATGGCCGTGGAAAGTGGGGAGGCCTCATGGGCCATGGACGAATCTTCCTCTTTGTGGATTTGGCCCGGTCCCAAATATTTTTCGTCAATCTGTGGGATGGGAGGCCTCTTTCAGGTTTGCTACTACAGGTGTCCCAACCAAAGAGGAATTCCAAAGCAGAGCCCTGGGGAAGAGTGAAGGGAAAACCCAAACTATGGTTAAAAATTGGGGCCTAGGGTCATGGCAGGCCCAATATGCTGTCACTTCATCCAGACACTGAGAGGCCTTACTTGAGGACTGGGCTCAGGCTGAGGGTCACAATGTGTGTTTGTATCCAATGTGCCCCGCGAGCATGGGCGGGGCCTAATTGGCCACACTGATTTCAACTACACTGAACTTTGGACAATATGCCAATTACAAGGTTTCTTACCACGGGGAAAGAGTTCTGATTTCTTGATCATTTTTACCCTGGGCAGTGGTTTGAGATAAGGTCTAGGTTCTGAAGCCTGAAAACCGCAGTAGGGAAGAGATGACGACCTCAGTGTGTGTGTGACCTATGTGGCCCGCGAGCATGGGCGGGGCAACATTGGCAACATTGCTTTCAACTACACTGACCTAAGGCCATGGCGGTTCTGATGTGCTCAGTGTGTGGTCAGCTGCCTGGGTTTTGGTCAGGAGGTTCGTGCTCAGGTGGTGCTGATGGTGCATTAGTGCCCAGGTTAGACTATATAATTTGGGTACAGTCGAGTGCCGTGTAGGTTTATACTCATTTAAGGTGCTTGGGCAGCTCATTAGGCAAGATATTTTTTTTTAGAGGGCTGGCAGAGTGCTGCATTGTGGGTCCGGAATTGACATACTTGAGGGATTCTAGGCCAGGAGTGTGAGGACAGAAATCTGAGAACACAAGCTAGACTTGACTTCAGGCCGAGGCCACGGCAGGTACCCTCTGCAGATCTGACCCAATGTCTCATGCGTATGAAGTCACGGCGAAGATCAGACGTTGGCTCAGTTTGGAGTTTCTGTGCATGACTGCCTCTTCATGAACGGAGCAGAATCTAAAGGCCATGGAGGTTTTCCCACGTTGGGAGTTGTGGGCTGCCCCCTTCAAGGATTTCTTCTGCAGGACAATTGAGACCTTTTGGGCAGCTCCAGCACATCCCATATGGAATGACTCCAGAGCACCGTTCGAGGATTGATGCCAGGGAAGCCCGCCTCGCATTCCAATTGTCTCCTAGGAACAAGACAGTTTAGGTCGGATGGCTCTGCGGGGGCAAATGGGGTGGCTGAGTTGAAATGGACTTTCCTGGGGCTCCTGGGTGGCTCAGTGGATTAAGCCGCTGCCTTAGGCTCAGGTCATGATCTCAGAGTCCTGGTTTCGAGCCTCATATCGGGCCTGCTTCCTTCTCTCTCTCTGCCTGCCTCTCTGCCTGCTTGTGATCTCTGTCTGTCTTATAAATAAATAAAATCTTTAAACAAAAAAAAAGAAATGGACTTCCTGAGGATGGTGCCTAATGTGTGTTTGTGTCCTTGAGGGCCTTGGAATTGGGCGGTGGCACCGGGACCCTGAAGTATTCCCCTAAGCTTTTGACATAGCTCCCATGCACAACTTTCTTTGTGGAGACGAGATTTGTACTGATGGGTGCCACAGGAAGCCCCCTATTCTGGTATTGTAATCCAGGCTTTTGAGGAGAAATGACTGTAAACCAAAGCAATGGATCCGATTATGGCCTAGGGTCCTGTGTGGTTCAATCTTCTTCTCTGGGGACATCCATCTATGGTATAATTGGAGGTAGATGCTCAGCTGGTGTCAGACCGCCCTTGTTTGTCCCCGGAGACCTACATTATTGGGATGGCCTCGGGGACTTTGGAGGGTTCTCCTAATGTGTACGATTTTGGACAATGGAATGCGCAGATTCCCATGGATTGGGTAGGCACAGTCCTAATGTATGGCTCCAGGGGCCCCAGCCTGGATGGTGTGTGGCCCAGGACTTTGAGGACAGAAGTCTGAAAACACAAACTCAGCTTAGTTTTGGGGACGTAGGTATGGCAGGCCCAATCTATAAACCATGTAAAGAATTCTTCAGGATATGAAGAAAGAGCGAGTCTGAGGCACTTGATCAGGCTTTGTCTCTGGATTTTGTATCAACGATGGCCGTGGAATGTGGGGAGGCCTCATGGGCCATGGAAAAATCTTCCTCTCTGCGGATTTGACCCATTCCCAATTGATTGTCGTCAAGCTGTGGGATGGGAGGTCTCCTTTCAGGTTTGTTACCTCAGTGTCCCAACCAAAGAGGAATTCCAAAGCAGAGCCCCGGGGAAGAGTGAATGGACAACCCAAACTATGGTTAAAAATTGAGGCCTAGGATCATGGCAGGCCCAATATGCTGTCTCTTCATCCAGCCGCTGAGAGGCCTTACTTGAGGACTCTGCTCAGGCTGATGGTCACAATATATATATTTTTTTCTAGAGGGCAGGCTGAGTCCTGCATTGTGGGTCCGGATTTGCCAAACTTGAGGGCTTCTGGGCCAGGAGTGTGAGGAGAGAAGTCTGAGCGGGACAATTGAGACCTGTTTGGCAGCTCCAGACATCCCATATGGAATGACTCCAGAGCACCGTTCAAGATGGATGCCAGGGAAGCCAGCCTCGCATTCCAATTGTCTCCTAGCACCAAGACAGTTTAGATTGGATGGCTCTGCGGGAGGAACCGGGGTGGCTGAGTTGATATGGATTTTCCTGAGGGTGGGGCCTAATGTGTGATTGTGTCCATGAGGGCCTTGGATTGGGGCGGTGGCACAGGGCCCCTGAAGTATTCTCCTAAGCTTTTGACATAACTCCCATGCACAGGTTTCCTTGTGGAGACAGATTTGTTCTGATCGGTGCCTGAGGAAACCACCTATGCTGGTATTAGAATCCAGTCTTTTGAGGAGACATGCCTGTAAACCAAATCAATGCATCCGATTATGGGCTAGGGTCCTGTCTGGTTCCATCTTCTTCTCTGGGGACATCCATCTATGGTATGAGTGGAGGTAGATGCTCAGCCGGTGTCAGACCGCCCTTGTTTGTCCCGGGAGACCTACACTATTGGGATGGCCTCGGGGACTTTGGAGGGTTCTCCTGATTTGTAAGATTTTGAACAATGGAATGCGCAGAATTCCCATGGATTGGGTAGGTCCAGTCCTAATGTGTGGCTCCAGGGGCACCAGCCTGTACGGTGTGTGGCCCAGGACTTTGAGGACACAAGTCTGAAAACACAAACTCACCTTAGGTTTGGGGACGTAGGAATGGCAGGCCCAATCTACAGACCATGAGAAGAAATCTTCAGGGTATGAAGAAAGAGCTAGTCTGAGGCGCTTGCTCAGGTTTTTGTCTCTGGATTTTGTATCAACGATGGCCGTGGAATGTGGGGAGTCCTCATGTGCCATGGACGAATCTTCCTATTTGTGGATTTAGCCCGGTCCCAATGGTTTTTCGTCAATCTGTGTGTTGGGAGGTCTCCTATCAGGTTTGTTACCTCAGTGTCCCAACAAAAGAGGAAATCCAAAGCAGAGCCCTGGGGAAGAGTGAAGGGACAACCCAAACTATGGCTAAAATTGGTGCCTTGGGGCATGGCAGGCTCAATATGCTGACACTTCATCCAGCCACTAAGAGGCCTTACTTGATGACTTGGCTCAGGCTGTGGGTCACAATGTGTGTTTGTGACCTATGTAGCCAACGAGCATCCCCGGGGATCATGGGCCACACTGGTTTCAACTACACTGAACTTTGGACAATATGCCAATCACAAGGTTTCTTGCCATGGGAAAGGAGTTCTGATTTCTGCATCATTTTCAACCATGGGCAGTGGTTGGAGATAAGGTCTAGGTTCTGAAGCCTGAAAATCGCAGTTGGGAGGAGATGAAGACCTAAGGCCATGGCGGGTCTGATGTGCTCAGTGTGCGGTCAGATGCCTGGGTGTTGGTCAAGAGGTTCGGGCACAGGTTGGGCCAGAGTGCATTAGTGCCCAGGTTAGCCTACATAATTTGGGTACAGTCGAGTGCCGTGTATGTTTATCATCATTTGAGATTCCTCGGAAACTCATTAGGAAATATATTTTTTCTAGAGTGCTGGCAGAGTGCTGCATTGTGCGTCCGGAATTGCTAGACTTGAGGGGTTCTGAGTAGTAGTGTGAGGACAGTAGTCTGAGAACACAAGCTAGACTTGGGCTTCAGGCCGAGGGCACGGCAGGTACCCCCTGCAGATCTGAACCAATATCTCATGCATCTGAAGTCAAGGCAAGGATCAGACGTTGGCTCAGGTTGGAATTTGTGTGCATGTCTGCCCCTTCATGAACGGAGCGGAATCTCAAGGCCATGGAGGTTTTTTCACGTTGGGAGTTGTCAGATGCCCCCTTCAAGGATTCCTTCTGCGGGACAATTGAGACCTTTTGGGCAGCTCCAGTACATCTCATATGGAATGACTCCAGAGCACCGTTCGTGGATGGATTCCAGGGAAGCCCACCTCGCATTCCAATTGGCTAATAGCAACAAGACAGTGGAGATCGGATGGCTCTGCGGGAGCAACCGGGGTGGCTGAATTGAAATGGACTATCCTGGGTCTCCTGGGTGGCTCAGTGGGTTAAGCTGCTGCCTTTGGCTGAGGTCATGATCTCAGAGTTCTCGATCAAGCCTCACATCGGGCTCTCTGCTTAGCAGGGAGCCTGCCTCCTACTCTCTCTCTGCCTGCCTCTCTGCCTGCTTGTGATCTTTGTCTGTCAAATAAATAAAAGAAAACTTAAAAAGAAAAAAAAAGAAATGGTCTTTCCTGAGGATGGGGCCTAATGTGTGTTTGGGTCCATGAGGGCCTTGGAATGGGGCGGTGGCACCATGACCCTGAAGTATTCTCCTAAGCTTTTGACATAGCTCCCATGCACAACTTTCCTTGTGGAGATGAGATTTATTCTAATGGGTGCCTCAGGAAACCCCCTTTGCTGGTATTGGAATCCAGTCCTTTGAGGAGACATGCCTGTAAACAAAAGCAATGCATCCGATTATGGCCTAGGGTCCTGTCTGGTTCAATCTTCTTCTTTGGGGATATCCATCTATGGTATGAGTGTAGGTAGATGCTCAGCTGGTGTCAGACCGCCCACAACCTGGAGGGTTTGTGGCCCAGGACTTTGAGGACAGAAGTCTGAAAACAAAAACTCAGCTTAGGTTTGGGGACGTAGGTATAGCAGGCCAAATCTACAAAGCATGTGAAGAACACTTCAAGATATGAAGAAAGAGCGGGTCTGAGGCGCTTGCTCAGGCTTTTGTCTCTGGATTATGTATGAATAGCCGTGGAATGTGCGGAGACCTCATGGGCCATGGACGAATCTTCATCTCTGTGGATTAGGCATGGCCCAATTCTTTTTCGTCAATCTGTTTAACGGGAGGTCTCCTTTCAGGTTTGTTACCACAGGTGTCCCAAACAAAGAGGAATTCCAAAGCAGAGCACTGTGGAAGAGTGAAGGGGCTACCCAAACTCTGGTTAAAAATTGGGGCCTAGGGGCATGGCAGGCTCAATATGCTGTACCTTCAACAGCCACTTAGAAGCCTTACTTGAGGACTGGGTTCAGGCTGAGGGTCACAATGTGTGTTTGTGACCAATGTGGCCTGCGTACATGGGCGGGGCCACATGGGCAACACTGGTTTCATCTACACTGTACATTGGACCACATGCCAATCACAAGGTGTCTAGCCATGTGGAAGGAATTCTGATTTCTGCATCATTTTCAACCCTGGGCAGTGGTTGGAGATAAGGTCTAGGTTCTGAAGCCTGAAAACCGCAGTTGGGTAGAGATGAGAATTTAAGGCCTTGGTGGGTCTGATTTGCTCAGTGTGCAGTCAGCTATCTGGGTGTTGGTCAGGAGGTTGGGGGCAGGTTGTGTCAGACAGTGCATTATGCCCAGGTTAGAATATATATTTGAGTACAGTCGAGTGCCGTGTAGGTTTATCCTCATTTAAGGTGCCTGGGCAGCTCATTAAGCAATAAATTTTTTCTTGATGTCAGGCAGAGTGCTGCATATGTGTCCGGAATTGCCAGACTTGAGGGATTCTGGGCCAGGAGTGTGAGGACAGAAGTCTGAGAACAGAAGCTAGACTTGGGCTTCAGGCCGAGGGCACGGCAGGTACCCCCTTCAGATCTGAACCATTATCTCATGCATCTGAACTCACGGCGAGAATCAGACGTTGGCTCAGGTTTGAGTTTCTGTGCATGACTGCCCCTCCATGAAAGGAGCGGAATCTCAAGGCCATGGAGGTTTTCCCACGTTGGGAGTTGTGGGATGCCCCCTTCAAGGATTCCTTCTGGGGGACAATTGAGACCCGTTCGCAGCTCCAGGACATCCCATATGGAATGACTCCAAAGCACCGTTCAAGGATGGATGCCAGGGAAGCCCGCCTCGCATTCCAATTGTCTCCTAGCAACAAGACAGTTGAGATCTGATGGCTCTGCAGGAGCAACCAAGGTGGCTGAGTTGAAATGGATTTTTTTGAGGATGGGGCCTAATGTGTGTTTGTGTCCATGAGGCCTTGGAATGGGGCGGTGGCTCCGGGATCCTGAAGTATTCTCCTACGCTTTTGACATAGCTCCCATGCACAAGTTTCCTTGTCGAGACGAGATTTGTTCTGATGGGACCCTCAGGAAACCCCCTATGCTGGTATTGGAATCCAGGCTTTTGAGGAGACATGCCTGTAAACCAAAGCAATGGATCCGATTATGGCCTAGGGTCCTGTCTGGTTCAATCTTCTCTGGGGACATCCATCTATGGTATGAGTGGAGGTAGATGCTCAGCTGGTGTCAGATCGCCCTTGTTTGTCCCAGGAGACCTACACTATTGGGATGGCATCGGGGACTTTGGAGGGTTCTCCTAATATATACGATTTGGACAATGGAATGGGCAGAATTCCAATTCATGGGGTAAGCACAGTCCTAATGTGTGGCTCCAGGGGCCCCAGCCTGGAGGGTGTGTGGCCCATGAATTTGAGGACAAAAGTCTGAAAACAAAAACTCAGCTTAGGTTTGGGGAGGTAGGTATGGCAGGCTCAATCTACAAACCATGAGAAGAAATCTTCAGAATATGAAGAAAGAGCGAGTCTGAGGCGCTTGCTCAGGCTTTTGTCTCTGGATTTTGTATCAACTATGGCCGTGGAATGTGGGGAGGTCTCATGGGCCATGGACAAATCTTCCTCTCTGTGGATATGGCCCGGTCCCAACGGATTTTCATCAATCTGTGGTATGGGAGGTCTCCTTACAGGTTTGTTACCTCAGGTGTCCCAACCAAAGAGGAATTCCAAAGCAGAGCCCTGGGGAAGAGTGAAGGGACAACCCAAACTATGGCAAAAAATTTTGGCCTAGGGTCATGGCAGGCCCAATATGCTGTCTCTTCATCCAGCCATTGAGAGGCCTTACTTTAGCACTGGACTCAGGCTGAGGTTCACATTGTTTGTTTATGACCAATGTGGCCCCCGAGCATGGGCGGGGCCACATGGGCAACACTGGTTTTAATACACTGAACTTTCGACAACATGCCAATCACAAGGTTTCTTGCCATGGGGAAGGAGTTCTGATTTCTGCATCATTTTCAACCCTGGGCAGTGGTTGGAGATAAGGTCTAGGTTTGAAGCCTGAAAACCGCAGTTGGGAAGAGATGATGACCTAAGGCCATGGTGGGTCTGATGTGCTCAGTGTGCGGTCAGCTGCCTGGGTGTTTGTCGGTCGGTTCGGGCTCAGGTTGTGTCAGAGAGTGCATTAGTGCCCAGGTTAGACTATATAATTTGGGTACATTTGAGTGCCCTGTAGGTTTATCCTCATTTGAGATGCCTGTGAAGCTAAGTAGGCAGGATATTTTTTCTAGAGGGCAGGCAGAGTGCTGCATTGTGGGTCCAGAATTGACAAACCAGAGGGCTTCTGGGCCAGGAGTATGAGGACAGAAGTCTGAGAACACAAGCAAGACTGGGGAATCAGGACGAGACACGGCAGGTACCCCATGCAGATATGAACCAATATCTCATGCATCAGAAGTCAGGGCGTGAATCAGACGTTGGCTCAGGTTGTAGTTTCTGTGCATGACTGCCCCTTCATGAACGAAGCGGAGTCTCAAGGCCGTGGAGGTTTTCCCACGTTGGGAGTTGTGGGATGCCCCCTTCAAGGATTCCTTCTGCGGGACAATTGAGACCTTTTGGGCAGCTACAGGACCTACCATATGGAATGATTCCAAAGCAACGTTCGAGGTAGGATGCCAGGGAAGCCCGCCTCACATTCCAATTGTCCCCTAGCAATAAGAGAGTTGAGATCGGATGGCTCTGCGGGAGCAACCAGGTTGGCTGAGTTAAAATGGACTTTCCTGAGGATGGGGCCTAATGTGTGTTTGTGTCCATGAGGCCTTGGAATGGGGCGGTGGCACCGGGATCCTGAAGTATGCTCCTAAGCTTTTGACATAGGTCCCATGCACTAGTTTCCTTGTGGAGACGAGATTTGTTCTGATGGGTGCCTCAGGAAACCCCCTATGCTGGTATTGGAATAAAGGCTTGTGAGGAGACATGCCTGTAAACCAAAGCAATGGATCCGATTATGGCCTAGGGTCCTGTCTGGTTCAATTCTTATATGGGGACATCCATCTATGGTATGAGTGGAGGTAGATGCTCAGCTGGTGTCAGACCGCCCTAGTTTGTCCCGGGAGACCTAAACTATTGGGATGGCCTCTGAGACTTGGGAGGGTCCTCCTAATATGTACGATTTTAGACAATGGAATGGGCAGAATTACCATGCATGGGATAAGCACAGTCCTAATGTGTGGCTCCAGAAGCCCCAGCCTGGAGGGTGTGCGGCCCAGGACTTTGAGGACAGAAGTCTGAAAACACAAACTCAGCTTAGGTTTGGGGATGTAGGTATGGCAGGCCCAATCTACGAACCATGAGAAAAACTCTTCAAGATATGAAGAAAGAGCGAGTCTGAGGCGCATGCTCAGGCTTTTGTCTCTGGATTTTGTATCAACGATGGCCGTGGAATGTGGGGGGCCTCATGGACCATGGATAAATCTTCCTCTCTGTGGATATGGTCTGGTCCCAATGGTTTTCCGTCAATCTGTGGGATGGGAGGTCACCTTTCAGGTTTGTTACCTCAGGTGTCCCAACCAAAGAGGAATTCCAAAGCAGAGACCTGGGAAAGAGTGAAGGGACAACCCAAACTATGGTTAAAAATTGGGGCCTAGGGGCATGGCAGGCCCAATATGCTGTCTCTTCCTCCAGCCACTGAGAGGCCTTACTTGAGGACTGGGCTCAGGCTGAGGGTCACAATGTGTGTTTGTGACCAATGTGGAACGCGAGCATGGGCGGGGCCTCATGGGCCACACTGGTTTCAACTACACTGAACTTTGGACAACATGCCAATCACAAGGTTTCTTGCCATGGGGAATGAGTTCTGATTTCTGCATCATTTTCAACCCTGGGCAGTGGTTGGAGAGAAGGTCTAGGTTCTGAAGGTTGAAAACCACAGTTGGGAAGAGATGACGACCTAAGGCTATGGCGGGTCTTTTGTGCTCATTGTGCGATCAGCAGCCAGGGTGTTGGTCAGGAGGTTCGGGCACAGGTTGTGTCAGACAGTGCATTAGTGCTTAGGTTAGACTATTTTATTTGGGTACAGTCGAGTGCCGTGTAGGTTTATCCTCATTTGAGGTGTCTGGGCAGCTAAGTAGTTAAGATATTTTTTCTAGAGGGCAGGCAGAGTGCTGCATTGTGGGTCCGGAATTGCCAAACTTGAGGGCTTCTGGGCTAGGAGTGTGAGGACAGAAGTCTGAGAACACAACCTAAACTTGGGCCTCAGGCCGAGGGAACTGCAGGTGTCCCTTGCAGATCTGAACCAATATCTCAAGCATATGAAGTCATGGCAAGGAACAGACGTTGTCTCAGGTTGGAGTTTCTGTGCATTACTGCCCCTTCATGAACGAAGCGGAGTCTCAAGGCCATGGAGGTTTTCCCAAGTTGGGAGTTGGGGGATGTTCCCTTCATGATTCCTTCTATGGACAATTGAGACCTGTTGGGCAGCTCCAGGACCTCCCATATGGAAAGACTCCAGAGCATCGTTCGAGGATGGATGCCAGGGAAGCCCGCCTCGCTTTCCAATTATCTCCTAGCAACAAGACAGTTGAGATCTTATGGCTCTTTGGGAGCAACCAGGTTGGCTGAGTTGAAATGGACTTTCCTGAGGATGTGGCCTAATGTGTGTTTGTGTCCACGAGGGCCTTGGAATGGGGCGGTGGCATCGGGACCATGAAGTATTCTCCTAAGCTTTTGACATAGCTCCCATGCACAAGTTTCCCCGTGGAGACGAGATTTACCCTGATGGGTGCCTCAGGAAACCCCCTATGCTGGTATTGGAGTCCAGGCTTTTGAGGATACATGCCTGTAAACCAAAGCAACAGATCCGATTATGGCCTAGGGTCCTGTCTGGTTCAGTCTTCTTCTCTGGGGCATCCATGTATGGTATGAGTGGAGGTAGACGCTCAGCTGGTGTCAGACTGCCCTTGTTTGTCCCGGGAGACCTACACTATTGGGATGGCCTCGGGGAATTGGAGGGTTCTCCTAATATGTACGATTTTGGACAATGGAATGGGCAGAATTCCCATGAATGGGGTAAGCAAAGTCCTAATGTGAGGCTCCAGGGGCCCCAGCCTGGAGGGTGTGTGGCCCTGGAATTTGAGGACAGAAGTCTGAAAACACAAACTCAGCTTAGGTTTGGGGAGGTAGGTATGGCAGGCTCAATCTACAAACCATGAGAAGAAAACTTCAGGATATGAAGAAAGAGCGAGTCTGAGGCGCTTGCTCAGGCTTTGTTCTCTGGATTTTGTATCAACGATGACCGTGGAATGTGGGGAGGCCTCAAGGGTCATGGACGAATCTTCCTCTCTGTGGATATGGCCCGGTCCCAATGGTTTTTCGTCAATCTGTGGGATGGGAGGTCTCCTTTCAGGTTTGATACCTCAGGTGCCCCAAACAAAGAGGAATTCCAAAGCAGAGCCCTGGGGAAGAGTGAAGGGACTAGACAGTTGAGATCTGATGTCTCTGCGGGAGAAACCGGGGTGGTTGAGTTGAAATGGACTTTCTTGAGGATGGGGCCTAATGTCTGTTTGTGTCCATGAGCGCCTTGGAATGGAGGCTAGCCTGGAGGTTGTGTGGGTCCAGGCTGCGGGCACAGATGTCTGGAAACACAAACTCAGCTTATGAGTGGCGCCTAGGGTATGGCAGGCCGGATGTACATCCCAAGAGGGAGCTCCTGGGCCTCTGAAACAAGGGCGAGTGGGAGGCGTTCCTTCAGGCTTTTGTCTCTGGATGTTGTGTCCCGGATAGCCGTGGATTGGATGGGTGGCCTCAGGGACTATGAACGAGTATCCCTCTCTGGGTATTTGTCCCAGCTCCCAAGATTTGGGGTCATTTTGTGGGAAGGGTGGAGTCCTGTTGTCTGGCTCATGTGTCTCTCCAAGAAAGGGATTCGAGAGCAGAGCCCCCGGTACGGGCGGGGCGACTGAAAAGCTCAAACACTGGTGAGGATTGGGTGCATAGCGGCCTGGCAAGCCCCATATGTGGGCTCTTGGTCCAGGCCCTGACAGGCCTTTCTTTGACATGGGGCTCACGCTGAGGGTCACAGTGTGAATTTGTTCTGCTGCACTCACGGTTGGGCGTGGAATCAGGGGCCATGAAGGTTTCTCTCACCCTGAAGGTGTGACTCCATGCCAAGAGCAAGCTTTACAGCCATGGGGAAGGCGGAGTTCTGTTTTGTGCTTGCGATCCCCAGCTGTTTGGAGAATTGATATACAGTCTAGGTTCAGATATTTGAAAACCAAGGTTAGGAAGAGGTGATGGCATAAGACCATGGCGTGTCCGAAGTGCTGGGTGTGTGGCCAGCTGTCTCCTTGTCTGTCTGGACGTGTGGCTTCAGGCTGTGTCAGATGGAGCATAAGTGCCCAGAGCAGCCTATCCAGTTCGGGTAACGTCGAGGTCGGAGCAGGTTGATCCTAATCTGGGTTTTCTGGAGAACCCCACAGGAAAACGTTGTTCTTACATTGTGCAGACACTGGGCTGGGTTGTGGTTCTGGATTTTCTAGTCCGGAGGGCTTGTTTGCCAGGAATGTGAGGAAGGAAGTCTGAAAACACAAGCTAGCCTGAGGTTTGGGACCGAGGGCACAGCAGGCCCACTCTGCAGAGGCTGTATCGAGATCTCCTGCACTGAGGTCATGTCAACTATGAGACGTGTCTCAGGCTAGAGTTTTTGTCCTACAAGGACTCTTCCTTAAGGGTGTGGGGGCTTCATGACGCCAGGGAGGTTTGCCTACAATGGGATTTGTGAACTACTCCAAACCTCAAGGTTTCCTTCTGCACGACAGTCGAGTCCTATTGGTTGGTTCCAGGAGGTCCCATATGGAAAGACTCGAGAGCAGGTGTCTAAGCATGGATGCCTGGGAACGCCACCTCATATTCCCACTCTTTAGTCAGGACAAGACAGGCTCAATCTGCAGGCTCCTGGGTGAGCTACCCAGAGGGGAGAGTTGAAATGGACTCTCCTGAAGATGAGTCCTACTGTGGGTTGGTGGCCTGGGAGACCTTGGAATGTGGAGGTGGCTCAGGGACTCTGCAGGATTCTCCAACCTGAGGTGTTTGACACGGCTCCAACAAGGGAGCTTCCCATGTGGAGTCGAGAGGAGTTCTGTTTAGTGCCTCAGGAAAGTCCCATATCCTGTTCTTCGAACCAAAGCCTCTGAAAAGTGACACCTGGACAACAAAGAAAGAGTTGAGATTAGGGCCTAAGGGCCTGGCCGGCTCAACCTTCTATCTCTGTTGAAATCTGTATGCATGCCTTCGTGGAGGTAGCTGCTCCGCTTGTGTCTGAATGCCCCTGTGTGTCCAGGGAGGCTACCAGTAGTGGGATGTCCACGAGGGCCTTGAGATTTCTCATAATCTGGAGGTGTGTGGCCAAAGAAATGGACACAGTTACCAAGGAGAGAGCAGGCACGGACCTGTGGTATGGCTCCAGAGGACCCAGCCTAGAGGCTGTGTTTGCCCGGACTTTGGGGACAGATGTCTGAAAAAGCAAACTTGGCTCAGCTAGGGGCCAAGGTAATGGCAGGCCTGATCTCCAGTCCGTGAGGGGAGATCCTCTGGATATCAAAGGAGGGCAAGTGGGAGGCAGTCGCTCAGGCTTTTGTCTCTGGGTGCTGCCTTCACAGTGGCCGTTCAGGGTAGGGGTTGCTTCAGGGGCCGAGGAAGAGCCTTCCTCTCGGGGGATTGTCCAAGCTCCCAAGTGTTTGGGTTCATTCTGTGGGAAGGGAAGAGTACTGTTTTCTGCCACAGGGGACCCCCCAGGAAAGGGACTCTAGAGCACAGCAGTGGCCTCCCTCAACTGGAATACACACCATCTCGTTAGTCCTGGGTGCCTAGGGGCATGGCAAGCCACATATGCGGGCTCTTGGTCCAGTCACTGAGTGGCGTTACTTGAATAAGGTACTCACGCCGAGGGTCACCATGTTTGTTTGTGCCCTAGGCGGCCCTTACGCATGGGCGTGGCCTCATGGGTCATGCCGTTTTCTCCTACACTGAAGGTTTGACTCACTGCCAGTAGCAAGGTTTCTTGCCATGGGGAAGGAGTGGTTCTGTCTTGTGCATCAGGTTCCCCCCTGTGCAGGGATTGGAGATAAGGTCTAGGTTCCGATGACTGAAAACCCAGGTTGGGAATGGATGGTGGCCTAAGGCAGTGGCGGCTCCAATGTGCTTGGTGTGTAGCCAGCTGTGTCATGAGGCCAAGGAAGTTTTCCCACACTGAGTTTGGAGACCTTGGAATGTGCTGGTTGTTCAGTGGCCCTGCGGAACTCTCCTACCTGAAGGGATTGATACATCCCCTGTAAGAAAGCTCCCCATGTGGAGATAAGAGAGGTTTCGTTTGGTGCCTCAGAAAAGCCCCTAGTGCTGGTCTACGAGAACAATCCTCTGAGGACAGACACATGGAAACCAAAGCTAAGGTTCATATTAGGGCCTATGGGCCTGTCCATTTCAACCTTCTGTCTCTGGGTACAATGTCTGAGAGTCTAAGTGGAGATAGTTGCACCGCTGGTGTCAGAGACCCCTCTTAGTCCAGGGTGGCCTACACTATTGATGGCCTCAGGGGCCTTGGGGCTTTTCCCTAACCTGTAGGGTTGTTGTCAATGGATTGGGCACACTTTCCTTGGAGAGGGCAGGCACAATCGTTCGCTGTGGCTACAGAGGCCCTAGCCTGGAGGTTGTGTGGGACCAGGCTGTGGACACAGAAGTCTTAAAACACAAACACAGCTCATGAGTGGCGCCTAGGGTATGGCAGGCCGGATGTACAGCCCGAGAGGGAGCTCCTGGGCCTCTGAAACAAGGGCGAGTGGGAGGCGTTCCTTCAGGCTTTTGTCTCTGGATGTTGTGTCCGGGAGAGCTGTGGATAGGAGGGGTGGCCTCAGGGACTTTGGACGAGTATCTCTCTCTGGGGATTTGTCCCAGGTCCCAAGAGTTTGGGGTCATTTTGTTGAAAGGGTGGAGTCATGTTGTCTGGCTCATGTGTCTCTTCAAGAAAGGGATTCCAGATCAGAGCCCCAGGTACGGGCTGGGCGACTGGTAAAATCAATCACTGGTGAGGATTGGGTGCATAGTTGCTTGGCAAGTCAATATGCGGGCTCTTGGTCCAGGCCCTGACAGGCCTTTCTTTGACATGGGGGTCATGCTGAGGGTCACTGTTTGAATTTGTGCCCAAGCAGCACTCACGTTTGGGCGTGGCATCAGGGGCCATGAAGGTTTCTCCCACCCTGAAGGTGTGACTCCATGCCAAGAGCAAGCTGTACAGCCATGGGGAAGGAAGAGTTCTGTTTTTTGCTTGCGATACCCAGCTGTATGGAGAATTGATATAATGTCTAGGTTCAGATATCTGAAAACCAAGGTTAGGAAGAAGTGACGGGATAAGACCATGGCGTGTCCGAAGTGCGCGGTGTGCGGACAGCTGTCTCCTTGTCTGTCTGGACGTCTGGCTTCAGGCTGTGTCAGACAGAGCATGAGTGCCCAGTGCAGCCTATCCAGTTCGGGTACCGTCGAGGCCCGAGCAGGTTGATCCTCATCTGGGTTTTATGGAGAGCCAAACAGGGAAACGTTTTTCTTACATTGGGCAGACACTGGGCTGGGTTGTGGTTCTGGAGTTCCTAGTCCGGAGGGCTTGTTTGCCAGGAGTGTGAGGAAGGAAGTCTGAAAACACAAGCTAGCGTGAGGTTTGTGACCGAAGGCATGGCAGGCCCACTCTGCAGAGGCTGAATCGAGATCTCCTGCTCTGAGGTCATGTCAACTATGAGACGAGCCTAAGGCTAGAATTTTTGTCCAGCATGGCCTCTTCCTGAAGGGTGTGGGGGCTTCATGAGGCCATGGAGGTTTGCCTACGATGAGATTTGTGAACTACTCCAAACCTCAATGTTTCCTTCTGCACGACTGTCGAGTCCTATTGGATGGTTCCAGGAGACCCCATACGGAAAGACTCGAGAGCAGGTGTCTAAGCATGGATGCCTGGGAACGCCACCTCATATTCCCACTCTTTAGTCAGGACAAGGCTGGCTCAATCTGTGGCCTCCTGGGTGAGCTACCCAGAGGGGAGAGTTGAAATGGACTCTACTGAAGATGAGTCCTACTGTGGCTTGGTGGCCTGGGAGACCTTGGAATGTGGAGGTGGCTCAGGGACTCTGCAGAATTCTCCAACGTGAGGTGTCTGACACGGCTCCAACAAGGAAGCTTCCCAAGTGGAGACGAGAGGAGTTCTGTTCAGTGCCTCAGGAAAGCCCCATATCCTGTTCTTCGAACCAAAGCCTCTGAGGAGTGACACCTGGAAACCAAAGCAATAGTTGAGATTATGGCCTAAGGGCCTGTCCGGCTCTACCTTCTATCTCTGTTGACATTGTGTGCATGCCTTCGTGGAGGTAGCTGCTCAGCTTGTGTCCAAATGCCCTTGTGTGTCCAGGGAGGCTCCCAGTAGTGGGATGTACTTGAGGTTTCTCATATTCTGGAGGTGTGTGGCCAAAGAAATGGACACAGTTTTCCAGGAGAGAGCAGGCACGGTCCTGTGGTATGGCTCCAGAGGACCCAGCCTAGAGGCTGTGTTTGCCAGGGCTGTGGGGACAGATGTCTGAAAAAGCAAACTTGGCTCAGGTAGGGGCCAAGGTAATGGCAGGCCTGATCTCCAGTCCGAGAGGGGAGATCCTCTGGATATCAAAGGAGGGCAAGTGGGACGCAGTCGCTCAGGATTTGTCTCTGGGTGTTGCGTTCACAGTGGCCGTTGAGGGTAGGGGTTGCTTCAGGGGCCGAGGAAGAGCCTTCCTCTCGGGGGATTGTCCAAGCTCCCAAGTGTTTGGGTTCATTCTGTGGGAAGGGAAGAGTACTGTATTCTGCCACAGGGGACCACCCAGGAGAGGGACTCTGGATCACAGCATTGGCTTCCCTTAACTGGAATCACACCATCTAGTTAGTCCTGGGTGCCTATGGGCATGGCAGGCCACATATGCGGGCTCTTGGTCCAGTCACTGAGTGGCGTTACTTGAATAAGGTACTCACGCTGAGGGTTACAAGGTGTTTTTGTGCCCAAGCTGGCCCTCACGCATGGGCGTGGCCTCATGGGCCATGCCGTTTTCTCCTACACTGAAGGTTTGACTCACTGCCAGCAGCAAGGTTTCTTGCCATGGGAAAGGAAGGGTTCTGACTTGCGCATCCGGTTACCCCTGTGCAGGGATTGAAGATAAGGTCTAGGTTCCGATGACTGAAAACCCAGGTTGGGAATGGATGGTGGCCTAAGGCAGTGGCGGGTCCAATGTGCTGGGGGTGCAGCCAGATGTGTCGGTGTCTGTAGGAAGTTCTGGGCTCAGGCTATTTGCGACAGACCATCAGTGTTTAAGGTAGCCTATGCAATTGGGGTGTTGCCGACGGCCAAGTGTTTGGTCCCCATTTGGGGTTCTGGGCAGCACCATAGACAATGTTTTTCTCCTGGGAGGCAGTCAGAGTGCTTCATTGTGGCCCCAGAATTCCCAGGAGGGTGGGTTAGTGGGCCCGGAATGTGAGGACAGAAGTCTGAAAACACAAGCTTGGGTGTGGATTGGAGCCAAGGGCAGAGCAGGCCCACTCTGCAGAGGCTGAATCCAAATCTCCTGCATCTGAAGTCAGGCTGAGGATCAGACGTTGGCTGAGGCTGGCGTATGTGTCCATGATGGCACCTTCATGAAGCGGGGGCCTCATGAGGCCAAGGAACTTTTCCCACGCTGAGTTTGGAGGTTGCCCCAACCACAAGGTTTCCTTCTGCGGGACATTCGAGTCCTGTTGCATGGCTCCAGAACATAGGATACAGAAGGACTGGAGACCAGGGTTCGAAGGATGGATCCCTGTACAGCATGCCTCGCATTCCCATTAGCCATTAGCCACAAGATTTGTTTGATCTGCTGCCTCTGGGGCACGCTACCCAGGGGGCTGAGTTGAAATGGCCTCTCCTGAGGATGCGTCGTAATGTGCGTTTGAGTCCATGGAGACCTTGGAATGTGCTGGTTGTTCAGGGGCCCTGCGGAACACTCCTACCTGAAGGGTTTGATACGTCCCCAGTAAGAAAGCTCCCCATGTGGAGACGAGAGAGGTTTGGTTTGGAGCCTCAGAAAAGCCCCGTGTGCTGGTCTACGAAAACAGTCCTCTGAGGACGGACACATGGAAACCAAAGCTAAGGTTCAGATTAGGGCCTGGGAGCCTGTCCATTTCAACCTTCTGTCTCTGGGGACACTGGCTGAGAGTCTAAGTGGAGATAAATGCTCCGCTGGTGTCAGAGAGCCCTTCTTAGTCCAGGGTGGCCTACACTATTGATGGCCTCAGGGGCCTTGGAGCTTTTCCCTAACCTGTAGGGTTGTAGTCAATGGATTGGGCACACTTTCCTTGGAGAGGGCAGGCACAATCTTTCGCTGTGGCTCCAGAGGCCCTAGCCTGGAGGTTGTGTGGGTCCAGGCTGTGGGCACAGAAGTCTGAAAACACAATCTCAGCTTATGCGTGGCGCCTAGTGTATGGCAGGCCGGATGTACAGCCCGAGAGGGAGCTCCTGGGCCTCTGAAACAAGGGCGAGTGGGAGGCGTTCCTTCAGGCTTTTGTCTCTGGATGTTGTGTCCGGGATAGCCATGGATAGGAGGGGTGGCCTCAGGGACTGTGGACAAGTATCTCTCTCTGGGGATTTGTCCCAGGTCCCAAGAGTTTGGGGTCATTTTGTGGTAAGGGTGGAGTCGTGTTTTCTGGCTCATGTGTCTCTCCAAGAAAGGGATTCCAGAGCAGAGCCCCAGGTACGGGCGGGGCGACTGGAAAACTCAAACACTGGTGAGGATTGGGTGCATAGGGGCTTGGCAAGCCCCATATGCGGGCTCTTGGCCCAGGCCCTGACAGGCCTTTCTTTGACATGGGGCTCATGCTGAGGGTCAGAGTGTGAATTTGTGCCCAAGCAGCACTCAAGTTTGGGCGTGGCATCAGGGACCAGGAAGGTTTCTCCCACCCTGAAGGTGTGACTCCATGCCAAGAGCATGCTTTACAGCCACGGGGAAGGAGGAGTTCTGTGTTGTGCTTGCGATACCCAGCTGTGTGGAGAATTGATATAATGTCTAGGTTCAGATATCTGAAAACCAAGGTCAGGAAGAGGTGACGGCATAAGACCATGGTGTGTCCGAAGTGCTGGGTGTGTGGACAGCTGTCTCCTTGTCTGTCTGGACGTCTGGCTTCAGGCTGTGTCAGACAGAGCATGAGTGCCCAGAGCAGCCGATCCAGTTAAGGGAACGTCGAGGCCCGAGCAGGTTGATCCTCATCTGGGTTTTCTGGAGAGCCCCATAGGGAAACGTTTTTCTTCCGTTGGGCAGACACTGGGCTGGGTTGTGGTTCTGGAGTTCCTAGTCCGGAGGGCTTGTTTGCCAGGAGTGTGAGGAAGGAAGTCTGAAAACACAAGCTAGCCTGAGGTTTGGGACCGAGGGCATGGCAGGCCCACACTGCAGAGGCTGAATCGAAATCTCCTGCTCTGAGGTCATGTCAAGTATGATACGTGCCTCAGCCTAGAGTTTTTGTCCAGCATGGCCTCTTCCTGAAGGGTGTGGGGTCTTCATGATGCCAGGGAGGATTGCCTACGATGGGATTTGTGAACTACTCCAAACCTCAATGTTTCCTTCTGCACGACTGTCGAGTCCTATTGGATGGTTCCAGGAGGCCCCATACGGAAAGACTCAAGAGCAGGTGTCTAAGCATGGATGCCTGGGAACGCCACCTCATATTCCCACTCTTTAGTCAGGACAAGGCTGGCTCAATCTGTGGGCTCCTTGGTTAGCTACCCAGAGGGCAGAGTTGAAATGGACTCTCCTGAAGATGAGTCCTACTGTGGCTTGGTGGCCTGGGAGACCTTGGAATGTGGAGGTGGCTCAGGGACTTTGCAGGATTCTCCAACCTGAGGTGTTTGACACGGCTCCAACAAGGAAGCTTCCCATGTGGAGACGAGAGGAGTTCTGTTCAGTGCCTCAGGAAAGCCCCATATCCTGTTCTTTGAACCAAAGCCTCTGAGGAGTGACTCCTGGAAACCAAAGCAAGAGTTGAGATTAGGGCCTAAGGGCCTGTCCGGCTCAACCTTCTATCTCTGTTGACATCTGTATGCATGCCTTCGTGGAGGTAGCTGCTCAGCTTGTGTCTGAATGCCCCTGTGTGTCCAGGGAGGCTCCCAGTAGTGGGATGTCCTCGGGGGCCTTGAGGTTTCTCATATTCTGAAGGTGTGTGGCCAAAGGAATGGACAGAGTTTTCCAGGAGAGAGCAGGCACGGTCCTGTGGTATGGCTCCAGAGGACCCATCCTAGAGGCTGTGTTTGCCAGGGCTGTGGGGACAGATGTCTGAAAAAGCAAACTTGGCTCAGGTAGGGGCCAAGGTAATGGCAGGCCTGATCTCCAGTCCGTGAGGGGAGATCCTCTGGATATCAAAGGAGGGCAAGTGGGAGGCAGTTGCTCAGGCTTTTGTCTCTGGGTGTTACGTTCACAGTGGCCGTTCAGGGTAGGGGTTGCTTCAGGGGCCGAGGAAAGCCTTCCTCTCGGGGGATTGTCCAAGCTCCCAAATGTTTTGGTTCATTTGTGGGAAGGGAAGAGTACTGTTTTCTGCCACAGGGGACCCCCCAAGAGAGGGACTCTAGAGCTAAGCAATGGGATCCCTCAACTGGAATACACACCATCTAGTTAGTCCTGGGTCCCTATGTGCATGGCAAGCCACATATGCAGGCTCTTGGTCCAGTCACTGAGAGGCGTTACTTGAATAAGGAACTCACGCTGAGGGTTACAATGTGTGTTGGTGCCCAAGGTGGCGCTCACGCATGGTCGTGGCCTCATGGGCATTGCCGTTTTCTCCTACACTGAAGGTTTGACTCACTGCCAGCAGCAAGGTTTCTTGCCATGGGGAAGGAGGGGTTCTGACTTGTGCATCAGGTTCCCCCCTGTGCAGGGATTGGAGATAAGGTCTAGGTTCCGATGACTGAAAACCCAAGTTGGGAATGGATGGTGGCCTAAGGCAGTGGCGGGTCCAATGTGCTGGGTGTGCAGCCAGCTGTGTCGGTGTCTGTTGGAAGGTCTGGGCTCAGGCTATTTTCGAAAGAGCATCAGTGTTTAAGGTAGCCTATGCAATTGGGGTGTTGACGAGGGCCAAACTGTTTGATCCTCATTTGGGGTTTCTGGGCAGCACCATAGACAATGTTTTTCTCCTGGGTGGCAGGCAGAGTGCTTCATTGTGGCCCCAGAATTCCCAGTAGGGAGGGTTTTTGGGACAGGAGTGTGAGGACAGATGTCTGAAAACACAAGCTAGGGTGAGGATTGGAGCCAAGGGTAGAGCAGGCCCACTCTGCAGAGGCTGAATCAAAATCTCCTGCATCTGAAGTCAGGCTGAGGATCAGATGTTGGCTGAGGCTGGCGTATGTGTCTATGATGCCACCTTCATGAAGCAGGGGCCTCATGAGGCCAAGGAAGTTTTCCCACGCTGAGTTTGGAGGTTGCCCCAAACCACAAGGTTTCCTCCTGCGGGACATTCGAGTCCTGCTGCATGGCTCCAGGACATACCATACGGAAGGACTGGAGAGCAGGGTTCGAAGGATGGATCCCTGTACTGCAGGCATATTTCCTATTGGCCATTAGCCACAACGTATGTTTTATCTGCTGCCTCTGGGGCACGCTACCCATGGGGCTGAGTTGAAATGGCCTCTCCTGAGGATGCATCATAATGTGCGTTTGGGTCCATGGAGACCTTGGAATGTGCTGGTTGTTCAGGGGCCCTGCGGAACTCTCCTACCTGAAGGGTTTGATACATCCCCAGTAAGAAAGCTCCCCATGTGGAGACGAGAGAGTTTTGGTTTGGTGCCTCAGAAAAGCCCTGTGTGCTGGTCTACGAAAACAGTCCTTGAGGTCGGACAAATGGAAACCAAATCTAAGGTTCAGATTAGGGCCTTGGGGCCTGTCCATTTCAACCTTCTGTCTCTGGGGACACTGGCTGAGAGTCTAAGTGGAGATAGTTGCTCCGCTGGTGTCAGAGAGCCCATCTTAGTCCAGGGTGGCCTACACTATTGATGGCCTGAGGGGCCTTGGAGCTTTTCCCTAACCTGTAGGGATGTGGTCAATGGATTGGGCACACTTTCCTTAAAGAGGGCAGGCAAAATCTTTCGCTGTGGCTCCAGAGGCCCTAGCCTGGAGGTTGTGTGGGTCCAGGTTGTGGGCGCAGGAGTCTGAAAACACAAACTCAGCTTATGAGTGGCGCCTAGGGTATGGCAGGCGGATGTACTGCCCGAGAGGGAGCTCCTGGGCTTCTGAAACAAGGGCGAGTGGGAGGCGTTCCTTCAGGCTTTTGTCTCTGGATGTTGTGTCCAGGATAGCCGTGGATTGGAAAGGTAGCCTCAGGGACTATGGACGAGTATCCCTCTATGGGTATTAGTCCCAGATCCCAAGAGTTTGGGGTCATTTTGTGGGAAGGGTGGAGTCGTGTTTTCTGGCTCATGTGTCTCTCCAAGAAAGGGATTCCATAGGAGAGACCCAGGTACGGGCGGGGTGACCGGAAAACTCAAACACTGGTGAGAATTGGGTGTATGGGGGCTTGGAAAGCAAGCATGAGCGGGGCCTCATGGGCCACACTGGTTTCAATTACACTGAACGTTGGACAACATGCCAACCACAAGGTTTCTTGCACTGGGGAAGGAATTCTGATTTCTGCATTACGTTCAGGCCTGGGCAGTGAATAGAGATAAGGTCTAGGTTCTGAAGCCTGAAAACCGAGGTGGAAAGAGATGACGTCCTAAGGTCATGGCGGCTCGATGTGCTCAGTGTGCGGCCAGCTGTCTTGGTGGGGCCAGGAGGTCTAGGCTCAGGCTGTGTCAGAAAGGGCATTAGTGCCCTGGTCAGCCTATGTATTTGGGGTACAGCCAAGGTAGGTGCAGGTTGATCCTCACTTTGGGTTACTTGGTAGCCCCAGAGGGCAATGTTTTTCTTCTGGAGGGCAGGCAGAGTGCTGCTTTGTAGTTCTGGATTGCCAAATTGGAGGGCTTCTGGGTCAGTAGTCTGAGGACAGAGTCTGAGAACACAAGCTAGGCTTAGGTTTCTGGGTGAGGACATGGCAGGCACAATCTACAGACCTGAATCGAGATCTCGTGCATCTGAAGTCAGGGCGAGGATCAGACGATCGCTGAACTTGGTGTTTCTGTCCATGATGGCCCCTTCACGTAGGGGGGGGCATCCCGATGCCATGGGGGTTTTCCCACGATGGGATTTGTGAGAAGCTCCAAACTGCAAAGTGTCTTCTGCAGGACAATTGAGACCTGTTGTTTGGCTCCAGGCCAATGATTCTGAGCAGGGTTCTAAGGAGGCATGGCTGGGTAGCCCACCTCGCATTCCAATTGTCTCCTAGAAACAAGACAGGTTAGATCTGCTGGGTCTGGGGGAGCAACCGAGGAGGCTGAGTTGAAATGGACTCTCCTATGGATAGGTCCTAATGTGCTTTTGTGTCGATGGAGACCTTGGAATAAAGCGGTGGCACTGGGGCCCTAAGGGTTCTCCTAAACAGAGGCTTTGACACAGCTCCAACGTGCAAGTTTCCCATGGGTAGATGAGATGTTTTCTGATGGGTGAGTCAAGAAACAGCCATATGCTGGTTTTGAAATCCAGGCCTCTGAGGAGAGATGCCTGGAAACCAAAGAAATGGATATGATTAGTGCCTAGGGGCCTGTTCTTTCCTTTTTACCTCTGGGGACATCTGTCTATGGGTCTGAGTACAGGTAGGTGCTCAGATGGGCTCAGATTGCCCCTGTTTTACCTGGGAAGCCACCACTAATGAGATGGATCAGGGACTTTGGAGGTTTATCCTATTAGAAGGGATGTGGCCCTTGGAATGGGCACACACAATTCCCTTGGAGAGGGCAAGTACAGTCCTCAGGTTTGGCTCCAGGGGCCTGAGCCTGTAGGTTGTGTAGCCCAGGGCTGTTTGGACAGATGTCTGAAAACACAAACTTGGCTTATGATTCAGGTAATAGGTATGGCAGGACTTATCTACAGACCATGAGGAAAACTTTTCGGGATTTGAGAAAAGTGCGAGTGTGAGGCTCTTGCTCAAGTTTTTGTCTCTGGATATCGTGTCACTAATGTTCGTGAAATTTCTGGGTGACTTCATGGGAAATGGACGAGTCTTACTCCCTGGTGGTTTTTCCCAGTCCAAAGCGTTTGGGGTCACTCTGTGGGATGGAAGAAGTCCGTTTTATTTTTTTTTTTTGATGTTGTTTTCTTTTTAACCTTAGGTGTCCCACCAAATGAGGGATTCCAGAGTAGAGCCCTGGGGGGCGGGGTGACTGGACAATAAGAAATCTGGTTAAATATTGGGGCTTAGGGAAATATCAAGCCCATTATGACATCTAATTGTCCAGTCACTGAGAGGACTTACTAGAGGACAGGACTCATGCTGAGAGTCACAATGCGTTTTTATGCCCTTGTCGCACTCAAGAATGGGCGGGGCCTCAGGGTGAATGCTGGTTTCTCCTACACTGAACGTTGGACAACGTGCCAACCACAAGTTTTCTTACCATGGGTAAGGAGGTGTTCTGATTTCTGCATCACACTCACCCCTGGGCAGTGATTGGAGATAATGTTTCGGTTCTGAGGCCTGAAAACTGAGGTAGGGAAGAGATGATGACCTAAGGCCATGGCGGGGCTTATGTGCTCAGTGTGCGGTCTGCTTTCCGGGTGTTGGTCAGGAGATCCGGGCTCAGGTTGTGTCCGACAGTGCATTAGTGCCCGGGTTAGACTATATAATTTGGGTGAAGTCGAGTGCTGTGGAGGTTTATCCTCATTGAAGGTGCCTGGGCAGCTCATGAGGCAATAATTTTTTTCTAGAGGTCAGGCAGAGTGCTGCATTGTGGGTCTGGAATTGCCAAACTTGAGGGCTTCGGGGTCAGGAGTGTAAAAACAAAAGTCTGCGAAGACAAGCTAGACTTGGGTTTCAGGGCGACGGCACGGCAGGTACACCCTGCAGATCTGAACCAATACTCATGCATCTGAAGTCAGGGCGAAATTCTGATGTTTGCTCAGGTTGCAGTTTCCGTGCATGACGGCCACTTCATGAAGGGAGCGGAATATCGAGGCCATTGAGGTTTTCCCACGTTGGGAGTTGCGAGATGCCCCCTTCAAGGATTCCTTCTGCGCGACAATTGAGACCTGTTGGACAGCTCCAGGACATCCCATAAGGAATGACTCCAGAGCACCGTTCGAGGATGGATGCCTGGGATGCCCGCCTCGCAATCCAATTGTCTCCTAGCAACAAGACAGTTAGATCTGATGGCTCTGCGGGAGCAACCGGGGTGGCTGAGTTGAAGTGGACTTTCCTGAGGATGTGTCCTAATGTGTTTTTGTGTCCATTTAGGCCTTGGAATGGGGCGGTGGCACCGGGACCCTGAAGTACTCTCTTATGCTTTGGACATGGCTCCCATGCACAGGTTTCCTTGTGGAGACGAGATGAGTTCTGATGGGTGCCTCAGCAAAACACCTATGCTCGTATTGGAATCAGGCTTTTGAGGAGACATGTCTGTAAACCAAGGCAATGGATCCTATTATGGCCTAGGGTCCTGTCTGGTTCAATCTTCTCCTCTGGGGACATCCATTTATGGTATGAGTGGAGGTAGATTATCAGCTGGTGTCAGACAGACCTTGTTTGTTCCGTGGGACCTACACTATTGGGATGGCCTCAGGGACTTTGGAGGTTTCTCCTAATTTGTACGATTATGGACAATGGAATGGGCAGAATTCCCATGGATTGGTAGGCACAGTCCTAATGTGTGGCTCCAGGGGCCCCAGCCTGAAGGGTGTGGGGCCCTGGACTTTGAGGACAGAAGTCTGAAAACACAAACTCAGCTTAGGTTTGGGGACGTAGGTATGGCAGGCCCGATCTACAGACCATGAGAAGAACTCTTCAGGTTATGAAGAAAGTGCGAGTCTGAGGCGCTTGCTCAGGTTTTTGTCTCTGGATTTGTATCAGCGATGGCACAATCTACAGACCTGAATCGAGATCTCGTGCATCTGAAGTCAGGGCGAGGATCAGACGATCGCTCAACTTGGTGTTTCTGTCCATGATGGCCCCTTCACGAAGGGGGGGCATCCCGATGCCATGGGGGTTTTCCCACGATGGGATTTGTGAGAAGCTCCAAACTGCAAAGTGTCTTCTGCAGGACAATTGAGACCTGTTGTTTGGCTCCAGGCCAATGATTCTGAGCAGGGTTCTAAGGATGCATGGCTGGGTAGCCCACCTCGCATTCCAATTGTCTCCTAGAAACAAGACAGGTTAGATCTGCTGGATCTGGGGGAGCAACCGAGGAGGCTGAGTTGAAATGGACTCTCCTATGGATAGGTCCTAATGTGCTTTTGTGTCGATGGAGACGTTGGAATGAAGCGGTGGCACTGGGGCCCTGAAGGGTTCTCCTAAACAGAGGCTTTGACACAGCTCCAACGTGCAAGTTTCCCATGGGTAGATGAGATGTTTTCTGATGGGTGAGTCAAGAAACAGCCATATGCTGGTTTTGAAATCCAGGCCTCTGAGGAGAGATGCCTGGAAACCAAAGAAATGGATATGATTAGTGCCTAGGGGCCTGTTCTTTCCTTTTTACCTCTGGGGACATCTGTCTATGGGTCTGAGTACAGGGAGGTGCTCAGATGGGCTCAGATTGCCCCTGTTTTACCTGGGAAGCCACCACTAATGAGATGGATCAGGGACTTTGGAGGTTTATCCTATTAGAAGGGATGTGGCCCTTGGAATGGGCACACACAATTCCCTTGGAGAGGGCAAGTACAGTCCTCAGGTTTGGCTCCAGGGGCCTGAGCCTGGAGGTTGTGTAGGCCAGGGCTGTTTGGACAGTTGTCTGAAAACACAAACTTGGCTTATGTTTCAGGTAATAGGTATGGCAGGACTTATCTACAGACCATGAGGAGAACTTTTCGGAATTTGAGAAAAGGACGAGTGTGAGGCTCTTGCTCAAGTTTTTGTCTCTGGATATCGTGTCACTCATGGTCGTGGAATTTCTGGGTGACTTCATGGGAAATGGACGAGTCTTACTCTCTGATGGTTTGGCCCCGTCCAACGAGTTTGAGGTCATCCTGTGGGCTGGAAGAAGACCGTTTTTTTGTTGTTGTTTTCTTTATTAACCTCAGGTGTCCCACCAAATGAGGGATTCCAGAGTAGAGCCCTGGGAAGGGGCGACTGGACAATCAAAATCTGGTTAAAAATTGGGGCCTAGGGACATGTCAAGCCCATTATGACATCTAATGGTCCAGCCACTGAGAGGACTTACTAGGGGACAGGACTCATGCTGAGGGTCACAATGCGTGTTTATGCCCTCGTTGCACTCAAGAGTGGGCGGGGACTCAGGGTGAATGCTGGTTTCTCCTTCACTGAACCTTGGAAAACGTGCCAACCACAAGGTTTCTTGCCATGGGTAAGGAGGATTTTTGATTTCTGCATCACACTCACCCCTGGGCAGTGATTGGGGATAATGTCTCGTTTCTGAAGCCTGAAAAATGAGGTAGGGAAGAGATGATGACCTAAGGCCATGGCGGGTCTTATGTGCTCAGTGTAAGGTAGCTTTCTGGGTGTTGGTCAGGAGGTCTGGGCTCACGCTGTGTCCAACAGTGCATTAGTGCCCAGGTTAGACTAGATAATTTGGGTAAAGTTGAGTGCTGTGTAGGTTTATCCTCATTTAAGGTGCCTGGGCGGCTCATGAGGCAATACTTTTTTTTTTTTTTTAAAAGGGCAGGCTGTGTGCTGCATTGTGGGTCCGGAATTGCCAAACTTGAGGGCTTCGGGGCCAGGAGTGTGAGGACGGAAGTCTGAGAACACGAGCTAGGCTTGGGAATCAGGGCGAGGGCACGACAGGTACCCCCTGCAGATCTGAACCAATATCTCATGCATCTGAAGTCACGGCGAGGATCAGACGTTGGCTCAGGTTGTAGTTTCTGTGCATGACGGCCGCACCATGAAGGGAGCGGAATCTCGAGGCCATTGAGGTTTTCCCACGTTGGGAGTTGTGGGATGCCCCCTTCAAGCATTCGTTCTGCGGGACAATGGAGACATGTTGGACAGCTCCAGCATATCCCACATGGAATGACTCCAGAGCACCTTTCGAGGATGGATGCCTGGGAAGCCCGCCTCCTAGGGCTTCCAATTGTCTCCTAGCAACAAGACAGTTTAGATCTGATGGCTCTGCTTGAGCAACAGGGGTGGCTGAGTTGAAATGGACTTTCCTAGGATGGGTCCTAATGTATTTTTGTGTCCATGAGGGCCTTGGAATGGGGCAGTGGCACCGGAACCCTGAAGTACTCTTTTAAGCTTTTGACATAGCTCCCATGCACAGGATTCCTTGTGGAGACGAGATGAGTTCTGATGGGTGCCTCAGGAAAACCCCTATGCTCGTATTGGAATCAGGCTTTTGAGGAGACATGCCTGTAAACCAAAGCAATGGATCCTATTATGGCCTAGGGTCCTGTCTGGTTCAATCTTCTTCTCTGGGTATATCCATCTATGGTATGAGTGGAAGTAGATTATCAGCTGGTATCAGACAGCCCTTGTGTGTTCCGGGCGACCTACACTATTGGAATGGCCTCAGGGATTTGGCGGTTTCTCCTAATTGGTACGATTTTGGCAGATGCTCAGCTGGTGTCAGACCGCCCTTGTTTATCCCGGGTGACCTACACTATTGGGATGGCCTCAGGGATTTGGCGGTTTCTCTTAATTAGTACAATTTTGGACAATGGAATGGGCCGAATTCCCATGGATTGGTAGGCACAGTCCTAATGTGTGGCTCCAGGGGCCCCAGCCTGGAGGGTGTGTGGCCCAGGACTTTGAGGACAGAAGTCTGGAAACACAAACTCAGCTTAGGTTGAGGGACTTAGGTATGGCAGGCCCGATGTACAAACCATGAGAAGAACACTTCAGGATATTAAGAAAGTGCGAATCTGAGGCGCTTGCTCAGGCTTTTGTCTCTGGATTTTTTATCAGCGCTGGCCGTAGAATGTCGGGGAGGACTCATGGGCCATGGACAAATCATCCTCTCTGAGGATTTGGCCAGATTCCCAATTGTTGTTCGTCAATCTGTGGGATGAGACTACTCCTTTCAGTTTTGTTACCTCAGGTGTCCCACCAAAAGAGGAATTCCAAAGCAAAGCCGTGGGGAAGACTGAAGGGACAACCTTAACTATGGTAAAAATTGGGGCCTAGGGGCATGGAAAGCCCAATATGCTATCTCTTCATCCAGCCACTGAGAGGCCTTACTTGAGGACTGGGATCAGGCTGAGAGTCACAATGTGTGATTGGGACCCATGTGGTCCGCGAGCATGGGCGGGGCCTCATGGGCCACACTGGTTTCAACTACACTGAACGTTGGACAACATGCCAACCACAAGGTTTCTTGCCATGGGGAAGGAGTTCTGATTTCTGAATCACGTTCAACCCCGGGCAGTGATTGGAGATAAGGTCTAGGTTCAGAAGCATGAAAAAAGAGGTTGGGAAGAGATGACGACCTAAGGCCATGGCGGCTCGATGTGCTCAGTGTGCAGCCAGCTGTCTGGGTGGGGCCAGGAGTTCCAGGCTCAGGCTGTGTCAGAAAGGGCATTAGTGACCTGGTCAGCCTATGTATTTGGGGTACAGCCAAGGTAGGTGCAGGTTGATCCTCATTTGGGGTTACTGGGTAGCCCCAGAGGGCAATGTTTTTCTTCTGGGGGGCAGGCAGAGTGCTGCATTGTAGTTCTGGATTGCCAAACTGGAGGGCTTGTGGGACAGTAGTCTGAGGACAGAAGTCTGAGGCTTCGGTTTTTGGGTGAGGCCATGGCAGGCACAATCTACAGACCTGAATCGAGATCTCGTGCATCTGAAGTCAGGGCGAGGATCAGACGATCGCTCAGGTTGGCGTTTCTGTCCCTGATGGCCGCTTCATGAAGGGGGGGCATCTCGATGCCATGGGGGTTTTCCCACGATGGGAGGTGTGAGCAGCTCCAAACTGCAAAGAGTCTTCTGCAGGACAATTGAGAACTGTTGTTTGGCCCAGGCCATGATTCTGAGCAGGGTTCTAAGGATGCATGGCTGGGTAGCCCACCTCGCATTCCAATTGTCTCCTAGCAACAAGACAGGTTAGATCTGCTGGATCTGGGGGAGCAACCGAGGAGGCTGAGTTGAAATGGACTCTCCTGTGGATGGGTCCTAATGTGCTTTTGTGTCTAAGGAGACCTTGAAATGGTGCCCTGAAGGGTTCTCCTACACAGAGGCTTTAATACAGCTCCAACGTGCAAGTGTTCCTTGTGTAGATGAGATGTTTCCTGATGGGTGAGTCAAGAAACAGCCATATGCTGGTTTTGAAATCCAGGCCTCTGAGGAGAGATGCATGGAAAACAAAGCAATGGATCTGATTAGTGCCTAGGGACCCGGTCTTTACTTTTTACCTCTGGGGAGATCTCTCTATGGGTCTGAGTGCAGGTAGGTTCTCAGATGGGCTCAGATTGCCCCTGTATTTCCTGGGAAGCCAGCACTAGTGCGATGGATCAGGGACTTTGGAGGTTTATCCAATTAGAAGGGTTGTGGCCATTGGAATGGGCACACACAAATCCCTTGGAGAGAGCAAGTACAGTCCTCAGGTTTGGCTCCAGGGGCCTGAGCCTGTAGGTTGGGTAGGCCAGTTCTCTTTGGACAGTTGTCTGAAAACACAACCTCGGCTTATGTTTCGGGTCGTACGTATGGCAGGACTGATCTACAGACCATGAGGAGAACTCTTCGGGATTTGAAAAAAGGGCGAGTGTGAGGCTCTTGCTCAAGTTTTTGTCTCTGGATATCGTGTCACTCATGGTGGTGATATTTCTGGGTGACTTCATGGGAAATGGACGAGTCTTACTCTCTGGTGGTTTGGCCCCGTCCAAAGTGTTTGGCGTAATTCAGTGTGATGGAAGAATTCCGTTTATTTGTTGTTGTTGTTTGCTTTTTTAACCTCAGTTGACCCACCAAATGAGGGATTCCAGAGTAGAGCCCTGGGGAGGGGCAACCGGACAATCAGAAATCTGGTTAAAAATTGGGGCCTAGGGACATGTCAAGTCCATTATGATATCTTATGGTTCAGCCACTGAGAGGACTTACTAGAGTACAGGACTCATGCTGAGAGTCACAATGCGTGTTTATGCCCTCGTCGCACTCAAGAATGGGCGGGGCCTCAGGGTGAATGCTGGTTTCTCCTACACTGAACGTTAGACAACGTGCCAACCACAAGGTTTCTTGCCATGCGTAAGGAGGAGTTCTGATTTCTGCATCACACTCACCCCCAGGCAGTGATTGGAGATAAGGTCTCAGTTCTGAAGTTGAAAACTGAGGTAGGGAATAGATGATGACCTAAGGTCATGGCAGGTCTTATATGCTCAGTGTGCGGTCAGCTTTCTGGGGGTTGTTCAGGAGGTCCGGCTCAGGTTGTGTCCGACAGTACTTTAGTGCACAGGTTAGAATATATAACTTTGGTAAATAGAATGCTGTTTATGTTTATCCTCATTTAAGGTGCCTGGGAAGCTCATGAGGCAATAATTTTTTTCTAGAGCCGAGGCAGTGTGCTGCATTGTGGGTCCGGAATTGCCAAACTTGAGGGATTCGGGGCCAGGGGTGTGAGGACGGAAGTCTGAGAAGAAAGCTAGACTTGGGTTTCAGGGCGAGAGCACGGCAGGTACCACCTGCAGCTCTGAACCAATATCTCATGCATCTGAAGTCAGGGCGAGGATCAGACGTTGGTTCAGGTTGGAGTTTCTGTGCATGACGGCCGCTTCATGAAGGGAGCGGAATCTCGAGGCCATTGAGGTTTTCCCACGTTGGGAGTTGTGGGATGCCCCCTTCAAGGATTCCTTCTGCAGGACAATTGAGACCTGTTGGACAGCTCCAGGACATCCCATATGAAAAGACTACAGAGCACCATACGAGGATGGATGCCTGGGAAGCCCGCCTCACATTCTAATTTTCTCCTTGCAAAAAGACAGTTTAGATCTGATGGCTCTGCGGGAGCAACCGGGGTGGTTGAGTTGAAATGGAATTTCCTGAGGTTGGGTCTTAATGGGTTTTGTGTCCCTGAGGGCCTTGGAATGGGGCAGTGGCACCGGAACCCTGAAGTACTCTCCTAAGCTTCTGACATATCTCCCATGCACAAGTTTCCTTGTGGAGACGAGATGAGTTCTGATGGGTGCCTCAGGAAAGCCCCTATGCTCGTATTGGAATCAGGCTTTTGAGGACACATGCCTGTAACCCAAAGCAATGGATCCTATTATGGCCTAGGGTCCTGTCTGGTTCAATCTTCTTCTCTGGGGATATCCCTCTACGGTGTGAGTAGACGTAGATGCTCAGCTGGTGTCAGACCGCCCTTGTTTGTCCCGGGCGACCTACACAATTGGGATGGCCTCATGGATTTTGCGGTTTCTCTTAATTTGTACAATTTTGGACAATGGAATGGGCAGAATTCCCATGGATTGGTAGGCACAGTCCTAATGTGTGGCGCCAGGGGCCCCAGCCTGGAGCGTGTGTGGCCCAAAATTTGAGGACAAAGTCTGAAAACACAAACTCAGCTTAGGTTTGGGGACGTAGCTATGGCATGCCCGATCTACAAACCATGAGAAGAATTCGTCAGGATATGAAGAAAGTGCGAATCTGAGGCGCTTGCTCAGGCTTTTGTCTCTGGATTTTGTATCAGCGCTGGCCGTGGAATGTCGGGGAGGCCTCATGGGCCATGGACGAATCTTCCTCTCTGAGGATTTGGCCCGATTCCCAATTGTTTTTCGTCAATCTGTGGGATGGGGGGACTCCTTTCAGTTCTGTTACCTCAGGTGTCCCACCAAAAGAAGAATTCCAAAGCAAACCGTGGGGAAGACTGAAGGGACTACCCGAACTATGGTTAAAAATTGGGGCCTGGGGCATGGCAAGCCCAAAATGCTATATCTTCATCAACCCACTGAGAAGCCTTACTTGAGGACTGAGCTCAGGCTGAGGGTCACAATGTGTGTTTGGGACCCATGTGGCCCGCGAGCATGGGCGGGGCCTCATGGGCCACTCTGGTTTCAACTACACTGAACGTTGGTCAACATGCCAACCACAAGGTTTCTTGCCATGGGGAAGGAGTCCTGATTTCTGCATCACGTTCAACCCTGGGCAGTGATTGGAGATAAGGTCTAGGATCTGAAGCCTGAAAACCGAGGTTGGAAAGAGATGACGACCTAAGGCCATGGCGGCTCGATGTGCTCAGTGTGTGGCCAACTTCCTGGGTGGGGCCAGGAGTTCCAGGCTCAGGCTGTGTCAGAAAGGGCATTAGTGCCCTGGTCAGCCTATACATTTGGGGTACAGCCAAGGTAGGTGCAGGTTGATCCTCATTTGGGATTACTGTGTAGCCCCTGAGGGTAATGTTTTTCTTCTGGACGGCAGGAAGAGTGCTGCATTGTAGTTCTGGATTGCCAAACTGGAGGGCTTGTGGGCCAGTAGTCTGAGGACAGAAGTCAGGGAACACAAGCTAGGCTTAGGTTTCTGGGTGAGGCCATGGCAGGCACAATCTACAGACCTGAATCGAGATCTCGTGCATCTGAAGTCAGGGCGAGGATCAGACGATCGCTCAGGTTGGAGTTTCTGAACCTGATGGCCCCTTCATGAAGGGGGGGCATCACGATGCCATGGGGGTTTTCCCACGATGGGAGTTTGAGAAGCTCCAAAGTGCAGAGAATTCTGCAGGACAATTGAGACCTGTTGTTTGGCTCCAGGCCAATGATTCTGAGCAGGGTTCTAAGGATGGATGGCTGGGTAGCCCACCTCGCATTCCAATTGTCTCCTAGCAACAAGACAGTTTAGATCTGCTGGATCGGGATAGCCCGAGGATGCTGAGTTGAAATGGACTCTCCGGGGATTGGTCCTAATGTCTTTTGTTTCTATGGAGACCTTGGAATGAAGTGGTGGCACTGGGGTCCTGAACGTTCTCCTAAACAGGGGCTTTGACACAGCTCCAACGTGCAAGTTTCCCATGTGTAGATAAGATGTTTTCTGATGGGTGAGTCAAGAACAGCCATATGCTGGTTGTGAAATCCAGGCCTCTGAGGAGAGATGTCTGGAAACCAAAGTAATGGTTCTGATAAGTGCCTAGGGGCCTGTTCTTTCCTATTTTCCTCTGAGGACATCTGTCTATGGGTCTAAGTGCAGGTAGGTGCTCACTTGGGCTCAGATTGCCCCTGTTTTTCCTGGGAAGCCACCACTATTGGGATGGATCAGGGACTTTGGAGGTTTATCCTATTAGAAGGGATGTGGCCTTTGGAATGGGCACACACAATATCATTGGAGAGGGCAAGTACAGTCCTCAGGTTTGGCTCCAGGGGCCTGAGCCTGTAGGTTTTGTAGGCCAGGGCTGTTTGGACTGTTGTCTGAAAACACAACCTCGGCTTATGTTTCGGGTCATAGGTATGGCAGGACTGCTCTACAGACCATGAGGAGAACACTTCGGTATTTGAAAAAAGGGCGAGTGTGAGGCTCTTGCTCAAGTTTTTGTCTCTGGACATCGTGTCACTCATGGTGCTGACATTTCTGGGTGACTTCATAGGAAATGGACGATCTTACTCTCTGGTGGTTTGGCCCCGTCCAAAGTGTTTGGGATCATTCTGTGTGATGGAAGAATTCCGTTTTTTTTTTTGTTGTTGTTGTTGTTTTCTTTTTTAACCTCAGGTGACCCACCAAATGAGGGATTCCAGAGTAGAGCCCTTGGGAGGGGCAACCGGACAATCAGAAATCTGGTTAAAAATTGGGGCCTAGGGACATGTCAAGCCCATTATGACATCTTATGGTCCAGCCACTGAGAGGACTTACTAGAGGACAGTACTCATGCTGAGGGTCACAATGCGTGTTTATGCCCTCGTCGCACTCAAGAATGGGCGGGGTCTCACGGTGACTGCTGGTTTCTCCTACACTGAACGTTGGACAACGTGCCAACCACAAGGTTTCTTGCCATGGGTAAGGAGGAGTTCTGATTTCTGCATCACACTCACCACTGGGCAGTGATTGGAGATAAGGTCTCGGTTCTGAAGCCTGAAAACAGAGGTAGGGAAGAGATGATGACCTAAGGCCATGGCGGGTCTTATGTGCTAACTGTGCGGTCAACTTTCTGGGGGTTGGTCAGGAGGTCCGGGCTCAGGTTGTGTCCGACAGTGCTTTAGTGCACAGGTTAGACTATATAACTTGGGTAAAGTAGAGTGCTGTGTAGGTTAATCCTCATTTAAGGTGCCTGGGAAGATCATGAGGCAATAATTTTTTTCTAGAGGGCAGGCAGAGTGCTGCATTGTGGTTCCGGAATAGCCAAAATTGAGGGCTTCGGGGCTAGGGATGTGAGGACGGAAGTCTGAGAAGAAAGCTAGACTTGGGTTTCAGGGCGAGGGCACCCCAGGTACCCCCTGCAGCTCTGAATCAATATCTCATTCATCTGAAGTCAGAGCGAGGATCAGATGTTGGCTCAGGTTTGAGTTTCTGTGCATGACGGAGGTTTCATGAAGGGAGCGGAATCTCGAGGCCATTGAGGTTTTCCCACGTTGGGAGTTGTGGGATGCCCCCTTCAAGGATTCCTTCTGCGGGACAGTTGAGACCTGTTGAACAGTTCCAGACATCCCAGATGGAATGACTCCAGAACACCATGCGAGGACGGATGACTTGGAAGCCCGCCTCGCATTCCAATTGTCTCATAGCAACAAGACAGTTTAGATCTGATGGCTCTGCGGGAGCAACTGGGGTGGCTGAGTTGAAATGGACTTTCCTGAGAATCGGTCCTAATGGGTTTTTGTGTCCCTGAGGGCCTTGGAATGGGGTGGTGGCCCCGGGACCATGAAGTACTCTCCTAAGCTTCTGACATAGCTCCCATGCACAGGTTTCCTTGTGGAGACGAGATGAGATCTGATGGGTGCCTCAGGAAAACCCCTATGCTCGTATTGGAATCAGGCTTTTGAGGAGACATGCCTGTAACCCAAAGCAATGGATCCTATTATGGCCTAGGGTCCTGTCTGGTTCAATCTTCTTCTCTGGGGACATCCATCTATGGTATGAGTGGAGTTAGATGCTCAGCCGGTGTCAGACCGCCCTTGTTTGTCCCGGGCGACCTACACTATTGGGATGGCCTCAGGGATTTGGCGGTTTCTCTTAATTTGTACAATTTTGGACCATGGAATGGGCAGAATTCCCATGGATTGGTAGGCACAGTCCTAATGTGTGGCTCCAGGGGCCCCAGCCGGGAGGGTGTGTGGCCCAGGACAGAAGTCTGAAAACACAAACTCAGGTTAGGTTGGGGGACGGAGATATGGCAGGCCAGATCTGAAAACCATGAGAATAATTCTTCAGGATATGAAGAAGGTGCGAATCTGAGGCACTTGCTCAGGCTTTTGTCTCTGGATTTTGTATCAGCGCTGTCGTGGAATGTCGAGGAGGCCTCATGGGCCATGGGCGAATCTTCCTCTGTGAGGATTTGTCCCGATTCCCAATTGTTTTTCGTCAATCTGTGGGATGGGAGGACTCCTTTCAGCTTTGTTACCTCAGGTGTCCCACCAAAAGAGGAATTCCAAAGAAAAGCCGTGGGGAAGACTGAAGGGACAACCCGAACTATGGTTAAAAATTGGGGCCTGGGGCATGGCAAGCCCAATATGCTATCTCTTCATCCAGCCACTGAGAGGCCTTACTTGAGGACTGGGCTCAGGCTGAGAGTCACAAAGTGTGATTGGGACCCATGTGACCCGCGACCATGGGCGGGCCTTATGGGCCAAACTGGTTTCAACTACACTGAACGTTGGACAACATGCCATCCACAAGGTCTTGCCATGGGGAAGGAGTTCTGATTTCTGCATCAGCTTCAACCCTGGGCAGTGATTGGAGATAAGGTCTAGGTTCTGAAGCCTGAAAACTGAGGTTGGGAAGAGATGAAGATCTAAGGCCATGGCGGCTCCATATGCTCAGTGTGCGGCCAGCTGTCTGGGTGGTGCTAAATGTTCCAGGCTCAGGCTGTGTCAGAAAGGGCATTAGTGCCCTGGTCAGCCTATATATTGGGGATACAGCCAAGGTAGGTGTAGGTTGATCCTCATTTGGGGTTACTTTGTAGCCCCTGAGGGCAAAGTTTTTCTTCTGGAGGGCAGGCAGAGTGCTGCATTGTAGTTCTGGATTGCCAAACTGGAGGGCTTGTGGGCCAGTAGTCTGAGGACAGAAGTCTGAGAACACAAGCTAGGCTTCGGTTTCTAGGTGAGGCCATGGCAGGCACAATCTACAGACCAGAATCGAGATCTCGTGCATCTGAAGTCAAGGCGAAGATCAGACGATCGCTCAGGTTGGAGTTTCTGAACCTGATGGCCCCTTCATGAAGGAGGGGCATCACGAGGCCATGGGGGTTTTCCCACGTTAGGAGGTGTGAGCAGCTCCAAACTGCAAAGAGTCTTCTGCAGGAAAATTGAGACCTGTTGTTTGGCTCAAGGCCATGATTCTGAGCTGGGTTCTAAGGATGGATGGCTGGGTAGCCCACCTCGCATTCCAATTGTCTCCTAGCAACAAGACAGGTTAGATCTGCTGGATCTGGGGGAGCAACCGAGGAGGCTGAGTTGAAATGGACTCTCCTGCGGATGGGTCCTAATATGCTTTTGTGTCTATAAAGACCTTGGAATGGTTTCTCCTTCACTGAACTTTGGACAACGTGCCAACCACAAGGGTTCTTGCCATGGGTAAGGAGGAGTTCTGATTTCTGCATCACACTCACCCCTGGGCAGTGATTGGAGATAAGGTCTCGGTTCTGAAACCTGAAAACTGAGGTAGGGAAGAGATGATGACCTAAGTCCATGGCGGGTCTTATGTGCTCAGTGTGCGGTCAGCTTTCTGGGGGTTGGTCAGGAGGTCCGGGCTCAGGTTGTGTCCGACAGTGCTTTAGTGCACAGGTTAGACTATATAACTTGGGTAAAGTCGAGTGCTGTGTAGGTTTATTCTCATCTAAGGTGCCTAGGAAGCTCATGAGGCAATTTTTTTCTAGAGGGCAGGTAGAGTGCTGCATTGTGTGTCCGGAATTGCCAAACTTGAGGGCTTCGGGGCCAGGCGTGTGAGGATGGAAGTCTGAGAAGGAAGCTAGACTGGGTTTCAGGGCGAGGACACGGCTGGAACCCCTTCAGCTCTGAACCAATATCTCATGCATCTGAAGTCAGGGCGAGGATCAGACATTGGCTCAGGTTGTAGTTTCTGTGCATGACGGACGCTTCATGAAGGGAGCGGCATCTCAAGGCCATTGAGGTTTTCCCACGTTGGGAGTTGTGGGGTGCCCCTTTCAAGGATTCCTTCTGCGGGACAATTGAGATCTGTTGGACAGCTCCAGGACATCCCAGATGGAATGACTCCAGAGCTCATGCGAGGGTGGATGCCTGGGAAGCCCGCCTCGCATTCCAATTGTCTCCTAGGAACAAGACAGTTTAGATCTGATGGCTCTGCGGGAGCAACCGGGGTGGCTGAGTTGAAATGGACTTTCCTGAGGTTGGGTTCTAATGGGTTTTTGTGTCCCTGAGGGCCTTGGATTGGGGTCGTGGCCTCGGGACCCTGAAGTACTATCCTAAGCTTCTGACATAGCACCCATGCACAGGTTTCCTTGTGGAGACGAGATGAGTTCTGATGGGTGCCTCAGGAAAACCTCTATGCTCGTATTGGAATCAGGCTTTTGAGGAGACATGCCTGTAAACCAAAGCAATGGATCCTATTATGGCCTAGGGTCCCGTCTGGTTCAATCTTCTTCTCTGGGGACATCCATCTATGGTATGAGTGGAGGTAGATGCTCAGCTGTTGTCAGACCGCCCTTGTTTGTCCCGGGCGACCTACACTATTGGGATGGCCTCAGAGATTTTGCGGTTTCTCTTAATTTGTACAATTTTGGACAATGGAATGGGCAGAATTCCCATGGATTGGTAGGCACAGTCCTAATGTGTGGCTCCAGGGGCCCCAGCCTTGAGGGTGTGTGGCCTAGGACTTGAGGACAGAAGTCTGAAAACACAAACTCAGCTTAGTTTTGGGGACGTAGGTATGGCAGGCCCACTCTACAGTCCATGAGAAAAAGTATTCAGGATATGAAGAAAGTGCGAATCTGAGGCGCTTGCTCAGTCTTTTGTCTCTGGATTTTGTATCAGCGGTGGCCGTGGAATGTCGGGGAGGCCTCATGGGCCATGGACGAATCTTCCTCTCTGAGGATTTGGCCCGATTCCCAATTGTTTTTGGTCAATCTGTGGGATGGGAGGACTCCTTTCAGTTTTGTTACCTCATGTGTCCCACCAAAAGAGGAATTCCAAAGCAAAGCCGTGGGGAAGACTGAAGGGACAACCCGAACTATGGTTAAAAATTGGGGCCTAGGGGCATGGCAAGCCCAATATGCTATCTCTTCATCCAGCCACTGAGAGGCCATACTTGAGGACTGGGCTCAGGCTGAGAGTCACAATGAGTGTTTGGGACCCATATGGCCAGCGAGTATGGGCGGGGCCTCATGGGCCACTCTGGTTTCAACTACACTGAACGTTGGAAAACATGCCAACAACAAGGTTTCTTGCCATGGGGAAGGAGTTCTGATTTCTGCATCACGTTCAACCCTGGGCAGTGATTGTAGATAAGGTCTAGGTTCTGAAGCCTGAAAACCGAGGTTGGGAACAGATGACGACCTAAGGCCATGGAGCCTTGATGTGCTCAGTCTGCGGCCACCTGTCTGGGTGGGGCCAGGAGGTCCAGGCTCAGGCTGTGTCAGAAAAGGCATTAGTGCCCTGGTCAGCCTATGTATTTGGGGTACAGCCAAGGTAGGTACAGGTTGATCCTCATTTGGGGTTACTGGGTAGCCCCAGAGGGCAATGTTTTTCTTCTGGGGGGCAGGCAGAGTGCTGCATTGTAGTTTTGGATTGCCAAACTGGAGGGCTTGTGGGCCAGTAGTCTGAGGACAGAAGTCTGAAAACACAAGCTAGGCTTCGGTTTCTGGGTGAGGACATGGCGGCACAATCTACAGACCTGAATCGATATCTCGTCCATCTGAAGTCAGGGCGAGGATCAGACGATCGCTCAGGTGGGAGTTTCTGTCCCTGATGGCCGCTTCATGAAGGGGGGGCATCACGAGGCCATGGGGGTTTACCCACGATGGGAGTTGTGAGCAGCTACAAACTGCAAAGAGTCTTCTGCAGGACAATTGAGACCTGTTGTTTGGCGCCAGGCCATTATTCTGAGCAGAGTTCTAAGGATGGATTGCTGGGTAGCCCACCTCGCATTCCAATTGTCTCCAAGCAACCAGACATTTAGATCTGCTGGATCTCGGGGAGCAACTTAGGAGGCTGAGTTTAAATGGACTCTCCTGTGGATGGGTCCTAATGTGCTTTTGTGTCTATGGAGACCTTGGAATGAAGCGGTGGCACGGGGGCCCTGAAGGGTTTTCCTAAACAGAGGCTTTGACACAGCTCCAACGTGCAAGTTTCCCATGTGTATATGACATGTTTTCTGATGGGTGAGTCATGAAACAGCCATATGCTGGTTTTGAAATCCAGGCCTCTGAGGAGAGATGCCTGGAACCAAAGAAATGGATCTGATTAGTGCCTATGGGTCTGTTCTTTCCTTTTTACCTCTGGGGATATCTGTCTATGTGTCTGAGTGCAGGTAGGTGAACAGTTGTGCTCAGATTGCTTCTGTTTTTCCTGGGAAGACAGCACTAGTGAGATGGATCGGGGACTTTGGAGGTTTATCCTATTAGAAGGGATGTGGCCATTGGAATGGGCACACACAATTCCCTTGGAGAGGGCAAGTACAGTCCTCAGGTTTGGCTCCAGGCGCCTGAGCCTATAGGTTGTGTAGGCCAGGGCTGTTTGGACAGTTTTCTGAAAACACAACCTCGGCTTATGTTTCGGGTTGTAGGTATGGCAGGACTGATCTACAGACCATGAGGAGACCTCTTCGGGATTTGAAAAAAGGGCGAGTGTGAGGCTCTTGCTCAAGTTTTTGTCTCTGGATATCGTGTCACTCATGGTCGTGAAATTTCTGGGTGACTTCATGGGAAATGGACGAGTCTTACTCTCTGGTGTTTTGGCCCCGTCCAAAGGATTTGGAGTCATTCTGTGTGATGGAAGAAGTCCGTTTTTTTGTTGTTGTTGTTTTCTTTTTTAACCTCAGGTGTCCCACCAAATGAGGGATTCCAGAGTAGAGCCCTGGGGAGGGGCGACTGAACAATCAGAAATCTGTTTAAAATGGGCCTAGGAACATGTCAAGCACATTATGACATCTTATGGTCCAGCCACTGAGAGGACTTTCTTGAGGACAGGACTCATGCTGAGGCTAACAATGCGTGTTGCTGCCCTCGTCGCACTCAACAATGGGCGGGGCCTCAGGGTGAATGCTGGTTTCTCCTACACTGAACGTTGGACAACGTGCCAACCACAAGGGTTCTTGCCATGGGTAAGGAGGAGTTCTGATTTCTGCATCACATTCACCCATGGGCAGTGATTGGAGATAAGGTCTCAGTTCGGAAGCCTGAAAACTGAGGTAGGGGAGAGATGATGACCTAAGGCCATGGCGGCTCTTATGTGCTCAGTGTGCGGTCAGCTTTCTCCGGGTTGATCAGGAGGTCCGGGCTCAGATTGTGTCGGACAGTGCTTTAGTGCCCCGGTTAGACTATATAATTTGGGTAAATTCGAGTGCTGTGTAGGTTTATCCTCATTTAAGGTGCCTAGGAAGCTCATGCGGCAATAATTTTTTTCTAGAGGGCAGGCAGAGTGCTGCATTGTGGGTCCGGAATTGCCAATCTTGAGGGCTTCGGGGTGAGGGGGGAGAGGACGGAAGTCTGAGAAGACAAGCTAGACTTGGGTATCAGGCTGAGGGCACGGCAGGTACCTCCTGCAGATCTGAACCAATATCTCATGCATCTGAAGTCACGGCGAGGATCAGACGTTGGCTCAGGTTGGAGTTTCTGTGCATACGGCCCCTTCATGAAGGGAGCGGAAACTCGAGGCTATTGAGGTTTTCCCACGTTGGGAGTTGTTGGATGCTCCCTTCAAGGATTCCTTCTGCGGGACAATTGAGACCTGTTGGACAGCTCCAGGAAATCCCATATGGAATGACTCCAGAGCACCATTCGAGGATGGATGCCTGGGAAGTCCGCCTCACATTCCAATTGTTTCCTAGCAACAAGACAGTTTAGATCTGATTTCTCTGCGGGAGCTACCGTGGTGGCTGAGTTGAAATGGACTTAAATGAGTATGGGTCCTAATTGGTTTTTGTGTCCCTGAGGGCCTTGGAATGGGGCTGTGGCCCCGGGACTTTGAAGTACTCTCCTAAACTTCTGACATAACTCGCATGCACAGGTTTCCTTGTGGAGACGAGATGAGTTCTGATGGGTGCCTCAGGAAAACCCCTATGCTCCTATTGGAATAAGGCTCTTGAAGAGACATGCCTGTAACCTAAAGCAATGGATCCTATTATGGCCTAGGGTCCTGTCTGGTTCAATCTTCTTCTCTGCGGACATCCATCTATGGTATGAGTGGAGGTAGATGCTCAGCTGATATCAGACGGCCCTTGTTTGTCCCGGGCGACCTACACTATTGGGATGGCCTCAGGGATGGCGGTTTCTCTTAATTTGTACGATTTTGGATGATGGAATGGGCAGAATTCCCATGGATTGGTAGGCACAGTCCTAATGTGTGGCTCCAGGGGCCCCAGCCTGGAGGGTGTGTGGCCCAGGACTTTGAGGACAGAAGTCTGAAAACACAAACTCAGCTTAGTTTTGGGGACGTAGGTATGGCAGGCCCGATCTACAAATCATGAGTAGAAGTCTTCAGGATATGAAGAAAGTGCGAATCTGAGGCGCTTGCTCAGGCTTTTGACTCTGGATTTTGTATCTGCGGTGGCCGTGGAATGTCGGGGAGGCCTCATGGGCCATGGACGAATCTTCCTCTGTGAGGATTTGTCCCGATTCCCAATTGTTTTTCTTCAATCTGTGGGATGGGAGGACTCCTTTCAGTTTTGTTACCTCAGGTGTCCCACCTAAAGAGGAATTGCAAAGCAAAGCCGTGGGGAAGACTGAAGGGATACCCCGAACTATGGTAAAAAATTGGGGACTTGGGGCATGGCAATCCCAATATGCTATTTCTTCATCCAGCCACTGAGAGGCCTTACTTGAGGACTGGGCTCAGGTTGAGAGTCACAATGTGTGTTTGGGACCCATGTGGCCCGTGAGCATGGGCGGGGCCTCATGGGCCACTCTGGTTTCAACTACTCTGAACGTTGGACAACATGCCAACCACAAGGTTTCTTGCCATGGGGAAGGAGTTCTGATTTCTGCATCACGTTCAACCCTGGGTAGGGATTGGCGATAAGATCTAGGTTCTGAAGCCTGAAAACCGAGGTTGGGAAGAGATGACGACATAAGGCCATGGCGGCTCCATGTGCTCAGTGTGTGGCCAGGTGTCTGGGTGGGGCCAATAGGTCCAGGCTCAGGCTGTGTCAGAAAGGTCATTAGTGCCCTGTTCGGCCTATGTATTTGGGGTACAACCAAGGTAGGTGCAGGTTGATCCTCATTTGGGGTTACTACGTAGCCCCAGAGGGCAATGTTTTTCTTCTGGGTGGCAGGCAGAGTGCTGCATTGTAGTTCTGGATTGCCAAACTGGAGGGCTTGTGGGCCAGTAGTCTGAGGACAGAACTCTGAGAGCACAAGCTAGGCTTAGGTTTCTGAGTGAGGACATGGCAGGCACAATATACAGACCTGAATCGAGACCTCGTGATCTGAAGTCAGGGCGAGGATCGAACGATCGCTCAGTATGGAGTTTCTGTCCCTGATGGCTATTCATGAAGAGGGGGCATCACGAGGCCATGGTGGTTTTCCCACGATGGGAGTTTTGAGTAACCCCAAACTTCAAAGAGTCTTCTGCAGGACAATTGAGACCTGTTGTTTGGCTCCAGGCCAATGATTCTGAGCAGGGTTTTAAGGATGGATGGATGGGGAGCCCACCTCGCAATCCAATTGTCTCCTAGCAATAAGACATTTTAGATCTGCTGGGTCTGGGGGAGCAACCGAGGAGGCTGAGTTGAAATGGACTCTCCTGCGGATGGGTCTTAATGTGCTTTTGTGTCTACGGACACCTTGGAATGGGGCCCTGAAGGGTTCTCCTACACAGAGGCTTTGACACAGCTCCAACGTGCAAGTTTCCCAAGTGTAGATGAGATGTTTTCTGATGGGTGAGTCAAGAAACAGCCATATGCTGGTTTTGAAATCCAGGCCTCTGAGGAGAGATGCCTGGAAAACAAATCAATAAATCTGATTAGTGCCTAGGGACCCCGTCTTTCCTTTTTACCTTTGGGGAGATCTGTCTATGGGTCTCTGTGCAGGTAGGTGCTCAGATGGGCTCAGATTGCCCCTGTATTTCCTGGGAAGCCGGCACTAGTGTGATGGATCAGGGTCTTTGGAGGTTTATCCTATTAGAAGGGTTGTGGCCATTGGAATGGGCACACACAATTGCCTTGGAGCGGGCAAGCACAGTCCTCAGGTTTGGCTCCAGGGGCCTGAGCCTGTAGGTTGTGTAGGCCAGGGCTGTTTGGACAGTTGTCTGAAACACAACCTCGGCTTATGTTTCGGGTCATAGGTATGGCAGGACTGATCTACAGACCATGAGGAGAACTCTTCGGGATTTGAAAAAAGGGCGAGTGTGAGGCTCTTGCTCATGTTTTTGTCTCTGGATATCGTCTCACTCATGGTGGTGAAATTTCTGGGTGACTTCATGGGAAATGGACGAGTCTTACTCTCTGGTGGTTTGGCCCCGTCCACAGTGTTTGGGGTCATTCTGTGTGATGGAAGAATTCCGTTTTTTTGTTTTTGTTGTTTTCTTTTTTAACCTCAGGTGTCCCACCAAATGAGGGATTCCAGAGTAGAGCCCTGGGGAGGGGCGATTGGACAATCAGAAATCTGGTTAAAAATTGGGGCCTAGGAACATGTCAAGCCCATTATGACATCTAATGGTCCAGTCACTGAGAGGACTTACTAGAGGACAGGACTCATGCTGAGGGTCACAATGCGTATGTATGCCCTCGTCGCACGAAAGAATGGGCGGGGCCTCAGGGTGAATGCTGGTTTCTCCTACACTGAACGTTGGACAACGTGCCAACCACAAGGGTTCTTGCCATGGGTAAGGAGGAGTTCTGATTTCTGCATCACACTCACCCCTGGGCAGTTATTGGAGATAAGGTCTCGGTTCTGAAGCCTGAAAACAGAGGTAGGGAAGAGATGATGACCTAAGGCCATGGCGGGTCTTATGTGCTCAGTGTGCGGTCAGCTTTCTGGGGGTTGGTCAGGAGGTCCGGGCTCAGGTTGTGTCCGACAGTGCTTTAGTGCACAGGTTAGACTATATAACTTGGGTAATGTCGAGTGCTGTGTAGGTTTATCCTCATTTAAGTTGCCTGGGAAGCTCATGAGGCAATAAATTTTTTCTAGAGGGCAGGCAGAGTTCGGCATTTGGGTCTAGAATTGCCAAACTTGAGGGCTTCGGGGCCAGGGGTTTGAGGACGGAAGTCTGAGAAGAAAGCTAGACTTGGATTTCAGGGCGAGGGCACGCTGGTACCCCCTGCAGCTCTGAAACAATATCTCATGCATCTGAAGTCAAGGCGAGGATCAGATGTTGGCTCAGGTTGGAGTTTCTGTGCATGAAGGCCGCTTCATGAAGGGAGTGGAATCTCGAGGCCATTGAGGTTTTCCCACGTTGGGAGTTTTGGGATGCCCCACTCAAGGATTTCTTCTGCGGGACAATTGAGACCTGTTGGACAGCTCCAGGACATCCCAGATGGAATGACTCCAGAGCACCATGCGAGGATGAATGCCTGGGAAGCCAGCCTCGCATTCCAATTGTCTCCTAGCAACAAGACAGTTTAGATCTGATGGCTCTGCGGGAGCAACCCGGGTGGCTGAGTTGAAATGGACTTTCCTGAGGATGGGTCCTAATGGGTTTTTGTGTCCCTGAGGGCCTTGGAATGGGGTGGTGGCCCCGGGACAATGAAGTACTCTCCTAAGCTTCTGACATAGCTCCCATGTACAGGTTTCCTTGTGGAGACGAGATAAGTTCTGATGGGTGCCTCAGGAGAACCCCTATGCTCGTACTGGAATCAGGCTTTTGAGGACACATGCCTGTAAACCAAAGCAATGGATCCTATTATGGCCTAGGTTCCTGACTGGTTCAATCTTCTTCTCTGCGGACATCCATCTATGGTATGAGTGGAGGTAGATGCTCAGCTGTTGTCAGACCGCCCTTGTTTGTCCCGGGCGACCTACACTATTGGGATAGCCTCAAAGATTTGGCGGTTTCTCTTAATTTGTACAATTTTGGACAATGGAATGGGCAGAATTCCCATGGATTGGTAGGTATTGGTAGGCACAGTCCTAATGTGTGGCTCCAGGGGCCCCAGCCTGGAGGGTGTGTGGCCCAGGACTTTGAGGACAGAAGTCTGAACACACAAACTCAGCTTAGGTTTGGAGACGTAGGTATGGCAGGCTCGATCTATAAACCATGAGAAGAACTCTTCAGGATATGGAGAAAGTGCGAATCTGAGGCGCTTGCTCAGGCTTTTGTCTCTGGATTTTGTATCAGCAGTGGCCGTGGAATGTCGGGGAGGCCTCATGGGCCATGGACGAATCTTCCTCTTTGAGGATTAGTCCCGATTCCCAATTGTTTTCCTTAAATCTGTGGGAAGGGAGGACTCCTTTCAGTTTTGTTACCTCAGGTGTCCCACCAAAAGAGGAATTGCAAAGCAAAGCCGTGGGGAAGACTGAAGGGATACCCCGAACTATGGTTAAAAATTGGGGCCTAGGAGCATGGCAAGCCCAATATGCTATCTCTTCATCTAGCCACTGAGTTGCTTTACCTGAGGACTGGGCTCAGGCTGAGAGTCACAATGTGTGTTTGGGACCCATGTGGCCCGCGAGCATGGGCGGGGCCACATGGGCCACTCTGGTTTCAACTACACTGAACGTTGGACAAAATGCCAACCACAAGGTTTCTTGCCATGTGGAAGGAGTTCTGATTTCTGCATCACGTCAACCCTGGGCAGTGATTGGAGATAAGGTCTAGGTTCTGAAGCCTGAAAACCGAGGTTGGGAAGAGATGACGACCAAAGGCCATGGCGGGTCTGATATGCTCAGTGTGGGGTCAGCTGTCTGGGAGGGGCCAGTGGGTCCAGGCTCAGGCTGTCAGAAAGGGCATTAGTGCCCTGGTCGGCCTATGTATTTGGGGTACAGCCATGGTAGGTGCAGGTTGATCCTCATTTGGCATTACTGGGTAGCCCCAGAGGGCAATGTTTTTCTTCTGGGGGGCAGGCAGAGTGCTGCATTGTAGTTCTGGATTGCCAAACTGGAGGGCCAGTAGTCTGAGGACAGAAGTCTGAGAACACAAGCTCAGCTTCGGTTTCTGGGTGAGGCCATGGCAGGCACAATCTACAGACCTGAATCGAGATCTCGTGCATCTGAAGTCAGGGCGAGGATCAGACGATCGCTCAGGTTGGAGTTTCAGTCCCTAATGGCCCCTTCATGAAGGGGCCGCATCACAAGGCCATGGTGGTTTTCCGACGATGGGAGTTGTGAGCAGCTCCAAACTGCAAAGAGCCTTCTGCAGGACAATTGAGACCTGTCCTTTGGCTCCAGGCCATGATTCTGAGCAGGGTTCTAAGGATGGATGGCTCGGTAGCCCACCTCACATTCCAATTGTCTCCTAGCAACAAGGCATTTTCGATCTGCTGGATCTCAGTGAGCAACCGAGGAGGCTGAGTTTAAATGGACTCTCCTGTGGATGAGTCCTAATGTGCTTTTTTGTCTATGGAGACCTTGGAATGAAGCGGTGGCACGGGGGCCCTGAAGGGTTGTTCTAAACAGAGGCTTTGACACAGCTCCAACGTGTAAGTTTCCCATGTGTAGATGAGATGTTTACTGATGGGTGAGTCAATAACAGCCATATGCTGGTTTTGAAATCCAGGCCTCTGAAGAGAGATGCCTGGAAACCAAAGCAATGGATCTGATTAGTGCCTAGGGGTCTCTTCTTTCCTTTTTACCTCTGGAGATATCTGTCTATGTGTCTGAGTGCAGGTAGGTGCACAGATGGGCTCAGATTGCTCCTGTTTTTCCTGGGATGCCAGCACTAGTGCGATGGATCTGGGACTTTGGAGGTTTATCCTATTAGAAGGGTTGTGGCCATTGGAATGGGCACACACAATTCCCTTGGAGAGGGCAAGTACAGTCCTCAGGTTTGGCTCCAGGGGCCTGAGCCTGTAGGTTGTGTAGGCCAGGGCTGTTTGGACAGTTGTCTGAAAACACAACCTCGGCTTATGTTTCGTGTCATAGGTATGGCAGGACTGATCTACAGACCATGAGGAGATCACTTTGGGATTTGAAAAAGGGCGAGTGTGAGGCTCTTGCTCAAGTTTTTGTCTCTGGATATTGTGTCACTCATGGTGGTGAAATTTCTGGGTGACTTCCTGGGAAATGGACGAGTCTTATTCTCTGGTGGTTTGGCCCCGTCCAAAGGGTCATATGAAGAAAGAGCGTGTCTGAGGCGCTTGCTCAGGCTTTTGTCTCTGGATTTTGTATCAACAATGGCCGTGGAATGTGGGGAGGCCTCATGAGCCTTTGACAAATATTCCTCTCTGTGGATTTGGCCTGGTCCCAATTGTTTTTCGTCAATCTGTGGGATGGGAGGTCTCCTTTCAGGTTTATTCCCTCAGGTGTCCGAACAAAAGAGGAATTCCAAAGCAGAGCCCTGGGGAAGAGTGAAGGGACAACCCAATCGGTGGTTAAAAATTGGGGACTAGGCGCATGGCAGGCCCAATATGCTGTCTCTTCAACCAGCCACTGAGAGGCCTTACTTGAGCTTGGGCTCAGGCTGAGGGTCACAATGTGTGTTTGTGACCAATGTGGCCCGTGAACCTGGGCGGGGCCTCATGGCCCAACTGGTTTCAACTACACTGAACTTTGGACAATGTGCCAAACACAAGGTCTATTGCCATGGGGAAGTTGTTCTGATTTCTGCACATTTACAACGCTGGGCAGAGGTTGGAGATAAGGTCTAGGTCCTGAAGCCTGAAAAACCGCAGTTGGGAAGAGATGACGACCTAAGGCCATGGCGGGTCTGATATGCTCAGTGTGGGGTCAGCTGCCTGGGTGTTGGTCAGGAGTTTCTGGCTCAGGTTGTGTCAGACAGTGCATTAGTGCATAGGTTAGACTATATAATTTGGGTACAGTCGAGTGCCGTGTAGGTTTATCCTCATTTGAGGTGCCTGGGCTGCTCATTGGGCAAGATATTTTTTCTAGAGGGCAGGCAGAGTACTGCATTGTGGGTCCGGAATTGCCAAACTTGAGGGCTTCTAGGCCACGAGTGTGAGGACAGAAGTCTGAGAACACAAGCTAGACTTGGGCTTCAGGCCGAGGGCACGGCAGGTACCCCCTGCAGATCTGAACCAATATCTCAAGCATCTGAATCACGGCGAGGATCAGAGGTTGGCTCAGGTTGGAGTTTCTGTGTATGACTGACCCTTCATGAACGGAGCGGAATCTCAAGGCCATAGAGGTATTCCCATGTTGGGAGTTGTGGGATGCCCTCTTCAAGGATTCCTTCTGCGGGACATTTGTGACTTGTTGAGAAGATCCAGGACATCCCATATGGAATGACTCCAGAGCACCGTTGGAGGATGGATGCCAGGGAAGCCCGCCTCGCATTCCAATTGTCTCCTAGCAACAATACAGTGAGATCGGATGGCTCTGCAGGAGCAACCTGGGTGGCTGCTTTGAAATGGACTTTTCTGAGGATGGGGCCTAATGTGTTTTGTTTCCATGAGGGCCTTGGAAAGGGGCGGTGGTACCGGGACGCTGAAGTATTCTCCTAAGCTTTTGACATAGTTCCCATGCACAAGTTTCCCTGTGGAGACGAGATTTGTCTGACGGGTGTCTCAGTAAACCCCTTATGCTGGTATTGGAATCCAGGCTTTTGAGGAGACATGCCTGTAAACCTAAGCAATGGATCCGATTATGGCCTAGAGTCCTGTCTGGTTCAATCTTCTTATCTGGGGATATACATCTATGGAATGAGTGGAGGAGGATGCTCACCTGGTGTCAGACCTCCCTTTTTTGTCCTTGGAGACCTACACTACTGGGATGGCCTCGGGGACTTTGAGAATTCTCATAATTTGTACGATTTTGGAAAATGAAATGGGCAGAATTCCCATGGATTGGGTAGGTCAGTCCTAATGAGTGGCTCCAGTGGCCCCAGCCTGGAGGGTGTGTGGCCCAGGACTTTTAGGACAGAAGTCTGAAAACACAAACTCAGCTTAGGTTTGGGGACGTAGGTATGGCATGCCCAATTTACAAACCATGAGAAGAACTCTTCAGGATATGAAGAAAGAGCGAGTCTGAGGCACTTGCTCAGGCTTTTGTCTCTGGATTTTGTATCAACAATGGGTGTGGAATGTGGGGAGGCCTCCTGGGCCATGGACGAATCTTCCTCTCTGTGGATTTGGCCCGGTCCCAATTTCTTTCCGTCAATATGTGGGATGGGATGTCTCCTCTCAGGTTTGTTACCTCAGGTGTCCCAATCAAAGAGGAATTCGAAAGCAGAGCCCTAGGAAAGAGTGAATGGACCACCCAAACTATGGTTAAAAATTGGGGCCTAGGGGAATGGCAGGCCCAATATGCTGTCTCTTCATCCAGCCACTGAGAGGCCTTACTTGAGGACTGGGCTCAGACTGAGGGTCACAATGTGTGTTTGTGACCAATATGGCACACGAGCATGGACGGGGCCTCATGGGCCACACTGGTTTCAACTACACTGGACTTTGGAAAACATGCCAATCACAAGATCTCTTGCCATGGGGAAGTTGTTCTGATTTCTGCATCATTGTCAACCATGGGCAGTGGTTGGGGATAAGGTCTAGATTTTGAAGCCTGAAAAAACGCAGTTGGGAAGAGATGACGACCTAAGGCCATGGCGGGTCTGATATGCTCAGTGTGCGGTCAGCTGCCTGAAATTGGTCAGGAGGTTCTGGCTCACGTTGTGTCAGACAGTGCATTAGTGCCCAGGTTAGACTATAAAAATTTGGGTACAGTCGAGTGCCGTGTAGGTTTATCCTCATTTGAGGAGCCTGGGCAGCTCATTAGGCAAGATATTTTTTCTAGAGGGCAGGCAGAGTGCTGCATTATGGGTCTGGAATTGCCAAAATTGAAAGCTTCTGGGACACGAGTGTGAGGACAGAAGTCTGAAAACACAAGCTAGACTTGGGCTTCAGGCCGAGGGCACGGCAGGTACCCACTGCAGATCTGAACCAATATCTCAAGCATCTGAAGTCACCGCGAGGATCAGACGTTGGCCCATATTGGAGTTTCGGTGCATGTTGACCCTTCATGAACGGAGCAGAATCTCAAGGCCATGGAGCTTTTCCCACGTGGGAGTTGTGGATGCCCCCTTCAAGGATTCCTTCTGCGGGACAAATGAGTTCTGTTGGGCAGCTCCAGGACATCCCATATGGAATGACTCCAGAGCACCGTTGGAGGATGGATGCCAGGGAAGCCCGCCTCGCATTCCAATTGTCTCCTAGCAACAATACAGTTGAGATCGGATGGCTCTGCAGGAGCAACCGGGGTGGCTGAGTTGAAATGGACTTTCCTGAGGATGGGACCTAATGTGTGTTTGTGTCCATGAGGGCCTAGGAATGGGGAGGTGGTAACGGGACACTGAGTATTCTCCTAAGCTTTTGACATAGCTCCCATGCACAAGTTTCCTTGTGGAGACGAGATTTGTTCTGATGGGTGCCTCAGGAAACCCCTTATGCTGGTATTGGAATCCAGGCTTTTGAGGAGACATGCCTGTAAACCAAAGCAATGGAATCGATTATGGCCTAGAGTCCTGTCTGGTTCAATCGTCTTATCTGGGGATATCAATCTATGGAATGAGTGGAGGTAGATGCTCACCTGGTGTCAGACTGCCCTTGTTTGTCCCCGGAGACCTACACTATTGGGATGGCCTCGGGGACTTTGTAGAGTTCTCCTAATTTGTACGATTTTGGATAATGGAATGGGCAGAATTCCCATACATTGGGTAGGCATGGTGCTAATGTGTGGCTCCAGTGGCCCCACCTTGGAGGGTGTTTGGCCCAGGACTTTGAGGACAGAAGTCTGAAAACACAAACTCAGCGGAGGTTTGGAGACTTAAGTGTGGCAGGCCCAATCTACAAACCATGAGAAGAACTCTTCAGGATATGAAGAAAGAGCGAGTCTGAGGCATTTGCTCAGGCTTTTGTCTCTGGATTTTGTATCAACGATGGCCGCGGAATGTGGGGGGGCCTCCTGGGCCATGGATGAATTTTCCTCTCTGTGGATTTGAAATGGTCCCAATTGTTTTTCGTCAATCTGTGGGATGTGAGGTCTCCTTTCAGGTTTATTACCTCAGGTGTCTGAACAAAAGAGGAATTCCAAAGCAGAGCTCTGGGGAGGCATGAAGGAACAACTGAAACTTTTGTTAAAAATTGGGGTTAGGGGCATGGCAGGCCCAATATGATGTCTCTTCATCCAGCCACTTAGAGGCCTTACTTGAGGCCTGGGCTCAGGCTGAGGGTCACAATGTGTGTTTGTGACAAATGTGGCCCGCGAGCATGGGCGGGGCCTCATGGGCCACACTGGTTTTAACTGCACTGGACTTTGGACAACATACCAATCACAAGGTCTCTTGCCATGGGGAAGGTGTTCTGATTTCTGCATCATTTTCAACCTTGGGCAGTGGTTGGAGATAAGGTCTCGGTTCTGAAGCCTGAAAACCGCAGTTGGGAAGAGATGACGACCTAAGGCCATGGAGGGTCTGATATGCTCAGTGTGCGGTCAGTTGCATGTGTTTTGTTCCAGAGGTTCTGACTCAGGTTGTGTCAGGCAGTGCATTAGTGCCCACGTTAGAGTATATAATTTGGGTATAGTCGAGTGCCGTGTAGGTTTATCCTCATTTGAGGTGCCTGGGCAGCTCATTAGGCAAGATATTTTTTCTAGAGGGCAGACAGAGTGCTGCATTGTGGGTCCGGAATTGCCAAACTTGAGGGATTCTGGGCCAGGAGTGTGAGGACAGAAGTCTGAGAACACAAGCTAGACCAGAGCTATTCAGGCCGAGGGCACGGCAGGTACCCCCTGCAGATCTGAACCAATATCTCAAGCATCTGAAGTCACGGCGATATCAGACGTTGGCTCATATTGGAGTTTCGGTGCATGACTGCCCCTTCATGAACGGAGCGGAATTTCAAGGCCATGGAGGTTTTCCCACGTTGGGAGTTGTGGGATGCCCCCTTCAATGATTCCTTCTGCGGGACAATTGAGACCTGTTGGGCAGCTCCAGGGCATCCCATATGGAATGACTCCAGAGCACCGTTGGAGGATGGAAGCCAGGGAATCCCGCCTCGCATTCCAATTGTCTCCTAGCCACAATTGAGTTGAGATCGAATGGCTCTGCGGGAGCAAACGGAGTGGCTGCGTTGAAATGGACTTTCCTGAGGATGGGGCCTAATGTGTGTTTGTGTCCATGAGGGCCTTGGAATGGGTCGGTGGCACCGGGACCCTGAAGTATTCTCCTAAGCTTTTGACATAGATCCCATTCACAAGTTTCCTTGTGGAGACGAAATTTGTTCTGATGGGTGCCTCAGGAAACCCCCTATGCTGGTATTGGAATCCAGGCTTTTGAGGAGACATGCTTGTAAACCAAAGTAATGGATCCTATTATGGCCTAGGGTCCTGTCTGGTTCAATCTTCTTCTCTGGGGATATCCATCTATGGAATGTGTGGAGGTAGATGCTCACCTGGTGTCAGACCACCATTGTTTGACCCCGGAGACCTACACTATGGGGATGGCCTCGGGGACTTTTGAGAGTTCTCCTAATTTGTACGATTTGGGACAATCGATTGGGCAGAATTCCCATGGATTGGGTAGGCACAGTCCTAATGAGTGGCTCCAGGGGGCCCCGCCTGGAGGGAGTGTGGCCCAGGACTTTGAGGACAGAAGTCTGAAAACACAAACTCAGCTTAGGTTTGGGGACGTTGGTATGGCAGGGCCAAGCTACAAACCATGAGAAGAACTCTTCAGGATATGAAGAAAGAGCGAGTCTGAGGCACTTGCTTAGGCTTTTGTCACTGGATTTTGTATCAACGATGGCCGTGGAATATGGGGAGGCCTCATGGGTCATGGACGAATCTTCCTCTCTGTGGATTTGGACATGTCCCAATTGTTTTTCGTCAATCTGTGGGATGTGAGGTCTTTCAGGTTTATTCAGGTGTCTGAACAAAAGAGGAATTCCAAAGCAGAGCCCTGGGGAAGCATGAAGGAACAACCCAAACTATGGTTAAATATTGGGGCCTAGGGGCCGGGCAGGCCCAATATGCTGTCTCTTCATCCAGCCACTTAGAGGCCTTACTTGAGGACTGTGCTCAGGCTGAGGGTCACAATGTGTGTTTGTGACCAATGTGGCCCGAGAGCATGGGCGGGGCCTCATGGGCCACACTGGTTTCAACTACACTGGACTTTGGAAAACATGTCAATCATACGGTCTCTTGCCATGGGGAAGGTGTTCTGATTTCTGCATCATTTTCAACCCTGGGCAGTGGTTGGAGATAAGGCCTAGGTTCTGAACCTGAAAAACCGCAGTTGGGAAGAGATGACGACCTAAGGCCATGGCGGGTCTGATATGCTCAGTGTGCAGTCAGCTGCCTGGGTTTGGTCAGGTGGTTCCGGCACAGGTTGTCAGAGAGTGCATTAGTGCCCAGGTTAGACTATAGAATTTGGGTATAGTCGAGTGCCGTGTAGGTTTATCCTCATTTGAGGTGCCTGGGCTGCTCATTAGGCATGATATTTTTTTCTAGAGGGCAGGCAGATTGCTGCATTGTGGGTCCGGAATTGCCAAACTTGAGGGCTTCTGGGCCCAGGGTGTGAGGACAGAAGTCTGAGAACACAAGCTAGACTTGGGCCTCAGGCCGAGGGAACGGAAGGTACCACCTGCAGATCTGAACCAATATCTCAAGCATCCGAAGTCATGGCGAGGATCAGACCCTGGCTCAGGTTGGAGTTTGTGTGCATGACTGCCCCTTCATAAACGGAGCGGAATCTCAAGGCCATGGAGGTTTTCCCACGTTGGGAGTTGTGGGATGCCCCCTTCAAAAATTCCTTCTGCGGGACAACTGAGACCTGTTGGGCAGCTCCAGGACATCCCATATGGAATGACTCCAGAGCACCATTGGAGGATGGATGCCAGGGAAGCCCGCCTCGCATTACAATTGTCTCCTAGCATCAAGACAGTTGAGATCGGATGGCTCTGCGGGAGCAACTGGGATGTGGCTGAGTTGAAATGGACTTTCCTGACGGTGGGGTCTAATGTGTGTTTGTGTCCATGAGGGCCTTGGAATGGGGTGGTGGCACCGGGACCCTGAAGTATTCTCCTAAGCTTTTGACATAGCTCCCATGCACAAGTTTCCTTGTGGAGACGAAATTTGTTCTGATGGGTGCCTCAGTAAACCCTTTATGCTGGTATTGGAATCCAGGCTTTTGAGGAGACATGCCTGTAAACCAATGCAATGGATCCGATTATGTCCTAGAGTCCTGTCTGGTTCAATCTTCTTATCTGGGGATATCCATCTATGGAATGTGTGGAGGTAGATGCTCACCTGGTGTCAGATCGCCCTTGTTTGTTCCCGGAGACCTACACTATTGGGATAGCCTCGGGGACTTTGGAGAGCTTCTAATTTGTACGATTTTGGACAATGGCATGGGTGGAATTGCCATGGATTGGGTAGGCACAGTCCTAATGTGTGGCTCCATGGGCCCCAGCCTGGAGGGAGTGTGGCCCAGGACTTTGAGGACAGAAGTCTGAAAACACAAACTCAGCTTAGGTTTGGGGATGTAGGTATGGCAGGCCCAATCTAAAAACCATGAGAAGAACTCTTCAGGATATGAAGAACGAGCGAGTCTGAGGCACTTGCTCAGGCTTTTGATCTGGATTTTGTATCAACGATGGCCGTGGAATGTGGGGGCGCCTCATGGGTCATGGATGAATCTTCCTCTCTGTGGATTTGAACCGTTCCCAATTGTTTTTCGTCAATCTGTGGGATGTGAGGTCTCCTTTCAGGTTTATTACCTCAGGTGTCTGAACAAAAGAGGAATTCCAAAGCAGAGCCCTGGGGAAGCATGAAGGAACAACCCAAACTATGGTTAAAAATTGGGGCCTAGGGGCATGGCAGGCCCAATATGCTGTCTCTTCATCCAGCCACTTAGAGGCCTTACTTGAGGACTGTGCTCAGGCTGAAGGTCACAATGTGTGTTTGTGACCAATGTGGCCCGAGAGCATGGGCGGTGCCTCATGGGCCACACTGGTTTCAACTACACTGGACTTTGGACAACATGTCAATCATACGGTCTCTTGCCATGGGGAAGGTGTTCTGATTTCTGCATCATTTTCAACCCTGGGCAGTAGTTGGAGATAAGGCCTAGGTTCTGAACCTGAAAAACCGCAGTTGGGAAGAGATGACGACCTAAGGCCATGGCGGGTCTGATATGCTCAGTGTGCAGTCAGCTGCCTGGGTGTTGGTCAGGTGGTTCCAGCTCAGGTTGTCAGACAGTGCATTAGTGCCCAGGTTAGATTATATAATTTGGGTATAGTCGAGTGCCGTGTAGGTTTATCCTCATTTGAGGTGCCTGGGCTGCTCATTAGGCATGATATTTTTTCTAGAGGGCAGGCAGATTGCTGCATTGTGGGTCCGGAATTGCCAAACTTGAGGGCTTCTGGGCCAGGAGTGTGAGGACCGAAGTTTGAGAAGACAAGCTAGACTTGGGCTTCAGGCCGAGGGCACGGCAGGTACCCCCTGCAGATCTGAACCAATATCTCAAGCATCCGAAGTCATGGCGAGGATCAGACCCTGGCTCAGGTTGGAGTTTGTGTGCATGACTGCCCCTTCATAAACGGAGCGGAATCTCAAGGCCATGGAGGTTTTCCCACGTTGGGAGTTGTGGGATGCCCCCTTCAAGGATTCCTTCTGCGGGACAACTGAGACCTGTTGGGCAGCTCCAGGACATCCCATATGGAATGACTCCAGAGCACCGTTGGAGGATGGATGCCAGGGAAGCCCGCCTCGCATTCCAATTGTCTCCTAGCAACAATACAGTGAGATCGGATGGCTCTGCAGGAGCAACCTGGGTGGCTGCTTTGAAATGGACTTTTCTGAGGATGGGGCCTAATGTGTTTTGTTTCCATGAGGGCCTTGGAACGGGGCGGTGGTACCGGGACGCTGAAGTATTCTCCTAAGCTTTTGACATAGTTCCCATGCACAAGTTTCCCTGTGGAGACGAGATTTGTCTGACGGGTGTCTCAGTAAACCCCTTATGCTGGTATTGGAATCCAGGCTTTTGAGGAGACATGCCTGTAAACCTAAGCAATGGATCCGATTATGGCCTAGAGTCCTGTCTGGTTCAATCTTCTTATCTGGGGATATACATCTATGGAATGAGTGGAGGAGGATGCTCACCTGGTGTCAGACCTCCCTTTTTTGTCCTTGGAGACCTACACTACTGGGATGGCCTCGGGGACTTTGAGAATTCTCATAATTTGTACGATTTTGGAAAATGAAATGGGCAGAATTCCCATGGATTGGGTAGGTCAGTCCTAATGAGTGGCTCCAGTGGCCCCAGCCTGGAGGGTGTGTGGCCCAGGACTTTTAGGACAGAAGTCTGAAAACACAAACTCAGCTTAGGTTTGGGGACGTAGGTATGGCAGGCCCAATTTACAAACCATGAGAAGAACTCTTCAGGATATGAAGAAAGAGCGAGTCTGAGGCACTTGCTCAGGCTTTTGTCTCTGGATTTTGTATCAACAATGGGTGTGGAATGTGGGGAGGCCTCCTGGGCCATGGACGAATCTTCCTCTCTGTGGATTTGGCCCGGTCCCAATTTCTTTCCGTCAATATGTGGGATGGGATGTCTCCTCTCAGGTTTGTTACCTCAGGTGTCCCAATCAAAGAGGAATTCGAAAGCAGAGCCCTAGGAAAGAGTGAAGGGACCACCCAAACTATGGTTAAAAATTGGGGCCTAGGGGAATGGCAGGCCCAATATGCAGTCTCTTCATCCAGCCACTGAGAGGCCTTACTTGAGGACTGGGCTCAGGCTGAGGGTCACAATGTGTGTTTGTGACCAATATGGCACACGAGCATGGACGGGGCCTCATGGGCCACACTGGTTTCAACTACACTGGACTTTGGAAAACATGCCAATCACAAGATCTCTTGCCATGGGGAAGTTGTTCTGATTTCTGCATCATTGTCAACCATGGGCAGTGGTTGGGGATAAGGTCTAGATTTTGAAGCCTGAAAAAACGCAGTTGGGAAGAGATGACGACCTAAGGCCATGGCGGGTCTGATATGCTCAGTGTGCGGTCAGCTGCCTGAAATTGGTCAGGAGGTTCTGGCTCACGTTGTGTCAGACAGTGCATTAGTGCCCAGGTTAGACTATAAAAATTTGGGTACAGTCGAGTGCCGTGTAGGTTTATCCTCATTTGAGGAGCCTGGGCAGCTCATTAGGCAAGATATTTTTTCTAGAGGGCAGGCAGAGTGCTGCATTATGGGTCTGGAATTGCCAAAATTGAAAGCTTCTGGGACACGAGTGTGAGGACAGAAGTCTGAAAACACAAGCTAGACTTGGGCTTCAGGCCGAGGGCACGGCAGGTACCCACTGCAGATCTGAACCAATATCTCAAGCATCTGAAGTCACCGCGAGGATCAGACGTTGGCCCATATTGGAGTTTCGGTGCATGTTGACCCTTCATGAACGGAGCAGAATCTCAAGGCCATGGAGCTTTTCCCACGTGGGAGTTGTGGATGCCCCCTTCAAGGATTCCTTCTGCGGGACAAATGAGTTCTGTTGGGCAGCTCCAGGACATCCCATATGGAATGACTCCAGAGCACCGTTGGAGGATGGATGCCAGGGAAGCCCGCCTCGCATTCCAATTGTCTCCTAGCAACAATACAGTTGAGATCGGATGGCTCTGCAGGAGCAACCGGGGTGGCTGAGTTGAAATGGACTTTCCTGAGGATGGGACCTAATGTGTGTTTGTGTCTATGAGGGCCTAGGAATGGGGCGGTGGTAACGGGACACTGAGTATTCTCCTAAGCTTTTGACATAGCTCCCATGCACAAGTTTCCTTGTGGAGACGAGATTTGTTCTGATGGGTGCCTCAGGAAACCCCTTATGCTGGTATTGGAATCCAGGCTTTTGAGGAGACATGCCTGTAAACCAAAGCAATGGAATCGATTATGGCCTAGAGTCCTGTCTGGTTCAATCGTCTTATCTGGGGATATCAATCTATGGAATGAGTGGAGGTAGATGCTCACCTGGTGTCAGACTGCCCTTGTTTGTCCCCGGAGACCTACACTATTGGGATGGCCTCGGGGACTTTGTAGAGTTCTCCTAATTTGTACGATTTTGGATAATGGAATGGGCAGAATTCCCATGCATTGGGTAGGCACGGTGCTAATGTGTGGCTCCAGTGGCCCCACCTTGGAGGGTGTTTGGCCCAGGACTTTGAGGACAGAAGTCTGAAAACACAAACTCAGCGGAGGTTTGGGGACTTAAGTGTGGCAGGCCCAATCTACAAACCATGAGAAGAACTCTTCAGGATATGAAGAAAGAGCGAGTCTGAGGCATTTGCTCAGGCTTTTGTCTCTGGATTTTGTATCAACGATGGCCGCGGAATGTGGGGGGGCCTCCTGGGCCATGGATGAATTTTCCTCTCTGTGGATTTGAAATGGTCCCAATTGTTTTTCGTCAATCTGTGGATTGTGAGGTCTCCTTTCAGGTTTATTACCTCAGGTGTCTGAACAAAAGAGGAATTCCAAAGCAGAGCTCTGGGGAGGCATGAAGGAACAACTGAAACTTTTGTTAAAAATTGGGGTTAGGGGCATGGCAGGCCCAATATGATGTCTCTTCATCCAGCCACTTAGAGGCCTTACTTGAGGCCTGGGCTCAGGCTGAGGGTCACAATGTGTGTTTGTGACAAATGTGGCCCGCGAGCATGGGCGGGGCCTCATGGGCCACACTGGTTTTAACTGCACTGGACTTTGGACAACATACCAATCACAAGGTCTCTTGCCATGGGGAAGGTGTTCTGATTTCTGCATCATTTTCAACCTTGGGCAGTGGTTGGAGATAAGGTCTCGGTTCTGAAGCCTGAAAACCGCAGTTGGGAAGAGATGACGACCTAAGGCCATGGAGGGTCTGATATGCTCAGTGTGCGGTCAGTTGCATGTGTTTTGTTCCAGAGGTTCTGCCTCAGGTTGTGTCAGGCAGTGCATTAGTGCCCACGTTAGAGTATATAATTTGGGTATAGTCGAGTGCCGTGTAGGTTTATCCTCATTTGAGGTGCCTGGGCAGCTCATTAGGCAAGATATTTTTTCTAGAGGGCAGACAGAGTGCTGCATTGTGGGTCCGGAATTGCCAAACTTGAGGGATTCTGGGCCAGGAGTGTGAGGACAGAAGTCTGAGAACACAAGCTAGACCAGAGCTATTCAGGCCGAGGGCACGGCAGGTACCCCCTGCAGATCTGAACCAATATCTCAAGCATCTGAAGTCACGGCGATATCAGACGTTGGCTCATATTGGAGTTTCGGTGCATGACTGCCCCTTCATGAACGGAGCGGAATTTCAAGGCCATGGAGGTTTTCCCACGTTGGGAGTTGTGGGATGCCCCCTTCAATGATTCCTTCTGCGGGACAATTGAGACCTGTTGGGCAGCTCCAGGGCATCCCATATGGAATGACTCCAGAGCACCGTTGGAGGATGGAAGCCAGGGAATCCCGCCTCGCATTCCAATTGTCTCCTAGCCACAATTGAGTTGAGATCGAATGGCTCTGCGGGAGCAAACGGAGTGGCTGCGTTGAAATGGACTTTCCTGAGGATGGGGCCTAATGTGTGTTTGTGTCCATGAGGGCCTTGGAATGGGTCGGTGGCACCGGGACCCTGAAGTATTCTCCTAAGCTTTTGACATAGATCCCATTCACAAGTTTCCTTGTGGAGACGAAATTTGTTCTGATGGGTGCCTCAGGAAACCCCCTATGCTGGTATTGGAATCCAGGCTTTTGAGGAGACATGCTTGTAAACCAAAGTAATGGATCCTATTATGGCCTAGGGTCCTGTCTGGTTCAATCTTCTTCTCTGGGGATATCCATCTATGGAATGTGTGGAGGTAGATGCTCACCTGGTGTCAGACCACCATTGTTTGACCCCGGAGACCTACACTATGGGGATGGCCTCGGGGACTTTTGAGAGTTCTCCTAATTTGTACGATTTGGGACAATCGATTGGGCAGAATTCCCATGGATTGGGTAGGCACAGTCCTAATGTGTGGCTCCAGGGGGCCCCGCCTGGAGGGAGTGTGGCCCAGGACTTTGAGGACAGAAGTCTGAAAACACAAACTCAGCTTAGGTTTGGGGACGTTGGTATGGCAGGGCCAAGCTACAAACCATGAGAAGAACTCTTCAGGATATGAAGAAAGAGCGAGTCTGAGGCACTTGCTTAGGCTTTTGTCACTGGATTTTGTATCAACGATGGCCGTGGAATATGGGGAGGCCTCATGGGTCATGGACGAATCTTCCTCTCTGTGGATTTGGACATGTCCCAATTGTTTTTCGTCAATCTGTGGGATGTGAGGTCTTTCAGGTTTATTCAGGTGTCTGAACAAAAGAGGAATTCCAAAGCAGAGCCCTGGGGAAGCATGAAGGAACAACCCAAACTATGGTTAAATATTGGGGCCTAGGGGCCGGGCAGGCCCAATATGCTGTCTCTTCATCCAGCCACTTAGAGGCCTTACTTGAGGACTGTGCTCAGGCTGAGGGTCACAATGTGTGTTTGTGACCAATGTGGCCCGAGAGCATGGGCGGGGCCTCATGGGCCACACTGGTTTCAACTACACTGGACTTTGGAAAACATGTCAATCATACGGTCTCTTGCCATGGGGAAGGTGTTCTGATTTCTGCATCATTTTCAACCCTGGGCAGTGGTTGGAGATAAGGCCTAGGTTCTGAACCTGAAAAACCGCAGTTGGGAAGAGATGACGACCTAAGGCCATGGCGGGTCTGATATGCTCAGTGTGCAGTCAGCTGCCTGGGTTTGGTCAGGTGGTTCCGGCACAGGTTGTCAGAGAGTGCATTAGTGCCCAGGTTAGACTATAGAATTTGGGTATAGTCGAGTGCCGTGTAGGTTTATCCTCATTTGAGGTGCCTGGGCTGCTCATTAGGCATGATATTTTTTTCTAGAGGGCAGGCAGATTGCTGCATTGTGGGTCCGGAATTGCCAAACTTGAGGGCTTCTGGGCCCAGGGTGTGAGGACAGAAGTCTGAGAACACAAGCTAGACTTGGGCCTCAGGCCGAGGGAACGGAAGGTACCACCTGCAGATCTGAACCAATATCTCAAGCATCCGAAGTCATGGCGAGGATCAGACCCTGGCTCAGGTTGGAGTTTGTGTGCATGACTGCCCCTTCATAAACGGAGCGGAATCTCAAGGCCATGGAGGTTTTCCCACGTTGGGAGTTGTGGGATGCCCCCTTCAAAAATTCCTTCTGCAGGACAACTGAGACCTGTTGGGCAGCTCCAGGACATCCCATATGGAATGACTCCAGAACACCGTTGGAGGATGGATGCCAGGGAAGCCCGCCTCGCATTACAATTGTCTCCTAGCAACAAGACAGTTAGATCGGATGGCTCTGCGGGAGCAACTGGAGTGTGGCTGAGTTGAAATTGACTTTCCTGACGGTGGGGTCTAATGTGTGTTTGTGTCCATGAGGGCCTTGGAATGGGGTGGTGGCACCGGGACCCTGAAGTATTCTCCTAAGCTTTTGACATAGCTCCCATGCACAAGTTTCCTTGTGGAGACGAAATTTTTTCTGATGGGTGCCTCAGTAAACCCCTTATGCTGGTATTGGAATCCAGGCTTTTGAGGAGACATGCCTGTAAACCAAAGCAATGGATCCGATTATGTCCTAGAGTCCTGTCTGGTTCAATCTTCTTATCTGAGGATATCCATCTATGGAATGAGTGGAGGTAGATGCTCACCTGGTGTCAGACCGCCCTTGCTTGTCCCCGGAGACCTACACTATTGGGATGGCCTCGGGACTTTGGAGAGTTCTCCTAATTTGTATGATTTTGGACAATGGAATGCGTGGAATTGCCATGGATTGGGTAGGCACAGTCCTAATGTGTGGCTCCATGGGCCCCAGCCTGGAGGGAGTGTGGCCTGGACTTTGAGGACAGAAGTCTGAAAACACAAACTCAGATTAGGTTTGGGGACGTAGGTATGGAAGGCCCAATCTAAAAACCATAGAAGAACTCTTCAGGATATGAAGAACGAGCGAGTCTGAGGCACTTGCTCAGGCTTTTGATCTGGACGTTGTATCAACGATGGCCGTGGAATGTGGGGGGGCCTCATGGGCCATGAATGAATCTTCCTCTCTGTGGATTTGAACCGTTCCCAATTGTTTTTCGTCAAGCTGTTGGATGTGAGGTCTCCTTTCAGGTTTATTACCTCAGGTGTCTGAACAAAAGAGGAATTCCAAAGCAGAGCCCTGGGGAAGCATGAAGGAACAACCCAAACTATGGTTAAAAATTGGGGCCTAGGGGCATGGCAGGCCCAATATGCTGTCTCTTCATCCAGCCACTTAGAGGCCTTACTTGAGGACTGTGCTCAGGCTGAGGGTCACAATATGTGTTTGTGACCAATGTGGCCCGAGAGCATGGGCGGGGCCTCATGTGCCACACTGGTTTCAACTACACTGGACTTTGGAAAACATGCCAATCACAAGGTCTCATGACATGGGGAAGGTGTTCTGATTTCTGCATAATTTTCAACCCTGGGCTGTGGTTGGAGTTAAGGTTAGGTTCTGAACCTGAAAAACCACAGTTGGGAAGTGATGACGACCTAAGGCCATGGCGGGTCTGATATGCTCAGTGTACGGTCAGCTTCCTGGGTGTTATTCAGGAGTTTCTGGCTCAGGTTGTGTCAGACAGTGCATTAGTGCCCAGGTTAGTCTATATAATTTGGGTAGAGTCGAGTGCTGTGAAGTTTTATCCTTATTTGAGCTGCCTGGGCAGCTCATTAGGCAAGATATTTTTTCTAGAGGGCAGGAATAGTGCTGCATTGTGGGTCCGGAATTGCCAAACGTGAGGGCTCAGGGCCACGAGTGTGAGGACAGAAGTCTGAGAAACAAGCTAGACCAGGGCTTCAGGCCGAGGGCACGGCAGGTACCCCATGCTGATCTGAACCAATATCTCAAGCATCTGAAGTCACGAGGAGGAACATACGTTGGCTCAGGTTGAAGTTTCTGTGCATGACAGCCCCTTCATGAACAGAGAGGAATCTGAAGGCCATGGAGGATTTCCCACGTTGGGAGTTGTGTGATGCCCCCTACAAGGATTCCTTCTGCGGGACAATTGAGACCTGTTGGGCAGCTCCAAAACATCCCATATGGAATGACTCCAGAGCACCGTTGGCAAATGGATGCCAGGGAAGCCCGCCTCGCATTCCAATTGTCTCCTAGCATCAAGAGAGTTGAGATCGGATGGCTCTGCGAGAACAACCGGGGTGGCTGAGTGAAATGGAATTACCTAAGCATGGGGCCTAATGTGTGTTTGTGTCCATGAGGACCTTGGAATGGAGCGGTGGCACCGGGATTCTGAAGTATTCTCCTAAGATTTTGACATAAGTCCCATGCACAAGTTTCCTCGTGGAGACGAGATTTTTTCTGATAGGTGCCTCAGGAAACTCCCTATACTGGTATTGGAATCCAGGCTTTTGAGGAGACATGCCTGTAAACCAAAGCAATGGATCCGATTATGGCCTAGGGTCCTGTCTGGTACCATATCCTTCTCTGGGGACATCCATCTATGGTATGAGTGGAGGTAGATGCTCAGCTGGTGTCAGACCTCCCTTGTTTGTCCACTGAGACGTACATATTGGTATGGACTCGGAGACTTTGGAGCGTTCTCCGAATTTGTACAACTTTGGACAATGGAATGGGCAGAATTCCCAATAATGGGGTAGGCACAGTCCTAATGTGTGGCTCCAGGGTCCCCAGCCTGGAGGATGTGTGGCCCAAGACTTTGAGGACAGAAGTCTGAAAACACAAACTCAGCTTAGGTTTGGGGACGTAGGTATGGCAGGCCCAATCTACAAACCATGAGAAGAACTCTTCAGGATATGAAGAAAGAGCGAGTCTGAGGCTCTTGCTCAGGCTTTGGTCTCTGGATTTTGTGTCAACGATGGCCGTGGAATGTGGGGAGACCTTATGGGCCATGGACGAATCTTCCTCTCTGTGGATTTTTCCCGGTCCCAATTGTTTTTCGTCAATCTGTGGGATGGGAGGTCTCCTTTCAGGTTTGTTACCTCAGGTTTCCCAACCAAAGAGGAATTCCAAAGCAGAGCCCTGGGGAAGAGTGAAGGGACAACCCAAATTATGGTTAAAATTTGGGGCCTAGGGGCATGGCAGGCCCCATATGCTATCTCTTCATCCAGCAACTGAGAGGCCTTACTTGAGGACTGGGCTCAGGCTGAGGGTCACAATGTGTTTTTGTGACCAATATGGCCCGCGAACTTGTGCGGGGCCTCATGGGCCACACTGGTTTCATCTACACTGAACTTTGGAAAATATGCCAATCACAAGGACTCTTGCCATGGGGAAGGAGTTCTGATTTCTTCATCATTTTCAACCCTGGGTAGTGGTTGGAGATAAGGTCTAGGTTCTGAATCCTGAAAACCGCAGTTGGCAAGAGATGATGTCCTAAGGCCATGGTGGGTCTGATGTGCTCAGTGTGTGGTCAGCTGCCTGGTTTTTGGTCAGGAGGTTCGGGCTCGGGTTGTGTCAGACAGTGCATTTGTGCGCAGGTTAGACTATATTATTTGGGTACAGTCGAGTGCCGTGTAGGTTGATCCTCATTTGAGGAGCCTGGGCAGCTCATTAGGCAAGATATTTTTTCTAGAGGGCAGGCAGAGTGCTGCGTTCTGGGTCGGGTATTGCCAAACTTGAGGGCTTCTGGGCCAGTAGTGAGAGGACAGAAGTCTGAGAACACAAGCTAGACTTGACTTAACGAGGGCAAGGCAGGTACCCCCTGCACATCTGAACTAATATCTCATGCATCTGAAGTCACGGCGAGGATCAGACGTTGGCTCAGGTTGTAGTTTCTGTGCATGACTGCCCCTTCATGAACGGAGTGGAATCTCAAGGCCATGGAGGTTTTCCCACGTTGGGAGTTGTGGGATGCCCCCTTCAAGAATTCCTTCTGCGGGACAATTGAGACCTGTTGGGCAGCTCCAAAACATCCCATATGGAATGACTCCAGAGCACCGTTCGAGGATGGATGCCAGGGAAGCCCGCCTCGCATTCCAATTGTCTCCAGCAACAAGACAGTCGAGATTGGATGGCTCTGCGGGACAACCGGGTTGGCTGAGTTGAAATGGACTTTCCTGAGCATGGGGCCTAATGTGTGTTTGTGCCCATGAGGACATTGGAATGGGGCGGTGGCACCGGGACTCTGAAGTATTCTCCTAATATTTTGACATAGGTCCCATGCACAAGTTTTCTCGTGGAGATGAGATTTTTTCTGATGGGTGCCTCAGGAAACCCCCTATGCTGGCATTGGAATCCAGGGTTTTGAGGAGACATGCCTGTAAACCAAAGCAATGGATCCGATTATGGCCTAGGGTCCTGTCTGGTTCCATCTCCTTCTCTGGGGACATCCATCTATGGTATGAGTGGAGGTAGATGCTCAGCTGGTGTCAGACCGCCCTTGTTTGTCCACAGAGGCCTACATATTGGGATGGCCTCGGGGAATTTGGAGGGCTCTCCTAATTTGTACAATTTTGGACAATGGAATGGGCAGAATTCCCATGCATGGGGTAGGCACAGTCCTAATGTGTGGCTCCAGTGGCCCCAGCCTGGAGGGTGTGTGGTCCAGGAATTTGAGGACAGAAGTCTGATAACACAAACTCAGCTTAGGTTTGGGGACGTAGGTATGGCAAGCCCAATCTACAAACCATGAGAAGAACTCTTCAGGCTATGAAGAAAGAGCGAGTCTGAGGGACTTGCTCAGGCTTTGGTCTCTGGATTTTGTGTCAACGATGGCCGTGGAATGTGGGGAGGCCTCATGGGCCATGGACGAATCTACCTCTCTGTGTATTTGGCCCGGTCCCAATTGTTTTTCGTCAATCTGTGGGATGGGAGGTCTCCTTTCAGGTTTGTTACCTCAGGTGTCCCAACAAAGAGGAATTCCAAGCAGAGCCCTGGGGAAGAGTGAAGGGACAACCCAAACTATGGTTAAAATTTGGGGCCTAGGGGCATGGCAGGCCTCATATGCTGTCTCTTCATCCAGCCACTGAGAGGACTTACTTGAGGACTGGGCTCAGGCTGGGGGTCACAATGTGTGTTTGTGAACAATGTCGTCACGAGCATGGGCGGGGCCTCATGGGCCACACTGGTTTCAACTACACTGAACTTTGGACAATATGCCAATCACAAGGTCTCTTGCCATGGGGAAGGAGTTCTGATTTCTGCATCATATTCAACCCTGGGCAGTGGTTGGAGTTAAGGTCTAGGTTCGGAAGCCTGAAAACCGCAGTTGGGAAGAGATGATGACCTAAGGCCATGGTTGGTCTGATGTGCTCAGTGTGCGGTCAGCTGCCTGGTTGTTGGTCAGCAATTTCGGGCACAGGTTGTGTCAGAAAGTGCATTATTGCCCAGATCAGACCATATAATTTGGGTAGAGTCGAGTGCCGTGTAGGTTGATGCTCATTTGAGGTGCCTGAGCAGCTCATTAGGCAGGTATTTTTTCTAGAGGGCAGGCAGAGTGCTGCATTGTGGGTCCGGAATTGGAAAACTTGAGGGCTTCTGGGCCAGTAGTATGAGTACAGAAATCTGAGAACACAAGCTAGACTTTGACTTCAGGCCGAGGGAAAGGCAGGTACCCCTTGCACATCTGAACCAATATCTCATGCATCTGAAGTCATGGCGAGGATCAGAAGTTGGCTCAGGTTGTAGTTTCTGTGCATGACTGCCCCTTCATGAACGGAGAGGAATATGAAGGCCATGGAGGTTTTCCCACGTTGGGAGTTGTGGGATGCACACTTCAAGGATTCCTTCTGCGGGACAATTGAGACCTGTTGGGCAGCTCCAAAACATCCCGTATGGAATGACTCCAGAGCACCGTTGGAGGATGAATGCCAGGGAAGCCCGCCTCGCATTCCAATTGTCTCCTAGCAAAAAGACAGTTGAGATCAGATGGCTCTGCGGGAGCAACCGGGGTTGCTGAGTGAAATGGACTTTCCTAAGCATGGGGCCTAATGTGTGTTTGTGTCCATGAGGACCTTGGAATGGAGCGGTGGCACCGGGACTCTGAAGTATTCTCCTAAGATTTTGACATAAGTCCCATGCACAAGTTTCCTCGTGGAGACGTGATTTTTTCTGATAGGTGCCTCAGGAAACCCCCTATGCTGGAATTGGAATCCAGGCTTTTGAGGAGACATGCCTGTAAACCAAAGCAATGGATCCGATTATGGCCTAGGGTCCTGTCTGGTACCATATCCTTCTCTGGGGACATCCATCTATGGTATGAGTGGAGGTAGATGCTCAGCTGGTGTTAGACCGCCCTTGTTTGTCCACTGAGACGTACATATTGGTATGGCCTCGGGCATTTTGGAGGGTTCTCCTAATTTGTACAATTTTGGACAATGGAATGGGCAGAATTCCCATGCATGGGGTAGGCACAGTCCTAATGTGTCACTCCAGTGGCCCCAGCCTGGAGGGTGTGTGGTCCAAGACTTTGAGGACAGAATTCTGATAACACAAACTCAGCTTAGGTTTGGGGACGTAGGTATGGCAAGCCCAATCTACAAACCATGAGAAGAACTCTTCAGGCTATGAAGAAAGAGCGAGTCTGAGGGACTTGCTCAGGCTTTGGTCTCTGGATTTTGTGTCAACGATGGCCGTGGAATGTGGGGAGGCCTCATGGGCCATGGACGAATCTACCTCTCTGTGTATTTGGCCCGGTCCCAATTGTTTTTCGTCAATCTGTGGGATGGGAGGTCTCCTTTCAGGTTTGTTACCTCAGGTTTCCAAACCAAAGAGGAATTCCAAAGCAGAGCCCTGGGGAAGAGTGAAGGGACAACCCAAACTATGGTTAAAATTTGGGGCCTAGGGGCATGGCAGGCCTCATATGCTGTCTCTTCATCCAGCCACTGAGAGGCCTTACTTGAGGACTGGGCTCAGGCTGACGGTCACAATGTGTGTTTGTGAACAATGTGGCCCACAAGCATGGGCGGGGCCTCATGGGCCACCCTGGTTTCAACTACACTGAACTTTGGACAATATGCCAATCACAAGGTCTCTTGCCATGGGGAAGGAGTTCTGATTTCTACATCATATTCAACCCTGGGCAGTGGTTGGAGTTAAGGTCTAGGTTCGGAAGCCTGAAAACCGCAGTTGGGAAGAGATGATGACCTAAGGCCATGGTGGGTCTGATGTGCTCAGTGTGCGGTCAGCTGCCTGGTTGTTGGTCAGGAGTTTCGGGCTCAGGTTGTGTCAGACAGTGCATTAGTGCCCAGGTTAGACTCTATAATTTGGGTACAGTCGAGTGCCATGAAGGTTGATCCTCATTTGAGGTGCCTGGGCAGCTCATTAGGCAAGATATTTTTTCTAGAGGGCAGGCAGAGTGCTGCATTGTGGGTCCGGAATTGGAAAACTTGAGGGCTTCTGGGCCAGTAGTGTGAGTACAGAAGTCTGAGAACACAAGCTAGACTTGGGCTTCAGGCCGAGGGCAAGGCAGTTATCCCCTGTACATCTGAACCAATATCTCATGCATCTGAAGTCACGGCGAGGATCAGACGTTCGCTCAGGTTGTAGTTTCTGTGCATGACTGCCCCTTCATGAACGGAGAGGTATCCCAAGGCCATGGAGGTTTTCCCACGTTGGGAGTTGTGGGATGCCCCTTTCAAGGATTCCTTCTACGGGACAATTGAGACCTGTTGGCAGCTCCAACACATCCAATATGGAATGACTCCAGAACACCGTTCGAGGATGGATGCCAGGGAAGCCCGCTTCGCATTCCAATTGTCTACTAGCAACAAGACAGTTGAGATCCAATGGCTCTGCGGGAGCAACCGGGGTGGCTGAGTTGAAATGGACTTTCCTGAATATGGGGCCTAATGTGTGTTTGTGTCCATTAGGACCTTGGAATGGGGCGGTGGCACCAGGACTCTGAAGTATTCTCCTAAGATTTTGACATACGTCCCATGCACAAGTTTCTTCATGGAGACGAGAAGTTTTCTGATGGGTGCCTCAGCCAACGCCCTATGCTGGTATTGGAATCCAGGCTTTTGAGGAGACATGCCTGTAAACCAAAGCAATGGATCTGATTATGGCCTAGGGTCCTGTCTGGTTCCATCTTCTTCTCTTGGGACATCCATCTATGATCTGAGTGGAGGTAGATGCTCAGGTGGTGTCAGACCGCCCTTGTTTGTCCACAGAGACCTACATATTGGGATGGCCTCGGGGACTTTGGAGGGCTCTCCTAATTTATAAAATTTTCGACAATGGAATGGGCAGAATTCCAATGCATGGGGTAGGCACAGTCCTAATGTTTGGTTCCAGGGGACCCAGCCTGGAGGGTGTGTGGCCCAGGACTTTGAGGACAGAAGTCTGAAAACGCAAACTCAGCTTAGGTTTGGGGACGTAGGTATGGCAGGCCCAATATACAAACCAAGAGAAGAACTCTTCAGGATTTGAAGAAAGAGCGAGTCTGAGGCGCTTGCTCAAGTTTGGTCTCTGGATTTTGTGTCAACGATGGCCGTGGAATGAGGGGAGGCCTCATGGGCCATGGACAAATCTTCCTCTCTGTGGATTTGGCCCAGTCCCAATGTTTTTCGTCAATCTGTGGAATGGATGGTCTCCTTTCAGGTTTGTTAACTCAGGTGTCGCAACCAAAGAGGAATTCCAAAGCAGAGCCCTGGGGAAGAGTGAAGGGACAACCCAAACTATGGATAAAATTTGGGGCCTAGGGGCATGGCAGGCCCCATATGCTGTCTCTTCATCCAGCCACTGAGAGGCCTTACTTGAGGACTGGGTTCAGGCTGAGGGTCACAATGTGTGTTTGTGACCAATGTGGCTCAGAAGCATGGGCGGGGCCTCATGGGCCACACTGGTTTCAACTACACAGAACTTTGGACAACAGGCCAAACACAAGGTCTCTTGGCATGGGGAAGGAGTTCTGATTTCTGCATCATTTTCAACCTTGGGCAGTGGTTGGAGAAAAGGCCTAGGTTCGGAAGCCTGAAAACCGCAGTTGGGAAGAGATGATGACCTTAGGCCATGGTGGGTCTGATGTGCTCAGTGTGCGGTCAGCTGCCTGGTTGTTGGTCAGGAGGTTCGGGCTCAGGTTGTGTCAGACAGTGCATTAGTGCCCAGGTTAGACTCTATAATTTGGGTACAGTCGAGTACCGTGTAGGTTGATCCTCATTTGAGGTGCCTGCGCAGCTCATTAGGCATGATATTTTTTCTAGAGGGCAGGCACAGTGCTGCATTGTGGGTCCGGAATTGCCAAACTTGAGGGCTTCTGGGCCAGTAGTGTGAGGACAGAAGTCTGAGAACACAAGCTAGACTTGGGCTTCAGGCCGAGGGTAAGGCAGGTACCCCCTGCACATCTGAACCAATATCTCATGCATCTGAAGTCAAAGCAAGGATCAGACGTTGGCTCAGGTAGTAGTTTCTATGCATGACTGACCCTTCTTGAACGGAGGAATCTCAAGGCCATGGAGGTTTTGCTACCTTGGGAGTTGTGGGATGCCCCCTTCACGGATTCCTTCTGCGGGAAAATTGAGACCTGTTGGGCAGCTCCAAAACATCCCATATGGAATGACTCCAGAGCACCGTTCGAGGATGGATGCCAGGGAAGCCCGCCTCGCATTCCAATTGTCTCCTAGCAACAAGACAGTGGAGATCGGATGGCTCTGCGGGAGCAACCGGTGTGGCTGAGTTGAAATGGACGTTCCTGAGAATGGGGCCTAATATGTGTTTGTGTCCATGAGGACCTTGGAATGGGGCGGTGGCACCGGAACTCTGAAGTATTCTCCTAAGATTTTGATATAGGTCCCATGCACAAGTTTCCTCGTGTTGACGAGATTTTTTCTGATGGGTGCCTCAGGAAACCCCCTATGCCTGTATTGGAATCCAATATTTTGATGAGACATGCCTGTAAACCAAAGCAATGGATCCGATTATGGCCTAGGGTCCTGTCTGGTACCTTCTCCTTCTCTGGGGACATCCATCTGTGGTCTGAGTGGAGGTAGATGCTCAGCTGGTGTCAGACAGCCCTTGTTTGTCCAAAGAGGCCTACATATTGGGATGGCCTCGGGGACTTTGGAGTGTTCTCCTAATTTGTACAATTTTGGACAATGGAATGGGCAGAATTCCCATGCATGGTGTAGGCACAGTCCTAATGTGTGGCTCCAGGGGCCCCAGCCTGGAGGGTGTGTGGCCCAGGACTTTGAGGACAGAAGTCTGAAAACACAAACTCAGCTTAAGTTTGGGGACGTCGGTATGGCAGGCCCAATCTATAAACCATGAGAAGAACTCTTAAGGATATGAAGAAAGAGCGAGTCTGAGGCACTTTCTCAGGCTTTTGTCTCTGGATTTTTGTCAACGATGGCCGTGGAATGTGGGGAGACCTCATGGGACATGGACGAACCTTCCTCTCTGTGGATTTGGACCGGTCCCAATTGTTTTTCGTCAATCTGTGGGATGGGAGGTCTCCTTTCAGGTTTGTTACCTCAGGTGTCCCAACCAAAGAGGAATTCCAAAGCAGAGCCCTGGGGAAGAGTGAAGGGACAACCCAAACTATGGTTAAAATTTGAGGCCTACGGGCATGGCAGGGCCCATATGTTGTCTCTTCATCCAGCCACTGAGAGGCCTTACTTGAGGACTGGGCTCAGGCTGAGGGTCACAATGTGTTTTTGTGACCATTGTGGCTCGCGAGCATGGGCGGGTCCTCATGGGCCACACTCGTTTCATCTACACTGAACTTTGGAGAAGATGCCAATCACAAGGTCTCTTGCCATGGTGAAGGAGTTCTGATTTCTGCATCATTTTCAAACCTGGGCAGTGGTTGGAGATAAGGTCTAAGTCGCAGGCTGAAAACCGCTGTTGGGAAGAGATGATGGCCTAGGCCATGGTGGGTCTGATGCGCTCAGTGTGCGGTCAGTTGCCTGGTTGTTGGTCAGGAGGTTCGGGCTCAGGTTGTGTCAGACAGTGCATTTGTGCCCAGGATAGACTATATAATTTGGGTACAGTCGAGTGCCGTGTAGGTTGATCCTTATTTGAGGTGCCCGGGCAGTTCATTAGGCAAAATATTTTTTCTAGAGGGCAGGCAGAGTGCTGCATTGTGGGTCCAGAATTGCCAAACGTGAGGGCTTCAGGGCCAGTAGTGTGAGGATAGAAGTCTGAGACCACAAGCTTGACTTGGGCTTCAGGTCGAGGGCAAGGCAGGTACCCCCTGCACATCTGAACCAATATCTCATGCATCTGAAGTCACGGCGAGGTCTGAAGTTGGCTCAGGTTGTAGTTTCTGTGCATGACTGCCCCTTCATGAACGGAGAGGAAACTCAAGGCCATGGAGGTTTTCCCACGTTGGGAGTTGTGGGATGCCCCCTCAAGGATTCCTTCTGCGGGACAATTGAGAGCTGTTGGGCAGCTCCAAAACATCCCATATGGAATGACTCCAGAGCACCGTTCGAGGATGGATGCCAGGGAAGCCCGCCTCGCATTCCAATTGTCTCCTAGCAACAAGACAGTTGAGATCGGATGGCTCTGCGGGAGCAACCGGGGTGGCTGAGTTGAAATGGACTTTCCTGAGCCTGGGGCCTAATGTGTGTTTGTGCCCATGAGGACCTTGGAATGGAGCGGTGGCACCGGGACTCTGAAGTACTCTCCTAAGATTTTGACATAGGTCCCATGCACAAGTTTCCTCGTGGAGACGAGATATTTTCTGATGGTTGCCTCAGGAAACCCCATATGCTGGTATCGGTATCCAGGCTATGAGGAGACATGCCTGTAAACCAAAGCAATGGATCCGATTATGGCCTAGGGTCCTGTCTGGTACCATATCCTTTTCTGGGGACATCCATCTATGGTATGAGTGGACGTAGATACTAAGCAAGTGTCAGACTGCCCTTGTTTGTCCACCGAGACCTAGATATTGGGATGGCCTCGGGGACTTTGGAGGGTTCTCCTAATTTATCCAATTTTGGATAATGGAATGGGCAGAATTTCCATGCATGGGGTAGGCACAGTCCTAATGTGTGGCTCCAGGGGCCCCAGCCTGGAGGGTGTGTGGCCCAGGACTTTGAGGACAGAAGTCTGAAAACACAAACTCAGCTTAAGTTTGGAGACGTAGGTATGGCAGGCCCAATCTACAAACCATGAGAAGAACTCTTCAGGATATGAAGAAAGAGCGAGTCTGAGGCGCTTGCTCAGGCTTTGGTCTCTGGATTTTGTGTCAACGATGGCCGTGGAATGTGGGGAGGCCTCATGGGCCATGGACGAATCTTCCTCTCTGTGGATTTGGATCGGTCCCAATTGTTTTTCGTCAATCTGTGGGATGGGAGGTCTCCTTTCAGGTTTGTTACCTCAGGTGCCCAACCAAAGAGGAATTCCAAATTAGAGCCCTGTGGAAGAGTGAAGGGACAACCCAATCTATGGTTCAAATTTGGGGCCTAGGGGCATGGCAGGCCCTATATGCTGTCTCAACATCCAGCCACTGAGAGGCCTTACTTGAGGACTGGGCTCAGGCTGATGGTTACAATGTGTTTTTGTGACCATTGTGGCTCGCGAGCATGGGCGGGGCCCAATGGGCCACACTGGTTTCATCTACACTGAACTTTGGACAACATGCCAATCACAAGGTCTCTTGCCATGTTGAAGGAGTTCTGATTTCTGCATCATTTTCAAACCTGAGCAGTGGTTGGAAATAAGGTCTAGGTCGGAAGCCTGAAAACCTCTGTTGGGAAGAGATGATGGCCTAAGGCCATGGTGCGTCTGATGTGCTCAGTGTGAGGTCAGCTGCCTGGTTGTTGGTCAGGAGGTTCGGGCTCAGGTTGTGTCAGACAGTGCATTAGTGCCCAGGTTAGACTCTATAATTTGAGTATAGTCGAGTGCCGTGTATGTTGATCCTCATTTGACGTGCCTGGGAAGCTCATTAGGCAAGATATTTTTTCTAGAGGGCTGGCAGAGTGCTGCATGTGGGTCCGGAATTGCCAAACTTGAGGGCTTCTGGGCCAGTAGTGTGAGGACAGAAGTCTGAGAACACAAGCTAGACTTGGTCTTCAGGCCGAGGGCAAGGCATTTACCCCCTGCACATCTGAACCAATATATCATGCTTCTGAAGTCACGGCGAGAATCAGACGTTGGCTCAGGTTGTAGTTTCTGTGCATGACTGCCCCTTCATGAACGGAGAGGAATCTCAAGGCCATGGAGGTTTTCCCACGTTGGGAGTTGTGGGATGCCTTCTTCAAGGATTCCTACTGCGGGACAATTGAGACATGTTGGCAGCTCCAACACATCCCATATAGAATGACTTCAGAGCACCGTTCGAGGATGGATGCCAGGGAAGCCCGCCTCGCATTCCAATTGTCTCCTAGCAACAAGACAGTTAGGTTCGGATGGCTCTGCGGGAGCAACCGGGGTGGCTGAGTTGAAATGGACTTTCCTGAGCCTGGGGCCTAATGTGTGTTTGTGCCCATGAGGACCTTGGAATGGAGCGGTGGCACCGGGACTCTGAAGTACTCTCCTAAGATTTTGACATAGGTCCCATGCACAAATTTCCTCGTGGAGACGAGATATTTTCTGATGGGTGCCTCAGGAAACCCCCTATGCTGGTATCGGTATCCAGGCTATGAGGAGACATGACTGTAAACCAAAGCAATGGATCCGATTATGGCCTAGTATCCTGTCTGGTACCATATCCTTTTCTGGGGACATCCATCTATGGTGTGAGTGGACGTAGATACTAAGCAAGTGTCAGACTGCCCTTGTTTGTCCACAGAGACCTAGATATTGGGATGGCCTCGGGGACTTTGGAGGGTTCTCCTAAATTGTCCAATTTTGGACAATGGAATGGGCAGAATTTCCATGCATGGGGTAGGCACAGTCCTAATGTGTGCCTCCAGGGGCCCCAGCCTGGAGGGTGTGTGGCCCAGGACTTTGAGGACAGAAGTCTGAAAACACAAACTCAGCTTAAGTTTGGAGACGTAGGTATGGCAGGCCCAATCTACAAACCATGAGAAGAACTCTTCAGGATATGAAGAAAGAGCGAGTCTGAGGCACTTGCTCAGGCTTTGGTCTCTGAATTTTGTGTCAACGATGGCTGTGGAATGTGGGAGGCCTCATGGGCCATGGACGAATCTTCCTCTCTGTGGATTTGGATCGGTCCCAATTGTTTTTCGTCAATCTGTGGGATGTGAGGTCTCCTTTCATGTTTGTTACCTCAGGTGCCCAACCAAAGAGGAATTCCAAAGCAGAGCCTTGGGGAAGAGTGAAGGGACAACCCAAACTATGGTTAAAATTTGGGGCCTAGGGGCATGGCAGGCCCCATATGCTGTCTCTTCATCCAGCCACTGAGAGGCCTTACTTGAGGACTGGGCTCAGGCTGAGGGTTACAATGTGTTTTTGTGACCATTGTGGCTCGCGAGCATGGGCGGGGCCCCATGGGCCACACTGGTTTCATCTACACTGAACTTTGGACAACATGCCAATCACAAGGTCTCTTGCTATGGTGAAGGAGTTCTGATTTCTGCATCATTTTCAACCCTGGGCAGTGGTTGGAGATAAGGTCTAGGTCGGAAGCCTGAAAACCTCTGTTGGGAAGAGATGATGGCCTAAGGCCATGGTGGGTCTGATGTGCTCAGTGTGAGGTCAGCTGCCTGGTTGTTTTTCAGGAGGTTCGGGCTCAGGTTGTGTCAGACACTGCATTAGTGCCCAGGTTAGACTCTATAATTTGAGTATAGTCGAGTGCCGTGTATGTTGATCCTCATTTGAGGTGCCTGGGCAGCTCATTAGGCAAGATATTTTTTCCACAGGGCTGGCAGAGTGCTGCATTGTGGGTCCGGAATTGCCAAACGTGAGGGCTTCTGGGCCAGTAGTATGAGGACAGAAGTCTGGAAACACAAGCTAGACTTGGTCTTCAGGCCGAGGGCAAGGCAGGTACCCCCTGCACATCTGAACCAATATCTCATGCTTCTGAAGTCACGGCGAGAATCAGACGTTGGCTCAGGTTGTAGTTTCTGTGCATGACTGCCCCTTCATGAACGGAGAGGAATCTCAAGGCCATGGAGGTTTTCCCAGGTTGGGAGTTGTGGGATGCCTTCTTCAAGGATTCCTTCTGCGGGACAATTGAGACATGTTGGCAGCTCCAACACATCCCATATAGAATGACTTCAGAGCACCGTTCGAGGATGGATGCCAGGGAAGCCCGCCTCGCATTCCATTTGTCTCCTAGCAACAAGACAGTTGATATCGGATGGCTCTGCGGGAGCAACCGGGGTGGCTGAGTTGAAATGGACTTTTCTGTGCATGGGGCCTAATGTGTGTTTGTGTCCATGAGGACCTTGGAATGGGGCGGTGGCACCGGGACTCTGAAGTATTCTCCTAATATTTTGACATAGGTCCCATGCACAAGTTTCCTCGTGGAGACTAGGTTTTTTCTGCTGGGTGCCTCAGGAAACCCTTATGCTGGTATAGGAATCCATGATTTTGTGGATTCATGCCTGTAAACCAAAGCAATGGATCCGATTATGGCTTCGGGTCCTGTCTGGTTCCATCTCCTTCTCTGGGGACATCCATCTATGGTATGAGTGGAGGTAGATTCTCAGCTGGTGTCAGACCGCCCTTGTTTGTCCACAGAGACCTAGTATTGGGATGGCCTCGGGGATTTTGGCGGGTTCTCCTAATTTGTACAATTTTGGACAATGGAATGGGCAGAATTACCATACATGGGGTAGGCACAGTCCTAATGTGTGGCTCCAGGGGCCCCAGCCTTGAGGGTGTGTCCCAGGACTTTGAGGACAGAAGTCTGAAAACACAAACTCAGTTAGGTTTGGGGACGTAGGTATGGCAGGCCCAATCTACAAACCATGAGAAGAAGTCTTTAGGTTATGAAAAAAGAGCGAGTCTGAGGCGCTTGCTCAGGCTTTGGTCTCTGGATTTTTTGTCAACGATGGCCGTGGAATGAGGGGAGGCCTAATGGGCCATGGACGAATCTTCATCTCTTGGCATTTGGCCTGGTCCCAATTGTTTTTCGTCAATCTGTGGGATGGGAGGTCTCCTTTCAGGTTTGTTACCTCAGGTGTCCAAACCAAAGAGGAATTCCAAAGCAGAGCCCTGGGGAAGAGTGAGGGGACAACCAAAACTATGGTTAAAATTTGGGGCCTAGGGGCAGGGCAGGCCCAATATGCTGTCTCTTCATCCAGCCACTGAGAGGCCTTACTTGAGGACTGGGCTCAGGCTGAGGGTCACAATGTGTTTGTGACCAATGTGGCTTGCGAGCATGGGCGGGGCCTCATGAGCCACACTGGTTTCAACTACACTGGTCTTTGGAAATCATGCCAATCACAAGGTCTCTTGCCATGGGGAAGGTGTTCTGATTTCTGCATCTTTTTCAACGCTGAGAAGTGGTTGGAGATAAGGCCTAGGTTCTGAACCTGAAAAACCGCAGTTGGGATGAGATGACGACCTAAGGCCATGACGGGTCTGATATGCTCAGTGTGCTGTCAGCTTCCTGGGTGTTATTCAGGAGTTTCTGGCTCAGGTTGTGTCAGACAGTGCTTTAGTGCCCAGGTTAGGCTATAAAATTTGGGTAGAGTCGAGTGCCGTGAAGGTTTATCCACATTTGAGGTGCCTGGGCAGCTCATTAGTCAAGATATTATTTATAGAGGGCGTGCAGAGTGCTGCATTGTGGGTCCGGAATTGCCAAACTTGAGGGCTTCTGGGCCACAGATGTGAGGACAGAAGTCTGAGAACACAAGCTAGACCATGGCTACAGGCCGAGGGCACGGCAGGTACCCCCTGCAGATCTGAACCAATATCTCAAGCATCTGAAGTCACGGCGAGGATCAGACGTTGGCTCAGTTTGGAGTTTCTGTGCATGACTGCCCCTTCATGAACGGAGCAGAAACTCAAGGCCATGGAGGTTTTCCCACGTTGGGAGTTGTGAGATGCCCCCTTCAAGGATTCCTTCTGCGGGACAATTGAGACCTGTTGGGCAGCTCTAGGACATCCCATATGGAATGACTCCAGAGCATCCTTGGAGGATGGATGCCAGGGAAGCCCGCCTCGTATTCCAATTGTCTCCTAGCAACAGGACAGTTGAGATTGGATGGCTCTGCGGGAGCAACCGGGATGGCTGAGTTGAAATGGACTTTCCTGAGTATGGGGCTAATATATGTTTGTGTCCATGAGGGCCTTGGAATGGGGCGGTGGCACCGGGACCCTGAAGTATTCTCCTAAGCTTTTGACGTAGCTCCCATGCACAAGTTTCCTTGAGGAGACGAGATTTGTTCTGATGGGTGCCTCAGGAAACCCCTTATGCTGGTATTGGAATCCAGGCTTTTGAAGAGACATGCCTGTAAACCAAAGCAATGGATCCGATTATGGCCTAGGGTCCTGTCTGGTTCAATCTTCTTCTCTGGGGATATCCATCTATGGAATGAGTGGAGGTAGATGCTCAACTGGTGTTAGACCGCCCTTGTTTGTCCCCGGAGACCTACACTATTGGGATGGCCTCGGGTACTTTGGAGAGTTCTCCTAATTTGTACGATTTTGGACATCAGAATGGGGAGAATTCCCATGGATTGGGTAGGCACAGTCCTAATGTGTGGCTCCAGGGGCCCCAGCCTGGAGGGTGTGTGGCCCAGGACTTTGAGGACAGAAGTCTGAAAACACAAACAAAACTTAGGTTTGGGGACGTAGGTATGGCAAGCCCAATCTACAAACCATGAGAAGAACTCTTCAGGATATGAAGAAAGAGCGAGTCTGAGGCACTTGCTCAGGCTTTTGTCTCTGGATTTTGTATCAACGATGGCCGTGGAATGTGGGGAGGCCTCATGGGTCATGGACGAATCTTCCTCTCTGTGGATTTGGACCGGCCCCATTGTTTTCGTCAATCTGTAGGATGGGAGGTCTCCTTTCAGGTTTATTACCTCAGGTGTCTGAAAAAGAGGAATTCCAAAGCAGAACCCTGGGAAAGAGTGAAGGGACAACCCAAATTATGGTTAAAAATTGGGGCCTAGGGGCATGGCAGGCCCCATATGCTGTCTCTTCATCCAGCCACTGAGAGGCCTTACTTGAGGACTGGGCTCAGGCTGAGGGTCACAATGTGTGTTTGTGACCAATGTGGCTTGCGAGCATGGGCGGGGCCTCATGGACCACACTGGTTTCAACTACACTAAACTTTGGACAACATCTCAATCACAAGGTCTCTTGCCATGGGGAAGGTGTTCTGATTTTTGCATCATTATCAACCCTAGGCAGTGGTTGGAAATAAGGTCTTGGTTCTGAAGCCTGAAAAACCGCAGTTCTGAAGAGATGACGACCTAAGGCCATGGCGGGTCTGATATTCTCAGTGTACAGTCAGCTGCCTGGGTTTTGGTCAGGAGGTTCTGGCTCAGATTGTGTCAGACAGTGCATTAGTGCCCAGGTTATACTATATAATTTGGGTACAGTCGAATGCCGTGTAGGTTTATCCTCATTTGAGGTGCCTGGGCTGCTCATTAGGCAAGGTATTTTTTCCAGAGTGCAGGCAGAGTGCTGCATTGTTGGTCCGGAATTGCCAAACTTGAGGGCTTCTGGACCACGAGTATGAGGACAGAAGTCTGAGAACACAAGCCTGATTTGGGCTTCAGGCTGAGGGCACGGCAGGTACCCCCTGCAGATCTGAACCAATATCTCAAGCATCTGAAGCCACGGCTAGGATCAGACGTTGGCTCAGTTTGGAGTTTCTGTGCATGACTGCCCCTTCATGAACGGAGCAGAATCTCGAGGCCATGGAGGTTTTCCCACGTTGGGAGTTGTGGGATGCCCCCTTCAAGGATTCCTTCTGCGGGACAATTGAGACCTGTTGGGCAGCTCCAGGACATCCCATATGGAATGACTCCAGAGCACCGTTGGAGGATGGATGCCAGGGAAGACCACCTCGAATTCCAATTGTCTCCTATCAACTAGACAGTTGAGATGGGTGGCTCTGCGGAGGCAACCGGGGTGGCTGAGTTGAAATGGACTTTCCTAGGATGGGGCCTAATGTGTGTTTGTGACCATGAGGGCCTTGGAATGGGGCGTTGTTACCGGGACCCTGAAGTATTCTCCTAAGCTTTTGACGTAGCTCCCATGCACAAATTTCCTTGTGGAGACGAGATTTGTTCTGATGGGTGCCTCAGGAAAACCCTTATGCTGGTATTGGAATCCAGGCTTTTGACGAGACATGCCTGTAAACCAAAGCAATGGATCCGATTATGGCCTAGGGTCCTGTCTGGTTCAATCTTCTTCTCCGGGGATATCCATCTATGGAATGAGTGGAGGTAGATGCTCAACTGGTGTTAGACCGCCCTTGTTTGTCCCCCGAGACCTACACTATTGGGATGGCCTCGGGTACTTTGGAGAGTTCTCCTAATTTGTACGATTGTGGACATCGGAATGGGCAGAATTTCCATGGATTGGGTAGGCACAGTCCTAATGTGTGGCTCCAGGGGCCCCAGCCTGGAGGGTGTGTGGCCCAGGACTTTGAGGACAGAAGTCTGAAAACACAAACTCAGCTTAGGTTTTGGGACGTAGGAATGGCAGGCCCAATCTACAAACCATGAGAAGAACTCTTCAGGATATGAAGAAAGAATTAATCTGAGGCGCTTGCTCAGGCTTTTGTCTCTGGATTTTGTATCAACGATGGCCGTGGAATGTGGGGAGGCCTCATGGGTCATGGACGAATCTTCCTCTCTGTGGATTTGGCCCGGCCCCATTGTTTTCATCAATCTGTAGGATGGGAGGTCTCCTTTCAGGTTTATTACCTCAGGTGTCCGAAAAAGAGGAATTCCAAAGCAGAGCCCTGGGAGAGTGAAGGGACAACCCAAATTATGGAAAAAAATTCGGGCCTAGGGGCATGGCAGGCCCAATATGCTGTCTCTTCATCCAGCCACTGAGAGGCCTTACTTGAGAACTGGGCTCAGGCTGAGGGTCACAATGTGTGTTTGTGAACAATGTGGCCCACGAGCATGGGCGGGGCCTCATGGGCCACATTGGTTTCAACTACACTGGACTTTGGAAAACATGCCAATCACAAGTTCTCTTGCCTAGGGGAAGGTGATCTGATTTCTGCATCATTTTCAACCCTGGGCAGTTTTTGGAGTTAAGGTCTAGTTTCTGAACCCTGAAAAACCGCATTTGAAAAGAGATGACAACCTAAGGCCATGGAGGGTCTGTTATGCTCAGTGTGCAGTCAGCTGCATGGGGTTTGATATGGAGGTTCTGGCTCAGATTGTGTCAGACAGTGCATTAGAGCTCAGGTGAGACTCTATATTTTGGGTACAGTCGAATGCCGTGTAGGTTTATCCTCATTTGAGGTGTCTTGGCAGCTCATTAGGCAAGATATTTTTGCCGAGGGCATTCAGAGTGCTGCATTGTGGGTCCGGAATTGCCAAACATGACGGCTTCTGAGCCACGAGTGTGAGAACAGAAGTCTGAGAACACAAGCCTGATTTGGGCTTCAGGCCAAGGGCACGGCAGGTATCCCCTGCAGATCTGAACCAATATCTCAAGCATCTGAAGTCAAGGCGATGATCAGACGTTGGCTCAGGTTGGAGTTTCTGTGCATGACTGCCCCTGATGAACGGAGCGGAATCGCAAGGCCATGGAGGTATTCCCACTTTGGGAGTTGTGGGATGCCCCCTTCAAGGATTCCTTCTGCAGCACAATTGAGACCTGTTGGGCAGCTGCAAAACATCCCATATGGAATGACTCCAGAGCACCGTTCGAGGATGGATGCCAGGGAAGCCCGCCTCGCATTCCAATTGTCTTCTAGCAACAAGACAGTTGAGATAGGATAGCTCTGCGGGATCAATCGGGGTGGCTGAGTTGAAATGGACTTTCCTGAGTATGGGGCCTAATATGGGTGTGTCCATGAGGACCTTGAAATGGGGCGGTGGCACGGGGACTCTGAAGTATTCTCATAATATTTTGACATAGTTCACATGCATAAGTTTCCTACTGGAGACGAGATTTTTTCTGATGGGTGCCTCAGGAAACCCCCTATGCTGGTATTGGAATCCAGGATTTTGAGGAGACATGCCTGTAAACCAAAGCAATGGATCCGATTACGGCCTAGGGTCCTGTCTGTTTCCATCTCCTTCTCTGAGGACATCCATCTATGGTATGAGTGAAGGTAGATGCTCAGGTGGTGTCAGACCGCCCTTGTTTGTCCACTGAGAACTACATATTGGGATGGCCTCGGGGACTTTGGAGGGTTCACCTAATTTGTACGATTTTGGACAATGGAATGGGCAGAATTCCCATGCATTGGGGAGGCATTGTCCTACTGTGTGGCTCCAGGGACCCAGCCTAGAGGGTGTGTGGCCCAGGACTTTGAGGACAGAAGTCTGATAACACAAACTCAGCTTAGGATTGGGGACGCAGGTATGGCAGGCCCAATCTACAAACCATGAGAAGAACTCTTCAGGACATGAAGAAAGAGCGAGTCTGAGGCGCTTTCTCAGGCTTTGGTCTCTTTATTTTGTGTCAACGATGGCCGTGGAATGTGGGGAGGCCTCATGGGCCATGGACGAATCTTCCTCTCTGTGGATTTGGCCCGGTCCCCATTGTTTTTCGTCAATCTGTGGGATGGGAGGTCTCCTTTCAGGTTTGTTACCTCAGGTGTCCGAACCAAAGAGGAATTCCAAAGCAGAGCCTTGGGGAATAGTGAAGTGACAACCCAAACTATGGTTAAAATTTGGGGCCAAGGGCATGGCAGGCCCCATATGCTGTCTCTTCATCCAACCACTGAGAGGCCTTACTTGAGGACTGGGCTCAGGCTGAGTGTCACAATGTGTGTTTGTGACCAATGTGGCTCCAGAGCATGGGCGGAGCCTCATGGGCCACATTGGTTTCAACTACACTGAACTTTGGACAACATGCCAACCACAAGGTCTCTTGCCATGGGGAAGGAGTTCTGATTTCTGCATCATTTTCAACCCTGGGCAGTGGTTGGAGATAAGGTCTAGGTTCGGAAGCCTGAAAACCGCATTTTGGAAGAGATGATGACCTAAGGCCATGGTGGGTCTGATGTGCTCAGTGTGCGGTCAGCTGCCTGGTTTTTGGTCGGGAGGTTCGGGCTCAGGTTTTGTTAGACAATGCTAGTGCCCAGGTTAGACTCTATAATTTGGGTACAGTCGACTGCCGTGTAGGTTGATCCTCATTTGAGGTGCCTGCGCAGCTCATTACGCATGATATTTTTTTTAGAGGGCAGACACAGTGCTGCATTGTGGGTCCGGAATTGCCAAACTTGAGGGCTTCTGGGCCAGTAGTGTGAGGACAGAAGTCTGAGAACACAAGCTAGACTTGGGCTTCAGGCCGAGGGCAAGGCAGGTACCCCCTGCACATCTGAACCAAATCTCATGCATCTGAAGTAACGGCGAGGATCAGGCGTTGGCTCAGGTTGTAGTTTCTGTGCATGACTGCCCCTTCATGAACGGAGAGGTATCTCAAGGCCATGGAGGTTTTCCCACGTTGGGAGTTGTGGGATGCCCCCTTCAAGGATTCCTTCTGCGGGACAATTGAGACCTGTTGGGCAGCTCCAACACATCCCATATGGAATTACTCCAGAGCACCGATCGAGGATGGATGCCAAGGAAGCCCGCCTCGCATTCCAATTGTCCCCTAGCAACAAGACAGTTGAGATCGGATGGCTATTGGGAGCAACCGGGGTGCTGAGTTGAAATGGACTTTCCTGAGCATGGGGCCTAATGTGTGTTTGTGTCCATGAGGACCTTGGAATGGGCCGGTGACACCGGGACTCTGAATTATTTTTCTAAGATTTTGACATAGGTCCCATGCACAAGTTTCCTCGTGGAGACGAGACTTTTTCTGATGGGTGCCTCAGGAAACCCCCTATGCTGGTATTGGAATCCAGGATTTTGAGGAGACATGCCTGTAAACCAAAGCAATGGATCCGATTATGGCCTCGGGTCCTGTCTGGTTCCATCTCATTCTCTGGGGACATCCATCTATGGTATGAGTGGAGGTAGATGCTCAGCTGGTGTCAGACCGCCCTTTTTTGTCCCCGGAGACCTACATATTGCGATGGCCTCGGGGAATTTGGAGCGTTATCCTAATTTGTACAATTTTGGACAATGGAATGGGCAGAATTCCCATGGATGGGGTAGGCATAGTCCTAATGTGTGGCTCCAGGGGCCACAGCCTGGAGGGTGTGTCCCAGGACTTTGAGGACAGAAGTCTGAAAACACAAACTCAGCTTAGGTTTGGGGACGTAGGTATGGCAGGCCCAATGTACAAACCATGAGAAGAAGTCTTCGGGATATGAAGAAAGAGCGAGTCTGAGGCGCTTGCTCAGGCTTTGGTCTCTGGATTTTTTGTCAACAATGGCCGTGGAATGAGGGGAGGACTAATGGGACATGGACGAATCTTCATCTCTTGGCATTTGGCCCGGTCCCAATTGTTTTTCGTCAGTCTGTGGGATTGGTGGTCTCCTTTCAGGTTTGTTACCTCAGGTGTCCCAAACAAAGAAGAATTCCAAAGCAGAGCCCTGGGGAAAAGTGAGGGGACAACCAAAACTATGGTTAAAATTTGGGGCCTAGGGGCATGGCAGGCCCCATGTGCTGTCTCTTCATCCAGCCCCTGAGAGGCCTTACTTGAGGACAGGGCTCAGGCTGAGGGTCACAATGTGTGTTTGTGACCAATGTGGCCCGCGAGCATGGGCGGGGCCTCATGGGCCACACTGGTTTAAACTTCACTGAACTTCGGACAACATGCCAATCACAAGGTCTCTTGCCATGGGGAAGGAGTTCTGATTTCTGCATCATTTTCAACCCTGGGCAGGGGTTGGACATAAGGTTTATGTTCGGAAACCTGAAAGCCGCAGTTGGGAAGAGATGATGACCTAAGGCCATGGTGGGTCTGATGTGCTCAGTGTGCGGTCAGCTGCCTGGTTGTTGGTCAGGAGGTTCGGCCTCAGGTTGTGTCAGACAGTGCATTAGTGCCCAGGTTAGACTATGTAATTTGGGTATAGTCGAGTGCCGTGTATTTTGATCCTCATTTGAGGTGCCTGGGCAGCTCATTAGGCAAGATATTTTTTCTCGAGGGTAGGCAGAGTGCTGCATTGTGGGTCCGGAATTGCCAAACTTGAGGCCTTCTGGGCCAGTACTGTGAGGACAGAAGTCTGAGACCACAAGCTAGACTTGGGCTTCAGGCCGAGGGCAAGGCAGGTACCCCCTGCACATCTGAACCAATATCTCATGCATCTGAAGTCACGGCGAGGATCAGACGTTGGCTCAGGTTGTAGTTTCTGTGCATGACTGCCCCTTCATGAACGGAGAGGAATCAAGGCCATGGAGGTTTTCCCACGTTGGGAGTTCTGGGATGCCCCCTTCAAGGATTCCTTCTGCGGGACAATTGAGACCTGTTGGGCAGCTCCAACACATCCCATATGGAATGACTCCAGAGCATCGTTCGAGGATGTATGCCAGGGAATCCCGCCTCGCATTCCAAATGTCTCCTAGCAACAAGACAGTTGAGATCGGATGGCTCTGCGGGAGCAACCGGGATGGCTGAGTTGAAATGGACTTTCCTGAGCATGGGGCCTAATGTGTGTTTGTGTCCATGAGGACCTTGGTATGGAGCGGTGGCACCGGGACTCTGAATTATTCTCCTAAGATTTTGACATAGGTCCCAAGCACAAGTTTCCTCGTGGAGACGAGATGTTTTCTCATGGGTGCCTCAGGAAACCCCCTCTGCTGGTAGAGGAATCCATGCTTTTGAGGAGACATGCCTGTAAACCAAAGCCATGGATCCGATTATGGCCTAGGTTCCTGTCTGGTACCATCTCCTTCTCTGTGGACATCCATGTATGTTATGAGTGGAGGTAGATGCTCAGCTGGTGTCAGACCGCCCTTGTTTGTCCACAGAGACCTAGTATAGGGATGGCCTCGGGGACTTTGGAGGGTTCTCCTTATTTGTACAATTTAGGACAATGGAATGGGCAGAATTACCATGCATGGGGTAGGAACAGTCCTAATGTGTGTCTCCAGGGGCCCCAGCTTGGAGGGTGTGTGGCCCAGGACTTTGAGGACAGAAGTCTGAAAACACAAACTCAGCTTAGGTTTGGGGACGTAGGTGTGGCAGTCCCAATCTACAAACCATGAGAAGAACTCTTCAGGATATGAAGAAAGAGCGAGTCTGAGGCGCTTGCTCAGGCTTTGGTCTCTGGATTTTGTGTCAACGATGGCCGTGGAATTTGGTGAAGCTCATGGGACATGGACGAACCTTCCTCTCTGTGGATTTGGCCCGGTCCCAATTGTTTTTCGTCAATCTGTGGGATGGGAGGTCTCCTTTCAGGTTTGTTACCTCAGGTGTCCCAACCAAAGAGGAATTCCAAAGCAGAGCCCTGGGGAAGAGTGAAGGGACAACCGAAACTATGGTTAAAATTTGGTGCCTAGGGGCATGGCAGGCCCCATATGCTGTCTCTTCATCCAGCCACTGAGAGGCCTTACTTGAGGACTGGGCTCAGGCTGAGGGTCACAATGTGTGTTTGTGACCAATGTGGCTCGGGAGCATGGGCGGGGCCTCATGGGCCACACTGGTTTCAACTTCACTGAACTTTGGACAACATGCCAATCACAAGGTCTCTTGCCATGGGGAAGGAGTTCTGATTTCTGCATCATTTTCAACCCTGGGCAGGGGTTGGACATAAGGTCTAGGTTCGGAATCCTGAAAATCGCAGTTTGGAAGAGATGATGACCTAAGGCCATGGTGGGTCTGATGTGCTCAGTGTGCGGTCAGCTGCCTGGTTGTAGGTCAGGAGGTTCGTGCTCAGGTTGTGTCAGACAGTGCATTAATGCCCAGATTAGACTATGTAATTTGGGTACAGTCGAGTGCCGTGTAGGTTGATCCTCATTTGAGGTGCCTGGGCAGCTCATTAGGCAAGATATTTTTTCTTGAGGGCAGGCAGAGTGTTGCATTGTGGGTCCGGATTTGCCAAACTTGAGGGCTTCTGGGCCAGTAGTGTGAGGACAGATGTCTGAGACCACAAGCTAGACTTGGGCTTCAGGCCGAGGGCAAGGCAGGTACCCCTTGCACATCTGAACCAATATCTCATGCATCTGAAGTCATGGCGAGGATCAGACGTTGGCTCAGGTTGTAGTTTCTGTGCATGACTGAAGGTTGAGCCGGACAGGCCCTTAGGCCCTAATCTCAACTCTTGCTTTGTTTTCAAGGTGTCACTCCTCAGAGGCTTTGGTTCGAAGAACAGGATATGGGGCTTTCCTGAGGCACTGAACAGAACTTCTCTCATCTCCACATGGGAAGTTTTCTTGTTAGAGCCGTGTCAAACACCTCCGGTTGGAGAATCCTGCAGAGTCCCTGAGCCACCTCCACATTCCAAGGTCTCCCAGGCCACCAAGCTACAGTAGGACTCATCTTCAGGAGAGTCCATTTCAACTTTCCCCTCTGGGTAGCTCACCCAGGAGCCCGCAGATTGAGCCTGCCTTGTCCTGACTAAAGAGTGGGAATATGAGGTGGCGTTCCCAGGCATCCATGCTTAGACACCTGCTCTCGAGTCTTTCCGTATGGGGCCTCCTGGAACCATCCAATAGCACTCGACTTTCGTGCAGAAGGAAACCTTGAGGTTTGGAGTAGTTCACAAATCCCATCGTAGGCAAACCTTCCTGGCCTCATGAAGCCCCCACACCCTTCAGGAAGAGGCCATGCTGGACAAAAACTCTAGCATGAGGCACGTCTCATAGTTGACATGACCTCAGTGCAGGACATCTCGATTCAGCCTCTCAGAGTGGGCCTGCCGTGCCATCGGTCCCAAACCTCACGCTAGCTTGTGTTTTCAGACTTCCTTCCTCACACTCCTGGCAAACAAGCCCTCCGGACTAGGAACTCCAGAACCACAACCCAGCCCAGGGTCTGCCCAAGGGAAGAAAAACGTTTCCCTGTGGGGCCCTCTCCAGAAAACCCAGATGAGGATCAACCTGCTCGGGCCTCGATGGTACCCGAACTGGATAGGCTGCTCTGGGCACTCATGCTCTGTCTGACACAGCCTGAAGCCAGACGTCCAGACAGTCAAGGTGACAGCTGGCCGCACACCCAGCACTTCGGACACGCCATGGTCTTATGCCGTCACCTCTTCCTAACCTTGGTTTTCAGATATCTGAACCTAGACATTATATCAATTCTCCACACAGCTGGGTATCGCAAGCACAACACAGAACTCCTCCTTCCCCGTGGCTGTAAAGCTTGCTCTTGGCATGGTGTCACACCTTCAGGGTGGGAGAAACCTTCATGGCCCCTGATGTCACGCCCAAACTTGAGTGCTGCTTGGGCACAAATTCACACTGTGACCCTCAGCATGAGCCCCATGTCAAAGAAAGGCCTGTCAGGGCCTGGACCAAGAGCCCACATATGGGGCATGCCATGCCCATAGCCACCCAGGACTAACTAGATGGTGTGTATTCCAGTTGAGGGAACCCACTGCTGTGCTCTAGAGTCCCTCTCCTGGGGGGTCCCCTGTGGCAGAAAACAGTACTCTTCCCTTCCCACAGATTGAACCCAAACACTTGGGAGCTTGGACAATGCCCCGAGAGGAAGGCTCTTCCTCGGCCCCTGAAGCAACCCCTACCCTGAACGGCCACTGTGAACGCAACACCCAGAGACAAAAGCCTGAGCGACTGCCTCCCACTTGCCCTCCTTTGATATCCAGAGGATCTCCCCTCTCGGACTGGAGATCAGGCCTGCCATTACCTTGGCCCCTACCTGAGCCAAGTTTGCTTTTTCAGACATCTGTCCCCACAGCCCTGGCAAACACAGCCTCTAAGCTGGGTCCTCTGGAGCCATACCACAGGACCATGCCTGCTCTCTCCTGGGAAACTCTGTCCATTCCTTTGGCCACACACCTCCAGAATATGAGAAACCTCAAGGCCCCCGAGGACATACTATTACCGGGAGCCTCCCTGCACACACAGGGGCCTTCGGACACAAGCGGAGCTGCTACCTCCATGAAGGCATGCACACAGATGTCAACAGAGATAGAAGGTTGAGCCCGACAGGCCCTTAGGCCCTAATCTCAACTCTTGCTTTGTTTTCCAGGTGTCACTCCTCAGAGGCTTTGGTTCGAAGAACAGGATATGGGGCTTTCCTGAGGCACTGAACAGAACTTCTCTCGTCTCCACATGGGAAGCTTCCTTGTTGGAGCTGTGTCAAACACCTCCGGTTGGAGAATCCTGCAGAGTCCCTGAGCCACCTCCACATTCCAAGGTCTCCCAGGCCACCAAGCCACAGTAGGACTCATCTTCAGGAGAGTCCATTTCAACTCTCCCCTCTGGGTAGCTCACCCAGGAGCCCGCAGATTGAGCCTGCCTTGTCCTGACTAAAGAGTGGGAATATGAGGTGGCGTTCCCAGGCATCCATGCTTAGACACCTGCTCTCGAGTCTTTCCGTATGGGGCCTCCTGGAACCATCCAATAGCACTCGACTTTCGTGCAGAAGGAAACCTTGAGGTTTGGAGTAGTTCACAAATCCCATCGTAGGCAAACCTTCCTGGCCTCATGAGGCCCCCACACCATTCAGGAAGAGGCCATGCTGGACAAAAACTCTATCCTGAGGCACGTCTCAGAGTTGAAATGACCTCAGTGCAGGAGATCTCGATTCAGCCTCTCAGAGTGGGCCTGCCGTGCCATCGGTCCCAAACCTCACGCTAGCTTGTGTTTCAAGACTTCCTTCCTCACACTCCTGGCAAACAAGCCCTCCGGACTAGGAACTCCAGAACCACAACCCAGCCCAGGGTCTGCCCAAGGCAAGAAAGACGTTTCCCTGTGGGGCTCTCTCCAGAAAACCCAGATGAGGATCAACCTGCTCGGGCCTCGACGGTACCCGAACTGGATAGGCTGCTCTGGGCACTCATGCTCTGTCTGACACAGCCTGAAGGCAGACGTCCAGACAGACAAGGAGACAGCTGGCCGCACACCCAGCACTTCGGACACGCCATGGTCTTATGCCGTCACCTCTTCCTAACCTTGGTTTTCAGATATCTGGACCTAGACGTTATATCAATTCTCCACACAGCTGGGTATCGCAAGCACAACACAGAACTCCTCCTTCCCCGTGGCTGTAAAGCTTGCTCTTGGCATGGAGTCACACCTTCAGGGTGGGAGAAACCTACATGGTCCCTGATGCCACGCCCAAACTTGAGTGCTGCTTGGGCACAAATTCACACTCTGACCCTCAGCATGAGCCCCATGTCAAAGAAAGGCCTGTCAGGGCCTGGGCCAAGAGCCCGCATATGGGGCTTGCCAAGCCCCTATGCACCCAATCCTCACCAGTGTTTTTTGTTTTCCAGTCGCCCCGCCCGTACCTGGGGCTCTGCTCTGGAATCCCTTTCTTGGAGAGACACATGAGCCAGACAACACGACTCCACCCTTCCCACAAACTGACCCCAAACTCTTGGGAGCTGGGACAAATCCCCAGAGAGGGATACTCGTCCACAGTCCCTGAGGCCACCCCTCCAATCCACGGCTATCTCGGACACAACATCCAGAGACAAAAGCCTGAAGGAACGCCTCCCACTCGCCCTTGTTTCAGAGGCCCAGGAGCTCCCTCTCGCGCTGTACATCCGGCCTGCCATACCCTCGGCGCCACTCATAAGCTGAGTTTGTGTTTTCAGATTTCTGTGCCCTGAGCCTGGACCCACACAACCGCCAGGCTAGGGCCTCTGGAGCCACAGCGAAAGATTGTGCCTGCCCTCTCCAAGGAAATTGTGCCCAATCCATTGACCACCACCCTACAGGTTAGGGAAAAGCTCCAAGGCCCCTGAGGCCATCAATAGTGTAGGCCACCCTGGACTAAGAGGGGCTCTCTGACACCAGCGGAGCAACTATCTCCACTTAGACTCTCAGACAGTGTCCCCAGAGACAGAAGGTTGAAATGGACAGGCCCCCAGGCCCTAATCTGAACCTTAGCTTTGGTTTCCATGTGTCCGTCCTCAGAGGTCTGTTTTCGTAGACCAGCACACGGGGCTTTTCTGAGGCACCAAACCAAACCTCTCTCGCCTCCATATGGGGAGCTTACTTACTGGGGATGTATCAAACCCTTCAGGTAGGAGAGTTCCGCAGGGCCACTGAACAACCAGCACATTCCAAGGTTTCCATGGACCCAAACGCACATTATGACGCATCCTCAGGAGAGGCCATTTCAACTCAGCCCCCTGGTTAGCGTGCCCCAGAGGCAGCAGATCAAACATATCTTGTGGCTAATGGCCAATGGGAATGCGAGGCATGCTGTACAGGGATCCATCCTTCGAACCGTGCTCTCCAGTCCTTCCGTATGGTATGTCCTGGAGCCATGCAACAGGACTCGAATGTCCCACAGAAGGAAACCTGGTGGTTTGGGGCAAACTCCAAACTCAGCGTGGGAAAACTTCCTTGGCCTCATGAGGCCCCCGCTTCATGAAGGTGCCATCATGGACACATACTCCAGCCTCAGCCAACGTCTGATCCTCAGCCTGACTTCAGATGCAGGAGATTTTGATTTAGCCTCTGCCTAGTGGGCCTGCTCTGCCCTTGGCTCCAATCCTCACTTTAGCTTGTGTTCCTAGACTTTCGTCCTCACACTCCTGGCCCACAAACCCTCCCTACTGGGAATTCTGGGGCCACAATGAAGCACTCCGCCTGCCTCCCAGGAGAAAAACTTTGTCTATGGTGCTGCCCAGAAACCCCAAATGAGGATCAAACTGCTTGGCCCTCGGCAACACCCCAATTGCATAGGCTACCTTAAACACTGATGCTCTGTCGCAAATGGCCTGAGCCCAGACCTTCCAACAGACACCGACACAGCTGGCTGCACACCCAGCACATTGGACCCGCCACTGCCTTAGGCCACCATCCATTCCCAACCTGGGTTTTCAGTCATCAGAACCTAGACCTTATCTCCAATCCCTGCACAGGGGGGAACCTGATGCCCAAGTCAGAACCCCTCCTTCCCCATGGCAAGAAACCTTGCTGCTGGCAGTGAGTCAAACCTTCAGTGTAGGAGAAAACGGCATGGCCCATGAGGCCACGCCATGTGTGAGGGCCGCCTTGGGCACAAACACACATTGTGACCCTCAGCGTGAGTACCTTATTCAAGTAACGCCTCTCAGTGATTGGACCAAGAGCCCGCATATGTGGCTTGCCATGCCCATAGGCACGCAGGACTAACTAGATGGTGTGTATTCCAGTTGAGGGAACCCACTGCTGTGCTCTAGAGTCCCTCTCCTGGGGGGTCCCCTGTGGCAGAAAACAGTACTCTTCCCTTCCCACAGAATGAACCCAAACACTTGGGAGCTTGGACAATGCCCGAGAGGAAGGCTCTTCCTCGGCCCCTGAAGCAACCCCTACCCTGAACGGCCACTGTGAACGCAACACCCAGAGACAAAAGCCTGAGCGACTGCCTCCCACTTGCCCTCCTTTGATATCCAGAGGATCTCCCCTCTCGGACTGGAGATCAGGCCTGCCATTACCTTGGCCCCTACCTGAGCCAAGTTTGCTTTTTCAGACATCTGTCCCCACAGCCCTGGCAAACACAGCCTCTAGGCTGGGTCCTCTGGAGCCATACCACAGGACCATGCCTGCTCTCTCCTGGGAAACTCTGTCCATTCCTTTGGCCACACACCTCCAGAATATGAGAAACCTCAAGGCCCCCGAGGACATACCATTACCGGGAGCCTCCCTGCACACACAGGGGCCTTCGGACACAAGCGGAGCTGCTACCTCCATGAAGGCATGCACACAGATGTCAACAGAGATAGAAGGTTGAGCCCGACAGGCCCTTAGGCCCTAATCTCAACTCTTGCTTTGTTTTCCAGGTGTCACTCCTCAGAGGCTTTGGTTCGAAGAACAGGATATGGGGCTTTCCTGAGGCACTGAACAGAACTTCTCTCATCTCCACATGGGAAGCTTCCTTGTTGGAGCCGTGTCAAACACCTCAGGTTGGAGAATCCTGCAGAGTCCCTGTGCCACCTCCACATTCCAAGGTCTCCCAGGCCATCAAGCTTCAGTAGGACTCATCTTCAGGAGAGTCCATTTCAACTCTCCCCTCTGGGTAGCTCACCCAGGAGCCCGCAGATTGAGCCTGTCTTGTCCTGACTAAAGAGTGGGAATATGAGGTGGCGTTCCCAGGCATCCATGCTTAGACACCTGCTCTCGAGTCTTTCCGTATGGGGCCTCCTGGAACCATCCAATAGCACTCGACTTTCGTGCAGAAGGAAACCTTGAGGTTTGGAGTAGTTCACAAATCCCATCGTAGGCAAACCTTCCTGGCCTCATGAGTCCCCCACACCATTCAGGAAGAGGACATGCTGGACAAAAACTCTAGCCTGAGGTACGTCTCAGAGTTGAAATGACCTCAGTGCAGGAGATCTCGATTCAGCCTCTCAGAGTGGGCCTACCGTGCCATCCGTCCCAAACCTCACGCTAGCTTGTGTTTCAAGACTTCCTTCCTCACACTCCTGGCAAACAAGCCCTCCTGACTAGGAACTCCAGAACCACAACCCAGCCCAGGGTCTGCCCAAGGGAAGAAAAACGTTTCCCTGTGAGGCTCTCTCCAGAAAACCCAGATGAGGATCAACCTGCTCGGGCCTCGACGGTACCCGAACTGGATAGGCTGCTCTGGGCACTCATGCTCTGTCTGACACAGCCTGAAGGCAGACGTCCAGACAGACAAGGAGACAGCTGGCCGCACACCCAGCACTTCGGTCACGCCATGGTCTTATGCCGTCACCTCTTCCTAACCTTGGTTTTCAGATATCTGAACCTAGACGTTATATCAATTCTCCACACAGCTGGGTATCGCAAGCACAACACAGAACTCCTCCTTCCCCGTGGCTGTAAAGCTTGCTCTTGGCATGGAGTCACACCTTCAGGGTGGGAGAAACCTACATGGTCCCTGATGCCACGCCCAAACTTGAGTGCTGCTTGGGCACAAATTCACACTCTGACCCTCAGCATGAGCCCCATGTCAAAGAAAGGCCTGTCAGGGCCTGGGCCAAGAGCCCGCATATGGGGCTTGCCAAGCCCCTATGCACCCAATCCTCACCAGTGTTTTTTGTTTTCCAGTCGCCCCGCCCGTACCTGGGGCTCTGCTCTGGAATCCCTTTCTTGGAGAGACACATGAGCCAGACAACACGACTCCACCCTTCCCACAAACTGACCCCAAACTCTTGGGAGCTGGGACAAATCCCCAGAGAGGGATACTCGTCCACAGTCCCTGAGGCCACCCCTCCAATCCACGGCTATCTCGGACACAACATCCAGAGACAAAAGCCTGAAGGAACGCCTCCCACTCGCCCTTGTTTCAGAGGCCCAGGAGCTCCCTCTCGCGCTGTACATCCGGCCTGCCATACCCTAGGCGCCACTCATAAGCTGAGTTTGTGTTTTCAGACTTCTGTGCCCTGAGCCTGGACCCACAGAACCGCCAGGCTAGGGCCTCTGGAGCCACAGCGAAAGATTGTGCCTGCCCTCTCCAAGGAAATTGTGCCCAATCCATTGACCACCACCCTACAGGTTAGGGAAAAGCTCCAAGGCCCCTGAGGCCATCAATAGTGTAGGCCACCCTGGACTAAGAGGGGCTCTCTGACACCAGCGGAGCAACTATCTCCACTTAGACTCTCAGACAGTGTCCCCAGAGACAGAAGGTTGAAATGGACAGGCCCCCAGGCCCTAATCTGAACCTTAGCTTTGGTTTCCATGTGTCCGTCCTCAGAGGTCTGTTTTCGTAGACCAGCACACGGGGCTTTTCTGAGGCACCAAACCAAACCTCTCTCGCCTCCACATGGGGAGCTTACTTACTGGGGATGTATCAAACCCTTCAGGTAGGAGAGTTCCGCAGGGCCACTGAACAACCAGCACATTCCAAGGTTTCCATGGACCCAAACGCACATTATGACGCATCCTCAGGAGAGGCCATTTCAACTCAGCCCCCTGGTTAGCGTGCCCCAGAGGCAGCAGATCAAACATATCTTGTGGCTAATGGCCAATGGGAATGCGAGGCATGCTGTACAGGGATCCATCCTTCGAACCGTGCTCTCCAGTCCTTCCGTATGGTATGTCCTGGAGCCATGCAACAGGACTCGAATGTCCCACAGAAGGAAACCTGGTGGTTTGGGGCAAACTCCAAACTCAGCGTGGGAAAACTTCCTTGGCCTCATGAGGCCCCCGCTTCATGAAGGTGCCATCATGGACACATACTCCAGCCTCAGCCAACGTCTGATCCTCAGCCTGACTTCAGATGCAGGAGATTTTGATTTAGCCTCTGCCTAGTGGGCCTGCTCTGCCCTTGGCTCCAATCCTCACTTTAGCTTGTGTTCCTAGACTTTCGTCCTCACACTCCTGGCCCACAAACCCTCCCTACTGGGAATTCTGGGGCCACAATGAAGCACTCCGCCTGCCTCCCAGGAGAAAAACTTTGTCTATGGTGCTGCCCAGAAACCCCAAATGAGGATCAAACTGCTTGGCCCTCGGCAACACCCCAATTGCATAGGCTACCTTAAACACTGATGCTCTGTCGCAAATGGCCTGAGCCCAGACCTTCCAACAGACACCGACACAGCTGGCTGCACACCCAGCACATTGGACCCGCCACTGCCTTAGGCCACCATCCATTCCCAACCTGGGTTTTCAGTCATCAGAACCTAGACCTTATCTCCAATCCCTGCACAGGGGGGAACCTGATGCACAAGTCAGAACCCCTCCTTCCCCATGGCAAGAAACCTTGCTGCTGGCAGTGAGTCAAACCTTCAGTGTAGGAGAAAACGGCATGGCCCATGAGGCCACGCCATGTGTGAGGGCCGCCTTGGGCACAAACACACATTGTGACCCTCAGCGTGAGTACCTTATTCAAGTAACGCCTCTCAGTGATTGGACCAAGAGCCCGCATATGTGGCTTGCCATGCCCATAGGCACGCAGGACTAACTAGATGGTGTGTATTCCAGTTGAGGGAACCCACTGCTGTGCTCTAGAGTCCCTCTCCTGGGGGGTCCTCTGTGGCAGAAAACAGTACTCTTCCCTTCCCACAGAATGAACCCAAACACTTGGGAGCTTGGACAATGCCCCGAGAGGAAGGCTCTTCCTCGGCCCCTGAAGCAACCCCTACCCTGAACGGCCACTGTGAACGCAACACCCAGAGACAAAAGCCTGAGCGACTGCCTCCCACTTGCCCTCCTTTGATATCCAGAGGATCTCCCCTCTCGGACTGGAGATCAGGCCTGCCATTACCTTGGCCCCTACCTGAGCCAAGTTTGCTTTTTCAGACATCTGTCCCCACAGCCCTGGCAAACACAGCCTCTAGGCTGGGTCCTCTGGAGCCATACCACAGGACCATGCCTGCTCTCTCCTGGGAAACTCTGTCCATTCCTTTGGCCACACACCTCCAGAATATGAGAAACCTCAAGGCCCCCGAGGACATACCATTACCGGGAGCCTCCCTGCACACACAGGGGCCTTCGGACACAAGCGGAGCTGCTACCTCCATGAAGGCATGCACACAGATGTCAACAGAGATAGAAGGTTGAGCCGGACAGGCCCTTAGGCCCTAATCTCAACTCTTGCTTTGTTTTCCAGGTGTCACTCCTCAGAGGCTTTGGTTCGAAGAACAGGATATGGGGCTTTCCTGAGGCACTGAACAGAACTTCTCTCATCTCCACATGGGAAGCTTCCTTGTTGGAGCCGTGTCAAACACCTCAGGTTGGAGAATCCTGCAGAGTCGCTGTGCCACCTCCACATTCCAAGGTCTCCCAGGCCACCAAGCTTCAGTAGGACTCATCTTCAGGATAGTCCATTTCAACTCTCCCCTCTGGGTAGCTCACCCAGGAGCCCGCAGATTGAGCCTGTCTTGTCCTGACTAAAGAGTGGGAATATGAGGTGGCGTTCCCAGGCATCCATGCTTAGACACCTGCTCTCGAGTCTTTCCGTATGGGGCCTCCTGGAACCATCCAATAGCACACGACTTTCGTGCAGAAGGAAACCTTGAGGTTTGGAGTAGTTCACAAATCCCATCGTAGGCAAACCTTCCTGGCCTCATGAGTCCCCCACACCATTCAGGAAGAGGCCATGCTGGACAAAATCTCTAGCCTGAGGCACGTCTCAGAGTTGAAATGACCTCAGTGCAGGAGATCTCGATTCAGCCTCTCAGAGTGGGCCTACCGTGCCATCCGTCCCAAACCTCACGCTAGCTTGTGTTTCAAGACTTCCTTCCTCACACTCCTGGCAAACAAGCCCTCCGGACTAGGAACTCCAGAACCACAACCCAGCCCAGGGTCTGCCCAAGGGAAGAAAAACGTTTCCCTGTGGGGCTCTCTCCAGAAAACCCAGATGAGGATCAACCTGCTCGGGCCTCGACGGTACCCGAACTGGATAGGCTGCTCTGGGCACTCATGCTCTGTCTGACACAGCCTGAAGCCAGACGTCCAGACAGACAAGGAGACAGCTGGCCGCACACCCAGCACTTCGGTCACGCCATGGTCTTATGCCGTCACCTCTTCCTAAACTTGGTTTTCAGATATCTGAACCTAGACATTATATCAATTCTCCACACAGCTGGGTATCGCAAGCACAACACAGAACTCCTCCTTCCCCGTGGCTGTAAAGCTTGCTCTTGGCATGGAGTCACACCTTCAGGGTGGGAGAAACCTTCCTGGTCCCTGATGCCACGCCCAAACTTGAGTGCTGCTTGGGCACAAATTCACACTCTGACCCTCAGCATGAGCCCCATGTCAAAGAAAGGCCTGTCAGGGCCTGGGCCAAGAGCCTGCATATGGGGCTTGCCAAGCCCCTATGCACCCAATCCTCACCAGTGTTTGAGTTTTCCAGTCGCCCCGCCCGTACCTGGGGCTCTGCTCTGGAATCCCTTTCTTGGAGAGACACATGAGCCAGACAACACGACTCCACCCTTCCCACATAATGACCCCAAACTCTTGGGAGCTGGGACAAATCCCCAGAGAGGGATACTCGTCCACAGTCCCTGAGGCCACCCCTCCAATCCACGGCTATCTCGGACACAACATCCAGAGACAAAAGCCTGAAGGAACGCCTCCCACTCGCCCTTGTTTCAGAGGCCCAGGAGCTCCCTCTCGGGCTGTACATACGGCCTGCCATACCCTAGGCACCACTCATAAGCTGAGTTTGTGTTTTCAGACTTCTGTGCCCTCAGCCTGGACCCACACAACCGCCAGGCTAGGGCCTCTGGAGCCACAGCCAAAGATTGTGCCTGCCCTCTCCAAGGAAATTGTGCCCAATCCATTGACCACCACCCTACAGGTTAGGGAAAAGCTCCAAGGCCCCTGAGGCCATCAATAGTGTAGACCACCCTGGACTAAGAGGGGCTCTCTGACACCAGCGGAGCAACTATCTCCACTTAGACTCTCAGACAGTGTCCCCAGAGACAGAAGGTTGAAATGGACAGGCCCCCAGGCCCTAATCTGAACCTTAGCTTTGGTTTCCATGTGTCCGTCCTCAGAGGTCTGTTTTCGTAGACCAGCACACGGGGCTTTTCTGAGGCACCAAACCAAACCTCTCTCGCCTCCACATGGGGAGCTTACTTACTGGGGATGTATCAAACCCTTCAGGTAGGAGAGTGCCGCAGGGCCACTGAACAACCAGCACATTACAAGGTTTCCATGGACCCAAACGCACATTATGACGCATCCTCAGGAGAGGCCATTTCAACTCAGCCCCCTGGTTAGCGTGCCCCAGAGGCAGCAGATCAAACATATCTTGTGGCTAATGGCCAATGGGAATGCGAGGCATGCTGTACAGGGATCCATCCTTCGAACCGTGCTCTCCAGTCCTTCCGTATGGTATGTCCTGGAGCCATGCAACAGGACTCGAATGTCCCACAGAAGGAAACCTGGTGGTTTGGGGCAACCTCCAAACTCAGCGTGGGAAAACTTCCTTGGCCTCATGAGGCCCCCGCTTCATGAAGGTGCCATCATGGACACATACTCCAGCCTCAGCCAACGTCTGATCCTCAGCCTGACTTCAGATGCAGGAGATTTTGATTCAGCCTCTGCCTAGTGGGCCTGCTCTGCCCTTGGCTCCAATCCTCACTTTAGCTTGTGTTCCTAGACTTCCGTCCTCACACTCCGGGCCCACAAACCCTCCCTACTGGGAATTCTGGGGCCACAATGAAGCACTCCGCCTGCCTCCCAGGAGAAAAACTTTGTCTATGGTGCTGCCCAGAAACCCCAAATGAGGATCAAACTGCTTGGCCCTCGGCAACACCCCAATTGCATAGGCTACCTTAAACACTGATGCTCTGTCGCAAATGGCCTGAGCCCAGACCTTCCAACAGACACCGACACAGCTGGCTGCACACCCAGCACATTGGACCCGCCACTGCCTTAGGCCACCATCCATTCCCAACCTGGGTTTTCAGTCATCAGAACCTAGACCTTATCTCCAATCCCTGCACAGGGGGGAACCTGATGCACAAGTCAGAACCCCTCCTTCCCCATGGCAAGAAACCTTGCTGCTGGCAGTGAGTCAAACCTTCAGTGTAGGAGAAAACGGCATGGCCCATGAGGCCACGCCCATGTGTGAGGGCCGCCTTGGGCACAAACACACATTGTGACCCTCAGCGTGAGTACCTTATTCAAGTAACGCCTCTCAGTGATTGGACCAAGAGCCCGCATATGTGGCTTGCCATGCCCATAGGCACGCAGGACTAACTAGATGGTGTGTATTCCAGTTGAGGGAACCCACTGCTGTGCTCTAGAGTCCCTCTCCTGGGGGGTCCCCTGTGGCAGAAAACAGTACTCTTCCCTTCCCACAGAATGAACCCAAACACTTGGGAGCTTGGACAATCCCCCGAGAGGAAGGCTCTTCCTCGGCCCCTGAAGCAACCCCTACCCTGAACGGCCACTGTGAACACAACACCCAGAGACAAAAGCCTGAGCGACTGCCTCCCACTTGCCCTCCTTTGATATCCAGAGGATCTCCCCTCTCGGACTGGAGATCAGGCCTGCCATTACCTTGGCCCCTACCTGAGCCAAGTTTGCTTTTTCAGACATCTGTCCCCACAGCCCTGGCAAACACAGCCTCTAGGCTGGGTCCTCTGGAGCCATACCACAGGACCATGCCTGCTCTTTCCTGGGAAACTCTGTCCATTCCTTTGGCCACACACCTCCAGAATATGAGAAACCTCAAGGCCCCCGAGGACATACCATTACCGGGAGCCTCCCTGCACACACAGGGGCCTTCGGACACAAGCTGAGCTGCTACCTCCATGAAGGCATGCACACAGATGTCAACAGAGATAGAAGGTTGAGCCGGACAGGCCCTTAGGCCCTAATCTCTACTCTTGCTTTGTTTTCCAGGTGTCACTCCTCAGAGGCTTTGGTTCGAAGAACAGGATATGGGGCTTTCCTGAGGCACTGAACAGAACTTCTCTCGTCTCCACATGGGAAGCTTCCTTGTTGGAGCCGTGTCAAACACCTCAGGTTGGAGAATCCTGCAGAGTCCCTGAGCAACCTCCACATTCCAAGGTCTCCCAGGCCACCAAGCCACAGTAGGACTCATCTTCAGGAGAGTCCATTTCCACTCTCCCCTCTGGATAGCTCACCCAGGAGCCCGCAGATTGAGCCTGCCTTGTCCTGACTAAAGAGTGGGAATATGAGGTGGCGTTCCCAGGCATCCATGCTTAGACACCTGCTCTCGAGTCTTTCCGTATGGGGCCTCCTGGAACCATCCAATTGCACTCGACTTTCGTGCAGAAGGAAACCTTGAGGTTTGGAGTAGTTCACAAATCCCATCGTAGGCAAACCTTCCTGGCCTCATGAGGCCCCCACACCATTCAGGAAGAGGCCATGCTGGACAAAAACTCTAGCCTGAGGCACGTCTCAGAGTTGAAATGACCTCAGTGCAGGAGATCTGGATTCAGCCTCTCAGAGTGGGCCTGCCGTGCCATCGGTCCCAAACCTCACGCTAGCTTGTGTTTCAAGACTTCCTTCCTCACACTCCTGGCAAACAAGCCCTCCGGACTAGGAACTCCAGAACCACAACCCAGCCCAGGGTCTGCCCAAGGGAAGAAAAACGTTTCCCTGTGGGGCTCTCTCCAGAAAACCCAGATGAGGATCAACCTGCTCGGGCCTCGACGGTACCCGAACTGGATAGGCTGCTCTGGGCACTCATGCTCTGTCTGACACAGCCTGAAGCCAGACGTCCAGACAGACAAGGAGACAGCTGGCCGCACACCCAGCACTTCGGACACGCCATGGTCTTATGCCGTCACCTCCTCCTAACCTTGGTTTTCAGATATCTGAACCTAGACATTATATCAATTCTCCACACAGCTGGGTATCGCAAGCACAACACAGAACTCCTCCTTCCCCGTGGCTGTAAAGCTTGCTCTTGGCATGGAGTCACACCTTCAGGGTGGGAGAAACCTTCCTGGTCCCTGATGCCACGCCTAAAACTTGAGTGCTGCTTGGGCACAAATTCACACACTGACCCTCAGCATGAGCCCCATGTCAAAGAAAGGCCTGTCAGGGCCTGGGCCAAGAGCCCGCATATGGGGCTTGCCAAGCCCCTATGCACCCAATCCTCACCAGTGTTTGAGTTTTCCAGTCGCCCCGCCCGTACCTGGGGCTCTGCTCTGGAATCCCTTACTTGGATAGACACGTGAGCCAGACAACACTTTTCCACCCTTCCCACAAACTGACCCCAAACTCTTGGGAGCTGGCACAAATCCCCAGAGAGGGATACTCGTCCACAGTCCCTGAGGCCACCCCTCCAATCCACGGCTATCTCGGACACAACATCCAGAGACAAAAGCCTGAAGGAACGCCTCCCACTCGCCCTTGTTTCAGAGGCCCAGGAGCTCCCTCTCGGGCTGTACATACGGCCTGCCATACCCTAGGCACCACTCATAAGCTGAGTTTGTGTTTTCAGACTTCTGTGCCCTCAGCCTGGACCCACACAACCGCCAGGCTAGGGCCTCTGGAGCCACAGCCAAAGATTGTGCCTGCCCTCTCCAAGGAAATTGTGCCCAATCCATTGACCACAACCCTACAGGTTAGGGAAAAGCTCCAAGGCCCCTGAGGCCATCAATAGTGTAGACCACCCTGGACTAAGAGGGGCTCTCTGACACCAGCGGAGCAACTATCTCCACTTAGACTCTCAGACAGTGTCCCCAGAGACAGAAGGTTGAAATGGACAGGCCCCCAGGCCCTAATCTGAACCTTAGCTTTGGTTTCCATGTGTCCGTCCTCAGAGGTCTGTTTTCGTAGACCAGCACACGGGGCTTTTCTGAGGCACCAAACCAAACCTCTCTCGCCTCCACATGGGGAGCTTACTTACTGGGGATGTATCAAACCCTTCAGGTAGGAGAGTGCCGCAGGGCCACTGAACAACCAGCACATTACAAGGTTTCCATGGACCCAAACGCACATTATGACGCATCCTCAGGAGAGGCCATTTCAACTCAGCCCCCTGGTTAGCGTGCCCCAGAGGCAGCAGATCAAACATATCTTGTGGCTAATGGCCAATGGGAATGCGAGGCATGCTGTACAGGGATCCATCCTTCGAACCGTGCTCTCCAGTCCTTCCGTATGGTATGTCCTGGAGCCATGCAACAGGACTCGAATGTCCCACAGAAGGAAACCTGGTGGTTTGGGGCAACCTCCAAACTCAGCGTGGGAAAACTTCCTTGGCCTCATGAGGCCCCCGCTTCATGAAGGTGCCATCATGGACACATACTCCAGCCTCAGCCAACGTCTGATCCTCAGCCTGACTTCAGATGCAGGAGATTTTGATTCAGCCTCTGCCTAGTGGGCCTGCTCTGCCCTTGGCTCCAATCCTCACTTTAGCTTGTGTTCCTAGACTTCCGTCCTCACACTCCGGGCCCACAAACCCTCCCTACTGGGAATTCTGGGGCCACAATGAAGCACTCCGCCTGCCTCCCAGGAGAAAAACTTTGTCTATGGTGCTGCCCAGAAACCCCAAATGAGGATCAAACTGCTTGGCCCTCGGCAACACCCCAATTGCATAGGCTACCTTAAACACTGATGCTCTGTCGCAAATGGCCTGAGCCCAGACCTTCCAACAGACACCGACACAGCTGGCTGCACACCCAGCACATTGGACCCGCCACTGCCTTAGGCCACCATCCATTCCCAACCTGGGTTTTCAGTCATCAGAACCTAGACCTTATCTCCAATCCCTGCACAGGGGGGAACCTGATGCACAAGTCAGAACCCCTCCTTCCCCATGGCAAGAAACCTTGCTGCTGGCAGTGAGTCAAACCTTCAGTGTAGGAGAAAACGGCATGGCCCATGAGGCCACGCCCATGTGTGAGGGCCGCCTTGGGCACAAACACACATTGTGACCCTCAGCGTGAGTACCTTATTCAAGTAACGCCTCTCAGTGATTGGACCAAGAGCCCGCATATGTGGCTTGCCATGCCCATAGGCACGCAGGACTAACTAGATGGTGTGTATTCCAGTTGAGGGAACCCACTGCTGTGCTCTAGAGTCCCTCTCCTGGGGGGTCCCCTGTGGCAGAAAACAGTACTCTTCCCTTCCCACAGAATGAACCCAAACACTTGGGAGCTTGGACAATCCCCCGAGAGGAAGGCTCTTCCTCGGCCCCTGAAGCAACCCCTACCCTGAACGGCCACTGTGAACACAACACCCAGAGACAAAAGCCTGAGCGACTGCCTCCCACTTGCCCTCCTTTGATATCCAGAGGATCTCCCCTCTCGGACTGGAGATCAGGCCTGCCATTACCTTGGCCCCTACCTGAGCCAAGTTTGCTTTTTCAGACATCTGTCCCCACAGCCCTGGCAAACACAGCCTCTAGGCTGGGTCCTCTGGAGCCATACCACAGGACCATGCCTGCTCTTTCCTGGGAAACTCTGTCCATTCCTTTGGCCACACACCTCCAGAATATGAGAAACCTCAAGGCCCCCGAGGACATACCATTACCGGGAGCCTCCCTGCACACACAGGGGCCTTCGGACACAAGCTGAGCTGCTACCTCCATGAAGGCATGCACACAGATGTCAACAGAGATAGAAGGTTGAGCCGGACAGGCCCTTAGGCCCTAATCTCTACTCTTGCTTTGTTTTCCAGGTGTCACTCCTCAGAGGCTTTGGTTCGAAGAACAGGATATGGGGCTTTCCTGAGGCACTGAACAGAACTTCTCTCGTCTCCACATGGGAAGCTTCCTTGTTGGAGCCGTGTCAAACACCTCAGGTTGGAGAATCCTGCAGAGTCCCTGAGCAACCTCCACATTCCAAGGTCTCCCAGGCCACCAAGCCACAGTAGGACTCATCTTCAGGAGAGTCCATTTCCACTCTCCCCTCTGGATAGCTCACCCAGGAGCCCGCAGATTGAGCCTGCCTTGTCCTGACTAAAGAGTGGGAATATGAGGTGGCGTTCCCAGGCATCCATGCTTAGACACCTGCTCTCGAGTCTTTCCGTATGGGGCCTCCTGGAACCATCCAATTGCACTCGACTTTCGTGCAGAAGGAAACCTTGAGGTTTGGAGTAGTTCACAAATCCCATCGTAGGCAAACCTTCCTGGCCTCATGAGGCCCCCACACCATTCAGGAAGAGGCCATGCTGGACAAAAACTCTAGCCTGAGGCACGTCTCAGAGTTGAAATGACCTCAGTGCAGGAGATCTGGATTCAGCCTCTCAGAGTGGGCCTGCCGTGCCATCGGTCCCAAACCTCACGCTAGCTTGTGTTTCAAGAATTCCTTCCTCACACTCCTGGCAAACAAGCCCTCCGGACTAGGAACTCCAGAACCACAACCCAGCCCAGGGTCTGCCCAAGGGAAGAAAAACGTTTCCCTGTGGGGCTCTCTCCAGAAAACCCAGATGAGGATCAACCTGCTCGGGCCTCGACGGTACCCGAACTGGATAGGCTGCTCTGGGCACTCATGCTCTGTCTGACACAGCCTGAAGCCAGACGTCCAGACAGACAAGGAGACAGCTGGCCGCACACCCAGCACTTCGGACACGCCATGGTCTTATGCCGTCACCTCCTCCTAACATTGGTTTTCAGATATCTGAACCTAGACATTATATCAATTCTCCACACAGCTGGGTATCGCAAGCACAACACAGAACTCCTCCTTCCCCGTGGCTGTAAAGCTTGCTCTTGGCATGGAGTCACACCTTCAGGGTGGGAGAAACCTTCCTGGTCCCTGATGCCACGCCTAAAACTTGAGTGCTGCTTGGGCACAAATTCACACACTGACCCTCAGCATGAGCCCCATGTCAAAGAAAGGCCTGTCAGGGCCTGGGCCAAGAGCCCGCATATGGGGCTTGCCAAGCCCCTATGCACCCAATCCTCACCAGTGTTTGAGTTTTCCAGTCGCCCCGCCCGTACCTGGGGCTCTGCTCTGGAATCCCTTACTTGGATAGACACGTGAGCCAGACAACACTTTTCCACCCTTCCCACAAACTGACCCCAAACTCTTGGGAGCTGGCACAAATCCCCAGAGAGGGATACTCGTCCACAGTCCCTGAGGCCACCCCTCCAATCCACGGCTATCTCGGACACAACATCCAGAGACAAAAGCCTGAAGGAACGCCTCCCACTCGCCCTTGTTTCAGAGGCCCAGGAGCTCCCTCTCGGGCTGTACATTCGGCCTGCCATACCCTAGGCGCCACTCATAAGCTGAGTTTGTGTTTTCAGACTTCTGTGCCCTCAGCCTGGACCCACACAACCGCCAGGCTAGGGCCTCTGGAGCCACAGCGAAAGATTGTGCCTGCCCTCTCCAAGGAAATTGTGCCCAATCCATTGACCACCACCCTACAGGTTAGGGAAAATCTCCAAGGCCCCTGAGGCCATCAATAGTGTAGGCCACCCTGGACTAAGAGGGGCTCTCTGACACCAACGGAGCAACTATCTCCACTTAGACTCTCAGACAGTGTCCCCAGAGACAGAAGTTTGAAATGGACAGGCCCCCAGGCCCTAATCTGAACCTTAGCTTTGGTTTCCATGTGTCCGTCCTCAGAGGTCTGTTTTCGTAGACCAGCACACAGGGATTTTCTGAGGCACCAAACCAAACCTCTCTCGCCTCCACATGGGGAGCTTACTTACTGGGGATGTATCAAACCCTTCAGGTAGGAGAGTTCCGCAGGGCCACTGAACAACCAGCACATTCCAAGGTTTCCATGGACCCAAACGCACATTATGATGCATCCTCAGGAGAGGCCATTTCAACTCAGCCCCCTGGTTAGCGTGCCCCAGAGGCAGCAGATCAAACATATCTTGTGGCTAATGGCCAATGGGAATGCGAGGCATGCTGTACAGGGATCCATCCTTCGAACCGTGCTCTCCAGTCCTTCCATATGGTTTCTCCTGGAGCCATGCAACAGGACTCGAATGTCCCACAGAAGGAAACCTGGTGGTTTGGGGCAACCTCCAAACTCAGCGTGGGAAAACTTCCTTGGCCTCATGAGGCCCCCGCTTCATGAAGGTGCCATCATGGACACATACTCCAGCCTCAGCCAACGTCTGATCCTCAGCCTGACTTCAGATGCAGGAGATTTTGATTCAGCCTCTGCCTAGTGGGCCTGCTCTGCCCTTGGCTCCAATCCTCACTTTAGCTTGTGTTCCTAGACTTTCGTCCTCACACTCCTGGCCCACAAACCCTCCCTACTGGGAATTCTGGGGCCACAATGAAGCACTCCGCCTGCCTCCCAGGAGAAAAACTTTGTCTATGGTGCTGCCCAGAAACCCCAAATGAGGATCAAACTGCTTGGCCCTCGGCAACACCCCAATTGCATAGGCTACCTTAAACACTGATGCTCTGTCGCAAATAGCCTGAGCCCAGACCTTCCAACAGACACCGACACAGCTGGCTGCACACCCAGCACATTGGACCCGCCACTGCCTTAGGCCACCATCCATTCCCAACCTGGGTTTTCAGTCATCAGAACCTAGACCTTATCTCCAATCCCTGCACAGGGGGGAACCTGATGCCCAAGTCAGAACCCCTCCTTCCCCATGGCAAGAAACCTTGCTGCTGGCAGTGAGTCAAACCTTCAGTGTAGGAGAAAACGGCATGGCCCATGAGGCCACGCCCATGTGTGAGGGCCGCCTTGGGCACAAACACACATTGTGACCCTCAGCGTGAGTACCTTATTCAAGTAACGCCTCTCAGTGATTGGACCAAGAGCCCGCATATGTGGCTTGCCATGCCCATAGGCACGCAGGACTAACTAGATGGTGGGTATTCCAGTTGAGGGAACCCACTGCTGTGCTCTAGAGTCCCTCTCCTGGGGGGTCCCCTGTGGCAGAAAACAGTACTCTTCCCTTCCCACAGAATGAACCCAAACACTTGGGAGCTTGGACAATCCCCCGAGAGGAAGGCTCTTCCTCGGCCCCTGAAGCAACCCCTACCCTGAACGGCCACTGTGAACGCAACACCCAGAGACAAAAGCCTGAGCGACTGCCTCCCACTTGCCCTCCTTTGATATCCAGAGGATCTCCCCTCTCGGACTGGAGATCAGGCCTGCCATTACCTTGGCCCCTACCTGAGCCAAGTTTGCTTTTTCAGACATCTGTCCCCACAGCCCTGGCAAACACAGCCTCTAGGCTGGGTCCTCTGGAGCCATACCACAGGACCATGCCTGCTCTCTCCTGGGAAACTCTGTCCATTCCTTTGGCCACACACTTCCAGAATATGAGAAACCTCAAGGCCCCGGAGGACATACCATTACCGGGAGCCTCCCTGCACACACAGGGGCCTTCGGACACAAGCTGAGCTGCTACCTCCATGAAGGCATGCACACAGATGTCAACAGAGATAGAAGGTTGAGCCCGACAGGCCCTTAGGCCCTAATCTCAACTCTTGCTTTGTTTTCCAGGTGTCACTCCTCAGAGGCTTTGGTTCGAAGAACAGGATATGGGGCTTTCCTGAGGCACTGAACAGAACTTCTCTCGTCTCCACATGGGAAGCTTCCTTGTTGGAGCCGTGTCAAACACCTCAGGTTGGAGAATCCTGCAGAGTTCCTGAGCCACCTCCACATTCCAAGGTCTCCCAGGCCACCAAGCCACTGTAGGACTCATCTTCAGGAGAGTCCATTTCAACTCTCCCCTCTGGATAGCTCACCCAGGAGCCCGCAGATTGAGCCTGCCTTGTCCTGACTAAAGAGTGGGAATATGAGGTGGCGTTCCCAGGCATCCATGCTTAGACACCTGCTCTCGAGTCTTTCCGTATGGGGCCTCCTGGAACCATCCAATAGCACTCGACTTTCGTGCAGAAGGAAACCTTGAGGTTTGGAGTAGTTCACAAATCCCATCGTAGGCAAACCTTCCTGGCCTCATGAGGCCCCCACACCATTCAGGAAGAGGCCATGCTGGACAAAAACTCTAGCCTGAGGCACGTCTCAGAGTTGAAATGACCTCAGTGCAGGAGATCTGGATTCAGCCTCTCAGAGTGGGCCTGCCGTGCCATCGGTCCCAATCCTCACGCTAGCTTGTGTTTTCAGACTTCCTTCCTCACACTCCTGGCAAACAAGCCCTCCGGACTAGGAACTCCAGAACCACAACCCAGCCCAGGGTCTGCCCAAGGGAAGAAAAACGTTTCCCTGTGGGGCTCTCTCCAGAAAACCCAGATGAGGATCAACCTGCTCGGGCCTCGACGGTACCCGAACTGGATAGGCTGCTCTGGGCACTCATGCTCTGTCTGACACAGCCTGAAGCCAGACGTCCAGACAGACAAGGAGACAGCTGGCCGCACACCAAGCACTTCGGACACGCCATGGGCTTATGCCGTCACCTCCTCCTAACCTTGGTTTTCAGATATCTGAACCTAGACATTATATCAATTCTCCACACAGCTGGGTATCGCAAGCACAACACAGAACTCCTCCTTCCCCGTGGCTGTAAAGCTTGCTCTTGGCATGGAGTCACACCTTCAGGGTGGGAGAAACCTTCCTGGTCCCTGATGCCACGCCCAAACTTGAGTGCTGCTTGGGCACAAATTCACACTCTGACCCTCAGCATGAGCCCCATGTCAAAGAAAGGCCTGTCAGGGCCTGGGCCAAGAGCCCGTATATGGGGCTTGCCAAGCCCCTATGCACCCAATCCTCACCAGTGTTTGAGATTTCCAGTCGCCCCGCCCGTACCTGGGGCTCTGCTCTGGAATCCCTTTCTTGGAGTGACACGTGAGCCAGACAACACTTTTCCACCCTTCCCACATAATGACCCCAAACTCTTGGGAGCTGGGACAAATCCCCAGAGAGGGATACTCGTCCACAGTCCCTGAGGCCACCCCTCCAATCCACGGCTATCTCGGACACAACATCCAGAGACAAAAGCCTGAAGGAACGCCTCCCACTCGCCCTTGTTTCAGAGGCCCAGGAGCTCCCTCTCGGGCTGTACATCCGGCCTGCCATACCCTAGGCGCCACTCATAAGCTGAGTTTGTGTTTTCAGACTTCTGTGCCCTCAGCCTGGACCCACACAACCGTCAGGCTCGGGCCTCTGGAGCCACAGCGAAAGATTGTGCCTGCCCTCTCCAAGGAAATTGTGCCCAATCCATTGACCACAACCCTACAGGTTAGGGAAAAGCTCCAAGGCCCCTGAGGCCATCAATAGTGTAGGCCACCCTGGACTAAGAGCGGCTCTCTGACACCAGCGGAGCAACTATCTCCCCAGAGACAGAAGGTTGAAATGGACAGGCCCCCAGGCCCTAATCTGAACCTTAGCTTTGGTTTCCATGTGTCCGTCCTCAGAGGTCTGTTTTCGTAGACCAGCACACGGGTCTTTTCTGAGGCACCAAACCAAACCTCTCTCGCCTCCACATGGGGAGCTTACTTACTGGGGATGTATCAAACCCTTCAGGTAGGAGAGTGCCGCAGGGCCACTGAACAACCAGCACATTCCAAGGTTTCCATGGACCCAAACGCACATTATGACGCATCCTCAGGAGAGGCCATTTCAACTCAGCCCCCTGGTTAGCGTGCCCCAGAGGCAGCAGATCAAACATATCTTGTGGCTAATGGCCAATGGGAATGCGAGGCATGCTGTACAGGGATCCATCCTTCGAACCGTGCTCTCCAGTCCTTCCATATGGTATGTCCTGGAGCCATGCAACAGGACTCGAATGTCCCACAGAAGGAAACCTGGTGGTTTGGGGCAACCTCCAAACTCAGCGTGGGAAAACTTCCTTGGCCTCATGAGGCCCCCGCTTCATGAAGGTGCCATCATGGACATATACTCCAGCCTCAGCCAACGTCTGATCCTCAGCCTGACTTCAGATGCAGGAGATTTTGATTCAGCCTCTGCCTAGTGGGCCTGCTCTGCCCTTGGCTCCAATCCTCACTTTAGCTTGTGTTCCTAGACTTTCGTCCTCACACTCCGGGCCCACAAACCCTCCCCACTGGGAATTCTGGGGCCACAATGAAGCACTCCGCCTGCCTCCCAGGAGAAAAACTTTGTCTATGGTGCTGCCCAGAAACCCCAAATGAGGATCAAACTGCTTGGCCCTCGGCAACACCCCAATTGCATAGGCTACCTTAAACACTGATGCTCTGTCGCAAATAGCCTGAGCCCAGACCTTCCAACAGACACCGACACAGCTGGCTGCACACCCAGCACATTGGACCCGCCACTGCCTTAGGCCACCATCCATTCCCAACCTGGGTTTTCAGTCATCAGAACCTAGACCTTATCTCCAATCCCTGCACAGGGGGGAACCTGATGCCCAAGTCAGAACCCCTCCTTCCCCATGGCAAGAAACCTTGCTGCTGGCAGTGAGTCAAACCTTCAGTGTAGGAGAAAACGGCATGGCCCATGAGGCCACGCCCATGTGTGAGGGCCGCCTTGGGCACAAACACACATTGTGACCCTCAGCGTGAGTACCTTATTCAAGTAACGCCTCTCAGTGATTGGACCAAGAGCCCGCATATGTGGCTTGCCATGCCCATAGGCACGCAGGACTAACTAGATGGTGGGTATTCCAGTTGAGGGAACCCACTGCTGTGCTCTAGAGTCCCTCTCCTGGGGGGTCCCCTGTGGCAGAAAACAGTACTCTTCCCTTCCCACAGAATGAACCCAAACACTTGGGAGCTTGGACAATCCCCCGAGAGGAAGGCTCTTCCTCGGCCCCTGAAGCAACCCCTACCCTGAACGGCCACTGTGAACGCAACACCCAGAGACAAAAGCCTGAGCGACTGCCTCCCACTTGCCCTCCTTTGATATCCAGAGGATCTCCCCTCTCGGACTGGAGATCAGGCCTGCCATTACCTTGGCCCCTACCTGAGCCAAGTTTGCTTTTTCAGACATCTGTCCCCACAGCCCTGGCAAACACAGCCTCTAGGCTGGTCCTCTGGAGCCATACCACAGGACCATGCCTGCTCTCTCCTGGGAAACTCTGTCCATTCCTTTGGCCACACACCTCCAGAATATGAGAAACCTCAAGGCCCCCGAGGACATACCATTACCGGGAGCCTCCCTGCACACACAGGGGCCTTCGGACACAAGCTGAGCTGCTACCTCCATGAAGGCATGCACACAGATGTCAACAGAGATAGAAGGTTGAGCCGGACAGGCCCTTAGGCCCTAATCTCAACTCTTGCTTTGTTTTCCAGGTGTCACTCCTCAGAGGCTTTGGTTCGAAGAACAGGATATGGGGCTTTCCTGAGGCACTGAACAGAACTTCTCTCGTCTCCACATGGGAAGCTTCCTTGTTGGAGCCGTGTCAAACACCTCAGGTTGGAGAATCCTGCAGAGTCCCTGAGCCACCTCCACATTCCAAGGTCTCCCAGGCCACCAAGCCACTGTAGGACTCATCTTCAGGAGAGTCCATTTCAACTCTCCCCTCTGGATAGCTCACCCAGGAGCCCGCAGATTGAGCCTGCCTTGTCCTGACTAAAGAGTGGGAATATGAGGTGGCGTTCCCAGGCATCCATGCTTAGACACCTGCTCTCGAGTCTTTCCGTATGGGGCCTCCTGGAACCATCCAATAGCACTCGACTTTCGTGCAGAAGGAAACCTTGAGGTTTGGAGTAGTTCACAAATCCCATCGTAGGCAAACCTTCCTGGCCTCATGAGGCCCCCACACCATTCAGGAAGAGGCCATGCTGGACAAAAACTCTAGCCTGAGGCACGTCTCAGAGTTGAAATGACCTCAGTGCAGGAGATCTGGATTCAGCCTCTCAGAGTGGGCCTGCCGTGCCATCGGTCCCAAACCTCACGCTAGCTTGTGTTTTCAGACTTCCTTCCTCACACTCCTGGCAAACAAGCCCTCCGGACTAGGAACTCCAGAACCACAACCCAGCCCAGGGTCTGCCCAAGGGAAGAAAAACGTTTCCCTGTGGGGATCTCTCCAGAAAACCCAGATGAGGATCAACCTGCTCGGGCCTCGACGGTACCCGAACTGGATAGGCTGCTCTGGGCACTCATGCTCTGTCTGACACAGCCTGAAGCCAGACGTCCAGACAGACAAGGAGACAGCTGGCCGCACACCAAGCACTTCGGACACGCCATGGTCTTATGCCGTCACCTCTTCCTAACATTGGTTTTCAGATATCTGAACCTAGACATTATATCAATTCTCCACAAAGCTGGGTATCGCAAGCACAACACAGAACTCCTCCTTCCCCGTGGCTGTAAAGCTTGCTCTTGGCATTGAGTCACACCTTCAGGGTGGGAGAAACCTTCCTGGTCCCTGATGCCACGCCCAAACTTGAGTGCTGCTTGGGCACAAATTCACACTCTGACCCTCATCATGAGCCCCATGTCAAAGAAAGGCCTGTCAGGGCCTGGGCCAAGAGCCCGCATATGGGGCTTGCCAAGCCCCTATGCACCCAATCCTCACCAGTGTTTGAGATTTCCAGTCGCCCCGCCCGTACCTGGGGCTCTGCTCTGGAATCCCTTTCTTGGAGTGACACGTGAGCCAGACAACACTTTTCCACCCTTCCCACATAATGACCCCAAAATCTTGGGAGCTGGGACAAATCCCCAGAGAGGGATACTCGTCCACAGTCCCTGAGGCCACCCCTCCAATCCACGGCTATCTCGGACACAACATCCAGAGACAAAAACCTGAAGGAACGCCTCCCACTCGCCCTTGTTTCAGAGGCTCAGGAGCTCCCTCTTGGGCTGTACATCCGCCCTGCCATACCCTAGGCGCCACTCATAAGCTGAGTTTGTGTTTTCAGACTTCTGTGCCCTCAGCCTGGACCCACACAACCGTCAGGCTAGGGCCTCTGGAGCCACAGCGAAAGATTGTGCCTGCCCTCTCCAAGGAAATTGTGCCCAATCCATTGACCACAACCCTACAGGTTAGGGAAAAGCTCCAAGGCCCCTGAGGCCATCAATAGTGTAGGCCACCCTGGACTAAGAGGGGCTCTCTGACACCAGCGGAGCAACTATCTCCCCACAGACAGAAGGTTGAAATGGACAGGCCCCCAGGCCCTAATCTGAACCTTAGCTTTGGTTTCCATTTGTCCGTCCTCAGAGGTCTGTTTTCGTAGACCAGCACACGGGGCTTTTCTGAGGCACCAAACCAAACCTCTCTCGCCTCCACATGGGGAGCTTACTTACTGGGGATGTATCAAACCCTTCAGGTAGGAGAGTTCCGCAGGGCCACTGAACAACCAGCACATTCCAAAGTTTCCATGGACCCAAACGCACATTATGACGCATCCTCAGGAGAGGCCATTTCAACTCAGCCCCCTGGTTAGCGTGCCCCAGAGGCAGCAGATCAAACATATCTTGTGGCTAATGGCCAATGGGAATGCGAGGCATGCTGTACAGGGATCCATCCTTCGAACCGTGCTCTCCAGTCCTTCCGTATGGTATGTCCTGGAGCCATGCAACAGGACTCGAATGTCCCACAGAAGGAAACCTGGTGGTTTGGGGCAACCTCCAAACTCAGCGTGGGAAAACTTCCTTGGCCTCATGAGGCCCCCGCTTCATGAAGGTGCCATCATGGACACATACTCCAGCCTCAGCCAACGTCTGATCCTCAGCCTGACTTCAGATGCAGGAGATTTTGATTCAGCCTCTGCCTAGTGGGCCTGCTCTGCCCTTGGCTCCAATCCTCACTTTAGCTTGTGTTCCTAGACTTCCGTCCTCACACTCCTGGCCCACAAACCCGCCCTACTGGGAATTCTGGGGCCACAATGAAGCACTCCGCCTGCCTCCCAGGAGAAAAACTTTGTCTATGGTGCTGCCCAGAAACCCCAAATGAGGATCAAACTGCTTGGCCCTCGGCAACACCCCAATTGCATAGGCTACCTTAAACACTGATGCTCTGTCGCAAATAGCCTGAGCCCAGACCTTCCAACAGACACCGACACAGCTGGCTGCACACCCAGCACATTGGACCCGCCACTGCCTTAGGCCACCATCCATTCCCAACCTGGGTTTTCAGTCATCAGAACCTAGACCTTATCTCCAATCCCTGCACAGGGGGTAACCTGATGCACAAGTCAGAACCCCTCCTTCCCCATGGCAAGAAACCTTGCTGCTGGCAGTGAGTCAAACCTTCAGTGTAGGAGAAAACGGCATGGCCCATGAGGCCACGCCCATGTGTGAGGGCCGCCTTGGGCACAAACACACATTGTGACCCTCAGCGTGAGTACCTTATTCAAGTAACGCCTCTCAGTGATTGGACCAAGAGCCCGCATATGTGGCTTGCCATGCCCATAGGCACGCAGGACTAACTAGATGGTGTGTATTCCAGTTGAGGGAACCCACTGCTGTGCTCTAGAGTCCCTCTCCTGGGGGGTCCCCTGTGGCAGAAAACAGTACTCTTCCCTTCCCACAGAATGAACCCAAACACTTGGGAGCTTGGACAATCCCCCGAGAGGAAGGCTCTTCCTCGGCCCCTAAAGCAACCCCTACCCTGAACGGCCACTTTGAACGCAACACCCAGAGACAAAAGCCTGAGCGACTGCCTCCCACTTGCCCTCCTTTGATATCCAGAGGATCTCCCCTCTCGGACTGGAGATCAGGCCTGCCATTACCTTGGCCCCTACCTGAGCCAAGTTTGCTTTTTCAGACATCTGTCCCCACAGCCCTGGCAAACACAGCCTCTAGGCTGGGTCCTCTGGAGCCATACCACAGGACCATGCCTGCTCTTTCCTGGGAAACTCTGTCCATTCCTTTGGCCACACTCCTCCAGAATATGAGAAACGTCAAGGCCCCCGAGGACATACCATTACCGGGAGCCTCCCTGCACACACAGGGGCCTTCGGACACAAGCTGAGCTGCTACCTCCATGAAGGCATGCACACAGATGTCAACAGAGATAGAAGGTTGAGCCCGACAGGCCCTTAGGCCCTAATCTCAACTCTTGCTTTGTTTTCCAGGTGTCACTCCTCAGAGGCTTTGGTTCGAAGAACAGGATATGGGGCTTTCCTGAGGAACTGAACAGAACTTCTCTCGTCTCCACATGGGAAGCTTCCTTGTTGGAGCCGTGTCAAACACCTCAGGTTGGAGAATCCTGCAGAGTCCCTGAGCCACCTCCACATTCCAAGGTCTCCCAGGCCACCAAGCCACAGTAGGACTCATCTTCAGGAGAGTCCATTTCAACTCTCCCCTCTGGATAGCTCACCCAGGAGCCCGCAGATTGAGCCTGCCTTGTCCTGACTAAAGAGTGGGAATATGAGGTGGCGTTCCCAGGCATCCATGCTTAGACACCTGCTCTCGAGTCTTTCCGTATGGGGCCTCCTGGAACCATCCAATAGCACTCGACTTTCGTGCAGAAGGAAACCTTGAGGTTTGGAGTAGTTCACAAATCCCATCGTAGGCAAACCTTCCTGGCCTCATGAGGCCCCCACACCATTCAGGAAGAGGCCATGCTGGACAAAAACTCTAGCCTGAGGCACGTCTCAGAGTTGAAATGACCTCAGTGCAGGAGATCTGGATTCAGCCTCTCAGAGTGGGCCTGCCGTGCCATCGGTCCCAAACCTCACGCTAGCTTGTGTTTCAAGACTTCCTTCCTCACACTCCTGGCAAACAAGCCCTCCGGACTAGGAACTCCAGAACCACAACCCAGCCCAGGGTCTGCCCAAGGGAAGAAAAACGTTTCCCTGTGGGGCTCTCTCCAGAAAACCCAGATGAGGATCAACCTGCTCGGGCCTCGACGGTACCCGAACTGGATAGGCTGCTCTGGGCACTCATGCTCTGTCTGACACAGCCTGAAGCCAGACGTCCAGACAGACAAGGAGACAGCTGGCCGCACACCCAGCACTTCGGACACGCCATGGTCTTATGCCGTCACCTCTTCCTAACCTTGGTTTTCAGATATCTGAACCTAGACATTATATCAATTCTCCACACAGCTGGGTATCGCAAGCACAACACAGAACTCCTCCTTCCCCGTGGCTGTAAAGCTTGCTCTTGGCATGGAGTCACACCTTCAGGGTGGGAGAAACCTTCCTGGTCCCTGATGCCACGCCCAAACTTGAGTGCTGCTTGGGCACAAATTCACACTCTGACCCTCAGCATGAGCCCCATGTCAAAGAAAGGCCTGTCAGGGCCTGGGCCAAGAGCCCGCATATGGGGCTTGCCAAGCCCCTATGCACCCAATCCTCACGAGTGTTTGAGTTTTCCAGTCGCCCCGCCCGTACCTGGGGCTCTGCTCTGGAATCCCTTTCTTGGAGAGACACGTGAGCCAGACAACACTTTTCCACCCTTCCCACATAATGACCCCAAACTCTTGGGAGCTGGGACAAATCCCCAGAGAGGGATACTCGTCCACAGTCCCTGAGGCCACCCCTCCAATCCACGGCTATCTCGGACACAACATCCAGAGACAAAAGCCTGAAGGAACGCCTCCCACTCGCCCTTGTTTCAGAGGCCCAGGAGCTCCCTCTCGGGCTGTACATACGGCCTGCCATACCCTAGGCACCACTCATAAGCTGAGTTTGTGTTTTCAGACTTCTGTGCCCTCAGCCTGGACCCACACAACCGCCAGGCTAGGGCCTCTGGAGCCACAGCGAAAGATTGTGCCTGCCCTCTCCAAGGAAATTGTGCCCAATCCATTGACCACAACCCTACAGGTTAGGGAAAAGCTCCAAGGCCCCTGAGGCCATCAATAGTGTAGGCCACCCTGGACTAAGAGGGGCTCTCTGACACCAGCGGAGCAACTATCTACACTTAGACTCTCAGACAGTGTCCCCAGAGACAGAAGGTTGAAATGGACAGGCCCCCAGGCCCTAATATGAACCTTAGCTTTGGTTTCCATGTGTCCGTCCTCAGAGGTCTGTTTTCGTAGACCAGCACACGGGGCTTTTCTGAGGCACCAAACCAAACCTCTCTCGCCTCCACATGGGGAGCTTACTTACTGGGGATGTATCAAACCCTTCAGGTAGGAGAGTTCCACAGGGCCACTGAACAACCAGCACATTCCAAGGTTTCCATGGACCCAAACGGACATTATGACGCATCCTCAGGAGAGGCCATTTCAACTCAGCCCCCTGGTTAGCGTGCCCCAGAGGCAGCAGATCAAACATATCTTGTGGCTAATGGCCAATGGGAATGCGAGGCATGCTGTACAGGGATCCATCCTTCGAACCGTGCTCTCCATTCCTTCCGTATGGTATGTCCTGGAGCCATGCAACAGGACTCGAATGTCCCACAGAAGGAAACCTGGTGGTTTGGGGCAACCTCCAAACTCAGCGTGGGAAAACTTCCTTGGCCTCATGAGGCCCCCGCTTCATGAAGGTGCCATCATGGACACATACTCCAGCCTCAGCCAACGTCTGATCCTCAGCCTGACTTCAGATGCAGGAGATTTTGATTCAGCCTCTGCCTAGTGGGCCTGCTCTGCCCTTGGCTCCAATCCTCACTTTAGCTTGTGTTCCTAGACTTTCGTCCTCACACTCCGGGCCCACAAACCCTCCCTACTGGGAATTCTGGGGCCACAATGAAGCACTCCGCCTGCCTCCCAGGAGAAAAACTTTGTCTATGGTGCTGCCCAGAAACCCCAAATGAGGATCAAACTGCTTGGCCCTCGGCAACACCCCAATTGCATAGGCTACCTTAAACACTGATGCTCTGTCGCAAATAGCCTGAGCCCAGACCTTCCAACAGACACCGACACAGCTGGCTGCACACCCAGCACATTGGACCCGCCACTGCCTTAGGCCACCATCCATTCCCAACCTGGGTTTTCAGTCATCAGAACCTAGACCTTATCTCCAATCCCTGCACAGGGGGGAACCTGATGCACAAGTCAGAACCCCTCCTTCCCCATGGCAAGAAACCTTGCTGCTGGCAGTGAGTCAAACCTTCAGTGTAGGAGAAAACGGCATGGCCCATGAGGCCACGCCCATGTGTGAGGGCCGCCTTGGGGAAAACACACATTGTGACCCTCAGCGTGAGTACCTTATTCAAGTAACGCCTCTCAGTGATTGGACCAAGAGCCCGCATATGTGGCTTGCCATGCCCATAGGCACGCAGGACTAACTAGATGGTGTGTATTCCAGTTGAGGGAACCCACTGCTGTGCTCTAGAGTCCCTCTCCTGGGGGGTCCCCTGTGGCAGAAAACAGTACTCTTCCCTTCCCACAGAATGAACCCAAACACTTGGGAGCTTGGACAATCACCCGAGAGGAAGGCTCTTCCTCGGCCCCTGAAGCAACCCCTACCCTGAACGGCCACTGTGAACGCAACACCCAGAGACAAAAGCCTGAGCGACTGCCTCCCACTTGCCCTCCTTTGATATCCAGAGGATCTCCCCTCTCGGACTGGAGATCAGGCCTGCCATTACCTAGGCCCCTACCTGAGCCAAGTTTGCTTTTTCAGACATCTGTCCCCACAGCCCTGGCAAACACAGCCTCTAGGCTGGGTCCTCTGGAGCCATACCACAGGACCATGCCTGCTCTCTCCTGGGAAACTCTGTCCATTCCTTTGGCCACACACCTCCAGAATATGAGAATCCACAAGGCCCCCGAGGGCATACCATTACCGGGAGCCTCCCTGCACACACAGGGGCCTTCGGACACAAGCTGAGCTGCTACCTCCATGAAGGCATGCACACAGATGTCAACAGAGATAGAAGGTTGAGCCCGACAGGCCCTTAGGCCCTAATCTCAACTCTTGCTTTGTTTTCCAGGTGTCACTCCTCAGAGGCTTTGGATCGAAGAACAGGATATGGGGCTTTCCTGAGGCACTGAACAGAACTTCTCTCGTCTCCACATGGGAAGCTTCCTTGTTGGAGCCGTGTCAAACACCTCAGGTTGGGAATCCTGCAGAGTCCCTGAGCCACCTCCACATTCCAAGGTCTCCCAGGCCACCAAGCCACAGTAGGACTCATCTTCAGGAGAGTCCATTTCAACTCTCCCCTCTGGGTAGCTCACCCAGGAGCCCGCAGATTGAGCCTGCCTTGTCCTGACTAAAGAGTGGGAATATGAGGTGGCGTTCCCAGGCATCCATGCTTAGACACCTGCTCTCGAGTCTTTCCGTATGGGGCCTCCTGGAACCATCCAATAGCACTCGACTTTCGTGCAGAAGGAAATCTTGAGGTTTGGAGTAGTTCACAAATCCCATCGTAGGCAAACCTTCCTGGCCTCATGAGGCCCCCACACCATTCAGGAAGAGGCCATGCTGGACAAAAACTCTAGCCTGAGGCACGTCTCAGAGTTGAAATGACCTCAGTGCAGGAGATCTGGATTCAGCCTCTCAGAGTGGGCCTGCCGTGCCATCGGTCCCAAACCTCACGCTAGCTTGTGTTTTCAGACTTCCTTCCTCACACTCCTGGCAAACAAGCCCTCCGGACTAGGAACTCCAGAACCACAACCCAGCCCAGGGTCTGCCCAAGGGAAGAAAAACGTTTCCCTGTGGGGCTCTCTCCAGAAAACCCAGATGAGGATCAACCTGCTCGGGCCTCGACGGTACCCGAACTGGATAGGCTGCTCTGGGCACTCATGCTCTGTCTGACACAGCCTGAAGCCAGACGTCCAGACAGACAAGGAGACAGCTGGCCGCACACCCAGCACTTCGGACACGCCATGGTCTTATGCCGTCACCTCTTCCTAACCTTGGTTTTCAGATATCTGAACCTAGTCATTATATCAATTCTCCACACAGCTGGGTATCGCAAGCACAACACAGAACTCCTCCTTCCCCGTGGCTGTAAAGCTTGCTCTTGGCATGGAGTCACACCTTCAGGGTGGGAGAAACCTTCCTGGTCCCTGATGCCACGCCCAAACTTGAGTGCTGCTTGGGCACAAATTCACACTCTGACCCTCAGCATGAGCCCCATGTCAAAGAAAGGCCTGTCAGGGCCTGGGCCAAGAGCCCGCATATGGGGCTTGCCAAGCCCCTATGCACCCAATCCTCACCAGTGTTTGAGTTTTCCAGTCGCCCCGCCCGTACCTGGGGCTCTGCTCTGGAATCCCTTTCTTGGAGAGACACGTGAGCCAGACAACACTTTTCCACCCTTCCCACAAAATGACCCCAAACTCTTGGGAGCTGGGACAAATCCCCAGAGAGGGATACTCGTCCACAGTCCCTGAGGCCACCCCTCCAATCCACGGCTATCTCGGACACAACATCCAGAGACAAAAGCCTGAAGGAACGCCTCCCACTCGCCCTTGTTTCAGAGGCCCAGGAGCTCCCTCTCGGGCTGTACATCCGGCCTGCCATACCCTAGGCGCCACTCATAAGCTGAGTTTGTGTTTTCAGACTTCTGTGCCCTCAGCCTGGACCCACACAACCGCCAGGCTAGGGCCTCTGGAGCCACAGCGAAAGATTGTGCCTGCCCTCTCCAAGGAAATTGTGCCCAATCCATTGACCACCACCCTACAGGTTAGGGAAAAGCTCCAAGGCCCCTGAGGCCATCAATAGTGTAGGCCACCCTGGACTAAGAGGGGCTCTCTGACACCAGCGGAGCAACTATCTCCACTTAGACTCTCAGACAGTGTCCCCAGAGACAGAAGGTTGAAATGGACAGGCCCCCAGGCCCTAATCTGAACCTTAGCTTTGGTTTCCATGTGTCCGTCCTCAGAGGTCTGTTTTCGTAGACCAGCACACGGGGCTTTTCTGAGGCTCCAAACCAAACCTCTCTCGTCTCCACATGGGGAGCTTACTTACTGGGGATGTATCAAACCCTTCAGGTAGGAGAGTTCCGCAGGGCCACTGAACAACCAGCACATTCCAAGGTTTCCATGGACCCAAACGCACATTATGACGCATCCTCAGGAGAGGCCATTTCAACTCAGCCCCTTGGTTAGCGTGCCCCAGAGGCAGCAGATCAAACATATCTTGTGGCTAATGGCCAATGGGAATGCGAGGCATGCTGTACAGGGATCCATCCTTCGAACCGTGCTCTCCAGTCCTTCCGTATGGTATGTCCTGGAGCCATGCAACAGGACTCGAATGTCCCACAGAAGGAAACCTGGTGGTTTGGGGCAACCTCCAAACTCAGCGTGGGAAAACTTCCTTGGTCCCATGAGGCCCCCGCTAATGAAGGTGCCATCATGGACACATACTCCAGCCTCAGCCAACGTCTGATCCTCAGCCTGACTTCAGATGCAGGAGATTTTGATTCAGCCTCTGCCTAGTGGGCCTGCTCTGCCCTTGGCTCCAATCCTCACTTTAGCTTGTGTTCCTAGACTTTCGTCCTCACACTACTGGCCCACAAACCCTCCCTACTGGGAATTCTGGGGCCACAATGAAGCACTCCGCCTGCCTCCCAGGAGAAAAACTTTGTCTATGGTGCTGCCCAGAAACCCCAAATGAGGATCAAACTGCTTGGCCCTCGGCAACACCCCAATTGCATAGGCTACCTTAAACACTGATGCTCTGTCGCAAATAGCCTGAGCCCAGACCTTCCAACAGACACCGACACAGCTGGCTGCACACCCAGCACATTGGACCCGCCACTGCCTTAGGCCACCATCCATTCCCAACCTGGGTTTTCAGTCATCAGAACCTAGACCTTATCTCCAATCCCTGCACAGGGGGGAACCTGATGCACAAGTCAGAACCCCTCCTTCCCCATGGCAAGAAACCTTGCTGCTGGCAGTGAGTCAAACCTTCAGTGTAGGAGAAAACGGCATGGCCCATGAGGCCACGCCCATGTGTGAGGGCCGCCTTGGGCACAAACACACATTGTGACCCTCAGCGTGAGTACCTTATTCAAGTAACGCCTCTCAGTGATTGGACCAAGAGCCCGCATATGTGGCTTGCCATGCCCATAGGCACGCAGGACTAACTAGATGGTGTGTATTCCAGTTGAGGGAACCCACTGCTGTGCTCTAGAGTCCCTCTCCTGGGGGGTCCCCTGTGGCAGAAAACAAACTCTTCCCTTCCCACAGAATGAACCCAAACACTTGGGAGCTTGGACAATCCCCCGAGAGGAAGGCTCTTCCTCGGCCCCTGAAGCAACCCCTACCCTGAACGGCCACTTTGAACGCAACACCCAGAGACAAAAGCCTGAGCGACTGCCTCCCACTTGCCCTCCTTTGATATCCAGAGGATCTCCCCTCTCGGACTGGAGATCAGGCCTGCCATTACCTTGGCCCCTACCTGAGCCAAGTTTGCTTTTTCAGACATCTGTCCCCACAGCCCTGGCAAACACAGCCTCTAGGCTGGGTCCTCTGGAGCCATACCACAGGACCGTGCCTGCTCTCTCCTGGGAAACTCTGTCCATTCCTTTGGCCACACACCTCCAGAATATGAGAATCCACAAGGCCCCCGAGGGCATACCATTACCGGGAGCCTCCCTGCACACACAGGGGCCTTCGGACACAAGCTGAGCTGCTACCTCCATGAAGGCATGCACACAGATGTCAACAGAGATAGAAGGTTGAGCCCGACAGGCCCTTAGGCCCTAATCTCAACTCTTGCTTTGTTTTCCAGGTGTCACTCCTCAGAGGCTTTGGATCGAAGAACAGGATATGGGGCTTTCCTGAGGCAATGAACAGAACTTCTCTCGTCTCCACATGGGAAGCTTCCTTGTTGGAGCCGTGTCAAACACCTCAGGTTGGAGAATCCTGCAGAGTCCCTGAGCCACCTCCACATTCCAAGGTCTCCCAGGCCACCAAGCCACAGTAGGACTCATCTTCAGGAGAGTCCATTTCAACTCTCCCCTCTGGGTAGCTCACCCAGGAGCCCGCAGATTGAGCCTGCCTTGTCCTGACTAAAGAGTGGGAATATGAGGTGGCGTTCCCAGGCATCCATGCTTAGACACCTGCTCTCGAGTCTTTCCGTATGGGGCCTCCTGGAACCATCCAATAGCACTCGACTTTCGTGCAGAAGGAAATCTTGAGGTTTGGAGTAGTTCACAAATCCCATCGTAGGCAAACCTTCCTGGCCTCATGAGGCCCCCACACCATTCAGGAAGAGGCCATGCTGGACAAAAACTCTAGCCTGAGGCACGTCTCAGATTTGAAATGACCTCAGTGCAGGAGATCTGGATTCAGCCTCTCAGAGTGGGCCTGCCGTGCCATCGGTCCCAAACCTCACGCTAGCTTGTGTTTTCAGACTTCCTTCCTCACACTCCTGGCAAACAAGCCCTCCGGACTAGGAACTCCAGAACCACAACCCAGCCCAGGGTCTGCCCAAGGGAAGAAAAACGTTTCCCTGTGGGGATCTCTCCAGAGAACCCAGATGAGGATCAACCTGCTCGGGCCTCGACGGTACCCGAACTGGATAGGCTGCTCTGGGCACTCATGCTCTGTCTGACACAGCCTGAAGCCAGACGTCCAGACAGACAAGGAGACAGCTGGCCGCACACCCAGCACTTCGGACACGCCATGGTCTTATGCCGTCACCTCTTCCTAACCTTGGTTTTCAGATATCTGAACCTAGTCATTATATCAATTCTCCACACAGCTGGGTATCGCAAGCACAACACAGAACTCCTCCTTCCCCGTGGCTGTAAAGCTTGCTCTTGGCATGGAGTCACACCTTCAGGGTGGGAGAAACCTTCCTGGTCCCTGATGCCACGCCCAAACTTGAGTGCTGCTTGGGCACAAATTCACACTCTGACCCTCAGCATGAGCCCCATGTCAAAGAAAGGCCTGTCAGGGCCTGGGCCAAGAGCCCGCATATGGGGCTTGCCAAGCCCCTATGCACCCAATCCTCACCAGTGTTTGAGTTTTCCAGTCGCCCCGCCCGTACCTGGGGCTCTGCTCTGGAATCCCTTTCTTGGAGAGACACGTGAGCCAGACAACACTTTTCCACCCTTCCCACAAAATGACCCCAAACTCTTGGGAGCTGGGACAAATCCCCAGAGAGGGATACTCGTCCACACTCCCTGAGGCCACCCCTCCAATCCACGGCTATCTCGGACACAACATCCAGAGACAAAAGCCTGAAGGAACGCCTCCCACTCGCCCTTGTTTCAGAGGCCCAGGAGCTCCCTCTCGGGCTGTACATCCGGCCTGCCATACCCTAGGCGCCACTCATAAGCTGAGTTTGTGTTTTCAGACTTCTGTGCCCTCAGCCTGGACCCACACAACCGCCAGGCTAGGGCCTCTGGAGCCACAGCGAAAGATTGTGCCTGCCCTCTCCAAGGAAATTGTGCCCAATCCATTGACCACCACCCTACAGGTTAGGGAAAAGCTCCAAGGCCCCTGAGGCCATCAAAAGTGTAGGCCACTCTGGACTAAGAGGGGCTCTCTGACACCAGCGGAGCAACTATCTCCACTTAGACTCTCAGACAGTGTCCCCAGAGACAGAAGGTTGAAATGGACAGGCCCCCAGGCCCTAATCTGAACCTTAGCTTTGGTTTCCATGTGTCCGTCCTCAGAGGTCTGTTTTCGTAGACCAGCACACGGGGCTTTTCTGAGGCTCCAAACCAAACCTCTCTCGTCTCCACATGCAGAGCTTACTTACTGGGGATGTATCAAACCCTTCAGGTAGGAGAGTTCCGCAGGGCCACTGAACAACCAGCACATTCCAAGGTTTCCATGGACCCAAACGCACATTATGACGCATCCTCAGGAGAGGCCATTTCAACTCAGCCCCCTGGTTAGCGTGCCCCAGAGGCAGCAGATCAAACATATCTTGTGGCTAATGGCCAATGGGAATGCGAGGCATGCTGTACAGGGATCCATCCTTCGAACCGTGCTCTCCAGTCCTTCCGTATGGTATGTCCTGGAGCCATGCAACAGGACTCGAATGTCCCATAGAAGGAAACCTGGTGGTTTGGGGCAACCTCCAAACTCAGCGTGGGAAAACTTCCTTGGCCTCATGAGGCCCCCGCTTCATGAAGGTGCCATCATGGACACATACTCCAGCCTCAGCCAACGTCTGATCCTCAGCCTGACTTCAGATGCAGGAGATTTTGATTCAGCCTCTGCCTAGTGGGCCTGCTCTGCCCTTGGCTCCAATCCTCACTTTAGCTTGTGTTCCTAGACTTCCGTCCTCACACTCCTGGCCCGCAAACCCTCCCTACTGGGAATTCTGGGGCCACAATGAAGCACTCCGCCTGCCTCCCAGGAGAAAAACTTTGTCTATGGTGCTGCCCAGAAACCCCAAATGAGGATCAAACTGCTTGGCCCTCGGCAACACCCCAATTGCATAGGCTACCTTAAACACTGATGCTCTGTCGCAAATAGCCTGAGCCCAGACCTTCCAACAGACACCGACACAGCTGGCTGCACACCCAGCACATTGGACCCGCCACTGCCTTAGGCCACCATCCATTCCCAACCTGGGTTTTCAGTCATCAGAACCTAGACCTTATCTCCAATCCCTGCACAGGGGTGAACCTGATGCACAAGTCAGAACCCCTCCTTCCCCATGGCAAGAAACCTTGCTGCTGGCAGTGAGTCAAACCTTCAGTGTAGGAGAAAACGGCATGGCCCATGAGGCCACGCCCATGTGTGAGGGCCGCCTTGGGCACAAACACACATTGTGACCCTCAGCGTGAGTACCTTATTCAAGTAACGCCTCTCAGTGATTGGACCAAGAGCCCGCATATGTGGCTTGCCATGCCCATAGGCACGCAGGACTAACTAGATGGTGTGTATTCCAGTTGAGGGAACCCACTGCTGTGCTCTAGAGTCCCTCTCCTGGGGGTCCCCTGTGGCAGAAATCAGTACTCTTCCCTTCCCACAGAATGAACCCAAACACTTGGGAGCTTGGACAATCCCCCGAGAGGAAGGCTCTTCCTCGGCCCCTGAAGCAACCCCTACCCTGAACGGCCACTGTGAACGCAACACCCAGAGACAAAAGCCTGAGCGACTGCCTCCCACTTGCCCTCCTTTGATATCCAGAGGATCTCCCCTCTCGGACTGGAGATCAGGCCTGCCATTACCTTGGCCCCTACCTGAGCCAAGTTTGCTTTTTCAGACATCTGTCCCCACAGCCCTGGCAAACACAGCCTCTAGGCTGGGTCCTCTGGAGCCATACCACAGGACCATGCCTGCTCTCTCCTGGGAAACTCTGTCCATTCCTTTGGCCACACACCTCCAGAATATGAGAAACCTCAAGGCCCCCGAGGACAAACCATTACCGGGAGCCTCCCTGCACACACATGGGCCTTCGGACACAAGCTGAGCTGCTACCTCCATGAAGGCATGCACACAGATGTCAACAGAGATAGAAGGTTGAGCCCGACGGCCCTTCGGCCCTAATCTCAACTCTTGCTTTGTTTTCCAGGTGTCACTCCTCAGAGGCTTTGGTTCGAAGAACAGGATATGGGGCTTTCCTGAGGCACTGAACAGAACTTCTCTCGTCTCCACATGGGAAGCTTCCTTGTTGGAGCCGTGTCAAACACCTCAGGTTGGAGAATCCTGCAGAGTCCCTGAGCCACCTCCACATTCCAAGGTCTCCCAGGCCACCAAGCCACAGTAGGACTCATCTTCAGGAGAGTCCATTTCCACTCTCCCCTCTGGGTAGCTCACCCAGGGGCCCGCAGATTGAGCCTGCCTTGTCCTGACTAAAGAGTGGGAATATGAGGTGGCGTTCCCAGGCATCCATGCTTAGACACCTGCTCTCGAGTCTTTCCGTATGGGGCCTCCTGGAACCATCCAATAGCACTCGACTTTCGTGCAGAAGGAAACCTTGAGGTTTGGAGTAGTTCACAAATCCCATCGTAGGCAAACCTTCCTGGCCTCATGAGGCCCCCACACCATTCAGGAAGAGGCCATGCTGGACAAAAACTCTAGCCTGAGGCACGTCTCATAGTTGAAATGACCTCAGTGCAGGAGATCTCGATTCAGCCTCTCAGAGTGGGCCTGCCGTGCCATCGGTCCCAAACCTCACGCTAGCTTGTGTTTTCAGACTTCCTTCCTCACACTCCTGGCAAACAAGCCCTCCGGACTAGGAACTCCAGAACCACAACCCAGCCCAGGGTCTGCCCAAGGGAAGAAAAACGTTTCCCTGTGGGGCTCTCTCCAGAAACCCAGATGAGGATCAACCTGCTCGGGCATCGACCGGTACCCGAACTGGATAGGCTGCTCTGGGCACTCATGCTCTGTCTGACACAGCCTGAAGCCAGACGTCCAGACAGACAAGGAGACAGCTGGCCGCACACCCAGCACTTCGGACACGCCATGTTCTTATGCGGTCACCTCTTCCTAACCTTGGTTTTCAGATATCTGAACCTAGACATTATATCAATTCTCCACACAGCTGGGTATCGCAAGCACAACACAGAACTCCTCCTTCCCCGTGGCTGTAAAGCTTGCTCTTGGCATGGAGTCACACCTTCAGGGTGGGAGAAACCTTCCTGGTCCCTGATGCCACGCCCAAACTTGAGTGCTGCTTGGGCACAAATTCACACTCTGACCCTCAACATGAGCCCCATGTCAAAGAAAGGCCTGTCAGGGCCTGGGCCAAGAGCCCGCATATGGGGCTTGCCAAGCCCCTATGCACCCAATCCTCACCAGTGTTTGAGATTTCCAGTCGCCCCGCCCGTACCTGGGGCTCTGCTCTGGAATCCCTTTCTTGGAGAGACACGTGAGCCAGACAACACATTTCCACCCTTCCCACAAAATGACCCCAAACTCTTGGGAGCTGGGACAAATCCCCAGAGAGGGATACTCGTCCACAGTCCCTGAGGCCACCCCTCCAATCCACGGCTATCTCGGACACAACATCCAGAGACAAAAGCCTGAAGGAACGCCTCCCACTCGCCCTTGTTTCAGAGGCCTAGGAGCTCCCTCTCGGGCTGTATATCCGGCCTGCCATACCCTAGGCGCCACTCATAAGCTGAGTTTGTGTTTTCAGACTTCTGTGCCCTCAGCCTGGACCCACACAACCGTCAGGCTAGGGCCTCTGGAGCCACAGCGAAAGATTGTGCCTGCCCTCTCCAAGGAAATTGTGCCCAATCCATTGACCACATCCCTACAGGTTAGGGAAAAGCTCCAAGGCCCCTGAGGCCATCAACAGTGTAGGCCACCCTGGACTAAGAGGGGCTCTCTGACACCAGCAGAGCAACTCTCTCCCCAGAGACAGAAGGTTGAAATGGACAGGCCCCCACCCTAATCTGAACCTTAGCTTTGGTTTCCATGTGTCCGTCCTCAGAGGTCTGTTTTCGTAGACCAGCACACGGGGCTTTTCTGAGGCACCAAACCAAACCTCTCTCGCCTCCACATGGGGAGCTTACTTACTGGGGATGTATCAAACCTTTCAGGTAGGAGAGTTCCACAGGGCCACTGAACAACCAGCGTATTCCAAGGTTTCCATGGACCCAAACGCACATTATGACGCATCCTCAGGAGAGGCCATTTCAACTCAGCCCCCTGGTTAGGTGCCCCAGAGGCAGCAGATCAAACATATCTTGTGGCTAATGCCCCATGGGAATGCGAGGTATGCTGTACAGGGATCCATCCTTCGAACCGTGCTCTCCAGTCCTTCCGTATGGTATATCCTGGAGCCATGCAACAGGACTCGAATGTCCCAGAGAAGGAAACTTGGTGGTTTGGGGCAACCTCCAAACTCAGCGTGGGAAAACTTCCTTGGCCTCATGAGGCCCCCGCTTCATGAAGGTGCCATCATGGACACATACTCCAGCCTCAGCCAACGTCTGATCCGCAGCCTGACTTCAGATGCAGGAGATTTTGATTCAGCCTCTGCCTAGTGGGCCTGCTCTGCCCTTGGCTCCAATCCTCACTTTAGCTTGTGTTCCTAGACTTCCGTCCTCACACTCCTGGCCCACAAACCCTCCCTACTGGGAATTCTGGGGCCACAATGAAGCACTCCGCCTGCCTCCCAGGAGAAAAACTTCGTCTATGGTGCTGCCCAGAAACCCCAATTGAGGATCAAACTGCTTGGCCCTCGGCAACACCCCAATTGCATAGGCTACCTTAAACACTGATGCTCTGTCGCAAATAGCCTGAGCCCAGACCTTCCAACAGACACCGACACAGCTGGCTGCACACCCAGCACATTGGACCCGCCACTGCCTTAGGCCACCATCCATTCCCAACCTGGGTTTTCAGTCATCAGAACCTAGACCTTATCTCCAATCCCTGCACAGGGGGGAACCTGATGCACAAGTCAGAACCTCTCCTTCCCCATGGCAAGAAACCTTGCTGCTGGCAGTGAGTCAAACCTTCAGTGTAGGAGAAAACGGCATGGCCCATGAGGCCACGCCCATGTGTGAGGGCCGCCTTGGGCACAAACACACATTGTGACCCTCAGCGTGAGTACCTTATTCAAGTAACACCTCTCAGTGATTGGACCAGGAGCCCGCATATGTGGCTAGCCATGCCCATAGGCACGCAGGACTAACTAGATGGTGTGTATTCCAGTTGAGGGAACCCACTGCTGTGCTCTAGAGTCCCTCTCCTGGGGGGTCCCCTGTGGCAGAAAACAGTACTCTTCCCTTCCCACAGAATGAACCCAAACACTTGGGAGCTTGGACAATCCCCCGAGAGGAAGGCTCTTCCTCGGCCCCTGAAGCAACCCCTACCCTGAACGGCCACTGTGAACGCAACACCCAGAGACAAAAGCCTGAGCGACTGCCTCCCACTTGCCCTCCTTTGATATCCAGAGGATCTCCCCTCTCGGACTGGAGATCAGGCCTGCCATTACCTTGGCCCCTACCTGAGCCAAGTTTGCTTTTTCAGACATCTGTCCCCACAGCCCTGGCAAACACAGCCTCTAGGCTGGGTCCTCTGGAGCCATACCACAGGACCATGCCTGCTCTCTCCTGGGAAACTCTGTCCATTCCTTTGGCCACACACCTCCAGAATATGAGAAACCTCAAGGCCCCCGAGGACATACCATTACCGGGAGCCTCCCTGCACACACAGGGGCCTTCGGACACAAGCGGAGCTGCTACCTCCATGAAGGCATGCACACAGATGTCAACAGAGATAGAAGGTTGAGCCGGACAGGCCCTTAGGCCCTAATCTCAACTCTTGCTTTGTTTTCCTGGTGTCACTCCTCAGAGGCTTTGGTTCGAAGAACAGGATATGGGGCTTTCCTGAGGCACTGAACAGAACTCCTCTCGTCTCCACATGGGAAGCTTCCTTGATGGAGCCGTGTCAAACACCTCAGGTTGGAGAATCCTGCAGAGTCCCTGAGCCACCTCCACATTCCAAGGTCTCCCAGGCCACCAAGCCACAGTAGGACTCATCTTCAGGAGAGTCCATTTCAACTCTCTCCTCTGGGTAGCTCACCCAGGAGCCCGCAGATTGAGCCTGCCTTGTCCTGACTAAAGAGTGGGAATATGAGGTGGCGTTCCCAGGCATCCATGCTTAGACACCTGCTCTCGAGTCTTTCCGTATGGGGCCTCCTGGAACCATCCAATAGCACTCGACTTTCGTGCAGAAGGAAACCTTGAGGTTTGGAGTAGTTCACAAATCCCATCGTAGGCAAACCTTCCTGGCCTCATGAGGCCCCCACACCATTCAGGAAGAGGCCATGCTGGACAAAAACTCTAGCCTGAGGCACGTCTCAGAGTTGAAATGACCTCAGTGCAGGAGATCTCGATTCAGCCTCTCAGAGTGGGCCTGCCGTGCCATCGGTCCCAAACCTCACGCTAGCTTGTGTTTTCAGACTTCCTTCCTCACACTCCTGGCAAACAAGCCCTCCGGACTAGGAACTCCAGAACCACAACCCAGCCCAGGGTCTGCCCAAGGGAAGAAAAACGTTTCCCTGTGGGGCTCTCTCCAGAAAACCCAGATGAGGATCAACCTGCTCGGGCCTCGACGGTACCCGAACTGGATAGGCTGCTCTGGGCACTCATGCTCTGTCTGACACAGCCTGAAGCCAGACGTCCAGACAGACAAGGAGACAGCTGGCCGCACACCCAGCACTTTGGACACGCCATGGTCTTATGCCGTCACCTCTTCCTAACCTTGGTTTTCAGATATCTGAACCTAGACATTATATCAATTCTCCACACAGCTGGGTATCGCAAGCACAACACAGAACTCCTCCTTCACCGTGGCTGTAAAGCTTGCTCTTGGCATGGAGTCACACCTTCAGGGTGGGAGAAACCTTCCTGGTCCCTGATGCCACGCCCAAACTTGAGTGCTGCTTGGGCACAAATTCACACTCTGACCCTCAGCATGAGCCCCATGTCAAAGAAAGGCCTGTCAGGGCCTGGGCCAAGAGCCCGCATATGGGGCTTGCCAAGCCCCTATGCACCCAATCCTCACCAGTGTTTGAGTTTTCCAGTCGCCCCGCCCGTACCTGGGGCTCTGCTCTGGAATCCCTTTCTTGGAGAGACACGTGAGCCAGACAACACTTTTCCACCCTTCCCACAAAATGACCCCAAACTCTTGGGAGCTGGGACAAATCCCCAGAGAGGGATACTCGTCCACAGTCCCTGAGGCCACCCCTCCAATCCACGGCTATCTCGGACACAACATCCAGAGACAAAAGCCTGAAGGAACGCCTCCCACTCGCCCTTGTTTCAGAGGACCAGGAGCTCCCTCTCGGGCTGTACATCCGGCCTGCCATACCCTAGGCGCCACTCATATGCTGAGTTTGTGTTTTCAGACTTCTGTGCCCTCAGCCTGGACCCACACAACCGCCAGGCTAGGGCCTCTGGAGCCACAGCGAAAGATTGTGCCTGCCCTCTCCAAGGAAATTGTGCCCAATCCATTGACCACAAACCTACAGGTTAGGGAAAAGCTCCAAGGCCCCTGAGGCCATCAATAGTGTAGGCCACCCTGGACTAAGAGGGGCTCTCTGACACCAGCGGAGCAACTATCTCCACTTAGACTCTCAGACAGTGTCCCCAGAGACAGAAGGTTGAAATGGACAGGCCCCCAGGCCCTAATATGAAACTTAGCTTTGGTTTCCATGTGTCCGTCCTCAGAGGTCTGTTTTCGTAGACCAGCACACGGGGCTTTTCTGAGGCACCAAACCAAACCTCTCTCGCCTCCACATGGGGAGCTTACTTACTGGGGATGTATCAAACCCTTCAGGTAGGAGAGTTCCGCAGGGCCACTGAACAACCAGCACATTCCAAGGTTTCCATGGACCCAAACGCACATTATGACGCATCCTCAGGAGAGGCCATTTCAACTCAGCCCCCTGGTTAGCGTGCCCCAGAGGCAGCAGATCAAACATATCTTGTGGCTAATGGCCAATGGGAATGCGAGGCATGCTGTACAGGGATCCATCCTTCGAACCGTGCTCTCCAGTCCTTCCGTATCGTATGTCCTGGAGCCATGCAACAGGACTCGAATGTCCCACAGAAGGAAACCTGGTGGTTTGGGGCAACCTCCAAACTCAGCGTGGGAAAACTTCCTTGGCCTCATGAGGCCTCCGCTTCATGAAGGTGCCATCATGGACACATACTCCAGCCTCAGCCAACGTCTGATCCTCAGCCTGACTTCAGATGCAGGAGATTTTGATTTAGCCTCTGCCTAGTGGGCCTGCTCTGCCCTTGGCTCCAATCCTCACTTTAGCTTGTGTTCCTAGACTTCCGTCCTCACACTCCTGGCCCGCAAACCCTCCCTACTGGGAATTCTGGGGCCACAATGAAGCACTCCGCCTGCCTCCCAGGAGAAAAACTTTGTCTATGGTGCTGCCCAGAAACCCCAAATGAGGATCAAACTGCTTGGCCCTCGGCAACACCCCAATTGCATAGGCTACCTTAAACACTGATGCTCTGTCGCAAATAGCCTGAGCCCAGACCTTCCAACAGACACCGACACAGCTGGCTGCACACCCAGCACATTGGACCCGCCACTGCCTTAGGCCACCATCCATTCCCAACCTGGGTTTTCAGTCATCAGAACCTAGACCTTATCTCCAATCCCTGCACAGGGGGGAACCTGATGCACAAGTCAGAACCCCTCCTTCCCCATGGCAAGAAACCTTGCTGCTGGCAGTGAGTCAAACCTTCAGTGTAGGAGAAAACGGCATGGCCCATGAGGCCACGCCCATGTGTGAGGGCCGCCTTGGGCACAAACACACATTGTGACCCTCAGCGTGAGTACCTTATTCAAGTAACGCCTCTCAGTGATTGGACCAAGAGCCCGCATATGTGGCTTGCCATGCCCATAGGCACGCAGGACTAACTAGATGGTGTGTATTCCAGTTGAGGGAACCCACTGCTGTGCTCTAGAGTCCCTCTCCTGGGGGGTCCCCTGTGGCAGAAAACAGTACTCTTCCCTTCCCACAGAATGAACCCAAACACTTGGGAGCTTGGACAATCCCCCGAGAGGAAGGCTCTTCCTCGGCCCCTGAAGCAACCCCTACCCTGAACGGCCACTGTGAACGCAACACCCAGAGACAAAAGCCTGAGCGACTGCCTCCCACTTGCCCTCCTTTGATATCCAGAGGATCTCCCCTCTCGGACTGGAGATCAGGCCTGCCATTACCTTGGCCCCTACCTGAGCCAAGTTTGCTTTTTCAGACATCTGTCCCCACAGCCCTGGCAAACACAGCCTCTAGGCTGGGTCCTCTGGAGCCATACCACAGGACCATGCCTGCTCTCTCCTGGGAAACTCTGTCCATTCCTTTGGCCACACACCTCCAGAATATGAGAAACCTCAAGGCCCCCGAGGACATACCATTACCGGGAGCCTCCCTGCACACACAGGGGCCTTCGGACACAAGCTGAGCTGCTACCTCCATGAAGGCATGCACACAGATGTCAACAGAGATAGAAGGTTGAGCCCGACAGGCCCTTAGGCCCTAATCTCAACTCTTGCTTTGTTTTCCAGGTGTCACTCCTCAGAGGCTTTGGTTCGAAGAACAGGATATGGGGCTTTCCTGAGGCACTGAACAGAACTTCTCTCGTCTCCACATGGGAAGCTTCCTTGTTGGAGCCGTGTCAAACACCTCAGGTTGGAGAATCCTGCAGAGTCCCTGAGCCACCTCCACATTCCAAGGTCTCCCAGGCCACCAAGCCACAGTAGGACTCATCTTCAGGAGAGTCCATTTCAACTCTCTCCTCTGGGTAGCTCACCCAGGAGCCCGCAGATTGAGCCTGCCTTGTCCTGACTAAAGAGTGGGAATATGAGGTGGCGTTCCCAGGCATCCATGCTTAGACACCTGCTCTCGAGTCTTTCCGTATGGGGCCTCCTGGAACCATCCAATAGCACTCGACTTTCGTGCAGAAGGAAACCTTGAGGTTTGGAGTAGTTCACAAATCCCATCGTAGGCAAACCTTCCTGGCCTCATGAGGCCCCCACACCATTCAGGAAGAGGCCATGCTGGACAAAAACTCTAGCCTGAGGCACGTCTCAGAGTTGAAATGACCTCAGTGCAGGAGATCTCGATTCAGCCTCTCAGAGTGGGCCTGCCGTGCCATCGGTCCCAAACCTCACGCTAGCTTGTGTTTTCAGACTTCCTTCCTCACACTCCTGGCAAACAAGCCCTCCGGACTAGGAACTCCAAAACCACAACACAGACCAGGGTTTGCTCAAGGGAAGAAAAACGTTTCCCTGTGGGGCTCTCTCCAGAAAACCCAGATGAGGATCAACCTGCTCAGGCATCGACGGTACCCGAACTGGATAGGCTGCTCTGGGCACTCATGCTCTGTCTGACACAGCCTGAAGCCAGACGTCCAGACAGACAAGGAGACAGCTGGCCGCACACCCAGCACTTTGGACACGCCATGGTCTTATGCCGTCACCTCTTCCTAACCTTGGTTTTCAGATATCTGAACCTAGACATTATATCAATTCTCCACACAGCTGGGTATCGCAAGCACAACACAGAACTCCTCCTTCCCCGTGGCTGTAAGGCTTGCTCTTGGCATGGAGTCACACCTTCAGGGTGTGAGAAACCTTCCTGGTCCCTGATGCCACGCCCAAACTTGAGTGCTGCTTGGGCACAAATTCACACTCTGACCCTCAGCATGAGCCCCATGTCAAAGAAAGGCCTGTCAGGGCCTGGGCCAAGAGCCCGCATATGGGGCTTGCCAAGCCCCTATGCACCCAATCCTCACCAGTGTTTGAGTTTTCCAGTCGCCCCGCCCGTACCTGGGGCTCTGCTCTGGAATCCCTTTCTTGGAGAGACACGTGAGCCAGACAACACTTTTCCACCCTTCCCACAAAATGACCCCAAACTCTTGGGAGCTGGGACAAATCCCCAGAGAGGGATACTCGTCCACAGTCCCTGAGGCCACCCCTCCAATCCACGGCTATCTCGGACACAACATCCAGAGACAAAAGCCTGAAGGAACGCCTCCCACTCGCCCTTGTTTCAGAGGCCGAGGAGCTCCCTCTCGGGCTGTACATCCGGCCTGCCATACCCTAGGCGCCACTCATAAGCTGAGTTTGTGTTTTCAGACTTCTGTGCCCTCAGCCTGGACCCACACAACCGCCAGGCTAGGGCCTCTGGAGCCACAGCGAAAGATTGTGCCTGCCCTCTCCAAGGAAATTGTGCCCAATCCATTGACCACAACCCTACAGGTTAGGGAAAAGCTCCAAGGCCCCTGAGGCCATCAAAAGTGTAGGCCACTCTGGACTAAGAGGGGCTCTCTGACACCAGCGGAGCAACTATCTCCACTTAGACTCTCAGACAGTGTCCCCAGAGACAGAAGGTTGAAATGGACAGGCCCCCAGGCCCTAATCTGAACCTTAGCTTTGGTTTCCATGTGTTCGTCCTCAGAGGTCTGTTTTCGTAGAACAGCACACGGGGCTTTTCTGAGGCTCCAAACCAAACCTCTCTCGCCTCCACATGGGGAGCTTACTTACTGGGGAGGTATCAAACCCTTCAGGTAGGAGAGTTCCGCAGGGCCACTGAACAACCAGCACATTCCAAGGTTTCCATGGACCCAAACGCACATTATGACGCATCCTCAGGAGAGGCCATTTCAACTCAGCCCCCTGGTTAGCGTGCCCCAGAGGCAGCAGATCAAACATATCTTGTGGCTAATGGCCAATGGGAATGCGAGGCATGCTGTACAGGGATCCATCCTTCGAACCGTGCTCTCCAGTCCTTCCATATGGTATGTCCTGGAGCCATGCAACAGGACTCGAATGTCCCACAGAAGGAAACCTGGTGGTTTGGGGCAACCTCCAAACTCAGCGTGGGAAAACTTCCTTGGCCTCATGAGGCCCCCGCTTCATGAAGGTGCCATCATGGACACATACTCCAGCCTCAGCCAACGTCTGATCCTCAGCCTGACTTCAGATGCAGGAGATTTTGTTTCAGCCTCTGCCTAGTGGGCCTGCTCTGCCCTTGGCTCCAATCCTCACTTTAGCTTGTGTTCCTAGACTTCCGTCCTCACACTCCTGGCCCACAAACCCTCCCTACTGGGAAATCTGGGGCCACAATGAAGCACTCCGCCTGCCTCCCAGGAGAAAAACTTTGTCTATGGTGCTGCCCAGAAACCCCAAATAAGGATCAAACTGCTTGGCCCTCGGCAACACCCCAATTGCATAGGCTACCTTAAACACTGATGCTCTGTCACAAATAGCCTGAGCCCAGACCTTCCAACAGACCCCGACACAGCTGGCTGCACACCCAGCACATTGGACCCGCCACTGCCTTAGGCCACCATCCATTCCCAACCTGGGTTTTCAGTCATCAGAACCTAGACCTTATCTCCAATCCCTGCACAGGGGGGAACCTGATGCACAAGTCAGAACCCCTCCTTCCCCATGGCAAGAAACCTTGCTGCTGGCAGTGAGTCAAACCTTCAGTGTAGGAGAAAACGGCATGGCCCATGAGGCCACGCCCATGTGTGAGGGCCGCCTTGGGCACAAACACACATTGTGACCCTCATCGTGAGTACCTTATTCAAGTAACGCCTCTCAGTGATTGGACCAAGAGCCCGCATATGTGGCTTGCCATGCCCATAGGCACGCAGGACTAACTAGATGGTGTGTATTCCAGTTGAGGGAACCCACTGCTGTGCTCTAGAGTCCCTCTCCTGGGGGGTCCCCTGTGGCAGAAAACAGTACTCTTCCCTTCCCACAGAATGAACCCAAACACTTGGGAGCTTGGACAATCCCCCGAGAGGAAGGCTCTTCCTCGGCCCCTGAAGCAACCCCTACCCTGAACGGCCACTGTGAACGCAACACCCAGAGACAAAAGCCTGAGCGACTGCCTCCCACTTGCCCTCCTTTGATATCCAGAGGATCTCCCCTCTCGGACTGGAGATCAGGCCTGCCATTACCTTGGCCCCTACCTGAGCCAAGTTTGCTTTTTCAGACATCTGTCCCCACAGCCCTGGCAAACACAGCCTCTAGGCTGGGTCCTCTGGAGCCATACCACAGGACCATGCCTGCTCTCTCCTGGGAAACTCTGTCCATTCCTTTGGCCACACACCTCCAGAATATGAGAAACCTCAAGGCCCCCGAGGACATACCATTACCGGGAGCCTCCCTGCACACACAGGGGCCTTCGGACACAAGCTGAGCTGCTACCTCCATGAAGGCATGCACACAGATGTCAACAGAGATAGAAGGTTGAGCCCGACAGGCCCTTAGGCCCTAATCTCAACTCTTGCTTTGTTTACCAGGTGTCACTCCTCAGAGGCTTTGGTTCGAAGAACAGCATATGGGGCTTTCCTGAGGCACTGAACAGAACTTCTCTCGTCTCCACATGGGAAGCTTCCTTGTTGGAGCCGTGTCAAACACCTCAGGTTGGAGAATCCTGCAGAGTCCCTGAGCCACCTCCACATTCCAAGGTCTCCCAGGCAAACCAAGCCACAGTAGGACTCATCTTCAGGAGAGTCCATTTCAACTCTCCCCTCTGGGTAGCTCACCCAGGAGCCCGCAGATTGAGCCTGCCTTGTCCTGACTAAAGAGTGGGAATATGAGGTGGCGTTCCCAGGCATCCATGCTTAGACACCTGCTCTCGAGTCTTTCCGTATGGGGCCTCCTGGAACCATCCAATAGCACTCGACTTTCGTGCAGAAGGAAACCTTGAGGTTTGGAGTAGTTCACAAACCCCTCGTAGGCAAACCTTCCTGGCCTCATGAGGCCCCCACACCATTCAGGAAGAGGCCATGCTGGACAAAAACTCTAGCCTGAGGCACGTCTCATAGTTGAAATGACCTCAGTGCAGGAGATCTCGATTCAGCCTCTCAGAGTGGGCCTGCCGTGCCATCGGTCCCAAACCTCACGCTAGCTTGTGTTTTCAGACTTCCTTCCTCACACTCCTGGCAAACAAGCCCTCCGGACTAGGAACTCCAGAACCACAACCCAGCCCAGGGTTTGCTCAAGGGAAGAAAAACGTTTCCCTGTGGGGCTCTCTCCAGAGAACCCAGATGAGGATCAACCTGCTCGGGCCTCGACGGTACCCGAACTGGATAGGCTGCTCTGGGCACTCATGCTCTGTCTGACACAGCCTGAAGCCAGACGTCCAGACAGACAAGGAGACAGCTGGCCGCACACCCAGCACTTTGGACACGCCATGGTCTTATGCCGTCACCTCTTCCTAACCTTGGTTTTCAGATATCTGAACCTAGACATTATATCAATTCTCCACACAGCTGGGTATCGCAAGCACAACACAGAACTCCTCCTTCCCCGTGGCTGTCAAGCTTGCTCTTGGCATGGAGTCACACCTTCAGGGTGGGAGAAACCTTCCTGGTCCCTGATGCCACGCCCAAACTTGAGTGCTGCTTGGGCACAAATTCACACTCTGACCCTCAGCATGAGCCCCATGTCAAAGAAAGGCCTGTCAGGGCCTGGGCCAAGAGCCCGCATATGGGGCTTACCAAGCCCCTATGCACCCAATCCTCACCAGTGTTTGACTTTTCCAGTCGCCCCGCCCGTACCTGGGGCTCTGCTCTGGAATACCTTTCTTGGAGAGACACGTGAGCCAGACAACACTTTTCCACCCTTCCCACAAAATGACCCCAAACTCTTGGGAGCTGGGACAAATCCCCAGAGAGGGATACTCGTCCACAGTCCCTGAGGCCACCCCTCCAATCCACGGCTATCTCGGACACAACATCCAGAGACAAAAGCCTGAAGGAACGCCTCCCACTCGCCCTTGTTTCAGAGGCCCAGGAGCTCCCTCTCGGGCTGTACATCCGGCCTGCCATACCCTAGGCGCCACTCATAAGCTGAGTTTGTGTTTTCAGACTTCTGTGCCCTCAGCCTGGACCCACACAACCGCCAGGCTAGGGCCTCTGGAGCCACAGCGAAAGATTGTGCCTGCCCTCTCCAAGGAAATTGTGCCCAATCCATTGACCACAACCCTACAGGTTAGGGAAAAGCTCCAAGGCCCCTGAGGCCATCAATAGTGTAGGCCACCCTGGACTAAGAGGGGCTCTCTGACACCAGCGGAGCAACTATCTCCACTTAGACTCTCAGACAGTGTCCCCAGAGACAGAAGGTTGAAATGGACAGGCCCCCAGGCCCTAATCTGAACCTTAGCTTTGGTTTCCATGTGTCCGTCCTCAGAGGTCTGTTTTCGTAGACCAGCACACGGGGCTTTTCTGAGGCTCCAAACCAAACCTCTCTCGCCTCCACATGGGGAGCTTACTTACTGGGGATGTATCAAACCCTTCAGGTAGGAGAGTTACGCAGGGCCACTGAACAACCAGCACATTCCAAGGTTTCCATGGACCCAAACGCACATTATGACGCATCCTCAGGAGAGGCCATTTCAACTCAGCCCCCTGGTTAGCGTGCCCCAGAGGCAGCAGATCAAACATATCTTGTGGCTAATGGCCAATGGGAATGCGAGGCATGCTGTACAGGGATCCATCCTTCGAAACGTGCTCTCCAGTCCTTCCGTATGGTATGTCCTGGAGCCATGCAACAGGACTCGAATGTCCCACAGAAGGAATTCTGGTGGTTTGGGGCAACCTCCAAACTCAGCGTGGGAAAACTTCCTTGGCCTCATGAGGCCCCCGCTTCATGAAGGTGCCATCATGGACACATACTCCAGCCTCAGCCAACGTCTGATCCTCAGCCTGACTTCAGATGCAGGAGATTTTGATTCAGCCTCTGCCTAGTGGGCCTGCTCTGCCCTTGGCTCCAATCCTCACTTTAGCTTGTGTTCCTAGACTTCCGTCCTCACACTCCTGGCCCACAAACCCTCCCTACTGGGAATTCTGGGGCCACAATGAAGCACTCCGCCTGCCTCCCAGGAGAAAAACTTTGTCTATGGTGCTGCCCAGAAACCCCAAATGAGGATCAAACTGCTTGGCCCTCGGCAACACCCCAATTGCATAGGGTACCTTAAACACTGATGCTCTGTCGCAAATAGCCTGAGCCCAGACCTTCCAACAGACACCGACACAGCTGGCTGCACACCCAGCACATTGGACCCGCCACTGCCTTAGGCCACCATCCATTCCCAACCTGGGTTTTCAGTCATCAGAACCTAGACCTTATCTCCAATCCCTGCACAGGGGGGAACCTGATGCACAAGTCAGAACCCCTCCTTCCCCATGGCAAGAAACCTTGCTGCTGGCAGTGAGTCAAACCTTCAGTGTAGGAGAAAACGGCATGGCCCATGAGGCCACGCCCATGTGTGAGGGCCGCCTTGGGCACAAACACACATTGTGACCCTCAGCGTGAGTACCTTATTCAAGTAACGCCTCTCAGTGATTGGACCAAGAGCCCGCATATGTGGCTTGCCATGCCCATAGGCACGCAGGACTAACTAGATGGTGTGTATTCCAGTTGAGGGAACCCACTGCTGTGCTCTAGAGTCCCTCTCCTGGGGGGTCCCCTGTGGCAGAAAACAGTACTCTTCCCTTCCCACAGAATGAACCCAAACACTTGGGAGCTTGGACAATCCCCCGAGAGGAAGGCTCTTCCTCGGCCCCTGAAGCAACCCCTACCCTGAACGGCCACTGTGAACGCAACACCCAGAGACAAAAGCCTGAGCGACTGCCTCCCACTTGCCCTCCTTTGATATCCAGAGGATCTCCCCTCTCGGACTGGAGATCAGGCCTGCCATTACCTTGGCCCCTACCTGAGCCAAGTTTGCTTTTTCAGACATCTGTCCCCACAGCCCTGGCAAACACAGCCTCTAGGCTGGGTCCTCTGGAGCCATACCACAGGACCATGCCTGCTCTCTCCTGGGAAACTCTGTCCATTCCTTTGGCCACACACCTCCAGAATATGAGAAACCTCAAGGCCCCCGAGGACATACCATTACCGGGAGCCTCCCTGCACACACAGGGGCCTTCGGACACAAGCTGAGCTGCTACCTCCATGAAGGCATGCACACAGATGTCAACAGAGATAGAAGGTTGAGCCCGACAGGCCCTTAGGCCCTAATCTCAACTCTTGCTTTGTTTTCCAGGTGTCACTCCTCAGAGGCTTTGGTTCGAAGAACAGGATATGGGGCTTTCCTGAGGCACTGAACAGAACTTCTCTCGTCTCCACATGGGAAGCTTCCTTGTTGGAGCCGTGTCAAACACCTCAGGTTGGAGAATCCTGCAGAGTCCCTGAGCCACCTCCACATTCCAAGGTCTCCCAGGCCACCAAGCCACAGTAGGACTCATCTTCAGGAGAGTCCATTTCAACTCTCCCCTCTGGGTAGCTCACCCAGGAGCCCGCAGATTGAGCCTGCCTTGTCCTGACTAAAGAGTGGGAATATGAGGTGGCGTTCCCAGGCATCCGTGCTTAGACACCTGCTCTCGAGTCTTTCCGTATGGGGCCTCCTGGAACCATCCAATAGCACTCGACTTTCGTGCAGAAGGAAACCTTGAGGTTTGGAGTAGTTCACAAATCCCATCGTAGGCAAACCTTCCTGGCCTCATGAGGCCCCCACACCATTCAGGAAGAGGCCATGCTGGACAAAAACTCTAGCCTGAGGCACGTCTCAGAGTTGACATGACCTCAGTGCAGGAGATCTCGATTCAGCCTCTCAGAGTGGGCCTGCCGTGCCATCGGTCCCAAACCTCACGCTAGCTTGTGTTTTCAGACTTCCTTCCTCACACTCCTGGCAAACAAGCCCTCCGGACTAGGAACTCCAGAACCACAACCCAGCCCAGGGTCTGCCCAAGGGTAGAAAAACGTTTCCCTGTGGGGCTCTCTCCAGAAAACCCAGATGAGGATCAACCTGCTCGGGCCTCGACGGTACCCGAACTGGATAGGCTGCTCTGGGCACTCATGCTCTGTCTGACACAGCCTGAAGCCAGACGTCCAGACAGACAAGGAGACAGCTGGCCGCACACCCAGCACTTCGGACACGCCATGGTCTTATGCCGTCACCTCTTCCTAACCTTGGTTTTCAGATATCTGAACCTAGACATTATATCAATTCTCCACACAGCTGGGTATCGCAAGCACAACACAGAACTCCTCCTTCCCCGTGGCTGTAAAGCTTGCTCTTGGCATGGAGTCACACCTTCAGGGTGGGAGAAACCTTCCTGGTCCCTGATGCCACGCCCAAACTTGAGTGCTGCTTGGGCACAAATTCACACTCTGACCCTCAGCATGAGCCCCATGTCAAAGAAAGGCCTGTCAGGGCCTGGGCCAAGAGCCCGCATATGGGGCTTGCCAAGCCCCTATGCACCCAATCTTCACCAGTGTTTGAGATTTCCAGTCGCCCCGCCCATACCTGGGGCTCTGCTCTGGAATACCTTTCTTGGAGAGACACGTGTGCCAGACAACACTTTTCCACCCTTCCCATAAAATGACCCCAAACTCTTGGGAGCTGGGACAAATCCCCAGAGAGGGATACTCGTCCACAGTCCCTGAGGCCACCCCTCCAATCCACGGCTATCTCGGACACAACATCCAGAGACAAAAGCCTGAAGGAACGCCTCCCACTCGCCCTTGTTTCAGAGGCCCAGGAGCTCCCTCTCGGTCTGTACATCCGGCCTGCCATACCCTAGGCGCCACTCATAAGCTGAGTTTGTGTTTTCAGACTTCTGTGCCCTCAGCCTGGACCCACACAACCGCCAGGCTAGGGCCTCTGGAGCCACAGCGAAAGATTGTGCCTGCCCTCTCCAAGGAAATTGTGCCCAATCCATTGACCACAACCCTACAGGTTAGGGAAAAGCTCCAAGGCCCCTGAGGCCATCAATAATGTAGGCCACCCTGGACTAAGAGGGGCTCTCTGACACCAGCGGAGCAACTATCTCCACTTAGACTCTCAGACAGTGTCCCCAGAGATAGAAGGTTGAAATGGACAGGCCCCCAGGCCCTAATCTGAACCTTAGCTTTGGTTTCCATGTGTCAGTCCTCAGAGGTCTGTTTTCGTAGAACAGCACACGGGGCTTTTCTGAGGCTCCAAACCAAACCTCTCTCGCCTCCACATGGGGAGCTTACTTACTGGGGATGTATCAAACCCTTCAGGTAGGAGAGTTCCGCAGGGCCACTGAACAACCAGCACATTCCAAGGTTTCCATGGACCCAAACGCACATTATGACGCATCCTCAGGAGAGGCCATTTCAACTCAGCCCCCTGGTTAGCGTGCCCCAGAGGCAGCAGATCAAACATATCTTGTGGCTAATGGCCAATGGGAATGCGAGGCATGCTGTACAGGGATCCATCCTTCGAACCGTGCTCTCCAGTCCTTCCGTATCGTATGTCCTGGAGCCATGCAACAGGACTCGAATGTCCCACAGAAGGAAACCTGGTGGTTTGGGGCAACCTCCAAACTCAGCGTGGGAAAACTTCCTTGGCCTCATGAGGCCCCCGCTTCATGAAGGTGCCAACATGGACACATACTCCAGCCTCAGCCAACGTCTGATCCTCAGCCTGACTTCAGATGCAGGAGATTTTGATTCAGCCTCTGTCTAGTGGGCCTGCTCTGCCCTTGGCTCCAATCCTCACTTTAGCTTGTGTTCCTAGACTTCCGTCCTCACACTCCTGGCCCGCAAACCCTCGCTACTGGGAATTCTGGGGCCACAATGAAGCACTCCGCCTGCCTCCCAGGAGAAAAACTTTGTCTATGGTGCTGCCCAGAAACCCCAAATGAGGATCAAACTGCTTGGCCCTCGGCAACACCCCAATTGCATAGGCTACCTTAAACACTGATGCTCTGTCGCAAATAGCCTGAGCCCAGACCTTCCAACAGACACCGACACAGCTGGCTGCACACCCAGCACATTGAAACCGCCACTGCCTTAGGCCACCATCCATTCCCAACCTGGGTTTTCAGTCATCAGAACCTAGACCTTATCTCCAATCCCTGCACAGGGGGGAACCTGATGCACAAGTCAGAACCCCTCCTTCCCCATGGCAAGAAACCTTGCTGCTGGCAGTGAGTCAAACCTTCAGTGTAGGAGAAAACGGCATGGCCCATGAGGCCACGCCCATGTGTGAGGGCCGCCTTGGGCACAAACACACATTGTGACCCTCAGCGTGAGTACCTTATTCAAGTAACGCCTCTCAGTGATTGGACCAAGAGCCCGCATATGTGGCTTGCCATGCCCATAGGCACGCAGGACTAACTAGATGGTGTGTATTCCAGTTGAGGGAACCCACTGCTGTGCTCTAGAGTCCCTCTCCTGGGGGGTCCCCTGTGGCAGAAAACAGTACTCTTCCCTTCCCACAGAATGAACCCAAACTCTTGGGAGCTTGGACAATCCCCCGAGAGGAAGGCTCTTCCTCGGCCCCTGAAGCAACCCCTACCCTGAACGGCCACTGTGAACGCAACACCCAGAGACAAAAGCCTGAGCGACTGCCTCCCACTTGCCCTCCTTTGATATCCAGAGGATCTCCCCTCTCGGACTGGAGATCAGGCCTGCCATTACCTTGGCCCCTACCTGAGCCAAGTTTGCTTTTTCAGACATCTGTCCCCACAGCCCTGGCAAACACAGCCTCTAGGCTGGGTCCTCTGGAGCCATACCACAGGACCATGCCTGCTCTCTCCTGGGAAACTCTGTCCATTCCTTTGGCCACACACCTCCAGAATATGAGAAACCTCAAGGCCCCCGAGGACATACCATTACCGGGAGCCTCCCTGCACACACAGGGGCCTTCGGACACAAGCTGAGCTGCTACCTCCATGAAGGCATGCACACAGATGTCATCAGAGATAGAAGGTTGAGCCGGACAGGCCCTTAGGCCCTAATCTCAACTCTTGCTTTGTTTTCCAGGTGTCACTCCTCAGAGGCTTTGGTTCGAAGAACAGGATATGGGGCTTTCCTGAGGCACTGAACAGAACTTCTCTCGTCTCCACATGGGAAGCTTCCTTGTTGGAGCCGTGTCAAACACCTCAGGTTGGAGAATCCTGCAGAGTCCCTGAGCCACCTCCACATTCCAAGGTCTCCCAGGCCACCAAGCCACAGTAGGACTCATCTTCAGGAGAGTCCATTTCAACTCTCCCCTCTGGGTAGCTCACCCAGGAGCCCGCAGATTGAGCCTGCCTTGTCCTGACTAAAGAGTGGGAATATGAGGTGGCGTTCCCAGGCATCCATGCTTAGACACCTGCTCTCGAGTCTTTCCGTATGGGGCCTCCTGGAACCATCCAATAGCACTCGACTTTCGTGCAGAAGGAAACCTTGAGGTTTGGAGTAGTTCACAAATCCCATCGTAGGCAAACCTTCCTGGCCTCATGAGGCCCCCACACCATTCAGGAAGAGGCCATGCTGGACAAAAACTCTAGCCTGAGGCACGTCTCAGAGTTGAAATGACCTCAGTGCAGGAGATCTCGATTCAGCCTCTCAGAGTGGGCCTGCCGTGCCATCGGTCCCAAACCTCACGCTAGCTTGTGTTTTCAGACTTCCTTCCTCACACTCCTGGCAAACAAGCCCTCCGGACTAGGAACTCCAGAACCACAACCCAGCCCAGGGTCTGCCCAAGGGAAGAAAAACGTTTCCCTGTGGGGCTCTCTCCAGAAAACCCAGATGAGGATCAACCTGCTCGGGCCTCGACGGTACCCGAACTGGATAGGCTGCTCTAGGCACTCATGCTCTGTCTGACACAGCCTGAAGCCAGACGTCCAGACAGACAAGGAGACAGCTGGCCGCACACCCAGCACTTCGGACACGCCATGGTCTTATGCCGTCACCTCTTCCTAACCTTGGTTTTCAGATATCTGAACCTAGACATTATATCAATTCTCCACACAGCTGGGTATCGCAAGCACAACACAGAACTCCTCCTTCCCCGTGGCTGTAAAGCTTGCTCTTGGCATGGAGTCACACCTTCAGGGTGGGAGAAACCTTCCTGGTCCCTGATGCCACGCCCAAACTTGAGTGCTGCTTGGGCACAAATTCACACTCTGACCCTCAGCATGAGCCCCATGTCAAAGAAAGGCCTGTCAGGGCCTGGGCCAAGAGCCCGCATATGGGGCTTGCCAAGCCCCTATGCACCCAATCCTCACCAGTGTTTGAGTTTTCCAGTCGCCCCGCCCGTACCTGGGGCTCTGCTCTGGAATCCCTTTCTTGGAGAGACACGTGAGCCAGACAACACTTTTCCACCCTTCCCACAAAATGACCCCAAACTCTTGGGAGCTGGGACAAATCCCCAGAGAGGGATACTCGTCCACAGTCCCTGAGGCCACCCCTCCAATCCACGGCTATCTCGGACACAACATCCAGAGACAAAAGCCTGAAGGAACGCCTCCCACTCGCCCTTGTTTCAGAGGCCGAGGAGCTCCCTCTCAGGCTGTACATCGAGCCTGCCATACCCTAGACTCATAAGCTGAGTTTGTGTTTTCAGACTTCTGTGCCCTCAGCCTGGACCCACACAACCGCCAGGCTAGGGCCTCTGGAGCCACAGCGAAAGATTGTGCCTGCCCTCTCCAAGGAAATTGTGCCCAATCCATTGACCACAACCCTACAGGTTAGGGAAAAGCTCCAAGGCCCCTGAGGCCATCAATAGTGTAGGCCACCCTGGACTTAGAGGGGCTCTCTGACACCAGCAGAGCAACTATCTCCACTTAGACTCTCAGACAGTGTCCCCAGAGACAGAAGGTTGAAATGGACAGGCCCCCAGGCCCTAATCTGAACCTTAGCTTTGGTTTCCATGTGTCCGTCCTCAGAGGTCTGTTTTCGTAGACCAGCACACGGGGCTTTTCTGAGGCTCCAAACCAAACCTCTCTCGTCTCCACATGGGGAGCTTACTTACTGGGGAGGTATCAAACCCTTCAGGTAGGAGAGTTCCGCAGGGCCACTGAACAACCAGCACAATCCAAGGTTTCCATGGACCCAAACGCACATTATGACGCATCCTCAGGAGAGGCCATTTCAACTCAGCCCCCTGGTTAGCGTGCCCCAGAGGCAGCAGATCAAACATATCTTGTGGCTAATGCCCAATGGGAATGCGAGGCATGCTGTACAGGGATCCATCCTTCGAACCGTGCTCTCCAGTCCTTCCGTATGGTATGTCCTGGAGCCATGCAACAGGACTCGAATGTCCCACAGAAGGAAACCTGGTGGTTTGGGGCAACCTCCAAACTCAGGGTGGGAAAACTTCCTTGGCCTCATGAGGCCCCCGCTTCATGAAGGTGCCAACATGGACACATACTCCAGCCTCAGCCAACGTCTGATCCTCAGCCTGACTTCAGATGCAGGAGATTTTGATTCAGCCTCTGTCTAGTGGGCCTGCTCTGCCCTTGGCTCCAATCCTCACTTTAGCTTGTGTTCCTAGACTTCCGTCCTCACACTCCTGGCCCGCAAACCCTCCCTACTGGGAATTCTGGGGCCACAATGAAGCACTCCGCCTGCCTCCCAGGAGAAAAACTTTGTCTATGGTGCTGCCCAGAAACCCCAAATGAGGATCAAACTGCTTGGCCCTCGGCAACACCCCAATTGCATAGGCTACCTTAAACACTGATGCTCTGTCGCAAATAGCCTGAGCCCAGACCTTCCAACAGACACCGACACAGCTGGCTGCACACCCAGCACATTGAACCCGCCACTGCCTTAGGCCACCATCCATTCCCAACCTGGGTTTTCAGTCATCAGAACCTAGACCTTATCTCCAATCCCTGCACAGGGGGGAACCTGATGCACAAGTCAGAACCCCTCCTTCCCCATGGCAAGAAACCTTGCTGCTGGCAGTGAGTCAAACCTTCAGTGTAGGAGAAAACGGCATGGCCCATGAGGCCACGCCCATGTGTGAGGGCCGCCTTGGGCACAAACACACATTGTGACCCTCAGCGTGAGTACCTTATTCAAGTAACGCCTCTCAGTGATTGGACCAAGAGCCCGCATATGTGGCTTGCCATGCCCATAGGCACGCAGGACTAACTAGATGGTGTGTATTCCAGTTGAGGGAACCCACTGCTGTGCTCTAGAGTCCCTCTCCTGGGGGGTGCCCTGTGGCAGAAAACAGTACTCTTCCCTTCCCACAGAATGAACCCAAACACTTGGGAGCTTGGACAATCCCCCGAGAGGAAGGCTCTTCCTCGGCCCCTGAAGCAACCCCTACCCTGAACGGCCACTGTGAACGCAACACCCAGAGACAAAAGCCTGAGCGACTGCCTCCCACTTGCCCTCCTTTGATATCCAGAGGATCTCCCCTCTCGGACTGGAGATCAGGCCTGCCATTACCTTGGCCCCTACCTGAGCCAAGTTTGCTTTTTCAGACATCTGTCCCCACAGCCCTGGCAAACACAGCCTCTAGGCTGGGTCCTCTGGAGCCATACCACAGGACCATGCCTGCTCTCTCCTGGGAAACTCTGTCCATTCCTTTGGCCACACACCTCCAGAATATGAGAAACCTCAAGGCCCCCGAGGACATACCATTACCGGGAGCCTCCCTGCACACACAGGGGCCTTCGGACACAAGCTGAGCTGCTACCTCCATGAAGGCATGCACACAGATGTCAACAGAGATAGAAGGTTGAGCCCGACAGGCCCTTAGGCCCTAATCTCAACTCTTGCTTTGTTTTCCAGGTGTCACTCCTCAGAGGCTTTGGTTCGAAGAACAGGATATGGGGCTTTCCTGAGGCACTGAACAGAACTTCTCTCGTCTCCACATGGGAAGCTTCCTTGTTGGAGCCGTGTCAAACACCTCAGGTTGGAGAATCCTGCAGAGTCCCTGAGCCACCTCCACATTCCAAGGTCTCCCAGGCCACCAAGCCACAGTAGGACTCATCTTCAGGAGAGTCCATTTCAACTCTCCCCTCTGGGTAGCTCACCCAGGAGCCCGCAGATTGAGCCTGCCTTGTCCTGACTAAAGAGTGGGAATATGAGGTGGCGTTCCCAGGCATCCATGCTTAGACACCTGCTCTCGAGTCTTTCCGTATGGGGCCTCCTGGAACCATCCAATAGCACTCGACTTTCATGCAGAAGGAAACCTTGAGGTTTGGAGTAGTTCACAAATCCCATCGTAGGCAAACCTTCCTGGCCTCATGAGGCCCCCACACCATTCAGGAAGAGGCCATGCTGGACAAAAACTCTAGCCTGAGGCACGTCTCAGAGTTGAAATGACCTCAGTGCAGGAGATCTCGATTCAGCCTCTCAGAGTGGGCCTGCCGTGCCATCGGTCCCAAACCTCACGCTAGCTTGTGTTTTCAGACTTCCTTCCTCACACTCCTGGCAAACAAGCCCTCCGGACTAGGAACTCCAGAACCACAACCCAGCCCAGGGTCTGCCCAAGGGAAGAAAAACGTTTCCCTGTGGGGCTCTCTCCAGAAAACCCAGATGAGGATCAACCTGCTCGGGCCTCGACGGTACCCGAACTGGATAGGCTGCTCTAGGCACTCATGCTCTGTCTGACACAGCCTGAAGCCAGACGTCCAGACAGACAAGGAGACAGCTGGCCGCACACCCAGCACTTCGGACACGCCATGGTCTTATGCCGTCACCTCTTCCTAACCTTGGTTTTCAGATATCTGAACCTAGACATTATATCAATTCTCCACACAGCTGGGTATCGCAAGCACAACACAGAACTCCTCCTTCCCCGTGGCTGTAAAGCTTGCTCTTGGCATGGAGTCACACCTTCAGGGTGGGAGAAACCTTCCTGGTCCCTGATGCCACGCCCAAACTTGAGTGCTGCTTGGGCACAAATTCACACTCTGACCCTCAGCATGAGCCCCATGTCAAAGAAAGGCCTGTCAGGGCCTGGGCCAAGAGCCCGCATATGGGGCTTGCCAAGCCCCTATGCACCCAATCCTCACCAGTGTTTGAGTTTTCCAGTCGCCCCGCCCGTACCTGGGGCTCTGCTCTGGAATCCCTTTCTTGGAGAGACACGTGAGCCAGACAACACTTTTCCACCCTTCCCACAAAATGACCCCAAACTCTTGGGAGCTGGGACAAATCCCCAGAGAGGGATACTCGTCCACAGTCCCTGAGGCCACCCCTCCAATCCACGGCTATCTCGGACACAACATCCAGAGACAAAAGCCTGAAGGAACGCCTCCCACTCGCCCTTGTTTCAGAGGCCGAGGAGCTCCCTCTCGGGCTGTACATCCGGCCTGCCATACCCTAGGCGCCACTCATAAGCTGAGTTTGTGTTTTCAGACTTCTGTGCCCTCAGCCTGGACCCACACAACCGCCAGGCTAGGGCCTCTGGAGCCACAGCGAAAGATTGTGCCTGCCCTCTCCAAGGAAATTGTGCCCAATCCATTGACCACAACCCTACAGGTTAGGGAAAAGCTCCAAGGCCCCTGAGGCCATCAATAGTGTAGGCCACCCTGGACTAAGAGGGGCTCTCTGACACCAGCGGAGCAACTATCTCCACTTAGACTCTCAGACAGTGTCCCCAGAGACAGAAGGTTGAAATGGACAGGCCCCCAGGCCCTAATCTGAACCTTAGCTTTGGTTTCCATGTGTCCGTCCTCAGAGGTCTGTTTTCGTAGACCAGCACACGGGGCTTTTCTGAGGCTCCAAACCAAACCTCTCTCGTCTCCACATGGGGAGCTTACTTACTGGGGAGGTATCAAACCCTTCAGGTAGGAGAGTTCCGCAGGGCCACTGAACAACCAGCACATTCCAAGGTTTCCATGGACCCAAACGCACATTATGACGCATCCTCAGGAGAGGCCATTTCAACTCAGCCCCCTGGTTAGCGTGCCCCAGAGGCAGCAGATCAAACATATCTTGTGGCTAATGGCCAATGGGAATGCGAGGCATGCTGTACAGGGATCCATCCTTCGAACCGTGCTCTCCAGTCCTTCCGTATCGTATGTCCTGGAGCCATGCAACAGGACTCGAATGTCCCACAGAAGGAAACCTGGTGGTTTGGGGCAACCTCCAAACTCAGCGTGGGAAAACTTCCTTGGCCTCATGAGGCCCCCGCTTCATGAAGGTGCCAACATGGACACATACTCCAGCCTCAGCCAACGTCTGATCCTCAGCCTGACTTCAGATGCAGGAGATTTTGATTCAGCCTCTGCCTAGTGGGCCTGCTCTGCCCTTGGCTCCAATCCTCACTTTAGCTTGTGTTCCTAGACTTCCGTCCTCACACTCCTGGCCCGCAAACCCTCCCTACTGGGAATTCTGGGGCCACAATGAAGCACTCCGCCTGCCTCCCAGGAGAAAAACTTTGTCTATGGTGCTGCCCAGAAACCCCAAATGAGGATCAAACTGCTTGGCCCTCGGCAACACCCCAATTGCATAGGCTACCTTAAACACTGATGCTCTGTCGCAAATAGCCTGAGCCCAGACCTTCCAACAGACACCGACACAGCTGGCTGCACACCCAGCACATTGAACCCGCCAGTGCCTTAGGCCACCATCCATTCCCAACCTGGGTTTTCAGTCATCAGAACCTAGACCTTATCTCCAATCCCTGCACAGGGGGGAACCTGATGCACAAGTCAGAACCCCTCCTTCCCCATGGCAAGAAACCTTGCTGCTGGCAGTGAGTCAAACCTTCAGTGTAGGAGAAAACGGCATGGCCCATGAGGCCACGCCCATGTGTGAGGGCCGCCTTGGGCACAAACACACATTGTGACCCTCAGCGTGAGTACCTTATTCAAGTAACGCCTCTCAGTGATTGGACCAAGAGCCCGCATATGTGGCTTGCCATGCCCATAGGCACGCAGGACTAACTAGATGGTGTGTATTCCAGTTGAGGGAACCCACTGCTGTGCTCTAGAGTCCCTCTCCTGGGGGGTCCCCTGTGGCAGAAAACAGTACTCTTCCCTTCCCACAGAATGAACCCAAACACTTGGGAGCTTGGACAATCCCCCGAGAGGAAGGCTCTTCCTCGGCCCCTGAAGCAACCCCTACACTGAACGGCCACTGTGAACGCAACACCCAGAGACAAAAGCCTGAGCGACTGCCTCCCACTTGCCCTCCTTTGATATCCAGAGGATCTCCCCTCTCGGACTGGAGATCAGGCCTGCCATTACCTTGGCCCCTACCTGAGCCAAGTTTGCTTTTTCAGACATCTGTCCCCACAGCCCTGGCAAACACAGCCTCTAGGCTGGGTCCTCTGGAGCCATACCACAGGACCATGCCTGCTCTCTCCTGGGAAACTCTGTCCATTCCTTTGGCCACACACCTCCAGAATATGAGAAACCTCAAGGCCCCCGAGGACATACCATTACCGGGAGCCTCCCTGCACACACAGGGGCCTTCGGACACAAGCTGAGCTGCTACCTCCATGAAGGCATGCACACAGATGTCAACAGAGATAGAAGGTTGAGCCCGACAGGCCCTTAGGCCCTAATCTCAACTCTTGCTTTGTTTTCCAGGTGTCACTCCTCAGAGGCTTTGGTTCGAAGAACAGGATATGGGGCTTTCCTGAGGCACTGAACAGAACTTCTCTCGTCTCCACATGGGAAGCTTCCTTGTTGGAGCCGTGTCAAACACCTCAGGTTGGAGAATCCTGCAGAGTCCCTGAGCCACCTCCACATTCCAAGGTCTCCCAGGCCACCAAGCCACAGTAGGACTCATCTTCAGGAGAGTCCATTTCAACTCTCCCCTCTGGGTAGCTCACCCAGGAGCCCGCAGATTGAGCCTGCCTTGTCCTGACTAAAGACTGGCAATATGAGGTGGCGTTCCCAGGCATCCATGCTTAGACACCTGCTCTCGAGTCTTTCCGTATGGGGCCTCCTGGAACCATCCAATAGCACTCGACTTTCGTGCAGAAGGAAACCTTGAGGTTTGGAGTAGTTCACAAATCCCATCGTAGGCAAACCTTCCTGGCCTCATGAGGCCCCCACACCATTCAGGAAGAGGCCATGCTGGACAAAAACTCTAGCCTGAGGCACGTCTCAGAGTTGAAATGACCTCAGTGCAGGAGATCTCGATTCAGCCTCTCAGAGTGGGCCTGCCGTGCCATCGGTCCCAAACCTCACGCTAGCTTGTGTTTTCAGACTTCCTTCCTCACACTCCTGGCAAACAAGCCCTCCGGACTAGGAACTCCAGAACCACAACCCAGCCCAGGGTCTGCCCAAGGGAAGAAAAACGTTTCCCTGTGGGGCTCTCTCCAGAAACCCAGATGAGGATCAACCTGCTCGGGCCTCGACTGTACCCGAACTGGATAGGCTGCTCTAGGCACTCATGCTCTGTCTGACACAGCCTGAAGCCAGACGTCCAGACAGACAAGGAGACAGCTGGCCGCACACCCAGCACATCGGACACGCCATGGTCTTATGCCGTCACCTCTTCCTAACCTTGGTTTTCAGATATCTGAACCTAGACATTATATCAATTCTCCACACAGCTGGGTATCGCAAGCACAACACAGAACTCCTCCTTCCCCGTGGCTGTAAAGCTTGCTCTTGGCATGGAGTCACACCTTCAGGGTGGGAGAAACCTTCCTGGTCCCTGATGCCACGCCCAAACTTGAGTGCTGCTTGGGCACAAATTCACACTCTGACCCTCAGCATGAGCCCCATGTCAAAGAAAGGCCTGTCAGGGCCTGGGCCAAGAGCCCGCATATGGGGCTTGCCAAGCCCCTATGCACCCAATCCTCACCAGTGTTTGAGTTTTCCAGTCGCCCCGCCCGTACCTGGGGCTCTGCTCTGGAATCCCTTTCTTGGAGAGACACGTGAGCCAGACAACACTTTTCCACCCTTCCCACAAAATGACCCCAAACTCTTGGGAGCTGGGACAAATCCCCAGAGAGGGATACTCGTCCACAGTCCCTGAGGCCACCCCTCCAATCCACGGCTATCTCGGACACAACATCCAGAGACAAAAGCCTGAAGGAACGCCTCCCACTCGCCCTTGTTTCAGAGGCCGAGGAGCTCCCTCTCGGGCTGTACATCCGGCCTGCCATACCCTAGGCGCCACTCATAAGCTGAGTTTGTGTTTTCAGACTTCTGTGCCCTCAGCCTGGACCCACACAACCGCCAGGCTAGGGCCTCTGGAGCCACAGCGAAAGATTGTGCCTGCCCTCTCCAAGGAAATTGTGCCCAATCCATTGACCACAACCCTACAGGTTAGGGAAAAGCTCCAAGGCCCCTGAGGCCATCAATAGTGTAGGCCAGCCTGGACTAAGAGGGGCTCTCTGACACCAGCAGAGCAACTATCTCCACTTAGACTCTCAGACAGTGTCCCCAGAGACAGAAGGTTGAAATGGACAGGCCCCCAGGCCCTAATCTGAACCTTAGCTTTGGTTTCCATGTGTACGTCCTCAGAGGTCTGTTTTCGTAGACCAGCACACGGGGCTTTTCTGAGGCTCCAAACGAAACCTCTCTCGTCTCCACATGGGGAGCTTACTTACTGGGGAGGTATCAAACCCTTCAGGTAGGAGAGTTCCGCAGGGCCACTGAACAACCAGCACATTCCAAGGTTTCCATGGACCCAAACGCACATTATGACGCATCCTCAGGAGAGGCCATTTCAACTCAGCCCCCTGGTTAGCGTGCCCCAGAGGCAGCAGATCAAACATATCTTGTGGCTAATGGCCAATGGGAATGCGAGGCATGCTGTACAGGGATCCATCCTTCGAACCGTGCTCTCCAGTCCTTCCGTATCGTATGTCCTGGAGCCATGCATCAGGACTCGAAAGTCCCACAGAAGGAAACCTGGTGGTTTGGGGCAACCTCCAAACTCAGCGTGGGAAAACTTCCGTGGCCTCATGAGGCCCCCGCTTCATGAAGGTGCCAACATGGACACATACTCCAGCCTCAGCCAACGTCTGATCCTCAGCCTGACTTCAGATGCAGGAGATTTTGATTCAGCCTCTGCCTAGTGGGCCTGCTCTGCCCTTGGCTCCAATCCTCACTTTAGCTTGTGTTCCTAGACTTCCGTCCTCACACTCCTGGCCCGCAAACCCTCCCTACTGGGAATTCTGGGGCCACAATGAAGCACTCCGCCTGCCTCCCAGGAGAAAAACTTTGTCTATGGTGCTGCCCAGAAACCCCAAATGAGGATCAAACTGCTTGGCCCTCGGCAACACCCCAATTGCATAGGCTACCTTAAACACTGATGCTCTGTCGCAAATAGCCTGAGCCCAGACCTTCCAACAGACACCGACACAGCTGGCTGCACACCCAGCACATTGGACCCGCCACTGCCTTAGGCCACCATCCATTCCCAACCTGGGTTTTCAGTCATCAGAACCTAGACCTTATCTCCAATCCCTGCACAGGGGGGAACCTGATGCACAAGTCAGAACCCCTCCTTCCCCATGGCAAGAAACCTTGCTGCTGGCAGTGAGTCAAACCTTCAGTGTAGGAGAAAACGGCATGGCCCATGAGGGCACGCCCATGTGTGAGGGCCGCCTTGGGCACAAACACACATTGTGACCCTCAGCGTGAGTACCTTATTCAAGTAACGCCTCTCAGTGATTGGACCAAGAGCCCGCATATGTGGCTTGCCATGCCCATAGGCACGCAGGACTAACTAGATGGTGTGTATTCCAGTTGAGGGAACCCACTGCTGTGCTCTAGAGTCCCTCTCCTGGGGGGTCCCCTGTGGCAGAAAACAGTACTCTTCCCTTCCCACAGAATGAACCCAAACACTTGGGAGCTTGGACAATCCCCCGAGAGGAAGGCTCTTCCTCGGCCCCTGAAGCAACCCCTACCCTGAACGGCCACTGTGAACGCAACACCCAGAGACAAAAGCCTGAGCGACTGCCTCCCACTTGCCCTCCTTTGATATCCAGAGGATCTCCCCTCTCGGACTGGAGATCAGGCCTGCCATTACCTTGGCCCCTACCTGAGCCAAGTTTGCTTTTTCAGACATCTGTCCCCACAGCCCTGGCAAACACAGCCTCTAGGCTGGGTCCTCTGGAGCCATACCACAGGACCATGCCTGCTCTCTCCTGGGAAACTCTGTCCATTCCTTTGGCCACACACCTCCAGAATATGAGAAACCTCAAGGCCCCCGAGGACATACCATTACCGGGAGCCTCCCTGCACACACAGGGGCCTTCGGACACAAGCTGAGCTGCTACCTCCATGAAGGCATGCACACAGATGTCAACAGAGATAGAAGGTTGAGCCCGACAGGCCCTTAGGCCCTAATCTCAACTCTTGCTTTGTTTTCCAGGTGTCACTCCTCAGAGGCTTTGGTTCGAAGAACAGGATATGGGGCTTTCCTGAGGCACTGAACAGAACTTCTCTCGTCTCCACATGGGAAGCTTCCTTGTTGGAGCCGTGTCAAACACCTCAGGTTGGAGAATCCTGCAGTGTCCCTGAGCCACCTCCACATTCCAAGGTCTCCCAGGCCACCAAGCCACAGTAGGACTCATCTTCAGGAGAGTCCATTTCAACTCTCCCCTCTGGGTAGCTCACCCAGGAGCCCGCAGATTGAGCCTGCCTTGTCCTGACTAAAGAGTGGGAATATGAGGTGGCGTTCCCAGGCATCCATGCTTAGACACCTGCTCTCGAGTCTTTCCGTATGGGGCCTCCTGGAACCATCCAATAGCACTCGACTTTCGTGCAGAAGGAAACCTTGAGGTTTGGAGTAGTTCACAAATCCCATCGTAGGCAAACCTTCCTGGCCTCATGAGGCCCCCACACCATTCAGGAAGAAGCCATGCTGGACAAAAACTCTAGCCTGAGGCACGTCTCAGAGTTGAAATGACCTCAGTGCAGGAGATCTCGATTCAGCCTCTCAGAGTGGGCCTGCCGTGCCATCGGTCCCAAACCTCACGCTAGATTGTGTTTTCAGACTTCCTTCCTCACACTCCTGGCAAACAAGCCCTCCGGACTAGGAACTCCAGAACCACAACCCAGCCCAGGGTCTGCCCAAGGGAAGAAAAACGTTTCCCTGTGGGGCTCTCTCCAGAAACCCAGATGAGGATCAACCTGCTCGGGCCTCGACGGTACCCGAACTGGATAGGCTGCTCTAAACACTCATGCTCTGTCTGACACAGCCTGAAGCCAGTCGTCCAGACAGACAAGGAGACAGCTGGCCGCACACCCAGCACTTCGGACACGCCATGGTCTTATGCCGTCACCTCTTCCTAACCTTGGTTTTCAGATATCTGAACCTAGACATTATATCAATTCTCCACACAGCTGGGTATCGCAAGCACAACACAGAACTCCTCCTTCCCCGTGGCTGTAAAGCTTGCTCTTGGCATGGAGTCACACCTTCAGGGTGGGAGAAACCTTCCTGGTCCCTGATGCCACGCCCAAACTTGAGTGCTGCTTGGGCACAAATTCACACTCTGACCCTCAGCATGAGCCCCATGTCAAAGAAAGGCCTGTCAGGGCCTGGGCCAAGAGCCCGCATATGGGGCTTGCCAAGCCCCTATGCACCCAATCCTCACCAGTGTTTGAGTTTTCCAGTCGCCCCGCCCGTACCTGGGGCTCTGCTCTGGAATCCCTTTCTTGGAGAGACACGTGAGCCAGACAACACTTTTCCACCCTTCCCACAAAATGACCCCAAACTCTTGGGAGCTGGGACAAATCCCCAGAGAGGGATACTCGTCCACAGTCCCTGAGGCCACCCCTCCAATCCACGGCTATCTCGGACACAACATCCAGAGACAAAAGCCTGAAGGAACGCCTCCCACTCGCCCTTGTTTCAGAGGCCGAGGAGCTCCCTCTCGGGCTGTACATCCGGCCTGCCATACCCTAGGCGCCACTCATAAGCTGAGTTTGTGTTTTCAGACTTCTGTGCCCTCAGCCTGGACCCACACAACCGCCAGGCTAGGGCCTCTGGAGCCACAGCGAAAGATTGTGCCTGCCCTCTCCAAGGAAATTGTGCCCAATCCATTGACCACAACCCTACAGGTTAGGGAAAAGCTCCAAGGCCCCTGAGGCCATCAATAGTGTAGGCCACCCTGGACTAAGAGGGGCTCTCTGACACCAGCGGAGCAACTATCTCCACTTAGACTCTCAGACAGTGTCCCCAGAGACAGAAGGTTGAAATGGACAGGCCCCCAGGCCCTAATCTGAACCTTAGCTTTGGTTTCCATGTGTCCATCCTCAGAGGTCTCTTTTCGTAGACCAGCACACGGGGCTTTTCTGAGGCTCCAAACCAAACCTCTCTCGTCTCCACATGGGGAGCTTACTTACTGGGGAGGTATCAAACCCTTCAGGTAGGAGAGTTCCGCAGGGCCACTGAACAACCAGCACATTCCAAGGTTTCCATGGACCCAAACGCACATTAAGACGCATCCTCAGGAGAGGCCATTTCAACTCAGCCCCCTGGTTAGCGTGCCCCAGAGGCAGCAGATCAAACATATCTTGTGGCTAATGGCCAATGGGAATGCGAGGCATGCTGTACAGGGATCCATCCTTCGAACCGTGCTCTCCAGTCCTTCCGTATCGTATGTCCTGGAGCCATGCAACAGGACTCGAATGTCCCACAGAAGGAAACCTGGTGGTTTGGGGCAACCTCCAAACTCAGGGTGGGAAAACTTCCTTGGCCTCATGAGGCCCCCGCTTCATGAAGGTGCCAACATGGACACATACTCCAGCCTCAGCCAACGTCTGATCCTCAGCCTGACTTCAGATGCAGGAGATTTTGATTCAGCCTCTGCCTAGTGGGCCTGCTCTGCCCTTGGCTCCAATCCTCACTTTAGCTTGTGTTCCTAGACTTCCGTCCTCACACTCCTGGCCCGCAAACCCTCCCTACTGGGAATTCTGGGGCCACAATGAAGCACTCCGCCTGCCTCCCAGGAGAAAAACTTTGTCTATGGTGCTGCCCAGAAACCCCAAATGAGGATCAAACTGCTTGGCCCTCGGCAACACCCCAATTGCATAGGCTACCTTAAACACTGATGCTCTGTCGCAAATAGCCTGAGCCCAGACCTTCCAACAGACACCGACACAGCTGGCTGCACACCCAGCACATTGAACCCGCCAGTGCCTTAGGCCACCATCCATTCCCAACCTGGGTTTTCAGTCATCAGAACCTAGACCTTATCTCCAATCCCTGCACAGGGGGGAACCTGATGCACAAGTCAGAACCCCTCCTTCCCCATGGCAAGAAACCTTGCTGCTGGCAGTGAGTCAAACCTTCAGTGTAGGAGAAAACGGCATGGCCCATGAGGCCACGCCCATGTGTGAGGGCCGCCTTGGGCACAAACACACATTGTGACCCTCAGCGTGAGTACCTTATTCAAGTAACGCCTCTCAGTGATTGGACCAAGAGCCCGCATATGTGGCTTGCCATGCCCATAGGCACGCAGGACTAACTAGATGGTGTGTATTCCAGTTGAGGGAACCCACTGCTGTGCTCTAGAGTCCCTCTCCTGGGGGGTCCCCTGTGGCAGAAAACAGTACTCTTCCCTTCCCACAGAATGAACCCAAACACTTGGGAGCTTGGACAATCCCCCGAGAGGAAGGCTCTTCCTCGGCCCCTGAAGCAACCCCTACACTGAACGGCCACTGTGAACGCAACACCCAGAGACAAAAGCCTGAGCGACTGCCTCCCACTTGCCCTCCTTTGATATCCAGAGGATCTCCCCTCTCGGACTGGAGATCAGGCCTGCCATTACCTTGGCCCCTACCTGAGCCAAGTTTGCTTTTTCAGACATCTGTCCCCACAGCCCTGGCAAACACAGCCTCTAGGCTGGGTCCTCTGGAGCCATACCACAGGACCATGCCTGCTCTCTCCTGGGAAACTCTGTCCATTCCTTTGGCCACACACCTCCAGAATATGAGAAACCTCAAGGCCCCCGAGGACATACCATTACCGGGAGCCTCCCTGCACACACAGGGGCCTTCGGACACAAGCTGAGCTGCTACCTCCATGAAGGCATGCACACAGATGTCAACAGAGATAGAAGGTTGAGCCCGACAGGCCCTTAGGCCCTAATCTCAACTCTTGCTTTGTTTTCCAGGTGTCACTCCTCAGAGGCTTTGGTTCGAAGAACAGGATATGGGGCTTTCCTGAGGCACTGAACAGAACTTCTCTCGTCTCCACATGGGAAGCTTCCTTGTTGGAGCCGTGTCAAACACCTCAGGTTGGAGAATCCTGCAGAGTCCCTGAGCCACCTCCACATTCCAAGGTCTCCCAGGCCACCAAGCCACAGTAGGACTCATCTTCAGGAGAGTCCATTTCAACTCTCCCCTCTGGGTAGCTCACCCAGGAGCCCGCAGATTGAGCCTGCCTTGTCCTGACTAAAGACTGGCAATATGAGGTGGCGTTCCCAGGCATCCATGCTTAGACACCTGCTCTCGAGTCTTTCCGTATGGGGCCTCCTGGAACCATCCAATAGCACTCGACTTTCGTGCAGAAGGAAACCTTGAGGTTTGGAGTAGTTCACAAATCCCATCGTAGGCAAACCTTCCTGGCCTCATGAGGCCCCCACACCATTCAGGAAGAAGCCATGCTGGACAAAAACTCTAGCCTGAGGCACGTCTCAGAGTTGAAATGACCTCAGTGCAGGAGATCTCGATTCAGCCTCTCAGAGTGGGCCTGCCGTGCCATCGGTCCCAAACCTCACGCTAGCTTGTGTTTTCAGACTTCCTTCCTCACACTCCTGGCAAACAAGCCCTCCGGACTAGGAACTCCAGAACCACAACCCAGCCCAGGGTCTGCCCAAGGGAAGAAAAACGTTTCCCTGTGGGGCTCTCTCCAGAAACCCAGATGAGGATCAACCTGCTCGGGCCTCGACGGTACCCGAACTGGATAGGCTGCTCTAAACACTCATGCTCTGTCTGACACAGCCTGAAGCCAGTCGTCCAGACAGACAAGGAGACAGCTGGCCGCACACCCAGCACATCGGACACGCCATGGTCTTATGCCGTCACCTCTTCCTAACCTTGGTTTTCAGATATCTGAACCTAGACATTATATCAATTCTCCACACAGCTGGGTATCGCAAGCACAACACAGAACTCCTCCTTCCCCGTGGCTGTAAAGCTTGCTCTTGGCATGGAGTCACACCTTCAGGGTGGGAGAAACCTTCCTGGTCCCTGATGCCACGCCCAAACTTGAGTGCTGCTTGGGCACAAATTCACACTCTGACCCTCAGCATGAGCCCCATGTCAAAGAAAGGCCTGTCAGGGCCTGGGCCAAGAGCCCGCATATGGGGCTTGCCAAGCCCCTATGCACCCAATCCTCACCAGTGTTTGAGTTTTCCAGTCGCCCCGCCCGTACCTGGGGCTCTGCTCTGGAATCCCTTTCTTGGAGAGACACGTGAGCCAGACAACACTTTTCCACCCTTCCCACAAAATGACCCCAAACTCTTGGGAGCTGGGACAAATCCCCAGAGAGGGATACTCGTCCACAGTCCCTGAGGCCACCCCTCCAATCCACGGCTATCTCGGACACAACATCCAGAGACAAAAGCCTGAAGGAACGCCTCCCACTCGCCCTTGTTTCAGAGGCCGAGGAGCTCCCTCTCGGGCTGTACATCCGGCCTGCCATACCCTAGGCGCCACTCATAAGCTGAGTTTGTGTTTTCAGACTTCTGTGCCCTCAGCCTGGACCCACACAACCGCCAGGCTAGGGCCTCTGGAGCCACAGCGAAAGATTGTGCCTGCCCTCTCCAAGGAAATTGTGCCCAATCCATTGACCACAACCCTACAGGTTAGGGAAAAGCTCCAAGGCCCCTGAGGCCATCAATAGTGTAGGCCACCCTGGACTAAGAGGGGCTCTCTGACACCAGCGGAGCAACTATCTCCACTTAGACTCTCAGACAGTGTCCCCAGAGACAGAAGGTTGAAATGGACAGGCCCCCAGGCCCTAATCTGAACCTTAGCTTTGGTTTCCATGTGTCCGTCCTCAGAGGTCTGTTTTCGTAGACCAGCACACGGGGCTTTTCTGAGGCTCCAAACCAAACCTCTCTCGTCTCCACATGGGGAGCTTACTTACTGGGGAGGTATCAAACCCTTCAGGTAGGAGAGTTCCGCAGGGCCACTGAACAACCAGCACATTCCAAGGTTTCCATGGACCCAAACGCACATTATGACGCATCCTCAGGAGAGGCCATTTCAACTCAGCCCCCTGGTTAGCGTGCCCCAGAGGCAGCAGATCAAACATATCTTGTGGCTAATGGCCAATGGGAATGCAAGGCATGCTGTACAGGGATCCATCCTTCGAACCGTGCTCTCCAGTCCTTCCGTATCGTATGTCCTGGAGCCATGCAACAGGACTCGAATGTCCCACAGAAGGAAACCTGGTGGTTTGGGGCAACCTCCAAACTCAGGGTGGGAAAACTTCCTTGGCCTCATGAGGCCCCCGCTTCATGAAGGTGCCAACATGGACACATACTCCAGCCTCAGCCAACGTCTGATCCTCAGCCTGACTTCAGATGCAGGAGATTTTGATTCAGCCTCTGCCTAGTGGGCCTGCTCTGCCCTTGGCTCCAATCCTCACTTTAGCTTGTGTTCCTAGACTTCCGTCCTCACACTCCTGGCCCGCAAACCCTCCCTACTGGGAATTCTGGGGCCACAATGAAGCACTCCGCCTGCCTCCCAGGAGAAAAACTTTGTCTATGGTGCTGCCCAGAAACCCCAAATGAGGATCAAACTGCTTGGCCCTCGGCAACACCCCAATTGCATAGGCTACCTTAAACACTGATGCTCTGTCGCAAATAGCCTGAGCCCAGACCTTCCAACAGACACCGACACAGCTGGCTGCACACCCAGCACATTGAACCCGCCACTGCCTTAGGCCACCATCCATTCCCAACCTGGGATTTAAGTCATCAGAACCTAGACCTTATCTCCAATCCCTGCACAGGGGGGAACCTGATGCACAAGTCAGAACCCCTCCTTCCCCATGGCAAGAAACCTTGCTGCTGGCAGTGAGTCAAACCTTCAGTGTAGGAGAAAACGGCATGGCCCATGAGGGCACGCCCATGTGTGAGGGCCGCCTTGGGCACAAACACACATTGTGACCCTCAGCGTGAGTACCTTATTCAAGTAACACCTCTCAGTGATTGGACCAAGAGCCCGCATATGTGACTTGCCATGCCCATAGGCACGCAGGACTAACTAGATGGTGTGTATTCCAGTTGAGGGAACCCACTGCTGTGCTCTAGAGTCCCTCTCCTGGGGGGTCCCCTGTGGCAGAAAACAGTACTCTTCCCTTCCCACAGAATGAACCCAAACACTTGGGAGCTTGGACAATCCCCCGAGAGGAAGGCTCTTCCTCGGCCCCTGAAGCAACCCCTACCCTGAACGGCCACTGTGAACGCAACACCCAGAGACAAAAGCCTGAGCGACTGCCTCCCACTTGCCCTCCTTTGATATCCAGAGGATCTCCCCTCTCGGACTGGAGATCAGGCCTGCCATTACCTTGGCCCCTACCTGAGCCAAGTTTGCTTTTTCAGACATCTGTCCCCACAGCCCTGGCAAACACAGCCTCTAGGCTGGGTCCTCTGGAGCCATACCACAGGACCATGCCTGCTCTCTCCTGGGAAACTCTGTCCATTCCTTTGGCCACACACCTCCAGAATATGAGAAACCTCAAGGCCCCCGAGGACATACCATTACCGGGAGCCTCCCTGCACACACAGGGGCCTTCGGACACAAGCTGAGCTGCTACCTCCATGAAGGCATGCACACAGATGTCAACAGAGATAGAAGGTTGAGCCCGACAGGCCCTTAGGCCCTAATCTCAACTCTTGCTTTGTTTTCCAGGTGTCACTCCTCAGAGGCTTTGGTTCGAAGAACAGGATATGGGGCTTTCCTGAGGCACTGAACAGAACTTCTCTCGTCTCCACATGGGAAGCTTCCTTGTTGGAGCCGTGTCAAACACCTCAGGTTGGAGAATCCTGCAGAGTCCCTGAGCCACCTCCACATTCCAAGGTCTCCCAGGCCACCAAGCCACAGTAGGACTCATCTTCAGGAGAGTCCATTTCAACTCTCCCCTCTGGGTAGCTCACCCAGGAGCCCGCAGATTGAGCCTGCCTTGTCCTGACTAAAGAGTGGGAATATGAGGTGGCGTTCCCAGGCATCCATGCTTAGACACCTGCTCTCGAGTCTTTCCGTATGGGGCCTCCTGGAACCATCCAATAGCACTCGACTTTCGTGCAGAAGGAAAACTTGAGGTTTGGAGTAGTTCACAAATCCCATCGTAGGCAAACCTTCCTGGCCTCATGAGGCCCCCACACCATTCAGGAAGAAGCCATGCTGGACAAAAACTCTAGCCTGAGGCACGTCTCAGAGTTGAAATGACCTCAGTGCAGGAGATCTCGATTCAGCCTCTCAGAGTGGGCCTGCTGTGCCATCGGTCCCAAACCTCACGCTAGCTTGTGTTTTCAGACTTCCTTCCTCACACTCCTGGCAAACAAGCCCTCCGGACTAGGAATTCCAGAAACACAACCCAGCCCAGGGTCTGCCCAAGGGAAGAAAAACGTTTCCCTGTGGGGCTCTCTCCAGAAAACCCAGATGAGGATCAACCTGCTTGGGCCTCGACGGTACCCGAACTGGATAGGCTGCTCTAGGCACTCATGCTCTGTCTGACACAGCCTGAAGCCAGACGTCCAGACAGACAAGGAGACAGCTGGGCGCACACCCAGCACTTCGGACACGCCATGGTCTTATGCCGTCACCTCTTCCTAACCTTGGTTTTCAGATATCTGAACCTAGACATTATATCAATTCTCCACACAGCTGGGTATCGCAAGCACAACACAGAACTCCTCCTTCCCCGTGGCTGTAAAGCTTGCTCTTGGCATGGAGTCACACCTTCAGGGTGGGAGAAACCTTCCTGGTCCCTGATGCCACGCCCAAACTTGAGTGCTGCTTGGGCACAAATTCACACTCTGACCCTCAGCATGAGCCCCATGTCAAAGAAAGGCCTGTCAGGGCCTGGGCCAAGAGCCCGCATATGGGGCTTGCCAAGCCCCTATGCACCCAATCCTCACCAGTGTTTGAGTTTTCCAGTCGCCCCGCCCGTACCTGGGGCTCTGCTCTGGAATCCCTTTCTTGGAGAGACACGTGAGCCAGACAACACTTTTCCACCCTTCCCACAAAATGACCCCAAACTCTTGGGAGCTGGGACAAATCCCCAGAGAGGGATACTCGTCCACAGTCCCTGAGGCCACCCCTCCAATCCACGGCTATCTCGGACACAACATCCAGAGACAAAAGCCTGAAGGAACGCCTCCCACTCGCCCTAGTTTCAGAGGCCGAGGAGCTCCCTCTCGGGCTGTACATCCGGCCTGCCATACCCTCGGCGCCACTCATAAGCTGAGTTTGTGTTTTCAGACTTCTGTGCCCTCAGCCTGGACCCACACAACCGTCAGTCTAGGGCCTCTGGAGCCACAGCAAAAGATTGTGCCTGCCCTCTCCAAGGAAATTGTGCCCAATCCATTGACCACCACCCTACAGGTTAGGGAAAAGCTCCAAGGCCCCTGAGGCCATCAATAGTGTAGGCCACCCTGGACTAAGAGGGGCTCTCTGACAAAAGCAGAGCAACTATCTCCACTTTGACTCTCAGACAGTGTCCCCAGAGACAGAAGGTTGAAATGGACAGGCCCCCAGGCCCTAATCTGAACCTTAGCTTTGGTTTCCATGTGTCCGTCCTCAGAGGTCTGTTTTCGTAGACCAGCACACGGGGCTTTTCTGAGGCACCCAACCAAACCTCTCTCGTCACCACATGGGGAGCTTACTTACTGGGGATGTATCAAATCCTTCAGGTAGGAGAGTTCCGCAGGGCCACTGAACAACCAGCACATTCCAAGGTTTCCATGGACCCAAACGCACATTATGACGCATCCTCAGGAGAGGCCATTTCAACTCAGCCCCCTGGTTAGCGTGCCCCAGAGGCAGCAGATCAAACATATCTTGTGGCTAATGGCCAATGGGAATGCGAGGCATGCTGTACAGGGATCCATCCTTCGAACCGTGCTCTCCAGTCCTTCCGTATGGTATGTGCTGGAGCCATGCAACAGGACTCGAATGTCCCACAGAAGGAAACCTGGTGGTTTGGGGCAACCTCCAAACTCAGCGTGGGAAAACTTCCTTGGCCTCATGAGGCCCCCGCTTCATGAAGGTGCCATCATGGACACATACTCCAGCCTCAGCCAACGTCTGATCCTCAGCCTGACTTCAGATGCAGGAGATTTTGATTCAGCCTCTGCCTAGTGGGCCTGCTCTGCCCTTGGCTCCAATCCTCACTTTAGCTTGTGTTCCTAGACTTCCGTCCTCACACTCCTGGCCCACAAACCCTCCCTACTGGGAATTCTGGGGCCACAATGAAGCACTCCGCCTGCCTCCCAGGAGAAAAACTTTGTCTATGGTGTTGCCCAGAAACCCCAAATGAGGATCAAACTGCTTGGCCCTCGGCAACACCCCAATTGCATAGGCTACCTTAAACACTGATGCTCTGTCGCAAATAGCCTGAGCCCAGACCTTCCAACAGACACCGACACAGCTGGCTGCACACCCAGCACATTGGACCCGCCACTGCCTTAGGCCACCATCCATTCCCAACCTGGGTTTTCAGTCATCAGAACCTAGACCTTATCTCCAATCCCTGCACAGGGGGGAACCTGATGCACAAGTCAGAACCCCTCCTTCCTCATGGCAAGAAACCTTGCTGCTGGCAGTGAGTCAAACCTTCAGTGTAGGAGAAAACGGCATGGCCCATGAGGCCACGCCCATGTGTGAGGGCCGCCTTGGGCACAAACACACATTGTGACCCTCAGCGTGAGTACCTTATTCAAGTAACGCCTCTCAGTGATTGGACCAAGAGCCCGCATATGTGGCTTGCCATGCCCATAGGCACGCAGGACTAACTAGATGGTGTGTATTCCAGTTGAGGGAACCCACTGCTGTGCTCTAGAGGCCCTCTCCTGGGGGGGTAATGTGGCAGAAAACAGTACTCTTCCCTTCCCACAGAATGAACCCAAACACTTGGGAGCTTGGACAATCCCCCGAGAGGAAGGCTCTTCCTCGGCCCCTGAAGCAACCCCTACCCTGAACGGCCACTGTGAACGCAACACCCAGAGACAAAAGCCTGAGCGACTGCCTCCCACTTGCCCTCCTTTGATATCCAGAGGATCTCCCCTCTCGGACTGGAGATCAGGCCTGCCATTAACTTGGCCCCTACCTGAGCCAAGTTTGCTTTTTCAGACATCTGTCCCCACAGCCCTGGCAAACACAGCCTCTAGGCTGGGTCCTCTGGAGCCATACCACAGGACCATGCCTGCTCTCTCCTGGGAAACTCTGTCCATTCCTTTGGCCACACACCTCCAGAATATGAGAAACCTCAAGGCCCCCAAGGACATACCATTACCGGGAGCCTCCCTGCACACACAGGGGCCTTCGGACACAAGCTGAGCTGCTACCTCCATGAAGGCATGCACACAGATGTCAACAGAGATAGAAGGTTGAGCCGGACAGGCCCTTAGGCCCTAATCTCAACTCTTGCTTTGTTTTCCAGGTGTCACTCCTCAGAGGCTTTGGTTCGAAGAACAGGATATGGGGCTTTCCTGAGGCACTGAACAGAACTTCTCTCGTCTCCACATGGGAATCTTCCTTGTTGGAGCCGTGTCAAACACCTCAGGTTGGAGAATCCTGCAGATTCCCTGAGCCACCTCCACATTCCAAGGTCTCCCAGGCCACCAAGCCACAGTAGGACTCATCTTCAGGAGAGTCCATTTCAACTCTCCCCTCTGGGTAGCTCACCCAGGAGCCCGCAGATTGAGCCTGCCTTGTCCTGACTAAAGAGTGGGAATATGAGGTGGCGTTCCCAGGCATCCATGCTTAGACACCTGCTCTCGAGTCTTTCCGTATGGGGCCTCCTGGAACCATCCAATAGCACTCGACTTTCGTGCATAAGGAAACCTTGAGGTTTGGAGTAGTTCACAAATCCCATCGTAGGCAAAACTTCCTGGCCTCATGAGGCCCCCACACCATTCAGGAAGAGGCCATGCTGGACAAAAACTCTAGTCTGAGGCACGTCTTAGAGTTGAAATGACCTCAGTGCAGGAGATCTCGATTCAGAGATCTCAGAGTGGGCCTGCCGTGCCATCGGTCCCAAACCTCACGCTAGCTTGTGTTTTCAGACTTCCTTCCTCACACTCCTGGCAAACAAGCCCTCCGGACTAGGAACTCCAGAACCACAACCCAGCCCAGGGTCTGCGCAAGGGAAGAAAAACGTTTCCCTGTGGGGCTCTCTCCAGAAAACCCAGATGAGGATCAACCTGCTCGGGCCTCGACGGTAGCGAACTGGATAGGCTGCTTTGGGCACTCAAGCTCTGTCTGACACAGCCTGAAGCCAGACGTTCAGACAGACAAGGAGACAGCTGGCCGCACACCCAGCACTTCGGACACGCCATGGTCTTATGCTGTCACCTCTTCCTAACCTTGGTTTTCAGATATCTGAACCTAGACATTATATCAATTCTCCACACAGCTGGGTATCGCAAGCACAACACAGAACTCCTCCTTCCCCGTGGCTGTAAAGCTTGCTCTTGGCATGGAGTCACACCTTCAGGGTGGGAGGAACCTTCCTGGTCCCTGATGCCACGCCCAAACTTGAGTGCTGCTTGGGCACAAATTCACACTCTGACCCTCAACATGAGCCCCATGTCAAAGGAAGGCCTGTCAGGGCCTGGGCCAAGAGCCCGCATATGGGGCTTGCCAAGCCCCTATGCACCCAATCCTCACCAGTGTTTGAGTTTTCCAGTCGCCCCGCCCGTACCTGGGGCTCTGCTCTGGAATCCCTTTCTTGGAGAGACACATGAGCCAGAAACACGACTCCACCCTTCCCACAAAATGACCCCAAACTCTTGGGAGCTGGGACAAATCCACAAATAGTGATACTCGTCCACAGTCCCTGAGGCCACCCCTCCAAACCACGGCTATCTCGGACACAACATCCAGAGACAAAAGCCTGAAAGAACGGCTCCCACTCGCCCTAGTTTCAGAGGCCCAGGAGCTCCCTCTCGGGCTGTACATCCGGCCTGCCATACCCTAGGCGCCACTCATAAGCTGAGTTTGTGTTTTCAGACTTCTGTGCCCTCAGCCTGGACCCACACAACCGTCAGTCTAGGGCCTCTGGAGCCACAGCAAAAGATTGTGCCTGCACTCTCCAAGGAAATTGTGCCCAATCCATTGACCACAACCCTACAGTTTAGGGAAAAGCTCCAAGGCCCCTGAGGCCATCAATAGTGTAGGCCACCCTGGACTAAGAGGGGCTCTCTGACACCAGCGGAGCAACTATCTCCACTTAGACTCTCAGACAGTGTCCCCAGAGACAGAAGGTTGAAATGGACAGGCCCCCAGGCCCTAATCTGAACCTTAGCTTTGGTTTCCATGTGTCCGTCCTCAGAGGTCTGTTTTCGTAGACCAGCACACGGGGCTTTTCTGAGGCTCCAAACCAAACCTCTCTCGCCTCCACATGGGGAGCTTACTTACTGGGGATGTATCAAACCCTTCAGGTAGGAGAGTTCCGCAGGGCCACTGAACAACCAGCACATTCCAAGGTTTCCATGGACCCAAACGCACATTATGACGCATCCTGAGGAGAGGCCATTTCAACTCAGCCCCCTGGTTAGCGTGCCCCAGAGGCAGCAGATGAAACATATCTTGTGGCTAATGCCAATGGGAATGCGAGGCATGCTGTACACGGATCCATCCTTCGAACCATGCTCTCCAGTCCTTCCGTATGGTAGGTCCTTGAGCCATACAACACGACTCGAATGTCCCACAGAAGGAAACCTGGTGGTTTGGGGCAACCTCCAAACTTCCTTGGCCCCATGAGGCCCCCGCTTCATGAAGGTGCCATCATGGACACATACTCCAGCCTCAGCCAACGTCTGATCCTCAGCCTGACTTCAGATGCAGGAGATTTTGATTCAGCCTCTGCCTAGTGGGCCTGCTCTGCCCTTGGCTCCAATCCTCACTTTAGCTTGTGTTCCTAGACTTCTGTCCTCTCACTCCTGGCCCACAAACCCTCCCTTCTGGGAATTCTGGGGCCACAATGAAGCACTCCGCCTGCCTCCCAGGAGAAAAACTTTGTCTATGGTGCTGCCCAGAAACCCCAAATGAGGATCAAACTGCTTGGCCCTCGGCAACACCCCAATTGCATAGGCTACCTTAAACACTGATGCTCTGTCGCAAATAGCCTGAGCCCAGACCTTCCAACAGACACCGACACAGCTGGCTGCACACCCAGCACATTGGACCCGCCACTGCCTTAGGCCACCATCCATTCCCAACCTGGGTTTTCAGTCATCAGAACCTAGACCTTATCTCCAATCCCTGCACAGGGGGGAACCTGATGCACAAGTCAGAACCCCTCCTTCCCCATGGCAAGAAACCTTGCTGCTGGCAGTGAGTCAAACCTTCAGTGTAGGAGAAAACGGCATGGCCCATGAGGCCACGCCATGTGTGAGGGCCGCCTTGGGCACAAACACACATTGTGACCCTCAGCGTGAGTACCTTATTCAAGTAACGCCTCTCAGTGATTGGACCAAGAGCCCGCATATGTGGCTTGCCATGCCCATAGGCACGCAGGACTAACTAGATGGTGTGTATTCCAGTTGAGAGAACCCACTGCTGTGCTCTAGAGTCCCTCTCCTGGGGGGTCCCCTGTGGCAGAAAACAGTACTCTTCCCTTCCCACAGAATGAACCCAAACACTTGGGAGCTTGGACAATGCCCCGAGAGGAAGGCTCTTCCTCGGCCCCTGAAGCAACCCCTACCCTGAACGGCCACGGTGAACGCAACACCCAGAGACAAAAGCCTGAGAGACTGCCTCCCACTTGCCCTCCTTTGATATCCAGAGGATCTCCCCTCTCGGACTGGAGATCAGGCCTGCCATTACCTTGGCCCCTACCTGAGCCAAGTTTGCTTTTTCAGACATCTGTCCCCACAGCCCTGGCAAACACAGCCATACCACAGGACCATGCCTGCTCTCTCCTGGGAAACTCTGTCCATTCCTTTGGCCACACACCTCCAGAATATGAGAAACCTCAAGGCCCCCGAGGACATACCATTACCGGGAGCCTCCCTGCACACACAGGGGCCTTCGGACACAAGCTGAGCTGCTACCTCCATGAAGGCATGCACACAGATGTCAACAGAGATAGAAGGTTGAGACGGACAGGCCCTTAGGCCCTAATCTCCACTCTTGCTTTGTTTTCCGGGTGTCACTCCTCAGAGGCTTTGGTTCGAAGAACAGGATATGGGGCTTTCCTTAGGCACTGACAGAACTTCTCTCGTCTCCACATGGGAAGCTTCCTTATTGGAGCCGTGTCAAACACCTCAGGTTGGAGAATCCTGCAGAGTCCCTGAGCCACCTCCACATTCCAAGGTCTCCCAGGCCACCAAGCCACAGTAGGACTCATCTTCAGGAGAGTCCATTTCAACTCTCCCCTCTGGGTAGCTCACCGAGGAGCCCGCAGATTGAGCCTGCCTTGTCCTGACTAAAGAGTGGGAATATGAGGTGGCGTTCCCAGGCATCCATGCTTAGACACCTGCTCTAGAGTCTTTCCGTATGGGGCCTCCTGGAACCATCCAATAGCACTCGACTTTCGTGCAGAAGGAAACCTTGAGGTTTGGAGTAGTTCACAAATCCCATCGTAGGCAAACCTTCCTGGCCTCATGAGGCCCCCACACCATTCAGGAAGAAGCCATGCTGGACAAAAACTCTAGCCTGAGGCACGTCTCAGAGTTGAAATGACCTCAGTGCAGGAGATCTCGATTCAGCCTCTCAGAGTGGGCCTGCCGTGCCATCGGTCCCAAACCTCACGCTAGCTTGTGTTTTCAGACTTCCTTCCTCACACTCCTGGCAAACAAGCCCTCCGGACTAGGAACTCCAGAAACACAACCCAGCCCAGGGTCTGCCCAAGGTAAGAAAAACGTTTCCCTGTGGGACTCTCTCCAGAAAACCCAGATCCGGATCAACCTGCTCGGGCCTCGACGGTACCCGAACTGGATAGGCTGCTCTAGGCACTCATGCTCTGTCTGACACAGCCTGAAGCCAGACGTCCAGACAGACAAGGAGACAGCTGGCCGCACACCCAGCACTTCGGACACGCCATGGTCTTATGCCGTCACCTCTTCCTAACCTTGGTTTTCAGATATCTGAACCTAGACATTATATCAATTCTCCACACAGCTGGGTATCGCAAGCACAACACAGAACTCCTCCTTCCCCGTGGCTGTAAAGCTTGCTCTTGGCATGGAGTCACACCTTCAGGGTGCGAGAAACCTTCCTGGTCCCTGATGCCACGCCCAAACTTGAGTGCTGCTTGGGCACAAATTCACACTCTGACCCTCAGCATGAGCCCCATGTCAAAGAAAGGCCTGTCAGGGCCTGGGCCAAGAGCCCGCATATGGGGCTTGCCAAGCCCCTATGCACCCAATCCTCACCAGTGTTTGAGTTTTCCAGTCGCCCTGCCCGTACCTGGGGCTCTGCTCTGGAATCCCTTTCTTGGAGAGACACGTGAGCCAGACAACACTTTTCCACCCTTCCCACAAAATGACCCCAAACTCTTGGGAGCTGGGACAAATCCCCAGAGAGGGATACTCGTCCACAGTCCCTGAGGCCACCCCTCCAATCCACGGCTATCTCGGACACAACATCCAGAGACAAAAGCCTGAAGGAATGCCTCCCACTCGCCCTTGTTTCAGAGGCCGAGGAGCTCCCTCTCGGGCTGTACATCCGGCCTGCCATACCCTCGGCGCCACTCATAAGCTGAGTTTGTGTTTTCAGACTTCTGTGCCCTCAGCCTGGACCCACACAACCGCCAGGCTAGGGCCTCTGGAGCCACAGCGAAAGATTGTGCCTGCCCTCTCCAAGGAAATTGTGCCCAATCCATTGACCACAACCCTACAGGTTAGGGAAAAGCTCCAAGGCCCCTGAGGCCATCAATAGTGTAGGCCACCCTGGACTAAGAGGGGCTCTCTGACACCAGCGGAGCAACTATCTCCACTTAGACTCTCAGACAGTGTCCCCAGAGACAGAAGGTTGAAATGGACAGGCCCCCAGGCCCTAATCTGAACCTTAGCTTTGGTTTCCATGTGTCCGTCCTCAGAGGTCTGTTTTCGTAGACCAGCACACGGGGCTTTTCTGAGGCTCCAAACAAAACCTCTCTCTTCTCCACATGGGGAGCTTACTTATTGGGGATGTATCAAACCCTTCAGGTAGGAGAGTTCCGCAGGGCCACTGAACAACCAGCACATTCCAAGGTTTCCATGGACCCAAACGCACATTATGACGCATCCTCAGGAGAGGCCATTTCAACTCAGCCCCCTGGTTAGCGTGCCCCAGAGGCAGCAGATCAAACATATCTTGTGGCTAATGGCCAATGGGAATGCGAGGCATGCTGTACAGGGATCCATCCTTCGAACCGTGCTCTCCAGTCCTTCCGTATGGTATGTCCTGGAGCCATGCAACAGGACTCGAATGTCCCACAGAAGGAAACCTGGTGGTTTGGGGCAACCTCCAAACTCAGCGTGGGAAAACTTCCTTGGCCTCATGAGGCCCCCGCTTCATGAAGGTGCCAACATGGACACATACGCCAGCCTCAGCCAACGTCTGATCCTCAGCCTGACTTCAGATGCAGGAGATTTTGATTCAGCCTCTGCCTAGTGGGCCTGCTCTGCCCTTGGCTCCAATCCTCACTTTAGCTTGTGTTCCTAGACTTCCGTCCTCACACTCCTGGCCCGCAAACCCTCCCTACTGGGAATTCTGGGGCCACAATGAAGCACTCCGCCTGCCTCCCAGGAGAAAAACTTTGTCTATGGTGCTGCCCAGAAACCCCAAATGAGGATCAAACTGCTTGGCCCTCGGCAACACCCCAATTGCATAGGCTACCTTAAACACTGATGCTCTGTCGCAAATAGCCTGAGCCCAGACCTTCCAACAGACACCGACACAGCTGGCTGCACACCCAGCACATTGGACCCGCCACTGCCTTAGGCCACCATCCATTCCCAACCTGGGTTTTCAGTCATCAGAACCTAGACCTTATCTCCAATCCCTGCACAGGGGGGAACCTGATGCACAAGTCAGAACCCCTCCTTCCCCATGGCAAGAAACCTTGCTGCTGGCAGTGAGTCAAACCTTCAGTGTAGGAGAAAACGGCATGGCCCATGAGGCCACGCCATGTGTGAGGGCCGCCTTGGGCACAAACACACATTGTGACCCTCAGCGTGAGTACCTTATTCAAGTAACGCCTCTCAGTGATTGGACCAAGAGCCCGCATATGTGGCTTGCCATGCCCATAGGCACGCAGGACTAACTAGATGGTGTGTATTCCAGTTGAGGGAACCCACTGCTGTGCTCTAGAGTCCCTCTCCTGGGGGGTCCCCTGTGGCAGAAAACAGTACTCTTCCCTTCCCACAGAATGAACCCAAACACTTGGGAGCTTGGACAATCCCCCGAGAGGAAGGCTCTTCCTCGGCCCCTGAAGCAACCCCTACCCTGAACGGCCACTGTGAACGCAACACCCAGAGACAAAAGCCTGAGCGACTGCCTCCCACTTGCCCTCCTTTGATATCCAGAGGATCTCCCCTCTCGGACTGGAGATCAGGCCTGCCATTACCTTGGCCCCTACCTGAGCCAAGTTTGCTTTTTCAGACATCTGTCCCCACAGCCCTGGCAAACACAGCCTCTAGGCTGGGTCCTCTGGAGCCATACCACAGGACCATGCCTGCTCTCTCCTGGGAAACTCTGTCCATTCCTTTGGCCACACACCTCCAGAATATGAGAAACCTCAAGGCCCCCGAGGACATACCATTACCGGGAGCCTCCCTGCACACACAGGGGCCTTCGGACACAAGCGGAGCTGCTACCTCCATGAAGGCATGCACACAGATGTCAACAGAGATAGAAGGTTGAGCCCGACGGCCCTTAGGCCCTAATCTCAACTCTTGCTTTGTTTTCCAGGTGTCACTCCTCAGAGGCTTTGGTTCGAAGAACAGGATATGGGGCTTTCCTGAGGCACTGAACAGAACTTCTCTCGTCTCCACATGGGAAGCTTCCTTGTTGGAGCCGTGTCAAACACCTCAGGTTGGAGAATCATGCAGAGTCCCTGAGCCACCTCCACATTCCAAGGTCTCCCAGGCCACCAAGCCACAGTAGGACTCATCTTCAGGAGAGTCCATTTCAACTCTCCCCTCTGGGTAGCTCACCCAGGAGCCCGCAGATTGAGCCTGCCTTGTCCTGACTAAAGAGTGGGAATATGAGGTGGCGTTCCCAGGCATCCATGCTTAGACACCTGCTCTCGAGTCTTTCCGTATGGGGCCTCCTGGAACCATCCAATAGCACTCGACTTTCGTGCAGAAGGAAACCTTGAGGTTTGGAGTAGATCACAAATCCCATCGTAGGCAAACCTTCCTGGCCTCATGAGGCCCCCACACCATTCAGGAAGAAGCCATGCTGGACAAAAACTCTAGCCTGAGGCACGTCTCAGAGTTGAAATGACCTCAGTGCAGGAGATCTCGATTCAGCCTCTCAGAGTGGGCCTGCCGTGCCATCGGTCCCAAACCTCACGCTAGATTGTGTTTTCAGACTTCCTTCCTCACACTCCTGGCAAACAAGCCCTCCGGACTAGGAACTCCAGAACCACAACCCAGCCCAGGGTCTGCCCAAGGGAAGAAAAACGTTTCCCTGTGGGGCTCTCTCCAGAAACCCAGATGAGGATCAACCTGCTCGGGCCTCGACGGTACCCGAACTGGATAGGCTGCTCTAAACACTCATGCTCTGTCTGACACAGCCTGAAGCCAGTCGTCCAGACAGACAAGGAGACAGCTGGCCGCACACCCAGCACTTCGGACACGCCATGGTCTTATGCCGTCACCTCTTCCTAACCTTGGTTTTCAGATATCTGAACCTAGACATTATATCAATTCTCCACACAGCTGGGTATCGCAAGCACAACACAGAACTCCTCCTTCCCCGTGGCTGTAAAGCTTGCTCTTGGCATGGAGTCACACCTTCAGGGTGGGAGAAACCTTCCTGGTTACTGATGCCACGCCCAAACTTGAGTGCTGCTTGGGCACAAATTCACACTCTGACCCTCAGCATGAGCCCCATGTCAAAGAAAGGCCTGTCAGGGCCTGGGCCAAGAGCCCGCATATGGGGCTTGCCAAGCCCCTATGCACCCAATCCTCACCAGTGTTTGAGTTTTCCAGTCGCCCCGCCCGTACCTGGGGCTCTGCTCTGGAATCCCTTTCTTGGAGAGACACGTGAGCCAGACAACACTTTTCCACCCTTCCCACAAAATGACCCCAAACTCTTGGGAGCTGGGACAAATCCCCAGAGAGGGATACTCGTCCACAGTCCCTGAGGCCACCCCTCCAATCCACGGCTATCTCGGACACAACATCCAGAGACAAAAGCCTGAAGGAACGCCTCCCACTCGCCCTTGTTTCAGAGGCCGAGGAGCTCCCTCTCGGGCTGTACATCCGGCCTGCCATACCCTAGGCGCCACTCATAAGCTGAGTTTGTGTTTTCAGACTTCTGTGCCCTCAGCCTGGACCCACACAACCGCCAGGCTAGGGCCTCTGGAGCCACAGTGAAAGATTGTGCCTGCCCTCTCCAAGGAATTTGTGCCCAATCCATTGACCACAACCCTACAGGTTAGGGAAAAGCTCCAAGGCCCCTGAGGCCATCAATAGTGTAGGCCACCCTGGACTCAGAGGGGCTCTCTGACACCAGCGGAGCAACTATCTCCACTTAGACTCTCAGACAGTGTCCCCAGAGACAGAAGGTTGAAATGGACAGGCCCCCAGGCCCTAATCTGAACCTTAGCTTTGGTTTCCATGTGTCCGTCCTCAGAGGTCTGTTTTCGTAGACCAGCACACGGGGCTTTTCTGAGGCTCCAAACAAAACCTCTCTCTTCTCCACATGGGGAGCTTACTTATTGGGGATGTATCAAACCCTTCAGGTAGGAGAGTTCCGCAGGGCCACTGAACAACCAGCACATTCCAAGGTTTCCATGGACCCAAACGCACATTATGACGCATCCTCAGGAGAGGCCATTTCAACTCAGCCCCCTGGTTAGCGTGCCCCAGAGGCAGCAGATCAAACATATCTTGTGGCTAATGGCCAATGGGAATGCGAGGCATGCTGTACAGGGATCCATCCTTCGAACCGTGCTCTCCAGTCCTTCCGTATGGTATGTCCTGGAGCCATGCAACAGGACTCGAATGTCCCACAGAAGGAAACCTGGTGGTTTGGGGCAACCTCCAAACTCAGCGTGGGAAAACTTCCTTGGCCTCATGAGGCCCCCGCTTCATGAAGATGCCAAGATGGACACATACTCCAGCCTCAGCCAACGTCTGATCCTCAGCCTGACTTCAGATGCAGGAGATTTTGATTCAGCCTCTGCCTAGTGGGCCTGCTCTGCCCTTGGCTCCAATCCTCACTTTAGCTTGTGTTCCTAGACTTCCGTCCTCACACTCCTGGCCCGCAAACCCTCCCTTCTGGGAATTCTGGGGCCACAATGAAGCACTCCGCCTGCCTCCCAGGAGAAAAACTTTGTCTATGGTGCTGCCCAGAAACCCCAAATGAGGATCAAACTGCTTGGCCCTCGGCAACACCCCAATTGCATAGGCTACCTTAAACACTGATGCTCTGTCGCAAATAGCCTGAGCCCAGACCTTCCAACAGACACCGACACAGCTGGCTGCACACCCAGCACATTGGACCCGCCACTGCCTTAGGCCACCATCCATTCCCAACCTGGGTTTTCAGTCATCAGAACCTAGACCTTATCTCCAATCCCTGCACAGGGGGGAACCTGATGCACAAGTCAGAACCCCTCCTTCCCCATGGCAAGAAACCTTGCTGCTGGCAGTGAGTCAAACCTTCAGTGTAGGAGAAAACGGCATGGCCCATGAGGCCACGCCCATGTGTGAGGGCCGCCTTGGGCACAAACACACATTGTGACCCTCAGCGTGAGTACAATATTCAAGTAACGCCTCTCAGTGATTGGACCAAGAGCCCGCATATGTGGCTTGCCATGCCCATAGGCACGCAGGACTAACTAGATGGTGTGTATTCCAGTTGAGGGAACCCACTGCTGTGCTCTAGAGTCCCTCTCCTGGGGGGTGCCCTGTGGCAGAAAACAGTACTCTTCCCTTCCCACAGAATGAACCCAAACACTTGGGAGCTTGGACAATCCCCCGAGAGGAAGGCTCTTCCTCGGCCCCTGAAGCAACCCCTACCCTGAACGGCCACTGTGAACGCAACACCCAGAGACAAAAGCCTGAGCGACTGCCTCCCACTTGCCCTCCTTTGATATCCAGAGGATCTCCCCTCTCGGACTGGAGATCAGGCCTGCCATTACCTTGGCCCCTACCTGAGCCAAGTTTGCTTTTTCAGACATCTGTCCCCACAGCCCTGGCAAACACAGCCTCTAGGCTGGGTCCTCTGGAGCCATACCACAGGACCATGCCTGCTCTCTCCTGGGAAACTCTGTCCATTCCTTTGGCCACACACCTCCAGAATATGAGAAACCTCAAGGCCCCCGAGGACATACCATTACCGGGAGCCTCCCTGCACACACAGGGGCCTTCGGACACAAGCGGAGCTGCTACCTCCATGAAGGCATGCACACAGATGTCAACAGAGATAGAAGGTTGAGCCCGACGGCCCTTAGGCCCTAATCTCAACTCTTGCTTTGTTTTCCAGGTGTCACTCCTCAGAGGCTTTGGTTCGAAGAACAGGATATGGGGCTTTCCTGAGGCACTGAACAGAACTTCTCTCGTCTCCACATGGGAAGCTTCCTTGTTGGAGCCGTGTCAAACACCTCAGGTTGGAGAATCATGCAGAGTCCCTGAGCCACCTCCACATTCCAAGGTCTCCCAGGCCACCAAGCCACAGTAGGACTCATCTTCAGGAGAGTCCATTTCAACTCTCCCCTCTGGGTAGCTCACCCAGGAGCCCGCAGATTGAGCCTGCCTTGTCCTGACTAAAGAGTGGGAATATGAGGTGGCGTTCCCAGGCATCCATGCTTAGACACCTGCTCTCGAGTCTTTCCGTATGGGGCCTCCTGGAACCATCCAATAGCACTCGACTTTCGTGCAGAAGGAAACCTTGAGGTTTGGAGTAGTTCACAAATCCCATCGTAGGCAAACCTTCCTGGCCTCATGAGGCCCCCACACCATTCAGGAAGAGGCCATGCTGGACAAAAACTCTAGCCTGAGGCACGTCTCAGAGTTGAAATGACCTCAGTGCAGGAGATCTCGATTCAGCCTCTCAGAGTGGGCCTGCCGTGCCATCGGTCCCAAACCTCACGCTAGATTGTGTTTTCAGACTTCCTTCCTCACACTCCTGGCAAACAAGCCCTCCGGACTAGGAACTCCAGAACCACAACCCAGCCCAGGGTCTGCCCAAGGGAAGAAAAACGTTTCCCTGTGGGGCTCTCTCCAGAAACCCAGATGAGGATCAACCTGCTCGGGCCTCGACGGTACCCGAACTGGATAGGCTGCTCTAAACACTCATGCTCTGTCTGACACAGCCTGAAGCCAGTCGTCCAGACAGACAAGGAGACAGCTGGCCGCACACCCAGCACTTCGGACACGCCATGGTCTTATGCCGTCACCTCTTCCTAACCTTGGTTTTCAGATATCTGAACCTAGACATTATATCAATTCTCCACACAGCTGGGTATCGCAAGCACAACACAGAACTCCTCCTTCCCCGTGGCTGTAAAGCTTGCTCTTGGCATGGAGTCACACCTTCAGGGTGGGAGAAACCTTCCTGGTCCCTGATGCCACGCCCAAACTTGAGTGCTGCTTGGGCACAAATTCACACTCTGACCCTCAGCATGAGCCCCATGTCAAAGAAAGGCCTGTCAGGGCCTGGGCCAAGAGCCCGCATATGGGGCTTGCCAAGCCCCTATGCACCCAATCCTCACCAGTGTTTGAGTTTTCCAGTCGCCCCGCCCGTACCTGGGGCTCTGCTCTGGAATCCCTTTCTTGGAGAGACACGTGAGCCAGACAACACTTTTCCACCCTTCCCACAAAATGACCCCAAACTCTTGGGAGCTGGGACAAATCCCCAGAGAGGGATACTCGTCCACAGTCCCTGAGGCCACCCCTCCAATCCACGGCTATCTCGGACACAACATCCAGAGACAAAAGCCTGAAGGAACGCCTCCCACTCGCCCTTGTTTCAGAGGCCGAGGAGCTCCCTCTCGGGCTGTACATCCGGCCTGCCATACCCTAGGCGCCACTCATAAGCTGAGTTTGTGTTTTCAGACTTCTGTGCCCTCAGCCTGGACCCACACAACCGCCAGGATAGGGCCTCTGGAGCCACAGTGAAAGATTGTGCCTGCCCTCTCCAAGGAATTTGTGCCCAATCCATTGACCACAACCCTACAGGTTAGGGAAAAGCTCCAAGGCCCCTGAGGCCATCAATAGTGTAGGCCACCCTGGACTCAGAGGGGCTCTCTGACACCAGCGGAGCAACTATCTCCACTTAGACTCTCAGACAGTGTCCCCAGAGACAGAAGGTTGAAATGGACAGGCCCCCAGGCCCTAATCTGAACCTTAGCTTTGGTTTCCATGTGTCCGTCCTCAGAGGTCTGTTTTCGTAGACCAGCACACGGGGCTTTTCTGAGGCACCCAACCAAACCTCTCTCGTCACCACATGGGGAGCTTACTTACTGGGGATGTATCAAATCCTTCAGGTAGGAGAGTTCCGCAGGGCCACTGAACAACCAGCACATTCCAAGGTTTCCATGGACCCAAACGCACATTATGACGCATCCTCAGGAGAGGCCATTTCAACTCAGCCCCCTGGTTAGCGTGCCCCAGAGGCAGCAGATCAAACATATCTTGTGGCTAATGGCCAATGGGAATGCGAGGCATGCTGTACAGGGATCCATCCTTCGAACCGTGCTCTCCAGTCCTTCCGTATGGTATGTGCTGGAGCCATGCAACAGGACTCGAATGTCCCACAGAAGGAAACCTGGTGGTTTGGGGCAACCTCCAAACTCAGCGTGGGAAAACTTCCTTGGCCTCATGAGGCCCCCGCTTCATGAAGGTGCCATCATGGACACATACTCCAGCCTCAGCCAACGTCTGATCCTCAGCCTGACTTCAGATGCAGGAGATTTTGATTCAGCCTCTGCCTAGTGGGCCTGCTCTGCCCTTGGCTCCAATCCTCACTTTAGCTTGTGTTCCTAGACTTCCGTCCTCACACTCCTGGCCCACAAACCCTCCCTACTGGGAATTCTGGGGCCACAATGAAGCACTCCGCCTGCCTCCCAGGAGAAAAACTTTGTCTATGGTGTTGCCCAGAAACCCCAAATGAGGATCAAACTGCTTGGCCCTCGGCAACACCCCAATTGCATAGGCTACCTTAAACACTGATGCTCTGTCGCAAATAGCCTGAGCCCAGACCTTCCAACAGACACCGACACAGCTGGCTGCACACCCAGCACATTGGACCCGCCACTGCCTTAGGCCACCATCCATTCCCAACCTGGGTTTTCAGTCATCAGAACCTAGACCTTATCTCCAATCCCTGCACAGGGGGGAACCTGATGCACAAGTCAGAACCCCTCCTTCCCCATGGCAAGAAACCTTGCTGCTGGCAGTGAGTCAAACCTTCAGTGTAGGAGAAAACGGCATGGCCCATGAGGCCACGCCCATGTGTGAGGGCCGCCTTGGGCACAAACACACATTGTGACCCTCAGCGTGAGTACCTTATTCAAGTAACGCCTCTCAGTGATTGGACCAAGAGCCCGCATATGTGGCTTGCCATGCCCATAGGCACGCAGGACTAACTAGATGGTGTGTATTCCAGTTGAGGGAACCCACTGCTGTGCTCTAGAGTCCCTCTCCTGGGGGGTGCCCTGTGGCAGAAAACAGTACTCTTCCCTTCCCACAGAATGAACCCAAACACTTGGGAGCTTGGACAATCCCCCGAGAGGAAGGCTCTTCCTCGGCCCCTGAAGCAACCCCTACCCTGAACGGCCACTGTGAACGCAACACCCAGAGACAAAAGCCTGAGCGACTGCCTCCCACTTGCCCTCCTTTGATATCCAGAGGATCTCCCCTCTCGGACTGGAGATCAGGCCTGCCATTACCTTGGCCCCTACCTGAGCCAAGTTTGCTTTTTCAGACATCTGTCCCCACAGCCCTGGCAAACACAGCCTCTAGGCTGGGTCCTCTGGAGCCATACCACAGGACCATGCCTGCTCTCTCCTGGGAAACTCTGTCCATTCCTTTGGCCACACACCTCCAGAATATGAGAAACCTCAAGGCCCCCGAGGACATACCATTACCGGGAGCCTCCCTGCACACACAGGGGCCTTCGGACACAAGCTGAGCTGCTACCTCCATGAAGGCATGCACACAGATGTCAACAGAGATAGAAGGTTGAGCCGGACAGGCCCTTAGGCCCTAATCTCAACTCTTGCTTTGTTTTCCAGGTGTCAATCCTCAGAGGCTTTGGTTCGAAGAACAGCATATGGGGCTTTCCTGAGGCACTGAACAGAACTTCTCTCGTCTCCACATGGGAAGCTTCCTTGTTGGAGCCGTGTCAAACACCTCAGGTTGGAAAATCCTGCAGAGTCCCTGAGCCACCTCCACATTCCAAGGTCTCCCAGGCCACCAAGCCACAGTAGGACTCATCTTCAGGAGAGTCCATTTCAACTCTCCCCTCTGGGTAGCTCACCCAGGAGCCCGCAGATTGAGCCTGCCTTGTCCTGACTAAAGAGTGGGAATATGAGGTGGCGTTCCCAGGCATCCATGATTAGACACCTGCTCTCGAGTCTTTCCGTATGGGGCCTCCTGGAACCATCCAATAGCACTCGACTTTCGTGCAGAAGGAAACCTTGAGGTTTGGAGTAGTTCACAAATCCCATCGTAGGCAAACCTTCCTGGCCTCATGAGGCCCCCACACCATTCAGGAAGAGGCCATGCTGGACAAAAACTCTAGCCTGAGGCACGTCTCAGAGTTGAAATGACCTCGGTGCAGGAGATCTCGATTCAGCCTCTCAGAGTGGGCCTGCCGTGCCATCGGTCCCAAACCTCACGCTAGCTTGTGTTTTCAGACTTCCTTCCTCACACTCCTGGCAAACAAGCCCTCCGGACTAGGAACTCCAGAACCACAACCCAGCCCAGGGTCTGCCCAAGGGAAGAAAGACGTTTCCCTGTGGGGTTGTCTCCAGAAAACCCAGATGAGGATCAACCTGCTCGGGCCTCGACGGTACCCGAACTGGATAGGCTGCTCTAGGCACTCAACTCTGTCTGACACAGCCTGAAGCCAGTCGTCCAGACAGACAAGGAGACAGCTGGCCGCACACCCAGCACTTCGGACACGCCATGGTCTTATGCCGTCACCTCTTCCTAACCTTGTTTTTCAGATATCTGAACCTAGACATTATATCAATTCTCCACACAGCTGGGTATCGCAAGCACAACACAGAACTCCTCCTTCCCCGTGGCTGTAAAGCTTGCTCTTGGCATGGAGTCACACCTTCAGGGTGGGAGAAACCTTCCTGGTCCCTGATGCCACGCCCAAACTTGAGTGCTGCTTGGGCACAAATTCACACTCTGACCCTCAGCATGAGCCCCATGTCAAAGAAAGGCCTGTCAGGGCCTGGGCCAAGAGCCCGCATATGGGGCTTGCCAAGCCCCTATGCACCCAATCCTCACCAGTGTTTGAGTTTTCCAGTCGCCCCGCCCGTACCTGGGGCTCTGCTCTGGAATCCCTATCTTGGAGAGACACATGAGCCAGAAACACGACTCCACCCTTCCCACAAAATGACCCCAAACTCTTGGGAGCTGGGACAAATCCACAAATAGTGATACTCGTCCACAGTCCCTGAGGCCACCCCTCCAAACCACGGCTATCTCGGACACAACATCCAGAGACAAAAGCCTGAAGGAACGGCTCCCACTCGCCCTAGTTTCAGAGGCCCAGGAGCTCCCTCTCGGGCTGTACATCCGGCCTGCCATACCCTAGGCGCCACTCATAAGCTGAGTTTGTGTTTTCAGACTTCTGTGCCCTCAGCCTGGACCCACACAACCGTCAGTCTAGGGCCTCTGGAGCCACAGCGAAAGATTGTGCCTGCCCTCTCCAAGGAATTTGTGCCCAATCCATTGACCACAACCCTACAGGTTAGGGAAAAGCTCCAAGGCCCCTGAGGCCATCAATAGTGTAGGCCACCCTGGACTAAGAGGGGCTCTCTGACACCAGCGGAGCAACTATCTCCACTTAGACTCTCAGACAGTGTCCCCAGAGACAGAAGGTTGAAATGGACAGGCCCCCAGGCCCTAATCTGAACCTTAGCTTTGGTTTCCATATGTCCGTCCTCAGAGTTCTGTTTTCGTAGACCAGCACACGGGGCTTTTCTGAGGCACCAAACCAAACCTCTCTCGCCTCCACATGGGGAGCTTACTTACTGGGGATGTATCAAACCCTTCAGGTAGGAGAGTTCCGCAGGGCCACTGAACAACCAGCACTTTCCAAGGTTTCCATGGACCCAAACGCACATTATGACGCATCCTCAGGAGAGGCCATTTCAACTCAGCCCCCTGGTTAGCGTGCCCCAGAGGCAGCAGATCAAACATATCTTGTGGCTAATGCCAATGGGAATGCGAGGCATGCTGTACAGGGATCCATCCTTCGAACCGTGCTCTCCAGTCCTTCCGTATGGTAGGTCCTGGAGCCATACAACACGACTCGAATGTCCCACAGAAGGAAACCTGGTGGTTTGGGGCAACCTCCAAACTTCCTTGGCCTCATGAGGCCCCCGCTTCATGAAGGTGCCATCATGGACACATACTCCAGCCTCAGCCAACGTCTGATCCTCAGCCTGACTTCAGATGCAGGAGATTTTGATTCAGCCTCTGCCTAGTGGGCCTGCTCTGCCCTTGGCTCCAATCCTCACTTTAGCTTGTTCCTAGACTTCCGTCCTCACACTCCTGGCCCACAAACCCTCCCTTCTGGGAATTCTGGGGCCACAATGAAGCACTCCGCCTGTCTCCCAGGAGAAAAACTTTGTCTATGGTGCTGCCCAGAAACCCCAAATGAGGATCAAACTGCTTGGCCCTCGGCAACACCCCAATTGCATAGGCTACCTTAAACACTGATGCTCTGTCGCAAATAGCCTGAGCCCAGACCTTCCAACAGACACCGACACAGCTGGCTGCACACCCAGCTCATTGGACCCGCCACTGCCTTAGGCCACCATCCATTCCCAACCTGGGTTTTCAGTCATCAGAACCTAGACCTTATCTCCAATCCCTGCACAGGGGGGAACCTGATGCACAAGTCAGAACCCCTCCTTCCCCATGGCAAGAAACCTTGCTGCTGGCAGTGAGTCAAACCTTCAGTGTAGGAGAAAACGGCATGGCCCATGAGGCCACGCCATGTGTGAGGGCCGCCTTGGGCACAAACACACATTGTGACCCTCAGCGTGAGTACCTTATTCAAGTAACGCCTCTCAGTGATTGGACCAAGAGCCCGCATATGTGGCTTGCCATGCCCATAGGCATGCAGGACTAACTAGATGGTGTGTATTCCAGTTGAGGGAACCCACTGCTGTGCTCTAGAGTCCCTCTCCTGGGGGGTCCCCTTGGCAGAAAACAGTACTCTTCCCTTCCCACAGAATGAACCCAAACACTTGGGAGCTTGGACAATCCCCCGAGAGGAAGGCTCTTCCTCGGCCCCTGAAGCAACCCCTACCCTGAACGGCCACTGTGAACGCAACACCCAGAGACAAAAGCCTGAGCGACTGCCTCCCACTTGCCCTCCTTTGATATCCAGAGGATCTCCCCTCTCGGACTGGAGATCAGGCCTGCCATTACCTTGGCCCCTACCTGAGCCAATTTTGCTTTTTCAGACATCTGTCCCCACAGCCCTGGCAAACACAGCCATACCACAGGACCATGCCTGCTCTCTCCTGGGAAACTCTGTCCATTCCTTTGGCCACACACCTCCAGAATATGAGAAACCTCAAGGCCCCCTAGGACATACCATTACTGGGAGCCTCCCTGCACACACAGGGGCCTTCGGACACAAGCTGAGCTGCTACCTCCATGAAGGCATGCACACAGATGTCAACAGAGATAGAAGGTTGAGCCGGACAGGCCCTTAGGCCCTAATCTCAACTCTTGCTTTGTTTTCCAGGTGTCACTCCTCAGAGGCTTTGGTTCGAAGAACAGGATATGGGGCTTTCCTGAGGCACTGAACAGAACTTCTCTCGTCTCCACATGGGAAGCTTCCTTATTGGAGCCGTGTCAAACACCTCAGGTTGGAGAATCCTGCAGAGTCCCTGAGCCACCTCCACATTCCAAGGTCTCCCAGGCCACCAAGCCACAGTAGGACTCATCTTCAGGAGAGTCCATTTCAACTCTCCCCTCTGGGTAGCTCACCCAGGAGCCCGCAGATTGAGCCTGCCTTGTCCTGACTAAAGAGTGGGAATATGAGGTGGCGTTCCCAGGCATCCATGCTTAAACACCTGCTCTCGAGTCTTTCCGTATGGGGCCTCCTGGAACCATCCAATAGCACTCGACTTTCGTGCAGAAGGAAACCTTGAGGTTTGGAGTAGTTCACAAATCCCATCGTAGGCAAACCTTCCTGGCCTCATGAGGCCCCCACACCATTCAGGAAGAGGCCATGCTGGACAAAAACTCTAGCCTGAGGCACGTCTCAGAGTTGAAATGACCTCAGTGCAGGAGATCTCGATTCAGCCTCTCAGAGTGGGCCTGCCGTGCCATCGGTCCCAAACCTCACGCTAGCTTGTGTTTTCAGACTTCCTTCCTCACACTCCTGGCAAACAAGCCCTCCGGACTAGGAACTCCAGAACCACAACCCAGCCCAGGGTCTGCCCAAGGGAAGAAAAACGGTTCCCTGTGGGGCTCTCTCCAGAAAACCCAGATGAGGATCAACCTGCTCGGGCCTCGACGGTACCCGAACTGGATAGGCTGCTCTAGGCACTCATGCTCTGTCTGACACAGCCTGAAGCCAGACGTCCAGACAGACAAGGAGACAGCTGGGCGCACACCCAGCACTTCGGACACGCCATGGTCTTATGCCGTCACCTCTTCCTAACCTTGGTTTTCAGATATCTGAACCTAGACATTATATCAATTCTCCACACAGCTGGGTATCGCAAGCACAACACAGAACTCCTCCTTCCCCGTGGCTGTAAAGCTTGCTCTTGGCATGGAGTCACACCTTCAGGGTGGGAGAAACCTTCCTGGTCCCTGATGCCACGCCCAAACTTGGGTGCTGCTTGGGCACAAATTCACACTCTGACCCTCAGCATGAGCCCCATGTCAAAGAAAGACCTGTCAGGGCCTGGGCCAAGAGCCCGCATATGGGGCTTGCCAAGCCCCTATGCACCCAATCCTCACCAGTGTTTGACTTTTCCAGTCGCCCCGCCCGTACCTGGGGCTCTGCTCTGGGATCCCTTTCGTGGAGAGACACGTGAGCCAGACAACACTTTTCCACCCTTCCCACAAAATGACCCCAAACTCTTGGGAGCTGGGACAAATCCCCAGAGAGGGATACTCGTCCACAGTCCCTGAGGCCACCCCTCCAATCCACGGCTATCTCGGACACAACATCCAGAGACAAAAGCCTGAAGGAACGCCTCCCACTCGCCCTTCTTTCAGAGGCCCAGGAGCTCCCTCTCGGGCTGTACATCCGGCCTGCCATACCCTAGGCGCCACTCATAAGCTGAGTTTGTGTTTTCAGACTTCTGTGCCCTCAGCCTGGACCCACACAACCGCCAGGCTAGGGCCTCTGGAGCCACAGCGAAAGATTGTGCCTGCCCTCTCCAAGGAAATTGTGCCCAATCCATTGACCACAACCCTACAGGTTAGGGAAAAGCTCCAAGGCCCCTGAGGCCATCAATAGTGTAGGCCACCCTGGACTAAGAGGGGCTCTCTGACACCAGCGGAGCAACTATCTCCACTTAGACTCTCAGACAGTGTCCCCAGAGACAGAAGGTTGAAATGGACAGGCCCCCAGGCCCTAATCTGAACCTTAGCTTTGGTTTCCATGTGTCCGTCCTCAGAGGTCTGTTTTCGTAGACCAGCACACGGGGCTTTTCTGAGGCTCCAAACCAAACCTCTCTCGTCTCCACATGGGGAGCTTACTTACTGGGGATGTATCAAACCCTTCAGGTAGGAGAGTTCCGCAGGGCCACTGAACAACCAGCACATTCCAAGGTTTCCATGGACCCAAACGCACATTATGACGCATCCTCAGGAGAGGCCATTTCAACTCAGCCCCCTGGTTAGCGTTCCCCAGAGGCAGCAGATCAAACATATCTTGTGGCTAATGGCCAATGGGAATGCGAGGCATGCTGTACAGGGATCCATCCTTCGAACCGTGCTCTCCAGTCCTTCCGTATGGTATGTCCTGGAGCCATGCAACAGGACTCGAATGTCCCACAGAAGGAAACCTGGTGGTTTGGGGCAACCTCCAAACTCAGCGTGGGAAAACTTCCTTGGCCTCATGAGGCCCCCGCTTCATGAAGGTGCCAACATGGACACATACGCCAGCCTCAGCCAACGTCTGATCCTCAGCCTGACTTCAGATGCAGGACATTTTGATTCAGCCTCTGCCTAGTGGGCCTGCTCTGCCCTTGGCTCCAATCCTCACTTTAGCTTGTGTTCCTAGACTTCCGTCCTCACACTCCTGGCCCGCAAACCCTCCCTACTGGGAATTCTGGGGCCACAATGAAGCACTCCGCCTGCCTCCCAGGAGAAAAACTTTGTCTATGGTGCTGCCCAGAAACCCCAAATGAGGATCAAACTGCTTGGCCCTCGGCAACACCCCAATTGCATAGGCTACCTTAAACACTGATGCTCTGTCGCAAATAGCCTGAGCCCAGACCTTCCAACAGACACCGACACAGCTGGCTGCACACCCAGCACATTGGACCCGCCACTGCCTTAGGCCACCATCCATTCCCAACCTGGGTTTTCAGTCATCAGAACCTAGACCTTATCTCCAATCCCTGCACAGGGGGGAACCTGATGCACAAGTCAGAACCCCTCCTTCCCCATGGCAAGAAACCTTGCTGCTGGCAGTGAGTCAAACCTTCAGTGTAGGAGAAAACGGCATGGCCCATGAGGCCACGCCATGTGTGAGGGCCGCCTTGGGCACAAACACACATTGTGACCCTCAGCGTGAGTACCTTATTCAAGTAACGCCTCTCAGTGATTGGACCAAGAGCCCGCATATGTGGCTTGCCATGCCCATAGGCACGCAGGACTAACTAGATGGTGTGTATTCCAGTTGAGGGAACCCACTGCTGTGCTCTAGAGTCCCTCTCCTGGGGGGTCCCCTGTGGCAGAAAACAGTACTCTTCCCTTCCCACAGAATGAACCCAAACACTTGGGAGCTTGGACAATCCCCCGAGAGGAAGGCTCTTCCTCGGCCCCTGAAGCAACCCCTACACTGAACGGCCACTGTGAACGCAACACCCAGAGACAAAAGCCTGAGCGACTGCCTCCCACTTGCCCTCCTTTGATATCCAGAGGATCTCCCCTCTCGGACTGGAGATCAGGCCTGCCATTACCTTGGCCCCTACCTGAGCCAAGTTTGCTTTTTCAGACATCTGTCCCCACAGCCCTGGCAAACACAGCCTCTAGGCTGGGTCCTCTGGAGCCATACCACAGGACCATGCCTGCTCTCTCCTGGGAAACTCTGTCCATTCCTTTGGCCACACACCTCCAGAATATGAGAAACCTCAAGGCCCCCGAGGACATACCATTACCGGGAGCCTCCCTGCACACACAGGGGCCTTCGGACACAAGCTGAGCTGCTACCTCCATGAAGGCATGCACACAGATGTCAACAGAGATAGAAGGTTGAGCCCGACAGGCCCTTAGGCCCTAATCTCAACTCTTGCTTTGTTTTCCAGGTGTCACTCCTCAGAGGCTTTGGTTCGAAGAACAGGATATGGGGCTTTCCTGAGGCACTGAACAGAACTTCTCTCGTCTCCACATGGGAAGCTTCCTTGTTGGAGCCGTGTCAAACACCTCAGGTTGGAGAATCCTGCAGAGTCCCTGAGCCACCTCCACATTCCAAGGTCTCCCAGGCCACCAAGCCACAGTAGGACTCATCTTCAGGAGAGTCCATTTCAACTCTCCCCTCTGGGTAGCTCACCCAGGAGCCCGCAGATTGAGCCTGCCTTGTCCTGACTAAAGAGTGGGAATATGAGGTGGCGTTCCCAGGCATCCATGCTTAGACACCTGCTCTCGAGTCTTTCCGTATGGGGCCTCCTGGAACCATCCAATAGCACTCAACTTTCGTGCAGAAGGAAACCTTGAGGTTTGGAGTAGTTCACAAATCCCATCGTAGGCAAACCTTCCTGGCCTCATGAGGCCCCCACACCATTCAGGAAGAGGCCATGCTGGACAAAAACTCTAGCCTGAGGCACGTCTCAGAGTTGAAATGACCTCAGTGCAGGAGATCTCGATTCAGCCTCTCAGAGTGGGCCTGCCGTGCCATCGGTCCCAAACCTCACGCTAGCTTGTGTTTTCAGACTTCCTTCCTCACACTCCTGGCAAACAAGCCCTCCGGACTAGGAACTCCAGAACCACAACCCAGCCCAGGGTCTGCCCAAGGGAAGAAAGACGTTTCCCTGTGGGGTTCTCTCCAGAAAACCCAGATGAGGATCAACCTGCTCGGGCCTCGACCGGTACCCGAACTGGATAGGCTCCTCTGGGCACTCATGCTCTGTCTGACACAGCCAGACTCCGTCCATTCCTTTGGCCACACACCTCCAGAATATGAGAAACCTCAAGGCCCCCGAGGACATACCATTACCGGGAGCCTCCCTGCACACACAGGGGCCTTCGGACACAAGCTGAGCTGCTACCTCCATGAAGGCATGCACACAGATGTCAACAGAGATAGAAGGTTGAGCCCGACAGGCCCTTAGGCCCTAATCTCAACTCTTGCTTTGTTTTCCAGGTGTAACTCCTCAGAGGCTTTGGTTCGAAGAACAGGATATGGGGCTTTCCTGAGGCACTGAACAGAACTTCTCTCGTCTCCACATGGGAAGCTTCCTTGTTGGAGCCGTGTCAAACACCTCAGGTTGGAGAATCCTGCAGAGTCCCTGAGCCACCTCCACATTCCAAGGTCTCCCAGGCCACCAAGCCACAGTAGGACTCATCTTCAGGAGAGTCCATTTCAACTCTCCCCTCTGGGTAGCTCACCCAGGAGCCCGCAGATTGAGCCTGCCTTGTCCTGACTAAAGAGTGGGAATATGAGGTGGCGTTCCCAGGCATCCATGCTTAGACACCTGCTCTCGAGTCTTTCCGTATGGGGCCTCCTGGAACCATCCAATAGCACTCAACTTTCGTGCAGAAGGAAACCTTGAGGTTTGGAGTAGTTCACAAATCCCATCGTAGGCAAACCTTCCTGGCCTCATGAGGCCCCCACACCATTCAGGAAGAGGCCATGCTGGACAAAAACTCTAGCCTGAGGCACGTCTCAGAGTTGAAATGACCTCAGTGCAGGAGATCTCGATTCAGCCTCTCAGAGTGGGCCTGCCGTGCCATCGGTCCCAAACCTCACGCTAGCTTGTGTTTTCAGACTTCCTTCCTCACACTCCTGGCAAACAAGCCCTCCGGACTAGGAACTCCAGAACCACAACCCAGCCCAGGGTCTGCCCAAGGGAAGAAAGACGTTTCCCTGTGGGGTTCTCTCCAGAAAACCCAGATGAGGATCAACCTGCTCGGGCCTCGACCGGTACCCGAACTGGATAGGCTCCTCTGGGCACTCATGCTCTGTCTGACACAGCCAGACTCCGTCCATTCCTTTGGCCACACACCTCCAGAATATGAGAAACCTCAAGGCCCCCGAGGACATACCATTACCGGGAGCCTCCCTGCACACACAGGGGCCTTCGGACACAAGCTGAGCTGCTACCTCCATGAAGGCATGCACACAGATGTCAACAGAGATAGAAGGTTGAGCCCGACAGGCCCTTAGGCCCTAATCTCAACTCTTGCTTTGTTTTCCAGGTGTCACTCCTCAGAGGCTTTGGTTCGAAGAACAGGATATGGGGCTTTCCTGAGGCACTGAACAGAACTTCTCTCGTCTCCACATGGGAAGCTTCCTTGTTGGAGCCGTGTCAAACACCTCAGGTTGGAGAATCCTGCAGAGTCCCTGAGCCACCTCCACATTCCAAGGTCTTCCAGGCCACCAAGCCACAGTAGGACTCATCTTCAGGAGAGTCCATTTCAACTCTCCCCTCTGGGTAGCTCACCCAGAAGCCCGCAGATTGAGCCTGCCTTGTCCTGACTAAAGAGTGGGAATATGAGGTGGCGTTCCCAGGCATCCATGCTTAGACACCTGCTCTCGAGTCTTTCCGTATGGGGCCTCCTGGAACCATCCAATAGCACTCGACTTTCGTGCAGAAGGAAACCTTGAGGTTTGGAGTAGTTCACAAATCCCATCGTAGGCAAACCTTCCTGGCCTCATGAGGCCCCCACACCATTCAGGAAGAGGCCATGCTGGACAAAAACTCTAGCCTGAGGCACGTCTCAGAGTTGAAATGACCTCAGTGCAGGAGATCTCGATTCAGCCTCTCAGAGTGGGCCTGCCGTGCCATCGGTCCCAAACCTCACGCTAGCTTGTGTTTTCAGACTTCCTTCCTCACACTCCTGGCAAACAAGCCCTCCGGACTAGGAACTCCAGAACCACAACCCAGCCCAGGGTCTGCCCAAGGGAAGAAAGACGTTTCCCTGTGGGGTTGTCTCCAGAAAACCCAGATGAGGAATAACCTGCTCGGGCCTCGACCGGTACCCGAACTGGATAGGCTGCTCTGGGCACTCATGCTCTGTCTGACACAGCCTGAGTGACGTCCAGACAGACAAGGAGACAGCTGGCCGCACACCCAGCACTTCGGACACGCCATGGTCTTATGCCGTCACCTCTTCCTAACCTTGGTTTTCAGATATCTGAACCTAGACATTATATCAATTCTCCACACAGCTGGGTATCGCAAGCACAACACAGAACTCCTCCTTCCCCGTGGCTGTAAAGCTTGCTCTTGGCATGGAGTCACACCTTCAGGGTGGGAGAAACCTTCCTGGTCCCTGATGCCACGCCCAAACTTGAGTGCTGCTTGGGCACAAATTCACACTCTGACCCTCAGCATGAGCCCCATGTCAAAGAAAGGCCTGTCAGGGCCTGGGCCAAGAGCCCGCATATGGGGCTTGCCAAGCCCCTATGCACCCAATCCTCACCAGTGTTTGAGTTTTCCAGTCGCCCCGCCCGTACCTGGGGCTCTGCTCTGGAATCCCTTTCTTGGAGAGACACGTGAGCCAGACAACACTTTTCCACCCTTCCCACAAAATGACCCCAAACTCTTGGGAGCTGGGACAAATCCCCAGAGAGGGATACTCGTCCACAGTCCCTGAGGCCACCCCTCCAATCCACGGCTATCTCGGACACAACATCCAGAGACAAAAGCCTGAAGGAACGCCTCCCACTCGCCCTTGTTTCAGAGGCCCAGGAGCTCCCTCTCGGGCTGTACATCCAGCCTGCCATACCCTAGGCGCCACTCATAAGCTGAGTTTGTGTTTTCAGACTTCTGTGCACTCAGCCTGGACCCACACAACCGCCAGGCTAGGGCCTCTGGAGCCACAGCGAAAGATTGTGCCTGCCCTCTCCAAGGAAATTGTGCCCAATCCATTGACCACAACCCTACAGGTTAGGGAAAAGCTCCAAGGCCCCTGAGGCCATCAATAGTGTAGGCCACCCTGGACTAAGAGGGGCTCTCTGACACCAGCGGAGCAACTATCTCCACTTAGACTCTCAGACAGTGTCCCCAGAGACAGAAGGTTGAAATGGACAGGCCCCCAGGCCCTAATCTGAACCTTAGCTTTGGTTTCCATGTGTCCGTCCTCAGAGGTCTGTTTTCGTAGACCAGCACACGGGGCTTTTCTGAGGCTCCAAACCAAACCTCTCTCGCCTCCACATGGGGAGCTTACTTACTGGGGATGTATCAAACCCTTCAGGTAGGAGAGTTCCGGAGGGCCACTGAACAACCAGCACATTCCAAGGTTTCCATGGACCCAAACGCACATTATGACGCATCCTCAGGAGAGGCCATTTCAACTGAGCCCCCTGGTTAGCGTGCCCCAGAGGCAGCAGATCAAATATATCTTGTGGCTAATGGCCAATGGGAATGCGAGGCATGCTGTACAGGGATCCATCCTTCGAACCGTGCTCTCCAGTCCTTCCGTATGGTATGTCCTGGAGCCATGCAACAGGACTCGAATGTCCCAAGAAGGAAACCTGGTGGTTTGGGGCAACCTCCAAACTCAGCGTGGGAAAAATTCCTTGGCCTCATGAGGCCCCCGCTTCATGAAGGTGCCAACATGGACACATACGCCAGCCTCAGCCAACGTCTGATCCTCAGCCTGACTTCAGATGCAGGAGATTTTGATTCAGCCTCTGCCTAGTGGGCCTGCTCTGCCCTTGGCTCCAATCCTCACTTTAGCTTGTGTTCCTAGACTTCCGTCCTCACACTCCTGGCCCGCAAACCCTCCCTACTGGGAATTCTGGGGCCACAATGAAGCACTCCGCCTGCCTCCCAGGAGAAAAACTTTGTCTATGGTGCTGCCCAGAAACCCCAAATGAGGATCAAACTGCTTGGCCCTCGGCAACACCCCAATTGCATAGGCTACCTTAAACACTGATGCTCTGTCGCAAATAGCCTGAGCCCAGACCTTCCAACAGACACCGACACAGCTGGCTGCACACCCAGCACATTGGACCCGCCACTGCCTTAGGCCACCATCCATTCCCAACCTGGGTTTTCAGTCATCAGAACCTAGACCTTATCTCCAATCCCTGCACAGGGGGTAACCTGATGCACAAGTCAGAACCCCTCCTTCCCCATGGCAAGAAACCTTGCTGCTGGCAGTGAGTCAAACCTTCAGTGTAGGAGAAAACGGCATGGCCCATGAGGCCACGCCCATGTGTGAGGGCCGCCTTGGGCACAAACACACATTGTGACCCTCAGCGTGAGTACCTTATTCAAGTAACGCCTCTCAGTGATTGGACCAAGAGCCCGCATATGTGGCTTGCCATGCCCATAGGCACGCAGGACTAACTAGATGGTGTGTATTCCAGTTGAGGGAACCCACTGCTGTGCTCTAGAGTCCCTCTCCTGGGGGGTCCCCTGTGGCAGAAAACAGTACTCTTCCCTTCCCACAGAATGAACCCAAACACTTGGGAGCTTGGACAATCCCCCGAGAGGAAGGCTCTTCCTCGGCCCCTGAAGCAACCCCTACACTGAACGGCCACTGTGAACGCAACACCCAGAGACAAAAGCCTGAGCGACTGCCTCCCACTTGCCCTCCTTTGATATCCAGAGGATCTCCCCTCTCGGACTGGAGATCAGGCCTGCCATTACCTTGGCCCCTACCTGAGCCAAGTTTGCTTTTTCAGACATCTGTCCCCACAGCCCTGGCAAACACAGCCTCTAGGCTGGGTCCTCTGGAGCCATACCACAGGACCATGCCTGCTCTCTCCTGGGAAACTCTGTCCATTCCTTTGGCCACACACCTCCAGAATATGAGAAACCTCAAGGCCCCCGAGGACATACCATTACCGGGAGCCTCCCTGCACACACAGGGGCCTTCGGACACAAGCTGAGCTGCTACCTCCATGAAGGCATGCACACAGATGTCAACAGAGATAGAAGGTTGAGCCCGACAGGCCCTTAGGCCCTAATCTCAACTCTTGCTTTGTTTTCCAGGTGTCACTCCTCAGAGGCTTTGGTTCGAAGAACAGGATATGGGGCTTTCCTGAGGCACTGAACAGAACTTCTCTCGTCTCCACATGGGAAGCTTCCTTGTTGGAGCCGTGTCAAACACCTCAGGTTGGAGAATCCTGCAGAGTCCCTGAGCCACCTCCACATTCCAAGGTCTCCCAGGCCACCAAGCCACAGTAGGACTCATCTTCAGGAGAGTCCATTTCAACTCTCCCCTCTGGGTAGCTCACCCAGGAGCCCGCAGATTGAGCCTGCCTTGTCCTGACTAAAGAGTGGGAATATGAGGTGGCGTTCCCAGGCATCCATGCTTAGACACCTGCTCTCGAGTCTTTCCGTATGGGGCCTCCTGGAACCATCCAATAGCACTCAACTTTCGTGCAGAAGGAAACCTTGAGGTTTGGAGTAGTTCACAAATCCCATCGTAGGCAAACCTTCCTGGCCTCATGAGGCCCCAACACCATTCAGGAAGAGGCCATGCTGGACAAAAACTCTAGCCTGAGGCACGTCTCAGAGTTGAAATGACCTCAGTGCAGGAGATCTCGATTCAGCCTCTCAGAGTGGGCCTGCCGTGCCATCGGTCCCAAACCTCACGCTAGCTTGTGTTTTCAGACTTCCTTCCTCACACTCCTGGCAAACAAGCCCTCCGGACTAGGAACTCCAGAACCACAACCCAGCCCAGGGTCTGCCCAAGGGAAGAAAGACGTTTCCCTGTGGGGTTGTCTCCAGAAAACCCAGATGAGGATCAACCTGCTCGGGCCTCGACCGGTACCCGAACTGGATAGGCTGCTCTGGGCACTCATGCTCTGTCTGACACAGCCAGACTCCGTCCATTCCTTTGGCCACACACCTCCAGAATATGAGAAACCTCAAGTCCCCCGAGGACATACCATTACCGGGAGCCTCCCTGCACACACAGGGGCCTTCGGACACAAGCTGAGCTGCTACCTCCATGAAGGCATGCACACAGATGTCAACAGAGATAGAAGGTTGAGCCCGACAGGCCCTTAGGCCCTAATCTCAACTCTTGCTTTGTTTTCCAGGTGTCACTCCTCAGAGGCTTTGGATCGAAGAACAGGATATGGGGCTTTCCTGAGGCACTGAACAGAACTTCTCTCGTCTCCACATGGGAAGCTTCCTTGTTGGAGCCGTGTCAAACACCTCAGGTTGGAGAATCCTGCAGAGTCCCTGAGCCACCTCCACATTCCAAGGTCTCCCAGGCCACCAAGCCACAGTAGGACTCATCTTCAGGAGAGTCCATTTCAACTCTCCCCTCTGGGTAGCTCACCCAGGAGCCCGCAGATTGAGCCTGCCTTGTCCTGACTAAAGAGTGGGAATATGAGGTGGCGTTCCCAGGCATCCGTGCTTAGACACCTGCTCTCGAGTCTTTCCGTATGGGGCCTCCTGGAACCATCCAATAGCACTCGACTTTCGTGCAGAAGGAAACCTTGAGGTTTGGAGTAGTTCACAAATCCCATCGTAGGCAAACCTTCCTGGCCTCATGAGGCCCCCACACCATTCAGGAAGAGGCCATGCTGGACAAAAACTCTAGCCTGAGGCACGTCTCAGAGTTGAAATGACCTCAGTGCAGGAGATCTCGATTCAGCCTCTCAGAGTGGGCCTGCCGTGCCATCGGTCCCAAACCTCACGCTAGCTTGTGTTTTCAGACTTCCTTCCTCACACTCCTGGCAAACAAGCCCTCCGGACTAGGAACTCCAGAACCACAACCCAGCCCAGGGTCTGCCCAAGGGAAGAAAGACGTTTCCCTGTGGGGTTCTCTCCAGAAAACCCAGATGAGGATCAACCTGCTCGGGCCTCGACCGGTACCCGAACTGGATAGGCTGCTCTGGGCACTCATGCTCTGTCTGACACAGCCTGAAGCCAGACGTCCAGACAGACAAGGAGACAGCTGGCCGCACACCCAGCACTTCGGACACGCCATGGTCTTATGCCGTCACCTCTTCCTAACCTTGGTTTTCAGATATCTGAACCTAGACATTATATCAATTCTCCACACAGCTGGGTATCGCAAGCACAACACAGAACTCCTCCTTCCCCGTGGCTGTAAAGCTTGCTCTTGGCATGGAGTCACACCTTCAGGGTGGGAGAAACCTTCCTGGTCCCTGATGCCACGCCCAAACTTGAGTGCTGCTTGGGCACAAATTCACACTCTGACCCTCAGCATGAGCCCCATGTCAAAGAAAGGCCTGTCAGGGCCTGGGGCAAGAGCCCGCATATGGGGCTTGCCAAGCCCCTATGCACCCAATCCTCACCAGTGTTTGAGTTTTCCAGTCGCCCCGCCCGTACCTGGGGCTCTGCTCTGGAATCCCTTTCTTGGAGAGACACGTGAGCCAGACAACACTTTTCCACCCTTCCCACAAAATGACCCCAAACTCTTGGGAGCTGGGACAAATCCCCAGAGAGGGATACTCGTCCACAGTCCCTGAGGCCACCCCTCCAATCCACGGCTATCTCGGACACAACATCCAGAGACAAAAGCCTGAAGGAACGCCTCCCACTCGCCCTTGTTTCAGAGGCCCAGGAGCTCCCTCTCGGGCTGTACATCCGGCCTGCCATACCCTAGGCGCCACTCATAAGCTGAGTTTGTGTTTTCAGACTTCTGTGCCCTCAGCCTGGACCCACACAACCGCCAGGCTAGGGCCTCTGGAGCCACAGCGAAAGATTGTGCCTGCCCTCTCCAAGGAAATTGTGCCCAATCCATTGACCACAACCCTACAGGTTAGGGAAAAGCTCCAAGGCCCCTGAGGCCATCAATAGTGTAGGCCACCCTGGACTAAGAGGGGCTCTCTGACACCAGCGGAGCAACTATCTCCACTTAGATTCTCAGACAGTGTCCCCAGAGACAGAAGGTTGAAATGGACAGGCCCCCAGGACCTTATCTGAACCTTAGCTTTGGTTTCCATGTGTCCGTCCTCAGAGGTCTGTTTTCGTAGACCAGCACACGGGGCTTTTCTGAGGCTCCAAACCAAACCTCTCTCGTCTCCACATGGGGAGCTTACTTACTGGGGATGTATCAAACCCTTCAGGTAGGAGAGTTCCGCAGGGCCACTGAACAACCAGCACATTCCAAGGTTTCCATGGACACAAACGCACATTATGACGCATCCTCAGGAGAGGCCATATCAACTGAGCCCCCTGGTTAGCGTTCCCCAGAGGCAGCAGATCAAACATATCTTGTGGCTAATGGCCAATGGGAATGCGAGGCATTCTGTACAGGGATCCATCCTTCGAACCGTGCTCTCCAGTCCTTCCGTATGGTATGTCCTGGAGCCATGCAACAGGACTCGAATGTCCCACAGAAGGAAACCTGGTGGTTTGGGGCAACCTCCAAACTCAGCGTGGGAAAACTTCCTTGGCCTCATGAGGCCCCCGCTTCATGAAGGTGCCAACATGGACACATACGCCAGCCTCAGCCAACGTCTGATCCTCAGCCTGACTTCAGATGCAGGACATTTTGATTCAGCCTCTGCCTAGTGGGCCTGCTCTGCCCTTGGCTCCAATCCTCACTTTAGCTTGTGTTCCTAGACTTCCGTCCTCACACTCCTGGCCCGCAAACCCTCCCTACTGGGAATTCTGGGGCCACAATGAAGCACTCCGCCTGCCTCCCAGGAGAAAAACTTTGTCTATGGTGCTGCCCAGAAACCCCAAATGAGGATCAAACTGCTTGGCCCTCGGCAACACCCCAATTGCATAGGCTACCTTAAACACTGATGCTCTGTCGCAAATAGCCTGAGCCCAGACCTTCCAACAGACACCGACACAGCTGGCTGCACACCCAGCACATTGGACCCGCCACTGCCTTAGGCCACCATCCATTCCCAACCTGGGTTTTCAGTCATCAGAACCTAGACCTTATCTCCAATCCCTGCACAGGGGGGAACCTGATGCACAAGTCAGAACCCCTCCTTCCCCATGGCAAGAAACCTTGCTGCTGGCAGTGAGTCAAACTATCAGTGTAGGAGAAAACGGCATGGCCCATGAGGCCACGCCATGTGTGAGGGCCGCCTTGGGCACAAACACACATTGTGACCCTCAGCGTGAGTACCTTATTCAAGTAACGCCTCTCAGTGATTGGACCAAGAGCCCGCATATGTGGCTTGCCATGCCCATAGGCACGCAGGACTAACTAGATGGTGTGTATTCCAGTTGAGGGAACCCACTGCTGTGCTCTAGAGTCCCTCTCCTGGGGGGTCCCCTGTGGCAGAAAACAGTACTCTTCCCTTCCCACAGAATGAACCCAAACACTTGGGAGCTTGGACAATCCCCCGAGAGGAAGGCTCTTCCTCGGCCCCTGAAGCAACCCCTACACTGAACGGCCACTGTGAACGCAACACCCAGAGACAAAAGCCTGAGCGACTGCCTCCCACTTGCCCTCCTTTGATATCCAGAGGATCTCCCCTCTCGGACTGGAGATCAGGCCTGCCATTACCTTGGCCCCTACCTGAGCCAAGTTTGCTTTTTCAGACATCTGTCCCCACAGCCCTGGCAAACACAGCCTCTAGGCTGGGTCCTCTGGAGCCATACCACAGGACCATGCCTGCTCTCTCCTGGGAAACTCTGTCCATTCCTTTGGCCACACACCTCCAGAATATGAGAAACCTCAAGGCCCCCGAGGACATACCATTACCGGGAGCCTCCCTGCACACACAGGGGCCTTCGGACACAAGCTGAGCTGCTACCTCCATGAAGGCATGCACACAGATGTCAACAGAGATAGAAGGTTGAGCCCGACAGGCCCTTAGGCCCTAATCTCAACTCTTGCTTTGTTTTCCAGGTGTCACTCCTCAGAGGCTTTGGTTCGAAGAACAGGATATGGGGCTTTCCTGAGGCACTGAACAGAACTTCTCTCGTCTCCACATGGGAAGCTTCCTTGTTGGAGCCGTGTCAAACACCTCAGGTTGGAGAATCCTGCAGAGTCCCTGAGCCACCTCCACATTCCAAGGTCTCCCAGGCCACCAAGCCATAGTAGGACTCATCTTCAGGAGAGTCCATTTCAACTCTCCCCTCTGGGTAGCTCACCCAGGAGCCCGCAGATTGAGCCTGCCTTGTCCTGACTAAAGAGTGGGAATATGAGGTGGCGTTCCCAGGCATCCATGCTTAGACACCTGCTCTCGAGTCTTTCCGTATGGGGCCTCCTGGAACCATCCAATAGCACTCAACTTTCGTGCAGAAGGAAACCTTGAGGTTTGGAGTAGTTCACAAATCCCATCGTAGGCAAACCTTCCTGGCCTCATGAGGCCCCCACACCATTCAGGAAGAGGCCATGCTGGACAAAAACTCTAGCCTGAGGCAAGTCTCAGAGTTGAAATGACCTCAGTGCAGGAGATCTCGATTCAGCCTCTCAGAGTGGGCCTGCCGTGCCATCGGTCCCAAACCTCACGCTAGCTTGTGTTTTCAGACTTCCTTCCTCACACTCCTGGCAAACAAGCCCTCCGGACTAGGAACTCCAGAACCACAACCCAGCCCAGGGTCTGCCCAAGGGAAGAAAGACGTTTCCCTGTGGGGTTGTCTCCAGAAAACCCAGATGAGGATCAACCTGCTCGGGCCTCGACCGGTACCCGAACTGGATAGGCTGCTCTGGGCACTCATGCTCTGTCTGACACAGCCAGACTCCGTCCATTCCTTTGGCCACACACCTCCAGAATATGAGAAACCTCAAGTCCCCCGAGGACATACCATTACCGGGAGCCTCCCTGCACACACAGGGGCCTTCGGACACAAGCTGAGCTGCTACCTCCATGAAGGCATGCACACAGATGTCAACAGAGATAGAAGGTTGAGCCCGACAGGCCCTTAGGCCCTAATCTCAACTCTTGCTTTGTTTTCCAGGTGTCACTCCTCAGAGGCTTTGGATCGAAGAACAGGATATGGGGCTTTCCTGAGGCACTGAACAGAACTTCTCTCGTCTCCACATGGGAAGCTTCCTTGTTGGAGCCGTGTCAAACACCTCAGGTTGGAGAATCCTGCAGAGTCCCTGAGCCACCTCCACATTCCAAGGTCTCCCAGGCCACCAAGCCACAGTAGGACTCATCTTCAGGAGAGTCCATTTCAACTCTCCCCTCTGGGTAGCTCACCCAGGAGCCCGCAGATTGAGCCTGCCTTGTCCTGACTAAAGAGTGGGAATATGAGGTGGCGTTCCCAGGCATCCGTGCTTAGACACCTGCTCTCGAGTCTTTCCGTATGGGGCCTCCTGGAACCATCCAATAGCACTCGACTTTCGTGCAGAAGGAAACCTTGAGGTTTGGAGTAGTTCACAAATCCCATCGTAGGCAAACCTTCCTGGCCTCATGAGGCCCCCACACCATTCAGGAAGAGGCCATGCTGGACAAAAACTCTAGCCTGAGGCACGTCTCAGAGTTGAAATGACCTCAGTGCAGGAGATCTCGATTCAGCCTCTCAGAGTGGGCCTGCCGTGCCATCGGTCCCAAACCTCACGCTAGCTTGTGTTTTCAGACTTCCTTCCTCACACTCCTGGCAAACAAGCCCTCCGGACTAGGAACTCCAGAACCACAACCCAGCCCAGGGTCTGCCCAAGGGAAGAAAGACGTTTCCCTGTGGGGTTCTCTCCAGAAAACCCAGATGAGGATCAACCTGCTCGGGCCTCGACCGGTACCCGAACTGGATAGGCTGCTCTGGGCACTCATGCTCTGTCTGACACAGCCTGAAGCCAGACGTCCAGACAGACAAGGAGACAGCTGGCCGCACACCCAGCACTTCGGACACGCCATGGTCTTATGCCGTCACCTCTTCCTAACCTTGGTTTTCAGATATCTGAACCTAGACATTATATCAATTCTCCACACAGCTGGGTATCGCAAGCACAACACAGAACTCCTCCTTCCCCGTGGCTGTAAAGCTTGCTCTTGGCATGGAGTCACACCTTCAGGGTGGGAGAAACCTTCCTGGTCCCTGATGCCACGCCCAAACTTGAGTGCTGCTTGGGCACAAATTCACACTCTGACCCTCAGCATGAGCCCCATGTCAAAGAAAGGCCTGTCAGGGCCTGGGGCAAGAGCCCGCATATGGGGCTTGCCAAGCCCCTATGCACCCAATCCTCACCAGTGTTTGAGTTTTCCAGTCGCCCCGCCCGTACCTGGGGCTCTGCTCTGGAATCCCTTTCTTGGAGAGACACGTGAGCCAGACAACACTTTTCCACCCTTCCCACAAAATGACCCCAAACTCTTGGGAGCTGGGACAAATCCCCAGAGAGGGATACTCGTCCACAGTCCCTGAGGCCACCCCTCCAATCCACGGCTATCTCGGACACAACATCCAGAGACAAAAGCCTGAAGGAACGCCTCCCACTCGCCCTTGTTTCAGAGGCCCAGGAGCTCCCTCTCGGGCTGTACATCCGGCCTGCCATACCCTAGGCGCCACTCATAAGCTGAGTTTGTGTTTTCAGACTTCTGTGCCCTCAGCCTGGACCCACACAACCGCCAGGCTAGGGCCTCTGGAGCCACAGCGAAAGATTGTGCCTGCCCTCTCCAAGGAAATTGTGCCCAATCCATTGACCACAACCCTACAGGTTAGGGAAAAGCTCCAAGGCCCCTGAGGCCATCAATAGTGTAGGCCACCCTGGACTAAGAGGGGCTCTCTGACACCAGCGGAGCAACTATCTCCACTTAGATTCTCAGACAGTGTCCCCAGAGACAGAAGGTTGAAATGGACAGGCCCCCAGGACCTTATCTGAACCTTAGCTTTGGTTTCCATGTGTCCGTCCTCAGAGGTCTGTTTTCGTAGACCAGCACACGGGGCTTTTCTGAGGCTCCAAACCAAACCTCTCTCGTCTCCACATGGGGAGCTTACTTACTGGGGATGTATCAAACCCTTCAGGTAGGAGAGTTCCGCAGGGCCACTGAACAACCAGCACATTCCAAGGTTTCCATGGACACAAACGCACATTATGACGCATCCTCAGGAGAGGCCATTTCAACTGAGCCCCCTGGTTAGCGTTCCCCAGAGGCAGCAGATCAAACATATCTTGTGGCTAATGGCCAATGGGAATGCGAGGCATTCTGTACAGGGATCCATCCTTCGAACCGTGCTCTCCAGTCCTTCCGTATGGTATGTCCTGGAGCCATGCAACAGGACTCGAATGTCCCACAGAAGGAAACCTGGTGGTTTGGGGCAACCTCCAAACTCAGCGTGGGAAAACTTCCTTGGCCTCATGAGGCCCCCGCTTCATGAAGGTGCCAACATGGACACATACGCCAGCCTCAGCCAACGTCTGATCCTCAGCCTGACTTCAGATGCAGGACATTTTGATTCAGCCTCTGCCTAGTGGGCCTGCTCTGCCCTTGGCTCCAATCCTCACTTTAGCTTGTGTTCCTAGACTTCCGTCCTCACACTCCTGGCCCGCAAACCCTCCCTACTGGGAATTCTGGGGCCACAATGAAGCACTCCGCCTGCCTCCCAGGAGAAAAACTTTGTCTATGGTGCTGCCCAGAAACCCCAAATGAGGATCAAACTGCTTGGCCCTCGGCAACACCCCAATTGCATAGGCTACCTTAAACACTGATGCTCTGTCGCAAATAGCCTGAGCCCAGACCTTCCAACAGACACCGACACAGCTGGCTGCACACCCAGCACATTGGACCCGCCACTGCCTTAGGCCACCATCCATTCCCAACCTGGGTTTTCAGTCATCAGAACCTAGACCTTATCTCCAATCCCTGCACAGGGGGGAACCTGATGCACAAGTCAGAACCCCTCCTTCCCCATGGCAAGAAACCTTGCTGCTGGCAGTGAGTCAAACCTTCAGTGTAGGAGAAAACGGCATGGCCCATGAGGCCACGCCATGTGTGAGGGCCGCCTTGGGCACAAACACACATTGTGACCCTCAGCGTGAGTACCTTATTCAAGTAACGCCTCTCAGTGATTGGACCAAGAGCCCGCATATGTGGCTTGCCATGCCCATAGGCACGCAGGACTAACTAGATGGTGTGTATTCCAGTTGAGGGAACCCACTGCTGTGCTCTAGAGTCCCTCTCCTGGGGGGTCCCCTGTGGCAGAAAACAGTACTCTTCCCTTCCCACAGAATGAACCCAAACACTTGGGAGCTTGGACAATCCCCCGAGAGGAAGGCTCTTCCTCGGCCCCTGAAGCAACCCCTACACTGAACGGCCACTGTGAACGCAACACCCAGAGACAAAAGCCTGAGCGACTGCCTCCCACTTGCCCTCCTTTGATATCCAGAGGATCTCCCCTCTCGGACTGGAGATCAGGCCTGCCATTACCTTGGCCCCTACCTGAGCCAAGTTTGCTTTTTCAGACATCTGTCCCCACAGCCCTGGCAAACACAGCCTCTAGGCTGGGTCCTCTGGAGCCATACCACAGGACCATGCCTGCTCTCTCCTGGGAAACTCTGTCCATTCCTTTGGCCACACACCTCCAGAATATGAGAAACCTCAAGGCCCCCGAGGACATACCATTACCGGGAGCCTCCCTGCACACACAGGGGCCTTCGGACACAAGCTGAGCTGCTACCTCCATGAAGGCATGCACACAGATGTCAACAGAGATAGAAGGTTGAGCCCGACAGGCCCTTAGGCCCTAATCTCAACTCTTGCTTTGTTTTCCAGGTGTCACTCCTCAGAGGCTTTGGTTCGAAGAACAGGATATGGGGCTTTCCTGAGGCACTGAACAGAACTTCTCTCGTCTCCACATGGGAAGCTTCCTTGTTGGAGCCGTGTCAAACACCTCAGGTTGGAGAATCCTGCAGAGTCCCTGAGCCACCTCCACATTCCAAGGTCTCCCAGGCCACCAAGCCACAGTAGGACTCATCTTCAGGAGAGTCCATTTCAACTCTCCCCTCTGGGTAGCTCACCCAGGAGCCCGCAGATTGAGCCTGCCTTGTCCTGACTAAAGAGTGGGAATATGAGGTGGCGTTCCCAGGCATCCATGCTTAGACACCTGCTCTCGAGTCTTTCCGTATGGGGCCTCCTGGAACCATCCAATAGCACTCAACTTTCGTGCAGAAGGAAACCTTGAGGTTTGGAGTAGTTCACAAATCCCATCGTAGGCAAACCTTCCTGGCCTCATGAGGCCCCCACACCATTCAGGAAGAGGCCATGCTGGACAAAAACTCTAGCCTGAGGCACGTCTCAGAGTTGAAATGACCTCAGTGCAGGAGATCTCGATTCAGCCTCTCAGAGTGGGCCTGCCGTGCCATCGGTCCCAAACCTCACGCTAGCTTGTGTTTTCAGACTTCCTTCCTCACACTCCTGGCAAACAAGCCCTCCGGACTAGGAACTCCAGAACCACAACCCAGCCCAGGGTCTGCCCAAGGGAAGAAAGACGTTTCCCTGTGGGGTTGTCTCCAGAAAACCCAGATGAGGATCAACCTGCTCGGGCCTCGACCGGTACCCGAACTGGATAGGCTGCTCTGGGCACTCATGCTCTGTCTGACACAGCCAGACTCCGTCCATTCCTTTGGCCACACACCTCCAGAATATGAGAAACCTCAAGGCCCCCGAGGACATACCATTTCCGGGAGCCTCCCTGCACACACAGGGGCCTTCGGACACAAGCTGAGCTGCTACCTCCATGAATGCATGCACACAGATATCAACAGAGATAGAAGGTTGAGCCCGACAGGCCCTTAGGCCCTAATCTCAACTCTTGCTTTGTTTTCCAGGTGTCACTCCTCAGAGGCTTTGGTTCGAAGAACAGGATATGGGGCTTTCCTGAGGCACTGAACAGAACTTCTCTCGTCTCCACATGGGAAGCTTCCTTGTTGGAGCCGTGTCAAACACCTCAGGTTGGAGAATCCTGCAGAGTCCCTGAGCCACCTCCACATTCCAAGGTCTCCCAGGCCACCAAGCCACAGTAGGACTCATCTTCAGGAGAGTCCATTTCAACTCTCCCCTCTGGGTAGCTCACCCAGGAGCCCGCAGATTGAGCCTGCCTTGTCCTGACTAAAGAGTGGGAATATGAGGTGGCGTTCCCAGGCATCCATGCTTAGACACCTGCTCTCGAGTCTTTCCGTATGGGGCCTCCTGGAACCATCCAATAGCACTCGAATTTCGTGCAGAAGGAAACCTTGAGGTTTGGAGTAGTTCACAAATCCCATCGTAGGCAAACCTTCCTGGCCTCATGAGGCCCCCACACCATTCAGGAAGAGGCCATGCTGGACAAAAACTCTAGCCTGAGGCACGTCTCAGAGTTGAAATGACCTCAGTGCAGGAGATCTCGATTCAGCCTCTCAGAGTGGGCCTGCCGTGCCATCGGTCCCAAACCTCACGCTAGCTTGTGTTTTCAGACTTCCTTCCTCACACTCCTGGCAAACAAGCCCTCCGGACTAGGAACTCCAGAACCACAACCCAGCCCAGGGTCTGCCCAAGGGAAGAAAGACGTTTCCCTGTGGGGTTGTCTCCAGAAAACCCAGATGAGGATCAACCTGCTCGGGCCTCGACCGGTACCCGAACTGGATAGGCTGCTCTGGGCACTCATGCTCTGTCTGACACAGCCTGAAGCCAGACGTCCAGACAGACAAGGAGACAGCTGGCCGCACACCCAGCACTTCGGACACGCCATGGTCTTATGCCGTCACCTCTTCCTAACCTTGGTTTTCAGATATCTGAACCTAGACATTATATCAATTCTCCACACAGCTGGGTATCGCAAGCACAACACAGAACTCCTCCTTCCCCGTGGCTGTAAAGCTTGCTCTTGGCATGGAGTCACACCTTCAGGGTGGGAGAAACCTTCCTGGTCCCTGATGCCACGCCCAAACTTGAGTGCTGCTTGGGCACAAATTCACACTCTGACCCTCAGCATGAGCCCCATGTCAAAGAAAGGCCTGTCAGGGCCTGGGCCAAGAGCCCGCATATGGGGCTTGCCAAGCCCCTATGCACCCAATCCTCACCAGTGTTTGAGTTTTCCAGTCGCCCCGCCCGTACCTGGGGCTCTGCTCTGGAATCCCTTTCTTGGAGAGACACGTGAGCCAGACAACACTTTTCCACCCTTCCCACAAAATGACCCCAAACTCTTGGGAGCTGGGACAAATCCCCAGAGAGGGATACTCGTCCACAGTCCCTGAGGCCACCCCTCCAATCCACGGCTATCTCGGACACAACATCCAGAGACAAAAGCCTGAAGGAACGCCTCCCACTCGCCCTTGTTTCAGAGGCCCAGGAGCTCCCTCTCGGGCTGTACATCCGGGCTGCCATACCCTAGGCGCCACTCATAAGCTGAGTTTGTGTTTTCAGACTTCTGTGCCCTCAGCCTGGACCCACACAACCGCCAGGCTAGGGCCTCTGGAGCCACAGCGAAAGATTGTGCCTGCCCTCTCCAAGGAAATTGTGCCCAATCCATTGACCACAACCCTACAGGTTAGGGAAAAGCTCCAAGGCCCCTGAGGCCATCAATAGTGTAGGCCACCCTGGACTAAGAGGGGCTCTCTGACACCAGCGGAGCAACTATCTCCACTTAGACTCTCAGACAGTGTCCCCAGAGACAGAAGGTTGAAATGGACAGGCCCCCAGGCCCTAATCTGAACCTTAGCTTTGGTTTCCATGTGTCCGTCCTCAGAGGTCTGTTTTCGTAGACCAGCACACGGGGCTTTTCTGAGGCTCCAAACCAAACCTCTCTCGCCTCCACATGGGGAGCTTACTTACTGGGGATGTATCAAACCCTTCAGGTAGGAGAGTTCCGGAGGGCCACTGAACAACCAGCACATTCCAAGGTTTCCATGGACCCAAACGCACATTATGACGCATCCTCAGGAGAGGCCATTTCAACTGAGCCCCCTGGTTAGCGTGCCCCAGAGGCAGCAGATCAAATATATCTTGTGGCTAATGGCCAATGGGAATGCGAGGCATGCTGTACAGGGATCCATCCTTCGAACCGTGCTCTCCAGTCCTTCCGTATGGTATGTCCTGGAGCCATGCAACAGGACTCGAATGTCCCACAGAAGGAAACCTGGTGGTTTGGGGCAACCTCCAAACTCAGCGTGGGAAAACTTCCTTGGCCTCATGAGGCCCCCGCTTCATGAAGGTGCCATCATGGACACATACTCCAGCCTCAGCCAACGTCTGATCCTCAGCCTGACTTCAGATGCAGGAGATTTTGATTCAGCCTCTGCCTAGTGGGCCTGCTCTGCCCTTGGCTCCAATCCTCACTTTAGCTTGTGTTCCTAGACTTCCGTCCTCACACTCCTGGCCCGCAAACCCTCCCTACTGGGAATTCTGGGGCCACAATGAAGCACTCCGCCTGCCTCCCAGGAGAAAAACTTTGTCTATGGTGCTGCCCAGAAACCCCAAATGAGGATCAAACTGCTTGGCCCTCGGCAACACCCCAATTGCATAGGCTACCTTAAACACTGATGCTCTGTCGCAAATGGCCTGAGCCCAGACCTTCCAACAGACACCGACACAGCTGGCTGCACACCCAGCACATTGGACCCGCCACTGCCTTAGGCCACCATCCATTCCCAAACTGGGTTTTCAGTCATCAGAACCTAGACCTTATCTCCAATCCCTGCACAGGGGGGAACCTGATGCACAAGTCAGAACCCCTCCTTCCCCATGGCAAGAAACCTTGCTGCTGGCAGTGAGTCAAACCTTCAGTGTAGGAGAAAACAGCATGGCCCATGAGGCCACGCCCATGTGTGAGGGCCGCCTTGGGCACAAACACACATTGTGACCCTCAGCGTGAGTACCTTATTCAAGTAACGCCTCTCAGTGATTGGACCAAGAGCCCGCATATGTGGCTTGCCATGCCCATAGGCACGCAGGACTAACTAGATGGTGTGTATTCCAGTTGAGGGAACCCACTGCTGTGCTCTAGAGTCCCTCTCCTGGGGGGTCCCCTGTGGCAGAAAACAGTACTCTTCCCTTCCCACAGAATGAACCCAAACACTTGGGAGCTTGGACAATCCCCCGAGAGGAAGGCTCTTCCTCGGCCCCTGAAGCAACCCCTACACTGAACGGCCACTGTGAACGCAACACCCAGAGACAAAAGCCTGAGCGACTGCCTCCCACTTGCCCTCCTTTGATATCCAGAGGATCTCCCCTCTCGGACTGGAGATCAGGCCTGCCATTACCTTGGGCCCTACCTGAGCCAAGTTTGCTTTTTCAGACATCTGTCCCCACAGCCCTGGCAAACACAGCCTCTAGGCTGGGTCCTCTGGAGCCATACCACAGGACCATGCCTGCTCTCTCCTGGGAAACTCTGTCCATTCCTTTGGCCACACACCTCCAGAATATGAGAAACCTCAAGGCCCCCGAGGACATACCATTACCGGGAGCCTCCCTGCACACACAGGGGCCTTCGGACACAAGCTGAGCTGCTACCTCCATGAAGGCATGCACACAGATGTCAACAGAGATAGAAGGTTGAGCCCGACAGGCCCTTAGGCCCTAATCTCAACTCTTGCTTTGTTTTCCAGGTGTCACTCCTCAGAGGCTTTGGTTCGAAGAACAGGATATGGGGCTTTCCTGAGGCACTGAACAGAACTTCTCTCGTCTCCACATGGGAAGCTTCCTTGTTGGAGCCGTGTCAAACACCTCAGGTTGGAGAATCCTGCAGAGTCCCTGAGCCACCTCCACATTCCAAGGTCTCCCAGGCCACCAAGCCACAGTAGGACTCATCTTCAGGAGAGTCCATTTCAACTCTCCCCTCTGGGTAGCTCACCCAGGAGCCCGCAGATTGAGCCTGCCTTGTCCTGACTAAAGAGTGGGAATATGAGGTGGCGTTCCCAGGCATCCGTGCTTAGACACCTGCTCTCGAGTCTTTCCGTATGGGGCCTCCTGGAACCATCCAATAGCACTCGACTTTCGTGCAGAAGGAAACCTTGAGGTTTGGAGTAGTTCACAAATCCCATCGTAGGCAAACCTTCCTGGCCTCATGAGGCCCCCACACCATTCAGGAAGAGGCCATGCTGGACAAAAACTCTAGCCTGAGGCACGTCTCAGTGTTGAAATGACCTCAGTGCAGGAGATCTCGATTCAGCCTCTCAGAGTGGGCCTGCCGTGCCATCGGTCCCAAACCTCACGCTAGCTTGTGTTTTCAGACTTCCTTCCTCACACTCCTGGCAAACAAGCCCTCCGGACTAGGAACTCCAGAACCACAACCCAGCCCAGGGTCTGCCCAAGGGAAGAAAAACGTTTCCCTGTGGGGTTCTTTCCAGAAAACCCAGATGAGGATCAACCTGCTCGGGCCTCGACCGGTACCCGAACTGGATAGGCTGCTCTGGGCACTCATGCTCTGTCTGACACAGCCTGAAGCCAGACGTCCAGACAGACAAGGAGACAGCTGGCCGCACACCCAGCACTTCGGACACGCCATGGTCTTATGCCGTCACCTCTTCCTAACCTTGGTTTTCAGATATCTGAACCTAGACATTATATCAATTCTCCACACAGCTGGGTATCGCAAGCACAACACAGAACTCCTCCTTCCCCGTGGCTGTAAAGCTTGCTCTTGGCATGGAGTCACACCTTCAGGGTGGGAGAAACCTTCCTGGTCCCTGATGCCACGCCCAAACTTGAGTGCTGCTTGGGCACAAATTCACACTCTGACCCTCAGCATGAGCCCCATGTCAAAGAAAGGCCTGTCAGGGCCTGGGGCAAGAGCCCGCATATGGGGCTTGCCAAGCCCCTATGCACCCAATCCTCACCAGTGTTTGAGTTTTCCAGTCGCCCCGCCCGTACCTGGGGCTCTGCTCTGGAATCCCTTTCTTGGAGAGACACGTGAGCCAGACAACACTTTTCCACCCTTCCCACAAAATGACCCCAAACTCTTGGGAGCTGGGACAAATCCCCAGAGAGGGATACTCGTCCACAGTCCCTGAGGCCACCCCTCCAATCCACGGCTATCTCGGACACAACATCCAGAGACAAAAGCCTGAAGGAACGCCTCCCACTCGCCCTTGTTTCAGAGGCCCAGGAGCTCCCTCTCGGGCTGTACATCCGGCCTGCCATACCCTAGGCGCCACTCATAAGCTGAGTTTGTGTTTTCAGACTTCTGTGCCCTCAGCCTGGACCCACACAACCGCCAGGCTAGGGCCTCTGGAGCCACAGCGAAAGATTGTGCCTGCCCTCTCCAAGGAAATTGTGCCCAATCCATTGACCACAACCCTACAGGTTAGGGAAAAGCTCCAAGGCCCCTGAGGCCATCAATAGTGTAGGCCACCCTGGACTAAGAGGGGCTCTCTGACACCAGCGGAGCAACTATCTCCACTTAGACTCTCAGACAGTGTCCCCAGAGACAGAAGGTTGAAATGGACAGGCCCCCAGGCCCTAATCTGAACCTTAGCTTTGGTTTCCATGTGTCCGTCCTCAGAGGTCTGTTTTCGTAGACCAGCACACGGGGCTTTTCTGAGGCTCCAAACCAAACCTCTCTCGTCTCCACATGGGGAGTTTACTTACTGGGGATGTATCAAACCCTTCAGGTAGGAGAGTTCCGCAGGGCCACTGAACAACCAGCACATTCCAAGGTTTCCATGGACCCAAACGCACATTATGACGCATCCTCAGGAGAGGCCATTTCAACTCAGCCCCCTGGTTAGCGTGCCCCAGAGGCAGCAGATCAAACATATCTTGTGGCTAATGGCCAATGGGAATGCGAGGCATGCTGTACAGGGATCCATCCTTCGAACCGTGCTCTCCAGTCCTTCCGTATGGTATGTCCTGGAGCCATGCAACAGGACTCGAATGTCCCACAGAAGGAAACCTGGTGGTTTGGGGCAACCTCCAAACTCAGCGTGGGAAAACTTCCTTGGCCTCATGAGGCCCCCGCTTTATGAAGGTGCCATCATGGACACATACTCCAGCCTCAGCCAACGTCTGATCCTCAGCCTGACTTCAGATGCAGGAGATTTTGATTCAGCCTCTGCCTAGTGGGCCTGCTCTGCCCTTGGCTCCAATCCTCACTTTAGCTTGTGTTCCTAGACTTCCGTCCTCACACTCATGGCCCACAAACCCTCCCTACTGGGAATTCTGGGGCCACAATGAAGCACTCCGCCTGCCTCCCAGGAGAAAAACTTTGTCTATGGTGCTGCCCAGAAACCCCAAATGAGGATCAAACTGCTTGGCCCTCGGCAACACCCCAATTGCATAGGCTACCTTAAACACTGATGCTCTGTCGCAAGTAGCCTGAGCCCAGACCTTCCAACAGACACCGACACAGCTGGCGCACACCCAGCACATTGGACCCGCCACTGCCTTAGGCCTCCATCCATTCCCAACCTGGGTTTTCAGTCATCAGAACCTAGACCTTATCTCCAATCCCTGCACAGGGGGGAACCTGATGCACAAGTCAGAACCCCTCCTTCCCCATGGCAAGAAACCTTGCTGCTGGCAGTGAGTCAAACCTTCAGTGTAGGAGAAAACGGCATGGCCCATGAGGCCACGCTCATGTGTGAGGGCCGCCTTGGGCACAAGCACACATTGTGACCCTCAGCGTGAGTACCTTATTCAAGTAACGCCTCTCAGTGATTGGACCAAGAGCCCGCATATGTGGCTTGCCATGCCCATAGGCACGCAGGACTAACTAGATGGTGTGTATTCCAGTTGAGGGAACCCACTGCTGTGCTCTAGAGGCCCTCTCCTGGGGGGGTAATGTGGCAGAAAACAGTACTCTTCCCTTCCCACAGAATGAACCCAAACACTTGGGAGCTTGGACAATCCCCCGAGAGGAAGGCTCTTCCTCGGCCCCTGAAGCAACCCCTACCCTGAACGGCCACTGTGAACGCAACACCCAGAGACAAAAGCCTGAGCGACTGCCTCCCACTTGCCCTCCTTTGATATCCAGAGGATCTCCCCTCTCGGACTGGAGATCAGGCCTGCCATTACCTTGGGCCCTACCTGAGCCAAGTTTGCTTTTTCAGACATCTGTCCCCACAGCCCTGGCAAACACAGCCTCTAGGCTGGGTCCTCTGGAGCCATACCACAGGACCGTGCCTGCTCTCTCCTGGGAAACTGTGTCCATTCCTTTGGCTAAACACCTCCAGAATATGAGAAACCTCAAGTCCCCCGAGGACTTCCCACTACTGGGAGCCTCCCTGGACACACAGGGGCGTTTGGACACAAGCTGAGCAGCTACCTCCACGAAGGCATGCACACAGATGTCAACAGAGATAGAAGGTTGAGGCGGACAGGGACTTAGACCCTAATCTCAACTCTTGCTTTGGTTTCCAGGTGTCACTCCTCAGAGGCTTGGTTCGAAGAACATGATATGGGGCTTTCCTGAGGCACTGAACAGAACTTCTCTCGTCTCCACATGGGTAGCTCCCTTGTTGGGGCCGTGTCAAACACCTCAGGTTGGAGAATCCTGCAGAGTCCCTGAGCCACCTCCACATTCCAAGGTCTCCCAGTAAACCAACCCACAGTAGGACTCATCTTCAGGAGTGTCCATTTCAACTCTCCCCTCTAGGTTGCTCACCCTGGAGCCTGCAGATTGAGCCTGCCTTTTCCTGACTAAAGAGTGGGAATATGAGGTGGCATTCCCAGGCATCCATGCTTAGACACCTGTTCTCGAGTCTTTCCGTATGGGGCCTCAGGAACCATCCAATAGGACTCGACTGTCGTGCAAAAGGAAAACTTGAGGTTTGGAGTAGTTCACAAATCCCATCGTAGGCAAACACCCCTGGCCTCATTAAGTAGCCACACCCTTCAGGAAGAGGCCATGCTGGACAAAAACTCTAGCCTGAGGGACGTCTCATAGTTGACATGACCTCAGTGCAGTAGATCTCAATTCAGCCTCTGCAGAGTGGGACTGCCGTGCCCTCGGTCCCAAACATCACGCTAGCTTTTCTTTTCAGACTTCCTTCCTCACACTCCTGGCAAACAAGCCCTCCGGACTAGGATGCCCAGAACCACAACACAGCCCAGGGTCTGCCCAACGGAAGAAAATCGTTTCCCTGTGGGGCTCTCCAGAAAACCCAGATGAGGATCAACCTGTTCGGGCCTCGACGGTACCCGAAATGGATAGGCTGCTCTGGGCACTCATGTTCTGTCTGACACAGCCTGAAGCCAGACGTCCAGACAGACAAGGAGAAAGCTGGCCGCACACCCAGCACTTCGGACACGCCATGGTCTTATGCCGTCACCTCTTCCTAATCTTGGTTTTCAGATATCTGAACCTAGATATTATATCAATTCTCCACACAGCTGGGTATCGCAAGCATAAAACAGAACTCCTCCTTTCCCATGGCTGTAAAGCTTGCTCTTGGCATGGATTCACACCTTCAGGGTGGAAGAAAACTTCATGCCCCTGATGCCACGCCCAAACTTGAGTGCTTCTTGGGCACAAATTCACACTGTGACCCTCAGCATGAGCCCCATGTCAAAGAAAGGCCTGTCAGGGCCAGGGCCAAGAGCCCGCATATGGGGCTTGCCAAGCCCCTATGCACCCAATCCTCACCAGTGTTTGAGTTTTCCAGTCGCCCCACCCGTACCTGGGGCTCTGCTCTGCAATCCCTTTCTTGGAGAGACACATGAGCCAAACAACAGGACTCAACCCTTCCCACAAAATGACCCCAAACTCTTGGGTGCTGGTCAAATCCCCAGAGAGGGATACTCGTTCACAGTCCCTGAGGCCACCCCTCCAATCCACGGCTATCCCGGACACAACATCCAGAGACAAAAGCCTGAGGGAACGCCTCCCACTCGCCCTTGTTTCAGAGGACGAGCAGCTCCCTCTCGGGCTGTACATCCGGCCTGCCATACCCTAGGCACCACTCATAAGCTGAGTTTGTGTTTTCAGACTTCTGTGCCCACAGCCTGGACCCACACAACCTCGAGGCTAGGACCTCTAGCCACAGCGATAGATTGTGCCTGCCTCTCCTAGGAAAGTGTGCCCAATCCATTCACCACAACCCTACACCTTAGGGAAAAGCTCCAAGGCCCCTGAGGCCACCCAAATTATATAGTCTAACCTGGGCACTAATGCACTGTCTGACACAACCTGAGCCAGAACCTCCTGACCAACACCCAGGCAGCTGACCGCACACTGAGCATATCAGACCCGCCATGGCCTTAGGTCGTCATCTCTTCCCAACTTCGGTTTTTCAGGCTTCAGACCAGGACCTTATCTTCAACCACTGCCCAGGGTTGAAAATGATGCAGACATCAGAACACCTTCCCCATGGCAAGAGACCTTGTGATTGGCATGTTGTACAAAGTCAGTGTAGTTGAAACCAGTGTGGCCCATGTGGCCCCGCTCTTGCTCACAGGCCACATTGGTCACTAACACACATTGTGACCCTCAGCCTGAGCCCAGTCCTCAAGTATGGCCTCTCAGTGGCTGGATGAAGAGACAGCATATTGGGCCTGCCATGCCCCTAGGCCCCAATTTTTAACGATAGTTTGGGTTGTCCCTTCACTCTTCCCCAGGGCTGTGCTTTTTAATTACTCTTTGGTTGGGTCACCTGATGTAACAAATGTGAAAGGCGACATCCCATTCCACAGATTGACGAAAAAGAATTGGGACTGGGACAAATCCACAGAGAGGAAGATTCGTCCATGGCCCATGAGGCCTCCCCACATCCATGGCCATCGTTGATTCACAATCCAGAGACAAAAGCCTGAGCAAGTGCCTCAGACTCGCTCTTTCTTCATATCCTGAAGAGTTCTCCTCATGGTCTGTAGATTGGGCCTGCCATACCTACGTCCCAAAACCTGAGCTGAGTTTGTATTTTCAGACTTCTGTCCTCAAAATCCTGGGCAACACACCCTCCTGGCTGGGGCCCCTGGAGCCACACATTAGGACTGTGCCTACCCAATCCATGAGAATTCTGCCCATTCCATTGTCCAAAATCGTACAAATTAGGAGAACCCTCCAAAGTCCCCGAGGCCATCCCAATAGTGTAGATCTCCGGGGACAAACAAGGGCGGTCTAACACCACGTGAGCATCTACCCCCACTCATTCCATAGATGGATATCTCCAGAGAAGAAGATGGAACCAGACAGGGCCCTAGGCCATAATCGGATCCACTGCTTTGGTACAGGCGTGTCTCCTCAAAAGCCTGGATTCCAATACCAGCATAAGTGATTTCCTGAGGCACCCATCAGAACAAATCTCGTCTCCACAGGGAAACTTGTGCATGGGAGCTATGTCAAAAGCTTAGGAGAAACTTCAGGGTCCCGGTGCCACCCCCCATTTTAAGGCCCTCATGGACACAAACACATATTAGGCCCCATCCTCGGGAAAGTCCATTTCAACTCAGCCACCCCGGTTGTTCTCCCAGAGCCATCCGGCCTCAACTGTCTTGTTGCTAGGAGACAATTGGAATGCGAGGCGGGCTTCCCTGGCATTCATCTTTCAAAGGTGCTCTGGAGTCATTCCATATGGGATTTCCTGGAGCTGCCCAACAGGTCTCAATTGTCCTGCAGAAGGAATCCTTGAAGGGGGCATCCCACAACTCCCAACGTGGGAAAACCTCCATAGCCTTGAGATTCCGCTCCGTTCATGAAGGGGCAGTCATGCACAGAAACTCCAACCTGAGCCAACGTCTGATCCTCACTGTGACTTCAGATGCTTGAGATATTTGTTCACTCTGCAGGGGGTACATGCTGTGCCCTCTGCCTGAAGCCCAAGTTTAGCTTGTGTTCTCAGACTTCTGTACTCACACTCCTGGCCCAGAAGCCCTCAAGTTTGGCAATTCCGGACTCACAATGCAGCACTCTGCCTGCCATCTATAAAAAATATCTTGCCTAAGAGCAGCCCAGGCACATCAAATGAGGATAAACCTACACGGCACTCGACTGTACCCAAATCATATAGTCAAACCTGGGCACTAATGCACTGTCTGACACAACCTGAGCCAGAACCTTCTGACCAACACCCAGGCAGCTGACCGCCCACTGATCATATCAGACACGCCATGGCCTTATGTCGTCATCTCTTCCCAACTTCGGTTTTTCAGGCTTCGGAACCTAGACCTTATCTCCAACCACTGCCCAGGGTTGAAAATGATGCAGACATCAGAACACCTTCCTCATGGCAAGAGACCTTGTGATTGGCATGTTGTCCAAAGTCCAGTGTAGTTGAAACCAGTGTGGCCCATGAGGCCCCGCCCATGCTCGCGGGCCACATTGGTCACAAACACACATTGTGACCCTCAGCCTGTGCCCAGTCCTCAAGTAAGGCCTCTCAGTGGTTGGATGAAGAGACAGCATATTGGGCCTGCCATGCCCCTAGGTCCCAATTTTTAAACATAGTTTGGGTTGTCCCTTCACTCTTCCCCAGGGCTGTGCTTTGTAATTACTCTTTGGTTGGGTCACCTGAGGTAACAAATGTGAAAGGCGACCTCCCATTCCACAGATTGACGAAAAAGAATTGGGACTGGGACAAATCCACAGAGAGGAAGATTGGTCCATGGCCCATGAGGCCTCCCCACATCCATGGCCATCGTTGATTCACAATCGAGAGACAAAAGCCTGAGCAAGTGCCTCAGACTCGCTCTTTCTTCATACCCTGAAGAGTTCTCCTCATGGTCTGTAGATTGGGCCTGCCATACCTACGTCCCAAAACCTGAGCTGAGTTTGTATTTTTAGATCTGTCCTCAAAGTCCTGGGCAACACACCCTCCTGGCTTGGGCCCCTGGAGCCACACATTAGGACTGTGCCTACCCAATCCATGGGAATTCTGCCCATTCCACTGTCCAAAATCGTACAAATTAGGAGAAACCTCCAAAGTCCCCGAGGCCATCCCAATAGTGTAGATCTCCGGGACAAACAAGGACGGTCTAACACACGTGAGCATCTACCTCCACTCATTCCATAGATGGATATCTCCAGAGAAGAAGATGGAACCAGACAGGACCCTAGGCCATAATCAGATCCATTGCTTTGGTACAGGCGTGTCTACTCAAAAGCCTGGATTCCAATACCAGCATAAGTGATTTCCTGAGGCACCCATCAGAACAAATCTTGTCTCCACAGGGAAACTTGTGCATGGGAGCTATGTCAAAAGCTTAGGAGAAACTTCAGTGTCTCGGTGCCACCGCCCCATTCCAAGGCCCTCATGGACACAAACACACATAGGGCCCCAACCTCGGGAAAGTCCATTTCAACACAGCCGCCCCGATTGCTCCCGCAGAGCCATCAAAACTCAACTGTCTTGTTGCTAGGAGAAAATTGGAATGCGAGGCGGGATTCCCTGGCATCGATCCTCGAACGGTGCTCTGGAGTCATTCCATATGGGATGTGCTGGAGCTGACCAACAGGTCTCAATTGTCCCGCAGAAGGAATCCTTGAAGGGGGCATCCCACAACTCCCAACGTGGGAAAACCTCCATGGCCTTGAGATTCCGCTCCGTTCATGAAGGGGCAGTCATGCACAGAAACTCCAACCCGAGCCAACGTCTGATCCTCGCCGTGACTTCAGATGCATGAAATATTGGTTCAGATCTGCAGGAGGTACCTGCCGTGCCCTCGGCCTGAAGCCCAAGTCTAGCTTGTGTTCTCAGACTTCTGTCCTCACACTCCTGGCCCAGAAGCCCTCAAGTTTGGCAATTCTGGAACCAAAGTGCAGCACTCTGCCTGCCCTCTAGAAAAAATATCTTGCCTATTGAGCTCCCCAGGCACCTCAAATGAGGATAAACCTATACGGCACTCGACTGTACCCAAATCATATAGTCTAACCTGGGACTAATGCACTGACTGACACAACCTGAGCCCGAACCTCCTGACCAACACCCAGGCAGCTGACCGCACACTGAGCATATCAGACCCGCCATGGCCTTAGGTCGTCATCTCTTCCCAACTTCGGTTTTTCAGGCTTCAGAACCTAGACCTTATCTCCAACCACTGCCCAGGGTTGAAAATGATGCAGATATCAGAACACATTCCCCATAGCCAGAGACCTTGTGTTTGGCAGGTTGTCCAAAGTCCAGTGTAGTTGAAACCAGTGTGGCCCATGAGGCCCCGCCCATGCTCGCGGGCCACATTGGTCACAAACACACATTGTGACCCTCAGCATGAGCCCAGTCCTCAAGTAAGGCCTCTCAGTGGCTGGATGAAGAGACAGCATATTGGGCCTGCCATGCACCTAGGCCCCAATTTTTAACCATAGTTTGGGTTGTCCCTTCACTCTTCCCCAGGGCTCTGCTTTGGAATTCCTATTTTGTTCGGACACCTGAGGTAATAAACCTGAAAGGAGACCTCCCATCCAACAATTGAAGAAAAACTATTGGGACCAGGCCAAATCCACAGAGACGAAGATTCGTCCATATCCCATGAGGCCTCCCCACATTCTACAGCCATTGTTGATACAAAATCCAGAGACAAAAGCCTGAGCAAGTGCCGCAGACTCGCTCTTTCTTCATATCCTGAGGGGTACTTCTCATGGTTTGTAGATTGGGTCTCCCATACCTACGTCGCAAAACCTTAGCTGAGTTTGTGTTTTCAGACTTCTGTCCTCAAAGTCCTGGGCCGCACACCCTCCAGGCTGGGGCCCCTGGAGCCACACATTAGGACTGTGCCTACCCAATCCATGGGAATTCTGCCCATTCCATTGTCCAAAATCTCACCAATTAAGAAAACTCTCCAAAGTCCCCGAGGCCATCCCAATAGTGTAGGTCTCCAGGGACAAACAAGGGCGGTGTGACACCAGGTGAGCATCTCCCTCCACTCGTTCCATAGATGGATATCACCAGAGAAGAAGATTGAACCAGACAGGACCCTAGGCCATAATCGGATCCATTGTTTTGGTTTACAGGCATGTCTCCTCAAAAGCCTGGATTCCAATACCAGCATAGGGGGTTTCCTGAGGCACCCCTCAGAACAAATCTCATCTCCACAAGGAAACTTGTGCATGGGAGGTATGTCAAAAGCTTAGGAGAATACTTCAGGGTCCCGGTGCCAACGCCCCATTCCAAGGCCCTCATGGACACAAACACACAATGGGCCCGATCCTAAAAGTCCATTTCAACTCAGCCACGCCGGATGCTCCCGCAGAGCTATCCGATCTCAACTGTCTTGTTGCTAGGAGACATTTGGAATGCGAGGCCCGCTTCCCAGGCATCCACCCCGAACGGTGCTCTGGAGTCCTTCCATATGGGATATCCTGGAGCTGCCCAACAGGTCTCAATTGTCCCGCAGAAGGAATCCTTGAAGGGGGCATCCCACAACTCCCAACGTGGGAAAACCTCCATGGCCTTGAGATTCCGCTCGTTCATGAAGGGGCAGTCATGCACAGAAACTCCAACCCGAGCCAACGTCTGACCCTCGCCGTGACTTCAGAAGCATGAGATATTCGTTCAGATCTGCAGGGGGTACCAGCCGTGCCCTCGGCCTGAAGCCCAAGTCTACCTTCTGTTCTCAGACTTGTCCTCACACTCCTGGTCCAGAATCCCTCATGTTTGGCAATACCGGACCCACAATGCAGCACTCTGCCTGCCTCTAGAAAAAATATATTGCCTAATGAGTAGCCCAGGCACCTCAAATGAGGATAAACCTACACGGCTCTCGACTGTACCTGAATTATATAGTCTAACCTGGGTACTAATTCACTGTCTGACACAACCTGAACCCGAACCTCCGGACCAACACCCAGGCAGCTGACCGCACACTGAGCACATCAGACCCACCATGGCCTTAGGTCGTCATCTCTTCCCAACTGCGGTTTTCAGGCTTCAGAACGTAGACCTTATCTCCAAACACTGCCCAGGGTTGAAAATGATGCAGAAATCAGAGTACCTTCCCCATGGCATGAGACCTTGTGATTGGCATGTTATCCAAAGTTCAGTGTAGTTGAAACCAGTGTGGCCCATGAGGCCCCGCCCATGCTCGCGGGCCACATTGGTCACAAACACACATGCTGACCCTCAGCCTGTGCCCAGTCTTTAAGTAAGGCCACTCAGTGGCTGGATGAAGAGACAGCATATTGGGTCTGCCATGCCCCTAGGCCCCAATTTATAACCATCGTTTGGGTTGTCCCTTCACTCTTCCCCAGGGCTCTGCTTTGGAATTCCTCTTTGGTTGGGACACCTGAGGTAACAAACCTGAGAGGAGACCTCCCGGCCCACAGATTGACAGAAAGAAATTGGGACCGGGCCAAATCCACAGAGAGGAAGATTCGTCCATGGCCCATGAGGCCTCCCCACGTTCCACGCCCAACTTTGATACAAAATCCAGAGACAAAATCCTGAGCAAGTGCCTCAGACTCGCTATTTCTTTATATCCTGAGGGGTACTTCTCATGGTTTGTAGATTGGGCCTCCCATACCTATGTCCCAAAACCTTAGCTGAGTTTGTGTTTTCAGACTTCTGTCCTCAAAGTCCTGGGCCGCACACCCTCCAGGCTGGGGCCCCTGGAGCCACACATTAGGACTGTGCCTACCCAATCCATGGGAATTCTGCCCATTCCATTGTTCAAAATCGTACAAATTAGAAGAACCCTCCAAAGTCCCAAGGCCATCCCAATAGTGTAGGTCTCCCGGGACAAACAAGGGCGGTCTGACACCAGCTGAGCATCTACATCCACTCATACCATAAATGGATGTCCCCAGAGAAGAAGATGGAACCAGACAGGACCCTAGGCCATAATCGGATCCATTGCTTTGGTTTACAGGCATATCTCCTCAAGAGCCTGGATTCCAAGACCAGCATAGGGGGTTTCCTGAGGCACCCATCAGAACAAAACTCGTCTCCACGAGGAAACTTGTGCATGGGACCTATGTCAAAAGCTTAGGAGAATACTTCAGGGTCCCAGTGCCACCGCTCCATTCCAAGGTCCTCATGGACACAAACACACATTAGGCCCCAAACTCGGGAAAGTCCATTTCAACACAGCCGCCCCGATTGCTCAGTCAGAGCCATAGAACTCAACTGTCTTGTTGCTAGGAGTCAATTGGAATGCGAGGCTGGCTTCCCTGGCATCAGTCCTCGAACGGTGCACTGCAGTCATTCCATATGGATTGTCCTGGAGCTGACCAACAGTGCTCAATTGTCCCGCAGAAGGAATCCTTGAAGGGGGATCCCACACTCCCAACGTTGGAAAACCTCCATGGCCTTGAGATTCCGCTCCGTTCATGGAGGGGCAGACATGCTCAGAAACTCCAACCCGAGCCAACTTCTGATCCTCGCCGTGACTTCAGATACATGAGATATTGGTTCAGATCTGCAGAGGGTATTTGCCATACCCATTGCCCTACCCAAGGCCTGAAGCCCAAGTCTAGCTTGTGTTCTCAGACTTCTGTCCTCATACTCCTGGCCCAGAAGCCCTCAAGTTTGGCAATTCCGGACCCACAATGCAGCACCCTGCCTCCCCTCTAGAAAAAATATCTTGCCTAATGATTTGCCCAGGCACTTCAAATGAGGATAAACTTAAACGGCACTCGACTGTACCTAAATTATATAGTCTAACCTGGGCACTAATGCACTGTCTGACACAACCTGAACCCGAAACTCCGGACCAACACCCAGGCAGCTGACCGCACACTGAACACATCAGACCCGCCATGGCTTTAGGTCGTCATCTCTTCCCAACTACGGTTTTCAGACTTCAGATCCTAGACCTTATAGCCAACCACTGCCCAGGGTTGAAAATGATGCAGAAATCAGAGCTCCTTCCCCATGGCAAGAGACCTTGTGATTGGCATATTGTCCTAAGTTCAGTGTAGTTGAAACCAGTATGGCCCATGAGGCCCCGCCCATGCTCGCGGCCACATTGGTCACAAACACACATTGTGACTCTCAGGCTGTGCCCAGTCCTTAAGTAAGGCCACTCAGTGGCTGGATGAAGAGACAGCATATTGGGCCTGCCATGCCCCTAGGCCCCAATTTTTAACCATCGTTTGGGTTGTCCCTTCACTCTTCCCCAGGGCTCTGCTTTGGAATTCCTCTTTGGTTGGGACACCTGAATTAACAAACCTGAGAGGATACCTCCCATTCCACAGATTGATGGAAAGAAATTGGGACCGGGCCAAATCAACAGAGAGGAAGATTCATCCATGGCCCATGAGGCCTCCCTACATTCCACGCCCATCTTTGATACAAAATCCAGAGACAAAAGCCTGAGCAAGCGCCTCAGACTCGCTCTTTCTTCATATCCTGAAGAGTTCTTCTCATGGTTTGTAGATTGGACCTGCCATACCTACGTCCCCAACCTAAGCTGAGTTTGTGTTTTCAGACTTCTGTCCTCAAATTTCTGGGCCACACACCCTCCAGGCTGGGGCCCCTCGAGCCACACATTAGGACTGTGCCTACCCAATCCATGGGAATTCTGCCCATTCCATTGTTCAAATTCGTACAAATTAGAAAAACCCTCCAAAGTCCCCAAGGCCATCCCAATAGTGTAGTTCTCCCGGGACAAACAAGGGCGGTCTGACACCAGCTGAGCATCTACATCCACTCATACCATAAATGGATGTCCCCAGAGAAGAAGATGGAACCAGACAGGACCCTAGGCCATAATCGGATCCATTGCGTTGGTTTACAGGCATGTCTCCAAAAGCCTGGATTCCAATACCAGCATAGGCAGTTTCCTGAGGCACCCCTCAGAACAAATCTCATCTCCACAAGGAAACTTGTGCATGGGAGGTATGTCAAAAGCTTAGGAGAATACTTCAGGGTCCCGGTGCCAACGCCCCATTCCAAGGCTCTCATGGACACAAACACACAATGGGCCCGATCCTAAAAGTCCATTTCAACTCAGCCACGCCGGTTGCTCCCACAGAGCTATCCGATCTCAACTGTCTTGTTGCTAGGAGACATTTGGAATGCGAGGCCCGCTTTCAGGCATCCACCCCGAACGGTGCTCTGGAGTCCTTCCATATGGGATGTCCTGGAGCTGACCAACAGGTCTCAATTGTCCCGCAGAAGGAATCCTTGAAGGGGGCATCCCACAACTCCCAACGTGGGAAAACCTCCATGGCCTTGAGATTCCGCTCCGTTCAAGAAGGGGCAGTCATGCACAGAAACTCCAACCTGAGCTAACGTCTGATCCTCGCCGTGACTTCAGAAGCATGAGATATTCGTTCAGATCTGCAGGGGGTACCAGCCGTGCCCTCGGCCTGAAGCCCAAGTCTAGCTTCTGTTCTCAGACTTGTCCTCACACTCCTGGTCCAGAATCCCTCATGTTTGGCAATACCGGACCCACAATGCAGCACTCTGCCTGCCTCTAGAAAAAATATATTGCCTAATGAGTAGCCCAGGCACCTCAAATGAGGATAAACCTACACGGCTCTCGACTGTACCTGAATTATATAGTCTAACCTGGGTACTAATTCACTGTCTGACACAACCTGAACCCGAACCTCCGGACCAACACCCAGGCAGCTGACCGCACACTGAGCACATCAGACCCGCCATGGCCTTAGGTCGTCATCTCTTCCCAACTGCGGTTTTCAGGCTTCAGAACGTAGACCTTATCTCCAAACACTGCCCAGGGTTGAAAATGATGCAGAAATCAGAGCTCCTTCCCCATGGCATGAGACCTTGTGATTGGCATGTTATCCAAAGTTCAGTGTAGTTGAAACCAGTGTGGCCCATGAGGCCCCGCCCATGCTCGCGGGCCACATTGGTCACAAACACACATGCTGACCCTCAGCCTGTGCCCAGTCTTTAAGTAAGGCCACTCAGTGGCTGGATGAAGAGACAGCATATTGGGTCTGCCATGCCCCTAGGCCCCAATTTATAACCATCGTTTGGGTTGTCCCTTCACTCTTCCCCAGGGCTCTGCTTTGGAATTCCTCTTTGGTTGGGACACCTGAGGTAACAAACCTGAGAGGAGACCACCCATCCCACAGATTGACAGAAAGAAATTGGGACCGGGCCAAATCCACAGAGAGGAAGATTCGTCCATGGCCCATGAGGCCTCCCCACGTTCCACGCCCATCTTTGATACAAAATCCAGAGACAAAAGCCTGAGCAAGCGCCTCAGACTCGCTCTTTCTTCATATCCTGAAGAGTCCTTCTCATGGTTTGTAGATTGGCCCTGCCATACCTACGTTCCCAACCTAAGCTGAGTTTGTGTTTTCAGACTTCTGTCCTCAGATTCCTGGGCCACACACCCTCCAGGCTGGGGCCCCTGGAGCCACACATTAGGACTGTGCCTATCCAATCCATGGGCATTCTGCCCATTCCATTATCCAAAATCGTACAAATTAGGAGAACTCTCCAAAGTCCCCGAGGCCATTCCAATAGTGTAGGTCTCCGGGGACAAAAAAGGGCGGTCTGACACCAGCTGAGCATCTACCTCCACTCATATCATAAATGGATGTCCCCAGAGAAGAAGATGGAACCAGACAGGACCCTAGGCCATATTCGGATCCATTGCTTTGGTTTACAGACATGTCTCCTCAAAAGCCTGGATTCCAAGACCAGCATAGGGGGTTTTTTGAGGCACCCATCAGAACAAATCTCGTTTCCACAAGGAAACTTGTGCATGGGACCTATGTCAAAAGCATAGGAGAATACTTCAGGGTCCCGGTGTCACCGCCCCATTCCAAGGCCCTCATGGACACAAACACATATTAGGCCCCAACCTCGGGAAAGTCCATTTCAACACAGCCGCCCCGATTGCTCCCGCAGAGCCATCAAAACTCAACTGTCTTGTTGCTGGGAGAAAATTGGAATGCGAGGCGGGATTCCCTGGCATCGATCCTCGAACGGTGCTCTGGAGTCATTCCATATGGGATGTCCTGGAGCTGACCAACAGGTCTCAATTGTCCCGCAGAAGGAATCCTTGAAGGGGGCATCCCACAACTCCCAACGTGGGAAAACCTCCATGGCCTTGAGATTCCGCTCTGTTCATGAAGGGGCAGTCATGCACAGAAACTCCAACCTGAGCCAACATCTGATCCTCACCGTGACTTCAGATGCTTGAGATATTGGTTCACTCTGCAGGGGGTACATGCTGTGCCCTCTGCCTGAAGCCCAAGTTTAGCTTGTGTTCTCAGACTTCTGTACTCACACTCCTGGCCCAGAAGCCCTCAAGTTTGGCAATTCCGGACTCACAATGCAGCACTCTGCCTGCCATCTATAAAAAATATCTTGCCTAAGAGCAGCCCAGGCACATCAAATGAGGATAAACCTACACGGCACTCGACTGTACCCAAATCATATAGTCAAACCTGGGCACTAATGCACTGTCTGACACAACCTGAGCCAGAACCTCCTGACCAACACCCAGGCAGCTGACCGCACACTGAGCATATCAGACCCGCCATGGCCTTAGGTCGTCATCTCTTCCCAACTTCGGTTTTTCAGGCTTCAGAACCTAGACCTTATCTCCAACCACTGCCCAGGGTTGAAAATGATGCAGACATCAGAACACCTTCCTCATGGCAAGAGACCTTGTGATTGGCATGTTGTCCAAAGTCCAGTGTAGTTGAAACCAGTGTGGCCCATGAGGCCCCGCCCATGCTCGCGGGCCACATTGGTCACAAACACACATGCTGACCCTCAGCCTGTGCCCAGTCCTCAAGTAAGGCCTCTCAGTGGTTGGATGAAGAGACAGCATATTGGGCCTGCCATGCCCCTAGGTCCCAATTTTTAAACATAGTTTGGGTTGTCCCTTCACTCTTCCCCAGGGCTCTGCTTTGGAATTCCTCTTTGGTTGGGACACCTGAGGTAACAAACCTGAGAGGAGAACTCCCATCCCACAGATTGACGGAAAGAAATTGGGACTGGGACAAATACACAGAGAGGAAGATTCGTCCATGGCCCATGAGGCCTCCCCACGTTCCACGCCCATCTTTGATACAAAATCCAGAGACAAAAGCCTGAGCAAGTGCCTCAGACTCGATCTTTCTTCATATCCTGAAGAGTTCTTCTCATGGTTTGTAGATTGGACCTGCCATACGTACTTCCCCAAACGTAAGCTGAGTTTGTGTTTTCAGACTTCTGTCCTCAAATTCCTGGGCCACACTCCCTCCGGGCTGGGGCCCCTGGAGCCACACATTAGGACTGTGCCTACCCAATCCATGGGAACACTGCCCATTCCATTGTCCAAAATCGTACAAATTAGGAGAACCCTCCAAATTTCCCGAGGCCATCACAATAGTGTAGGTTTCCCGGTATAAACAAGGGCGGTCTGACACCAGCTGAGCATCAACCTCCACTCATACCATAGATGGATGTCCCCAGAGAAGAAGATGGAACCATACAGGACCCTAGGCCATAATCGGATCCATTGCTTTGGTTTACAGGCATGTCTCCTCAAAAGCCTGGATTCCAGACCAGCATAGGGGATTTCCTGAGGCACCCATCAGAACAAATCTCGTCTCGACAAGGAAACTTGTGCATGGGGCCTATGTCAAAAGCTTAGGAGAATACTTCAGGGTCCCGGTGCCACCGCCCCATTCCAATGCCCTCATGGAAACAAACACATATCAGGCCCCATTCTCGGGAAAGTCCATTTCAACTAGCCAACCCGGTTGCTACCGCAGAGTCTTCAGATCTCAACTGTCTTGTTGCTAGGAGACAATTGGAATGCGAGGCCCACTTCCCTGGCATCCATCCCCGAACGGTGCTCTGGAGTACTTCCATATGGGATATCCTGGAGCTGCCCAACAGGTCTCAATTGTCCCGCAGAAGGAATCCTTGAAGGGGGCATCCCACAACTCCCAACGTGGGAAAACCTCCATGGCCTTGAAATTCCGCTCCGTTCATGAAGGGGCAGTCATGCACAGAAACTCCAACCCGAGGCAAAGTCTGATCCTCGCCGTGACTTCATACGCAAGAGATATTGTTTCAGATCTGCAGGCGGTACCTGCCGTGCCCTCGGCCTGAAGCCCAAGTCTAGCTTGTGTTCTCAGACTTCTGTCCTCATACTCCTGGCCCAGAAGCCCTCAAGTTTGGCAATTCCGGACCCACAATGCAGCACCCTGCCTCCCCTCTAGAAAAAATATCTTGCCTAATGATTTGCCCAGGCACTTCAAATGAGGATAAACTTAAACGGCACTCGACTGTACCTAAATTATATAGTCTAACCTGGGCACTAATGCACTGTCTGACACAACCTGAACCCGAAACTCCGGACCAACACCCAGGCAGCTGACCGCACACTGAGCACATCAGACCCGCCATGGCTTTAGGTCGTCATCTCTTCCCAACTGCGGTTTTCAGACTTCAGATCCTAGACCTTATATCCAACCACTGCCCAGGGTTGAAAATGATGCAGAAATCAGAGCTCCTTCCCCATGGCAAGAGACCTTGTGATTGGCATATTGTCCTAAGTTCAGTGTAGTTGAAACCAGTATGGCCCATGAGGCCCCGCCCATGCTCGCGGCCACATTGGTCACAAACACACATTGTGACTCTCAGGCTGTGCCCAGTCCTTAAGTAAGGCCACTCAGTGGCTGGATGAAGAGACAGCATATTGGGCCTGCCATGCCCCTAGGCCCCAATTTTTAACCATCGTTTGGGTTGTCCCTTCACTCTTCCCCAGGGCTCTGCTTTGGAATTCCTCTTTGGTTGGGACACCTGAATTAACAAACCTGAGAGGATACCTCCCATTCCACAGATTGATGGAAAGAAATTGGGACCGGGCCAAATCAACAGAGAGGAAGATTCATCCATGGCCCATGAGGCCTCCCCACATTCCACGCCCATCTTTGATACAAAATCCAGAGACAAAAGCCTGAGCAAGCGCCTCAGACTCGCTCTTTCTTCATATCCTGAAGAGTTCTTTTCATGGTTTGTAGATTGGACCTGCCATACCTACGTCCCCAACCTAAGCTGAGTTTGTGTTTTCAGACTTCTGTCCTCAATTTCTGGGCCACACACCCTCCAGGCTGGGGCCCCTGGAGCCACACATTAGGACTGTGCCTACCCAATCCATGGGAATTCTGCCCATTCCATTGTTCAAAATCATACAAATTAGAAGAACCCTCCAAAGTCCCCAAGGCCATCCCAATAGTGTAGGTCTCCCTGGACAAACAAGGGCGGTCTGACACCAGCTGAGCATCTACATCCACTCATACCATAAATGGATGTCCCCAGATAAGAAGATGGAACCAGACAGGACCCTAGGCCATAATCGGATCCATTGCTTTGGTTTACAGGCATATCTCCTCAAGAGCCTGGATTCCAAGACCAGCATAGGGGGTTTCCTGAGGCACCCATCAGAACAAAACTCGTCTCCACGAGGAAACTTGTGCATGGGACCTATGTCAAAAGCTTAGGAGAATACTTCAGGGTCCCAGTGCCACCGCTCCATTCCAAGGTCCTCATGGAAACAAACACACATTAGGCCCCAACCTCGGAAAAGTCCATTTCAACACAGCCGCCCCGATTGCTCAGTCAGAGCCATAGAACTCAACTGTCTTGTTGCTAGGAGACAATTGGAATGCAAGGCTGGCTTCCCTGGCATCAGTCCTCGAATGGTGCACTGCAGTTATTCCATATGGATTGTCCTGGAGCTGACCAACAGGTCTCAATTGTCCCGCAGAAGGAATCCTTGAAGGGGGATCCCACACTCCCAACGTTGGAAAACCTCCATGGCCTTGAGATTCCGCTCCGTTCATGGAGGGGCAGACATGCACAGAAACTCCAACCCGAGCCAACTTCTGATCCTTGCCGTGACTTCAGATACATGAGATATTGGTTCAGATCTGCAGGGGGTATTTGCCATACCCATTGCCCTACCCAAGGCCTGAAGCCCAAGTCTAGCTTGTGTTCTGAAACTTCTGTCCTCACACTCTTGGCGCAGAAGCCCTCAAGTTTGGCAATTCCGGACCCTCAATGCAGCAATATGCCTGCCCTATGGGAAAAATATATTGCTTAATGATTTCCCAGGCACCTCAAATGAGGATAAACTTACACGGCACTCGACTGTACCTAAATTATATAGTCTAACCTGGGCAATAATGCACTGTCTGACACAACCTGAACCCGAAACTCTACCAACACCCAGGAAGCTGACCGCACACTGAGCACATGAGCCCCGACATGACCTTAGATCGTCATCACTTCCCAACTGTGGTTTTCAGGCTTCAGAACCTAGACCTTATCTCCAACCACGGCCCAGGGTTGAAAATGATGCAGAAATCAGAGCTCCTTCCCCATGGCAAGAGACCTTGTGATTGGCATGTTATCCAAAGTTCAGTGTAGTTGAAACCAGTGTGGCCCATGAGGCCCCGCCCATACTCGCGGGCCACATTGGTCACAAACACACATGCTGACCCTCAGCCTGTGCCCAGTCTTTAAGTAAGGCCACTCAGTGGCTGGATGAAGAGACAGCATATTGGGTCTGCCATGCCCCTAGGCCCCAATTTATAACCATCGTTTGGGTTGTCCCTTCACTCTTCCCCAGGGCTCTGCTTTGGAATTCCTCTTTGGTTGGGACACCTGAGGTAACAAACCTGAGAGGAGACCTCCCATCCCACAGATTGACGGAACGAAATTGGGACCGGGTCAAATCCACAGAGAGGAAGATTCGTCCATGGCCCATGAGGCCTCCCGACGTTCCACGCCCATCTTTGATACAAAATCCAGAGACAAAATCCTGAGCAAGTGCCTCAGACTCGCTCTTTCTTCATATCCTGAGGGGTACTTCTCATGGTTTGTAGATTGGGCCTCCGATACCTACGTCCCAAAACCTTAGCTGAGTTTGTGTTTTCAGACTTCTGTCCTCAAAGTCCTGGGCCGCACACCCTCCAGGCTGGGGCCCCTGGAGCCACACATTAGGACTGTGCCTACCCAATCCATGGGAATTCTGCCCATTTCATTGTCCAAAATCTCACCAATTAAGAAAACTCTCCAAAGTCCCCGAGGCCATCCCAATAGTGTAGGTCTCCAGGGACAAACAAGGGTGGTGTGACACCAGGTGAGCATCTCCCTCCACTCATTCCATAGATGGATATCACCAGAGAAGAAGATTGAACCAGACAGGACCCTAGGCCATAATCGGATCCATTGTTTTGGTTTACAGACATGTCTCCTCAAAAGCCTGGATTCCAATACCAGCATAGGGGGTTTCCTGAGGCACCCCTCAGAACAAATCTCATCTCCACAAGGAAACTTGTGCATGGGAGGTATGTCAAAAGCTTAGGAGAATACTTCAGGGTCCCGGTGCCAACGCCCCATTCCAAGGCCCTCATGGACACAAACACACATTAGGCCCCAACCTCGGGAAAGTCCATTTCAACACAGCCGCCCCGATTGCTCCCGCAGAGCCATCAAAACTCAACTGTCTTGTTGCTGGGAGAAAATTGGAATGTGAGGCGGGATTCCCTGGCATCGATCCTCGAAAGGTGCTCTGGAGTCATTCCATATGGGATGTCCTGGAGCTGACCAACAGGTCTCAATTGTCCCGCAGAAGGAATCCTTGAAGGGGGCATCCCACAACTCCCAACGTGGGAAAACCTCCATGGCCTTGAGATTCCGCTCTGTTCATGAAGGGGCAGTCATGCACAGAAACTCCAACCTGAGCCAACGTCTGATCCTCGCCGTGACTTCAGATGCATGAAATATTGGTTCAGATCTGCAGGAGGTACCTGCCGTGCCCTCGGCCTGAAGCCCAAGTCTAGCTTGTGTTCTCAGACTTCTGTCCTCACACTCCTGGCCCAGAAGCCCTCAAGTTTGGCAATTCTGGAACCAAAGTGCAGCACTCTGCCTGCCCTCTAGAAAAAATATCTTGCCTATTGAGCTCCCCAGGCACCTCAAATGAGGATAAACCTATACGGCACTCGACTGTACCCAAATCATACAGTCTAACCTGGGACTAATGCACTGACTGACACAACCTGAGCCCGAACCTCCTGACCAACACCCAGGCAGCTGACCGCACACTGAGCATATCAGACCCGCCATGGCCTTAGGTCGTCATCTCTTCCCATCTTCGGTTTTTCAGGCTTCAGAACCTAGACCTTTTCTCCAACCACTGCCCAGGGTTGAAAATGATGCAGATATCAGAACACATTCCCCATGGCCAGAGACCTTGTGTTTGGCAGGTTGTCCAAAGTCCAGTGAAGTTGAAACCAGTGTGGCCCATGAGGCCCCGCCCATGCTCGCGGGCCACATTGGTCACAAACACACATTGTGACCCTCAGCATGAGCCCAGTCCTCAAGTAAGGCCTCTCAGTGGCTGGATGAAAAGAGCATATTGGGCCTGCCATGCACCTAGGCCCCAATTTTTAACCATAGTTTGGGTTGTCCCTTCACTCTTCCCCAGGGCTCTGCTTTGGAATTCCTATTTTGTTCGGACACCTGAGGTAATAAACCTGAAAGGAGACCTCCCATCCGACAATTGAAGAAAAACTATTGGGACCGCCCAAATCCACAGAGAGGAAGATTCGTCCATATCCCATGAGGCCTCCCCACATTCTACAGCCATTGTTGATACAAAAGCCTGAGCAAGTGCCTCAGACTCGCTCTTTCTTCATATCCTGAGGGGTACTTCTCATGGTTTGTAGATTGGGCCTCCCATACCTACGTCCCAAAACCTTAGCTGAGTTTGTGTTTTCAGACTTCTGTCCTCAAAGTCCTGGGCCGCACACCCTCCAGGCTGGGGCCCCTGGAGCAACACATTAGGACTGTGCCTACCCAATCCATGGGAATTCTGCCCATTTCATTGTCCAAAATCTCACCAATTAAGAAAACTCTCCAAAGTCCCCGAGGCCATCCCAATAGTGTAGGTCTCCAGGGACAAACAAGGGCGGTGTGACACCAGGTGAGCATCTCCCTCCACTCATTCCATAGATGGATATCACCAGAGAAGAAGATTGAACCAGACAGGACCCTAGGCCATAATCGGATCCACTGTTTTGGTTTACAGGCATGTCTCCTCAAAAGCCTGTATTCCAATACCAGCATAGGGGGTTTCCTGAGGCACCCCTCAGAACAAATCTCATCTCCACAAGGAAACTTGTGCATGGGAGGTATGTCAAAAGCTTAGGAGAATACTTCAGGGTCCCGGTGCCAACGCCCCATTCCAAGGCCCTCATGGACACAAACACACAATGGGCCCGATCCTAAAAGTCCATTTCAACTGAGCCACGCCGGTTGCTCCCGCAGAGCTACCCGATCTCAACTGTCTTGTTGCTAGGAGACATTTGGAATGCGAGGCCCGCTTCCCAGGCATCCACCCCGAACGGTGCTCTGGTATCCTTCCATATGGGATATCCTGGAGCTGCCCAACAGGTCTCAATTGTCCCGCAGAAGGAATCCTTGAAGGGGGCATCCCACAACTGCCAACGTGGGAAAACCTCCATGGCCTTGAGATTCCGCTCCGTTCTTGAAGGGGCAGTCATGCACAGAAACTCCAACCCGAGTCAACGTCTGATCCTCGCCGTGACTTCAGAAGCATGAGATATTCGTTCAGGTCTGCAGGGGGTACCAGCCGTGCCCTCGACCTGAAGCCCAAGTCTAGCTTCTGTTCTCAGACTTGTCCTCACACTCCTGGTCCAGAATCCCTCATGTTTGGCAATACCGGACCCACAATGCAGCACTCTGCCTGCCTCTAGAAAAAATATATTGCCTAATGAGTAGCCCAGGCACCTCAAATGAGGATAAAGCTACACGGCTCTCGACTGTACCTGAATTATATAGTCTAACCTGGGTACTAATTCACTGTCTGACACAACCTGAACCCGAACCTCCGGACCAACACCCAGGCAGCTGACCGCACACTGAGCACATCAGACCCGCCATGGCCTTAGGTCGTCATCTCTTCCCAACTGCGGTTTTCAGGCTTCAGAACGTAGACCTTATCTCCAAACACTGCCCAGGGTTGAAAATGATGCAGAAATCAGAGCTCCTTCCCCATGGCAAGAGACCTTGTGATTGGCATGTTATCCAAAGTTCAGTGTAGTTGAAACCAGTGTGGCCCATGAGGCCCCGCCCATGCTCGCGGGCCACATTGGTCACAAACACACATGCTGACCCTCAGCCTGTGCCCAGTCTTTATGTAAGGCCACTCAGTGGCTGGATGAAGAGACAGCATATTGGGTCTGCCATGCCCCTAGGCCCCAATTTATAACCATCGTTTGGGTTGTCCCTTCACTCTTCCCCAGGGCTCTGCTTTGGAATTCCTCTTTGGTTGGGACACCTGAGGTAACAAACCTGAGAGGAGACCTCCCATCCCACAGATTGACGGAAAGAAATTGGGACCGGGCCAAATCCACAGAGAGGAAGTTTCGTCCATGGCCCATGAGGCCTCCCCACGTTCCACGCCCATCTTTGATACAAAATCCAGAGACAAAAGCCTGAGCAAGCGCCTCAGACTCGCTCTTTCTTCATATCCTGAAGAGTGCTTCTCATGGTTTGTAGATTGGCCCTGCCATACCTACGTTCCCAACCTAAGCTGAGTTTGTGTTTTCAGACTTCTGTCCTCAGATTCCTGGGCCACACACCCTACAGGCTGGGGCCCCTGGAGCCACACATTAGGACTGTGCCTACCCAATCCATGGGAATTCTGCCCATTCCATTATCCAAAATCGTACAAATTAGGAGAACTCTCCAAAGTCCCCGAGGCCATCCCAATAGTGTAGGTCTCCGGGGACAAACAAGGGCGGTCTGACACCAGCTGAGCATCTACCTCCACTCATATCATAAATGGATGTCCCCAGAGAAGAAGATGGAACCAGACAGGACCCTAGGCCATATTCAGATCCATTGCTTTGGTTTACAGACATGTCTCCTTAAAAGCCTGGATTCCAAGACCAGCATAGGGGGTTTCCTGAGGCACCCATCAGAACAAATCTCGTTTCCACAAGGATACTTGTGTATGGGACCTATGTCAAAAGCTTAGGAGAATACTTCAGGGTCCCGGTGTCACCGCCCCATTCCAAGGCCCTCATGGACAAATAAACACACATTAGGCCCCAACCTCGGGAAAGTCCATTTCAACACAGCCGCCCCGATTGCTCCCGCAGAGCCATCAAAACTCAACTGTCTTGTTGCTGGGAGAAAATTGGAATGCGAGGCGGGATTCTTTGGCATCGATCCTCGAACGGTGCTCTGGAGTCATTCCATATGGGATGTCCTGGAGCTGACCAACAGGTCTCAATTGTCCCGCAGAAGGAATCCTTGAAGGGGGCATTCCACAACTCCCAACGTGGGAAAACCTCCATGGCCTTGAGATTCCGCTCCGTTCATGAAGGGGCAGTCATGCACAGAAACTCCAACCCGAGCCAACGTCTGATCCTCGCCGTGACTTCAGATGCATGAAATATTGGTTCAGATCTGCAGGAGGTACCTGCCGTGCCCTCGGCATGAAGCCCAAGTCTAGCTTGTGTTCTCAGACTTCTGTCCTCACACTCCTGGCCCAGAAGCCCTCAAGTTTGGCAATTCTGGAACCAAACTGCAGCACTCTGCCTGCCCTCTAGAAAAAATATCTTGCCTATTGAGCTCCCCAGACACCTCAAATGAGGATAAACCTATACGGCACTCGACTGTACCCAAATCATATAGTCTAACCTGGGACTAATGCACTGACTGACACAACCTGAGCCCGAACCTCCTGACCAACACCCAGGCAGCTGACCGCACACTGAGCATATCAGACCCGCCATGGCCTTAGGTCGTCATCTCTTCCCAACTTCGGTTTTTCAGGCTTCAGAACCTAGACCTTATCTCCAACCACTGACCAGGGTTGAAAATGATGCAGATATCAGAACACATTCCCCATGGCCAGAGACCTTGTGTTTGGCAGGTTGTCCAAAGTCCAGTGTAGTTGAAACCAGTGTGGCCCATGAAGCCCCGCCCATGCTCGCGGGCCACATTGGTCACAAACACACATTGTGACCCTCAGCATGAGCCCAGTCCTCAAGTAAGGCCTCTCAGTGGCTGGATGAAAAGAGCATATTGGGCCTGCCATGCACCTAGGCCCCAATTTTTAACCATAGTTTGGGTTGTCCCTTCACTCTTCCCCAGGGCTCTGCTTTGGAATTCCTATTTTGTTCGGACACCTGAGGTAATAAACCTGAAAGGAGACCTCCCATCCGACAATTGAAGAAAAACTATTGGGACCGGGCCAAATCCACAGAGAGGAAGATTCGTCCATATCCCATGAGGCCTCCCCACATTCTACAGCCATTGTTGATACAAAATCCAGAGACAAAAGCCTGAGCAAGTGCCTCAGACTCGCTCTTTCTTCATATCCTGAGGGGTACTTCTCATGGTTTGTAGATTGGGCCTCCCATACCTACGTCCCAAAACCTTAGCTGAGTTTGTGTTTTCAGACTTCTGTCCTCAAAGTCCTGGGCCGCACACCCTCCAGGCTGGGGCCCCTGGAGCCACACATTAGGACTGTGCCTACCCAATCCATGGGATTTCTGCCCATTCCATTGTCCAAATTCTCACCAATTAAGAAAACTCTCCAAAGTCCCCGAGGCCATCCCAATAGTGTAGGTCTCCAGGGACAGCAAGGGCGGTGTGACACCAGGTGAGCATCTCCCTCCACTCATTCCATAGATGGATATCACCAGAGAAGAAGATTGAACCAGACAGGACCCAGGCCATAATCGGATCCATTGTTTTGGTTTACAGGCATGTCTCCTCAAAAGCCTGTATTCCAATACCAGCATAGGGGGTTTCCTGAGGCACCCCTCAGAACAAATCTAATCTCCACAAGGAAACTTGTGCATGGGAGGTATGTCAAAAGCTTAGGAGAATACTTCAGGGTCCCGGTGCCAACGCCCCATTCCAAGGCCCTCATGGACACAAACACACAATGGGCCCGACCCTAAAAGTCCATTTCAACTCAGCCACGCCGGTTGCTCCCGCAGAGCTATCCGATCTCAACTGTCTTGTTGCTAGGAGACATTTGGAATGCGAGGCCCGCTTCCCAGGCATCCACCCCGAACGGTGCTCTGGTATCCTTCCATATGGGATATCCTGGAGCTGCCCAACAGGTCTCAATTGTCCCGCAGAAGGAATCCTTGAAGGGGGCATCCCACAACTCCCAACGTGGGAAAACCTCCATGGCCTTGAGATTCCGCTCCGTTCTTGAAGGGGCAGTCATGCACAGAAACTCCAACCCGAGCCAACGTCTGATCCTCGCCGTGACTTCAGAAGCATGAGATATTCGTTCAGATCTGCAGGGGGTACCAGCCGTGCCCTCGGCCTGAAGCCCAAGTCTAGCTTCTGTTCTCAGACTTGTCCTCACACTCCTGGTCCAGAATCCCTCATGTTTGGCAATACCGGACCCACAATGCAGCACTCTGCCTGCCTCTAGAAAAAATATATTGCCTAATGAGTAGCCCAGGCACCTCCAATGAGGATAAACCTACACGGCTCTCGACTGTACCTGAATTATATAGTCTAACCTGGGTACTAATTCACTGTCTGACACAACCTGAACCCGAACCTCCGGACCAACACCCAGGCAGCTGACCGCACACTGAGCACATCAGACCCGCCATGGCCTTAGGTCGTCATCTCTTCCCAACTGCGGTTTTCAGGCTTCAGAACGTAGACCTTATCTCCAAACACTGCCCAGGGTTGAAAATGATGCAGAAATCAGAGCTCCTTCCCCATGGCAAGAGACCTTGTGATTGGCATGTTATCCAAAGTTCAGTGTAGTTGAAACCAGTGTGGCCCATGAGGCCCCGCCCATGCTCGCGGGCCACATTGGTCACAAACACACATGCTGACCCTCAGCCTGTGCCCAGTCTTTATGTAAGGCCACTCAGTGGCTGGATGAAGAGACAGCATATTGGGTCTGCCATGCCCCTAGGCCCCAATTTATAACCATCGTTTGGGTTGTCCCTTCACTCTTCCCCAGGGCTCTGCTTTGGAATTCCTCTTTGGTTGGGACACCTGAGGTAACAAACCTGAGAGGAGACCTCCCATCCCACAGATTGACGGAAAGAAATTGGGACCGGGCCAAATCCACAGAGAGGAAGATTCGTCCATGGCCCATGAGGCCTCCCCACGTTCCACGCCCATCTTTGATACAAAATCCAGAGACAAAAGCCTGAGCAAGCGCCTCAGACTCGCTCTTTCTTCATATCCTGAAGAGTGCTTCTCATGGTTTGTAGATTGGCCCTGCCATACCTACGTTCCCAACCTAAGCTGAGTTTGTGTTTTCAGACTTCTGTCCTCAGATTCCTGGGCCACACACCCTACAGGCTGGGGCCCCTGGAGCCACACATTAGGACTGTGCCTACCCAATCCATGGGAATTCTGCCCATTCCATTATCCAAAATCGTACAAATTAGGAGAACTCTCCAAAGTCCCCGAGGCCATTCCAATAGTGTAGGTCTCCGGGGACAAACAAGGTCGGTCTGACACTAGCTGAGCATCTACCTCCACTCATATCATAAATGGATGTCCCCAGAGAAGAACATGGAACCAGACAGGACCCTAGGCCATATTCGGATCCATTGCTTTGGTTTACAGACATGTCTCCTTAAAAGCCTGGATTCCAAGACCAGCATAGGGGGTTTCCTGAGGCACCCATCAGAACAAATCTCGTTTCCACAAGGATACTTGTGTATGGGACCCATGACAAAAGCTTAGGAGATACTTCAGGGTCCCGGTGTCACCGCCCCATTCCAAGGCCCTCATGGACAAATAAACACACATTAGGCCCCAACCTCGGGAAAGTCCATTTCAACACAGCCGCCCCGATTGCTCCCGCAGAGCCATCAAAACTCAACTGTCTTGTTGCTGGGAGAAAATTGGAATGCGAGGCGGGATTCTTTGGCATCGATCCTCGAACGGTGCTCTGGAGTCATTCCATATGGGATGTCCTGGAGCTGACCAACAGGTCTCAATTGTCCCGCAGAAGGAATCCTTGAAGGGGGCATTCCACAACTCCCAACGTGGGAAAACCTCCATGGCCTTGAGATTCCGCTCCGTTCATGAAGGGGCATTCATGCACAGAAACTCCAACCCGAGCCAACGTCTGATCCTCGCCGTGACTTCAGATGCATGAAATATTGGTTCAGATCTGCAGGAGGTACCTGCCGTGCCCTCGGCCTGAAGCCCAAGTCTAGCTTGTGTTCTCAGACTTCTGTCCTCACACTCCTGGCCCAGAAGCCCTCAAGTTTGGCAATTCTGGAACCAAAGTGCAGCACTCTGACTGCCCTCTAGAAAAAATATCTTGCCTATTGAGCTCCCCAGGCACCTCAAATGAGGATAAACCTATACGGCACTTGACTGTACCCAAATCATATAGTCTAACCTGGGACTAATGCACTGACTGACACAACCTGAGCCCGAAACTCCTGACCAACACCCAGGCAGCTGACCGCACACTGAGCATATCAGACCTGCCATGGCCTTAGGTCGTCATCTCCACCCAACTTCGGGTTTCAGGCTTCAGAACCTAGACCTTATCTCCAACCACTGCCCAGGGTTGAAAATGATGCAGATATCAGAACACATTCCCCATGGCCAGAGACCTTGTGTTTGGCAGGTTGTCCAAAGTCCAGTGTAGTTGAAACCAGTGTGGCCCATGAGGCCACGCCCATGCTCGCGGGCCACATTGGTCACAAACACACATTGTGACCCTCAGCATGAGCCCAGTCCTCAAGTAAGGCCTCTCAGTGGCTGGATGAAGAGACAGCATATTGGGCCTGCCATGCACCTAGGCCCCAATTTTTAACCATAGTTTGGGTTGTCCCTTCACACTTCCCCAGGGCTCTGCTTTGGAATTCCTATTTTGTTCGGACACCTGAGGTAATAAACCTGAAAGGAGACCTCCCATCCGACAATTGAAGAAAAACTATTGGGACCGGGCCAAATCCACAGAGAGGAAGATTCGTCCATATCCCATGAGGCCTCCCCACATTCTACAGCCATTGTTGATACAAAATCCAGAGACAAAAGCCTGAGCAAGTGCCTCAGACTCGCTCTTTCTTCATATCCTGAGGGGTACTTCTCATAGTTTGTAGATTGGGCCTCCCATACCTACGTCCCAAAACCTTAGCTGAGTTTGTGTTTTCAGACTTCGGTCCTCAAAGTCCTGGGCCGCACACCCTCCAGGCTAAGGCCCCTGGAGCCACACATTAGGACTGTGCCTACCCAATGCATGGGAATTCAGTCCATTCCATTGTCCAAATTCTCACCAATTAAGAAAACTCTCCAAAGTCCCCGAGGCCATCCCAATAGTGTAGGTCTCCAGGGACAGCAAGGGCGGTGTGACACCAGGTGAGCATCTCCCTCCACTCATTCCATAGATGGATATCACCTGAGAAGAAGATTGAACCAGACAGGACCCTAGGCCATAATCGGATCCATTGTTTTGGTTTACAGGAATGTCTCCTCAAAAGCCTGGATTCCAATACCAGCATAGGGGGTTTCCTGAGGCACCCCTCATAACAAATCTCATCTCCAAAAGTAAACTTGTGCTTGGGAGGTATGTCAAAAGCTTAGGAGAATACTTCAGGGTCCCGGTGCCAACGCCCCATTCCAAGGCCCTCATGGACACAAACACACAATGGGCCCGACCCTAAAAGTCCATTTCAACTCAGCCACGCCGGTTGCTCCCGCAGAGCTATCCGATCTCAACTGTCTTGTTGCTAGGAGACATTTGGAATGCGAGGCCCGCTTCCCAGGCATCCACCCCGAACGGTGCTCTGGAGTCCTTCCATATGGGATATCCTGGAGCTGCCCAACAGGTCTCAATTGTCCCGCAGAAGGAATCCTTGAAGGGGGCATCCCACAACTCCCAACGTGGGAAAACCTCCATGGCCTTGAGATTCCGCTCCGTTCATGAAGGGGCAGTCATGCACAGAAACTCCAACCCGAGCCAACGTCTGATCCTCGCCGTGACTTCAGAAGCATGAGATATTCGTTCAGATCTGCAGGGTGTACCAGCCGTGCCCTCAGCCTGAAGCCCAAGTCTAGCTTCTGTTCTCAGACTTGTCCTCACACTCCTGGTCCAGAATCCCTCATGTTTGGCAATACCGGACCCACAATGCAGCACTCTGCCTGCCTCTAGAAAAAATATATTGCCTAATGAGTAGCCCAGGCACCTCAAATGAGGATAAAGCTACACGGCTCTCGACTGTACCTGAATTATATAGTCTAACCTGGGTACTAATTCACTGTCTGACACAACCTGAACCCGAACCTCCGGACCAACACCCAGGCAGCTGACCGCACACTGAGCACATCAGACCCGCCATGGCCTTAGGTCGTCATCTCTTCCCAACTGCGGTTTTCAGGTTTCAGAACGTAGACCTTATCTCCAAACACTGCCCAGGGTTGAAAATGATGCAGAAATCAGAGCTCCTTCCCCATGGCAAGAGACCTTGTGATTGGCATGTTATCCAAAGTTCAGTGTAGTTGAAACCAGTGTGGCCCATGAGGCCCCGCCCATGCTCACGGGCCACATTGGTCACAAACACACATGCTGACCCTCAGCCTGTGCCCAGTCTTTAAGTAAGGCCACTCAGTGGCTGGATGAAGAGACAGCATATTGGGTCTGCCATGCCCCTAGGCCCCAATTTATAACCATCGTTTGGGTTGTCCCTTCACTCTTCCCCAGGGCTCTGCTTTGGAATTCCTCTTTGGTTGGGACACCTGAGGTAACAAACCTGAGAGGAGACCACCCATCCCACAGATTGACAGAAAGAAATTGGGACCGGGCCAAATCCACAGAGAGGAAGATTCGTCCATGGCCCATGAGGCCTCCCCACGTTCCACGCCCATCTTTGATACAAAATCCAGAGACAAAAGCCTGAGCAAGCGCCTCAGAATTGCTCTTTCTTCATATCCTGAAGAGTCCTTCTCATGGTTTGTAGATTGGCCCTGCCATACCTACGTTCCCAACCTAAGCTGAGTTTGTGTTTTCAGACTTCTGTCCTCAGATTCCTGGGCCACACACCCTCCAGGCTGGGGCCCCTGGAGCCACACATTAGGACTGTGCCTACCCAATCCATGGGAATTCTGCCCATTCCATTATCCAAAATCGTACAAATTAGGAGAACTCTCCAAAGTCCCCGAGGCCATCCCAATAGTGTAGGTCTCCGGGGACAAACAAGGGCGGTCTGACACCAGCTGAGCATCTACCTCCACTCATATCATAAATGGATGTCCCCAGAGAAGAAGATGGAACCAGACAGGACCCTAGGCCATATTCAGATCCATTGCTTTGGTTTACAGACATGTCTCCTTAAAAGCCTGGATTCCAAGACCAGCATAGGGGGTTTCCTGAGGCACCCCTCAGAACAAATCTCATCTCCACAAGGAAACTTGTGCATGGGAGGTACGTCAAAAGCTTAGGAGAATACTTCAGGGTCCCGGTGCCAACGCCCCATTCCAAGGCCCTCATGGACACAAACACACAATGGGCCCGATCCTAAAAGTCCATTTCAACTGAGCCACGCCGGTTGCTCCCGCAGAGCTACCCGATCTCAACTGTCTTGTTGCTAGGAGACATTTGGAATGCGAGGCCCGCTTCCCAGGCATCCACCCCGAACGGTGCTCTGGTATCCTTCCATATGGGATATCCTGGAGCTGCCCAACAGGTCTCAATTGTCCCGCAGAAGGAATCCTTGAAGGGGGCATCCCACAACTCCCAACGTGGGAAAACCTCCATGGCCTTGAGATTCCGCTCCGTTCTTGAAGGGGCAGTAATGCACAGAAACTCCAACCTGAGTCAACGTCTGATCCTCGCCGTGATTTCAGAAGCATGAGATATTCGTTCAGGTCTGCAGGGGGTACCAGCCGTGCCCTCGACCTGAAGCCCAAGTCTAGCTTCTGTTCTCAGACTTGTCCTCACACTCCTGGTCCAGAATCCCTCATGTTTGGCAATACCGGACCCACAATGCAGCACTCTGCCTGCCTCTAGAAAAAATATATTGCCTAATGAGTAGCCCAGGCACCTCAAATGAGGATAAAGCTACACGGCTCTCGACTGTACCTGAATTATATAGTCTAACCTGGGTACTAATTCACTGTCTGACACAACCTGAACCCGAACCTCCGGACCAACACCCAGGCAGCTGACCGCACACTGAGCACATCAGACCCGCCATGGCCTTAGGTCGTCATCTCTTCCCAACTGCGGTTTTCAGGCTTCAGAACGTAGACCTTATCTCCAAACACTGCCCAGGGTTGAAAATGATGCAGAAATCAGAGCTCCTTCCCCATGGCAAGAGACCTTGTGATTGGCATGTTATCCAAAGTTCAGTGTAGTTGAAACCAGTGTGGCCCATGAGGCCCCGCCCATGCTCGCGGGCCACATTGGTCACAAACACACATGCTGACCCTCAGCCTGTGCCCAGTCTTTAAGTAAGGCCACTCAGTGGCTGGATGAAGAGACAGCATATTGGGTCTGCCATGCCCCTAGGCCCCAATTTATAACCATCGTTTGGGTTGTCCCTTCACTCTTCCCCAGGGCTCTGCTTTGGAATTCCTCTTTGGTTGGGACACCTGAGGTAACAAACCTGAGAGGAGACCTCCCATCCCACAGATTGACGGAAAGAAATTGGGACCGGGCCAAATCCACAGAGAGGAAGTTTCGTCCATGGCCCATGAGGCCTCCCCACGTTCCACGCCCATCTTTGATACAAAATCCAGAGACAAAAGCCTGAGCAAGCGCCTCAGACTCGCTCTTTCTTCATATCCTGAAGAGTGCTTCTCATGGTTTGTAGATTGGCCCTGCCATACCTACGTTCCCAACCTAAGCTGAGTTTGTGTTTTCAGACTTCTGTCCTCAGATTCCTGGGCCACACACCCTCCAGGCTGGGGCCCCTGGAGCCACACATTAGGACTGTGCCTACCCAATCCATGGGAATTCTGCCCATTCCATTATCCAAAATCGTACAAATTAGGAGAACTCTCCAAAGTCCCCGAGGCCATCCCAATAGTGTAGGTCTCCGGGGACAAACAAGGGCGGTCTGACACCAGCTGAGCATCTACCTCCACTCATATCATAAATGGATGTCCCCAGAGAAGAAGATGGAACCAGACAGGACCCTAGGCCATATTCAGATCCATTGCTTTGGTTTACAGACATGTCTCCTTAAAAGCCTGGATTCCAAGACCAGCATAGGGGGTTTCCTGAGGCACCCATCAGAACAAATCTCGTTTCCACAAGGATACTTGTGTATGGGACCTATGTCAAAAGCTTAGTTGAATACTTCAGGGTCCCGGTGTCACCGCCCCATTCCAAGGCCCTCATGGACAAATAAACACACATTAGGCCCCAACCTCGGGAAAGTCCATTTCAACACAGCCGCCCCGATTGCTCCCGCAGAGCCATCAAAACTCAACTGTCTTGTTGCTGGGAGAAAATTGGAATGCGAGGCGGGATTCTTTGGCATCGATCCTCGAACGGTGCTCTGGAGTCATTCCATATGGGATGTCCTGGAGCTGACCAACAGGTCTCAATTGTCCCGCAGAAGGAATCCTTGAAGGGGGCATTCCACAACTCCCAACGTGGGAAAACCTCCATGGCCTTGAGATTCCGCTCCGTTCATGAAGGGGCAGTCATGCACAGAAACTCCAACCCGAGCCAACGTCTGATCCTCGCCGTGACTTCAGATGCATGAAATATTGGTTCAGATCTGCAGGAGGTACCTGCCGTGCCCTCGGCCTGAAGCCCAAGTCTAGCTTGTGTTCTCAGACTTCTGTCCTCACACTCCTGGCCCAGAAGCCCTCAAGTTTGGCAATTCTGGAACCAAAGTGCAGCACTCTGCCTGCCCTCTAGAAAAAATATCTTGCCTATTGAGCTCCCCAGGCACCTCAAATGAGGATAAACCTATACGGCACTCGACTGTACCCAAATCATATAGTCTAACCTGGGACTAATGCACTGACTGACACAACCTGAGCCCGAACCTCCTGACCAACACCCAGGCAGCTGACCGCACACTGAGCATATCAGACCCGCCATGGCCTTAGGTCGTCATCTCTTCCCAACTTCGGTTTTTCAGGCTTCAGAACCTAGACCTTATCTCCAACCACTGCCCAGGGTTGAAAATGATGCAGATATCAGAACACATTCCCCATGGCCAGAGACCTTGTGTTTGGCAGGTTGTCCAAAGTCCAGTGTAGTTGAAACCAGTGTGGCCCATGAAGCCCCGCCCATGCTCGCGGGCCACATTGGTCACAAACACACATTGTGACCCTCAGCATGAGCCCAGTCCTCAAGTAAGGCCTCTCAGTGGCTGGATGAAGAGACAGCATATTGGGCCTGCCATGCACCTAGGCCCCAATTTTTAACCATAGTTTGGGTTGTCCCTTCACTCTTCCCCAGGGATCTGCTTTGGAATTCTTATTTTGTTCGGACACCTGAGGTAATAAACCTGAAAGGAGACCTCCCATCCGACAATTGAAGAAAAACTATTGGGACCGGGCCAAATCCACAGAGAGGAAGATTCGTCCATATCCCATGATGCCTCCCCACATTCTACAGCCATTGTTGATACAAAATCCAGAGACAAAAGCCTGAGCAAGTGCCTCAGACTCGCTCTTTCTTCATATCCTGAGGGGTACTTCTCATGGTTTGTAGATTGGGCCTCCCATACCTACGTCCCAAAACCTTAGCTGAGTTTGTGTTTTCAGACTTCTGTCCTCAAAGTCCTGGGCCGCACACCCTCCAGGCTGGGGCCCCTGGAGCCACACATTAGGACTGTGCCTACCCAATCCATGGGATTTCTGCCCATTCCATTGTCCAAATTCTCACCAATTAAGAAAACTCTCCAAAGTCCCCGAGGCCATCCCAATAGTGTAGGTCTCCAGGGACAGCAAGGGCGGTGTGACACCAGGTGAGCATCTCCCTCCACTCATTCCATAGATGGATATCACCAGAGAAGTAGATTGAACCAGACAGGACCCAGGCCATAATCGGATCAATTGTTTTGGTTTACAGGCATGTCTCCTCAAAAGCCTGTATTCCAATACCAGCATAGGGGGTTTCCTGAGGCACCCCTCAGAACAAATCTCATCTCCACAAGGAAACTTGTGCATGGGAGGTATGTCAAAAGCTTAGGAGAATACTTCAGGGTCCCGGTGCCAACGCCCCATTCCAAGGCCCTCATGGACACAAACACACAATGGGCCCGACCCTAAAAGTCCATTTCAACTCAGCCACGCCGGTTGCTCCCGCAGAGCTATCCGATCTCAACTGTCTTGTTGCTAGGAGACATTTGGAATGCGAGGCCCGCTTCCCAGGCATCCACCCCGAACGGTGCTCTGGTATCCTTCCATATGGGATATCCTGGAGCTGCCCAACAGGTCTCAATTGTCCCGCAGAAGGAATCCTTGAAGGGGGCATCCCACAACTCCCAACGTGGGAAAACCTCCATGGCCTTGAGATTCCGCTCCGTTCTTGAAGGGGCAGTCATGCACAGAAACTCCAACCCGAGCCAACGTCTGATCCTCGCCGTGACTTCAGAAGCATGAGATATTCGTTCAGATCTGCAGGGGGTACCAGCCGTGCCCTCGGCCTGAAGCCCAAGTCTAGCTTCTGTTCTCAGACTTGTCCTCACACTCCTGGTCCAGAATCCCTCATGTTTGGCAATACCGGACCCACAATGCAGCACTCTGCCTGCCTCTAGAAAAAATATATTGCCTAATGAGTAGCCCAGGCACCTCCAATGAGGATAAACCTACACGGCTCTCGACTGTACCTGAATTATATAGTCTAACCTGGGTACTAATTCACTGTCTGACACAACCTGAACCCGAAACTCCGGACCAACACCCAGGCAGCTGACCGCACACTGAGCACATCAGACCCGCCATGGCCTTAGGTCGTCATCTCTTCCCAACTGCGGTTTTCAGGCTTCAGAACGTAGACCTTATCTCCAAACACTGCCCAGGGTTGAAAATGATGCAGAAATCAGAGCTCCTTCCCCATGGCAAGAGACCTTGTGATTGGCATGTTATCCAAAGTTCAGTGTAGTTGAAACCAGTGTGGCCCATGAGGCCCCGCCCATGCTCGCGGGCCACATTGGTCACAAACACACATGCTGACCCTCAGCCTGTGCCCAGTCTTTATGTAAGGCCACTCAGTGGCTGGATGAAGAGACAGCATATTGGGTCTGCCATGCCCCTAGGCCCCAATTTATAACCATCGTTTGGGTTGTCCCTTCACTCTTCCCCAGGGCTCTGCTTTGGAATTCCTCTTTGGTTGGGACACCTGAGGTAACAAACCTGAGAGGAGACCTCCCATCCCACAGATTGACGGAAAGAAATTGGGACCGGGCCAAATCCACAGAGAGGAAGATTCGTCCATGGCCCATGAGGCCTCCCCACGTTCCACGCCCATCTTTGATACAAAATCCAGAGACAAAAGCCTGAGCAAGCGCCTCAGACTCGCTCTTTCTTCATATCCTGAAGAGTGCTTCTCATGGTTTGTAGATTGGCCCTGCCATACCTACGTTCCCAACCTAAGCTGAGTTTGTGTTTTCAGACTTCTGTCCTCAGATTCCTGGGCCACACACCCTACAGGCTGGGGCCCCTGGAGCCACACATTAGGACTGTGCCTACCCAATCCATGGGAATTCTGCCCATTCCATTATCCAAAATCGTACAAATTAGGAGAACTCTCCAAAGTCCCCGAGGCCATTCCAATAGTGTAGGTCTCCAGGGACAAACAAGGTCGGTCTGACACCAGCTGAGCATCTACCTCCACTCATATCATAAATGGATGTCCCCAGAGAAGAACATGGAACCAGACAGGACCCTAGGCCATATTCGGATCCATTGCTTTGGTTTACAGACATGTCTCCTTAAAAGCCTGGATTCCAAGACCAGCATAGGGGGTTTCCTGAGGCACCCATCAGAACAAATCTCGTTTCCACAAGGATACTTGTGTATGGGACCTATGACAAAAGCTTAGGAGAATACTTCAGGGTCCCGGTGTCACCGCCCCATTCCAAGGCCCTCATGGACAAATAAACACACATTAGGCCCCAACCTCGGGAAAGTCCATTTCAACACAGCCGCCCCGATTGCTCCCGCAGAGCCATCAAAACTCAACTGTCTTGTTGCTGGGAGAAAATTGGAATGCGAGGCGGGATTCTTTGGCATCGATCCTCGAACGGTGCTCTGGAGTCATTCCATATGGGATGTCCTGGAGCTGACCAACAGGTCTCAATTGTCCCGCAGAAGGAATCCTTGAAGGGGGCATTCCACAACTCCCAACGTGGGAAAACCTCCATGGCCTTGAGATTCCGCTCCGTTCATGAAGGGGCAGTCATGCACAGAAACTCCAACCCGAGCCAACGTCTGATCCTCGCCGTGACTTCAGATGCATGAAATATTGGTTCAGATCTGCAGGAGGTACCTGCCGTGCCCTCGGCCTGAAGCCCAAGTCTAGCTTGTGTTCTCAGACTTCTGTCCTCACACTCCTGGCCCAGAAGCCCTCAAGTTTGGCAATTCTGGAACCAAAGTGCAGCACTCTGCCTGCCCTCTAGAAAAAATATCTTGCCTATTGAGCTCCCCAGGCACCTCAAATGAGGATAAACCTATACGGCACTCGACTGTACCCAAATCATATAGTCTAACCTGGGACTAATGCACTGACTGACACAACCTGAGCCCGAAACTCCTGACCAACACCCAGGCAGCTGACCGCACACTGAGCATATCAGACCCGCCATGGTCTTAGGTCGTCATCTCTTCCCAACTTCGGTTTTTCAGGCTTCAGAACCTAGACCTTATCTCCAACCACTGCCCAGGGTTGAAAATGATGCAGATATCAGAACACATTCCCCATGGCCAGAGACCTTGTGTTTGGCAGGTTGTCCAAAGTCCAGTGTAGTTGAAACCAGTGTGGCCCATGAGGCCACGCCCATGCTCGCGGGCCACATTGGTCACAAACACACATTGTGACCCTCAGCATGAGCCCAGTCCTCAAGTAAGGCCTCTCAGTGGCTGGATGAAGAGACAGCATATTGGGCCTGCCATGCACCTAGGCCCCAATTTTTAACCATAGTTTGGGTTGTCCCTTCACTCTTCCCCAGGGCTCTGCTTTGGAATTCCTATTTTGTTCGGACACCTGAGGTAATAAACCTGAAAGGAGACCTCCCATCCGACAATTGAAGAAAAACTATAGGGACCGGGCCAAATCCACAGAGAGGAAGATTCGTCCATATCCCATGAGGCCTCCCCACATTCTACAGCCATTGTTGATACAAAATCCAGAGACAAAAGCCTGAGCAAGTGCCTCAGACTCGCTCTTTCTTCATATCCTGAGGGGTACTTCTCATAGTTTGTAGATTGGGCCTCCCATACCTACGTCCCAAAACCTTAGCTGAGTTTGTGTTTTCAGACTTCGGTCCTCAAAGTCCTGGGCCGCACACCCTCCAGGCTAAGGCCCCTGGAGCCACACATTAGGACTGTGCCTACCCAATCCATGGGAATTCAGCCCATTCCATTGTCCAAATTCTCACCAATTAAGAAAACTCTCCAAGTCCCCGAGGCCATCCCAATAGTGTAGGTCTCCAGGGACAGCAAGGGCGGTGTGACACCAGGTGAGCATCTCCCTCCACTCATTCCATAGATGGATATCACCAGAGAAGAAGATTGAACCAGACAGGACCCTAGGCCATAATCGGATCCATTGTTTTGGTTTACAGGAATGTCTCCTCAAAAGCCTGGATTCCAATACCAGCATAGGGGGTTTCCTGAGGCACCCCTCATAACAAATCTCATCTCCAAAAGTAAACTTGTGCTTGGGAGGTATGTCAAAAGCTTAGGAGAATACTTCAGGGTCCCGGTGCCAACGCCCCATTCCAAGGCCCTCATGGACACAAACACACAATGGGCCCGACCCTAAAAGTCCATTTCAACTCAGCCACGCCGGTTGCTCCCGCAGAGCTATCCGATCTCAACTGTCTTGTTGCTAGGAGACATTTGGAATGCGAGGCCCGCTTCCCAGGCATCCACCCCGAACGGTGCTCTGGAGTCCTTCCATATGGGATATCCTGGAGCTGCCCAACAGGTCTCAATTGTCCCGCAGAAGGAATCCTTGAAGGGGGCATCCCACAACTCCCAACGTGGGAAAACCTCCATGGCCTTGAGATTCCGCTCCGTTCATGAAGGGGCAGTCATGCACAGAAACTCCAACCCGAGCCAACATCTGATCCTAGCCGTGACTTAAGAAGCATGAGATATTCGTTCAGATCTGCAGGGTGTACCAGCCGTGCCCTCAGCCTGAAGCCCAAGTCTAGCTTCTGTTCTCAGACTTGTCCTCACACTCCTGGTCCAGAATCCCTCATGTTTGGCAATACCGGACCCACAATGCAGCACTCTGCCTGCCTCTAGAAAAAATATATTGCCTAATGAGTAGCCCAGGCACCTCAAATGAGGATAAACCTACACGGCTCTCGACTGTACCTGAATTATATAGTCTAACCTGGGTACTAATTCACTGTCTGACACAACCTGAACCCGAACCTCCGGACCAACACCCAGGCAGCTGACCGCACACTGAGCACATCAGACCCGCCATGGCCTTAGGTCGTCATCTCTTCCCAACTGCGGTTTTCAGGTTACAGAACGTAGACCTTATCTCCAAACACTGCCCAGGGTTGAAAATGATGCAGAAATCAGAGCTCCTTCCCCATGGCAAGAGACCTTGTGATTGGCATGTTATCCAAAGTTCAGTGTAGTTGAAACCAGTGTGGCCCATGAGGCCCCGCCCATGCTCACGGGCCACATTGGTCACAAACACACATGCTGACCCTCAGCCTGTGCCCAGTCTTTAAGTAAGGCCACTCAGTGGCTGGATGAAGAGACAGCATATTGGTTCTGCCATGCCCCTAGGCCCCAATTTATAACCATCGTTTGGGTTGTCCCTTCACTCTTCCCCAGGGCTCTGCTTTGGAATTCCTCTTTGGTTGGGACACCTGAGGTAACAAACCTGAGAGGAGACCACCCATCCCACAGATTGACAGAAAGAAATTGGGACCGGGCCAAATCCACAGAGAGGAAGATTCGTCCATGGCCCATGAGGCCTCCCCACGTTCCACGCCCATCTTTGATACAAAATCCAGAGACAAAAGCCTGAGCAAGCGCCTCAGAATTGCTCTTTCTTCATATCCTGAAGAGTCCTTCTCATGGTTTGTAGATTGGCCCTGCCATACCTACGTTCCCAACCTAAGCTGAGTTTGTGTTTTCAGACTTCTGTCCTCAGATTCCTGGGCCACACACCCTCCAGGCTGGGGCCCCTGGATCCACACATTAGGACTGTGCCTACGCAATCCATGGGAATTCTGCCCATTCCATTATCCAAAATCGTACAAATTAGAGAACTCTCCAAAGTCCCCGAGGCCATCCCAATAGTGTAGGTCTCAGGGGACAAACAAGGGCGGTCTGACAACAGCTGAGCATCTACCTCCACTCATATCATAAATGGATGTCCCCAGAGAAGAAGATGGAACCAGACAGGACCCTAGGCCATATTCGGATCCATTGCTTTGGTTTACAGACATGTCTCCTCAAAAGCCTGGATTCCAAGACCAGCATAGGGGTATTTTTGAGGCACCCATCAGAACAAATCTCGTTTCCACAAGGAAACTTGTGCATGGGACCTATGTCAAAAGCTTAGGAGAATACTTCAGGGTCCCGGTGTCACCGCCCCATTCCAAGGCCCTCATGGACACAAACACACATTAGGCCCCATCCTCGGGAAAGTCCATTTCAACACAGCCGCCCCGATTGCTCCCGCAGAGCCATCAAAACTCAACTGACTTGTTGCTAGGAGAAAATTGGAATGCGAGGCAGGATTCCCTGGCATCGATCCTCGAACGGTGCTCTGGAGTCATTCCATATGGGATGTCCTGGAGCTGACCAACAGGTCTCAATTGTCCCGCAGAAGGAATCCTTGAAGGGGGCATCCCACAACTCCCAACGTGGGAAAACCTCCATGGCCTTGAGATTCCACTCCGTTCATGAAGGGGCAGTCATGCACAGAAACTCCAACCCGAGCCAACGTCTGATCATCGCCGTGACTTCAGATGCATGAAATATTGGTTCAGATCTGCAGGAGGTACCTGCCGTGCCCTCGGCCTGAAGCCCAAGTCTAGCTTGTGTTCTCAGACTTCTGTCCTCACACTCCTGGCCCAGAAGCCCTCAAGTTTGGCAATTCTGGAACCAAAGTGCAGCACTCTGCCTGCCCTCTAGAAAAAATATCTTGCCTATTGAGCTCCCCAGGCACCTCAAATGAGGATAAACCTATACGGCATCGACTGTACCCAAATCATATAGTCTAACCTGGGACTAATGCACTGACTGACACAACCTGAGCCCGAACCTCCTGACCAACACCCAGGCAGCTGACCGCACACTGAGCATATCAGACCCGCCATGGCCTTAGGTCGTCATCTCTTCCCAACTTCGGTTTTTCAGGCTTCAGAACCTAGACCTTATCTCCAACCACTGCCCAGGGTTGAAAATGATGCAGATATCAGAACACATTCCCCATGGCCAGAGACCTTGTGTTTGGCAGGTTGTCCAAAGTCCAGTGTAGTTGAAACCAGTGTGGCCCATGAGGCCCCGCCCATGTTCGCGGGCCCCATTGTTCACAAACACACATTGTGACCCTCTGCATGAGCCCAGTCCTCAAGTAAGGCCTCTCAGTGGCTGGATGAAGAGACAGCATATTGGGCCTGCCATGCACCTAGGCCCCAATTTTTAACCATAGTTTGGGTTGTCCCATCACTCTTCCCCAGGGCTCTGCTTTGGAATTCCTATTTTGTTCGGACACCTGAGGTAATAAACCTGAAAGGAGACCTCCCATCCGACAATTGAAGAAAAACTATTGGGACCGGGCCAAATCCACAGAGAGGAAGATTCGTCCATATCCCATGAGGACTCCCCACATTCTACAGCCATTGTTGATACAAAATCCAGAGACAAAAGCCTGAGCAAGTGCCTCAGACTCGCTCTTTCTTCATATCCTGAGGGGTACTTCTCATGGTTTGTAGATTGGGCCTCCCATACCTACGTCCCAAAACCTTAGCTGAGTTTGTGTTTTCAGACTTCGGTCCTCAAAGTCCTGGGCCACACACCCTCCAAGCTGGGGCCCCTGGAGCCACACATTAGGACTGTGCCTACCCAATCCATGGGAATTCTGCCCATTCCATTGTCCAAATTCTCACCAATTAAGAAAACTCTCCAAAGTCCCCGAGGCCATCCCAATAGTGTAGGTCTCCAGGGACAAACAAGGGCGGTGTGACACCAGGTGAGCATCTCCCTCCACTCATTCCATAGATGGATATCACCAGAGAAGAAGATTGAACCAGACAGGACCCTAGGCCGTAATCGGATCCATTGTTTTGGTTTACAGGCATGTCTCCTCAAAAGCCTAATTTCCAATACCAGCATAGGGGGTTTCCTGAGGCACCCCTCAGAACAAATCTCATCTCCACAAGGAAACTTGTGCATGGGAGGTATGTCAAAAGCTTAGGAGAATACTTCAGGGTCCCGGTGCCAACGCCCCATTCCAAGGCCCTCATGGACACAAACACACAATGGGCCCGACCCTAAAAGTCCATTTCAACTCAGCCACGCCAGTTGCTCCTGCAGAGCTATCCGATCTCAACTGTCTTGTTGCTAGGAGACATTTGGAATGCGAGGCCCGCTTCCCAGGCATCCACCCCGAACGGTGCTCTGGAGTCCTTCCATATGGTATATCCTGGAGCTGCCCAACAGGTCTCAATTGTCCCGCAGAAGGAATCCTTGAAGGGGGCATCCCACAACTCCCAACGTGGGAAAACCTCCATGGCCTTGAGATTCCGCTCCGTTCATGAAGGGGCAGTCATGCACAGAAACTCCAACCCGAGGCAACGTCTGATCCTCGCCGTGACTTCAGAAGCATGAGATATTCGTTCAGATCTGCAGGGGGTACCAGCCGTGCCCTCGGCCTGAAGCCCAAGTCTAGCTTCTGTTCTCAGTCTTGTCCTCACACTCCTGGTCCAGAATCCCTCATGTTTGGCAATACCGGACCCACAATGCAGCACTCTGCCTGCCTCTAGAAAAAATATATTGCCTAATGAGTAGCCCAGGCACCTCAAATGAGGATAAACCTACACGGCTCTCGACTGTACCTGAATTATATAGTCTAACCTGGGTACTAATTCACTGTCTGACACAACCTGAACCCGAACCTCCGGACCAACACCCAGGCAGCTGACCGCACACTGAGCACATCAGACCCGCCATGGCCTTAGGTCGTCATCTCTTCCCAACTGCGGTTTTCAGGCTTCAGAACGTAGACCTTATCTCCAAACACTGCCCAGGGTTGCAAATGATGCAGAAATCAGAGCCCCTTCCCCATGGCAAGAGACCTTGTGATTGGCATGTTATCCAAAGTTCAGTGTAGTTGAAACCAGTGTGGCCCATGAGGCCCCGCCCATGCTCGCGGCCACATTGGTCACAAACACACATGCTGACCCTCGGCCTGTGCCCAGTCTTTAAGTAAGGCCACTCAGTGGCTGGATGAAGAGACAGCATATTGGGTCTGCCATGCCCCTAGGCCCCAATTTATAACCATCGTTTGGGTTGTCCCTTCACTCTTCCCCAGGGCTCTGCTTTGGAATTCCTCTTTGGTTGGGACACCTGAGGTAACAAACCTGAGAGGAGACCTCCCATCCCACAGATTGATGGAAGGAAATTGGGACCGGGCCAAATCCACAGAGAGGAAGATTCGTCCATGGCCCATGAGGCCTCCCCACGTTCCACGCCCATCTTTGATACAAAATCCAGAGACAAAAGCCTGAGCAAGCGCCTCAGACTCGCTCTTTCTTCATATCCTGAAGAGTCCTTCTCATGGTTTGTAGATTGGCCCTGCCATACCTACGTTCCCAACCTAAGCTGAGTTTGTGTTTTCAGACTTCTGTCCTCAGATTCCTGGGCCACACACCCTACAGGCTGGGGCCCCTGGAGCCACACATTAGGACTGTGCCTACCCAATCCATGGGAATTCTACCCATTCCATTGTCCAAAATCGTACAAATTAGGAGAACTCTCCAAAGTCCCAGGGGCCATCCCAATAGTGTAGGACTCCGGGGACAAACAAGGGTGGTCTGACAACAGGTGAGCATCTACCTCCACTCATTCCATAGATGGATATCCCCAGAGAAGAAGATGGAACCAGACAGGACCCTAGGCCATATTCGGATCCATTGCTTTGGTTTACAGACATGTCTCCTCAAAAGCCTGGATTCCAAGACCAGCATAGGGGGTTTCCTGAGGCACCCATCAGAACAAATCTCGTTTCCACAAGGAAACTTGTGCATGGGACCTATGTCAAAAGCTTATGAGAATACTTCAGGGTCCCGGTGTCACCGCCCCATTCCAAGGCCCTCATGGACACAAACACACATTAGGCCCCAACCTCGGGAAAGTCCATTTCAACACAGCCGCCCCGATTGCTCCCGCAGAGCCATCAAAACTCAACTATCTTGTTGCTGGGAGAAAATTGGAATGCGAGGCGGGATTCCCTGGCATCGATCCTCGAACGGTGCTCTGGAGTCATTCCATATGGGATGTCCTGGAGCTGCCCAACAGGTCTCAATTGTCCCGCAGAAGGAATCCTTGAAGGGGGCATCCCACAACTCCCAACGTGGGAAAACCTCCATGGCCTTGAGATTCCGCTCCGTTCATGAAGGGGCAGTCATGCACAGAAACTCCAACCCGAGCCAACGTCTGATCCTCGCCGTGACTTCAGATGCATGAAATATTGGTTCAGATCTGCAGGAGGTACCTGCCGTGCCCTCGGCCTGAAGCCCAAGTCTAGCTTGTGTTCTCAGACTTCTGTCCTCACACTCCTGGCCCAGAAGCCCTCAAGTTTGGCAATTCTGGAACCAAAGTGCAGCACTCTGCCTGCCCTCTAGAAAAAATATCTTGCCTATTGAGCTCCCCAGGCACCTCAAATGAGGATAAACCTATACGGCACTCGACTGTACCCAAATCATATAGTCTAACCTGGGACTAATGCACTGACTGACACAACCTGAGCCCGAACCTCCTGACCAACACCCAGGCAGCTGACCGCACACTGAGCATATCAGACCCGCCATGGCCTTAGGTCGTCATCTCTTCCCAACTTCGGTTTTTCAGGCTTCAGAACCTAGACCTTATCTCCAACCACTGCCCAGGGTTGAAAATGATGCAGATATCAGAACACATTCCCCATGGCCAGAGACCTTGTGTTTGGCAGGTTGTCCAAAGTCCAGTGTAGTTGAAACCAGTGTGGCCCATGAGGCCCCGCCCATGCTCGCGGGCCCCATTGGTCACAAACACACATTGTGACCCTCAGCATGAGCCCAGTCCTCAAGTAAGGCCTCTCAGTGGCTGGATGAAGAGACAGCATATTGGGCCTGCCATGCACCTAGGCCCCAATTTTTAACCATAGTTTGGGTTGTCCCATCACTCTTCCCCAGGGCTCTGCTTTGGAATTCCTATTTTGTTCGGACACCTGAGGTAATAAACCTGAAAGGAGACCTCCCATCCGACAATTGAAGAAAAACTATTGGAACCGGGCCAAATCCACAGAGAGGAAGATTCGTCCATATCCCATGAGGCCTCCCCACATTCTACAGCCATTGTTGATACAAAATCCAGAGACAAAAGCCTGAGCAAGTGCCTCAGACTCGCTCTTTCTTCATATCCTGAGGGGTACTTCTCATGGTTTGTAGATTGGGCCTCCCATACCTACGTCCCAAAACCTTAGCTGAGTTTGTGTTTTCAGACTTCTGTCCTCAAAGTCCTGGGCCGCACACCCTCCAGGCTGGGGCCCCTGGAGCCACACATTAGGACTGTGCCTACCCAATCCATGGGAATTCTGCCCATTCCATTGTCCAAATTCTCACCAATTCAGAAAACTCTCCAACGTCCCAGAGGCCATCCCAATAGTGTAGGTCTCCAGGGACAAACAAGGGCGGTGTGACACCAGGTGAGCATCTCCCTCCACTCATTCAATAGATGGATATCACCAGAGAAGAAGATTGAACCAGACAGGACCATAGGCCATAATCGGATCCATTGTTTTGGTTTACAGGCATGTCTCCCCAAAAGCTTGGTTTCCAATACCAGCATAGTGGGTTTCCTGAGGCACCCCTCAGAACAAATCTCATCTCCACAAGGAAACTTGTGCATGGGAGGTATGTCAAAAGCTTAGGAGAATACTTCAGGGTCCCGGTGCCAACGCCCCATTCCAAGGCCCTCATGGACACAAACACACAATGGGCCCGACCCTAAAAGTCCATTTCAACTCAGCCACGCCGGTTGCTCCCGCAGAGCTATCCGATCTCAACTGTCTTGTTGCTAGGAGACATTTGGAATGCGAGGCCCGTTTCCCATGCATCCACCCCGAACGGTGCTCTGGAGTCCTTCCATATGGGATATCCTGGAGCTGCCCAACAGGTCTCAATTGTCCCGCAGAAGGAATCCTTGAAGGGGGCATCCCACAACTCCCAACGTGGGAAAACCTCCATGGCCTTGAGATTCCGCTCCGTTCATGAAGGGGCAGTCATGCACAGAAACTCCAACCCGAGCCAACGTCTGATCCTCGCCGTGACTTCAGAAGCATGAGATATTCGTTCTGATCTGCAGGGGGTACCAGCCGTACCCTCGGCCTGAAGCCCAAGTCTAGCTTCTGTTCTCAGACTTGTCCACACACTCCTGGTCCAGAATCCCTCATGTTTGGCAATACCGGACCCACAATGCAGCACTCTGCCTGCCTCTAGAAAAAATATATTGCCTAATGAGTAGCCCAGGCACCTCAAATGAGGATAAACCTACACGGCTCTCGACTGTACCTGAATTATATAGTCTAACCTGGGTACTAATTCACTGTCTGACACAACCTGAACCCGAACCTCCGGACCAACACCCAGGCAGCTGACCGCACACTGAGCACATCAGACCCGCCATGGCCTTAGGTCGTCATCTCTTCCCAACTTCGGTTTTTCAGGCTTCAGAACCTAGACCTTATCTCCATCCACTGCCCAGGGTTGAAAATGATGCAGATATCAGAACACATTCCCCATGGCCAGAGACCTTGTGTTTGGCAGGTTGTCCAAAGTCCAGTGTAGTTGAAACCAGTGTGGCCCATGAGGCCCCGCCCATGCTCGCGGGCCCCATTGGTCACAAACACACATTGTGACCCTCTGCATGAGCCCAGTCCTCAAGTAAGGCCTCTCAGTGGCTGGATGAAGAGACAGCATATTGGGCCTGCCATGCACCTAGGCCCCAATTTTTAACCATAGTTTGGGTTGTCCCATCACTCTTCCCCAGGGCTCTGCTTTGGAATTCCTATTTTGTTCGGACACCTGAGGTAATAAACCTGAAAGGAGACCTCCCATCCGACAATTGAAGAAAAACTATTGGGACCGGGCCAAATCCACAGAGAGGAAGTTTCGTCCATATCCCATGAGGCCTCCCCACATTCTACAGCCATTGTTGATACAAAATCCAGAGACAAAAGCCTGAGCAAGTGCCTCAGACTCGCTCTTTCTTCATATCCTGAGGGGTACTTCTCATGGTTTGTAGATTGGGCCTCCCATACCTACGTCCCAAAACCTTAGCTGAGTTTGTGTTTTCAGACTTCTGTCCTCAAAGTCCTGGGCCGCACACCCTCCAGGCTGGGGCCCCTGGAGCCACACATTAGGACTGTGCCTACCCAATCCATGGGAATTCTGCCCATTCCATTGTCCAAATTCTCACCAATTCAGAAAACTCTCCAACGTCCCCGAGGCCATCCCAATAGTGTAGGTCTCCAGGGACAAACAAGGGCGGTGTGACACCAGGTGAGCATCTCCCTCCACTCATTCCATAGATGGATATCACCAGAGAAGAAGATTGAACCAGACAGGACCATAGGCCATAATCGGATCCATTGTTTTGGTTTACAGGCATGTCTCCCCAAAAGCCTGGTTTCCAATACCAGCATAGGGGGTTTCCTGAGGCACCCCTCAGAACAAATCTCATCTCCACAAGGAAACTTGTGCATGGGAGGTATGTCAAAAGCTTAGGAGAATACTTCAGGGTCCCGGTGCCAACGCCCCATTCCAAGGCCCTCATGGACACAAACACACAATGGGCCCGACCCTAAAATTCCATTTCAACTCAGCCACGCCGGTTGCTCCCGCAGAGCTACCCGATCTCAACTGTCTTGTTGCTAGGAGACATTTGGAATGCGAGGCCCGTTTCCCATGCATCCACCCCGAACGGTGCTCTGGAGTCCTTCCATATGGGATATCCTGGAGCTGCCCAACAGGTCTCAATTGTCCCGCAGAAGGAATCCTTGAAGGGGGCATCCCACAACTCCCAACGTGGGAAAACCTCCATGGCCTTGAGATTCCGCTCCGTTCATGAAGGGGAAGTCATGCACAGAAACTCCAACCCGAGCCAACGTCTGATCCTCGCCGTGACTTCAGAAGCATGAGATATTCGTTCAGATCTGCAGGGGGTACCAGCCGTACCCTCGGCCTGAAGCCCAAGTCTAGCTTCTGTTCTCAGACTTGTCCACACACTCCTGGTCCAGAATCCCTCATGTTTGGCAATACCGGACCCACAATGCAGCACTCTGCCTGCCTCTAGAAAAAATATATTGCCTAATGAGTAGCCCAGGCACCTCAAATGAGGATAAACCTACACGGCTCTCGACTGTACCTGAATTATATAGTCTAACCTGGGTACTAATTCACTGTCTGACACAACCTGAACCCGAACCTCCGGACCAACACCCAGGCAGCTGACCGCACACTGAGCACATCAGACCCGCCATGGCCTTAGGTCGTCATCTCTTCCCAACTGCGGTTTTCAGGCTTCAGAACGTAGACCTTATCTCCAAACACTGCCCAGGGTTGAAAATGATGCAGAAATCAGAGCTCCTTCCCCATGGCAAGAGACCTTGTGATTGGCATGCTATCCAAAGTTCAGTGTAGTTGAAACCAGTGTGGCCCATGAGGCCCCGCCCATGCTCGCGGGCCACATTGGTCACAAACACACATGCTGACCCTCAGCCTGTGCCCAGTCTTTAAGTAAGGCCACTCAGTGGCTGGATGAAGAGACAGCATATTGGGTCTGCCATGCCCCTAGGCCCCAATTTATAACCATCGTTTGGGTTGTCCCTTCACTCTTCCCCAGGGCTCTGCTTTGGAATTCCTCTTTGGTTGGGACACCTGAGGTAACAAACCTGAGAGGAGACCACCCATCCCACAGATTGACAGAAAGAAATTGGGACCGGGCCAAATCCACAGAGAGGAAGATTCGTCCATGGCCCATGAGGCCTCCCCACGTTCCACGCCCATCTTTGATACAAAATCCAGAGACAAAAGCCTGAGCAAGCGCCTCAGAATCGCTCTTTCTTCATATCCTGAAGAGTCCTTCTCATGGTTTGTAGATTGGCCCTGCCATACCTACGTTCCCAACCTAAGCTGAGTTTGTGTTTTCAGACTTCTGTCCTCAGATTCCTGGGCCACACACCCTCCAGGCTGGGGCCCCTGGAGCCACACATTAGGACTGTGCCTACCCAATCCATGGGAATTCTGCCCATTCCATTATCCAAAATCGTACAAATTAGGAGAACTCTCCAAAGTCCCCGAGGCCATCCCAATAGTGTAGGTCTCAGGGGACAAACAAGGGCGGTCTGACAACAGCTGAGCATCTACCTCCACTAATATCATAAATGGATGTCCCCAGAGAAGAAGATGGAACCAGACAGGACCCTAGGCCATATTCGGATCCATTGCTTTGGTTTACAGACATGTCTCCTCAAAAGCCTGGATTCCAAGACCAGCATAGGGGTATTTTTGAGGCACCCATCAGAACAAATCTCGTTTCCACAAGGAAACTTGTGCATGGGACCTATGTCAAAAGATTAGGAGAATACTTCAGGGTCCCGGTGTCACCGCCCCATTCCAAGGCCCTCATGGACACAAACACACATTAGGCCCCATCCTCGGGAAAGTCCATTTCAACACAGCCGCCCCGATTGCTCCCGCAGAGCCAGCAAAACTCAACTGTCTTGTTGCTAGGAGAAAATTGGAATGCGAGGCAGGATTCCCTGGCATCGATCCTCGAACGGTGCTCTGGAGTCATTCCACATGGGATGTCCTGGAGCTGACCAACAGGTCTCAATTGTCCCGCAGAAGGAATCCTTGAAGGGGGCATCCCACAACTCCCAACGTGGGAAAACCTCCATGGCCTTGAGATTCCACTCCGTTCATGAAGGGGCAGTCATGCACAGCAACTCCAACCCGAGCCAACGTCTGATCCTCGCCGTGACTTCAGATGCATGAAATATTGGTTCAGATCTGCAGGAGGTACCTGCCGTGCCCTCGGCCTGAAGCCCAAGTCTAGCTTGTGTTCTCAGACTTCTGTCCTCACACTCCTGGCCCAGAAGCCCTCAAGTTTGGCAATTCTGGAACCAAAGTGCAGCACTCTGCCTGCCCTCTAGAAAAAATATCTTGCCTATTGAGCTCCCCAGGCACCTCAAATGAGGATAAACCTATACGGCACTCGACTGTACCCAAATCATATAGTCTAACCTGGGACTAATGCACTGACTGACACAACCTGAGCCCGAACCTCCTGACCAACACCCAGGCAGCTGACCGCACACTGAGCATATCAGACCCGCCATGGCCTTAGGTCGTCATCTCTTCCCAACTTCGGTTTTTCAGGCTTCAGAACCTAGACCTTATCTCCAACCACTGCCCAGGGTTTAAAATGATGCAGATATCAGAACACATTCCCCATGGCCAGAGACCTTGTGTTTGGCAGGTTGTCCAAAGTCCAGTGTAGTTGAAACCTGTGTGGCCCATGAGGCCCCGCCCATGCTCGCGGGCCACATTGGTCACAAACACACATTGTGACCCTCAGCATGAGCCCAGTCCTCAAGTAAGGCCTCTCAGTGGCTGGATGAAGAGACAGCATATTGGGCCTGCCATGCACCTAGGCCCCAATTTTTAACCATAGTTTGGGTTGTCCCTTCACTCTTCCCCAGGGCTCTGCTTTGGAATTCCTATTTTGTTCGGACACCTGAGGTAATAAACCTGAAAGGAGACCTCCCATCCGACAATTGAAGAAAAACTATTGGGACCGGGCCAAATCCACAGAGAGGAAGATTCGTCCATATCCCATGAGGCCTCCCCACATTCTACAGCCATTGTTGATACAAAATCCAGAGACAAAAGCCTGAGCAAGTGCCTCAGACTCGCTCTTTCTTCATATCCTGAGGGGTACTTCTCATGGTTTGTAGATTGGGCCTCCCATACCTACGTCCCAAAACCTTAGCTGAGTTTGTGTTTTCAGACTTCGGTCCTCAAAGTCCTGGGCCGCACACCCTCCAGGCTGGGGCCCCTGGAGCCACACATTAGGACTGTGCCTACCCAATCCATGGGAATTCTGCCCATTCCATTGTCCAAATTCTCACCAATTAAGAAAACTCTCCAAAGTCCCCGAGGCCATCCCAATAGTGTAGGTCTCCAGGGACAAACAAGGGCGGTGTGACACCAGGTGAGCATCTCCCTCCACTCATTCCATAGATGGATATCACCAGAGAAGAAGATTGAACCAGACAGGACCCTAGGCCATAATCGGATCCATTGTTTTGGTTTACAGGCATGTCTCCTCAAAAGCCTAATTTCCAATACCAGCATAGGGGGTTTCCTGAGGCACCCCTCAGAACAAATCTCATCTCCACAAGGAAACTTGTGCATGGGAGGTATGTCAAAAGCTTAGGAGAATACTTCAGGGTCCCGGTGCCAACGCCCCATTCCAAGGCCCTCATGGACACAAACACACAATGGGCCCGACCCTAAAAGTCCATTTCAACTCAGCCACGCCAGTTGCTCCCGCAGAGCTATCCGATCTCAACTGTCTTGTTGCTAGGAGACATTTGGAATGCGAGGCCCGCTTCCCAGGCATCCACCCCGAACGGTGCTCTGGAGTCCTTCCATATGGGATATCCTGGAGCTGCCCAACAGGTCTCAATTGTCCCGCAGAAGGAATCCTTGAAGGGGGCATCCCACAACTCCCAACGTGGGAAAACCTCCATGGCCTTGAGATTCCGCTCCGTTCATGAAGGGGCAGTCATGCACAGAAACTCCAACCCGAGCCAACGTCTGATCCTCGCCGTGACTTCAGAAGCATGAGATATTCGTTCAGATCTGCAGGGGGTACCAGCCGTACCCTCGGCCTGAAGCCCAAGTCTAGCTTCTGTTCTCAGACTTGTCCACACACTCCTGGTCCAGAATCCCTCATGTTTGGCAATACCGGACCCACAATGCAGCACTCTGCCTGCCTCTAGAAAAAATATATTGCCTAATGAGTAGCCCAGGCACCTCAAATGAGGATAAACCTACACGGCTCTCGACTGTACCTGAATTATATAGTCTAACCTGGGTACTAATTCACTGTCTGACACAACCTGAACCCGAACCTCCGGACCAACACCCAGGCAGCTGACCGCACACTGAGCACATCAGACCCGCCATGGCCTTAGGTCGTCATCTCTTCCCAACTGCGGTTTTCAGGCTTCAGAACGTAGACCTTATCTCCAAACACTGCCCAGGGTTGAAAATGATGCAGAAATCAGAGCTCCTTCCCCATGGCAAGAGACCTTGTGATTGGCATGTTATCCAAAGTTCAGTGTAGTTGAAACCAGTGTGGCCCATGAGGCCCCGCCCATGCTCGCGGGCCACCTTGGTCACAAACACACATGCTGACCCTCAGCCTGTGCCCAGTCTTTAAGTAAGGCCACTCAGTGGCTGGATGAAGAGACAGCATATTGGGTCTGCCATGCCCCTAGGCCCCAATTTATAACCATCGTTTGGGTTGTCCCTTCACTCTTCCCCAGGGCTCTGCTTTGGAATTCCTCTTTGGTTGGGACACCTGAGGTAACAAACCTGAGAGGAGACCACCCATCCCACAGATTGACAGAAAGAAATTGGGACCGGGCCAAATCCACAGAGAGGAAGATTCGTCCATGGCCCATGAGGCCTCCCCACGTTCCACGCCCATCTTTGATACAAAATCCAGAGACAAAAGCCTGAGCAAGCGCCTCAGAATCGCTCTTTCTTCATATCCTGAAGAGTCCTTCTCATGGTTTGTAGATTGGCCCTGCCATACCTACGTTCCCAACCTAAGCTGAGTTTGTGTTTTCAGACTTCTGTCCTCAGATTCCTGGGCCACACACCCTCCAGGCTGGGGCCCCTGGAGCCACACATTAGGACTGTGCCTACCCAATCCATGGGAATTCTGCCCATTCCATTATCCAAAATCGTACAAATTAGGAGAACTCTCCAAAGTCCCCGAGGCCATCCCAATAGTGTAGGTCTCAGGGGACAAACAAGGGCGGTCTGACAACAGCTGAGCATCTACCTCCACTCATATCATAAATGGATGTCCCCAGAGAAGAAGATGGAACCAGACAGGACCCTAGGCCATATTCGGATCCATTGCTTTGGTTTACAGACATGTCTCCTCAAAAGTCTGGATTCCAAGACCAGCATAGTGGTATTTTTGAGGCACCCATCAGAACAAATCTCGTTTCCACAAGGAAACTTGTGCATGGGACCTATGTCAAAAGATTAGGAGAATACTTCAGGGTCCCGGTGTCACCGCCCCATTCCAAGGCCCTCATGGACAAAAACACACATTAGGCCCCATCCTCGGGAAAGTCCATTTCAACACAGCCGCCCCGATTGCTCCCGCAGAGCCATCAAAACTCAACTGTCTTGTTGCTAGGAGAAAATTGGAATGCGAGGCAGGATTCCCTGGCATCGATCCTCGAACGGTGCTCTGGAGTCATTCCACATGGGATGTCCTGGAGCTGACCAACAGGTCTCAATTGTCCCGCAGAAGGAATCCTTGAAGGGGGCATCCCACAACTCCCAACGTGGGAAAACCTCCATGGCCTTGAGATTCCACTCCGTTCATGAAGGGGCAGTCATGCACAGAAACTCCAACCCGAGCCAACGTCTGATCCTCGCCGTGACATCAGATGCATGAAATATTGGTTCAGATCTGCAGGAGGTACCTGCCGTGCCCTCGGCCTGAAGCCCAAGTCTAGCTTGTGTTCTCAGACTTCTGTCCTCACACTCCTGGCCCAGAAGCCCTCAAGTTTGACAATTCTGGAACCAAAGTGCAGCACTCTGCCTGCCCTCTAGAAAAAATATCTTGCCTATTGAGCTCCCCAGGCACCTCAAATGAGGATAAACCTATACGGCACTCGACTGTACCCAAATCATATAGTCTAACCTGGGACTAATGCACTGACTGACACAACCTGAGCCCGAACCTCCTGACCAAGACCCAGGCAGCTGACCGCACACTGAGCATATCAGACCCGCCATGGCCTTAGGTCGTCATCTCTTCCCAACTTCCGTTTTTCAGGCTTCAGAACCTAGACCTTATCTCCAACCACTGCCCAGGGTTGAAAATGATGCAGATATCAGAACACATTCCCCATGGCCAGAGACCTTGTGTTTGGCAGGTTGTCCAAAGTCCAGTGTAGTTGAAACCAGTGTGGCCCATGAGGCCCCGCCCATGCTCGCGGGCCACATTGGTCACAAACACACATTGTGACCCTCAGCATGAGCCCAGTCCTCAAGTAAGGCCTCTCAGTGGCTGGATGAAGAGACAGCATATTGGGCCTGCCATGCACCTAGGCCCCAATTTTTAACCATAGTTTGGGTTGTCCCTTCACTCTTCCCCAGGGCTCTGCTTTGGAATTCCTATTTTGTTCGGACACCTGAGGTAATAAACCTGAAAGGAGACCTCCCATCCGACAATTGAAGAAAAACTATTGGAACCGGGCCAAATCCACAGAGAGGAAGATTCGTCCATATCCCATGAGGCCTCCCCACATTCTACAGCCATTGTTGATACAAAATCCAGAGACAAAAGCCTGAGCAAGTGCCTCAGACTCGCTCTTTCTTCATATCCTGAGGGGTACTTCTCATGGTTTGTAGATTGGGCCTCCCATACCTACGTCCCAAAACCTTAGCTGAGTTTGTGTTTTCAGACTTCGGTCCTCAAAGTCCTGGGCCGCACACCCTCCAGGCTGGGGCCCCTGGAGCCACACATTAGGACTGTGCCTACCCAATCCATGGGAATTCTGCCCATTCCATTGTCCAAATTCTCACCAATTAAGAAAACTCTCCAAAGTCCCCGAGGCCATCCCAATAGTGTAGGTCTCCAGGGACAAACAAGGGCGGTGTGACACCAGGTGAGCATCTCCCTCCACTCATTCCATAGATGGATATCACCAGAGAAGAAGATTGAACCAGACAGGACCCTAGGCCATAATCGGATCCATTGTTTTGGTTTACAGGCATGTCTCCTCAAAAGCCTAATTTCCAATACCAGCATAGGGGGTTTCCTGAGGCACCCCTCAGAACAAATCTCATCTCCACAAGGAAACTTGTGCATGGGAGGTATGTCAAAAGCTTAGGAGAATACTTCAGGGTCCCGGTGCCAACGCCCCATTCCAAGGCCCTCATGGACACAAACACACAATGGGCCCGACCCTAAAAGTCCATTTCAACTCAGCCACGCCAGTTGCTCCCGCAGAGCTATCCGATCTCAACTGTCTTGTTGCTAGGAGACATTTGGAATGCGAGGCCCGCTTCCCAGGCATCCACCCCGAACGGTGCTCTGGAGTCCTTCCATATGGGATATCCTGGAGCTGCCCAACAGGTCTCAATTGTCCCGCAGAAGGAATCCTTGAAGGGGGCATCCCACAACTCCCAACGTGGGAAAACCTCCATGGCCTTGAGATTCCGCTCCGTTCATGAAGGGGCAGTCATGCACAGAAACTCCAACCCGAGCCAACGTCTGATCCTCGCCGTGACTTCAGAAGCATGAGATATTCGTTCAGATCTGCAGGGGGTACCAGCCGTACCCTCGGCCTGAAGCCCAAGTCTAGCTTCTGTTCTCAGACTTGTCCACACACTCCTGGTCCAGAATCCCTCATGTTTGGCAATACCGGACCCACAATGCAGCACTCTGCCTGCCCCTAGAAAAAATATATTGCCTAATGAGTAGCCCAGGCACCTCAAATGAGGATAAACCTACACGGCTCTCGACTGTACCTGAATTATATAGTCTAACCTGGGTACTAATTCACTGTCTGACACAACCTGAACCCGAACCTCCGGACCAACACCCAGGCAGCTGACCGCACACTGAGCACATCAGACCCGCCATGGCCTTAGGTCGTCATCTCTTCCCAACTTCGGTTTTTCAGGCTTCAGAACCTAGACCTTATCTCCAACCACTGCCCAGGGTTGAAAATGATGCAGATATCAGAACACATTCCCCATGGCCAGAGACCTTGTGTTTGGCAGGTTGTCCAAAGTCCAGTGTAGTTGAAACCAGTGTGGCCCATGAGGCCCCGCCCATGCTCGCGGGCCCCATTGGTCACAAACACACATTGTGACCCTCTGCATGAGCCCAGTCCTCAAGTAAGGCCTCTCAGTGGCTGGATGAAGAGACAGCATATTGGGCCTGCCATGCACCTAGGCCCCAATTTTTAACCATAGTTTGGGTTGTCCCATCACTCTTCCCCAGGGCTCTGCTTTGGAATTCCTATTTTGTTCGGACACCTGAGGTAATAAACCTGAAAGGAGACCTCCCATCCGACAATTGAAGAAAAACTATTGGAACCGGGCCAAATCCACAGAGAGGAAGATTCGTCCATATCCCATGAGGCCTCCCCACATTCTACAGCCATTGTTGATACAAAATCCAGAGACAAAAGCCTGAGCAAGTGCCTCAGACTCGCTCTTTCTTCATATCCTGAGGGGTACTTCTCATGGTTTGTAGATTGGGCCTCCCATACCTACGTCCCAAAACCTTAGCTGAGTTTGTGTTTCCAGACTTCTGTCCTCAAAGTCCTGGGCCGCACACCCTCCAGGCTGGGGCCCCTGGAGCCACACATTAGGACTGTGCCTACCCAATCCATGGGAATTCTGCCCATTCCATTGTCCAAATTCTCACCAATTCAGAAAACTCTCCAATGTCCCCGAGGCCATCCCAATAGTGTAGGTCTCCAGGGACAAACAAGGGCGGTGTGACACCAGGTGAGCATCTCCCTCCACTCATTCCATAGATGGATATCACCAGAGAAGAAGATTGAACCAGACAGGACCATAGGCCATAATCGGATCCATTGTTTTGGTTTACAGGCATGTCTCCCCAAAAGCCTGGTTTCCAATACCAGCATAGGGGGTTTCCTGAGGCACCCCTCAGAACAAATCTCATCTCCACAAGGAAACTTGTGCATGGGAGGTATGTCAAAAGCTTAGGAGAATACTTCAGGGTCCCGGTGCCAACGCCCCATTCCAAGGCCCTCATGGACACAAACACACAATGGGCCCGACCCTAAAAGTCCATTTCAACTCAGCCACGCCGGTTGCTCCCGCAGAGCTATCCGATCTCAACTGTCTTGTTGCTAGGAGACATTTGGAATGCGAGGCCCGTTTCCCATGCATCCACCCCGAACGGTGCTCTGGAGTCCTTCCATATGGGATATCCTGGAGCTGCCCAACAGGTCTCAATTGTCCCGCAGAAGGAATCCTTGAAGGGGGCATCCCACAACTCCCAACGTGGGAAAACCTCCATGGCCTTGAGATTCCGCTCCGTTCATGAAGGGGCAGTCATGCACAGAAACTCCAACCCGAGCCAACGTCTGATCCTCGCCGTGACTTCAGAAGCATGAGATATTCGTTCAGATCTGCAGGGGGTACCATCCGTACCCTCGGCCTGAAGCCCAAGTCTAGCTTCTGTTCTAAGACTTGTCCACACACTCCTGGTCCAGAATCCCTCATGTTTGGCAATACCGGAACCACAATGCAGCACTCTGCCTGCCTCTAGAAAAAATATATTGCCTAATGAGTAGCCCAGGCACCTCAAATGAGGATAAACCTACACGGCTCTCGACTGTACCTGAATTATATAGTCTAACCTGGGTACTAATTCACTGTCTGACACAACCTGAACCCGAACCTCCGGACCAACACCCAGGCAGCTGACCGCACACTGAGCACATCAGACCCGCCATGGCCTTAGGTCGTCATCTCTTCCCAACTGCGGTTTTCAGGCTTCAGAACGTAGACCTTATCTCCAAACACTGCCCAGGGTTGAAAATGATGCAGAAATCAGAGCTCCTTCCACATGGCAAGAGACCTTGTGATTGGCATGTTATCTAAAGTTCAGTGTAGTTGAAACCAGTGTGGCCCATGAGGCCCCGCCCATGCTCGCGGGCCACATTGGTCACAAACACACATGCTGACCCTCAGCCTGTGCCAAGTCTTTAAGTAAGGCCACTCAGTGGCTGGATGAAGAGACAGCATATTGGGTCTGCCATGCCCCTAGGCCCCAATTTATAACCATCGTTTGGGTTGTCCCTTCACTCTTCCCCAGGGCTCTGCTTTGGAATTCATCTTTGGTTGGGACACCTGAGGTAACAAACCTGAGAGGAGACCACCCATCCCACAGATTGACAGAAAAAAATTGGGACCGGGCCAAATCCACAGAGAGGAAGATTCGTCCATGGCCCATGAGGCCTCCCCACGTTCCACGCCCATCTTTGATACAAAATCCAGAGACAAAAGCCTGAGCAAGCGCCTCAGAATCGCTCTTTCTTCATATCCTGAAGAGTCCTTCTCATGGTTTGTAGATTGGCCCTGCCATACCTACGTTCCCAACCTAAGCTGAGTTTGTGTTTTCAGACTTCTGTCCTCAGATTCCTGGGCCACACACCCTCCAGGCTGGGGCCCCTGGAGCCACACATTAGGACTGTGCCTACCCAATCCATGGGAATTCTGCCCATTCCATTATCCAAAATCGTACAAATTAGGAGAACTCTCCAAAGTCCCCGAGGCCATCCCAATAGTGTAGGTCTCAGGGGACAAACAAGGGCGGTCTGACAACAGCTGAGCATCTACCTCCACTCATATCATAAATGGATGTCCCCAGAGAAGAAGATGGAACCAGACAGGACCCTAGGCCATATTCGGATCCATTGCTTTGGTTTACAGACATGTCTCCTCAAAAGCCTGGATTCCAAGACCAGCATAGGGGTATTTTTGAGGCACCCATCAGAACAAATCTCGTTTCCACAAGGAAACTTGTGCATGGGACCTATGTCAAAAGATTAGGAGAATACTTCAGGGTCCCGGTGTCACCGCCCCATTCCAAGGCCCTCATGGACACAAACACACATTAGGCCCCATCCTCGGGAAAGTCCATTTCAACACAGCTGCCCCGATTGCTCCGGCAGAGCCATCAAAACTCAACTGTCTTGTTGCTAGGAGAAAATTGGAATGCGAGGCAGGATTCCCTGGCATCGATCCTCGAACGGTGCTCTGGAGTCATTCCACATGGGATGTCCTGGAGCTGACCAACAGGTCTCAATTGTCCCGCAGAAGGAATCCTTGAAGGGGGCATCCCACAACTCCCAACGTGGGAAAACCTCCATGGCCTTGAGATTCCACTCCGTTCATGAAGGGGCAGTCATGCACAGAAACTCCAACCCGAGCCAACGTCTGATCCTCGCCGTGACTTCAGATGCATGAAATATTGGTTCAGATCTGCAGGAGGTACCTGCCGTGCCCTCGGCCTGAAGCCCAAGTCTAGCTTGTGTTCTCAGACTTCTGTCCTCACACTCCTGGCCCAGAAGCCCTCAAGTTTGACAATTCTGGAACCAAAGTGCAGCACTCTGCCTGCCCTCTAGAAAAAATATCTTGCCTATTGAGCTCCCCAGGCACCTCAAATGAGGATAAACCTATACGGCACTCGACTGTACCCAAATCATATAGTCTAACCTGGGACTAATGCACTGACTGACACAACCTGAGCCCGAACCTCCTGACCAACACCCAGGCAGCTGACCGCACACTGAGCATATCAGACCCGCCATGGCCTTAGGTCGTCATCTCTTCCCAACTTCGGTTTTTCAGGCTTCAGAACCTAGACCTTATCTCCAACCACTGCCCAGGGTTTAAAATGATGCAGATATCAGAACACATTCCCCATGGCCAGAGACCTTGTGTTTGGCAGGTTGTCCAAAGTCCAGTGTAGTTGAAACCAGTGTGGCCCATGAGGCCCCGCCCATGCTCGCGGGCCACATTGGTCACAAACACACATTGTGACCCTCAGCATGAGCCCAGTCCTCAAGTAAGGCCTCTCAGTGGCTGGATGAAGAGACAGCATATTGGGCCTGCCATGCACCTAGGCCCCAATTTTTAACCATAGTTTGGGTTGTCCCTTCACTCTTCCCCAGGGCTCTGCTTTGGAATTCCTATTTTGTTCGGACACCTGAGGTAATAAACCTGAAAGGAGACCTCCCATCCGACAATTGAAGAAAAACTATTGGGACCGGGCCAAATCCACAGAGAGGAAGATTCGTCCATATCCCATGAGGCCTCCTCACATTCTACAGCCATTGTTGATACAAAATCCAGAGACAAAAGCCTGAGCAAGTGCCTCAGACTCGCTCTTTCTTCATATCCTGAGGGGTACTTCTCATGGTTTGTAGATTGGGCCTCCCATACCTACGTCCCAAAACCTTAGCTGAGTTTGTGTTTTCAGACTTCGGTCCTCAAAGTCCTGGGCCGCACACCCTCCAGGCTGGGGCCCCTGGAGCCACACATTAGGACTGTGCCTACCCAATCCATGGGAATTCTGCCCATTCCATTGGCCAAATTCTCACCAATTAAGAAAACTCTCCAAAGTCCCCGAGGCCATCCCAATAGTGTAGGTCTCCAGGGACAAACAAGGGCGGTGTGACACCAGGTGAGCATCTCCCTCCACTCATTCCATAGATGGATATCACCAGAGAAGAAGATTGAACCAGACAGAACCCTAGGCCATAATCGGATCCATTGTTTTGGTTTACAGGCATGTCTCCTCAAAAGCCTAATTTCCAATACCAGCATAGGGGGTTTCCTGAGGCACCCCTCAGAACAAATCTCATCTCCACAAGGAAACTTGTGCATGGGAGGTATGTCAAAAGCTTAGGAGAATACTTCAGGGTCCCGGTGCCAACGTCCCATTCCAAGGCCCTCATGGACACAAACACACAATGGGCCCGACCCTAAAAGTCCATTTCAACTCAGCCACGCCAGTTGCTCCCGCAGAGCTATCCGATCTCAACTGTCTTGTTGCTAGGAGACATTTGGAATGCGAGGCCCGCTTCCCAGGCATCCACCCCGAACGGTGCTCTGGAGTCCTTCCATATGGGATATCCTGGAGCTGCCCAACAGGTCTCAATTGTCCCGCAGAAGGAATCCTTGAAGGGGGCATCCCACAACTCCCAACGTGGGAAAACCTCCATGGCCTTGAGATTCCGCTCCGTTCATGAAGGGGCAGTCATGCACAGAAACTCCAACCCGAGCCAACGTCTGATCCTCGCCGTGACTTCAGAAGCATGAGATATTCGTTCAGATCTGCAGGGGGTACCAGCCGTACCCTCGGCCTGAAGCCCAAGTCTAGCTTCTGTTCTCAGACTTGTCCACACACTCCTGGTCCAGAATCCCTCATGTTTGGCAATACCGGACCCACAATGCAGGACTCTGCCTGCCTCTAGAAAAAATATATTGCCTAATGAGTAGCCCAGGCACCTCAAATGAGGATAAACCTACACGGCTCTCGACTGTACCTGAATTATATAGTCTAACCTGGGTACTAATTCACTGTCTGACACAACCTGAACCCGAACCTCCGGACCAACACCCAGGCAGCTGACCGCACACTGAGCACATCAGACCCGCCATGGCCAGAGGTCGTCATCTCTTCCCAACTTCGGTTTTTCAGGCTTCAGAACCTAGACCTTATCTCCAACCACTGCCCAGGGTTGAAAATGATGCAGATATCAGAACACATTCCCCATGGCCAGAGACCTTGTGTTTGGCAGGTTGTCCAAAGTCCAGTGTAGTTGAAACCAGTGTGGCCCATGAGGCCCCGCCCATGCTCGCGGGCCCCATTGGTCACAAACACACATTGTGACCCTCTGCATGAGCCCAGTCCTCAAGTAAGGCCTCCCAGTGGCTGGATGAAGAGACAGCATATTGGGCCTGCCATGCACCTAGGCCCCAATTTTTAACCATAGTTTGGGTTGTCCCATCACTCTTCCCCAGGGCTCTGCTTTGGAATTCCTATTTTGTTCGGACACCTGAGGTAATAATTCTGAAAGGAGACCTCCCATCCGACAATTGAAGAAAAACTATTGGGACCGGGCCAAATCCACTGAGAGGAAGATTCGTCCATATCCCATGAGGCCTCCCCACATTCTACAGCCATTGTTGATACAAAATCCAGAGACAAAAGCCTGAGCAAGTGCCTCAGACTCGCTCTTTCTTCATATCCTGAGGGGTACTTCTCATGGTTTGTAGATTGGGCCTCCCATACCTACGTCCCAAAACCTTAGCTGAGTTTGTGTTTTCAGACTTCTGTCCTCAAAGTCCTGGGCCGCACACCCTCCAGGCTGGGGCCCCTGGAGCCACACATTAGGACTGTGCCTACCCAATCCATGGGAATTCTGCCCATTCCATTGTCCAAATTCTCACCAATTCAGAAAACTCTCCAACGTCCCCGAGGCCATCCCAATAGTGTAGGTCTCCAGGGACAAACAAGGGCGGTGTGACACCAGGTGAGCATCTCCCTCCACTCATTCCATAGATGGATATCACCAGAGAAGAAGATTGAACCAGACAGGACCATAGGCCATAATCGGATCCATTGTTTTGGTTTACAGGCATGTCTCCCCAAAAGCCTGGTTTCCAATACCAGCATAGGGGGTTTCCTGAGGCACCCCTCAGAACAAATCTCATCTCCACAAGGAAACTTGTGCATGGGAGGTATGTCAAAAGCTTAGGAGAATACTTCAGGGTCCCGGTGCCAACGCCCCATTCCAAGGCCCTCATGGACACAAACACACAATGGGCCCGACCCTAAAAGTCCATTTCAACTCAGCCACGCCGGTTGCTCCCGCAGAGCTATCCGATCTCAACTGTCTTGTTGCTAGGAGACATTTGGAATGCGAGGCCCGTTTCCCATGCATCCACCCCGAACGGTGCTCTGGAGTCCTTCCATATGGGATATCCTGGAGCTGCCCAACAGGTCTCAATTGTCCCGCAGAAGGAATCCTTGAAGGGGGCATCCCACAACTCCCAACGTGGGAAAACCTCCATGGCCTTGAGATTCCGCTCCGTTCATGAAGGGGCAGTCATGCACAGAAACTCTAACCCGAGCCAACGTCTGATCCTCGCCGTGACTTCAGAAGCATGAGATATTCGTTCAGATCTGCAGGGGGTACCAGCCGTACCCTCGGCCTGAAGCCCAAGTCTAGCTTCTGTTCTCAGACTTGTCCACACACTCCTGGTCCAGAATCCCTCATGTTTGGCAATACCGGACCCACAATGCAGCACTCTGCCTGCCTCTAGAAAAAATATATTGCCTAATGAGTAGCCCAGGCACCTCAAATGAGGATAAACCTACACGGCTCTCGACTGTACCTGAATTATATAGTCTAACCTGGGTACTAATTCACTGTCTGACACAACCTGAACCCGAACCTCCGGACCAACACCCAGGCAGCTGACCGCACACTGAGCACATCAGACCCGCCATGGCCTTAGGTCGTCATCTCTTCCCAACTGCGGTTTTCAGGCTTCAGAACGTAGACCTTATCTCCAAACACTGCCCAGGGTTGAAAATGATGCAGAAATCAGAGCTCCTTCCACATGGCAAGAGACCTTGTGATTGGCATGTTATCTAAGTTCAGTGTAGTTGAAACCAGTGTGGCCCGTGAGGCCCCGCCCATGCTCGCGGGCCACATTGGTCACAAACACACATGCTGACCCTCAGCCTGTGCCAAGTCTTTAAGTAAGGCCACTCAGTGGCTGGATGAAGAGACAGCATATTGGGTCTGCCATGACCCTAGGCCCCAATTTATAACCATCGTTTGGGTTGTCCCTTCACTCTTCCCCAGGGCTCTGCTTTGGAATTCATCTTTGGTTGGGACACCTGAAGTAACAAACCTGAGAGGAGACCACCCATCCCACAGATTGACAGAAAGAAATTGGGACCGGGCCAAATCCACAGAGAGGAAGATTCGTCCATGGCCCATGAGGCCTCCCCACGTTTCACGCCCATCTTTGATACAAAATCCAGAGACAAAAGCCTGAGCAAGCGCCTCAGAATCGCTCTTTCTTCATATCCTGAAGAGTCCTTCTCATGGTTTGTAGATTGGCCCTGCCATACCTACGTTCCCAACCTAAGCTGAGTTTGTGTTTTCAGACTTCTGTCCTCAGATTCCTGGGCCACACACCCTCCAGGCTGGGGCCCCTGGAGCCACACATTAGGACTGTGCCTACCCAATCCATGGGAATTCTGCCCATTCCATTATCCAAAATCGTACAAATTAGGAGAACTCTCCAAAGTCCCCGAGGCCATCCCAATAGTGTAGGTCTCAGGGGACAAACAAGGGCGGTCTGACAACAGCTGAGCATCTACCTCCACTCATATCATAAATGGATGTCCCCAGAGAAGAAGATGGAACCAGACAGGACCCTAGGCCATATTCGGATCCATTGCTTTGGTTTACAGACATGTCTCCTCAAAAGCCTGGATTCCAAGACCAGCATAGGGGTATTTTTGAGGCACCCATCAGAACAAATCTCGTTTCCACAAGGAAACTTGTGCATGGGACCTATGTCTTAAGCTTAGGAGAATACTTCAGGGTCCCGGTGTCACCGCCCCATTCCAAGGCCCTCATGGACACAAACACACATTAGGCCCCATCCTCGGGAAAGTCCATTTCAACACAGCCGCTCCGATTGCTCCGGCAGAGCCATCAAAACTCAACTGTCTTGTTGCTAGGAGAAAATTGGAATGCGAGGCAGGATTCCCTGGCATCGATCCTCGAACGGTGCTCTGGAGTCATTCCATATGGGATGTCCTGGAGCTGACCAACAGGTCTCAATTGTCCCGCAGAAAGAATCCTTGAAGGGGGCATCCCACAACTCCCAACGTGGGAAAACCTCCATGGCCTTGAGATTCCACTCCGTTCATGAAGGGGCAGTCATGCACAGAAACTCCAACCCGAGCCAACGTCTGATCCTCCCCGTGACTTCAGATGCATGAAATATTGGTTCAGATCTGCAGGAGGTACCTGCCGTGCCCTCGGCCTGAAGCCCAAGTCTAGCTTGTGTTCTCAGACTTCTGTCCTCACACTCCTGGCCCAGAAGCCCTCAAGTTTGGCAATTCTGGAACCAAAGTGCAGCACTCTGCCTGCCCTCTAGAAAAAATATCTTGCCTATTGAGCTCCCCAGGCACCTCAAATGAGGATAAACCTATACGGCACTCGACTGTACCCAAAACATATAGTCTAACCTGGGACTAATGCACTGACTGACACAACCTGAGCCCGAACCTCCTGACCAACACCCAGGCAGCTGACCGCACACTGAGCATATCAGACCCGCCATGGCCTTAGGTCGTCACCTCTTCCCAACTTCGGTTTTTCATGCTTCAGAACCTAGACCTTATCTCCAACCACTGCCCAGGGTTTAAAATGATGCAGATATCAGAACACATTCCCCATGGCCAGAGACCTTGTGTTTGGCAGGTTGTCCAAAGTCCAGTGTAGTTGAAACCAGTGTGGCCCATGAGGCCCCGCCCATGCTCGCGGGCCACATTGGTCACAAACACACATTGTGACCCTCAGCATGAGCCCAGTCCTCAAGTAAGGCCTCTCAGTGGCTGGATGAAGAGACAGCATATTGGGCCTGCCATGCACCTAGGCCCCAATTTTTAACCATAGTTTGGGTTGTCCCTTCACTCTTCCCCAGGGCTCTGCTTTGGAATTCCTATTTTGTTCGGACACCTGAGGTAATAAACCTGAAAGGAGACCTCCCATCCGACAATTGAAGAAAAACTATTGGGACCGGGCCAAATCCACAGAGAGGAAGATTCGTCCATATCCCATGAGGCCTCCCCACATTCTACAGCCATTGTTGATACAAAATCCAGAGACAAAAGCCTGAGCAAGTGCCTCAGACTCGCTCTTTCTTCATATCCTGAGGGGTACTTCTCATGGTTTGTAGATTGGTCCTCCCATACCTACGTCCCAAAACCGTAGCTGAGTTTGTGTTTTCAGACTTCGGTCCTCAAAGTCCTGGGCCGCACACCCTCCAGGCTGGGGCCCCTGGAGCCACACATTAGGACTGTGCCTACCCAATCCATGGGAATTCTGCCCATTCCATTGTCCAAATTCTCACCAATTAAGAAAACTCTCCAAAGTCCCCGAGGCCATCCCAATAGTGTAGGTCTCCAGGGACAAACAAGGGCGGTGTGACACCAGGTGAGCATCTCCCTCCACTCATTCCATAGATGGATATCACCAGAGTAGAAGATTGAACCAGACAGGACCATAGGCCATAATCGGATCCATTGTTTTGGTTTACAGGCATGTCTCCTCAAAAGCCTAATTTCCAATACCAGCATAGGGGGTTTCCTGAGGCACCCCTCAGAACAAATCTCATCTCCACAAGGAAACTTGTGCATGGGAGGTATGTCAAAAGCTTAGGAGAATACTTCAGGGTCCCGGTGCCAACACCCCATTCCAAGGCCCTCATGGACACAAACACACAATGGGCCCGACCCTAAAAGTCCATTTCAACTCAGCCACGCCAGTTGCTCCCGCAGAGCTATCCGATCTCAACTGTCTTGTTGCTAGGAGACATTTGGAATGCGAGGCCCGCTTCCCAGGCATCCACCCCGAACGGTGCTCTGGAGTCCTTTCATATGGGATATCCTGGAGCTGCCCAACAGGTCTCAATTGTCCCGCAGAAGGAATCCTTGAAGGGGGCATCCCACAACTCCCAACGTGGGAAAACCTCCATGGCCTTGAGATTCCGCTCCGTTCATGAAGGGGCAGTCATGCACAGAAACTCCAACCCGAGCCAACGTCTGATCCTCGCCGTGACTTCAGAAGCATGAGATATTCGTTCAGATCTGCAGGGGGTACCAGCCGTGCCCTCGGCCTGAAGCCCAAGTCTAGCTTCTGTTCTCAGACTTGTCCTCACACTCCTGGTCCAGAATCCCTCATGTTTGGCAATACCGGACCCACAATGCAGCACTCTGCCTGCCTCTAGAAAAAATATATTGCCTAATGAGTAGACCAGGCACCTCAAATGAGGATAAACCTACACGGCTCTCGACTGTACCTGAATTATATAGTCTAACCTGGGTACTAATTCACTGTCTGACACAACCTGAACCCGAACCTCCGGACCAACACACAGGCAGCTGACCGCACACTGAGCACATCAGACCCGCCATGGCCTTAGATCGTCATCTCTTCCCAACTGCGGTTTTCAGGCTTCAGAACGTAGACCTTATCTCCAAACACTGCCCAGGGTTGCAAATGATGCAGAAATCAGAGCCCCTTCCCCATGGCAAGAGACCTTGTGATTGGCATGTTATCCAAAGTTCAGTGTAGTTGAAACCAGTGTGGCCCATGAGGCCCCGCCCATGCTCGCAGGCCACATTGGTCACAAACACACATGCTGACCCTCAGCCTGTGCCCAGTCTTTAAGTAAGGCCACTCAGTGGCTGGATGAAGAGACAGCATATTGGGTCTGCCATGCCCCTAGGCCCCAATTTATAACCATCGTTTGGGTTGTCCCTTCACTCTTCCCCAGGGCTCTGCTTTGGAATTCCTCTTTGGTTGGGACACCTGAGGTAACAAACCTGAGAGGAGACCTCCCATCCCACAGATTGATGGAAGGAAATTGGGACCGGGCCAAATCCACAGAGAGGAAGATTCGTCCATGGCCCATGAGGCCTCCCCACGTTCCACACCCATCTTTGATACAAAATCCAGAGACAAAAGCCTGAGCAAGCGCCTCAGACTCGCTCTTTCTTCATATCCTGAAGAGTCCTTCTCATGGTTTGTAGATTGGCCCTGCCATACCTACGTTCCCAACCTAAGCTGAGTTTGTGTTTTCAGACTTCTGTCCTCAGATTCCTGGGCCACACACCCTACAGACTGGGGCCCCTGGAGCCACACATTAGGACTGTGCCTACCCAATCCATGGGAATTCTACCCATTCCATTGTCCAAAATCGTACAAATTAGGAGAACTCTCCAAAGTCCCAGGGGCCATCCCAATAGTGTAGGACTCCGGGGACAAACAAGGGTGGTCTGACAACAGGTGAGCATCTACCTCCACTCATTCCATAGATGGATATCCCCAGAGAAGAAGATGGAACCAGACAGGACCCTAGGCCATATTCGGATCCATTGCTTTGGTTTACAGACATGTCTCCTCAAAAGCCTGGATTCCAAGACCAGCATAGGGGTATTTTTGAGGCACCCATCAGAACAAATCTCGTTTCCACAAGGAAACTTGTGCATGGGACCTATGTCAAAAGCTTAGGAGAATACTTCAGGGTCCCGGTGTCACCGCCCCATTCCAAGGCCCTCATGGACACAAACACACATTAGGCCCCAACCTCGGGAAAGTCCATTTCAACACAGCCGCCCCGATTGCTCCCGCAGAGCCATCAAAACTCAACTATCTTGTTGCTGGGAGAAAATTGGAATGCGAGGCGGGATTCCCTGGCATCGATCCTCGAACGGTGCTCTGGAGTCATTCCATATGGGATGTCCTGGAGCTGCCCAACAGGTCTCAATTGTCCCGCAGAAGGAATCCTTGAAGGGGGCATCCCACAACTCCCAACATGGGAAAACCTCCATGGCCTTGAGATTCCGCTCCGTTCATGAAGGGGCAGTCATGCACAGAAACTCCAACCCGAGCAAACGTCTGATCCTCGCCGTGACTTCAGATGCATGAAATATTGGTTCAGATCTGCAGGAGGTACCTGCCGTGCCCTCGGCCTGAAGCCCAAGTCTAGCTTGTGTTCTCAGACTTCTGTCCTCACACTCCTGGCCCAGAAGCCCTCAAGTTTGGCAATTCTGGAACCAAAGTGCAGCACTCTGCCTGCCCTCTAGAAAAAATATCTTGCCTATTGAGCTCCCCAGGCACCTCAAATGAGGATAAACCTATACGGCACTCGACTGTACCCAAATCATATAGTCTAACCTGGGACTAATGCACTGACTGACACAACCTGAGCCCGAACCTCCTGACCAACACCCAGGCAGCTGACCGCACACTGAGCATATCAGACCCGCCATGGCCTTAGGTCGTCACCTCTTCCCAACTTCGGTTTTTCAGGCTTCAGAACCTAGACCTTATCTCCAACCACTGCCCAGGGTTGAAAATGATGCAGATATCAGAACACATTCCCCATGGCCAGAGACCTTGTGTTTGGCAGGTTGTCCAAAGTCCAGTGTAGTTGAAACCAGTGTGGCCCATGAGGCCCCGCCCATGCTCGAGGGCCCCATTGGTCACAAACACACATTGTGACCCTCTGCATGAGCCCAGTCCTCAAGTAAGGCCTCTCAGTGGCTGGATGAAGAGACAGCATATTGGGCCTGCCATGCACCTAGGCCCCAATTTTTAACCATAGTTTGGGTTGTCCCATCACTCTTCCCCAGGGCTCTGCTTTGGAATTCCTATTTTGTTCGGACACCTGAGGTAATAAACCTGAAAGGAGACCTCCCATCCGACAATTGAAGAAAAACTATTGGGACCGGGCCAAATCCACAGAGAGGAAGATTCGTCCATATCCCATGAGGCCTCCCCACATTCTACAGCCATTGTTGATACAAAATCCAGAGACAAAAGCCTGAGCAAGTGCCTCAGACTCGCTCTTTCTTCATATCCTGAGGGGTACTTCTCATGGTTTGTAGATTGGGCCTCCCATACCTACGTCCCAAAACCTTAGCTGAGTTTGTGTTTTCAGACTTCTGTCCTCAAAGTCCTGGGCCGCACACCCTCCAGGCTGGGGCCCCTGGAGCCACACATTAGGACTGTGCCTACCCAATCCATGGGAATTCTGCCCATTCCATTGTCCAAATTCTCACCAATTCAGAAAACTCTCCAACGTCCCCGAGGCCATCCCAATAGTGTAGGTCTCCAGGGACAAACAAGGGCGGTGTGACACCAGGTGAGCATCTCCCTCCACTCATTCCATAGATGGATATCACCAGAGAAGAAGATTGAACCAGACAGGACCATAGGCCATAATCGGATCCATTGTTTTGGTTTACAGGCATGTCTCCCCAAAAGCCTGGTTTCCAATACCAGCATAGGGGGTTTCCTGAGGCACCCCTCAGAACAAATCTCATCTCCACAAGGAAACTTGTGCATGGGAGGTATGTCAAAAGCTTAGGAGAATACTTCAGGGTCCCGGTGCCAACGCCCCATTCCAAGGCCCTCATGGACACAAACACACAATGGGCCCGACCCTAAAAGTCCATTTCAACTCAGCCACGCCGGTTGCTCCCGCAGAGCTATCCGATCTCAACTGTCTTGTTGCTAGGAGACATTTGGAATGCGAGGCCCGTTTCCCATGCATCCACCCCGAACGGTGCTCTGGAGTCCTTCCATATGGGATATCCTGGAGCTGCCCAACAGGTCTCAATTGTCCCGCAGAAGGAATCCTTGAAGGGGGCATCCCACAACTCCCAACGTGGGAAAACCTCCATGGCCTTGAGATTCCGCTCCGTTCATGAAGGGGCAGTCATGCACAGAAACTCCAACCCGAGCCAACGTCTGATCCTCGCCGTGACTTCAGAAGCATGAGATATTCGTTCAGATCTGCAGGGGGTACCAGCCGTACCCTCGGCCTGAAGCCCAAGTCTAGCTTCTGTTCTCAGACTTGTCCACACACTCCTGGTCCAGAATCCCTCATGTTTGGCAATACCGGACCCACAATGCAGCACTCTGCCTGCCTCTAGAAAAAATATATTGCCTAATGAGTAGCCCAGGCACCTCAAATGAGGATAAAGCTACACGGCTCTCGACTGTACCTGAATTATATAGTCTAACCTGGGTACTAATTCACTGTCTGACACAACCTGAACCCGAACCTCCGGACCAACACCCAGGCAGCTGACCGCACACTGAGCACATCAGACCCGCCATGGCCTTAGGTCGTCATCTCTTCCCAACTGCGGTTTTCAGGCTTCAGAACGTAGACCTTATCTCCAAACACTGCCCAGGGTTGAAAATGATGCAGAAATCAGAGCTCCTTCCCCATGGCAAGAGACCTTGTGATTGGCATGTTATCCAAAGTTCAGTGTAGTTGAAACCAGTGTGGCCCATGAGGCCCCGCCCATGCTCGCGGGCCACATTGGTCACAAACACACATGCTGACCCTCAGCCTGTGCCCAGTCTTTAAGTAAGGCCACTCAGTGGCTGGATGAAGAGACAGCATATTGGGTCTGCCATGCCCCTAGGCCCCAATTTATAACCATCGTTTGGGTTGTCCCTTCACTCTTCCCCAGGGCTCTGCTTTGGAATTCCTCTTTGGTTGGGACACCTGAGGTAACAAACCTGAGAGGAGACCTCCCATCCCACAGATTGATGGAAAGAAATTGGGACCGGGCCAAATCCACAGAGAGGAAGATTCGTCCATGGCCCATTAGGCCTCCCCACGTTCCACGAACATCTTTGATACAAAATCCAGAGACAAAAGCTTGAGCAAGCGCCTCAGACTCGCTCTTTCTTCATATCCTGAAGAGTTCTTCACATGATTTGTAGATTGGACCTGCCATACCTTCGTCCCCAACCTAAGCTGAGCTTGTGTTTTCAGACCTCTGTCCTCAAATTCCTGTGCCACACACCCTCCAACCTGGGGCCCCTGGAGCCACACATTAGGAATGTGCCTACCCAATCCATGGGAATTCAGCCCATTCCATTGTCCAAAATCGTACAAATTAGGAGAACCCTCCAAAGTTCCCGAGGCCATCCCAATAGTGTAGGTCTCCCGGGACAAACAAGGGCGGTCTTACACAAACTGAGCATCTACCTACACTCATACCATAGATGGATGTCCCCAGAGAAGAAAATGGAACCAGACAGGACCCTAGGCCATAATCAGATCCATTGCTTTGGTTTAAAGGCATGTCTCCTCAAAAGCCTGGATTCCAAGACCACCAAAGCGGTTTTCCTGAGGCACCCATCAGAACAAATCTCGTCTCCACAAGGAAACTTGTGCATGGGACCTATGTCAAAAGCTTAGGAGAAAACTTCAGAGTCCCGGTGCCACCGCCCCATTCCAAGGCCATCATGGACACAAACACATATTAGGCCCCATCCTCGGGAAAGTCCATTTCAACTCAGCCACCCTGGTTGCTCCTGCAGAGCCTTCAGATCTCAACTGTCTTGTTGCTAGGAGACAATTAGAATGCGAGGCCGGCTTCCCTGGCATCCATCCCCGAACGGTGCTCTGGACTCATTCCATATGGGATAACATGGAGCTGCCCAACAGGTCTCAATTGGCCCACAGAAGGAATCCTTGAAGGGGGCATTCCAAAACTCCGAACGTGGGAAAACCTCCATGGCCTTGAGATTCCGCTCCATTCATGAAGGGGCAGTCAGCACAGAAACTCCAACCTGAGCCAACGTCTGAACCTTGCCATAACTTCAGAAGCATGAGATATTCGTTCAGATCAGCAAGGGGTACCAGCCATGCCCTCGGCCTGAAGCCCAAGTCTAGCTTCTCTTCTCAGACTTGTCCTCACACTCCTGGTCCAGAATCCCTCATGTTCGGCAATACCGGACCCACAATGCAGCACTCTGCTTGCCCTCTAGAAAAAAATATATAGCCTAATGAGTTGCCCAGGCACATCAAATGAGGATAAACCTACACGGCACTAGAATGTACCTAAATTATATATCTAACCTGGGCACTAATGCACAGTCTGACACAACCTGAACCCGAAACTCCGGACCAACACCCAGGCAGCTGCCCGCAAACTGAGCACATCAGACCCGCCATGGCCTTAGGTCGTCATCTCTTCCCAACTGCGGTTTCCAGGCTTCAGAAACTAGACCTTATCTCCAACCACTGCCCAGGGTTGAAAATGATGCAGAAATCAGAGCTCCTTCCCCATGGCAAGAGACCTTGTGATTGGCATGTTGTCCAAAGTTCAGTGTAGATGAAAACAGTGTGGCACATGAGGCCCCGCCCCTGCTGGCGGGCAACATTAGTCACAAACACACATGCTGACCCTCAGCCTGAACCCCGTCCTCACGTAAGGCCACTCAGTGGCTGGAAGAAGAGACAGCATATTTGGCCTGCCATGCCCCTAAGCCCATTTTTTAACGATAATTTGGGTTGTCACTTCACTCTTCCCCAGGGCTCTGCTTAGGAATTCCTCTTTGGTTGGGACACCTGAGGTAACAAACCTGAGAGGAGACCTCCCATCCCACAGATTGACGGAAAGAAATTGGGACCGGGCCAAATCCACAGATAGGAAGTTTCGTCCATGGCCCATGAGGCCTCCCCACATTCCACGGCCATCGTTGACACAAAATCCAGAGACCAAAGCCTGAGCAAGTCCCTCAGACTCGCTCTTTCTTCATAGCCTGAAGAGTTCTTCTCATGGTTTGTAGATTGGACCTGCCATACCTACGTCCCCAAACCTAAGCTGAGTTTTTGTTTTCAGACATCTGTCTTCAAATTCCTGGGCCACTCACCCTCCAGGCTGGGACCCCTGGGCCACACATAGGACTGTGCCTAACCAATCCATGGGAATTCTGCCCATTCCATTGTTCAAAATCGTACAAATTAGAAGAACCCTCCGAAGTCCCCTAGACCATCCCAATAGTGTAGGTCTCCCGGGACAAACAAGGGCCGTCTGACACCACCTGAGCATGTACCTCCACTCATACCATATATGGACATCCCCAGAGAAGAAATGGAACCAGACAGGACCCTAGGCCATAATCGGATCCATTGCTTTGGTTTACAGGCATGTCTCCTCAAAGCCTGGATTTCTAGACCAGCATAGGGGGTTTCCTGAGGCACCCATCAGAATAAATCTCGTCTCCACAAGGAACTTGTGCATGGGACCTATGTCAAAAGCTTAGGAGAATACTTCAGGGTCCCGGTGCCACCGCCCAAATCCAAGGTCTTAATGGACATAAACACACATTAGGCCCCATCCTCGGGAAAGTCCATTTCAACACAGCCGCCCCAATTGCTCCCCCTGAGCCATCAGATCTCAACTGTCTTGTTGCTAGCAGACAATTGGAATGCGAGGCGGGCTTCCCTAGCATCCATCCTCGAACGGTGCTCTGGTGTCATTCCATATGGGATGTCCTGGAGCTGACAACAGGTCCCAATTTTCCCGCAGAAGGAATCCTTCAAGGAAACATCCCACAACTTCCAACTTGGGAAAACCTCCATTGCCTTGAGTTTCCGTTCCGTTCATGAAGGGGCAGTCATGCACAGAAACTCCAACCTGAGCCAACGTCTGATCCTCGCCGTGACTTCAGATGCATGAGATATTGGTTCAGATCTGCAGGCGGTACCTGCCGTGCCCTCGGCCTGAAGCCCAGGTCTAGCTTGTGTTCTCAGACTTCTGTCCTCCTACTCCTGGCCCAGAAGCCCTCAATTTTGGCAATTCTGGACCCACAATGCAGCACTCTGCCAGCCCTCTTAAAAAATATCGTGCCTAATGAGTAGCCCAGGCACCTCAAATGAGTATAAACGTACATGGCACTCGACTGTACCTAAATTATATAGTCTAATCCGGGCACTAATGCACTGGCTGTCAAAACCTGAACCCGAACCTCCGGACCAACACCCAGGCAGCTGACCGCACACTGAGCACATCAGAACCGCCATGGCCTTAGGTCGTCATCTCTTCACAACTGCGGTTTTCAGGCTTCAGAACCTAGACCTTAACTCCAAACACTGCCCAGGGTTGAAAATGATGCAGAAATCAGAGCTCCTTCCCCATGGCAAGAGACCTTGTGATTGGCATGTTGTCCAAAGTTCAGTGTAGTTGAAACAGTGTGGCCTATGAGGTCCCACTAATGCTCGTGGGCCACATTGGTCACAAATACACATTGTGACCCAAAGCCTGTGCCCAGTCCTTAAGTAAGGCCACTCAGTGGCTGGATGAAGAGACAGCATATGGGGCCTGCCATTCCCCAAGCCCCATTTTTTAACCATAGTTTGGGTTGTCCCTTCACTCTTCCCCAGGGCTCTCCTTAGGAATTCCTCTTTGGTTGGGACACCTGAGGTAACAAACCTGAGAGGAGACCTCCCATCCCACAGATTGAAGGAAAGAAATTGGGACCGGGCCAAATCCACAGAGGAAGATTCCTCCATGGCCCATGAGGCCTCCCCACATTCCACCCCCATATTTGATACAAAATCCAGAGACAAAAGCCTGAGCAAGCGCCTCAGACTCGCTCTTTCTTCATATCCTGAAGAGTTCTTCACATGATTTGTAGATTGGACCTGCCATACCTACGTCCCCAAACCTAAGCTGAGTTTGTGTTCTCAGACCTCTGTCCTCAAATTCCTGGGCCAAACACCCTCCAACCTGGGGCCCCTGGAGCCACACATTAGGACTGTGTCTACCCAATCCATGGGAATTCTGCCCATTCCATTGTCCAAAATCGTACAAATTAGGAGAACCCTCCAAAGTTCCCGAGGCCATCCCAATAGTGTAGGTCTCCCGGGACAAACAAGGGCGGTCTGACACCAGCTGAGCATCTACCTACACTCATACCATAGATGGATGTCCCCAGAGAAGAAGATGGAACCAGACAGTACCCTAGGCCATAATCGGATCCATTGCTTTTGTTTACAGGCATGTCTCCTCAAAAGCCTGGATTCCAAGACCAGCATAGGGGGCTTCCTGAGGCACCCATCAGAACAAATCTCGTCTCCACAAGGAAACTTGTGCATGAGACCTATGTCAAAAGCTTAGGAGAATACTTCAGGGTCCCGGTGCCACCGCCCCATTCCAAGTTCTCATGGACACAAACACATATAAGGCCACATCCTCGGGAAAGTCCATTTCAACTCAGCCACCCCGGTTGCTCCGGCATGGCCTTCAGATCTCAACTGTCTTGTTGCTAGGAGACAATTAGAATGCGAGGCCGGCTTCCCTGGCATCCATCCCCGAACGGTGCTCTGGTGTCATTCCATATCGGATATCCTGGAGCTGCCCACCAGGTCTCAATTGTCCCGCAGAAGGAATCCTTGAAGGGGGCATCCCAAAACTCCCAACGTGGAAAAACCTCCATGGCCTTGAGATTCCGCTCCGTTCATGAAGGGGCAGTCAGCACAGAAACTCCAACTTGAGTGAACGTCTGAACCTCGCCGTAACTTCAGAAGCATGAGATATTCGTTCAGATCTGCAAGGGGTACCAGCCATGCCCTCGGCCTGAAGCCCAAGTCTAGCTTCTGTTCTCAGACTTGTCCTCACACTCCTGGTCCAGAATCCCTCATGTTCGGCAATACCGGACCCACAATGCAGCACTCTGCTTGCCCTCTAGAAAAAATATATTGCCTAATGTGTTGCCCAGGCACCTCAAATGATGATAAACCTACAAGGCACTAGAATGTACCTAAATTATATATCTAACCTGGGCACTAATGCACTGTCTGACACAACCTGAAAGAGAACCTCCGGACCAACACCCAGGCAGCTGACCGCACACTGAGCACATCAGACCCGCCATGGCCTTAGTTCGTCATCTCTTCCCAACTGCGGTTTCCAGGCTTCAGAACCTAGACCTTATCTCCAACCACTGCCCAGGGTTGAAAATGATGCAGAAATCAGAGCTCCTTCAACATGGCAAGAGACCTTGTGATTAGCATGTTGTCCAAAATTCAAAGTAGATGAAACCAGTGTGGCACATGAGGCCCCTCCCCTGTTCGCAGGCCACATTAGTCACAAAAACACATTGTGACCCTCAGCCTGAACCCCGTCCTCAAGTAAGGGCACTCAGTGGCTGGAAGAAGAGACAGCTTATTGGGCCTGCCATGCCCCTAGACCCCATTTTTTAACCATAATTTGGGTTGTCCCTTCACTCTTCCCCAGGGCTCTCCTTAGGAATTCCTCTTTGGTTGTACACCTGAGGTAACAAACCTGAGAGGAGACCTCCCATCCCACAGATTCACGGAAAGAAATTGGGACCGGGCCAAATCCACAGAGAGGAAGATTCGTCCATGGCCCATGAGGTCTTCCCACATTTGACGCCCATCTTTGATACAAAATCCACAGACAAATGCCTGAGGAAGCACCTCAGAATCACTCTTTTTTCATATCCTGAAGAGTTCTTCTCATGGTTGTAGATTGGACCTGCCATACCTACGTCCCCTAACCTAAGCTGACTTTGTGTTTTCAGACTTCTGTCTTCAAATTCCTGGGCCACACACACTCCAGGCTGGGGCCTCTGGAGCCACACATTAGGACTGTGCCTACCAAATCCATGGGTATTCTGCCCATTCCATTGCCCAAAATCGTACACATTAGGAGAACCCTCCAAAGTTCCCGAGGCCATCCCAATAATGTAGGAGTCCGTGGACAAACAAGGGAGGTCTGACACCAGCTGAGCATCTACCTCCACTCATACTATAGATGGATGTCCCCAGAGAAGAAGATGGAATCAGACAGGACCCTAGGCCATAATCGGATCCATTGCTTTGGTTTAAAGGCATGTCTCCTCAAAAGCCTGGATTCCAAGACCAGCATAGGGGGTTTCCTGAGGCACCCATCAGAACAAATCTCGTCTCCACAAGAAAACTTCAGTTTCGGACCTATGTCAAAAGCTTAGGAGAATACTTCAGGGTCCCGGTGCCACCGCCCCATTCCAAGGCTTTAATGGACACAAACACATATTAGGCCCCATCCTCTGGAAAGTCCATTTCAACTCAGCCACATCGGTTGCTCCCGCAGAGCCATCAGATATCAACTGTCTTGTTGCTAGGAGACAATTGGTATGCGGGGCCGGCTACCCTGGCATCATCCCCGAAAGTGCTTTGGAGTCATTCCATATGGGATATCATGGAGCTGCCCCAAAAGGTCTCAAATTTCCCGCAGAAGAAATCCTTGAAAGGGGCATCCCACAACTCTCAACGTGGGAAAAACTCCATGGCCTTGAGGTTCCGGTCCGTTCATGAAGGGGCAGTCATGCACAGAAACTCCAAACTGAGCCAACGTCTGAACCTCGCCGTGACTTCAGATGCATGAGAGATTGGTTCAGATCTGCAGGGGGTACCTGCCGTGCCCTCGGCCTGAAGCCCAAGTCTAGATCGTGTTCTCAGACTTCTGTCCTCACACTCCTGGTCCAAGGGTCCAGAAGTTTGGCAATTCCGGACCCACAATGCAGCACTCTGCCTGCCCTCTAGCAAAAATATATTGCCTAATGAGCTGCCCTGGCACCTCAAATGAGGATAAACCTACACGGCACTCAACTGTACGCAAATTATAGAGTGTAACTTGGGCACTAATGCACTGTCTGACACCACATGGGACCGAAACTCCTGACCAACACCCAGGCAGCTGACCGCACACTGAGCACAACAGACCCGCCATGGCCTTAGGCCGTCATCTCTTCCAAACAGCGGTTTTCATGCTTCAGTACCTAGAACTTATCTCCAACCACTGCCCAGGATTGAAAATGATGCAGAAATCAGAACTCCTTCCCCATGGCAAGAGACCTTGTGATTGGCAAGTTGTCCAAAGTTTAGTGTAGTTGAAACCAGTGTGGCCCATGAGGCCACGCCCACTCTCCCGGGCCACATTGGACACAAACACACATTGTGACCCTCAGCCTGAGCCCAGTCCTCAAGTAAGGCCTCTCAGTGGATGGATGAAGAGACAGCATATTGGGTCTGCCTTGCCCCTAGGCGCCAATTTTTAACCATAGTTTGGGTTGTCCCTTCACTCTTCCCTAGGTCTCTGCTTTGGAATTCCTCTTTGGTTGGGACACCTGAGGTAACAAACCTGAAAGGAGACCTTCCATCCCACAGATTGACGAAAAACAATTGGGACCGGACCAAATCCAAAGAGAGGAAGATTCGTCCATGGCCCATGAGGCCTCTCCACATCCACGGCCATCGTTGATACAAAGTCCAGAGACAAAAGCCAGAGCAAGTGCCTCAGACTCGCTCTTTCTTCATATGCTGAAGAGTTCTTCTCATGGATTGTAGAATGGACCTGCCATACCTACGTCCCCTAACCTAAGCTGAGTTTGTGTTTTCATACTTCTGTCCTCAAATTCCTGGGCCACACACCCTCCAGGCTGGGGCCCCTGGAGCCACACATTAGGACTGTGCCTACCCAATCCATGGGAATTCTGCCCATTCCATTGTTCCAAATTGTACAAATTAGTAGAACCCTCCAAAGTCCCCGAGGCCATCCCAATAGTATAGGACTCCGTGGACAAACAAGGGCGGTCTGACACCAGCTGAGCATCTACTTCCACTCATACCATAGATGGATGTCCCCAGAGAAGGAGATGGAACCAGACAGAACCCTAGCCATAATCGGATCCATTGCTTTGGTTTACAGGCATGTCTCCTCAAAAGCCTGGATTCCAAGACCAGCATAGGGGGTTTCCTGAGGCACCCATCAGAACAAATCTCGTCTCCACAAGGAAACTTGTGCATGGGACCTATGTCAAAAGCTTAGGAGAATACTTCAGTGTCCCGATGCCACTGCCCTTTTCCAGGGTCATTAGAAACACAAACACATATTGGGCCCCATCCTCGGGAAATTCCATTTCATCTCAGACACCCCGGTAGCTCCGGCAGAGCCATCAGATCTCAACTGTCTTGTTGCTAGGAGACAATTTGGATGCGAGGCCGGCTTCCCTGGCATCCATCCCCGAACGGTGCTCTGGAGTTCTTCCATATGGTATATCCTGGAGCTGCCCAACAGGTCTCAATTGTACCGCAGAAGAAATTCTTGAAGGGTGCATCCCTCAACTCCCATCGTGGGAAAACCTCCATGGCCTTGAGATTCTGGTCCGTTCATGAAGGGGCAGTCATGCACAGAAACTCAAACCTGAGCCAACGTCTGATCCTCGCCGTGACTTCAGATGCATGAGAGATTGGTTCAGATCTGCAGGGGGTACCTGCCGTAGCCTCGGCCTGAACCCAAGTCTAGATCGTGTTCTCAGACTTCTGTCCTCACACTCCTCGCCCAGAAGCCCTCAAGTTTGGCAATTCCGGACCCACAATGCAGCACTCTGCCTGCCCTCTAGCAAAAATATCTTGCCTAATGAGCTGCCCAGGCACCTCAAATGAGGATAAACCTACACGGCACTCGACTGTACCCAAATTATAGAGTGTAACCTGGGCACTAATGCACTGTCTGACACCACATGAGCCCGAACCTCCTGACCAACATCCAGGCAGCTGACCGCACACTGAGCACATCAGACCCGCCATGGCCTTAGGTCGTCATCTCTTCCAAACTGCGGTTTTCAGGCTTCAGTACCTAGAACTTATCTCCAACCACTGCCCCGGATTGAAAATGATGCAGAAATCAGAACTCCTTGCCCATGGCAAGAGACCTTGTGATTGGCATTTGTCCAAAGTTCAGTGTAGTTGAAACCAGTGTGGCCCACGAGGCCACCCCACTCTCCCGGGCCACATTGGACACAAACACACATTGTGACCCTCAGCCTGAGCCCAGTCCTCAAGTAAGGCCACTCAGTGGATGGATGAAGAGACAGCATATTGGGCCTGCCATGCCCCTAGGCGCCAATTTTTAACCATAGTTTGGGTTGTCCCTTCACTCTTCCCCAGGGCTCTGCTTTGGAATTCCTCTTTGGTTGGGACACCTGAGGTAACAAACCTGAAAGGAGACCTTCCATCCCACAGATTGACGAAAAACAATTGGGACCCGGCCAAATCCACAGAGAGGAAGATTCGTCCATGGCCCATGAGGCCTCCCCACATTCCACGGCCATCGTTGATACAAAATCCAGAGACACAAGCCTGAGGAAGCGCCTCAGACTCGCTCTTTCTTCATATCCTGAAGAGTTCTTTTTATGGTTTGTAGATTGGGCCTGCCATACCATGTCCACAACCCTAAGCTGAGTTTGTGTTTTCAGACTTCTGTCCTCAAAGTCCTGGGCCACACACCCTCCAGGCTGGGGCCCCCGGAGCCACACATTAGGACTGTGCCTACCCAGTCCATGGGAATTCTGCCCATTCCATTGTTCCAAATCGTACAAATTAGGAGAACCCTCCAAAGTCCCCGAGGCCATCCCAATAGTGTAGGTATCCCGGGACAAACAAGGGCGGTCTGACACCACCTGAGCATCTACCACCACTCACACCATGGATGGATGTCCCCAGAGAAGAAGATGGAAGCAGACAGGACGCTAGGCCATAATCGGATCCATTGCTTTGGTTTACAGGCATGTCTCCTCAAAAGCCTGGATTCCAAGACCAGCATAGGGGGTTTCCTGAGGCACCCATCAGAACAAATCTCGTCTCCACAAGGAAACTTGTGCATGGGAGCTATGTCAAAAGCTTAGGAGAATACTTCATGGTCCTGCTGCCACCGCCCCATACCAAGGCCTTCATGGAGACAAACACACATTAGGCCCCATCCTCGGGAATGTCTCTTTCAACACAGCCGCCCCGATTGCTCCCACAGAGCCATCAGATCTCAAGTATCTTGTTGCTAGGAGACAACTGGAATGCGAGGCTGGCTTTCTAGCATCCATCGTCGAACGTTGCTCTGGAGTCATTCCATATGTGATGTCTTAGAGCTGACCAACAGGTCTCAATTGTCCCGCAGAAGGAATCCTTGAAAGGTGCATCCCACAACTCCCAACGTGGGAAAACCTCCATGGCCTTGAGATTCCGCTCTGTTCATGAAGGGGCAGTCATGCACAGAAACTCAAACCTGAGTCAACGTCTGATCCTCAGCGTGACTTCAGATTCATGAGAGATTGGTTCAGATCTGCAGGGGGTACCTGCCGTAGCCTCGGCCTGAAGCCCAAGTCTAGATCGTGTTCTCAGACTTCTGTCCTCACACTCCTCGCCCAGAAGCCCTCAAGTTTGGCAATTCCGGACCCACAATGCAGCACTCTGCCTGCCCTCTAGCAAAAATATCTTGCCTAATGAGCTGCCCAGGCACCTCAAATGAGGATAAACCTACACGGCACTCGACTGTACCCAAATTATAGAGTGTAACCTGGGCACTAATGCACTGTCTGACACCACATGAGACCGAACCTCCTGACCAACACCCAGGCAGCTGACCGCACACTGAGCACATCAGACCCGCCATGGCCTTAGGTCGTCATCTCTTCGAAACTGCGGTTTTCAGGCTTCAGTACCTAGAACTTATCTCCAACCACTGCCACGGATTGAAAATGATGCAGAAATCAGAACTCCTTCCCCATGGCAAGAGACCTTGTGATTGGCATGTTGTCCAAAGTTCAGTGTAGTTGAAACCAGTGTGGCCCACGAGGCCACGCCCACTCTCCCGGGCCACATTGGACACAAACACACATTGTGACCCTCAGCCTGAGCCCAGTCCTCAAGTAAGGCCTCTCAGTGGCTGGATGAAGAGACAGCATATTGGGCCTGCCATGCCCCTAGGCACCAATTTTTAACCATAGTTTGGGTTGTCCCTTCACTCTTCCCTAGGTCTCTGCTTTGGAATTCCTCTTTGGTTGGGACACCTGAGGTAACAAACCTGAAAGGAGACCTTCCATCCCACAGATTGACGAAAAAGAATTGGGACTGGGCCAAATCCACAGAGAGGAAGATTCGTCCATGGCCCATGAGGCCTCCCCACATCCACGGCCATCATTGATACAAAATCCAGAGACAAAAGCCTGAGCAAGCACCTCAGACTCGCTCTTTCTTCATATCCTGAAGAGTTCTTCTCATGGTTTGCAGATTGGGCCTGCCATACCATGTCCACAACCCTAAGCTGGGTTTGTGTTTTCAGACTTCTGTCTTCAAATTCCTGGGCCACACACACTCCAGGCTGGGGCCTTTGGAGCCACACATTAGGACTGTGCCTACCAAATCCATGGGAATTCTGCCCATTCCATTGCCCAAATTGTACAAATTAGGAGAACCTGCCAAAGATCCCGAGGCCATCCCAATAATGTAGGAGTCCGTGGACAAACAAGGGGGGTCTGACAACCGGTGAGCATCTACCTCCACTCATACCATATGGATGTCCCCAGAGAAGAAGATGGAATCAGACAGGACCCTAGGCCATAATCGGATCCATTGCTTTGGTTTAAAGGCATGTCTCCTCAAAAGCCTGGATTCCAAGACCAGCATAGGGGGTTTCCTGAGGCACCCATCAGAACAAATCTCGTCTCCACAAGGAAACTTGTGCATGGGACCTATGTCAAAAGCTTAGGAGAATACTTCAGGGTCCCGGTGCCACCGCCCCATTCCAAGGCTTTAATGGACACAAACACATATTAGGCTCTATCCTCGGGAAAGTCCATTTAAACTCAGCCACCCCGGTGGCTCCCGTAGAGCCATCAGATATCAACTGTCTTGTTGCTAGGAGACAATTGGTATGCGGGGCCGGCTACCCTGGCATCATCCCCGAAAGTGCTTTGGAGTCATTCCATATGGGATATCATGGAGCTGCCCCAAAAGGTCTCAATTTTCCCGCAGAAGAAATCCTTGAAAGGGGCATCCCACAACTCTCAACGTGGGAAAAACTCCATGGCCTTGAGGTTCCGGTCCGTTCATGAAGGGGCAGTCATGCACAGAAACTCCAAACTGAGCCAACGTCTGAACCTCGCCGTGACTTCAGATGCATGAGAGATTGGTTCAGATCTGCAGGGGGTACCTGCCGTGCCCTCGGCCTGAAGCTCTAGTCTAGATTGTGTTCTCAGACGTCTATCCTCACACTCCTGGTCCAGAAGTACAGTAGTTTTGCAATTCCGGACCCACAATGCAGCACTCTGCCCTCCCTCTAGCAAAAATATCTTGCCTAATGAGCTGCCCAGGCACCTCAAATGAATATAAACCTAGACGGCACTCAACTGTACCCAAATTATAGAGTGTAACCTGGGCACTAATGCACTTTCTGACACCACATGAGCCCGAAACTCCTGACCAACACCCAGGCAGCTGAACGCACACTGAGCACATCAGACCCGCCATATCCTTAGGTCGTCATCTCTTCCAAACTGCGGTTTTCATGCTTCAGTACCTAGAACTTATCTCCAACCACTGCCCCGGATTGAAAATGATGCAGAAATCAGAACTCCTTCCCCATGGCAAGAGACCTTGTGATTGGCATGTTGTCCAAAGTTCAGTGTAGGTGAAACCAGTGTGGCCCACGAGGCCACGCCCACTCTCCCGGGCCACATTGGACACAATCACACATTGTGACCCTCAGCCTGAGCCCAGTCCTCAAGTAAGGCCTCTCAGTGGCTGGATGAAGAGACAGCATATTGGGCCTGAAATGCCCTTAGGCACCAATTTTTAACCATAGTTTGGGTGGTCCCTTCACTCTTCCCCAGGGCTCTGCTTTGGAATTCCTCTTTGGTTCGGACACCTGAGGTAACAAACCTGAAAGGAGACCTCCTATCCCACAGATTGACGAAAAACAATTGGGACCGGGCCAAATCCTCAGAGAGGAAGATTCGTTCCTGGCTCATGAGGACTCCCCACATTCCACGGCAATCGTTGATACAAAATCCAGAGACAAAAGCCTGAACAAGCGCCTCAGACTCGCTCTTTCTTCATTTCCTGAAGAGTTCTTCTCATGGTTTGTAGATCGGGCCTGCCATACCTACGTCCCCAAACGTAAGCGGAGTTTGTGTTTTCAAGTTCTGTCCTCAAAGTTCTGGGCCACACACCCTCCAGGCTGGGGGCCCTGGAGCCATTATTATTAGGACAGTGCCTACCCAATCTATGGGAATTCTGCCCATTCCATTGTCCAAAATCATACAATTAGGAGAACGCTCCAATGTCCCCGAGGCCATACCCATAGTTAGGTTTCCGGGGACAAACAAGGGTGGTCTGACACCTGGTGAGCATCTACCTCCACTCATACCATAGATGGATGTCCCCAGAGAAGAAGATGGAAGCAGACAGGACCCTAGGCCATAATCGGATCCATGCTTTGGTTTACAGGCATGTCTCCTCAAAACCTGGATTCCAATACCAGCATAGAGAGGTTTCCTGAGGCACCCATCAGAACAAATCTCGTCTCCACAAGGAAACTTGTGCATGGGAGCTATGTCAATAGCTTAGGAGAATACTTCAGGGTCCCGGTGCCACCGCCCCATTCCAATGCCCTCATGGACACAAACACACATTGGGCCCCAAACTAAGGAAAGTCCATTTCAACTCAGCCACCCCAGTTGCTCCCACATAGCCATCCGATCTCAACTGTCTTGTTGCTAAAAGACAATTGGAATGCGAGGTGGGCTTCCCTGGCATTCATCATCCAACGGTGCTCTGGAGTCATTCCGTATGGGATGTCCTGGAGCTGCCCAACTGGTCACAATTTTCCCGCAGAAGGAATCCTTGAAGGGGGCATCCCACAACTCCCAAGTGGGAAAACCTCCGTGGACTTGAGATTCCGCTCCGTTCATGAAGGGGCCGTCATGCACAAAAACTCCAACCTGAGCTAATATCTGATCCTCGCTGTGACTTCAGATGCATGAGATATTGGTTCAGAACTGCAGGGGGTACCTGTCGTGCCCTCGGCCTGAAGCCCAAGTCCAGCTTGTGTTCTCAGTCTTCTGTCCTCTCACTCCTGGCCCAGAAGCCCTCAAGTTTGGCAATTCCATACCCACAATGCAGCACTCTGCCTGCCCTCTAGAAAAAATATCTTGCCTAATGAGCTGCCCAGGCACCTCAAATGAGGATAAACCTTCACGGCACTCGACTGTACCCAAATTATGTAGTGTAATCTGTGCACTATTGCACTCTCTGAAACAACTGTGCCAGATACTCCTGACCAACTCCCAGCCTGCTGACCGCACACTGAGCCCATAAGACCCGCCATGGCCTTAGGTCGTCATCTCTTTCCAACTGCGGTTTTCAGGCTTCAAAACCTAGACGTTATCTCCAACCACTGCCCAGGGATGAAAATGATGCCGAAATCAGAACTCCTTCCCCATTGCAAGAGACCTTGTGTTTGGCATGTTGTCCAAAATTCAGTGTAGATGAAACCAGGGTGGCCCATGAGGCCCCGCCCATGCTCGCGGGTCACATTGGTCACCAACACACTTTGTGACCCTCTGCCTGAGCCCAGTCCTCAAGTAAGTCCTCTCAGTGGCTGGATGAAGAGAAAGCATATTGGGCCTGCCAAGCCCCTAGACCCTAAATTTTTAACAATAGTTTGGGTTGTCCATTCACTCTTTTCCAGGGTTCTGCTTTGTAATTCCTCTTTGGTTGGGACACCTGAGGTCACAAACCTGAAAGGAGACCTCCCATCGCACAGCTTGACGAAAAACAATTGGGACCGGGCCAATTCCAAAGAGAGGAAGATTCGTCCCTGGCTCATGAGGACTCTCCACATTCCACGGCAATCGTTGATACAAAATCCAGAGACAAAATCCTGATCACGTACCTCAGACTCGCTCTTTCTTCATATCCTGAAGAGTTCTTCTAATGGTTTGTAGATTGGGCCTGCCATACCTGCGTCCCCAAACGTAAGCTGAGTTTGTGTTTTCAGCCTTCTGTCCTCTAAGTCCTGGGCCACACACCCTCCAGGCTGAGGCCCCTGGAGCCACACATTAGGACTGCGCCTACCCAATCCATGGGAATTCTGCCCATACCATTGTCCAAAATCGTACAAATTAGGAGAACACTCCAACATCCCGGAAGCCATCCCAATAGTGTAAGTCTCCAGGGACAAACAAGGGTGGTCTGCCACCAGCTGAGCATCTACCTCCATTCATACCATAGATGGATGTCCCCAGAGAAGAAGATTGAACCAGACAGGACCCTAGGCCATAATCGGATCCATTATTTGGTTTACAGGCATGTCTCCTCAAAATCCCGGATTCCAATACCAGCAAAGGGGGTTTCCTGAGGCACCCATCAGAACAAAAATCGTCTTCACAAGGAAACTTGTGCTTGGGAGCTATGTCCAAAGGTTAGGAGAATACTTCAGGGTCCCGGTGCCACCCCCCCATTCCAACGCCCTCATGGACACAAAAACACATTAGGCCCCATCCTCAGGAAAGTCCATTTCAACTCAGCCACCAAGGTTGCTCCCGCAGGCCATTCGATCTCAACTGTCTTGTTGCTAGGAGACAATTGGAATGCGAGGCGGTCTTCCTGGGCATCCATCCTCCAAGGCCCTCATGGACACAAACACACCTTAGGCTCCATTCTGAGGAAAAATCCATTTCAACTCAGCCACCCCGGTTGCTCCAGCATAGCCATCCGATCTCACCTGTCTTGTTGCTAAAAGACAATTGGAATGTGAGGCGGGCTTCCCTGGCATCCATCCTCCATTGGTGATCGGGAGTCATTCCTTATGGGATGTCCTGGAGCTGCCCAACAAGTCTCAATTGTCCCTCAGAAGCAATCCATGAAGGGGGAATCCCACAACTCCCAACGTGGGAAAACCTCCATGGCCTTGAGATTCCGGTCCGTTCATGAAGGGGCAGTCAAGCACAGAAAATCCAACCTGAGCCAACGTCTGATCCTCGCCGTGAATTCAGATGCATGAGATATTGGTTCCGATCTGCAGGGGGTAACTGCCGTGCCATCGGCCTGAAGCCCAAGTCTAGCTTGTGTTCTAAGACTTCTGTCCTCACACTATTGGCCCAGGAGACCTCAGGTTTGGCAATTCCGGACCCACAATGCAGCACTCTGCCAGCCCTCTAGAAAAAATATCTTGCCTAATGAGCTGCCCAGGCACCTCAAATGAGGATAAACCTACACGGCACTCGACTGTACCCAAATTATATAGTCTAACCAGAGCACTAATGCACTCTCTGACAAAACCTGAGCCCGAACCTCCGGACCAACATCAGGCAGCTGACCGCACGTTGAGCACATCAGACCTGCCATGGCCTTAGGTCGCCTTCTCTTCGATACCTCAGTTCAGGCTTCAAAACGAGACCTTATCTCCAATCACTGCCCAGGGGTGAGTGTGATGCAGAAATCAGAACTCCTCCTTACCCATGGCAAGAAACCTTGTGGTTGGCACGTTGTCCAACGTTCAGTAGAAGAGAAACCAGCATTCACCCTGATGCCCCACCCATTTTGAGTGCGACGAGGGCATAAACACGCATTGTGACCCTCATTATGAGTTCTGTCCTCTAGTAAGTCCTCTCAGTGGCTGGACCATTAGATATCATAATGGGCTTGACATGTCCCTAGGCCCCAATTTTTAACCCGATTTCAGATTGTCCAGTCGTCCCTACCCAGGGCTCTACTCTGGAATCCCTCATTTGGTGGGACACCTGAGGTTAAAAAAGAAAGCAACAACAACATAATAACGGACTTTTTCCATCCCACAGTATGACCACAAACTCTTTGTACAGGGCCAAACCACCAGAGAGTAAGACTCGACCATTTCCCATGAAGTCACGCAGAAATTTCACCACCATGATTGACACTATATCCAGAGACAAAAACTTGCTCAAGAGCCTCACACTCGCCCTTTTCTCAAATCACGAAGAGTTCTCCTCAAGTCTGTAGATCAGTCCTGCCATACCTATGACCCGAAACATAAGCCGAGTTTGTATTTTCAGACAACTGTCCAAACAGCACTGGCCTACACAACCTACAGGCTCAGGTCCCTGGAGCCAAACCTGAGGACTATACTTGCCCTCTCCAAGGGGATTGTGTGTGCCCATTCCGATGGCCACAACACTTCTAATAGGAAAAATCGCCAACGTCCCTGATCCATCTCACTAGTGGTGGCTTCCCAGGAAAATCAGAGGCAATCTGAGGCCATCTGAGCACTTATCTACACTCAGACCAATAGACAGATGTCCCCAGAGGTCCAAAGGAAAGAACTGGAACCTAGGCACTAATCAGATCCATTGCTTTGGTTTCCAGGCATCTCTCCTCAGAGGCCTGGTTTTCAAAACCAGCATATGGCTGTTTCTTGACTCAGCCATCAGAAAACATCTCATCTACACATGGGAAACTTGCACGTTGGAGCTGTGTCAAAGCATCTGTTTAGGAGAACGATCAGGGCCCCAGTGCCACTGCTTCATTCCAAGGTCTGCATACACACAAAAGCACATTAGGAGCCATCCACAGGCGAGTCCATTTCAACTCAGCCACCTCGGTTGCTCGACAAGATCCAGCATCTAAACTCTCTTGTTGCTAGGAGACAATTGGAATGCGAGGTGGGCTACCCAGCCATCCATCCTTAGAACCCTGCTCAGAATCATTGGCCTGGACCCAAACAACAGGTCTCAATTGTCCTGCAGAAGACTCTCTGCAGTTTGGAGCTTCTCATAACTCCCATCGTGGGAAAACCCCCATGGCCTCGTGATGCCCCCACATTCATGAAGGGGCCATCAGGGGCAGAAACTCCAACCTGAGCGATCGTCTGATCCTCGCCCTGACTTCAGATGCACGAGATCTCGATTCAGGTCTGTAGATTGTGCCTGCCATGGCCTCACCCAGTAACCTAAGCCTAGCTTGTGTTCTCAGAATTTTGTCGTCAGACTACTGGCCCACAAGCCCTCCAGTTTGGCAATCCAGAACTAAAATGCAGCACTCTGCCTGCCCTCCAGAAGAAAAACATTGTCCTCTGGGGCTACCCAGTAACCCCAAATGAGGATCAACCTGCACCGACCTTGGCTGTACCCCAAATACATAGGCTGACCAGGGCACTAATGCCCTTTCTGACACAGTCTGAGCCTGGACCCCTGGCCCCTCCCTGACAGCTGGCCGCACACTGAGCACATGGAGCCGCCATGGCATTAGGTCGTCATCTCTTCCCAAACTCGGTTTTCAGGTTTCAGAACCTAGACCTTATCTCCAATCACTGCCCAGGGTTGAAGGTGATACAGAAATCGGATCTCCTTCCCCATGGCAAGAAACCTTGTGGTTGGCATGTTGTCCAACGTTCAGTGCAGTTGAAACCAGTGTGGCCCATGAGGCCCCGCCCATGCTCGCGGGCCACATTGGTCACAAACACACATTGTGACCCTCAGGCTGAGTCAGTCCTCAAGTAAGGCCACTCAGTGGCTAGATGAAAAGATAGCATATTGGGCTTGCCATGCCCCTAGGCCCCAATTTTTAACCATAGTTCGGGTTGTCCCTTCAGTCTTCCCCACGGCTTTGCTTTGGAATTCCTCTTTTGGAGGGACACCTGAGGTAACAAAACTGAAATGACTCCTTCCATCCCACAGATTGACGAAAAGCAATTGGGAATCGGACCAAATCCTCAGAGAGGAAGATTCGTCCATGGCCCAGGAGGCCTCCCCGACATTCCACGGACATCGCTGATACAAAATCCAGAGACAAAAGCCTGAGCAAGCGCCGCAGACTCGCACTTTCTTCATATCCTGAAGAGTTCTTCTCATAGCTTATAGATCGTGCCTGCCATACCTACGTCCCCAAACCTAAGCTGAGTTTGTGTTTTCAGATTCTGTCCTAAAAGTCTGGGCCACACACCCTGGAGCCACACATTAGGACTGTGCCTACCAATCCATGGGAATTCTGCCCATTCCATGGTCCAAAATCGTACAAATTAGGAGAAACCTCCAAAGTCCCTGAGGCCATCGCAATAGTGTAGGTCGCCCGGAACAAAAAAGGGCTGTCTGACACCAGCTGATAATCGACCTCCACTCATACCATAGATGGATGTCCCCAGAGAAGAAGATTGAACCAGACAGGACCCTAGGCCATAATAGGATCCATTGCTTTGGGTTACAGGCATGTGTCCTCAAAAGCCTGATTCCAATACGAGCATAGGGGTTTTCCTGAGGCACCCATCAGAACTCATCTCGTCTCCACAAGGAAACCTGTGCATGGGAGCCATGTCCAAAGCTTAGGAGAGTACTTCAGGGTCCCGGTGCCACCGCCCCATTCCAAGGCCCTCATGGACACAAAAACACATTAGGACCCATGATCAGGAAAGTCCATTCAACTCAGCCACCCCGGTTGCTCCGGGAGAGCCATCATATCTAAACTGTCTTGTTGCTAGGAGACAATTGGAATGCGAGGCGGGCTTCCCAGGCATCCATCCGCGAACGGTGCACTGGAGTCATTCCATATGGGATGTCCTGGAGACGTCCAACAGGTCTCAATTGTCCTGCAGAAGGAATCCTTGAAGGGGGCATCCCACAACTCCCAACGTGGGAAAACCTCAATGGCCTCGAGATTCCGCTCCCTACATGAAGCGGCCGTCATGCACAGAAACTCCAACCTGAGCCAACGTCAGATCCTCGCCCTGACTTCAGATGCATGAGATATTGGGTCAGATCTGCAGGGGGTACCTGCCGTGCCCTCGCCCTGAAACCCAAGTCTAGCTTGTCTTCTCAGACTTCCGTCCTCACATTCCTGGCCCCGAAGCCCTCAAGTTTGGCAATTCCGGACCCACTAGCAGCACTCTGCCTGCCCTCTAGAAAAAAAATTATTGCCTCATGAGCTGCCCAGGCACATTAAATGAGGATCAACCTACACAGCACTCGACTTTACCCAAATTATATAGTCTATCCTGGGCACTAATGCACTGTCGAACACAACCTGAACCCGGACCTCCTGACCAACACCCAGAAAGCTGACCGCACACTGAGCCCATAAAACCCGCCATGGCCTTAGGTCATCATCTCTTCCCTACCTCAGTTTTCAGGCTTCAGAACCGAGACCTTATCTCCGAGCACTGCCCAGGGGTGAGTGTGATGCAGAAATCAGAACTCCTCCTTACCCATAGCAAGAACCCTTGTGGTTGGCACGTTGTCCAACGTTCAGTGTAGGAGAAACCAGCATTCACCCTGAGGCCCCGCCCATTCTTGAGTGCGACGAGGGCATACACACGCATTGTGACCCTCAGCATGAGTCCTGTCCTCTAGTAAATCCTCTCAGTTGCTGGACCATTAGATGTCATAATGGGCTTGACATGTCCCTAGGCCCCAATTTTTAACCAGATTTCTGATTGTCCAGTCGCCCCTCCCCAGGGCTCTACTCTGGAATCCCTCATTTGGTGGGACACCTGAGGTTAAAAAAGAAAACAACAACAACAACAACAACAAAAAACGGACTTCTTCCAGCCCATAGAATGCCCCCAAACTCTTTGGACGGGGCCAAACCACAAGAGAGTAAGACTCGTCCATTTCCCATGAAGTCCCCCAGAAATTTCACGACCATGAGTGACACGATATCCAGAGACAAAAACTTGAGCAGGAGCCTCGCACTCGCCCTTCTTTCAAATCCCGAAGTGTTCTCTTCATGGTCTGTAGATCAGTCCTGCCATACCTATGACCCGAAACATAAGCCGAGTTTGTGTTTTCAGACAACTGTCCAAACAGCCCTGGCCTACAAAACCTACTGGCTCAGGACCCTGGAGCCAAACCTGAGGACTGTACTTGCCCTCTCCTAGGGAATTGTGTGTGCCCATTCCAATGGCCACAACCCTTCTAATAGGATAAACCTCCGAAGTCCCTGATCCATCTCAATAGTGGTGGCTTCCCAGGAAAAACAGGGGCAATCTGAGCCCAACTGAGCACCAACCTGCACTCAGACCCATAGACAGATGTGGACAGAAGTCTGAGACCACAACTAGACTTGGGCTTCAGGCCCGAGGGTAAGGCAGGTACCCCCTGCACATCTGAACCAATATCTCATGCATCTGATGTCACGGCAAAGATCAGACGTTGGCTCAGGTTGTAGTTTCTGTGCATGACTGCCCCTGCATGAACGGAGAGGAATCTCAAGGCCATGGAGGTTTTCCCACATTGGGAGTTGTGGGATGCCCCCTTCAAGGATTCCTTCTGCGGGACAATTGAGATCTGTTTCGCAGCTCCAAAACATCCCATATGGAATGACCCAGAGTACCGTTCGAGGATGGATGCCAGGGAAGCCCGCCTCGCATTCCAATTGTCTCCTAGCAACAAGACAGTGGAGATCGGATGGCTCTGCGGGAGCAACCGGGGTGGCTGAGTTCAAATGGACATTCCCGAGCATGGGGCCTAATATGTGTTTGTGTCCATGAGGACCTTGGAATGGGGCTGTGGCACTGGGACTCTGAAGTATTCTCCTAAGATTTTGACATATGTCCCATGCACAAGTTTCCTCGTGGAGACGAGATGTTTTCTGATGGGTGCCTCAGGAAACCCCCTATGCTGGTATTGGTATCCAGGCTTTTGAGGAGACATGCCTGTAAACCAAAGCAATGGATCCGATTATGGCCTAGGGTCCTGTCTGGTTCCATCTCCTTCTCTGGGGACATCCATCTATGGTATGAGTGGAGGTAGATGCTCAGCTGGTGTCAGACCGCCCTTCTTTGTTCACAGAGACCTACATTATTGGGATGGCCTCGGGGACTTTGGAGGGTTCTCCTAATTTGTACAATTTTGGACAATGGAATGGGCAGAATTCCCATGCATGGGGTAGGCACAGTCCTAATGTGTGGCACCAGTGGCCAGACCCTGGAGGGTGTGTGGCCCAGGACTGTGAGGACAGAAGTCGGAAAACACAAACGCAGCTTAGGTTTGGGGACGTAGGTATGGCAGGGCCAATCTACAAACCATGAGAAGAAATCTTCAGGATACGAAGAAAGAACGAGTCTGAGGCGCTTGCTCAGGCTTTGGTGTCTGGATTTTGTGTCAACGATGGCCATGGAATGAGGGGAGGCCTCATGGGCCATGGACGAACTTCCTCTCTTGGGATTTGGCCCGGTCCCAATTGTTTTTCGTCAATCTGTGGGATGGGAGGTCTCCTTTCAGGTTTGTTACCTCAGGTGTCCCAACCATAGAGGAATTCCAAACAGAGCCCTGGGAAGAGTGAAGGGACAACCCAAACTATGGTTAAAATTTGGGGCCTAGGGGCATGGCAGGCTCCATATGCTATCTCTTCATCCAGCCACTGAGAGGCCTTACTTGAGGACTGGGCTCAGGCTGAGGGTCACAATGTGTGTTTGTGACCAATGTGTCCCGCGAGCAGGGTCCGAGCCTCATGGGCCACACTGGTTTCAACTACACTGAACTTTGGACAACATGCCAAACACACGGTCTCTTGCAATGGGGAAGGAGTTCTGATTTCTGCATCATTTTCAACCCTGGGAAGTGGTTGGAGATAAGGTCTAGGTTCGGAAGCCTGAAAACCGCAGTTGGGAAGAGATGATGACTTAAGGCCATAGTGGGTCTGATGTGCTCAGTGTGCGGTCAGCTGCCTGGTTGTTGGTCAGGAGTTTCGGGCTCAGGTTGTGTCAGACAGTGCATTAGTGCCCAGGTTAGACTATATAATTTGGGTACAGTCGAGTTCCGTGAAGGTTGATCATCTTGTGGTGCCTGGGAAGCTCATTAGGCAAGATATTTTTTCTAGAGGGCAGGCAGAGTACTGCATTGTGGGTCCGGAATTGCCAAACGTGAGGGCTTCTGGGCCAGTAGTGTGAGGACAGAAGTCTGAGACCACAAGCTAGACTTGGGCGTCAGGCCGAGTGCAAGGCAGGTACCCCCTGCACATCTGAACCCATATCTCATGCATCTGAAGTCACGGCAGGATCAGACGTTGACTCAGGTTGTAGTTTCTGTGCATGACTGCCCTTCATGAATGGAGAGGAATCTCAATGCCATGGAGGTTTTGCCTCGTTGGGAGTTGTGGGATGCCCCCTTCAAGGATTCCTTCTGCGGGACAATTGAGACCTGTTGGGCAGCCCCAAAACATCCCATATGGAATGACTCCAGAGTACCGTTCGAGGATGGATGCCAGGGATGCCCGCCTCGCATTCCAATTGTCTCCTAGCAACAAGACAGTGGAGATCGGATGGCTCTGCGGGAGCAACCGGGGTGGCTGATTTGAAATTGACTTTCGTGAGCATGGGGCCTAATGTGTGTTTGTGTCCATGAGGACCTTGGAATGGGGCGGTGGCACCGGCTCTGAAGTATTCTCCTAAGATTTTGATATAGGTCCCATGCACAAGTTTCCTCGTGGAGACGAGATGTTTTCTGATGGGTGCCTCAGGAAACCCCCTATGCTGGTATTGGAATCCAGGATTTTGAGGAGACATGCCTGTAAACAAAAGCAATGGGTCCGATTATGGCCTAGGGTCCTGTCTGGTTCCATCTCCTTCTCTTGGGACATCCATCTATGGTATGAGTGGAGGTAGATGCTCAGCTGGTGTCAGACCGCCCTTGTTTGTCCAAAGAGACCTACATATTGGGATGGCCTCGGGGACTTTGAGGGTTCTCCTAATTTGTACAATTTTGGACAATGGAATGGGCAGAATTCCCATGCATGAAGTAGGCACAGTCCTAATATGTGGCTCCAGGGGCCCCAGCCAGGAGGGTGTGTTGCCCAGGACTTTGAGGACAGAAGTCGGAAAACACAAACTCAGCTAGGTTCTGAATCCTGAAAACCGCAGTTGGGAAGAGATGATGACCTAAGGCCATGGTGGGTCTGATGTGCTCAGTGTGCGGTCAGCTGCCTGGTTGTTGGTCAGGAGGTTCGGGCTCAGGTTGTAGTTTCTGTGCATGACTGCCCCTTCATGACCTACATAGGTCCCATGTACAAGTTTCTTCGTGGAGACGAGATTATTTCTGATGGGTGCCTCAGGAAACCCCCTATGCTGGTATTGGAATCCAGGATTTTGAGGAGACATGCCTATAAACCAAAGCAATGGATCCGATTATGTTGTCAGACCGCCCTTGTTTGTCCACAGAGACCTACACTATTGGGATGGCCTAGGGACTTTGGAGGGTTCTCCTAATTTGTACGAAATTATACAATGGAATGGGCATGGGGTAGGCACAGTCCTAATGTGTGGCTCCAGTGGCCCCAGCCTGAAGTGTGTGTGGCCCAGTACTTTGAGGACAGATGTCTGAAAACACAAACTCAGCTTGGTTTGGGGACGTAGGTATATCAGGCCCCATCTACAAACCATGAGAAGAACTCTTCAGGATATGAAGAAAGAGCGAGTCTGAGGCGCTTGCTCAGGCTATGGTCTCTGTATTTTGTATCAACGAAGGCCGTCTAATGTGAGGAGGCCTCATGGGCCATGGACGAATATTCCTCTCTGTGAATTTTGCCTGGTCCCAATTGTTTTTCGTAAATCTGTGGGCTGGGATGTTGCCTTCAGGTATGTTACCTCAGGTGTCCGAACCAAAGAGGAATTCCAAAGCAGAGACCTGGGGAAGAGTGAAGGGACAACCCAAACTATGGTTAAAAATTTGGGCCTAGTGGCATGGCAGGCCCCATATGCTGTCTCTTCATCCAGCCACTGAGAGGCCTTACTTGAGGACTGGGCTCAGGCTGAGGGTCACAATGTGTGTTTGTGACCAATGTGGCCCGCGAGCATGGGCGGGGCCTCATGGGCCACACTGGTTTCAACTACACTGAACTTTGGACAACATGCCAATCACAAGGTTTCTTGCCATTGGGAAGGAGTTCTGCTTTCTGCATCATTTTCAAACCTGGGCAGTGGTTGGAGATAAGGTCTAGGTTCCTGATCCTGAAAACCGCAGTTGGGAAGAGATGACGACCTAAGTCCATGGCGGGTCTGATGTGCTCAGTGTGCGGTCAGCTGCCTGGGTGTTGGTCAGCAAGTTCGGGCTCAGGTTGTGTCAGACAGTGCATTAGTGCCCAGGTTAGACTGTATAATTTGGGTATAGTCGAGTGCCTTGTAGTTTTATCCTCCTTTAAGATGCCTGGGCACCTCATTAGGCAATATATTTTTTTCTAGAGGGTAGGCAGAGTGCTGCATTGTGGGTCCAGAATTGCCAAACTTGAGGAATTCTGGGCCAGTAGTGTGAGGACAGAAGTCTGAGAACACAAGCTAGACTTGAGCTTCAGGCCGAGAGCAGGGCAGGTACCCCCTGAAGTTCTGAACCAATATCTCATGCATCTGACGTCACGGCGAGGATCAGACGTTGGCTTAGTTTGGAGTTTCTGTGCATGACTGCACCTTCATGAACATGGCTGAATCTCACGACCATGGAGGTTTTCAACACGTTGGGACTTGTGGGATGCCCCTTTCCAGGATTTCTTCTGCGGGACAATTGAGACCTTTTGGGCAGCTCCAGGACTTCCCATATGGAATGACTCAAAAGCACAGTTCGAATATGGATGCCAAGGAAGCCCGCCTCGCATTCCAATTGTCTCCTCGCAACAAGACATTTGAAATCGGATGGCTCTGCGGGAGCAACCGGGGTGGCTGAGTTGAAATGGACTTTCCTGAGGATGGGGCCTAATGTGTGTTTGTGTCCATGAGGACCTTGGAATGGGCGGTGTCACTGGGACCCTGAAGTATTCTCCTAAGCTTTTGACATAGCTTACATGCACAAGTTTCCTCATGGAGACGAGAATTGTTCTCATGGGTGCCTCAGGAAAACCCCTATGCTTGTATTGGAATCCAGGCTTTTGAGGAGACATGCCTGTAAACCAAAGCAATGGATCCGATTATGGCCTAGTGTCCTGTCTGGTTCAATCTTCTTCTCTGAGGACATATATCTATGGTATGAGTGGAGGTAGATGCTCAGCTGGTGTCAGACGGCCCTTGTTTGTCCCGGGAGACCACACAATTGTGATATACTCGGGTCCTTTGTAGGGTTCTCCTAATTTGTACGATTTGGAACAATGGAATGGGCAGAATTCCCATGTATTGTGTAGGCACAGTCCTAATATGTGGCTCCAGGTGCCCAGCCTGGAGGGTGTGTGGCCCAGGATTTCTAGGACAGAAGACTGAAAACACAAACTCAGCCAAGGTTTGGGACGTAGGTATGGCAGGCCCAATCTACAAACCATGAAAAGAACTCTTCAGGATATGAAGAAAGTGCGAGTCTGAGGCGCGTGCTCAGGCTATTTCTTGATTTTGTATCAACGATGGCCGTGGAATGTGGGGAGGCCTCATGGGCCATGGATGAATCTTCCTCTCTGTGGATTTGGCGCGGTCCCCATTGTTATTCGTCAATCTGTGGGATGGGAAGTCACCTTTCAGGTTTGTTACCTCAGGTGTCCCAACCAAAGAGGAATTCCAAAGCAGAGCCCTGGGGAAGAGTGAAGGGACAACCCAAACTGAACCAATATCTCATGCTTCTGAAGTCACGGCGATGATTAGACGTTGGCTCATGTTGGAGTTTCTGTGCATGACTGTCCCTTCAGGAACGGAGCGGAAACTCAAGGCTTTGGTGGTTTTCCCAAGTTGGAAGTTGTGGGATGCCCCCTTCAAGGATTTTTTCGGCGGGACATTTCAGACCTGTTGGGCAGCTCCAGGACATCCCATATGGAATGATTCCGGAGCACCGTTCGAGGATGGATGCCAGGAAAGCCCGCCTCGCATTTCAATAGTCTGCTAGCACCAAGACAGTTTAGATTCGATGGTTCTGCGGGAGCTACCGGTGTGACTGAGTTGAATGGGACTTTCGTGGGGCTCCTGGGTGGCTCAGTGTGTTAAGCCACTTCTTTCGACTCAGGTCATGATCTCAGAGTCCTAGGATCGAGCCTCACATCAGGCACTCTGCTCAGCAGGGAGCCTGCTTCCTACTCTCTCTCTGCCTGCTTGTGATCTATGACTGTCAAATAAATAAATAAAATCTTAAAAAAAAAGTAATGGACTTTCTGAGGTTGGGGTCTAAGGTGTGTTTGTGTCCATGAGGGCCTTGGAATGGGGCGGGGGCACCGGGACCCTGAAGTATTCTCCTAAGATTTGGACATAGCTCCCATGCGCAAGTTTCCTTGTGGAGATGAGATTTGTTCTAATGGGTGCCTCAGGAAACCCCCTACGCTGGTATTGGAATCCAAGCTTTTGAGGAGACATGCCTGTAAACCAAAGCAATGGATCCGTTTATGGCCTAGCGTCCTGTCTGGTTCAATTTTCTTCTCTGGGCACATCCATCTGTGGTATGAGTGGAGGTAGATGCTCAGCTGGTGTGAGACCGCCCTTGTTTGTCCTGGGAGACTTACACAATTGGGATGGCCTCGGGGACTATAGAGGGTTCTCCTTATTTGTGCGATTTTCGACAATGGAATGGGCAGAATTCCCATAGATTGGGTAGACACAGTGCTCATGTGTGGCTCCAGTGGCCCTAGCCTAGAGGGTGTGTGGCCCAGGACTTTGAGGACAGAATTCTGAAAACACAAACTTAGCTTAGGTTTGGGGACGTAGGTATGGCAGGGCCAATCTACAAACCGTAGGAAGAACTCTTCAGGATATGAAGAAAGAGCGAGTCTGAGGCGCTTGCTCAGGCTTTTGTCTCTGGATTTTGTATCAACGATGGCCGTGGAATGTGGGGAGGCCACATGGGCCATGGATGAATCTTCCTCTCTGTGGATTAGTCCCGGTCCCAATTGTTTTTCGTCAATCTGTTGGATGGGAGGTCTGCTTTCAGGTTTGTTACCTCAGGTGTCCCAACCAAAGAGGAATCCTAAGCAGAGGCCTGGGAAAGAGTGAAGGGACAACCCAAACTATGGTTAAAAATTGGGGCCTATGGGCAGGGCAGGCCCAATATGCTATCTCATCATCCAGCCGCTGATAGGCCTTACTTGAGGACTGGGCTTAGGCTGAGGGACAGAATGTGTGTTTGTGACCAATGTGGCCCTCGAGCTTGGGCGGGGCCTCATTGGCCACATTGGTTTCAACTACACTGAACTTTGGACAACATGCCAATCACAAGGTCTCTTGCCATGGGGATGGAGTTCTGATTTCTGCATCATTTTCAACCCTGGGCAGAGGTTGGATATAAAGTCTAGGTTCTGAAGCCTGAACCGCAGTTGGGAAGAGATGATGACCTAAGGCCATGGCGGGTCTGATGTGCTCAGTGTGCGGTCAGCTGTCTGGGTGTTGGTCAGGATGTTCGGGCTCAGGTTGTGTCAGACAGTGCATTAGTGTTCTGGTTAGACTATATAATTTGGGTATAGTCGGAGCCGTGTAGGTTTATCCTCATTAAGGTGCCTGGGAGGCTCATTAGGCAAAATATTTTTCGAGAGGGCTGTCAGTGCTGCATTGTGGGTCAGGAATTGCCAGAGTTGAGGGCTTCTGGGCCAGGTGTGTGAGGACAGAATTCTGAGAACACAAGCTAGACTTGACTTCAGGCTGTGGGCACGGCAGGTACCCCCTGCAGATCTGAACCAATATCTCATGCATCGGAAGTCACGGCGAGGATGAGACGTTGGCTCAGTTTGGAGTTTCTGTCCATGACTGCACCTTCATGAATGGAGCAGAATCTCAAGGCCATGGAGTTTCTCCCACGTTGGGAGTTGTGGGATGCCCCCTTCAAGGATTCCTTCTGCGGACAATTGAGACCTGTTGGGCAGCTCCAGGACCTCCTATATGGAATGACGCCAGAGCACCGTTCGAGGATGAATGCCAAGGAAGCCCACCTCGCTTTCCAATTGTCTCCTCACAACAAGACAGTGGAGATCGGATGGCTCTGCGGGAGCAACCGGGGTGGCTGAGTTGAAATGGTCTTTCCTGAGGATGGGGCCTAATGTGTGTTTGTGTCCATGAGGGCCTTGGAATGGGGCGGTGGGACCGGGAATCTGAAGTATGTGGCCCTCGAGCATGAGCGGGGCCTCATGGGCCACACTGGTTTCAACTACACTGAACTTTGGACAACATGCCAATCACAAGGTTTCTTGCCATGGGGAAAGAGTTCTGCTTTCTGCATCATTATCAACCCTGGGCAGTGGTTGGAGATAAGGTCTAGGTTCTGAAGCCTGATAACCACAGTTGGGAAGAGATGACGACCTTAGGCCATGGCATGTTGATGTGCTCAGTATGAGGTCAGCTACCTGGGTGTTGGTCAGGAGGTTCGGGCTCAGGTGGTGACAGACAGTGCATTAGTGCCCAGCTTAGACTATATAATTTGGGTGCAGTGGAGTGCCGTTTAGGTTTATCCTCATTTAAGGTGCCTGGGCAGCTCATTAGGCAATAAAATTTTTGAAGAGGTCAGGCAGAGTCTTGCCTTGTGGGTCCGGAATTGCAAAACTTGAGGGATTCTTGCCTAGGAGTGTGAGGACAGAAGTCTGAGAACACAAGCTAGACTTGGGCTTCAGGCCGAGGGGAAGCTGGTACCCCCTGCAGATCTGAACCTATATCTCATGCATCTGATGTCACGGTGAGGATCAGACGTTGGCTCAGATTGGAGTTTCTGTGCATGACAGCCCCTTCATGAACGGTGCGGAATCTCAAGGCCATGGAGGTTTTTCCACGTTGGGAGTTGTGGGATGCCCCCTTCAAGGATTCATGTGCGGGACAATTGAGACCTGTTGGGCAGCTCCAGGACATCACATATGGAATGACTCCAGAGCACTGTTTGGGGATGGATGCCAGGGAAGCCCGCCTCGCATTCCAATTTTCTCCTAGCACAAAGACAGTTTAGAATGGATGGCTCTGCGGGAGCAACCGGGGTGGCTGAGTTGAAATGGACTTTCCTGAGAATGGGGCCTAATGTGTGTTTTTGTCCATGAGGGCCTTGGAATGTGGGGGTGGCACCGGGACCCTGAAGTATTCTCCTAAGTTTTTGACTAGCTCCCATGCACAAGTTTCCTTGTGAAGACGAGATTTGTTCTGATGGGTGACTCAGGAAACCCCCTTTGCTGGTATTGGTTTCCAGGGTTTTGAGAAGACATGCCTGTAAACCAAAGCAATGGATCCGATTATGGCCTAGTGTCCTGTCTGGTTCAATCTTCTTCCCATGGATTGGGTAGTCACAGTCCTAATGTGTGGCTCCAGGGGCCCCAGCCTGGAGGGTGTGTGGCCCAGGACTTTGGGGACAGAAGTCTGATAACACAAACTCATCTTAGGTTGTGGGAGGTAGGTATGGCAGGCCCAATCTACAAACCATGAGAAGAATTCTTCAGGATATGAAGAAAGAGCTAGTCTGAGGTGCTTGTTCAGACATTTGTCTCTGGATATTGTATCAACGATGGCCGTGGAAGATGGGGAGGCGTCATGGGATTTGGCCCGGTCCCAAATATTTTTCGTCAATCTGTGGGATGGGAGGTCTCTTTCAGGTTTGCTACCTCAGGTGTCCCAACAAAAGAGGAATTCCAAGCAGAGCCCTGGGGAAGAGTGAAGGGAAAACCCAAACTATGGTTAAAAATTGGGGCCTAGGGGCATGGCATGCCCAATATGCTGTCACTTCATCCAGCCACTGAGAGGCCTTACTTGAGGACTGGGCTCAGGCTGAGGGTCACAATATGCGTTTGTGACCAATGTGCCCCGCGAGCATGGGCGGGGCCTAATTGGCCACACTGATTTCAACTACACTGAACTTTGGACAACATGCCAATTACAAGGTTTCTTACCACGGGGAAAGAGTTCTGATTTCTTGATCATTTTACCCTGGGCAGTGGTTTGAGATAAGGTCTAGGTTCTGAAGCCTGAAAACCGCAGTAGGGAAGAGATGACGACCTAAGTGTGTGTGTGACCTATGTGGCCCGCGAGCATGGGCGGGGCAACATTGGCAACACTGCTTTCAACTACACTGACCTAAGGCCATGGCGGGTCTGATGTGCTCAGTGTGCGGTCAGCTGCCTGGGTTTTGGTCAGGAGGTTCGTGCTCAGTTGGTGCTGATGGTGCATTAGTGCCCAGGTTAGACTATATAATTTGGGTACAGTCGAGTGCCGTGTAGGTTTATACTCATTTAAGGTGCTTGGGCAGCTCATTAGGCAAGATATGTTTTTTTAGAGGGCTGGCAGAGTGCTGCATTGTGGGTCCGGAATTGACAAACTTGAGGGCTTCTAGGCCAGGAGTGTGAGGACAGAAGTCTGAGAACACAAGCTAGACTTGGACTTCAGGCCGAGGCCACAGCAGGTACCCCCTGCAGATCTGACCCAATGTCTCATGCGTATGAAGTCACGGCGAGGATCAGACGTTGGCTCAGTTTGGAGTTTCTGTGCATGACTGCCTCTTCATGAACGGAGCAGTTCTAAAGGCCATGGAGGTTTTCCCACGTTGGGAGTTGTGGGCTGCCCCCTTCAAGGGGCTGCCCCCTTCAAGGATTCCTTCTGCGGGACAATTAAGACCTGTTGGGCAGCTCCAGGACATCCCATATGGAATGACTCCAGAGCACCGTTCGAGGATGGATGCCAGGGAAGCCCGCCTCGCATTCCAATTGTCTCCTAGGAACAAGACAGTTTAGTTCGGATGGCTCTGCGGGGGCAAACTGGGTGGCTGAGTTGAAATGGACTTTCCTGCGGCTCCTGGGTGGCTCAGTGGGTTAAGCCGCTTCCTTAGGCTCAGGTCATGATCTCAGAGTCCTGGTTTCGAGCCTCATATCGGGCCTGCTTCCTTCTATCTCTCTGCCTGCCTCTCTGCCTGCTTGTGATCTCTGTCTGTCTTATAAATAAATAAAATCTTTAAACAAAAAAAAAGAAATGGACTGCCTGAGGATGGTGCCTAATGTGTGTTTGTGTCCATGAAGGCCTTGGAATGGGGCGGTGGCACCGGGACCCTGAAGTATTCTCCTAAGCTTTTGACATAGCTCCCATGCACAAATTTCCTTGTGGAGACGAGATTTGTTCTGATGGGTGCCACAGGAATCCCCTTATTCTGGTATTGGAATCCAGGCTTTTGATGAGACATGACTGTAAACCAAAGCAATGGATCCGATTATGGCCTAGGGTCCTGTCTGGTTCAATCTTCTTCTCTAGGGACATCCATCTATGGTATAATTGGAGGTAGATGCTCAGCTGGTGTCAGACCGCCCTTGTTTGTCCCCGGAGACCTACATTATTGGGATGGCCTCGGGTACTTTGGATGGTTCTCCTAATGTGTACGATTTTGGACAATGGAATGCGCAGATTCCCATGGATTGGGTAGGCACAGTCCTATATGTATGGCTCCAGGGGCCCCAGCCTGGAGGGTGTGTGGCCCAGGACTTTGAGGACAGAAGTCTGAAAACACAAACTCAGCTTAGGTTTGGGGACGTAGGTATGGCAGGTCCAATCTATAAACCATGTAAAGAATTCTTCAGGATATGAAGAAAGAGCGAGTCTGAGGCACTTGCTCAGGCTTTGTCTCTGGATTTTGTATCAACGATGGCCGTGGAATGTGGGGAGGCCTCATGGGCCGTGGACGAATCTTCCTCTCTGCGGATTTGACCCGTTCCCAATTGTTTTTCGTCAAGCTGTGGGATGGGAGGTCTCCTTTCAGGTTTGTTACCTCAGTGTCTCAACCAAAGAGGAATTCCAAAGTAGAGCCCCGGGGAAGAGTGAATGGACAACCCAAACTGTGGTTAAAAATTGGGGCCTAGGATCATGGCAGGCCCAATATGCTGTCTCTTCATCCAGCCGCTGAGAGGCATTACTTGAGGACTCTGCTCAGGCTGAGGGTCACAATATATATATATATTTTTTTTCTAGAGGGCAGGCAGAGTCCTGCATTGTGGGTCCGGAATTGCCAAATTTGAGGGCTTCTGGGCCAGAAGTGTGAGGAGAGAAGTCTGATCAGGACAATTGAGACCTGTTTGGCAGCTCCAGACATCCCATATGGAATGACTCCAGAGCACCGTTCAAGATCGATGCCAGGGAAGCCCGCCTCGCATTCCAATTGTCTCCTAGCACCAAGCAGTTTAGATTGGATGGCTCTGCGGGTGGAACCGGGGTGGCTGAGTTGAATTGGATTTTCCTGAGGATGGGGCCTAATGTGTGATTGTGTCCATGAGGGCCTTGGATTGGGGCGGTGGCACAGGGCCCATGAAGTATTCTCCTAAGCTTTTGACATAACTCCCATGCACAAGTTTCCTTGTGGAGACAGATTTGTTCTGATCGGTGCCTGAGGAAACCATTTTTGCTGGTATTAGAATGCAGTCCTTTGAGGAGACATGCCTGTAAACCAAATCAATGCATCCGATTATGGGCTAGGGTCCTGTCTGGTTCCATCTTCTTCTCTGGGGACATCCATCTATGGTATGAGTGGAGGTAGATGTTCAGCCGGTGTCAGACCGCCCTTGTTTGTCCCGGGAGACCTACACTATTGGGATGGCCTCGGGGACTTTGGAGGGTTCTCCTGATTTGTAAGATTTTGAACAATGGAATGCGCAGAATTCCCATGGATTGGGTAGGCCCAGTCCTACTGTGTGGCTCCAGGGGCACCAGCCTTTACGGTGTGTGTCCCAGGACTTTGAGGACACAAGTCTGAAAACACAAACTCACCTTAGGTTTGGGGACGTAGGAATGGCAGGCCCAATCTACAGACCATGAGAAGAAATCTTCAGGGTATGAAGAAAGAGCTAGTCTGAGGCGCTTGCTCAGGCTTTTGTCTCTGGATTTTGTATCAACGGTGGCCGTGGAATGTGGGGATTCCTCATGTGCCATGGACGAATCTTCCTCTTTGTGGATTTGGCCCAGTCCCAATGGTTTTTCGTCAATCTCTGGGATGGGAGGTCTCCTTTCAGGTTTGTTACCTCAGTGTCCCAACAAAAGAGGAAATCCAAAGCAGAGCCCTGGGGAAGAGTGAAGGGACAACCCAAACTATGGCTAAAATTGGTGCCTTGGGGCATGGCAGGCCCAATATACTGTCACTTCATCCAGCCACTAAGAGGCCTTACTTGAGGACTTGGCTCAGGCTGAGGGTCACAATGTGTGTTTGTGACCAATGTGGCCAACAAGCATCCCCGGGGATCATGGGCCACACTGGTTTCAACTACACTGAACTTTGGACAACATGCCAATCACATGGATTCTTGCCATGGGAAAGGAGTTCTGATTTCTGCATCATTTTCAACCCTGGGCAGTGGTTGGAGATAATGTCTAGGTTCTGAAGCCTGAAAATCGCAGTTGGGAGGAGATGAAGACCTAAGGCCATGTCGGGTCTGATGTGCTCAGTGTACGGTCAGCTGCCTGGGTGTTGGTCAAGAGGTTCAGGCACAGGTTGGGCCAGAGTGCATTACTGCCCAGGTTAGCCTACATAATTTGTGTACAGTCGAGTGCCGTGTATGTTTATCATCATTTGAGATTCCTCGGAAACTCATTAGGAAATATATTTTTTCTAGAGTGCTGGCAGTCTGCTGCATTGTGGGTCCGGAATTGCTAGACTTGAAGGGTTCTGGGTAGTAGTGTGAGGACAGTAGTCTGAGAACACAAGCTAGACTTGGGCTTCAGGCCGAGGGCACGGCAGGTACCCCCTGCAGATCTGAACCAATATCTCATGCATCTGAAGTCACGGCGAGGATCAGACGTTGGCTCAGGTTGGAATTTCTGTGCATGACTGCCCCTTCATGAACGGAGCGGAATCTCAAGGCCATGGGGGTTTTTCCACGTTGGGAGTTGTGGGATGCCCCCTTCAAGGATTCCTTCTGCGGGACAATTGAGACCTGTTGGGCAGATCCAGTACATCTCATATGGAATGACTCCAGAGCACCGTTCGTGGATGGATTCCAGGGAAGCCCGCCTCGCATTCCAATTGGCTAATAGCAACAAGACAGTGTAGATCAGATGGCTCTGCGGGAGCAACCGGGGTGGCTGAATTGAAATGGACTATAATGGGTCTCCTGGGTGGCTCAGTGGGTTAAGCTGCTGCCTTTGGCTGAAGTCATGATCTCAGAGTTCTCGATCAAGCCTCATATCAGGCTCTCTGCTTAGCAGGGAGCCTACCTCCTACTCTCTCTCTGCCTGCCTCTCTGCCTGCTTGTGATCTTTGTCTGTCAAATAAATAAAAGAAATCTTAAATAGAAAAAAAAAAAGAAATGGTCTTTCCTGAGGATGGGGCATAATGTGTGTTTGGGTCCATGAGGGCCTTGGTTTGGGGCGGTGGCACAGTGACCCTGAAGTATTCTACTAAGCTTTTGACATAGCTCCCATGCACAAGTTTCCTTATGGAGATGAGATTTGTTCTCATGGGTGCCTCAGGAAACCCGCTTTGCTGGTATTGGAATCCAGTCCTTTGAGGAGACATGCCTGTAAACCAAAGCAATGCATCCGATTATGGCCTAGGGTCCTGTCTGGTTCAATCTTCTTCTTTGGGGATATCCATCTATGGTATGAGTGGAGGTAGATGCTCAGCTGGTGTCAGACCGCCCTTGTTTGTCCCGGGAGACCTACACTATTGGGATGGCCTCGGGGACTTTGGAGGGTTCTCCTGATTTGTACGATTTTGGACAATGGAATGGGCAGAATTCCAATGGATTGTGTAGGCACAGTCCTAATATGTGACTCAGGGGCCACAGCCTGGAGGTTTTGTGGCCCAGGACTTTGAGGACAGAAGTCTGAAAACAAAAACTCAGCTTAGGTTTGGGGACGTAGGTATGGCAGGCCAAATCTACAAACCATGTGAAGAACACTTCAGTATCTGAAGCAAGAACGAGTCTGAGGCGCTTGCTCAGGCTTTTGTCTCTGGATTATGTATCAATAGCCGTGGAATGTGCGGAGACCTCATGGGCCATGGACGAATCTTCATCTCTGTGGATTAGGCACGGCCCAATTGTTTTTCGTCAATCTGTTGGATGGGAGGTCTCCTTTCAGGTTTGTTACCTCAGGTGTCCCAACCAAAGAGGAATTCCAAAGCAGAGCACTGTGGAAGAGTGAAGGGGCTACCCAAACTCTGCTTAAAAATTGGGGCCTAGGGGCAGGGCAGGCCCAATATGCTGTCCCTTCAATAGCCACTTAGAAGCCTTACTTGAGGACTGGGTTCAGGCTGAGGGTCACAATGTGTGTTTGTGACCAATGTGGCCTGCGTACATCGGCGGGGCCACATGGGCAACACTGGTTTCATCTACACTGTACATTGGACCACATGCCAATCACAAGGTGTCTAGCCATGGGGAAGGAATTCTGATTTCTGCATCATTTTCAACCCTGGGCAGTGGTTGGAGATAAGGTCTAGGTTCTGAAACCTGAAAACCGCAGTTGGGTAGAGATGAGGACTTAAGGCCTTGGCGGGTCTGATTTGCTCAGTGTGCAGTCAGCTGTCTGGGTGTTGGTCAGGAGGTTGGGCTCAGGTTGTGTCAGACAGTGCATTATGCCCATGTTAGACTATATATTTGAGTACAGTCGAGTGCCGTGTAGGTTTATCCTCATTTAAGGTGCCTGGGCAGCTCTTAAGCAATAAATTTTTTCTAGAGGTCAAGCAGAGTGCTGCATATGTGTCCGGAATTGCCAGACTTGAGGGATTCTGGGCCAGGAGTGTGAGGACAGAAGTCTGAGAACAGAAGCTAGACTTGGGCTTGAGGCCGAGGGCACGGCAGGTACCCCCTTCAGATCTGAACCATTATCTCATGCATCTGAACTCACGGCGAGGATCAGACGTTGGCTCAGGTTTGAGTTTCTGTGCATGACTGCCCCTCCATGAAAGGAGCGGAATCTCAAGGCCATGGAGGTTTTCCCACGTTGGGAGTTGTGGGATGCCCCCTTCAAGGATTCCTTCTGCGGGACAATTGAGACCTGATGGGCAGCTCCAGGACGTCCCATATGGAAAGACTCCAGAGCATCGTTCGAGGATGGATGCCAGGGAAGCCCGCCTCGCATTCCAATTGTCTCCTAGCAACAAGACAGTTGAGATCTTCTGGCTCTGCGGGAGCAACCAGGTTGGCTGAGTTGAAATGGACTTTCATGAGGATGTGGCCTAATGTGTGTTTGTGTCCACGAGGGCCTTGGAATGGGGCGGTGGCACCGGGACCCTGAAGTATTCTCCTTAGCTTTTGACATAGCTCCCATGCACAAGTTTCCTCGTGGAGACGAGATTTAACCTGATGGGTGCCTCAGGAAACCCCCTATGCTCTTATTGGAGTCCAGGCTTTTGAGGATACATGCCTGTAAACCAAAGCAACTGATTCTTTATGGCCTAGGGTCCTGTCTGGTTCAATCTTCTTCTCTGGGGCATCCATCTATGGTATGAGTGGAGGTAGATGCTCACCTGGTGAGCATCTTGTTTGTCCCGGGAGACCTACACTATTGGGATGGCCTCGGGGAATTGGAGGGTTCTCCTAATATGTACGATTTTGGACAATGGAATGGGCAGAATTCCCATTCATGGGGTAAGCACAGTCCTAATGTGAGGCTCCAGGGGCCCCAGCCTGGAAGGTGTGTGGCCCAGGACTTTGCGGACAGAAGTCTGAAAACACAAACTCAGCTTAGGTTTGGGGACGTAGGTATGGCAGGCCCAATCTCAAACCATGAGAACAACTCTTCAGGATATGAAGAAAGAGTGAGTCTGAGGCGCTTGCTCAGGCTTTTGTCTCTGGATTTTGTATCAACTATGGCCGTGGAAAGTGGGGAGGCCTCATGGGCCATGGGCGAATCTTCCTCTCTGTGGATATGGCCCGGTCCCAGTGGTTTTTCGACAATCTGTGGGATGGGAGGTCTCCTTTCAGGTTTGTTACCTCAGGTGTCTCAACCAAAGAGGAATTCCAAAGCAGAGCCCTGGGGAAGAGTGTAGGGACAACCCAATTATGGTTAAAAATTTGGGCCTAGGGGCATGGCAGGCCCAATATGCTGTCTCTTCATCCAGCCACTGAGAGGCCTTACTTTAGGACTGGACTCAGGCTGAGAGTCAAAATGTGTATTTGTGACCAATTGGCCTGCGAGCATGGGCGGGGCCACATGGGCCACACTGGTTTCAACTTCACTGAACTTTGGACAACATGCCAATCACAAGGTTTCTTGCCATGGGGAAGGAGGTCTGATTTCTGCATCATTTTCAACCCTGGGCAGTGGGTGGATTTAAGGTCTAGGTTCTAAATCCTGAAAACCGCTTTTGGGAAGAGATGATGACCTAAGGCCATGGTGGGTCTGATATGCTCAGTGTGCGGTCAGCTGCCTGGTTGTTGTTCAGGAGGTTCGGGCTCAGGTTGTGTCAGATATTGCATTAGTGTCCAGGTTCGACTTTATAATTTTGTTACAGTCGAGTGCCGTGTAGTTTTATCCTCATTTGTGGTGCCTGGGCAGCTAAGTACGCAAGATATTTTTTCTAGAGGGCAGGCAGAGTGCTGCATTGTGGGTCCAGAATTGCCAAAAGTGAGGGCTTCGGGGCCAGTAGTGTGAGGACAGAAATCTGAGAACACCAGCTAGATTCCGATGTCAGGCCGAGGGCAGGGCAGGTACCCCCTGCAGGTATGAACCAATATCTCATGCATCTGAAGTCACGGCGTGGATCAGACTTGGCTCAGGTTGGAGTTTCTGTGCATGACTGCCCCTTCATGAACGAAGCAAAGTCTTAAGGCTGTTAACGTTTTCCCACGTTGGGAGTAGTTCGATGCCCCCTTCAAGGATTCCTTATTCGGGACATTTGAGACCTGTTGGGCAGCTCCAGGACATTTCCTATGGAATGACTCCAGAGCATTGTTCGAGGATGGATGCCAGGGAAGATTGCCTCGCATTCCAATTGTCTCCTAACAACAAGAAAGTTGAGATCTGATGGCTCTGCGGGAGACACCGGGAAGGCTGAGTTGAAATGGACTTTCCCGAGGTAAGGTCCTAAAGTGTGTTTGTGTCCATGGGGGCATTGGAATGGGGCGGTGGCACCGGGACCCTGAAGTATTCTCCTAAACTTTTGACATAGCACCCATGCTCAAGTATCCTTGTGCAGATGAGGTTTGTTCTGATGGGTGCCTCAGGAAACCCCCTATGCTTGTATTGGAATTCAGGCTTTTGAGGAGACATGATTGTAAACCAAAGCTTGGATCCGATTATGGCCTAGGGTCATGTCTGGTTCCATCTTCTTCTCTGGGGACATCCATCTATGTCATGTGTGGAGATAGATGCTCAGCTGGTGTCAGACAGCCCTTGTTTGTCCCGGGAGACCTACACTCTTGGGATGGCCTCGGGGACTTTGCAGGGTTCTCCTAATATGTACGATATTGAACAATGGAATGGGCAGAATTTCCATGCATGGGGTAAGCACAGTCCTAATGTGTGGCTCCAGGGGCCCCATCCTGGAGGGTGTGTGGCCCTGGAATTTGAGGACAGAAAGCTGAAAACACAAACTCAGCTTAGGTTTGGGGACGTCGGTATGGCAGGCCCAATCTACAAACCATGAGAATAAAACTTCAGGATATGAAGAAAGAGCGAGTCTGAGGCGCTTGCTCAGGCTTTTGTCTCTGGATTTTGTATCAACCATGGCCTTGGAATGTGGGGAGGCCTCCTGGGCCATGGACAAATCTTCCTCTCTGTGGATATGGCCCGGTCCAAATGATTTTTCGTCAATCTGTGGGATGGGAGGTCTCCTTTCTGGTTTGATACCTCAGGTGCCCCAAACAAATAGGAATTCCAAAGCAGAGCCCTGGGGAAGAGAGAAGGGACTAGACAGTTGAGATCTGATGGCTCTGCGGGAGAAACCGGGGTGGCTGAGTTGAAATGGACTTTCTTGAGGATGGGGCCTAATGTGTGTTTGTGTCCATGAGGGCCTTGTAATGCAGGCTAGCCTGGAGGTTGTTTGGGTCCAGGCTGTGGTCACAGATGTCTGGAAACACAAACTCAGCTTATGAGTGGCGCCTAGGGTATGGCAGGCCGGATGTACAGCCCAAGAGGGAGCTCCTGGGCCTCTGAAACAAGGGCGAGTGGGAGGCGTTCCTTCAGGCTTTTGTCTCTGGATGTTGTGTCCGGGATAGCCGTGGATTGGACGGGTGGCCTCAGGGAATATGGACGAGTATCCCTCTCTGGGTATTTGTCCCAGCTCCCAAGAGTTTGGGGTCATTTTGTGGGAAGGGTGGAGTCGTGTTGTCTGGCTCATGTGTCTCTCCAAGAAAGGGATTCGAGAGCAGAGCCCCAGGTACGGGCGGGGAGACTGGAAAACTCAAACAAGGTGAGGATTGGGTGCATAGCGGCCTGGCAAGCCCCATATATGGGCTCTTGGTCCAGGCCCTGACAGGCCTTACTTTGACATGGGGCTCACACTGAGGGTCACAGTGTGAATTTGTGCTGCTGCACTCACGGTTGGGCGTGGAATCAGGGGCCATGAAGGTTTCTCTCACCCTGAAGGTGTGACTCCATGCCAAGAGCAAGCTTTACAACCATGGGGAAGGAGGAGTTCTCTTTTGTGCTTGCGATACCCAGCTGTGTGGAGAATTGATATAATGTCTAGGTTCAGATATCTGAAAACCAAGGTTAGGAAGAGGTGACGGTATAAGACCATGGCGTGTCCGAAGTGCTGGGTGTGTGGCCAGCTGTCTCCTTGTCTGTCTCGACGTGTGGCATCAGGCTGTGTCAGATGGAGCATAAGTGCCCAGAGCAGCCAATCCAGGTCGGGTACCGTCGAGGCCCGAGCAGGTTGATCCTCATATGGGTTTTCTGGAGAACCCCACAGGGAAACGTTGTTCTTCCGTTGGGCAGACCCTGGGCTGGATTGTGGTTCTGGAGTTCCTAGTCCGGAGGGCTTGTTTGCCAGGAGTGTGAGGAAGGAAGTCTGAAAACACAAGCTAGCCTGAGGTTTGGGACCAAGGGCAGAGCAGGCCCACTCTGCAGAGGCTGTATCGAGATCTCCTGCACTGAGGTCATGTCAACTATGAGACGTGCCTCAGGCTAGAGTTTTTGTCCAGCATGGCCTCTTCCTTAAGGGTGTGGGGGCTTCATGACGCCAGGGAGGTTTGCCTACGATGGGATTTGTGAACTACTCCAAACCTCAAGGTTTCCTTCTGCACGACAGTCGAGTCCTATTGGATGGTTCCAGGAGGTCCCATATGGAAACACTCGAGAGCAGGTGTCTAAGCATGGATGCCTGGGAACGCCACCTCATATTCCCACTGTTTACTCAGGACAAGGTTGGCTCAATCTGTGTGCTCCTGGGTGAGCTACCCAGAGGGGAGAGTTGAAATGGACTCTCCTGAAGATGAGTCCTACTGTGGCTTGGTGGCCTGGGAGAACTTGGAATGTGGAGGGGGCTCAGGACTCTGCAGGATTCTCCAACCTGAGGTGTTTAACATGGCTCCAACAAGGAAGCTTTCATGTGGAGTCGAGAGGTGTTATGTTCAGTGCCTCAGGAAAGCCCCATATCCTGTTCTTCAAACCAAAGCCTCTGAGGAGTGACACCTGGACACCAAAGCAAGAGTTGAGATTAGGGCCTAAGGGCCTGTCCGGCTCAACCTTCTATCTCTGTTGACATCTGTGTGCATGCCTTGGTGGAAGTAGCTGCTCAGCTTGTGTCCGAATGCCCCTGTGTCTCCAGGGAGGCTCCCAGTAGTGGGATGTCCTTGAGGTTTCTCATATTCTGGAGGTGTGACGCCAAAGTAATGGACACAGTTTTCCAGGAGAGAGCAGGCACGGTCCTGTGGTCCAATGTGCTAGGTGTGCAGCCAGCTGTGTCAGTGTCTGTTGGAAGGTCTGGGCTCAGGCTATTTGCGACAGAGCATCAGTGTTTAAGGTAGCCTATGCAATTGGGGTGTTGCCGACGGCCAAGCTCTTTGGTCCTCATTTGGGGTTTTGGGCAGCACCATAGACAATATTTTTCTCTGGGAGGCAGGCAGAGTGCTTAATTGTGGCCCCAGAATTCCCAGGAGGGTGGGTTAGTGGGCCCGGAATGTGAGGACAGAAGTCTGAAAACACAAGCTAGGGTGAGGATGGAGCCAAGGGCGGAGCAGGCCCACTCTGCAGAGGCTGATTCAAAATCTCCTTCATCTGAAGTCAGGCTGAGGATCAGACGTTGGCTGAGGCTGGAGTATGTGTCCATGATGGCACCTTCATGAAGCAGGGGCCTCATGAGGCCAAGGAAGTTTTCCCACGCTGAGTTTGGAGGTTACCCCAACCACAAGGTTTCCTTCTGCGGGACATTCGAGTCCTGTTGCATGGCTCCAGGACATAGGATACGGAAGTAGTGGAGAACAGGGTTCGAAGGATGGATCCCTGAACAGCATGCCTCGCATTCCCTTTGGCCATTAGCCACAAGATATGTTTGATCTGCTGCCTCTGGGGCACGCTACCCAGGGGGCTACGTTGAAATGGCCTCTCCTGAGGATGCGTCGTAATTTGCGTTTGTGTCCATGGAGACCTTGGAATGTGCAGGTTGTTCAGTGGCCCTGCCGAACTCTCCTACCTGAAGGGTTTGATACGTCCCCAGTAAGTAAGCTCCCCATGTGGAGACGAGAGAGGTTTCTTTGGTGCCTCAGAAAAGCCCCGTGTGCTGGTCTACGAAAACAGTCCTCTGAGGACGGACACATGGAAACCAAATCTAAGGTTCAGATTAGGGCCTGGGGGCCTGTCCATTTCAACCTTCTGTCTCTGGGGACACTGTCTGAGAGTCTAAGTGGATATAGATGCTCCACCGGTGTCAGAGAGCCCCTCTTAGTCCAGGGTGGCCTACACTATTGATGACTTCAGGGGCCTTGGAGCTTTTCCCTAACCTGTAGGGTTGTGGTCAATGGATTGGGCACAATTTCCTTGGAGAGGGCAGGCACAATCTTTCGCTGTGGCTCCAGAGGCCCTAGCCTGGAGGTTTGTGGGTCCAGGCTGTGGGCACAGAAGTCTGAAAACACAAACTCAGCTTATGCGTGGCGCCTAGCGTATGGCAGGCCGCATGTACAGCCCGAGAGGGAGCTCCTGGGCCTCTTAAACAAGGGCGAGTGGGAGGCGTTCCTTCAGGCTTTTGTCTCTGGATGTTGTGTCCGGGATAGCCGTGGATAGGAGGGGTGGCCTCAGGGACTGTGCACGAGTATCTCTCTTTGGGGATTTGTCCCAGCTCCCAAGAGTTTGGGGTCATTTTGTGGTAAGGGTGGAGTCGTGTTTTCTGGCTCATGTGTCTCTCCAAGAAAGGGATTCCAGAGCAGAGCCCCTGGTATGGGCTGGGTGACTGGTAAACTCAAACACTGGTGAGGATTGGGAGCATATGGGCTTTGCAAGCCCCATATGTGGGCTCTTGGTCCAGGCCCTGACAGGCCTTTCTTTGACATGGGGCTCATGCTGAGGGTCACAGTGTGAATTTGTGCCCAAGCAGCACTCAAGTTTGGGCGTGGCATCAGGGGCCATAAAGGTTTCTCCCACCCTGAAGTTGTGATTCCATGCCAAGAGCAAGCTTTACAACCATGGGGAAGGAGGAGTTCTGTTTTGTGCCTGCGATACCCAGTTGTGTGGAGAATTGATATAATGTCTAGGTTCAGATATCTGAAAACTAAGGTTAGGAAGAATTGACTGCATAAGACCATGGCGTGTCCGAAGTGCTGGGTATGCGGCCAGCTGTCTCCTTGTCTGTCTGGACATCTGGCTTCAGGCTGTGTCAGACAGAGCATGAGTGCCCAGAGCAGCCTATCCATTTCGGGGACCGTCGAGGCCCGAGCAGGTTGATCCTCATCTGGGTTTTCTGGAGAACCCAACAGGGAAACGTTTTTCTTCCATTGGGCAGACACTGGGCTGGGTTGTGGTTCTGGAGTTCATAGTCCGGAGGGCTTGTTTGCCAGGAGTGTGAGGAAGCAAGTCTGAAAACACAAGCTAGCGTGAGGTTTGGGACCCAGGGCATGGCAGGCCCACACTGCAGAGGCTGAATCGATATCTCCTGCTTTGAGGTCATGTCAAATATGAGACGTGCCTCAGGCTAGAGTTTTTGTCCAGCATGGCATCTTCCTGAAGGGTGTGGGTTTTTCATGAGGCCAGGGATGTTTGCCTACGATGGGATTTGTGAACTACTCCAAACCTCAAGGTTTCCTTCTGCACGACTGTCGAGTCCTCTTGGATGGTTCCAGGAGGCCCCATACGGAAAGACTCGAGAGCAGGTGTCTAAGCATGGATGCCTGGGAACGCCACCTCATATTCCCACTGTTTAGTCAGGACAAGGTTGGCTCAATCTGTGGGCTCCTGGGTGAGCTACCCAGAGGGGAGAGTTGAAATGGACTCTCCTGAAGATGAGTCCTACTGTGTTTTGGTGGCCTGGGAGACCTTGGAATGTGGAAGTGGCTCAGGGACTCTGCAGGATTCTCCAACCTGAGGTGTTTGACACGGCTTCAACAAGGAAGCTTCCCATGTGGAGACGAGAGGAGTTCTGTTCAGTGCCTCAGGAAAGCCCCATATCCTGTTCTTCGAACCAAAGCCTCTGAGGAGTGACACCTGGAAAACAAAGCAAGAGTTGAGATTAGGGCCTAAGGGCCTGTCCGGCTCAACCTTCTATCTCTGTTGACATCTGTATGCATGCCTTCGTGGAGGTAGCTGCTCAGCTTGTGTCAGAATGCCCCTGTGTGTCCAGGGAGGCTCCCAGTAGTGTGATGTCTTCGGGGGCCTTGAGGTTTCTTATATTCTGGAGGTGTGACGCCAAAGGAATGGACACAGTTTCCCAGGAGAGAGCAGGCACGGTCCTGTGGTAATGCTCCAGAGGACCCAGCCTAGAGGCTGTGTTTGCCAGGGCTGTGGGGACAGATGTCTGAAAAAGCAAACTTGGTTCAGCTAGGGGCCAAGGTAATGGCAGGCCTGATCTCCAGTCCGAGAGGGGAGATCCTCTGGATATCAAAGGAGGGCAAGTGGGAGGCAGTCGCTCAGGCTTTTGTCTCTGGGTGTTGCGTTCACAGTGGCCGTTCAGGGTAGGGGTTGCTTCAGGGGCTGAGGAAGACCCTTCCTCTCGGGGGATTGTCCAAGCTCCCAAGTGTTTTGGTTCATTCTGTGGGAAGGGAAGAGTACTGTTTTCTGCCACAAGGGACCCCCCAAGAGAGGGACTCTAGAGCAAAGCAATGGGATCCCTCAACTGGAATACACACCATCTAGTTAGTCCTGGGTGCCTATGGGCATGGCAAGCCACATATGCGGGCTCTTGGTCCAGTCACTGAGAGGCGTTACTTGAATAAGGAACTCACGCTGAGGGTTAAAATGTGTGTTGGTGCCCAAGGCGGCGCTCACGCATGGTCGTGGCCTCATGGGCCATGCCGTTTTTTTCTACACTGAAGGTTGGACTCACTGCCAGCAGCAAGGTTTCTTGCCATGGGGAAGGAGGGGTTCTGACTTGTGCATCAGGTTCCACCCTGTGCAGGGATTGGAGATAAGTCTAGGATCCGAAGACTGAAAACCCAGGTTGGGAATGGATGGTGGACTAAGGCAGTGGCGGGTCCAATGTGCTGGGTGTGCAGCCAGCTGTGTCGGTGTCTGTTGGAAGGTCTGGGCTCAGGCTATTTGCGAAAGAGCATTAGTGTTTAAGGTAGCCTATGCAATTGGGGTGTTGCCGAGGGCCAAACAGTTTGATCCTCATTTGGGGTTTCTGGGCAGCACCATAGACAAAGTTTTTCTCCTGGGAGGCAGGAGGAGTGCTTCATTGTGGCCCCAGAATTCCCAGTAGGGAGGGTTTGTGGGCCAGGAGTGTGAGGACGGAAGTCTGAAAACACAAGCTAGGGTGAGGATTGGAGCCAAGGGCAGAGCAGGCCCACTCTGCAGAGGCTGAATCAAAATCTCCTGCATCTGAAGTCAGGCTGAGGATCAGATGTTGGCTGAGGCTGGCGTATGTGTCTATGATGGCACCTTCATGAAGCGGGGGCCTGGAGGCCTGTCCATTTCAACCTTCTGTCTCTGGGGACACTGTCTGAGAGTCTAAGTGGATATAGATGCTCCGCTGGTGTCAGAGAGCCCCTCTTAGTCCAGGGTGGCCTACACTATTGATGACCTCAGGGGCCTTGGAGCTTTTCCCTAACCTGTAGGGTTGTGGTCAATGGATTGGGCACAATTTCCTTGGAGAGGGCAGGCACAATCTTTCGCTGTGGCTCCAGAGGCCCTAGCCTGGAGGTTGTGTGGGTCCAGGCTGTGGGCACAGAAGTCTGAAAACACAAACTCAGCTTATGCGTGGCGCCTAGCGTATGGCAGGCCGGATGTACAGCCCAAGAGGGAGCTCCTGGGCCTCTGAAACAAGGGCGAGTGGGAGGCGTTCCTTCAGGCTTTTGTCTCTGGATGTTGTGTCCGGGATAGCCGTGGATAGGAGGGGTTGCCTCAGGGACTATGGACGAGTATCCCTCTCTGGGTATTTGTCCCAGCTCCCAAGAGTTTGGGGTCATTTTGTGGGAAGGGTGGAGTTGTGTTTTCTGGCTCATGTGTCTCTCCAAGAAAGGGATTCCAGAGCAGAGCCCCAGGTACGGGCGGGGTGACCGGAAAACTCAAACACTGGTGAGGATTGGGTGTATGGGGGCTTGGAAAGCAAGCATGCGCGGGGCCTCATGTGCCACACTGGTTTCAACTACACTGAACGTTGCACAACATGCCAACCACAAGGTTTCTTGCCCTGGGGAAGGATTTCTGATTTTTGCATTACGTTCAGACCTAGGCAGTGAATAGAGATAAGGTCTAGGTTCTGAAGCCTGAAAACCGAGGTGGAAAGAGATAACGTTCTAAGGCCATGGCGGCTCGATGTGCTCAGTGTGCGGCCAGCTGTCTTGGTGGGGCCAGGAGTTCTAGGCTCAGGCTGTGTTCAGAAAGGGCATTAGTGCCCTGGTCAGCCTATGTATTTGGGGTACAGCCAAGGTAGGTGCAGGTTGATCCTCACTTGGGGTTACTTGGTAGCCCCAGAGGGCAATTTGTTTCTTCTGGAGGGCAGGCAGAGTGCTGCTTTGTAGTTCTGGATTGCCAAATTGGAGGGCTTCTTGGTCAGTAGTCTGAGGAAAGAAGTCTGAGAACACAAGCTAGGCTTAGGTTTCTGGGTGAGGACATGGCAGGCACAATCTACAGAACTGATAGAGATCTCGTGCATCTGAAGTCATGGCGAGGATCAGACGATCGCTCAGGTTGGAATTTCTGACCCTATAGCGCCCTCATGAAGAGGGGGATCACGAAGACATAGCGGTTTTCCCACAATGGGAATTGTGAGAAGGTCCAAACTGCAAAGTGTCTTCTGCAGGACAATTGAGACCTGTTGTTGGCTCCAGACTAATGATTCTGAGCAGGGTTCTAAGGATGGATGGCTGGGTAGCCCACCTCGCATTCCAATTGTCTCCTAGCAACTAGACAGGTTAGTTCTGCTGGATCTAGGGGAGAAACCGAGGAAGCTGAGTTGAAATGGACTCTCCTGTAGATGGGTCCTATTGTGCTTTTGTGTCTTTGGAGACCTTGGAATGAAGCGGTGGCACTGGGGCTCTGAAGGGTTCTCCTAAACAGAGCCTTTAAAAAAGCTCCAACGTGCAAGTTTCCAATGTGTAGATGACATATTTTCTGATGGGTGAGTCAAGAAACAGCCATATGATGGTTTGAAATCCAGGCCTCTGAGGAGAGATGCCTGGAGACAAAAGCAATGGATATGATTAGTGCCTAGGGGCCTGTTCTTTCCTTTTAACCTCTGGGGACATCTGTCTATGGGTCTGAGTACAGGTAGGTGCTCAGATGGGCTCAGATTGCCCCTGTTTTACCTGGGAAGCCACCACTAATGAGATGGATCAGGGACTTTGGAGGTTTATCCTATTAGAAGGGATGTAGCCATTGGAATGGGCACACACAATTCCCTTGGAGAGGGCCAGTACAGTCCTCAGGTTTGGCTCCAGGGGCCTGAGCCTGTAGGTTGAGTAGACCAGGACTGTTTGGACAGTTGTCTGAAAACACAAACTTGGCTTATGTTTCAGGTCATAGGGATGGCAGGACTTATCTACAGACCATGAGGAAAACTTTTTGGGATTTGAGAAAAGGGCGAGTGTGAGGCTCTTGCTCAAGTTTTTGTCTCTGGATATCGTGTCACTCATGGTCGTGAAATTTCTGGGTGACTTCATGGGAAATGGACGAGTCTTACTCCCTGGTGGTTTGGTCCGACAAAGCGTTTGGGGTCACACTGTGGGATGGAAGAAGTCCGTTTTTTTTTTTTTTGATGTTGTTTTCTTTTTAACCTCAGGTGTCGCACCAAATGAGGGACTCCAGAGTAGAGCCCTGGGGTGGGGGTGACTGGACAATCAGAAATCTGGTTAAAAATTGGGGCCTAGGAACATATCAAGCCCATTATGACATCTAATGGTCCAGTCACTGAGAGGACTTACTAGAGGACAGGACTCATGCTGAGGGTCACAATGCATGTTTATGCCCTTGTCGCACTCAAGAATGGGCGGGGCCTCAGGGTGAATGCTGGTTTCTCCTACACTGAATATTGGACGACGTGCCAACCACAAGGTTTCTTACCATGGGTAAGGAGGTGTTCTGATTTCTGCATCACACTCACCCCTGGGCAGTGATTGGAGATAATGTCTCGGTTCTGAGGCCTGAAAACTGAGGTAGGGAAGAGATGATGACCTAAGGCCATGGCGGGTCTTATGTGCTCAGTGTGCGGTCTGCTTTCCGGGTGTTGGTCAGGAGGTCCGGGCTCAGGTTGTGTCCGACAGTGCATTAGTGCCCAGGTTAGACTATATAATTTGGGTAAATCGAGTGCTGTGGAGGTTTTCCTCATTGAAGGTGCATGGGCAGCTCATGAGGCAATAATTTTTTTCTAGAGGGCAGGCAGAGTGCTGCATTTTGGGTCTGGAATTGCCAAACTTGAGGGCTTCGGGGGCAGGAGTGTGAGGACGGAAGTCTGAGAAGACAAGCTAGACTTGGGTTTCAGGCCGAGGGCACGGCAGGTACCCCTTCCAGATCTGAACCAATACTCATGCATCTGAAGTCAGGGCGAGGATCAGACGTTGGCTCAGGTCGGAGTTTCCGTGGATGACGGCCGCTTCATGAAGGGAGGGGAATCTCGAGGACACTGAAGTTTTCCCACGTTGGGAGTTGTGGGATGCCCCCTTCAAGGATTCCTTCTGCGGGACAATTGAGACCTGTTGGACAGCTCCAGGACATCCCATATAGAATGACTCCAGAGCACCGTTCGATGATGGATGCTTGGGAAGCCCGCCTCGCATTCCAATTGTCTCCTAGCAACAAGACAGTTTAGATCTGATGGCTCTGCGGGAGCGACCGGGGTGGCTGAGTTGAAATGGACTCCCCTGAGGATGGGTCCTAATGTGTTTTTGTGTCCATGAGGGCCTTGGAATGGGGCGGTGGCACCGGGACCCTGAAGTACTCTCCTATGCTTTGGACATGGCTCCCATGCACAGGTTTCCTTGTGGAGACGAGATGAGTTCTGCTGGGTGCCTCAGCAAAACCCCTATGCTCGTATTGGAATCAGGCTTTTGAGGAGACATGTCTGTAAACCAAGGCAATGGATCCTATTATGGCCTAGGGTCCTGTCTGGTTCAATCTTCTCCTCTGGGGACATCCATTTATGGTATGAGTGGAGGTAGATTATCAGCTGGTGTCAGACAGCCCTTGTTTGTTCCGGGCGACCAGCACGATTGGGATGGCCTCAGGGACTTTGGAGGTTTCTCCTAATTTGTACGATTTTGGACAATGGAATGGGCAGAATTCCCATGGATTGGTAGGCACAGTCCTAATGTGTGGCTCCAGGGGCCCCAGCCTGGAGGGTGTGTGGCCCTGGACTTTGAGGACAGAAGTCTGAAAACACAAACTCAGCTTATGTTTGGGGACGTTGGTATGGCAGATCCGATCTACAAACCATGAGAAGAACTCTTCAGGATATGAAGAAAGTGCGAGTCTGAGGCGCTTGCTCAGGTTTTTGTCTCTGGATTTTGTATCAGCGATGGCACAATCTACAGACCTGAATCGAGATCTCGTGCATCTGAAGTCAGGGCGAGAATCAGACGATCGCTCAAGTTGGTGTTTCTGTCCCTGATGGCCCCTTCACGAAGGGGCGGCATCACGAGGCCATGGGGGTTTTCCCACGATGGGATTTGTGAGAAGCTCCAAACTGCAAAGTGTCTTCTGCAGGACAATTGAGACCTGTTGTTTGGCTCCAGGCCAATGATTCTGAGCAGGGTTCTAAGGATGCATGGCTGGGTAGCCCACCTCGCATTCCAATGGTCTCCTAGAAACAAGACAGGTTAGATCTGCTGGATCTGGGGGAGCTACCGAGGAGGCTGAGTTGAAATGGACTCTCCTATGGATGGGCTCTAATGTGCTTTTGTGTCTATGGAGACCTTGGAATGAAGAGGTGGCACTGGGGCCCATAAGGATTCTCCTAAACAGAGGCTTTGACACAGCTCCAAAGTGCAAGTTTCCCATGTGTAGATGAGATGTTTTCTGATGGGTGAGTCAAGAAACAGCCATATGCTGGTTTTGAAATCCAGGCCTCTGAGGAGAGATGCCTGGAAACCAAAGCAATGGATATGATTAGTGCCTAGGGGCCTGTTCTTTCCTTTTTACCTCTGGGGACATCTGTCTATGGGTCTGAGTGCAGGTAGGTGCTCAGATGGGCTCAGATTGCCCCTGTTTTACCTGGGAAGCCACCACTAATGACATGGATCAGGGAATTTGGAGGTTTATCCTATTAGAAGGGATGTGGCCATTGGAATAGGCACACACAATTCCCTTGGAGAGGGCAAGTACAGTCCTCAGGTTTGGCTCCAGGGGCCTGAGCCTGTAGGTTGTGTAGGCCAGGGCTGTTTGGACAGTTGTCTGAAAACACAAACTTGGCTTATGTTTCAGGTCATAGGTATGGCAGGACTTATCTACAGACCATGAGGAGAACATTTCGGGATTTGAGAAAAGGGCGAGTGTGAGGCTCTTGCTCAAGTTTTTGTCTCTGGATATCGTGTCACTCATGGTCGTGAAATTTCTGGATGACTTCATGGGAAATGGACGAGTAGTACTTCCTGGTGGTTTGACCCATTCTAAAGCATTTGGGGTCACTCTGTGGGATGGAAGAATTCCGTTTTTTTTTTTTTTTTTTTTTTTTTTGAGGTTGTTTTCTTTTTAACATTAGGTGTCCCACCAAATGAGGGATTCCAGAGTAGAGCCCTGGGCGGGGGGGTGACTGGACAATCAGAAATCTGGTTAAAAATTGGGGCTTAGGAACATATCAAGTCCATTATCACATCTAATGGTCCAGTCACTGAGAGGACTTACTAGAGGACAGGACTCATGCTGAGGGTCACAATGCGTGTTTATGCCCTTGTCGCACTCAAGAATGGGCGGGGCCTCAGGGTGAATGCTGGTTTCTCCTACACTGAACGTTGGACGACGTGCCAACCACAAGGTTTCTTACCATGGGTAAGGAGGTGTTCTGATTTCTGCATCACACTCACCACAGGGCAGTGATTGGAGATAATGTCTCGGTTCTGAGGCCTGAAAAGTGAGGTAGGGAAGAGATGATGACCTAAGGCCATGGTGGGTCTTATGTGCTCAGTGTGCGGTCTGCTTTCCAGGTGTTGTTCAGGAGGTCCGGGCTCAGGTTGGGTCCGACAGTGCATTAGTGCCCAGGTTAGACTATATAATTTGGGTGAATTCGAGTGCTGTGGAGGTTTATCCTCATTGAAGGAGCCTGGGCAGCTCATGAGGCAATAATTTTTTCTAGAGGGCAGGCAGAGTGCTGCATTTTGGGTCCGGAATTGCCAAATTTGAGGGCTTCGGGGACAGGAGTGTGAGGACGGAAGTCTGAGAAGACAAGCTAGACTTGGGTTTCAGGCCGAGGGCACGGCAGGTACCCCCTGCAGTTCTGAACCAATACTCATGCATCTGAAGTCAGGGCGAGGATCAGACGTTGGCTCTGGTCGGAGTTTCCGTGCATGACGGCCGCTTCATTAAGGGAGCGGAATCTCGAGGCCACTGAAGTTTCCCACGTTGGGAGTTGTGGGATGTCCCCTTCAAGGATTCCTTCTGCGGGACAATTGAGACCTGTTGGACAGCTCCAGGACATCCCATATGGAATGACTCCAGAGTACCGTTCGAGGATGATGCCTAGGAAGCCCGCCTCGCATTCCAATTGTCTCCTAGCAACAAGACAGTTTAGATCTGATGGCTCTGCGGGAGCAACCGGGGTGGCTGAGTTGAAATGGACTTTCCTGAGGATGGTTCCTAATGTGTTTTTGTGTCCATGAGGGCCTTGGAATGGGGCGGTGGCCCCGGGACCCTGAGTACTCTCCTATGCTTTGGATGGCTCCCATGCGCAGGTTTCCTTGTGGAGACGAGATGAGTTCTGCTAGGTGCCTCAGCAAAACCCCTATGCTCGTATTGGAATCAGGCTTTTGAGGAGACATGCCTGTAAACCAAGGCATTGGATCTTATTATGGCCTAGGGTCCTGTGTGGTTCAATCTTCTCCTCTGGGGACATCCATGTATAGTCTGAGTGGTGGTAGATTATCAGCTGTTGTCAGACAGCCCTTGTTTGTTCCGGGCGACCTACACGATTGGGATGGCCTCAGGGACTTTGGAGGTTTCTCCTAATTTGTACGATTTTGGACAATGGAATGGGCAGAATTCCCATGGATTGGTAGGCACAGTCCTAATGTGTGGCTCCAGGGGCCCCAGCCTGGAGGGTGTGTGACCCTGGACTTTGAGCACAGAAGTCTGAAAACACAAACTCAGCTTAGGTTTGGGGACGTAGGTATGGCAGGCCCGATCTACAAAGCATGAGAAGAACTCTTCAGGATATAAAGAAAGTGCGAGTCTGAGGCGCTTGCTCAGGTTTTTGTCTCTGCATTTGGTATCAGCGATGGCACAATCTACAGACCTGAATTGAGATCTCGTGCATCTGAAGTCAGGGCGAGGATCAGACGATCGCTCAAGTTGGTGTTTCTGTCCCTGATGGCCCCTTCACGAAGGGGCGGCATCACGAGGCCATGGGGGTTTTCCCACGATGGGATTTGTGAGAAGCTCCAAACTGCAAAGTGTCTTCTGCAGGACAATTGAGACCTGTTGTTTGGCTCCAGGCCAATGATTCTGAGCAGGGTTCTAAGGATGCATGGCTGGGTAGCCCACCTCGCATTCCAATTGTTTCCTAGAAACAAGACAGGTTAGATCTGCTGGATCTGGGGGATCAACCGAGGAGGCTGAGTTGAAATGGACTCTCCTATGGATGGGTCCTAATGTGCTTTTGTGTCTATGGAGACCTTGGAATGAAGCGGTGGCACTGGGGCCCAGAAGTGTTCTCCAAAACAGAGGCTTTGAAACAGCTCCAACGTGCAAGTTTCCCATGTGTAGATGAGATGTTTTCTGATGGGTGAGTCAAGAAACAGCCATATGCTGGTTTTGAAATCCAGGCCTCTGAGGAGAGATGCCTGGAAACCAAAGCAATGGATATGATTAGTGCCTAGGGGCCTGTTCTTTCCTTTTTACCTCTGGGGACATCTGTCTATGGGTCTGAGTACAGGTAGGTGCTCAGATGGGCTCAGATTGCCCCTGTTTTACCTGGAAAGCCACCAATAATGAGATGGATCAGGGACTGTGGAGGTTTATCCTATTAGAAGGGATGTGGCCATTGGAATAGGCACACACAATTCCCTTGGAGAGGGCAAGTAAAGTCCTCAGGTTTGGCTCCAGGGGCCTGAGCCTGTAGGTTGTGTAGGCAAGGGCTGTTGGGACAGTTGTCTGAAAACACAAACTTGGCTTATGTTTCAGGTCATAGGTATGGCAGGACTTATCTACAGACCATGAGGAGAACTTTTCGGGATTTGAGAAAAGGGCGAGTGTGAGGCTCTTGCTCAAGTTTTTGTCTCTGGATATCGTGTCACTCATGGTCGTGAAATTTCTGGATGACTTCATGGGAAATGGACGAGTAGTACTTCCTGGTGGTTTGGCCCAGTCCAAAGCGTTTGGGGTCACTCTGTGGGATGGAAGAAGTCCGGTTTTTTTTTTTTTTTATGTTGTTTTCTTTTTAACCTCAGGTGTCCCACCGAATGAAGGATTCCAGAGTAGAGCCCTGGAGGGGGGGTGACTGGACAATCAGAAATCTGTTTAAGAATTGGGGCTTAGGGACATATCAAGCCCATTATCACATCTAATGATCCAGTCACTGAGAGGACTTACTAGAGGACAGGACTCATGCTGAGGGTCACAATGCGTGTTTATGCCCTTGTCGCACTCAAGAATGGGCGGGGCCTCAGGGTGAATGCTGGTTTCTTCTACACTGAACGTTGGACGACGTGCCAACCACAAGGTTTCTTACCATGGGTAAGGAGGTGTTCTGATTTCTGCATCACACTCACCCCTGGGCAGTGATTGGAGATAATGTCTCGGTTCTGAGGCCTGAAATCTGAGGTAGGGAAGAGATGATGACCTAAGGCCATGGCGGGTCTTATGTGCTCAGTGTGTGGTCTGCTTTCCGGGTGTTGGTCAGGAGGTTCGGGCTCAGGTTGTGTCCGACAGTGCATTAGTGCCCAGGTTAGACTATATAATTTGGGTAAATCGAGTGCTGTGGAGGTTTTTCCTCATTGAAGGTGCCTGGGCAGCTCATGAGGCAATAATTTTTTTCTAGAGGGCAGGCAGAGTGCTGCATTTTGGGTCCGGAATTGCCAAACTTGAGGGCTTCGGGGGCAGGAGTGTGAGGACGGAAGTCTGAGAAGACAAGCTAGACTTGGGTTTCAGGCCGAGGGCACGGCAGGTACTCCCTGCAGATCTGAACCAATACTCATGCATCTGAAGTCAGGGCGAGGATCAGACGTTGGCTCAGGTCGGAGTTTCCGTGCATGACGGCCGCTTCATGAAGAGAGCGGAATCTCGAGGCCACTGAAGTATTCCCAGGTTGGGAGTTGTGGGATGTCCCCTTCAAGGATTCCTTCTGCGGGAAAATTGAGACCTGTTGGACAGCTCCAGGACATCCCATATGGAATAACTGCAGAGCACCGTTCAAGGATGGATGCTGGGAAGCCCGCCTCGCATTCCAATTGTCTCCTAGCAACAAGACAGTTTTGATCTGATGGCTCTGCGGGAGCGACCGGGGTGGCTGAGTTGAAATGGACTCCCCTGAGGATGGGTCCTAATGTGTTTTTGTGTCCATGAGGGCCTTGGAATGGGGCGGTGGCACCGGGACCCTGAAGTACTCTCCTATGCTTTGGAGATGGCTCCCATGCACAGATTTCCTTGTGGAGACGAGATGAGTTCTGCTGGGTGCCTCAGCAAAACCCCTATGCTCGTATTGGAATCAGGCTTTTGAGGAGACATGCCTGTAAACCAAGGCAATGGATCCTATTATGGCCTAGGGTCCTGTCTGGTTCAATCTTCTCCTCTGGGGACATCCATTTATGGTATGAGTGGAGGTAGATTATCAGCTGGTGTCAGACAGCCCTTGTTTGTTCCGGGCGACCTACACGATTGGGATGGCCTCAGGGACTTTGGAGGTTTCTCCTAATTTGTACGATTTTGGACAATGGAATGGGCAGAATTCCCATGGATTGGTAGGTACCGTCCTAATGTGTGGCTCCAGGGGCCCCAGCCTGGAGGGTGTGTGGCCCTGGACATTGAGGATAGAAGTCTGAAAACACAATCTCAGTTAGGTTTGGGGACGTAGGTATGGCAGGCACGATCAACAAAACATGAGAAGAACTCTTCAGGATATAAAGAAAGTGCGAGTCTGAGGCGCTTGCTCAGGTTTTTGTCTCTGGATTTTGTATCATCGATGGCACAATCTACAGACCTGAATCGAGATCTCGTGCATCTGAAGTCAGGGCGAGGATCAGACGATCGCTCAAGTTGGTGTTTCTGTCCCTGATGGCCCCTTCACGAAGGGGAGGCATCACGAGGCCATGGAGTTTTCCCACGATGGGATTTGTGAGAAGCTCCAAACTGCAAAGTGTCTTCTGCAGGACAATTGAGACCTGTTGTTTGGCTCCAGGCCAATGATTCTGAGCCGGGTTCTAAGGATGGATGGCTGGGTAGCCCAACTAGCATTCCAATTGTCTCCTAGAAACAAGACAGGTTAGATCTGCTGGATCTGGGGGATTAACCGAGGAGGCTGAGTTGAAATGGACTCTCCTATGGATGGGTCCTAATGTGCTTTTGTGTCTATGGAGACCTTGGAATGAAGCGGTGGCACTGGGGCCCTGAAGGGTTCTCCTAAACAGAGGCTTTGACACAGTTCCAACGTGCAAGTTTCCCATGTGTAGATGAGATGTTTTCTGATGGGTGAGTCAAGAAACAGCCATATGCTGGTTTTGAAATCCAGGCCTCTGAGGAGAGATGCCTGGAAACCAAAGCAATGGATATGATTAGTGCCTAGGGGCCTGTTCTTTCCTTTTGACCTCTGGGGACATCTGTCTATGGGTCTGAGTACAGGTAGGTGCTCAGATGGGCTCAGATTGCCCCTGTTTTACCTGGGAAGCCACCACTAATGAGATCGATCAGGGACTTTGGAGGTTTATCCTATTAGAAGGGATGTGGCCATTAGAATAGGCACACACAATTCCCTTGGTGAGGGCAAGTACAGTCCTCAGGTTTGCCTCAGGGGCCTGAGCCTGTAGGTTGTGTAGGCCAGGGCTGTTTGGGCAGTTGTCTGAAAACACAAACTTGGCTTATGTTTCAGTTCATCATTATGGCAGGACTTATCTACAGACCATGAGGAGAACTTTTCGGGATTTGAGAAAAGGGCGAGTGTGAGGCTCTTGCTCAAGTTTTTGTCTCTGGATATCGTGTCACTCATGGTCGTGAAATTTCTGGATGACTTCATGGGAAATGGACGAGTCTTACTCCCTGGTGGTTTGGCCCAGTGCAAAGCGTTTGGGGTCACTCTGTGGGATGGAAGAAGTCAGGTTTTTTTGTTGTTTTTTTTTTGATGTTGTTTTCTTTTTAACCTCAGGTGTCCCACCGAATGAGGGATTCCAGAGTAGAGCCCTGGGGGGGCGGGTGACGGGACAATCAGAAATCTGGTTAAAAATTGGGGCCTAGGGACATATAAAGGCCATTATCACATCTAATGGTCCATTCACTGAGAGGACTTACTAGAGGACAGGACTCATGCTGAGGGTCACAATGCGTGTTTATGCCCTTGTCGCACTCAAGAATGGGCGGGGCCTCAGGGTGAATGCTGGTTTCTCCTACACTGAACGTTGGACGACGTGCCAACCACAAGGTTTCTTACCATGGGTAAGGAGGTGTTCTGATTTCTGCATCACACTCACCTCTGGGCAGTGATTGGAGATAAGGTCTCGGTTCTGAGGACTGAAATCTGAGGTAGGGAAGAGATGATGACCTAAGGCCATGGCGGGTCTTATGTGCTCAGTGTGCGGCCTGCTTTCTGGGTGTTGGTCAGGAGGTCAGGGCTCAGGTTGTGTCCGACAGTGCATTAGTGCCCAGGTTAGACTATATAATTTGGGAGAATTCGAGTGCTGTGGAGGTTTTTCCTCATTGAAGGTGCCTGGGCAGCTCATGAGGCAATAATTTTTTTCTAGAGGGCAGGCAGAGTGCTGCATTGTGGGTCCGTTATTGCCAAACTTGAGGGCTTCGGGGGCAGGAGAGTGAGGACGGAAGTCTGAGAAGACAAGCTAGACTTGGGTTTCAGGCCGAGGGCACGGCAGGTACTCCCTGCAGATCTGAACCAATACTCATGCATCTGAAATCAGGGCGAGGATCAGACGTTGGCTCAGGTCGGAGTTTCCGTGCATGACGGCTGCTTCATGAAGGGAGCGGAATCTCGAGGCCACTGAAGTTTTCCCACGTTGGGAGTTGTGGGATGCCCCCTTCAAGGATTCCTTCTGCGGGACAATTGAGACCTGTTGGACAGCTCCAGGACATCCCATATGGAATGACTCCAGAGCACCGTTCGAGGATGGATGCTTGGGAAGCCCGCCTCGCATTCCAATTGTCTCCTAGCAACAAGACAGTTTAGATCTGATGGCTCTGCGGGAGCGACCGGGGTGGTTGAGTTGAAATGGACTCCCATGAGGATGGGTCCTAATGTGTTTTTGTGTCCATGAGGGCCTTGGAATGGGGCGGTGGCACCGGGACCCTGAAGTACTCTCCTATGCTTTGGACATGGCTCCCATGCACAGCTTTCCTTGTGGAGACGAGATGAGTTCTGCTGGGTGCCTCAGCAAAATCCCCATGCTCGTATTGGAATCAGGCTTTTGAGGAGACATGCCTGTAAACCAAGGCAATGGATTCTATTATGGCCTAGGGTCCTGTCTGGTTCAATCTTCTCCTCTGGGGACATCCATTTATGGTATGAGTGGAGGTAGATTATCAGCTGGTGTCAGACAGCCCTTGTTTGTTCCGGGCGACCTACACGATTGGGATGGCCTCAGGGACTTTGGAGGTTTCTCCTAATTTGTATGATTTTGGACAATGGAATGGGCAGAATTCCCATGGATTGGTAGGCACAGTCCTAATGTGTGGCTCCAGGGGCCCCAGCCTGGAGGGTGTGTGGCCCTGGCCTTTGAGGACAGAAGTCTGTAAACACAAACTCAGCTTAGGTTTGGGGACGTTGGTATGGCAGATCCGATCTACAAACCATGAGAAGAACTCTTCAGGATATGAAGAAAGTGCGAGTCGGAGGCGCTTGCTCAGGTTTTTGTCTCTGGATTTTGTATCAGCGATGGCACAATCTACAGACCTGAATTGAGATCTCGTGCATCTGAAGTCAGGGCGAGGATCAGACGATCGCTCAAGTTGGTGTTTCTGTCCCTGATGGCCCCTTCACGAAGGGGCGGCATCACGAGGCCATGGGGGTTTTCCCACGATGGGATTTGTGAGAAGCTCCAAACTGCAAAGTGTCTTCTGCAGGACAATTGAGACCTGTTGTTTGGCTCCAGGCCAATGATTCTGAGCAGGGTTCTAAGGATGCATGGCTGGGTAGCCCACCTCGCATTCCAATTGTTTCCTAGAAACAAGACAGGTTAGATCTGCTGGATCTGGGGGATCAACCGAGGAGGCTGAGTTGAAATGGACTCTCCTATGGATGGGTCCTAATGTGCTTTTGTGTCTATGGAGACCTTGGAATGAAGCGGTGGCACTGGGGCCCTGAAGGGTTCTCCTAAACAGAGGCTTTGACACAGCTCCAACGTGCAAGTTTCCCATGTGTAGATGAGATGTTTTCTGATGGGTGAGTCAAGAAACAGCCATATGCTGGTTTTGAAATCCAGGCCTCTGAGGAGAGATGCCTGGAAACCAAAGAAATGGATATGATTAGTGCCTAGGGGCCTGTTCTTTCCTTTTTACCTCTGGGGACATCTGTCTATGGGTCTGAGTACAGGTAGGTGCTCAGATGGGCTCAGATTGCCCCTGTTTTACCTGGGAAGCCACCACTAATGAGATGGATCAGGGACTGTGGAGGTTTATCCTATTAGAAGGGATGTGGCTTTTGGAATAGGCACACACAATTCCCTTGGAGAGGGCAAGTAAAGTCCTCAGGTTTGGCTCCAGGGGCCTGAGCCTGTAGGTTGTGTAGGCAAGGGATGTTTGGACAGTTGTCTGAAAACACAAACTTGGCTTATGTTTCAGGTCATAGGTATGGCAGGACTTTTCTACAGACCATGAGGAGAACTTTTCGGGATTTGAGAAAAGGGCGAGTGTGAGTCTCTTGCTCAAGTTTTTGTCTCTGGATATCGTGTCACTCATGGTCGTGAAATTTCTGAATGACTTCATGGGAAATGGACGAGTAGTACTTCCTGGTGGTTTGGCCCAGTCCAAAGCGTTTGGGGTCACTCTGTGGGATGGAAGAAGTCCGGTTTTTTTTTTTTATGTTGTTTTCTTTTTAACCTCAGGTGTCCCACCGAATGAGGGATTCCAGAGTAGAGCACTGGGGTGGGGGGTGACTGGACAATCAGAAATCTGGTTAAAAATTGGGGCTTAGGGACATATCAAGCCCATTATCACATCTAATGGTCCAGTCACTGAGAGGACCTCCTAGAGGACAGGACTCATGCTGAGGGTCACAATGCGTGTTTATGCCCTTGTCGCACTCAAGAATGGGCGGGGCCTCAGGGTGAATGCTGGTTTCTCCTACACTGAACGTTGGACGACGTGCCAACCACAAGGTTTCTTACCATGGGTAAGGAGGTGTTCTGATTTCTGCATCACACTCACCCCTGGGCAGTGATTGGAGATAAGGTATCGGTTCTGAGGCCTGAAATCTGAGGTAGGGAAGAGATGATGACCTAAGGCCATGGCGGGTCTTATGTGCTCAGTGTGTGGTCTGCTTTCCGGGTGTTGGTCAGGAGATCCGGGCTCAGGTTGTGTCCGACAGTGCATTAGTGCTCAGGTTAGACTATATAATTTGGGTGAAGTCGAGTGCTGTGGAGGTTTTTCCTCATTGAAGGTGCCTGGGCAGCTCATGAGGCAATAATATTTTTCTAGAGGGCAGACAGAGTGCTGCATTGTTGGTCCGGAATTGCCAAACTTGAGGGCTTCGGGGGCAGGAGTGTGAGGACGGAAGTCTGAGAAGACAAGCTAGACTTGGGTTTCAGGCCGAGGGCACGGCAGGTACTCCCTGCAGATCTGAACCAATACTCATGCATCTGAAGTCAGGGCGAGGATCAGACGTTGGCTCAGGTCGGAGTTTCCGTGCATGACGGCCGCTTCATGAAGGGAGCAGAATCTCGAGGCCACTGAAGTATTCCCAGGTTGGGAGTTGTGGGATGTCCCCTTCAAGGATTCCGTCTGCGGGAAAATTGAGACCTGTTGGACAGCTCCATGACATCCCATATGGAATAACTCCAGAGCACCGTTCGAGGATGGATGCTTGGGAAGCCCGCCTCGCATTCCAATTGTCTCCTAGCAACAAGACAGTTTTGATCTGATGGCACTGCGGGAGCGACCGGGGTGGCTGAGTTGAAATGGACTCCCCTGAGGATGGGTCCTAATGTGTTTTTGTGTCCATGAGGGCCTTGGAATGGGGCGGTGGCACCGGGACCCTGAAGTACTCTCCTATGCTTTGGACATGGCTCCCATGCACAGGTATCCTTGTGGAGACGAGATGAGTTCTGCTGGGTGCCTCAGCAAAACCCCTATGCTCGTATTGGAATCAGGCTTTTGAGGAGACATGCCTGTAAACCAAGGCAATGGATTCTATTATGGCCTAGGGTCCTGTCTGGTTCAATCTTCTCCTCTGGGGACATCCATTTATGGTATGAGTGGAGGTAGATTATCAGCTGTTGTCAGACAGCCCTTGTTTGTTCCGGGCGACCTACACGATTGGGATGGCCTCAGGGACTTTGAGTTTTCTCCTAATTTGTACGATTTTGGACAATGGAATGGGCAGAATTCCCATGGATTGGTAGGTACCGTCCTAATGTGTGGCTCCAGGGGCCCCAGCCTGGAGGGTGTGTGGCCCTGGACATTGAGGACAGAAGTCTGAAAACACAAACTCAGCTTAGGTTTGGGGACGTAGGTATGGCAGGCACAATCAACAAAACATGAGAAGAACTCTTCAGGATATAAAGAAAGTGCGAGTCTGAGGCGCTTGCTCAGGTTTTTGTCTCTGGATTTTGTATCAGCGATGGCACAATCTACAGACCTGAATCGAGATCTCGTGCATCTGAAGTCAGGGCGAGGATCAGACGATCGCTCAAGTTGGTGTTTCTGTCCCTGATGGCGCATTCACGAAGGGGCGGCAACACGAGGCCATGGAGTTTTCCCACGATGGGATTTGTGAGAAGCTCCAAACTGCAAAGTGTCTTCTGCAGGACAATTGAGACCTGTTGTTTGGCTCCAGGCCAATTATTCTGAGCCGGGTTCTAAGGATGCATGGCTGGGTAGCCCAACTCGCATTCCAATTGTCTCCTAGAAACAAGACAGGTTAGATCTGCTGGATCTGGGGGATCAACCGAGGAGGCTGAGTTGAAATGGACTCTCCTATGGATGGGTCCTAATGTGCTTTTGTGTCTATGGAGACCTTGGAATGAAGCGGTGGCACTGGGGCCCTGAAGGGTTCTCCTAAACAGAGGCTTTGACACAGCTCCAACGTGCAAGTTTCCCATGTGTAGATGAGATGTTTTCTGATGGGTGAGTCAAGAAACAGCCATATGCTGGTATTGAAATCCAGGCCTCTGAGGAGAGATGCCTGGAAACCAAAGCAATGGATATGATTAGTGCCTAGGGGCCTGTTCTTTCCTTTTTACCTCTGGGGACATCTGTCTATGGGTCTGAGTACAGGTAGGTGCTCAGATGGGCTCAGATTGCCCCTGTTTTACCTGGGAAGCCACCACTAATGAGATCGATCAGGGACTTTGGAGGTTTATCCTATTAGAAGGGATGTTGCCATTGGAATAAGCACGCACAATTCCCTTGGAGAGGGCAAGTACAGTCCTCAGGTTTGCCTCAGGGGCCTGAGCCTGTAGGCTGTGTAGGCCAGGGCTGTTTGGACAGTTGTCTGAAAACACAAACTTGGCTTATGTTTCAGGTCATAGGTATGGCAGGACTTTTCTACAGACCATGAGGAGAACTTTTCGGGATTTGAGAAAAGGGCGAGTGTGAGGCTCTTGCTCAAGTTTTTGTCTCTGGATATCGTGTCACACATGGTCGTGAAATTTCTGGATGACTTCATGGGAAATGGACGAGTCTTACTCCCTGGTGGTTTGGCCCAGTGCAAAGCGTTTGGGGTCACTCTGGGGGATGGAAGAAGTCCGGTTTTTTTGTTGTTTTTTTTTTTTTTGATGTTGTTTTCTTTTTAACCTCAGGTGTCCCACCGAATGAGGGATTCCAGAGTAAAGCCCTGGGGGGGGGGGTGACTGGACAATCAGAAATCTAGTTAAAAATTGTGGCTTAGGGACATATCAAGCCCATTATCACATCTAAAGGTCCAGTCACAGAGACGACTTACTAGAGGACAGGACTCATGCTGAGGGTCACAATGCATGTATATGCCCTTGTCGCACTCAAGAATGGGCGGGGCCTCAGGGTGAATGCTGGTTTCTCCTACACTGAACATTGGACGACATGCCAACCACAACGTTTCTTACCATGGGTAAGGAGGTATTCTGATTTCTGCATCAAACGCACCCCTGGGCAGTGATTGGAGATAATGTCTCGGTTCTGAGGCCTGAAAACGGAGGTAGGGAAGAGATGATGACCTAAGGCCATGGCGGGTCTTATGTGCTCAGTGTGCGGTCTGCTTTCCGGGTGTTGGTCAGGAGGTCCGGGCTCAGGTTGTGTCCGACAGTGCATTAGTGCCCAGGTTAGACTATATAATTTGGGTGAAGTCGAGTGCTGTGGAGGTTTATCCTCATTGAAGGTGCCTGGGCAGCTCATGAGGCAATAATTTTTTTGTAGAGGGCAGGCAGAGTGCTGCATTGTGGGTCCGTTATTGCCAAACTTGAGGGCTTCGGGGGCAGGAGTGTGAGGACGGAAGTCTGAGAAGACAAGCTAGACTTGGGTTTCAGGCCGAGGGCACGGCAGGTACTCCCTGCAGATCTGAAACAATACTCATGCATCTGAAGTCAGGGCGAGGTCAGACGTTGGCTCAGGTCGGAGTTTCCGTGCATGACGGCCGCTTCATGAAGGGAGCGGAATCTGAGGCCACTGAAGTTTTCCCACGTTGGGAGTTGTGGGATGCCCCCTTCAAGGATTCCTTCTGTGGGACAATTGAGACCTGTTGGACAGCTCCAGGACATCCCATATGGAATGACTCCAGAGCACCGTTCGAGGATGGATGCCTGGGAAGCCCGCCTCGCATTCCAATTGTCTCCTGGCAACAAGACAGTTTAGAGCTGTTGGCTCTGTGGGAGCAACCGGGGTGGCTGAGTTGAAATGGACTTTCCTGAGGTTGGTTCCTAATGTGTTTTTGTGTCCATGAGGGCCTTGGAATGGGGCGGTGACCCCGGGACCCTGAGTACTCTCCTATGCTTTGGATGGCTCCCATGCACAGGTTTCCTTGTGGAGACGAGATGAGTTCTGCTAGGTTCCTCAGCAAAACCCCTATGCTCGTATTGGAATCAGGCTTTTGAGGAGACATGCCTGTAAACCAAGGCATTGGATCCTATTATAGCCTAGGGTCCTGTGTGGTTCAATCTTCTCCTCTGGGGACATCCATGTATAGTCTGAGTGGTGGTAGATTATCAGCTGGTGTCAGACAACCCATCTTTGTTCCGGGTGACCTACACAATTGGGATGGCCTCAGGGACTTTGGAGGTTTCTCCTAATTTGTACGATTTTGGACAATGGAATGGGCAGAATTCTCATGGATTGGTAGGCACAGTCCTAATGTGTGGCTCCAGGGGCCCCAGCCTGGAGGGTGTGTGGCCCAGGACTTTGAGGACAGAAGTCTGAAAACACAAACTCAGCTTAGGTTTGGGGACGTAGGTATGGCAGGACCAATCTACAAACCATGAGAAGAACTCTTCAGGATATGAAGAAAGAGCGAGTCTGAGGCGCTTGCTCAGGCTTTTGTCTCTGGATTTTGTATCAACAATGTCCGTGGTATATGGGGAGGCATCATGGGACATGGACGAATATTCCTCTCTGTGGATTTGGCCCGGTCCCAATTGTTTTTCGTCAAGCTGTGGGATGGAGGTCCCCTTTCAGGTTTGTTACCTTAGGTGTCCCAAAGAAAGAGGAATTCCAAGCAGAGCCCTCGGGAAGTGAGAAGGGACAACCCAAATATGGTTAAAAATTTGGACCTAGGGGCATAAAAGGCCCAATATGCTGTCTCTTCATCAGCCACTGAGAGACCTTACTTGAAGACTGGTCTCAGGCTTAGGGTCACAATGTGTGTTTGTGACCAATGTGTCCCGGGAGCATGGGCGGGGCCTCATGGGCCACACTGGTTTCAACTGCACTGGACTTTGGACAACATACCAATCACAAGCTCTCTTGCCATGGGTAAGGATTTCTGATTTCTGCATCATTTTCAAACCTGGGCAGTGGTTGGAAATAAGGTCTAGGTTCCGAAGCATGAAAACCGCACTTGGGAAGAGATGACGACCAAAGGCCATGGCGGGTCTGAAGTGCTCACTGTGCGGTCAGCCGCCTGGGTGTTGGTCAGGAGGTTCGGGCTCATTTGTGTCACACAGTGCATTAGTGCTCAGGTTAGACTATATATTTTGGGTACAGTCGAGTGCCGTGTAGGTTTATCCTCATTTGAGGTGCCTGGGCTGTTCATTAGGCCAGATATTTTTTTAGAGGGCAGGCAGAGTGCTGCATTGTGGGTCCGGAATTGCCAAACTTGAGGGCTTCTGGGCCAGGAGTGTGAGGACAGAAGTCTGAGAACACAAGCTACACTTGGGCTTCAGGCCGAGGGCATGGCAGTTACCCCCCTGCAGATCTGAACCAATATCTCATGCATCTGAAGTCACGGCAAGGATCAGACGTTGGATCAGATTGGAGTTTCTGTGCAAGACTGCCCCTTCATGAACAGAGCGGAATCTCAAGGCCATGCAGGTTTTCCAACGTTGGGGTTGTGGGATGCCCCCTTCAAGGATTCCTTCTGCGGGATAATAGAGACCTGTTGGGCAGCTCCAGGACATCCCATATGGAATGACGCCAGAGCAACTTTGGAGGATGGATGCCAGGGAAGCCCGCCTCGCATTCCAATTGTCTCATAGCAACAAGAGAGTTGAGATCGGATGGCTCTGCGGGAGAAACCTTGGTGGCTGTGTTGAAATGGACTTTCCTGAGGATGGGGCCTAATATGTGTTTGTGTCCATGAGGGCCTTGGAATGGGGAGGTGGCACCAGGACCCTGAAGTATTCTCCTAAGCTTTTGACATAGCTCCCATGCACAAGTTTCAATTTGGAGACGAGATTTGTTCTGATGGGTGCCTCAGGAAACCCCTTATGATGGTATTGGAATTCAGGCTTTTGAGGAGACATGCCTGTAAACGAAAGCAATGGATCCGATTATGGCCTACGGCCTGTCTGGTTCAATCTTCTTCTCTGGGGATATCCATCTATGGAATGAGTGGAGGTAGATGCTCACCTGGTGTCAGACCGCCCTTGTTTGTCCCCGGAGACCTACAGTATTGGGATGGCCTCGGGGACTTTGGAGAGTTCTCCTAATTCGTATGATTTTGGACAATGGAATGGGCAGAATTCCCATGGATTGGGTAGGCACAGTCCTAATGTGTGGCTCCAGGGGCCCCAGCCTGGAGGGTGTGTGGCCCAGGACTTTGAGGACAGAATTCTGAAAACACAAACTCAGCTTAGGTTTGGGGACGTAGGTTTGGCAGGCCCAATCTACAAACCATGAGAAGAACTCTTCAGTTGATGAAGAAAGAGCGATTCTGAGGAATTGCTCAGGCGTTTGTCTCTGGATTTTGTATCAACGATGTCCGTGGAATGTTGGTAGGCCTCATGGGCCATGGACGAATCTTCCTCTCTGTGGATTTGGCCCAGTCCCAATTTTTTTCGTCAATCTGTGGGAAGGGAGGTCTCCTTTCAGGTTTATTACCTCAGGTGTCCGAACCAAAGAGGAATTCCAAAGAGGAGGCCTGGGGAAGAGTGAAGGGACAAACCAAACTATGGTTAAAAATTGGGGCCTACGGGCATGGCAGGCCCAATATGCTGTCTCTTCATCCAGCAACTGAGGCCTTACTTGATAACTGGGCACAGGCTGAGGGTCACAATGTGTGTTTGTGACCAATGTGGCCTGCGAGCATGGGCGCGGCTCATGGGCCACACTGGTTTCAACTACACTGGAATTTGGACAACATGCCAATCACAAGGTCTCTTGCCATGGGGAAGGTGTTCTGATTTCTGCATCATTTTCAACCCTGGGCAGCGGTTGGAGATAACGTCTAGGTCCTGAAGCCTGAAAAGCAGCAGTTGGGAAGAGATGACGACCTAAGGCCATGGCGGGTCTGATAAGCTCAGTGAGCGGTCAGCTGCCTGGGTTTTGGTCAGGAGGTTCTGGCTCAGGTTGTGTCAGACAGTGCATTAGTGCCCAGATTAGACTATAAAATTTGGTACAGTCGAGTGCCGTGTAGGTTTATCCTCATTTGCGGTGCCTGGGCAACTCATTAGGCATGATATTTTTTCTAGAGGGCAGGCAGAGTGCTGCATTGTGGTTCCGAAATTGACAAAAGTGAGGGCCTCTGGGCCAGGAGTGTTAGGACAGGAGTCTGAGAACACAAGCTCGACTTTGGCTTCAGGCCGAGGACACGGTAGGTACACCGGCAGATCTGAACAAATATCTCAAGCATCTGAAGTCACGGCGAGGATCAGACGTTGGCTCAGGTTGGAGTTTCTCTGCATGACTGACCCTTCATGAACGGAGCGGAATCTCAAGGCCATGGAGGTTTTCCCACGTTGGGAGTTGTGGGATGCCCCCTTCAAGGATTCCTTCTGCAGGACAATTGAGACCTGTTGGGCAGCTCCAGGACATCCCATATGGAATGACTCCATCGCACCATTGGAGGATGGATGGCCGGAAGCCTGCCTCGCATTCCAATTGTCTCCTAGCAATACATTTGAGATCGGATGGCTCTGTGGGAGCAACCGGGGTGGCCTAGATGAAATGGACTTTCCTGAGCTTGGGGTCTAATGTGTGTTTGTGTCCATGGGGGCCTTGGAATGGGGCGGTGGCCCCGGGACCCTGAAGTATTCTCCTAAGCTTTTGACATAGCTCCCATGCACAAGTTTCCTTTTGGAGACGAGATTTGTTCTGATGGGTGCCTCGGGAACCCCTTATGCTGGTATTGGAATCCTGGCTTTTGAGGAGACATGCCTGTAAACCAAATCAATGGATCCGATTATGGCCTAGGGTCCTGTCTGGTTCAATCTTATTCTCTGGTGATATCCATCGAAGGAATGTGTGGAGGTAGATGCTCAACTGGTTTCAGACCTCCCTTGTTTGTCCCCGGAGACCTACACTATTGGGATGGCCTCGGGGTCTTTGGAGAGTTCTCTTAATTTTTAAGATTTTGGACAATGGAATGGGGAGAATTCCCATGGATTGGGCAGGCACAGTCCTAATGTGTGGCTCCAGGGGCCCCAGCCTTGACGGTGTGTGGCCCAGGACTTTGAGGACAGAAGTCTGAAAACCCAAACTCAGGTTAGGTTTGGGGACGTAGGTATGGCAGCCCAATCTACAAACCATGAGAAGAACTCTTCAGGATATGAAGAAAGAGTGATTCTGAGGAACTTGCTCAGCCTTTAGTCTCTGGATTTTGTATCATTGATGGCCGTGGAATGTGGGGAGTCCTCATGGGCCATGGACGAATTTTCCTCTCTGTGGATTTGGCCCGACCCAAATTGTTTCACATCAATCTGTGGAATGGGAAGACTCCTTTCAGTTTCATTACCTCAGGTGTGGAACAAAAGAGGAATTCCAAAGCAGAGCCCTGTGAAAGAGTGAAGGTACAACCCAAACTATGGTAAAAATTGCGGCCTAGGGGCATGGCAGGCCCAATATGCTGTCTCTTCATCCAGCCCCTGAGAGGCCTTACTTGAGGACTGAGCTAAGGCTGAGGGTCACAATGTTTGTTTGTGATCAATTTTCCCCGCGAGCATGGGCGGGGCCTCATGGGCCACACTTTTTTCAACTACACTGAACTTTGAACAACATGCCAATCAAAAGGTCTCTTGCCATGGGGAAGGAGTTCTGATTTCTGCATTATTTTCAACCCTGGGCAGTGGTTGGAGATAATGTCTAGATTCTGAGTCCTGAACCGTAGTTAGGAAGAGATGACGAACTAAAACCATGGCAGGTCTGATTTGCTCACTGTGCGGTCAGCTGCCTGGGTTTTGGTCAGGAGGCTCAGCTTCAGGTTGTGTCAGACAGTGTATTAGTGCCCAGGATAGACTATATCATTTGGGTACAGTCGAGTTCCGTGTAGGTTTATCCTCATTTGTGGTGCCTGGGCAGCTCAATAGGCAAGATATTTTTTCTAGAGGGCAGGCAGAGTGCTGCATTGTGGGTCCGTAATTGCCAAACTTGAGGGCTTCTGGGCCAGGAGTGTGAGGACAGAAGTCTGAGAACACAAGCTCGAATTGGGCTTCAGGCCGAGGACACAGAAGGTACACCTGCAGATCTGAACCAATATCTCAAGCATCTGAAGTCACAGCGAGGATCAGACGTTGGCTCAGGTTGGAGTTTCTGTGCATGACTGCCTCTTCATGAACGGAGCGGAATCTCAAGGCCTTGGAGGTTTTCCCACGTAGGGAGTTGTGGGATGCCCCCTTCAAGGATTCCTTCTGCCTGACAATTGAGACCTGTTGGGGAGCTCCAGGACATGCCATATGGAATGACTCCAGAGCAGCGTTGGAGGATGGATGCCAGGGAAGCCCGCCTCGCATTCCAATTGTCTCCTAGAAACAATACAGTTGAGATCGGATAGCTCTGCGGGAACAACAAGGGTGGCTGTTGAAATGGACATTCCTGAGGATGGGTCCTAATGTGTGTTTGTGTCCATGAGGGCCTTGGAATGGGGCGGTGGCACCGGGACCCAGAAGTATTCTCCAAAGCTTTTGACATAGCTCCAATGCACAAGTTTCCTTGTGGAGACGAGATTTGTTCTGATGGGTGCCTCCGGAAACCCCCTATGCTGGTATTGGATTCCAGACTTTTGAGGAGACATGCCTGTAAACCAAAGCAATGGTTCCGATTATGGCCTAGGGTCCTGTGTAGTTCAATTTCTTCTCTGGGGACATCCATCTATGGTATGAGTGGAGGTAGATTTCAGCTGGTGTCAGACCGCCCTTGTTTGTGCTGGGAGACCTATACTATTGGGATGGCCTCGGGTACATTGGAGAGTTCTGCTAATTTGTACGAATTTGGAAAATGAAGTGGGCAGAATTCCCACGTATTGGGTAGGCACAGTCCTAATATGTGGCTCCAGGGGCCCCAGCCTGGAGGGTGTGTGGCCCAGGACTTTGAGGACAGAAGTCTGAAAACACAAACTCAGCTTAGGTTTGGGGACGTAGGTATGGCAGGCCGAATCTACAAACCATGAGAAGAACTCTTCAGGATATGAAGAAAGAGCGAATCTGCGGCGCTTCTTCAGGCTTTTGTCTCTGGATTTTGTGTCAACGATGGCAGTGGAATGTGGGGAGGCCTCATGGTCCATGGACGAATCTTCCTATCTGTGGATTTGGTCCAGTCCCAATTGTTTTTCGTCAAGCTGTGGGATGGGAGGTCTCCTCTCAGTGTTGTTACCTAATGTGCCCCCACCAAAGAGGAATTGCAAACCAGAGACCTAGGGAAGAGTGAAGGGACAACCCAAACTATGGTTAAAAATTGGGGCATATGGGCATGGCAGGCCCAATATGCTGTCTCTCCATCCAGCCACTGAGAGGACTTACTTGAGGACTGGGCTGAGCTGAGAGTCACAATGTGTGTTTGTGACCAATGTGGCCCGCGAGCATGGCCGGGTGCTCATGGGCTACACTGGTTTCAACTACACTGAACTTTGGACAAGATGCCAATCAGAAGGTCTCTTGCCATGGTGAAGGAGTTCTGATTTCTGCATCATTTTCAACCCTGGGCAGTGGTTGGAGATAAGGTCTAGGTTCTGAAGCCTGAAAACCGCAGTTGGGAAGAGATGACGACCTAGGCCTTGGCGGGACTGATGTGCTCACTGTGCGGTCAGCTGCTGGGTCATGGTCAGGAGGCTCAGCTTCAGGTTGTGTCAGACAGTGTATTAGTGCCCTAGTTAGACTATATAATTTGGGTACCGTCGAGTGCCATGTAGATTTATTCTCATTTGAGGGGCCTGGGCTGCTCATTAGGAAAGATATTTTTTCTAGAGGGCAGGCAGAGTGCTGCATTGTGGGTCCGGAATTGCCAAACATGAGGGCTTCTGGGCCAGGAGTGTGAGGACAGAAGTCTGAGAACACAAGCTCGAATTGGGCTTCAGGCCGAGGACACAGAAGGTACACCCGCAGATCTGAACCAATATCTCAAGCATCTGAAGTCACGGCGAGGATCAGACGTTGGCTCAGGTTGGAGTTTCTGTGCATGACTGCCTCTTCATGAACGGAGCGGAATCTCAAGGCCTTGGAGGTTTTCCCACGTAGGGAGTTGTGGGATGCCCCCTTCAAGGATTCCTTCTGCCTGACAATTGAGACCTGTTGGGGAGCTCCAGGACATGCCATATGGAATGACTCCAGAGCAGCGTTGGAGGATGGATGCCAGGGAAGCCCGCCTCGCATTCCAATTGTCTCCTAGAAACAATACAGTTGAGATCGGATAGCTCTGCGGGAACAACAAGGGTGGCTGTTGAAATGGACATTCCTGAGGATGGGTCCTAATGTGTGTTTGTGTCCATGAGGGCCTTGGAATGGGGCGGTGGCACCGGGACCCAGAAGTATTCTCCAAAGCTTTTGACATAGCTCCAATGCACAAGTTTCCTTGTGGAGACGAGATTTGTTCTGATGGGTGCCTCCGGAAACCCCCTATGCTGGTATTGGATTCCAGACTTTTGAGGAGACATGCCTGTAAACCAAAGCAATGGTTCCGATTATGGCCTAGGGTCCTGTGTAGTTCAATTTCTTCTCTGGGGACATCCATCTATGGTATGAGTGGAGGTAGATTTCAGCTGGTGTCAGACCGCCCTTGTTTATGCTGGGAGACCTATACTTTTGGGATGGCCTCGGGTACATTGGAGAGTTCTGCTAATTTGTACGATTTTGGAAAATGTAGTGGGCAGAATTCCCACGTATTGGGTAGGCACAGTCCTAATATGTGGCTCCAGGGGCCCCAGCCTGGAGGGTGTGTGGCCCAGGACTTTGAGGACAGAAGTCTGAAAACACAAACTCAGCTTAGGTTTGGGGACGTCGGTATGGCAGGCCGAATCTACAAACCATGAGAAGAACTCTTCAGGATATGAAGAAAGAGCGAATCTGCGGCGCTTCCTCAGGCTTTTGTCTCTGGATTTTGTGTCAACGATGGCAGTGGAATGTGGGGAGGCCTCATGGTCCATGGACGAATCTTCCTATCTGTGGATTTGGTCCAGTCCCAATTGTTTTTCGTCAAGCTGTGGGATGGGAGGTCTCCTCTCAGTGTTGTTACCTAATGTGCCCCCACCAAAGAGGAATTGCAAACCAGAGACCTAGGGAAGAGTGAAGGGACAACCCAAACTATGGTTAAAAATTGGGGCATATGGGCATGGCAGGCCCAATATGCTGTCTCTCCATCCAGCCACTGAGAGGACTTACTTGAGGACTGGGCTGAGCTGAGAGTCACAATGTGTGTTTGTGACCAATGTGGCCCGCGAGCATGGCCGGGTGCTCATGGGCTACACTGGTTTCAACTACACTGAACTTTGGACAAGATGCCAATCAGAAGGTCTCTTGCCATGGTGAAGGAGTTCTGATTTCTGCATCATTTTCAACCCTGGGCAGTGGTTGGAGATAAGGTCTAGGTTCTGAAGCCTGAATACCGCAGTTGGGAAGAGATGACGACCTAGGCCTTGGCGGGACTGATGTGCTCACTGTGCGGTCAGCTGCTGGGTCTTGGTCAGGAGGCTCAGCTTCAGGTTGTGTCAGACAGTGTATTAGTGCCCTAGTTAGACTATATAATTTGGGTACCGTCGAGTGCCGTGTAGATTTATTCTCATTTGAGGAGCCTGGGCTGCTCATTAGGAAAGATATTTTTTCTAGAGGGCAGGCAGAGTGCTGCATTGTGGGTCTGGAATTGCCAAACATGAGGGCTTCTGGGCCAGGAGTGTGAGGACAGAAGTCTGAGAACACAAGCTCGAATTGGGCTTCAGGCCGAGGACACAGAAGGTACACCCGCAGATCTGAACCAATATCTCAAGCATCTGAAGTCACGGCGAGGATCAGACGTTGGCTCAGGTTGGAGTTTCTGTGCATGACTGCCCCTTCATGAACGGAGCGGAATCTCAAGGCCTTGGCGGTTTTCCCACGTAGGGAGTTTTGGGATGCCCCCTTCAAGGATTCCTTCTGCCTGACAATTGAGACCTGTTGGGCAGCTCCAGGACATGCCATATGGAATGACTCCAGAGCAGCATTGGAGGATGGATGCCAGGGAAGCCCGCCTCGCATTCCAATTGTCTCCTAGAAACAATACAGTTGAGATCGGATAGCTCTGCGGGAACAACAAGGGTGGCTGTTGAAATGGACATTCCTGAGGATGGGTCCTAATGTGTATTTGTGTCCATGAGGGCCTTGGAATGGGTCAGTGGCACCGGGACCCTGAAGTATTCTCCAAAGCTTTTGACATAGCTCCAATGCACAAGTTTCCTTGTGGAGACGAGATTTGTTCTGATGGGTGCCTCCGGAAACCCCCTATGCTGGTATTGGATTCCAGACTTTTGAGGAGACATGCCTGTAAACCAAAGCAATGGTTCCGATTATGGCCTAGGGTCCTGTGTAGTTCAATTTCTTCTCTGGGGACATCCATCTATGGTATGAGTGGAGGTAGATTTCAGCTGGTGTCAGACCGCCCTTGTTTGTGCTGGGAGACCTATACTATTGGGATGGCCTCGGGTACATTGGAGAGTTCTGCTAATTTGTACGAATTTGGAAAATGAAGTGGGCAGAATTCCCACGTATTGGGTAGGCACAGTCCTAATATGTGGCTCCAGGGGCCCCAGCCTGGAGGGTGTGTGGCCCAGGACTTTGAGGACAGAAGTCTGAAAACACAAACTCAGCTTAGGTTTGGGGACGTAGGTATGGCAGGCCGAATCTACAAACCATGAGAAGAACTCTTCAGGATATGAAGAAAGAGCGAATCTGCGGCGCTTCCTCAGGCTTTTGTCTCTGGATTTTGTATCAACGATGGCAGTGGAATGTGGGGAGGCCTCATGGTCCATGGACGAATCTTCCTATCTGTGGATTTGGTCCAGTCCCAATTGTTTTTCGTCAAGCTGTGGGATGGGAGGTCTCCTCTCAGTGTTGTTACCTAATGTGCCCCCACCAAAGAGGAATTGCAAACCAGAGACCTAGGGAAGAGTGAAGGGACAACCCAAACTATGGTTAAAAATTGGGGCATATGGGCATGGCAGGCCCAATATGCTGTCTCTCCATCCAGCCACTGAGAGGACTTACTTGAGGACTGGGCTGAGCTGAGAGTCACAATGTGTGTTTGTGACCAATGTGGCCCGCGAGCATGGCCGGGTGCTCATGGGCTACACTGGTTTCAACTACACTGAACTTTGGACAAGATGCCAATCAGAAGGTCTCTTGCCATGGTGAAGGAGTTCTGATTTCTGCATCATTTTCAACCCTGGGCAGTGGTTGGAGATAAGGTCTAGGTTCTGAAGCCTGAAAACCGCAGTTGGGAAGAGATGACGACCTAGGCCTTGGCGGGACTGATGTGCTCACTGTGCGGTCAGCTGCTTGGTCTTGGTCAGGAGGCTCAGCTTCAGGTTGTGTCAGACAGTGTATTAGTGCCCTAGTTAGACTATATAATTTGGGTACCGTCGAGTGCCGTGTAGATTTATTCTCATTTGAGGAGCCTGGGCTGCTCATTAGGAAAGATATTTTTTCTAGAGGGCAGGCAGAGTGCTGCATTGTGGGTCCGGAATTGCCAAACATGAGGGCTTCTGGGCCAGGAGTGTGAGGACAGAAGTCTGAGAACACAAGCTCGAATTGGGCTTCAGGCCGAGGACACAGAAGGTACACCCGCAGATCTGAAACAATATCTCAAGCATCTGAAGTCACGGCGAGGATCAGACGTTGGCTCAGGTTGGAGTTTCTGTGCATGACTGCCCCTTCATGAACGGAGCGGAATCTCAAGGCCTTGGCGGTTTTCCCACGTAGGGAGTTTTGGGATGCCCCCTTCAAGGATTCCTTCTGCCTGACAATTGAGACCTGTTGGGCAGCTCCAGGACATGCCATATGGAATGACTCCAGAGCAGCATTGGAGGATGGATGCCAGGGAAGCCCGCCTCGCATTCCAATTGTCTCCTAGAAACAATACAGTTGAGATAGGATAGCTCTGCGGGAACAACAAGGGTGGCTGTTGAAATGGACATTCCTGAGGATGGGTCCTAATGTGTATTTGTGTCCATGAGGGCCTTGGAATGGGTCAGTGGCACCGGGACCCTGAAGTATTCTCCAAAGCTTTTGACATAGCTCCAATGCACAAGTTTCCTTGTGGAGACGAGATTTGTTCTGATGGGTGCCTCCGGAAACCCCCTATGCTGGTATTGGATTCCAGACTTTTGAGGAGACATGCCTGTAAACCAAAGCAATGGTTCCGATTATGGCCTAGGGTCCTGTGTAGTTCAATTTCTTCTCTGGGGACATCCATCTATGGTATGAGTGGAGGTAGATTTCAGCTGGTGTCAGATCACCCTTGTTTGTGCTGGGAGACCTATACTATTGGGATGGCCTCGGGTACATTGGAGGGTTCTGCTAATTTGTACGAATTTGGAAAATGAAGTGGGCAGAATTCCCACGTATTGGGTAGGCACAGTCCTAATATGTGGCTCCAGGGGCCCCAGCCTGGAGGGTGTGTGGCCCAGGACTTTGAGGACAGAAGTCTGAAAACACAAACTCAGCTTAGGTTTGGGGACGTAGGTATGGCAGGCCGAATCTACAAACCATGAGAAGAACTCTTCAGGATATGAAGAAAGAGCGAATCTGCGGCGCTTCCTCAGGCTTTTGTCTCTGGATTTTGTATCAACGATGGCAGTGGAATGTGGGGAGGCCTCATGGTCCATGGACGAATCTTCCTATCTGTGGATTTGGTCCAGTCCCAATTGTTTTTCGTCAAGCTGTGGGATGGGAGGTCTCCTCTCAGTGTTGTTACCTAATGTGCCCCCACCAAAGAGGAATTGCAAACCAGAGGCCTAGGGAAGAGTGAAGGGACAACCCAAACTATGGTTAAAAATTGGGGCATATGGGCATGGCAGGCCCAATATGCTGTCTCTCCATTCAGCCACTGAGAGGAGTTACTTGAGGACTGGGCTGAGCTGAGAGTCACAATGTGTGTTTGTGACCAATGTGGCCCGCGAGCATGGCCGGGTGCTCATGGGCTACACTGGTTTCAACTACACTGAACTTTGGACAAGATGCCAATCAGAAGGTCTCTTGCCATGGTGAAGGAGTTCTGATTTCTGCATCATTTTCAACCCTGGGCAGTGGTTGGAGATAAGGTCTAGGTTCTGAAGCCTGAATACCGCAGTTGGGAAGAGATGACGACCTAGGCCTTGGCGGGACTGATGTGCTCACTGTGCGGTCAGCTGCTGGGTCTTGGTCAGGAGGCTCAGCTTCAGGTTGTGTCAGACAGTGTATTAGTGCCCTAGTTAGACTATATAATTTGGGTACCGTCGAGTGCCGTGTAGATTTATTCTCATTTGAGGAGCCTGGGCTGCTCATTAGGAAAGATATTTTTTCTAGAGGGCAGGCAGAGTGCTGCATTGTGGGTCCGGAATTGCCAAACATGAGGGCTTCTGGGCCAGGAGTGTGAGGACAGAAGTCTGAGAACACAAGCTAGACTTGGGCTTCAGGCCGAGGGCACGGCAGGTACCCCCTGCAGATCTGAAACAATATCTCATGCATCTGAAGTCACGGCGAGGATCAGACGTTGGCTCAGGTTGGAGTTTCTGTGCATGACTGCCCCTTCATGAACGGAGCGGATTCTCAAGGCCATGGAGGTTTTCCCACGTTGGGAGTTTTGGGATGCCCCCTTCAATGATTCCTTCTGCAGGACAATTGAGATCTGTTGGGCAGCTCCAGGACATCCCATATGGAATGACGCCAGAGCACCGTTGGAGGATGGATGCCAGGGAAGCCCGCCTCACATTCCAATTGTCTCCTAGCAACAAGAGAGTTGAGATCGGATGGTTCTGCGGGAGCAACCGGGGTGGCTGAGTTGAAATGGACTTTCCTGAGGATGGGGCCTAATGTGTGTTTGTGTCCATGAGTACCTTGGAATGGGGAGGTGGCACCGGGACACTGAAGTATTCTCCTAAACTTTTGAAATAGCTCCCATGCCCAAGTTTCCTTGTGGAGACGAGATTTTTCTGATGGGTGTCAGGAAACCCCCTATGCTTGTATTGGAATTCAGGCTTTTGAGGAGACAAGCCTGTAAACCAAGGCAATGGATGCGATTATGGCCTAGGGTCCTGTCTGGTTCAAGCTACTTCTCTGGGGATATCGATCTATGGAATGAGTGGAGGTAGATGCTCACCTGTTGTCAGACCGCCCTTGTTTGTCCCCGGGGACCTACACTATTAGGATGGCCTCGGGATTTTGGAAGGTTCTCCTAATTTGTACGATTTCGACAAAGGAATGGGCAGAATTCCCATCGATTGGGTAGACACTGTCCTAATTAGTGCCTCCAGGGGCCCCAGCCCGGAGGGTGTGTGGCCCAGGACTTTGAGGACAAAAGTCTGAGAACACAAACTCAGCTTAGCTTTGAGGACGTAGGTATGGCAGGCCCAATCTACAAACCTTGAGAAGAACTCTTCAGGATATGAAGAAAGAATTAATCTGAGGCGCTTGCTCAGGCTTTTGTCTCTGGATTTTGTATCAACGATGGCCGTCGAATGTGGGGAGGCCTCATGGGCAATGGACGAATCTTCCTCTCTGTGGATTTGGTTTGTTCCCAATTGTTTTTCGTCAAGCTGTGGGATGGGAAGTCTCCTTTCAGGTTTGTTACCTCAAGTGTCCCAACCAAAGAGGAATTCCAAAGCAGAGCCCTAGGGAAGAGTGAAGGGACAACCCAAACTATGGTTAAAATATTGGGCCTAGGGGATGGCAGGCCCAATATGCTGTCTGTTCATCCAGCCACTGAGAGGTCTTACTTGAAGACTGGGCTCAGGCTGAGAGTCACAATGTATGTTTGTGACCATTGTGGCCTGCGAGCCTGGCCGGGGCCTCATGGGCTACACTGGTTTCAACTAAACTGAACTTTGGAGAAGATGCCAATCACAAGATCTCTTGCATGGTTAAGGTGTTCTGATTTCTGCATCATTTTTAACCCTGGGCAGTGGTTGGAGATAAGGTATAGCTTCTGAAGCCTAAAAAACGGCATTTGGGAAGAGATGACAACCTAAGGCCTTGGCGGGTCTGATTTGCTCACTGTGCGGTCCGCTGCCTGGGTGTTGGTCAGGAGGTTGGGACTCAGATTGTGTCACACAGTGCATTAGTGCTCAGGTTAGACTATATAGTTTGGGTACAGTCGAGTGCCGTGTAGGTTTATCCTCATTTGAGGTGCCTGGGCTGCTCATTAGGAAAGATATTTTTTTAGAGGGCAGGCAGAGTGCTGCATTGTGGGTCCGGAATTGCCAAACTTGATGGCTTCTGGGGCAGGAGTGTGAGGACAGAAGTCTGAGAACACAAGCTAGACTTGGGCTTCAGGCCGAGGGCACGGCAGGTACCCCCTGCAGATCTGAACCAATATGTCATGCATCTGAAGTCACGGCGAAGATCAGACGTTGGCTCAGGTTGGAATTTCTGTGCATGACTGCCCCTTCATGAACGAAGCGGAATCTCAAGGCCATGGAGGTTTTCCCCACGTTGGGAGTTGTGGGAAGCCTCCTCAAGGATTCCTTCTGCGGGACAATAGAGACCTGTTGGGAGCTCCAGGATATCCCATATGGAATGACGCCAGAGCCCCATTGGAGGATGGATGCCAGGGAAGCCCGCCTCGCATTCCAATTGTCTCCTAGCAACAAGAGATTTGAGATCGGATGGCTCTGCATGAGTAACCGATTGGCCCAGTTGAAATGGTCTTCCTGATGATGGGGCCTAATGTGTGTTTGTGAAAATGAGGGCCTTGGAATGGGGAGGGGGCACCAGGACCCTGAAGTATTCTTCTAAGCTTTTGACATAGCTCCCATGCACAAGTTTCCTTGTGGAGACGAGATTTTTCTGATGGGTGCCTCAGGATACCCCCTTTGCTCGTATTGGAATCCAGGCTTTTGAGGTGATATGCCTATAAACCAAAGCAATGGATCCGATTATGCCCTAGGCCCTGTCTGGTTCAATCTTTAACTCTGGGGACATCCATCTATGATATGAGTGGAGGTAGATGCTCAGCTGGTGTCAGATCCCCCTTGTTTGTCCCGGGAGACCTACACTATAAGCAGGGACTCAGGAATTTGTAGGGTCCTCTTATTTTGTACGATTTTAGACAATGGAATGTGCAGAATTCCCATGGATTTGTTAGGAACAGTCCTAATGAGTGGCTCCAGGGGCCCCAGCCTGGAGGGTGTGTGACCCAGGACTTTGAGGACAGAAGTCTGAAAACACAAACTCAGCATAGGTTGGGGACGTATGTATGGGTGGCCCAATCTACAAACCATTAGAAGAACTCCTCAGGATATTAAGAAAGACCAAATCTGAGGCGCTTGCTCATGCTTTTGTATCTGGATTTTGTATCAACGATGGCCGTGGAATGTGGGGAGGTCTCATGGGCCATGGACGAATCTTCCTCTCTGTGGATTTGGCCCGGTCCCAATTGTTTTTCGTCAAGCTGTGGGATGGGGGGTCTCCTTTCAGGTTTGTTACCTCAGGTTTCCCAACAAAAGAGGCATTCCAAAGCAGAGCCAACAGGAAGAGTGAAGGGACAAGCCAATCTATGGTTAAAAATTGGGGCCTAGTGGCATGGCAGGCCCAATATGCTGTCTATACATCCAGCTTCTGAGAGCCCTTAATTGAGGACTGGTCTAAAGCTGAGGGTCACAATGTGTGTTTATGACCAATGTAGCCCACGAGCATGGGCGGGGCCTCATGGGCCACACTGGTTTCAACTTCACTGAACTTTGGACAACATGCCAATAACAAGGTTTCTTGCCATGGGGAAGGAGTTCTGATTTCTGCATCATTTTCAACCCTGGGCAGTGGTTGGAGATAAGGTCTAGGTTCTGAAACCTGAAAACCGCAGTTGGGAAGGGATGACGAACGAAGGCCATGGCAAGTCTGATGTGCTCACTGTGCGGTCAGCTGCCTGAGTGTTGGTCAGGAGGTTCGGGCTCAGGTTGTGTCAGACAGTGCATTAGTGTTCAGGTTAGACTATATAATTTGGGTACAGTCGAGTGCCGTGTAGGTTTATCCTCTTTTGAGGTGCCTGGGCAGCTCATTAGGCAAGATATTTTTCATAGAGTGCAGGCAGAGTGCTGCATTGTGGGTCCGGAATTGCCAAACTTGAGGGCTTCTGGGCCAGGAGTGTGAGGACAGAAGTCTGAGAACACAAGCTAGACTTGGGCTTCAAGCCGAGGGCACGGCAGGTACCCCCTGCATATCTGAACCAATATCTCATGCATCTGAAGTCACCGCGAGGAACAGACGTTGGCTCAGGTTGGAGTTTCTGTGCATGACTGCCCCTTCATGAACGGAGCGGAATCTCAAGGCCATGGAGGTTTTCCCACGTTGGGAGTTGTGGGATGCCCCTTTTAAGAATTATATCTGTGGGTCATTTGAGACCTGTTGAGCAGCTCCAGGATATCCCATTTGGAATGACTCCAGAGCACCTTTCGAGGATGGATGCCAGGGTAGCCGCATCCCATTACAATTGTCTCCTAGCAACAAGACAGTTGAGATCAGATGGCTCTGGGCGAGCAACCGGGGTGGCTGAGTTGAAATGGACTTTCCTGATGATGGGACCTAATGTGTGTTTGTGTCCATGAGGGCCTTGGAATAGGGCAGTGGCACCGGGACCCTGAAGTATTCTCCTAAGCTTTTGGCATAGCTCCCATGCACAAGTTTCCTTGTGGAGAGGATAATTGTTCTGATGGGTGCCTTGGAAACCCCTTATGCTGGTATTGGAATCGAGGCTTTTGAGGAGACATGCCTGTAAACCAAAGCAATGGATCCGATAATGGCCTAGGGTCCTGTATGGTTCAATCTTCTTCTCTGGGGACATCCATCTATGGTATGAGTGGAGGTAGATTCTCAGCTGCTGTCAGACCGCCCATTTTTGTCCCCGGAGTCCTATACTATTGGAATGGCCTCGGGGATTTTGGGGGGTTCTCCTAATTTGTACGATTTCAACAATGGAATGGGCAGAATTCCCATGGATTGGGTAGACACAGTCCTAATTAGTGGCTCTAGGGGCCCCAGCCAGGAGGGTGTTTGGCCCAGGACTTTGAGGACAGAAGTCTGAAAACACAAACTCAGCATATGTTTGGGGACGTGGGTATGGCAGGCCCAATCTACAAACCATGAGAAGAACTCTTCAGGATATGAAGAAAGAATTAATCTGAGGCGCTTGCTCAGGCTTTCGTCTCTGGATTTTGTATCAACGATGGCCGTCGAATGTGGGGAGGCCTCATGGGCCATGGATGAATCTTCCTCTCTGTGGATTTGTTCTGGTCCCAATTGTTTTTCGTCAAGCAGTGGGATGGGAGGTCTCCTTTAAGGTTGGTTACCTCAAGTGTAACAACCAAAGAGGAAATCCAAAGCAGAGCCCTAGGGATGAGTGAAGGGACAACCCAAACTATGGTTAAAATTGGGGCCTAGGGGCATGGCAGGCCCAATATGCTGTCTCTTTATCCAGCCACTGAGAGGTCTTACTTGAAGACTGGGCTCAGGCTGAGAGTCACAATGTATGTTTGTGACCAATGTGGCCCACGAGCATGGCCGGGGCCTCATGGGCTACACTGGTTTCAACTACACTGAACTTTGGACAAGATGCCAATCACAAGGTCTCTTGCCATGGGGAAGGTGTTCTGATTTCTGCATCATTTTCAACCCTGGGCAGTGGTTGGAGATAAGGTCGAGGTTCTGAAGCATGAAAACGGCAGTTGGGAAGAGATGACAACCTAAGGCCATGACGGGTCTGATGTGCTCACTGTGCGGTCAGCTGCCTGGGTGTGGGTCAGGAGGTTCGGGCTCAGGTTGTGTCAGACAGTGCATTAGTTTTCAGGTTAGACTATATAATGTGGGTACAGTCGAGTGCAGTGTAGGTTTATCCTCATTTGAGGTGTCCAGGCAGCTCATTAGGCAAGATATTTTTTCTAGAGGCAGGCAGAGTGCTGCATTGTGGGTCCGGAATATACAAACTTGAGGACTTCTAGGTCAGGAGTGTGAGGACAGAAGTTTGAGAATACAAGCTAGACTTGGGCTTCAGGCCGAGGGCAGGGTAGGTACCCCCTGCAGATCTGAACTAATATCTCAAGTATCTGAAGTAATGGCGAGGATCAGACGTTGGCTCAGGTTGGAGTTTCTGTGCATGACTGCCCCTTCATGAACGGAATGGAATCTCAAGGCCATGTAGGTTTTCCCACGTTGGGAGTTCTGGGATGCCCCCTTCAAGGATTCCTTCTGCGGGACAATTGAGACCTGTTGGGCACCTCCAGGATATCCAATATGGAATGACTCCAGAGCACCGTTCGAGGATGGATGCCAGGGAAGCCAGCCTCGCATTCCAATTTTTTTCTAACAACAGGCAGTTGAGATCGGATAGCTCTGCGGGAGCAACCGGGGTGGCTGTGTTGAAATGGACTTTCCTGAGGATGGGGCCTAATGTGTGTTTGTGTCCATGAGGGCCTTGGAATGGGGCGGTGGCACCAGGAACCTGAAGTATTCTCCTAAGCTTTGACATAGCTCCCATGGACAAGTTTCCTTGTAGAGGCGAGATTTGTTCTGATGGGTGCCTCAGGAAACCCCCTATGCTCGTATTGGAATCCAGGCTTTTGAGGAGACATGACTGTAAACCAAAGCAATGGATCCGATTTGGCCTAGGGTCCTGTCTGGTTCAATCTTCTTCTCTGGGGACATCCATCTATGATATGAGTGGATGTAGATGCTCAGCTGCTGTCAGACTGCCCTTGTTTGTCCCAGGAGACCTACACTATTGGGATGGCCTTTGGGACATTGGAGGGATCTCCTGATTTGTACGATTCTTGGCAATGGTATGGGCAGAATTCCCATGGATTGGTAGGCACAGTCTAATGTGTGGCTCCAGAGGCTCCAGCCGGGAGGGTTTGCCCCAGGTCTTTGAGGACGGAAATCTGAAAACACAAACTCGGCTTAGGTTTGGGACGAAGGTATGGCAGGCCCAAACTAAAAACCCATGAGAAGAACTCTTCAGAATATGAAAAAGAGCGAGTCAGAGGTGCTTGCTCAGGATTTTGTCTCTGGATTTTTTATCAACGATGGCCGTGGAATGTTGGAGGCCTCATGGGCCATGGATGAATCTTCCTCTCTGTGGATTTGGTCCGGTCCGAATTCTTTTTCATCAATCTGTGTGATGGGAGGTCTCCTTTCAGGTTTGTTACCTCAGGTGTCCCAACCAAAGTGGAATTCCAAAGCAGAGCCCTGGGGAAGAGTGAAGGGACAACCCAAACTATGGTTAAAAATTGTGGCTAGGGGCATGGCAAGCCCTATATGCTGTCTCTTCATCCAGCCACTGAGAGGCCTTACTTGAGGACTGGGCTCAGGCTGTGTTTGTGACCAATGTGACCCGCGATCATGGGCGGGGTCTCATGGGCCACACTGGTTTCAACTACACTGAACTTTGGACAACATTCCAAGCACAAGCTCTCTTGCCATGGATAAAGAGTTCTGATTTCTGCATCATTTTCAACCCTGGGCAGTGGTTGGAGATAAGGTGTAGGTTCTGAAGCCTGAAAACTGCAGTTGGGTATAGATGACGACATAAGGCCATGGCGGGTCTGATATGCTCACTGTGCGGTCAGCTGCCTGGGTGTTGGTTAGGAGGTTTGCGCTCAGGTTGTGTCAGAGAGTACATTAGTGGTCAGGTTAGACTATATAATTTGGGTACAGTCGAGTGCCCTGTAGGTTTATGCTCATTTGAGGTGCCTGGGCAGCTCATTAGGCAAGATATTTTTTCTAGAGGCAGGCAGAGTGCTGCATTGTGGGTCCGGAATATACAAACTTGAGGACTTCTAGGTCAGGAGTGTGAGGACAGAAGTTTGAGAATACAAGCTAGACTTGGGCTTCAGGCCGAGGGCACGGTAGGTACCCCCTGCAGATCTGAACTAATATCTCAAGTATCTGAAGTAATGGCGAGGATCAGACGTTGGCTCAGGTTGGAGTTTCTGTGCATGACTGCCCCATCATGAACGGAGCGGAATCTCAAGGCCATGGAGGTTTTCCCACGTTGTGAGTTGTGTGATTCCCCCTTCAAGGATTCCTCCTGTGCGACATTTGAGACCTGTTGGGGAGCTCCAGGACATCCCATATGGAATGACTCCAGAGCGCCGTTCGAGAATGGAAGCCAGGAAAGGCAGCCTCTCATTCCAATTTCTCCTAGCAACAAGACAGTTGAGATCGGATAGCTCTGTGAGAGCAACCGTGGTGCCTGAATTGAAATGGACTTTCCTGAGGATGGGGCCTAATGTGTGTGTGTGTGTCCATGAGGGCCTTGGAATGGGGCGGTGGCACCAGGACACTGAAGTATTCTCCTACGCTTTTGACATATCTCCCATGCACAAGTTTCCTTGTGGAGACGAGATTTGTTCTGATGGGTGGCTCAGAAAACCCACTATGCTGATATTGGAATCCAGGCTTTTGAGGAGACATGCCTGTAAACCAAAGCAATGGATCCGATTAAGGCCTAGGGTCCAGTCTGGTTCAATATTCTTCTCTGGGAACATCTATCTATGGTATGAGTGGAGGTAGATGCTCAGCTGGTGTCAGACCGCCCTTGTTTTTCCTGGAATCCTACACTATTGGGATGGCCTCGGGGACTTTGGAGTGTTGTCCAAATTTGTACGATTTTGGACAGTGGAATGGGCTGAATTCCCATGGATCGGGTAGGTACAGTCCTAATGTGTGGCTCCAGGGGCCCCAGCCTGGAGGGTGTGTGTCCCAGGACTTTGAGGACAGAATCTGAAAACACAAACTCAGCTTAGGTTTGGGGACGTAGGTAGGGCAGGCCCAATCTACAATCCATGAGAAGAACTCTTCAGGATATGAAGAAAGAGCGAGTTTGAGGTGCTTGCTCAGGCTTTTGTCTCTGGATTTTATATCAACGATGGCCGTGAACTGTGGGGAGGCCTCATGGGCCATGGACGAATCTTCCTCTGTGTGGATTTGGCCCGGTCCCAATTGTTTTTCGTCAAGCTGTGGGATGGGAGGTCTCCTTTCCGGTTTGTTAACTTAGGTGTCCCAAACAAAGAGGAATTCCAAAGCAGAGCCTTGGGGAAGAGTGAAGGGACAACCCAAATTATAGTTAAAAATTGGGGCCTAGTGACATGGCAGGCCCAATATGCTCTCTCTTCATCTAGCCACTGAGAGGCCTTACTTGAGTACTGGGCTCAGGCTGAGGGTCAAAATGTGTGTTTGTGACCAATGTGGCCCGTGAGCATGGACGGGGCCTAATGGGCCGCACTGGTTTCAAATACACTGAACTTTGGACAACATTCCAAGCACAAACTCTCTTGCCATGGGAAAAGAGTTCTGATTTCTGCATCATTTTCAACCCTGGGCAGTGGTTGGAGATAAGGTCTAGGTTCTAAAGCCTGAAATCCGCAGTTGGGTATAGATGACGACATAAGGCCATGGCGGGTCTGATATGCTCACTGTGCAGTCAGCTGCCTGGGTGTTGGTCAGGAGGTTTGCGCTCAGGTTGTGTCAGAGAGTACATTAGTGGTCAGGGTAGACTATATAATTTGGGTACAGTCGAGTGCCGTGTAGGTTTATGCTCATTTGAGGTGCCTGGGCAGCTCATTAGGCAAGATATTTTTTTTTTGAGGGCAGGCAGAGTGCTGCATTGTGGGTCCAGAATTGCCAAACTTGAGGACTTCTAGGTCAGGAGCGTGAGGACAGAAGTCTGAGAATACAAGCTAGACTTGGGCTTCAGGCCGATGGCATGGCAGTTACCCCCTGCAGATCTGAACTAATATCTCAAGTATCTGATGTATCAGCGAGGATCAGACGATGGCTCAGGTTGGAGTTTCTGTGCATGACTTCCCCTTCATGAACGGAGCAGAATCTCAAGGCCATGGAGGTTTTCCCACGTTGGGAGTTTTGGGATGCCCCCTTTAAGGATTCCTTCTGCGGGACAATTGAGACCTGTTGGGCACCTCCAGGATATCCAATATGGAATGACTCGTGAGCACCGTTCAAGGATGGATGCCAGGGAAGCCTGCCTCGCATTACAATTTTCTCCTAACAACAAGACAGTTGAGATCGGATAGCTCTGCGGGAGCAACCGGGGTGGCTGAGTTGAAATGGACTTTCCTGAGGATTGGGCCTAATGTGTGTTTGTGTCCATGAGGGCCTTGGAATGGGGTGGTGGCACCGGGACCCTGAATTATTCTCCTAAGCTTTTGACATAGCTCCCAAGCACAAGTTTCCTTGTGGAGTTGAGATTTGTTCTGATGGGTGCCTCAGGAAACCCCCTATGCTTGTATTGGAATCCAGGCTTTTGAGGAGACATGCCTGTAAACCAAAGCAATGGATCCGATTATGGCCTAGGTTCCTGTCTGGTTCAATCTTCTTCTCTGGGGACATCCATCTATGATATGAGTGGAGGTAGATGCTCAGCTGCTTTCAGACCGCCCTTGTTTGTCCCAGGAGACCTACAATATTGGGATGGCCTCCGGGACTTTGGAGGGATCTCCTGATTTGTATGATTCTGGACAATGGAATGGGCAGAATTCCCATGGATTGGGTAGGCACAGTCTAATGTGTGGCTCCAGGGGTTCCTGCCGGGAGGGTGTGCCCCAGGACTTTGAGGAAAGAAACCTGAAAATACAATCTCGGCTTAGGTTTGGGACGTAGATATGGCAGGCCCAATTTAAAAACCCATGAGAAGAACTCTTCAGGGTATGAAGAAAGAGAGAGTCAGAGGCGCTTGCTCAGGATTTTGTCTATGGATTTTGAATCAACGATGGCCGTGGAAAGTGGGGAGGCCTCATGGGCCATGGACAAATCTTCCTCTCTGTGGATTTGGTCAGGTCAGAATTCTTTTTCATCAATCTCTGGGATGGGAGGTCTCCTTTCAGGTTTGTTACCTCAGGTGTCCCAACCAAAAAGGAATTCCAAAGCAGAGCCCTGGGGAACAGTGGAGGGACAACCCAAACTACGGTTAAAAATTGTGGCTTGGGGCATGGCAGGACCTATATGCTGTCTCTTCATCCAGCCACTGAGAGGCCTTACTTGAGGACTGGGCTCAGGCTGAGGGTCACAATGTGTGTTTGTGACCATAGTGGCCCACGATCATGGGCGGGGTCTCATGGGCCACATTGGTTTCAACGACACTGAACTTTGGACAACATTCCAAGCACAAGCTCTCTTGCCATGGAGAAAGAGTTCTGATTTCTGCATCATTTTCAACCCAGGGCAGTGGTTGGCGATATGGTGTAGGTTCTGAAGCATGAAAACCGCAAATGGGAATAGATGACGACCTAAGGCCTTGGTGGGTCTGATGTGCTCACTGTGCGGTCAGCTGCCTGGGTGTTGGTCAGGAGGTTCGGGCTCAGGTTGTGTCAGAGAGTGCATTAGTGCTCAGGTTAGACTATATAATTTGGGTATAGTCGAGTGCCGTGTAGGTTTATCCTCATTTGAGGTACCTGGGCAGCTCATTAGGCAAAGTATTTTTTTCTAGAGGACAGACAGAGTGCTGCATTGTGGGTTTGGAATTGCCAAACGTGAGGTCTTCTGGGCCAGGAGTGTGAGGACAGAAGTCTGAGAACACAAGCTAGATTGGCCTTCGGCCAGGGCACGGCAGGTACTCCTGCAGATCTGAAACAATATCTCATGCATCTGAAGTCACGGCGAGGATCAGACGTTGGCTCAGATTGGAGTATCGGGTGCATGACTGCCCCTTCATGAACGGAGCGGAATCTCAAGGCCATGGAGGTTTTCCCACTTTGGGAGTTGTGGGATACCCCCTTCAAGTATTCCTTCTGCGGGACAATTGAGACATGTTGGGCAGCTCCAGGACATCCGATATGGAACAAATCCAGAGCACCGTTCAAGGATGGATGCCAGGGAAGCCTGCCTCGCATTCTAATTGTCTCCTAGCAACAAGACACTTGAGATCGGATGGCTCTGCCGGAGCAACCGGGGTGGCTGAGTTGAAATGGACTTTCCTGAGGATGGGGCCTAAAGTTTGTTTGTGTCCATGAGGGCCTTGGAATAGGGCAGTGGCACCGGGACCATGAAGTGTTCTCCTAAGCTTTTGATATAGTTCCCATGCACAAGTTTCCTAGTGGAGACGAGATTTGTTCTGATGGGTGCCTCAGAAAAACCCCTAAGCTGGTCATGGAATCCAGACTTTTGAGGAGACATGCCTGTAAACCAAAGCAATGGATCCGTTTATGTCCTAGGGTCCTGTCTGGTTCAATCTTCTTCTCTGGGGACATCCATCTATGGTATGAGTGGAGGGAGATGCTCAGTGGTGTCAGACCGCCCTTGTTTGTCCCTGGAGACCTACATTATTGGGATGGCCTCGAGGAATTTGGAGAGTTCTCCTAATTTGTACGATTTTTGAAAATGGAGTGGGCAGAATTCCTATGTATTTGGTAGGCACAGACCTAATGTGTGGCTCCAGGGGCCCCAGCCTGGAGGTTGTGTGGCCCAGGACTTTGAGGACTGAAGTCAGAATACACAAACTCAGCTTAGGTTTGGGGACGTAGGTATGGCAGGCCCAATATACTAACCATGAGAAGAACTTTTCAGGAAATGAAGAAAGAGCGAGTCTTAGGCGCTTGCTCAGGATTTTGTCTCTGGATTTTGTATCAACGGTGGCCGTGGAATGTGGGGAGACCTCATGGGTCATGGATGAATCTTCCTCTCTGTGGATATGCCCCGGTCCCAATTGTTTTTCGTCAATCTGTGGGATGGGAGGTCTCCTTTCAGGTTTATTACCACAGGTGTCCCACAAAAAGAGGAATTCCAAAGCAGAGCCTTGGGGAAGAGTGAAGGGACAACCCAAACTAGGGTTAAAAATTGGGGCCTAGGGGCATGGCACGCCCAATATGCTGTCTCTTCATCCAGCCACTGAGAGGCCTTACTTGAGGACTCGGCTCAGGCTGAGGGTCACAATGTGTGATTGTGACCAATGTGGCCCGCGAGCATGGGCGGGGCCTCATGGGCCACACTAATTTCAACTACACGGGACTTTGGACAACATGCCAATCACAAGGTCTCTTTCCATGGGGAAGGTGTGATTTCTGCATCATTTTCAACCCTGGGCAGTGGTTGGAGATAAGGTCTAGGTTTTGAAGCCTGAAAACCGCAGTTGGGTAGAGATGATGACCTAAGCCCATGGCGGGTCTGATGTGCTCAGTGTGTGGTCAGCTGCCTGGATGTTGATCTGGAGGTTCAGGCTCAGGTTGTGTCAGAGAGTGCATTAGAGCTCAGGTTAGACTATATAATTTGGGTACAGTCGAGTGCCGTGTAGGTTTATCCAAATTTGAGGTGCCTGGGCAGCCTATTAGGAAAGATATTTTATCTAGAGTGCAGGCAGAGTGCTGCATTGTGGGTCCGGAATTGCAAAACTTGCGGTCTTCTCGGCCAGGAGTGTGAGGACAAAAGTTTGAGAACACAAGTTGACTTGGACATCACGCCGAGGGCACGGCAGGTACCCCCTGCAGATCTGAACCAATATCTCATACATCTGAAGTCACGGCGAGGATCAGACTTTGGCTCAGGTTGGAGTTTCTGTGCATGACTGCCCCTTTTTAACGGAGCCGAATCTCAAGGCCATGGAGGTTTTCCCATGTTGGGAGTTGTGGGATGCCCCCTTCAAGGATTCCTTTTGGGGGACAATTGAGACATGCTGGGCAGCTCCAGGACATCCCATATGGATTAACTCCAGAGCACCGTTGGAAGATGGATGCCAGGGAAGCCCGCCTCGCATTCCAATTGTCTCCTAGCAACTATACATTTGAGATCGGATGACTCTGCGGGAGCAACCTGGGTGGCTTAGTTGAAATAGACTTTCCTGAGAATGGGGCCTAATGTGTGTTTGTGTCCATGAGGGCCTTGGAATGGGGCGGTGGCACAGGGACCCTGTAGTATTCTCCTAAGCTTTTGACATAGATCCCATGCACAAGTTTCCTTGTGGAGACGAGATTTGTTCTGATGGGTGCCTCAGCAAACCACTTATGCTTGTATTGGAATCCAGGCTTTTGAGGAGACATGCCTGTAAACCAAAGCAATGGATCCGATTATGGCCTAGCGTACTGTCTGGTTCAATCTTCTTCTCTGGGGACATCCATGTATGGTATGAGTGGAGGTAGATGCTCACCTGGTGTCAGACCGCCCTTGTTTGTCCCCGGAAACCTACACTATTGGGATGGCCTCGGGGACTTTGGAGAGTTCTCCTAATTTGTACGATTTTGGACAATGGATGGGAAGAATTCCCATGGATTGAGTAGGCACAGTCCTAATGTGTGGCTCCAGGGGACCCAGCCTGGAGGGTGTGTGGCAAAGGACTTTGAGGACAGTATTCTAAAAACACAAACTCAGCTCAGGTTTGGGGACGTAGGTATGCAGGCCCAATCTACAAACCATGAGAAGAACTCTTCAGGATATGAAGAAAGAGCGAGTGTGAGGCACTTGATCAGGTTTTGCCTCTGCCTTTTATATCAACGATGGCCGTGGAATGTGGGGAGGCCTCATGGGCCATGGACGAATCTTCCTCTCTGTGGATTTGGCCCGGTCCCAATTGTTTTTCGTCAATCTGTGGGATGGGAGGTCTCCTTTCCTGTTTATTAACTCAGGTGTCCGAACAAAAGAGGAATTCCAAAGCAGAGCCTTGGGAAAGAGTGAAGGGACAACCCAAACTATGGTTAAAAATTGGGGACTAGGGGCATGGCAGGCCCAATATGCTGTCTCTTCATCCAGCCACTGAGAGGCCTGACTTGAGGACTGGGCTCATGCTGAGGGTCACAATGTGAGTTTGTGACCAATGTGGCCCGCGAGCATGGGCGGGGCCTCATGGGCCACACTGGTTTCAACTACACTGGACTTTGGACAACATGCCAATCACAAGGTCTCTTGCCATGGGGAAGGTGTTCTGATTTCTGCATCATTTTCAACCATGGGCAGTGGTTGGAGATAAAGTCTAGGTTCTGAAGCCTGAAAAATCGTAGTTGGGAAGAGATGACGACCTAAGGCCATGGTGGGTCTCATACGCTCAGTGTTCATTCATCTGCCTGGGTTTTGGTCAGGAGGTTCTAGCTCAGGGTGTGTCAGACAGTGCATTAGTGACCAGGTTAGACTATATAATTTGGGTACAGTCGAGTGCCGTGTAGGTTTATCCCCCTTTTAGGTTCCTGGGCAGCTCATTAGGCAAGATGTTTTTTCTAGAGGGCAGGCAGAGTGCTGCATTGTGGGTCCGGAATTGCCAAACTTGAGAGCTTCTGGGCCAGGAGTGTGAGGACAGAAGTCTGAGAACACAAGCTAGACTTGGGCTTCAGGCCGAGGGCACGGCATGTACCCCCTGCAGATCGGAACCAATATCTCAAGCATCTGAAGCCAAGGCAAGGATCAGACGTTGGCTCAGGTTGGAGTTTCTGAGCATAACTGCCCCTTCATGAACGGAGAGGAATCTCAAGGCCATGGAGGTTTTCCCACGTTGGGAGTTTATGAATGCCCTCTTAAAGGATTCCTTCTGTGGGACAATTGAGACCTGTTGGGCAGCTCCAGGACATCCCATATGGAATGACTCCAGAGCACCGTTGGAGGATGGATGCCAGGGAAGCCCGCCTCGCATTACAAATGTCTCCTAGCAACAATAGAGTTGAGATCGGTGGCTCTGTGGGAGCAACCGAGGTGGCTGAGTTGAAATGGATTTTCCTGAGGATGGGGCCTAATGTGTGTTGTGTCCATGAGGGCCTTGGATTAGGGCGGTGGCACCGGGACCCTGAAGTAGTCTCCTAAGCTTTTGACATAGCTCCCATGCAAAAGTTTCCGTGTGGAGACGAGATTTTTTCTGATGGGTGCCTCAGGAAACCCCTTATGCTGGTATTGGAATCCAGGCTTTTGAGGACACATGCCTGTAAACCAAAGCAATGGACCCGATTATGGCCTAGGGTCCTGTCTGGTTCAATCTTCTTCTCTGGGGTTCTCCATCTATGGAATGAGTGGAGGTAGATGATCACCTGGTGTCAGACCGCCCTGTTTGTCCCCGGAGACATACACTATTGGGAGGGCCTCGGGGACTTTGGAGGGTTCTCCTAATTTGTACGATTTGGGACAATGGAATGGGCAGAATTCCCATGGATTGGGTAGGCACAGTACTAATGTGTGGCTCCTGGCGCCCCAGCCTGGAGGGTGTGTGGCCCAGGACTTTGAACAGAAGATTGAAAACAGAAACTCAGCTTAGGTTTGGGGACGTAGGTATGGCAGGCGTAATCTACAAACCATGAGAAGAACTCTTCAGGATATGAAGAAAGAGCGAGTCTGAGGTACTTGCTCAGGCTTTTGTCTTTGGATTTTGTATCAATGATGGCCGTGGAATTTGGGGAGGCCTCATGGCCCATGGACGAATCTTCCTCTCTGTGGATTTGGCCCAGTCCCAATTGTTTTTCGTCAATCTGTGGAATGGGAGGTCTCCTTTCAGGTTTATTACCTCAGGTGTCCGAACATAAGAGGAATTCCAAAACAGAGCGCTGGGGAAGAGTGAAGGGACAACCCAAACTATGTTTAAAAATTGGGGCCTAGGGGCATGGCACGCCCAATATGCTGTCTCTTCATCCAGCCACTGAGAGCCCGTACTTGAGGACTGGGCTCAGGCTGAGGGTCACAATGTGTGTTTGTGACCAATGTGGTTTTGCGAGCATGGGCGGGGCCTCATGGGCCACACTGGTTTCAACTACACTGGACTTTGGACAACTTGCCAATCACAAGGTCTCTAACCATGGGAAGGGTGTTCTGATTTCTGCATCATTTTCAACCATGGGCCGTGGTTGGAGATAAGGCCTAGGTTCTGAAGCCCGAAAAACCGCTGTTGGGAAGAGATGACCACCTAAGGGCATGGCGGGTCTGATAGGCTCACTGTGTGGTCAGCTGCCTGGGTGTTGGTCAGGAGGTTCTGGCTCAGGTTGTGTCAGACAGTGCATTAGTGCCCAGGTTAGACTATATAATTTGGGTACATTCGAGTGCCTTGTAGGTTTATCCTCATTTGAGGTGTCCAGGCAGCTCATTAGGGAAGATATTTTTTCTAGAGGGCAGGCAGAGTGCTGCATTGTGGGTCCGGAATTGCCAAACTTGAGGGCTTCTGGGCCAGGAGTGTGAGGACAGAAGTCTGAGAACACAAGCTCGACTTGGGCTTCTGGCCGAGGGCACTGCAGGTACCCCCTGCAGATCTGAAACAATATCTCAAGCATCTGAAATCACGACGAGTATCAGACGTGGGCTCAGGTTGGAGTTTCTGTGCATGACTATCCTTCATGAACGGAGCGGAATCTCAAGGGCCTGGAGGTTTTCCCACGTTGGGAGTTGTGGGATGCCCCCTTCAAGGATTCCTTCTGCGGGACAATTGAGACCTGTTGGGCAGCTCCAGGACATCCCATATGGAATGACTGCAGAGCACAGTTGGAGGATGGATGCCAGGGAAGCCTGCCTCGCATTCCAATTGTCTCCTAGCAACAAGACAGTTGAAATCGGATGGCTCTGCGGGAGCAACCGGGGTGGCTGAGTTGAAATGGACTTTCTTGAGGATGGGGCCTAATGTGTGTTTGTGTCCATTAGGGCCTTGGAATGGGGCGGTGGCACCGGGACGCTAAGTATTCTCCTAAGCTTTTGACATAGCTCCCATGCACAAGTTTCCTTGTGGAGACTAGATTTGTTTTGATGGGTGCCTCCGGAAACCCCTTACGCTCGTATTGGATACCAGGCTTTTGAGGAGACATGCCTGCAAACCAAAGCAATGGATCCAATTATGGCCTAGGGTCCTGTCTGGTTCAATCTTCTTCTCTGGGGATATCCATCTATGGAATGAGTGGAGGTAGATGCTCACCTGTTGTCAGACCACCCTTGTTTGTCCCCGGAGTCCTACACTATTGGGATGGCCCCTGGGACTTTGGAGTGTTCTCCGAATTTGTACGATTTTGGACAATGGAATGGGCAGATTTCCCATAGATTGGGTAGGCACAGTCCTAATGTATGGCTCCAGGGGCCCCAGCCTGGAGGGTGTTTGGCCCAGGACTTTGAGGACAGAAGTCTGAAAACACAAACTCAGCTTAGGTTTGGGGACGTAGGAATGGCAGGCCCAATCTACAAACCATGAGAAGAACTCTTCAGGATATTAAGAAAGAGCAATTCTGAGGCACTTGCTCAGGCTTTAGTATCTGTATTTTGTATCAACGATGGCCGTGGAATGTGGGGAGGCCTCATGGGCCATGGACGAATCTTCCTCTCTGTGGATTTGGCCCGGTCCCAATTGTTTTTCGTCAATCTGTGGGATGGGAGGTCTCCTTTCCTGTTTATTAACTCAGGTGTCCGAACAAAAGAGGAATTCCAAAGCAGAGCCTTGGGAAAGAGTGAAGGGACAACCCAAACTATGGTTAAAAATTGGGGACTAGGGGCATGGCAGGCCCAATATGCTGTCTCTTCATCCAGCCACTGAGAGGCCTGACTTGAGGACTGGGCTCATGCTGAGGGTCACAATGTGAGTTTGTGACCAATGTGGCCCGCGAGCATGGGCGGGGCCTCATGGGCCACACTGGTTTCAACTACACTGGACTTTGGACAACATGCCAATCACAAGGTCTCTTGCCATGGGGAAGGTGTTCTGATTTCTGCATCATTTTCAACCATGGGCAGTGGTTGGAGATAAGGTCTAGGTTCTGAAGCCTGAAAAATCGCAGTTGGGAAGAGATGACGACCTAAGGCCATGGTGGGTCTCATACGCTCAGTGTGCATTCATCTGCCTGGGTTTTGGTCAGGAGGTTCTAGCTCAGGGTGTGTCAGACAGTGCATTAGTGACCAGGTTAGACTATATAATTTGGGTACAGTCGAGTGCCGTGTAGGTTTATCCCCCTTTTAGGTTCCTGGGCAGCTCATTAGGCAAGATGTTTTTTCTAGAGGGCAGGCAGAGTGCTGCATTGTGGGTCCGGAATTGCCAAACTTGAGAGCTTCTGGGCCAGGAGTGTGAGGACAGAAGTCTGAGAACACAAGCTAGACTTGGGCTTCAGGCCGAGGGCACGGCATGTACCCCCTGCAGATCGGAACCAATATCTCAAGCATCTGAAGCCAAGGCGAGGATCAGACGTTGGCTCAGGTTGGAGTTTCTGAGCATAACTGCCCCTTCATGAACGGAGAGGAATCTCAAGGCCATGGAGGTTTTCCCACGTTGGGAGTTTATGGATGCCCTCTTCAAGGATTCCATCTGTGGGACAATTGAGACCTGTTGGGCAGCTCCAGGACATCCCATATGGAATGACTCCAGAGCACCGTTGGAGGATGGATGCCAGGGAAGCCCGCCTCGCATTACAAATGTCTCCTAGCAACAATAGAGTTGAGATCGGTGGCTCTGTGGGAGCAACCGAGGTGGCTGAGTTGAAATGGATTTTCCTGAGGATGGGGCCTAATGTGTGTTGTGTCCATGAGGGCCTTGGATTAGGGCGGTGGCACCGGGACCCTGAAGTATTCTCCTAAGCTTTTGACATAGCTCCCATGCAAAAGTTTCCTTGTGGAGACGAGATTTTTTCTGATGGGTGCCTCAGGAAACCCCTTATGCTGGTATTGGAATCCAGGCTTTTGAGGACACATGCCTGTAAACCAAAGCAATGGACCCGATTATGGCCTAGGGTCCTGTCTGGTTCAATCTTCTTCTCTGGGGTTCTCCATCTATGGAATGAGTGGAGGTAGATGATCACCTGGTGTCAGACCGCCCTGTTTGTCCCCGGAGACATACACTATTGGGAGGGCCTCGGGGACTTTGGAGGGTTCTCCTAATTTGTACGATTTGGGACAATGGAATGGGCAGAATTCCCATGGATTGGGTAGGCACAGTACTAATGTGTGGCTCCTGGCGCCCCAGCCTGGAGGGTGTGTGGCCCAGGACTTTGAACAGAAGATTGAAAACAGAAACTCAGCTTAGGTTTGGGGACGTAGGTATGGCAGGCGTAATCTACAAACCATGAGAAGAACTCTTCAGGATATGAAGAAAGAGCGAGTCTGAGGTACTTGCTCAGGCTTTTGTCTTTGGATTTTGTATCAATGATGGCCGTGGAATTTGGGGAGGCCTCATGGCCCATGGACGAATCTTCCTCTCTGTGGATTTGGCCCAGTCCCAATTGTTTTTCATAAATCTGTGGAATGGGAGGTCTCCTTTCAGGTTTATTAACTCAGGTGTCTGAACATAAGCGGAATTCCAAAACAGAGTGCTGGGGAAGAGTGAAGGGACAACCCAAACTATGTTTAAAAATTGGGGCCTAGGGGCATGGCACGCCCAATATGCTGTCTCTTCATCTAGCCACTGAGAGGCCGTACTTGAGGACTGGGCTCAGGCTGAGGGTCACAATGTGTGTTTGTGACCAATGTGGTTTTGCGAGCATGGGCGGGGCCTCATGGGCCACACTGGTTTCAACTACACGGGACTTTGTACAACATGCCAATCACAAGGACTCTTTCCATGGGGAAGGTGTGATTTCTGCATCATTTTCAACCCTGGGCAGTTATTGGAGATAAGGACTAGGTTCTGAAGCCTGAAAACCGCAGTTGGGTAGAGATGATGACCTAAGGCCATGGCGGCTCTGATGTGCTCAGTGTGTGGTCAGCTGCCTGGATGTTGATCTGGAGGTTCAGGCTCAGGTTGTGTCAGAGAGTGCATTAGAGCTCAGGTTAGACTATATAATTTGGGTACAGTCGAGTGCCGTGTAGGTTTATCCACATTTGAGGTGCCTGGGCAGCTCATTAGGTAAGATATTTTTTCTAGAGTGCAGGCAGAGTGCTGCATTGTGGGTCCGGAATTGCCAAACTTGCGGTCTTCTCGGCCAGGAGTGTGAGGACAAAAGTTTGAGAACACAAGTTGACTTGGACATCAGGCCGAGGGCGCGGCAGGTACCCCCTGCAGATCTGAACCAATATCTCATACATCTGAAGTCACGGCGAGGATCAGACGTTGGCTCAGGTTGGAGTTTCTGTGCATGACTGCCCCTTCATGAACGGAGCGGAACCTCAAGGCCATGGAGTTTTTCCCATGTTGGGAGTTGTGGAATGCCCCCTTCAAGGATTCCTTCTGGGGACAATTGAGACATGTTGGGCAGCTCCAGGACATCCCATATGGATTAACTCCAGAGCACCGTTGGAAGATGGATGCCAGGGAAGCCCGCCTCGCATTCCAATTGTCTCCTAGCAACTATACATTTGAGATTGGATGACTCTGCGGGAGCAACCTGGGTGGCTTAGTTGAAATACACTTTCCTGAGAATGGGGCCTAATGTGTGTTTGTGTCCATGAGGGCCTTGGAATGGGGCGGTGGCACAGGGACCCTGTAGTATTCTCCTAAGCTTTTGACATAGATCCCATGCACAAGTTTCCTTGTGGAGACGAGATTTGTTCTGATGGGTGCCTCAGCAAACCACTTATGCTTGTATTGGAATCCAGGCTTTTGAGGAGACATGCCTGTAAACCAAAGCAATGGATCCGATTATGGCCTAGCGTACTGTCTGGTTCAATCTTCTTCTCTGGGGACATCCATGTATGGTATGAGTGGAGGTAGATGCTCACCTGGTGTCAGACCGCCCTTGTTTGTCCCCGGAAACCTACACTATTGGGATGGCCTCGGGGACTTTGGAGAGTTCTCCTAATTTGTACGATTTTGGACAATGGATGGGAAGAATTCCCATGGATTGAGTAGGCACAGTCCTAATGTGTGGCTCCAGGGGACCCAGCCTGGAGGATGTGTGGCAAAGGACTTTGAGGACAGTATTCTAAAAACACAAACTCAGCTCAGGTTTGGGGACGTAGGTATGCAGGCCCAATCTACAAACCATGAGAAGAACTCTTCAGGATATGAAGAAAGAGCGAGTGTGAGGCACTTGATCAGGTTTTGCCTCTGCCTTTTATATCAACGATGGCCGTGGAATGTGGGGAGGCCTCATGGGCCATGGACGAATCTTCCTCTCTGTGGATTTGGCCCGGTCCCAATTGTTTTTCATCAATCTGTGGGATGGGAGGTCTCCTTTCCTGTTTATTAACTCAGGTGTCCGAACAAAAGAGGAATTCCAAAGCAGAGCCTTGGGAAAGAGTGAAGGGACAACCCAAACTATGGTTAAAAATTGGGGACTAGGGGCATGGCAGGCCCAATATGCTGTCTCTTCATCCAGCCACTGAGAGGCCTGACTTGAGGACTGGGCTCATGCTGAGGGTCACAATGTGAGTTTGTGACCAATGTGGCCCGCGAGCATGGGCGGGGCCTCATGGGCCACACTGGTTTCAACTACACTGGACTTTGGACAACATGCCAATCACAAGGTCTCTTGCCATGGGGAAGGTGTTCTGATTTCTGCATCATTTTCAACCATGGGCAGTGGTTGGAGATAAGGTCTAGGTTTTGAAGCCTGAAAAATCGCAGTTGGGAAGAGATGACGACCTAAGGCCATGGTGGGTCTCATACGCTCAGTGTGCATTCATCTGCCTGGGTTTTGGTCAGGAGGTTCTAGCTCAGGGTGTGTCAGACAGTGCATTAGTGACCAGGTTAGACTATATAATTTGGGTACAGTCGAGTGCCGTGTAGGTTTATCCCCCTTTTAGGTTCCTGGGCAGCTCATTAGGCAAGATGTTTTTTCTAGAGGGCAGGCAGAGTGCTGCATTGTGGGTCCGGAATTGCCAAACTTGAGAGCTTCTGGGCCAGGAGTGTGAGGACAGAAGTCTGAGAACACAAGCTAGACTTGGGCTTCAGGCCGAGGGCACGGCATGTACCCCCTGCAGATCGGAACCAATATCTCAAGCATCTGAAGCCAAGGCGAGGATCAGACGTTGGCTCAGGTTGTAGTTTCTGAGCATAACTGCCCCTTCATGAACGGAGAGGAATCTCAAGGCCATGGAGGTTTTCCCACGTTGGGAGTTTATGAATGCCCTCTTAAAGGATTCCTTCTGTGGGACAATTGAGACCTGTTGGGCAGCTCCAGGACATCCCATATGGAATGACTCCAGAGCACCGTTGGAGGATGGATGCCAGGGAAGCCCGCCTCGCATTACAAATGTCTCCTAGCAACAATAGAGTTGAGATCGGTGGCTCTGTGGGAGCAACCGAGGTGGCTGAGTTGAAATGGATTTTCCTGAGGATGGGGCCTAATGTGTGTTGTGTCCATGAGGGCCTTGGATTAGGGCGGTGGCACCGGGACCCTGAAGTAGTCTCCTAAGCTTTTGACATAGCTCCCATGCAAAAGTTTCCTTGTGGAGACGAGATTTTTTCTGATGGGTGCCTCAGGAAACCCCTTATGCTGGTATTGGAATCCAGGCTTTTGAGGACACATGCCTGTAAACCAAAGCAATGGACCCGATTATGGCCTAGGGTCCTGTCTGGTTCAATCTTCTTCTCTGGGGTTCTCCATCTATGGAATGAGTGGAGGTAGATGATCACCTGGTGTCAGACCACCCTGTTTGTCCCCGGAGACATACACTATTGGGAGGGCCTCGGGGACTTTGGAGGGTTCTCCTAATTTGTACGATTTGGGACAATGGAATGGGCAGAATTCCCATGGATTGGGTAGGCACAGTACTAATGTGTGGCTCTGGCGCCCCAGCCTGGAGGGTGTGTGGCCCAGGACTTTGAACAGAAGATTGAAAACAGAAACTCAGCTTAGGTTTGGGGACGTAGGTATGGCAGGCGTAATCTACAAACCATGAGAAGAACTCTTCAGGATATGAAGAAAGAGCGAGTCTGAGGTACTTGCTCAGGCTTTTGTCTTTGGATTTTGTATCAATGATGGCCGTGGAATTTGGGGAGGCCTCATGGCCCATGGACGAATCTTCCTCTCTGTGGATTTGGCCCAGTCCCAATTGTTTTTCATAAATCTGTGGAATGGGAGGTCTCCTTTCAGGTTTATTAACTCAGGTGTCTGAACATAAGCGGAATTCCAAAACAGAGTGCTGGGGAAGAGTGAAGGGACAACCCAAACTATGTTTAAAAATTGGGGCCTAGGGGCATGGCACGCCCAATATGCTGTCTCTTCATCTAGCCACTGAGAGGCCGTACTTGAGGACTGGGCTCAGGCTGAGGGTCACAATGTGTGTTTGTGACCAATGTGGTTTTGCGAGCATGGGCGGGGCCTCATGGGCCACACTGGTTTCAACTACACTGGACTTTGGACAACTTGCCAATCACAAGGTCTCTAACCATGGGAAGGGTGTTCTGATTTCTGCATCATTTTCAACCATGGGCCGTGGTTGGAGATAAGGCCTAGGTTCTGAAGCCCGAAAAACCGCTGTTGGGAAGAGATGACCACCTAAGGGCATGGCGGGTCTGATAGGCTCACTGTGTGGTCAGCTGCCTGGGTGTTGGTCAGGAGGTTCTGGCTCACGTTGTGTCAGACAGTGCATTAGTGCCCAGGTTAGACTATATAATTTGGGTACATTCGAGTGCCTTGTAGGTTTATCCTCATTTGAGGTGTCCAGGCAGCTCATTAGGGAAGATATTTTTTCTAGAGGGCAGGCAGAGTGCTGCATTGTGGGTCCGGAATTGCCAAACTTGAGGGCTTCTGGGCCAGGAGTGTGAGGACAGAAGTCTGAGAACACAAGCTCGACTTGGGCTTCTGGCCGAGGGCACTGCAGGTACCCCCTGCAGATCTGAACCAATATCTCAAGCATCTGAAATCACGGCGAGTATCAGACGTTGGCTCAGGTTGGAGTTTCTGTGCATGACTATCCTTCATGAACGGAGTGGAATCTCAAGGGCCTGGAGGTTTTCCCACGTTGGGAGTTGTGGGATGCCCCCTTCAAGGATTCCTTCTGCGGGACAATTGAGACCTGTTGGGCAGCTCCAGGACATCCCATATGGAATGACTGCAGAGCACAGTTGGAGGATGGATGCCAGGGAAGCCTGCCTCGCATTCCAATTGTCTCCTAGCAACAAGACAGTTGAAATCGGATGGCTCTGCGGGAGCAACCGGGGTGGCTGAGTTGAAATGGACTTTCCTGAGGATGGGGCCTAATGTGTGTTTGTGTCCATTAGGGCCTTGGAATGGGGCGGTGGCACCGGGACCCTAAGTATTCTCCTAAGCTTTTGACATAGCTCCCATGCACAAGTTTCCTTGTGGAGACTAGATTTGTTTTGATGGGTGCCTCCGGAAACCCCTTACGCTCGTATTGGATACCAGGCTTTTGAGGAGACATGCCTGCAAACCAAAGCAATGGATCCAATTATGGCCTAGGGTCCTGTCTGGTTCAATCTTCTTCTCTGGGGATATCCATCTATGGAATGAGTGGAGGTAGATGCTCACCTGTTGTCAGACCACCCTTGTTTGTCCCCGGAGTCCTACACTATTGGGATGGCCCCTGGGACTTTGGAGTGTTCTCCGAATTTGTACGATTTTGGACAATGGAATGGGCAGAATTCCCATAGATTGGGTAGGCACAGTCCTAATGTATGGCTCCAGGGGCCCCAGCCTGGAGGGTGTTTGGCCCAGGACTTTGAGGACAGAAGTCTGAAAACACAAACTCAGCTTAGGTTTGGGGACGTAGGAATGGCAGGCCCAATCTACAAACCATGAGAAGAACTCTTCAGGATATGAAGAAAGAGCAAGTCTGAGGCACTTGCTCAGGCTTTAGTATATGTATTTTGTATCAACGATGGCCGTGGAATGTGGGGAGGCCTCATGGGCCATGGACGAATCTTCCTCTCTGTGGTTTTGGCCCGGTCCCAATTGTTTTTCGTCAATCTGTGGGATGGGAGGTCTCCTTTCAGGTTTATTACCTCAAGTGTCCGAACAAAAGAGGAATTCCAAAGCAGAGACCTGGGGAAGAGTGAAGGGACAACCCAAACTATGATTAAAAATTGGGGCCTAGGGGCATGGCACGCCCAATAAGCTGTCTCTTCATCCAGCCACTGAGAGGCCTTATGAGGACTCGGCTCAGGCTGAGGGTCACAATGTGTGTTTGTGACCAATGTGGCCCGCGAGCATGGGCGGGGCCTCATGGGCCACACTAATTTCATCTACACGGGACTTTGTACAACATGCCAATCACAAGGTCTCTTTCCATGGGGAAGGTGTGATTTCTGCATCATTTTCAACCCTGGGCAGTGATTGGAGATAAGGACTAGGTTCTGAAGCCTGAAAACCGCAGTTGGGTAGAGATGATGACCTAAGGCCATGGCGGCTCTGATGTGCTCAGTGTGTGGTCAGCTGCCTGGATGTTGATCCGGAGGTTCAGGCTCAGTTTGTGTCAGAGAGTGCATTAGAGCTCAGGTTAGACTATATAATTTGGGTACAGTCGAGTGCCGTGTAGGTTTATCCACATTTGAGGTGCCTGGGCAGCTCATTAGGCAAGATATTTTTTCTAGAGTGCAGGCAGAGTGCTGCATTGTGGGTCCGGAATTGCCAAACTTGCGGTCTTCTCGGCCAGGAGTGTGAGGACAAAAGTTTGAGAACACAAGTTGACTTGGACATCAGGCCGAGGGCGCGGCAGGTACCCCCTGCAGATCTGAACCAATATCTCATACATCTGAAGTCACGGCGAGGATCAGACGTTGGCTCAGTTTGGAGTTTCTGTGCATGACTGCCCCTTCATGAACGGAGCGGAATCTCAAGGCCATGGAGTTTTTCCCATGTTGGGAGTTATGGGATGCCCCCTTCAAGGATTCCTTCTGGGGACAATTGAGACATGTTGGGCAGCTCCAGGACATCCCATATGGATTAACTCCAGAGCACCGTTGGAAGATGGATGCCAGGGAAGCCCGCCTCGCATTCCAATTGTCTCCTAGCAACAATACATTTGAGATCGGATGACTCTGCGGGAGCAACCTGGGTGGCTTAGTTGAAATAGACTTTCCTGAGAATGGGGCCTAATGTGTGTTTGTGTCCATGAGGGCCTTGGAATGGGGCGGTGGCACCGGGACCCTGTAGTATTCTCCTAAGCTTTTGACATAGATCCCATGCACAAGTTTCCTTGTGGAGACGAGATTTGTTCTGATGGGTGCCTCAGCAAACCACTTATGCTTGTATTGGAATCCAGGCTTTTGAGGAGACATGCCTGTAAACCAAAGCAATGGATCTGATTATGGCCTAGTGTACTCTCTGGTTCAATCTTCTTCTCTGGGGACATCCATGTATGGTATGAGTGGAGGTAGATGCTCACCTGGTGTCAGACCGCCCTTGTTTGTCCCCGGAAACCTACACTATTGGGATGGCCTCGGGGACTTTGGAGAGTTCTCCTAATTTGTACGATTTTGGACAATGGATGGGAAGAATTCCCATGGATTGAGAGGGCACAGTCCTAATGGGTGGCTCCAGGGGACCCAGCCTGGAGGGTGTGTGGCAAAGGAATTTGAGGACAGTATTCAAAAAACACAAACTCAGCTCAGGTTTGGGGACGTAGGTATGCAGGCCCAATCTACAAACCATGAGAAGAACTCTTCAGGATATGAAGAAAGAGCGAGTCTGAGGCACTTGATCAGGTTTTGCCTCTGCATTTTATATCAATGATGGCCGTGGAATGTGGGGAGGCCTCATGGGCCATGGACGAATCTTCCTCTCTGTGGATTTGGCCCGGTCCCAATTGTTTTTCGTCAATCTGTGGGATGGGAGGTTTCCTTTCCTGTTTATTAACTCAGGTGTCCGAACAAAAGAGGAATTCCAAAGCAGAGCCTTGGGAAAGAGTGAAGGGACAACCCAAACTATGGTTAAAAATTGGGGACTAGGGGCATGGCAGGCCCAATATGCTGTCTCTTCATCCAGCCACTGAGAGGCCTGACTTGAGGACTGGGCTCATGCTGAGGGTCACAATGTGAGTTTGTGACCAATATGGCCTGCGAGCATGGGCGGGGCCTTATGGGCCACACTGGTTTCAACTACACTGGATTTGGACAACATGCCAATCACAAGGTCTCTTGCCATGGGGAAGGTGTTCTGATTTCTGCATCATTTTCAACCCTGGGCAGTGGTTGGAGATAATGTCTAGGTTCTGAAGCCTGAAAAATCGCAGTTGGGAAGAGATGACGACCTAAGGCCATGGTGGGTCTCATACGCTCAGTGTGCATTCATCTGCCTGGGTTTTGGTCAGGAGGTTCTAGCTCAGGGTGTGTCAGACAGTGCATTAGTGACCAGGTTAGACTATATAATTTGGGTACAGTCGAGTTCCGTGCAGGTTTATCCCCCTTTTAGGTTCCTGGGCAGCTCATTAGGCAAGATGTTTTTTCTAGAGGGCAGGCAGAGTGCTGCATTGTGGGTCCAGAATTGCCAAACTTGAGAGCTTCTGGGCCAGGAGTGTGAGGACAGAAGTCTGAGAACACAAGCTAGACTTGGGCTTCAGGCCGAGGGCGCGGCATGTACCCCCTGCAGATCGGAACCAATATCTCAAGCATCTGAAGCCAAGTCGAGGATCAGACGTTGGCTCAGGTTGGAGTTTCAGTGCATGCCTGCCCCTTCATGAACGGAGAGGAATCTCAAGGCCATGGAGGTTTTCCCACGTTGGGAGTTTATGGATGCCCTCTTCAAGGATTCCTTCTGTGGGACAATTGAGACCTGTTGGGCAGCTCCAGGACATCCCATATGGAATGACTCCAGAGCACCGTTGGAGGATGGATGCCAGGGAAGCCCGCCTCGCATTACAATTGTCTCCTAGCAACAATAGAGTTGATATCGGTGGCTCTGTGGGAGCAACCGAGGTGGCTGAGTTGAAATGGATTTTCCTGAGGATGGGGCCTAATGTGTGTTGTGTCCATGAGGGCCTTGGATTAGGGCGGTGGCACCGGGACCCTGAAGTATTCTAAGCTTTTGACATAGCTCCCATGCAAAAGTTTCCTTGTGGAGACGAGATTTTTTCTAATGGGTGCCTCAGCAAACCCCTTATGCTGGTATTGGAATCCAGGCTTTTGAGGACACATGCCTGTAAACCAAAGCAATGGACCCGATTATGGCCTAGGGTCCTGTCTGGTTCAATCTTCTTCTCTGGGGTTCTCCATCTATGGAATGAGTGGAGGTAGATGATCACCTGGTGTCAGACCGCCCTGTTTGTCCCCGGAGACATACACTATTGGGAGGGCCTCGGGGACTTTGGAGGGTTCTCCTAATTTGTACGATTTGGGACATGGAATGGGCAGAATTCCCATGGATTGGGTAGGCACAGTACTAATGTGTGGCTCCTGGCGCCCCAGCCTGGAGGGTGTGTGGCCCAGGACTTTGAGGAAAGAAGATTGAAAACAGAATCTCAGCTTAGGTTTGGGGACGTAGGTATGGCAGGCGTAATCTACAAACCATGAGAAGAACTCTTCAGGATATGAAGAAAGAGCGAGTCTGAGGTACTTGCTCAGGCTTTTGTCTTTGGATTTTGTATCAATGATGGCCGTGGAATTTGGGGAGGCCTCATGGCCCATGGACGAATCTTCCTCTCTGTGGATTTGGCCCAGTCCCAATTGTTTTTCGTCAATCTGTGGAATGGGAGGTCTCCTTTCAGGTTTATTAACTCAGGTGTCCGAACATAAGAGGAATTCCAAAACAGAGTGCTGGGGAAGAGTGAAGGGACAACCCAAACTATGTTTAAAAATTGGGGCCTAGGGGCATGGCACGCCCAATATGCTGTCTCTTCATCCAGCCACCGAGAGGCCTGACTTGAGGACTGGGCTCATGCTGAGGGTCACAATGTGAGTTTGTGACCAATATGTCCTGCGAGCATGGGCGGGGCCTTATGGGCCACACTGGTTTCAACTACACTGGACTTTGGACAACTTGCCAATCACAAGGTCTCTAACCATGTGAAGGGTGTTCTGATTTCTGCATCATTTTCAACCATGGGCCGTGGTTGGAGATAAGGCCTAGGTTCTGAAGCCCGAAAAACCGCTGTTGGGAAGAGATGACCACCTAAGGGCATGGCGGGTCTGATAGGCTCACTGTGTGGTCAGCTGCCTGGGTGTTGGTCAGGAGGTTCTGGCTCAGGTTGTGTCAGACAGTGCATTAGTGCCCAGGTTAGACTATATAATTTGGGTACATTCGAGTGCCTTGTAGGTTTATCGTCATTTGAGGTGTCCAGGCAGCTCATTAGGGAAGATATTTTTTCTAGAGGGCAGGCAGAGTGCTGCATTGTGGGTCCGGAATTGCCAAACTTGAGGGCTTCTGGGACAGGAGTGTGAGGACAGAAGTCTGAGAACACAAGCTCGACTTGGGCTTCTGGCCGAGGGCACTGCAGGTACCCCCTGCAGATCTGAACCAATATCTCAAGCATCTGAAATCACGGCGAGTATCAGACGTTGGCTCAGGTTGGAGTTTCTGTGCATGACTATCCTTCATGAACGGAGCGGAATCTCAAGGGCCTGGAGGTTTTCCCACGTTGGGAGTTGAGGGATGCCCCCTTTAAGGATTCCTTCTGCGAGACAATTGAGACCTGTTAGGCAGCTCCAGGACATCCCATATGGAATGACTGCAGAGCACAGTTGGAGGATGGATGCCAGGGAAGCCTGCCTCGCATTCCAATTGTCTCCTAGCAACAAGACAGTTGATATCGGATGGCTCTGCGGGAGCAACCGGGGTGGCTGAGTTGAAATGGACTTTCCTGAGGATGGGGCCTAATGTGTGTTGTGTCCATGAGGGCCTTGGATTAGGGCGGTGGCACCGGGACCCTGAAGTATTCTCCTAAGCTTTTGACATAGCTCCCATGCAAAAGTTTCCTTGTGGAGACGAGATTTTTTCTGATGGGTGCCTCAGCAAACCCCTTATGCTGGTATTGGAATCCAGGCTTTTGAGGACACATGCCTGTAAACCAAAGCAATGGACCCGATTATGGCCTAGGGTCCTGTCTGGTTCAATCTTCTTCTCTGGGGTTCTCCATCTATGGAATGAGTGGAGGTAGATGATCATCTGGTGTCAGACCGCCCTGTTCGTCCCCGGAGACATACACTATTGGGAGGGCCTCAGGGACTTTGGAGGGTTCTCCTAATTTGTACGATTTGGGACAATGGAATGGGCAGAATTCCCATGGATTGGGTAGGCACAGTACTAATGTGGCTCCTGGCGCCGTAGCCTGGAGGGTGTGTGGCCCAGGACTTTGAGGACAGAAGATTGAAAACAGAAACTCAGCTTAGGTTTGGGGACGTAGGTATGGCAGGCGTAATCTACAAACCATGAGAAGAACTCTTCAGGATATGAAGAAAGAGCGAGTCTGAGGTACTTGCTCAGGCTTTTGTCTTTGGATTTTGTATCAATGATGGCCGTGGAATTTGGGGAGGCCTCATGGCCCATGGACGAATCTTCCTCTCTGTGGATTTGGCCCAGTCCGAATTGTTTTTCGTCAATCTGTGGAATGGGAGGTCTCCTTTCAGGTTTATTACCTCAGGTGTCCGAACATAAGAGGAATTCCAAAACAGAGCGCTGGGGAAGAGTGAAGGGACAACCCAAACTATGTTTAAAAATTGGGGCCTAGGGGCATGGCACGCCCAATATGCTATCTCTTCATCCAGCCACTGAGAGGCCGTACTTGAGGACTGGGCTCAGGCTGAGGGTCACAATGTGTGTTTGTGACCAATGTGGTTTTGCGAGCATGGGCGGGGCCTCATGGGCCACACTGGTTTCAACTACACTGGACTTTGGACAACTTGCCAATCACAAGGTCTCTAACCATGGAAAGGGTGTTCTGATTTCTGCATCATTTTCAACCATGGGCCGTGGTTGGAGATAAGGCCTAGGTTCTGAAGCCCGAAAAACCGCTGTTGGGAAGAGATGACCACCTAAGGGCATGGCGGGTCTGATAGGCTCACTGTGTGGTCAGCTGCCTGGGTGTTGGTCAGGAGGTTCTGGCTCAGGTTGTGTCAGACAGTGCATTAGTGCCCAGGTTAGACTATATAATTTGGGTACATTCGAGTGCCTTGTAGGTTTATCCTCATTTGAGGTGTCCAGGCAGCTCATTAGGGAAGATATTTTTTCTAGAGGGCAGGCAGAGTGCTGCATTGTGGGTCGGAATTGCCAAACTTGAGGGCTTCTGGGCCAGGAGTGTGAGGACAGAAGTCTGAGAACACAAGCTCGACTTGGGCTTCTGGCCGAGGGCACTGCAGGTACCCCCTGCAGATTTGAAACAATATCTCAAGCATCTGAAATCACGGCGAGTATCAGATGTTGGCTCAGGTTGGAGTTTCTGTGCATGACTGCCCCTTCATGAACGGAGCGGAATCTCAAGGGCCTGGAGGTTTTCCCACGTTGGGAGTTGTGGGATGCCCCCTTCAAGGATTCCTTCTGCGGGACAATTGAGACCTGTCGGGCAGCTCCAGGACATCCCATATGGAATGACTGCAGAGCACAGTTGGAGGATGGATGCCAGGGAAGCCTGCCTCGCATTCCAATTGTCTCCTAGCAACAAGACAGTTGAAATCGGATGGCTCTGCGGGAGCAACCGTGGTGGCTGAGTTGAAATGGACTTTCCTGAGAATGGGGCCTAATGTGTGTTTGTGTCCATTAGGGCCTTGGAATGGGGCGGTGGTTCCGGGACCCTAAGTATTCTCCTAAGCTTTTGATATAGCTCCCATGCACAAGTTTCCTTGTGGAGACTAGATTTGTTTTAATGGGTGCCTCCGGAAACCCCTTATGCTCGTATTGGATACCAGGCTTTTGAGGAGACATGCCTGCAAACCAAAGCAATGGATCCAATTATGGCCTAGGGTCCTGTCGGGTTCAATCTTCTTCTCTGGGGATATCCATCTATGGAATGAGTGGAGGTAGATGCTCACCTGTTGTCAGACCACCCTTGTTTGTCCCCGGAGTCCTACACTATTGGGATGGCCCCTGGGACTTTGGAGAGTTCTCCTAATTGTACGATTTTGGACAATGGAATGGGCAGAATTCCCATAGATTGGGTAGGCACAGTCCTAATGTGTGGCTCCAGGGGCCCCAGCCTGGAGGGTGTTTGGCCCAGGACTTTGAGGACAGAAGTCTGAAAACACAAACTCAGCTTAGGTTTGGGGACGTAGGAATGGCAGGCCCAATCTACAAACCATGAGAAGAACTCTTCAGGATATGAAGAAAGATCGAGTCTGAGGCACTTGCTCAGGCTTTTGTATCTGTATTTTGTATCAACGATGGCCGTGGAATGTGGGGAGGCCTCATGGGCCATGGACGAATCTTCCTCTCTGTGGTTTTGGCCCAGTCCCAATTGTTTTTCGTCAATCTGTGGGATGGGAGGTCTCCTTTCAGGTTTATTACCTCAAGTGTCCGAACAAAAGAGGAATTCCAAAGCAGAGACCTGGGGAAGAGAGAAGGGACAACCCAAACTATGGTTAAATATTGGGGCCTAGGGGCTTGGCACGCCCAATATGCTGTCTCTTCATCCAGCCACTGAGAGGCCTTACTTGAGGACTCGGCTCAGGCTGAGGGTCACAATGTGTGATTGTGACCAATGTGGCCCGCGAGCATGGGCGGGGCCTCATGGGCCACACTAATTTCAACTACATGGGACTTTGGACAACATGCCAATCACAAGGTCTCTTTCCATGGGGAAGGTGTGATTTCTGCATCATTTTCAACCCTGGGCAGTGATTGGAGATAAGGACTAGGTTCTGAAGCCTGAAAACCGCAGTTGGGTAGAGATGATGTCCTAAGGCCATGGCGGCTCTGATGTGCTCAGTGTGTGGTCAGCTGCCTGGATGTTGATCTGGAGGTTCAGGCTCAGGTTGTGTCAGAGAGTGCATTAGAGCTCAGGTTAGACTATATAATTTGGGTACAGTCGAGTGCCGTGTAGGTTTATCCACATTTGAGGTGCCTGGGCAGCTCATTAGGCAAGATATTTTTTCTAGAGTGCAGGCAGAGTGCTGCATTGTGGGTCCGGAATTGCCAAACTTGCGGTCTTCTCGGCCAGGAGTGTGAGGACAAAAGTTTGAGAACACAAGTTGACTTGGACATCAGGCCGAGGGCGTGGCAGGTACCCCCTGCAGATCTGAACCAATATCTCATACATCTGAAGTCACGGCGAGGATCAGACGTTGGCTCAGTTTGGAGTTTCTGTGCATGACTGCCCCTTCATGAACGGAGCGGAATCTCAAGGCCATGGAGTTTTTCCCATGTTGGGAGTTATGGGATGCCCCCTTCAAGGATTCCTTCTGGGGACAATTGAGACATGTTGGGCAGCTCCAGGACATCCCATATGGATTAACTCCAGAGCACCGTTGGAAGATGGATGCCAGGGAAGCCCGCCTCGCATTCCAATTGTCTCCTAGCAACAATATATTTGAGATCGGATGACTCTGCGGGAGCAACCTGGGTGGCTTAGTTGAAATAGACTTTCCTGAGAATGGGGCCTAATGTGTGTTTGTGTCCATGAGGGCCTTGGAATGGGGCGGTGGCACTGGGACCCTGTAGTATTCTCCTAAGCTTTTGACATAGATCCCATGCACAAGTTTCCTTGTGGAGACGAGATTTGTTCTGATGGGTGCCTCAGCAAACCATTTATGCTTGTATTGGAATCCAGGCTTTTGAGGAGAAATGCCTGTAAACCAAAGCAATGGATCTGATTATGGCCTAGCGTACTGTCTGGTTCAATCTTCTTCTCTGGGGACATCCATGTATGGTATGAGTGGAGGTAGATGCTCACCTGGTGTCAGACCGCCCTTGTTTGTCCCCGGAAACCTACACTAATTGGATGGCCTCGGGGACTTTGGAGAGTTCTCCTAATTTCTACGATTTTGGACAATGGATGGGAAGAATTCCCATGGATTGAGTAGGCACAGTCCTAATGGGTGGCTCCAGGGGACCCAGCCTGGAGGGTGTGTGGCAAGGGCTTTGAGGACATTATTCTAAAAACACAAACTCAGCTCAGGTTTGGGGACGTAGGTATGCAGGCCCAATCTACAAACCATGAGAAGAACTCTTCAGGATATGAAGAAAGAGCGAGTGTGAGGCACTTGATCAGGTTTTGCCTCTGCATTTTATATCAACAATGGCCGTGGAATGTGGGGAGGCCTCATGGGCCATGGACGAATCTTCCTCTCTGTGGATTTGGCCCCGTCCAAATTGTTTTTGGTCAATCTGTGGGATGGGAGGTCTCCTTTCCTGTTTATTAACTCAGGTGTCCGAACAAAAGAGGAATTCCAAAGCAGAGCCTTGGGAAAGAGTGAAGGGACAACCCAAACTATGGTTAAAAATTGGGGACTAGGGACATGGCAGGCCCAATATGCTGTCTCTTCATCGAGCCACTGAGAGGCCTGACTTGAGGACTGGGCTCATGCTGAGGGTCACAATGTGAGTTTGTGACCAATATGGCCTGCGAGCATGGGCGGGGCCTTATGGGCCACACTGGTTTCAACTACACTGGATTTGGACAACATGCCAATCACAAGGTCTCTTGCCATGGGGAAGGTGTTCTGATTTCTGCATCATTTTCAACCCTGGGTAGTGGTTGGAGATAAGGTCTAGGATCTGAAGCCTGAAAAATCGCAGTTGGGAAGAGATGACGACCTAAGGCCATGGTGGGTCTCATACGCTCAGTGTGCATTCATCTGCCTGGGTTTTGGTCAGTAGATTCTAGCTCAGGGTGTGTCAGACAGTGCATTAGTGACCAGGCTAGACTATATAATTTGGTTACAGTCGAGTTCCGTGTAGGTTTATCCCCCTTTTAGGTTCCTGGGCAGCTCATTAGGCAAGATGTTTTTTCTAGAGGGCAGGCAGAGTGCTGCATTGTGGGTCCGGAATTGCCAAACTTGAGAGCTTCTGGGCCAGGAGTGTGAGGACAGAAGTCTGAGAACACAAGCTAGACTTGGGCTTCAGGCCGAGGGCACGGCATGTACCCCCTGCAGATCGGAACCAATATCTCAAGCATCTGAAGCCAAGGCGAGGATCAGACGTTGGCTCAGGTTGGAGTTTCTGTGCATGCCTGCCCCTTCATGAACGGAGAGGAATCTCAAGGCCATGGAGGTTTTCCCACGTTGGGAGTTTATGGATGCCCTCTTCAAGGATTCCTTCTGTGGGACAATTGAGACCCGTTGGGCAGCTCCAGGACATCCCATATGGAATGACTCCAGAGCACCGTTGGAGGATGGATGCCAGGGAAGCCCGCCTCGCATTACAATTGTTTCCTAGCAACAATAGCGTTGAGATCGGTGGCTCTGTGGGAGCAACCGAGGTGGCTGAGTTGAAATGGATTTTCCTGAGGATGGAGCCTAATGTGTGTTGTGTCCATGAGGGCCTTGGATTAGGGCGGTGGCATCGGGACCCGGAAGTATTCTCCTAAGCTTTTGACATAGCTCCCATGCAAAAGTTTCCTTGTGGAGACGAGATTTTTTCTAATGGGTGCCTCAGCAAACCCCTTATGCTGGTATTGGAATCCAGGCTTTTGAGGACACATGCCTGTAAACCAAAGCAATGGACCCGATTATGGCCTAGGGTCCTGTCTGGTTCAATCTTCTTCTCTGGGGTTCTCCATCTATGGAATGAGTGGAGGTAGATGATCACCTGGTGTCAGACCGCCCTGTTTGTCCCCGGAGACATACACTATTGGGAGGGCCTCGGGGACTTTGGAGGGTTCTCCTAATTTGTACGATTTGGGACAATGGAATGGGCAGAATTCCCATGGATTGGGTAGGCACAGTACTAATGTGTGGCTCCTGGCGCCCCAGCCTGGAGGGTGTGTGGCCCAGCACTTTGAGGACAGAAGATTGAAAACAGAAACTCAGCTTAGGTTTGGGGATGTAGGTATGGCAGGCGTAATCTACAAACCATGAGAAGAACTCTTCAGGATATGAAGAAAGAGCGAGTCTGAGGTACTTGCTCAGGCTTTTGTCTTTGGATTTTGTATCAATGATGGCCGTGGAATTTGGGGAGGCCTCATGGCCCATGGACGAATCTTCCTCTCTGTGGATTTGGCCCAGTCCCAATTGTTTTTCGTCAATCTGTGGATTGGGAGGTCTCCTTTCAGGTTTATTACCTCAGGTGTCCGAACATAAGAGGAATTCCAAAACAGAGCGCTGGGGAAGAGTGAAGGGACAACCCAAACTATGTTTAAAAATTGGGGCCTAGGGGCATGGCACGCCCAATATGCTGTCTCTTCATCCAGCCACTGAGAGGCCGTACTTGAGGACTGGGCTCAGGCTGAGGGTCACAATGTGTGTTTGTGACCAATGTGGTTTTGCGAGCATGGGTGGGGCCTCATGGGCCACACTGATTTCAACTACACTGGACTTTGGACAACTTGCCAATCACAAGGTCTCTAACCATGGAAAGGGTGTTCTGATTTCTGCATCATTTTCAACCATGGGCCGTGGTTGGAGATAAGGCCTAGGTTCTGAAGCCCGAAAAACCGCTGTTGGGAAGATATGACCACCTAAGGGCATGGCGGGTCTGATAGGCTCACTGTGTGGTCAGCTGCCTGGGTGTTGGTCAGGAGGTTCTGGCTCAGGTTGTGTCAGACAGTGCATTAGTGCCCAGGTTAGACTATATAATTTGGGTACATTCGAGTGCCTTGTAGGTTTATCCTCATTTGAGGTGTCCAGGCAGCTCATTAGGGAAGATATTTTTTCTAGAGGGCAGGCAGAGTGCTGCATTGTGGGTCCGGAATTGCCAAACTTGAGGGCTTCTGGGCCAGGAGTGTGAGGACAGAAGTCTGAGAACACAAGCTCGACTTGGGCTTCTGGCCGAGGGCACTGCAGGTACCCCCTGCAGATCTGAACCAATATCTCAAGCATCTGAAATCACTGCGAGTATCAGACGTTGGCTCAGGTTGGAGTTTCTGTGCATGACTATCCTTCATGAACGGAGCGGAATCTCAAGGGCCTGGAGGTTTTCCCACGTTGGGAGTTGTGGGATGCCCCCTTCAAGGATTCCTTCTGCGGGACAACTGAGACCTTTCGGGCAGCTCCAGGACATCCCATATGGAATGACTGCAGAGCACAGTTGGAGGATGGATGCCAGGGAAGCCTGCCTCGCATTCCAATTGTCTCCTAGCAACAAGACAGTTGAAATCGGATGGCTCTGCGGGAGCAACCGGGGTGGCTGAGTTGAAATGGACTTTCCTGAGGATGGGGCCTAATGTGTGTTTGTGTCCATTAGGGCCTTGGAATGGGGCGGTGGTTCCGGGACCCTAAGTATTCTCCTAAGCTTTTGATATAGCTCCCATGCACAAGTTTCCTTGTGGAGACTAGATTTGTTTTGATGGGTGCCTCCGGAAACCCCTTATGCTCGTATTGGATACCAGGCTTTTGAGGAGACATGCCTGCAAACCAAAGCAATGGATCCAATTATGGCCTAGGGTCCTGTCGGGTTCAATCTTCTTCTCTGGGGATATCCATCTATGGAATGAGTGGAGGTAGATGTTCACCTGTTGTCAGACCACCCTTGTTTGTCCCCGGAGTCCTACACTATTGGGATGGCCCCTGGGACTTTGGAGAGTTCTCCTAATTTGTACGATTTTGGACAATGGAATGGGCAGAATTCCCATAGATTGGGTAGGCACAGTCCTAATGTGTGGCTCCAGGGGCCCCAGCCTGGAGGGTGTTTGGCCCAGGACTTTGAGGACAGAAGTCTGAAAACACAAACTCAGCTTAGGTTTGGGGACGTAGGAATGGCAGGCCCAATCTACAAACCATGAGAAGAACTCTTCAGGATATGAAGAAAGAGCGAGTCTGAGGCACTTGCTCAGGCTTTTGTATCTGTATTTTGTATCAACGATGGCCGTGGAATGTGGGGAGGCCTCATGGGCCATGGACGAATCTTCCTCTCTGTGGTTTTGGCCCGGTCCCAATTGTTTTTCGTCAATCTGTGGGATGGGAGGTCTCCTTTCAGGTTTATTACCTCAAGTGTCCGAACAAAAGAGGAATTCCAAAGCAGAGACCTGGGGAAGAGTGAAGGGACAAACCAAAGTATGGTTAAAAATTGGGGCCTAGGGGCATGGCACGCCCAAAGCTGTCTCTTCATCCAGCCACTGAGAGGCCTTATGAGGACTCGGCTCAGGCTGAGGGTCACAATGTGTGTTTGTGACCAATGTGGCCCGCGAGCATGGGCGGGGCCTCATGGGCCACACTAATTTCAACTACACAGGACTTTGGACAACATGGCAATCACAAGGTCTCTTTCCATGGGGAAGGTGTGATTTCTGCATCATTTTCAACCCTGGGCAGTGATTGGAGATAAGGACTAGGTTCTGAAGCCTGAAAACCGCAGTTGGGTAGAGATGATGACCTAAGGCCATGGCGGCTCTGATGTGCTCAGTGTGTGGACAGCTGCCTGGATGTTGATCTGGAGGTTCAGGCTCAGGTTGTGTCAGAGAGTGCATTAGAGCTCAGGTTAGACTATATAATTTGGGTACAGTCGAGTGCCGTGTAGGTTTATCCACATTTGAGGTGCCTGGGCAGCTCATTAGGCAAGATATTTTTTCTAGAGTGCAGGCAGAGTGCTGCATTGTGGGTCCGGAATTGCCAAACTTGCGGTCTTCTCAGCCAGGAGTGTGAGGACAAACGTTTGAGAACACAAGTTGACTTGGACATCAGGCCGAGGGCGCGGAAGGTACCCCCTGCAGATCTGAACCAATATCTCATACATCTGAAGTCACGGCGAGGATCAGACGTTGGCTCAGGTTGGAGTTTCTGTGCATGACTGCCCCTTCATGAACGGAGCGGAATCTCAAGGCCATGGAGTTTTTCCCATGTTGGGAGTTATGGGATGCACCCCTCAAGGATTCCTTCTGGGGACAATTGAGACATGTTGGGCAGCTCCAGGACATCCCATATGGATTAACTCCAGAGCACCATTGGAAGATGGATGCCAGGGAAGCCCGCCTTGCATTCCAATTGTCTCCTAGCAACAATACATTTGAGATCGGATGACTCTGTGGGAGCAACCTGGGTGGCTTAGTTGAAATAGACTTTCCTGAGAATGGGGCCTAATGTGTGTTTGTGTCCATGAGGGCCTTGGAATGGGGCGGTGGCACCGGGACCCTGTAGTATTCTCCTAAGCTTTTGACATAGATCCCATGCACAAGTTTCCTTGTGGAGACGAGATTTGTTCTGATGGGTGCCTCAGCAAACCATTTATGCTTGCATTGGAATCCAGGCTTTTGAGGAGACATGCCTGTAAACCAAAGCAATGGATCTGATTATGGCCTAGCGTACTCTCTGGTTCAATCTTCTTCTCTGGGGACATCCATGTATGGTATGAGTGGAGGTAGATGCTCACCTGGTGTCAGACTGCCCTTGTTTGTCCCCGGAAACCTACACTATTGGGATGGCCTCGGGGACTTTGGAGAATTCTCCTCATTTGTACGATTTTGGAAAATGGATGGGAAGAATTCCCATGGATTGAGAGGGCACAGTCCTAATGGGTGGCTCCAGGGGACCCAGCCTGGAGGGTGTGTGGCAAAGGACTTTGAGGACAGTATTCCAAAAACACAAACTCAGCTCAGATTTGGGGACGTACGTATGCAGGCCCAATCTACAAACCATGAGAAGAACTCTTCAGGATATGAAGAAAGAGCGAGTCTGAGGCACTTGATCAGGTTTTGCCTCTGCATTTTATATCAACAATGGCCGTGGAATGTGGGGAGGCCTCATGGGCCATGGACGAATCTTCCTCTCTGTGGATTTGGCCCCGTCCCAATTGTTTTTCGTCAATCTGTGGGATGGGAGGTTTCCTTTCCTGTTTATTAACTCAGGTGTCCAAACAAAAGAGGAATTCCAAAGCAGAGCCTTGGGAAAGAGTGAAGGGACAACCCAAACTATGGTTAAAAATTGGGGACTAGGGGCATGGCAGGCCCAATATGCTGTCTCTTCATCCAGCCACTGAGAGGCCTGACTTGAGGACTGGGCTCATGTTGAGGGTCACAATGTGAGTTTGTGACCAATATGGCCTGCAAGCATGGGCGGGGCCTTATGGGCCACACTGGTTTCAACTACACTGGATTTGGACAACATGCCAATCACAAGGTCTCTTGCCATGGGGAAGGTGTTCTGATTTCTGCATCATTTTCAACCCTGGGCAGTGGTTGGAGATAAGGTCTAGGTTCTGAAGCCTGAAAAATCGCAGTTGGGAAGAGATGACGACCTAAGGCCATGGTGGGTCTCATATGCTCAGTGTGCATTCATCTGCCTGGGTTTTGGTCAGGAGGTTCTAGCTCAGGGTGTGTCAGACAGTGCATTAGTGACCAGGTTAGACTATATAATTTGGGTACAGTCGAGTGCCGTGTAGGTTTATCCCCCTTTTAGGTTCCTGGGCAGCTCATTAGGCAAGATGTTTTTTCTAGAGGGCAGGCAGAGTGCTGCATTGTGGGTCCGGAATTGCCAAACTTGAGAGCTTCTGGGCCAGGAGTGTGAGGACAGAAGTCTGAGAACACAAGCTAGACTAGGGCTTCAGACCGAGGGCACGGCATGTACCCCCTGCAGATCGGAACCAATATCTCAAGCATCTGAAGCCAAGGCGAGGATCAGACGTTGGCTCAGGTTGGAGTTTCTGGGCATGCCTGCCCCTTCATGAACGGAGAGGAATCTCAAGGCCATGGAGGTTTTCCCACGTTGGGAGTTTATGGATGCCCTCTTCAAGGATTCCTTCTGTGGGAAAATTGAGACCCGTTGGGCAGCTCCAGGACATCCCATATGGAATGACTCCAGAGCACCGTTGGAGGATGGATGCCAGGGAAGCCCGCCTCGCATTACAATTGTTTCCTAGCAACAATAGCGTTGAGATCGGTGGCTCTGTGGGAGCAACCGAGGTGGCTGAGTTGAAATGGATTTTCCTGAGGATGGAGCCTAATGTGTGTTGTGTCCATGAGGGCCTTGGATTAGGGCGGTGGCATCGGGACCCTGAAGTATTCTCCTAAGCTTTTGACATAGCTCCCATGCAAAAGTTTCCTTGTGGAGACGAGATTTTTTCTGATGGGTGCCTCAGCAAACCCCTTATGCTGGTATTGGAATCCAGGCTTTTGAGGACACATGCCTGTAAACCAAAGCAATGGACCCGATTATGGCCTAGGGTCCTGTCTGGTTCAATCTTCTTCTCTGGGGTTCTCCATCTATGGAATGAGTGGAGGTAGATGATCACCTGGTGTCAGACCGCCCTGTTTGTCCCCGGAGACATACACTATTGGGAGGGCCTCGGGGACTTTGGAGGGTTCTCCTAATTTGTACGATTTGGGACAATGGAATGGGCAGAATTCCCATGGATTGGGTAGGCACAGTACTAATGTGTGGCTCCTGGCGCCCCAGCCTGGAGGGTGTGTGGCCCAGCACTTTGAGGACAGAAGTTTGAAAACAGAAACTCAGCTTAGGTTTGGGGACGTAGGTATGGCAGGCGTAATCTACAAACCATGAGAAGAACTCTTCAGGATATGAAGAAAGAGCGAGTCTGAGGTACTTGCTCAGGCTTTTGTCTTTGGATTTTGTATCAATGATGGCCGTGGAATTTGGGGAGGCCTCATGGCCCATGGACGAATCTTCCTCTCTGTGGATTTGGCCCAGTCCCAATTGTTTTTCGTCAATCTGTGGATTGGGAGGTCTCCTTTCAGGTTTATTACCTCAGGTGTCCGAACATAAGAGGAATTCCAAAACAGAGCGCTGGGGAAGAGTGAAGGGACAACCCAAACTATGTTTAAAAATTGGGGCCTAGGGGCATGGCACGCCCAATATGCTGTCTCTTCATCCAGCCACTGAGAGGCCGTACTTGAGGACTGGGCTCAGGCTGAGGGTCACAATGTGTGTTTGTGACCAATGTGGTTTTGCGAGCATGGGTGGGGCCTCATGGGCCACACTGGTTTCAACTACACTGGACTTTGGACAACTTGCCAATCACAAGGTCTCTAACCATGGAAAGGGTGTTCTGATTTCTGCATCATTTTCAACCATGGGCCGTGGTTGGAGATAAGGCCTAGGTTCTGAAGCCCGAAAAACCGCTGTTGGGAAGATATGACCACCTAAGGGCATGGCGGGTCTGATAGGCTCACTGTGTGGTCAGCTGCCTGGGTGTTGGTCAGGAGGTTCTGGCTCAGGTTGTGTCAGACAGTGCATTAGTGCCCAGGTTAGACTATATAATTTGGGTACATTCGAGTGCCTTGTAGGTTTATCCTCATTTGAGGTGTCCAGGCAGCTCATTAGGGAAGATATTTTTTCTAGAGGGCAGGCAGAGTGCTGCATTGTGGGTCCGGAATTGCCAAACTTGAGGGCTTCTGGGCCAGGAGTGTGAGGACAGAAGTCTGAGAACACAAGCTCGACTTGGGCTTCTGGCCGAGGGCACTGCAGGTACCCCCTGCAGATCTGAACCAATATCTCAAGCATCTGAAATCACTGCGAGTATCAGACGTTGGCTCAGGTTGGAGTTTCTGTGCATGACTATCCTTCATGAACGGAGCGGAATCTCAAGGGCCTGGAGGTTTTCCCACGTTGGGAGTTGTGGGATGCCCCCTTCAAGGATTCCTTCTGCGGGACAACTGAGACCTGTCGGGCAGCTCCAGGACATCCCATATGGAATGACTGCAGAGCACAGTTGGAGGATGGATGCCAGGGAAGCCTGCCTCGCATTCCAATTGCCTCCTAGCAACAAGACAGTTGAAATCGGATGGCTCTGCGGGAGCAACCGGGGTGGCTGAGTTGAAATGGACTTTCCTGAGGATGGGGCCTAATGTGTGTTTGTGTCCATTAGGGCCTTGGAATGGGGCGGTGGTTCCGGGACCCTAAGTATTCTCCTAAGCTTTTGATATAGCTCCCATGCACAAGTTTCCTTGTGGAGACTAGATTTGTTTTGATGGGTGCCTCCGGAAACCCCTTATGCTCGTATTGGATACCAGGCTTTTGAGGAGACATGCCTGCAAACCAAAGCAATGGATCCAATTATGGCCTAGGGTCCTGTCGGGTTCAATCTTCTTCTCTGGGGATATCCATCTATGGAATGAGTGGAGGTAGATGTTCACCTGTTGTCAGACCACCCTTGTTTGTCCCCGGAGTCCTACACTATTGGGATGGCCCCTGGGACTTTGGAGAGTTCTCCTAATTTGTACGATTTTGGACAATGGAATGGGCAGAATTCCCATAGATTGGGTAGGCACAGTCCTAATGTGTGGCTCCAGGGGCCCCAGCCTGGAGGGTGTTTGGCCCAGGACTTTGAGGACAGAAGTCTGAAAACACAAACTCAGCTTAGGTTTGGGGACGTAGGAATGGCAGGCCCAATCTACAAACCATGAGAAGAACTCTTCAGGATATGAAGAAAGAGCGAGTCTGAGGCACTTGCTCAGGCTTTTGTATCTGTATTTTGTATCAACGATGGCCGTGGAATGTGGGGAGGCCTCATGGGCCATGGACGAATCTTCCTCTCTGTGGTTTTGGCCCGGTCCCAATTGTTTTTCGTCAATCTGTGGGATGGGAGGTCTCCTTTCAGGTTTATTACCTCAAGTGTCCGAACAAAAGAGGAATTCCAAAGCAGAGACCTGGGGAAGAGTGAAGGGACAAACCAAAGTATGGTTAAAAATTGGGGCCTAGGGGCATGGCACGCCCAATAAGCTGTCTCTTCATCCAGCCACTGAGAGGCCTTATGAGGACTCGGCTCAGGCTGAAGGTCACAATGTGTGTTTGTGACCAATGTGGCCCGCGAGCATGGGCGGGGCCTCATGGGCCACACTAATTTCAACTACACAGGACTTTGGACAACATGGCAATCACAAGGTCTTTTTCCATGGGGAATGTGTGATTTCTGCATCATTTTCAACCCTGGGCAGTGATTGGAGATAAGGACTAGGTTCTGAAGCCTGAAAACCGCAGTTGGGTAGAGATGATGACCTAAGGCCATGGCGGCTCTGATGTGCTCAGTGTGTGGACAGCTGCCTGGATGTTGATCTGGAGGTTCAGGCTCAGGTTGTGTCAGAGAGTGCATTAGAGCTCAGGTTAGACTATATAATTTGGGTACAGTCGAGTGCCGTGTAGGTTTATCCACATTTGAGGTGCCTGGGCAGCTCATTAGGCAAGATATTTTTTCTAGAGTGCAGGCAGAGTGCTGCATTGTGGGTCCGGAATTGCCAAACTTGCGGTCTTCTCAGCCAGGAGTGTGAGGACAAACGTTTGAGAACACAAGTTGACTTGGACATCAGGCCAAGGGCGCGGAAGGTACCCCCTGCAGATCTGAACCAATATCTCATACATCTGAAGTCACGGCGAGGATCAGACGTTGGCTCAGGTTGGAGTTTCTGTGCATGACTGCCCCTTCATGAACGGAGCGGAACCTCAAGGCCATGGAGTTTTTCCCATGTTGGGAGTTATGGGATGCCCCCTTCAAGGATTCCTTCTGGGGACAATTGAGACATGTTGGGCAGCTCCAGGACATCCCATATGGATTAACTCCAGAGCACCATTGGAAGATGGATGCCAGGGAAGCCCGCCTCGCATTCCAATTGTCTCCTAGCAACAATACATTTGAGATCGGATGACTCTGCGGGAGCAACCTGGGTGGCTTAGTTGAAATAGACTTTCCTGAGAATGGGGCCTAATGTGTGTTTGTGTCCATGAGGGCCTTGGAATGGGGCGGTGGCACCGGGACCCTGTAGTATTCTCCTAAGCTTTTGACATAGATCCCATGCACAAGTTTCCTTGTGGAGACGAGATTTGTTCTGATGGGTGCCTCAGCAAACCATTTATGCTTGCATTGGAATCCAGGCTTTTGAGGAGACATGCCTGTAAACCAAAGCAATGGATCTGATTATGGCCTAGCGTACTCTCTGGTTCAATCTTCTTCTCTGGGGACATCCATGTATGGTATGAGTGGAGGTAGATGCTCACCTGGTGTCAGACCTCCCTTGTTTGTCCCCGGAAAACTACACTATTGGGATGGCCTCGGGGACTTTGGAGAATTCTCCTCATTTGTACGATTTTGGAAAATGGATGGGAAGAATTCCCATGGATTGAGTGGGCACAGTCCTAATGGGTGGCTCCAGGGGACCCAGCCTGGAGGGTGTGTGGCAAAGGACTTTGAGGACAGTATTCCAAAAACACAAACTCAGCTCAGGTTTGGGGACGTAGGTATGCAGGCCCAATCTACAAACCATGAGAAGAACTCTTCAGGATATGAAGAAAGAGCGAGTCTGAGGCACTTGATCAGGTTTTGCCTCTGCATTTTATATCAACAATGGCCGTGGAATGTGGGGAGGCCTCATGGGCCATGGACGAATCTTCCTCTCTGTGGATTTGGCCCCGTCCCAATTGTTTTTCGTCAATCTGTGGGATGGGAGGTTTCCTTTCCTGTTTATTAACTCAGGTGTCCGAACAAAAGAGGAATTCCAAAGCAGAGCCTTGGGAAAGAGTGAAGGGACAACCCAAACTATGGTTAAAAATTGGGGACTAGGGGCATGGCAGGCCCAATATGCTGTCTCTTCATCCAGCCACTGAGAGGCCTGACTTGAGGACTGGGCTCATGCTGAGGGTCACAATGTGAGTTTGTGACCAATATGGCCTGCGAGCATGGGCGGGGCCTTATGGGCCACACTGGTTTCAACTACACTGGATTTGGACAACATGCCAATCACAAGGTCTCTTGCCATGGGGAAGGTGTTCTGATTTCTGCATCATTTTCAACCCTGGGCAGTGGTTGGAGATAAGGTCTAGGTTCTGAAGCCTGAAAAATCGCAGTTGGGAAGAGATGACGACCTAAGGCCATGGTGGGTCTCATATGCTCAGTGTGCATTCATCTGCCTGGGTTTTGGTCAGGAGGTTCTAGCTCAGGGTGTGTCAGACAGTGCATTAGTGACCAGGTTAGACTATATAATTTGGGTACAGTCGAGTGCCGTGTAGGTTTATCCCCCTTTTAGGTTCCTGGGCAGCTCATTAGGCAAGATGTTTTTTCTAGAGGGCAGGCAGAGTGCTGCATTGTGGGTCCGGAATTGCCAAACTTGAGAGCTTCTGGGCCAGGAGTGTGAGGACAGAAGTCTGAGAACACAAGCTAGACTAGGGCTTCAGGCCGAGGGCACGGCATGTACCCCCTGCAGATCGGAACCAATATCTCAAGCATCTGAAGCCAAGGCGAGGATCAGACGTTGGCTCAGGTTGGAGTTTCTGGGCATGACTGCCCCTTCATGAACGGAGAGGAATCTCAAGGCCATGGAGGTTTTCCCACGTTGGGAGTTTATGGATGCCCTCTTCAAGGATTCCTTCTGTGGGACAATTGAGACCTGTTGGGCAGCTCCAGGACATCCCATATGGAATGACTCCAGAGCACCGTTGGAGGATGGATGCCAGGGAAGCCCGCCTCGCATTACAATTGTTTCCTAGCAACAATAGCGTTGAGATCGGTGGCTCTGTGGGAGCAACCGAGGTGGCTGAGTTGAAATGGATTTTCCTGAGGATGGGGCCTAATGTGTGTTGTGTCCATGAGGGCCTTGGATTAGGGCGGTGGCACCGGGACCCTGAAGTATTCTCCTAAGCTTTTGACATAGCTCCCATGCAAAAGTTTCCTTGTGGAGACGAGATATTTTCTGATGGGTGCCTCAGGAAACCCCTTATGCTGGTATTGGAATCCAGGCTTTTGAGGACACATGCCTGTAAACCAAAGCAATGGACCCGATTATGGCCTAGGGTCCTGTCTGGTTCAATCTTCTTCTCTGGGGTTCTCCATCTATGGAATGAGTGGAGGTAGATGATCACCTGGTGTCAGACCGCCCTGTTTGTCCCCGGAGACATACACTATTGGGAGGGCCTCGGGGACTTTGGAGGGTTCTCCTAATTTGTACGATTTGGGACAATGGAATGGGCAGAATTCCCATGGATTGGGTAGGCACAGTACTAATATGTGGCTCCTGGCGCCCCAGCCTGGAGGGTGTGTGGCCCAGGACTTTGAGGACAGAAGATTGCAAACAGAAACTCAGCTTAGGTTTGGGGACGTAGGTATGGCAGGCGTAATCTACAAACCATGAGAAGAACTCTTCAGGATATGAAGAAAGAGCGAGTCTGAGGTACTTGCTCAGGCTTTTGTCTTTGGATTTTGTATCAATGATGGCCGTGGAATTTGGGGAGGCCTCATGGCCCATGGACGAATCTTCCTCTCTGTGGATTTGGCCCAGTCCCAATTGTTTTCGTCAATCTGTGGAATGGGAGGTCTCCTTTCAGGTTTATTACCTCAGGTGTCCGAACATAAGAGGAATTCCAAAACAGAGCGCTGGGGAAGAGTGAAGGGACAACCCAAACTATGTTTAAAAATTGGGGCCTAGGGGCATGGCACGCCCAATATGCTGTCTCTTCATCCAGCCACTGAGAGGCCGTACTTGAGGACTGGGCTCAGGCTGAGGGTCACAATGTGTGTTTGTGACCAATGTGGTTTTGCGAGCATGGGTGGGGCCTCATGGGCCACACTGGTTTCAACTACACTGGACTTTGGACAACTTGCCAATCACAAGGTCTCTAACCATGGAAAGGGTGTTCTGATTTCTGCATCATTTTCAACCATGGGCCGTGGTTGGAGATAAGGCCTAGGTTCTGAAGCCCGAAAAACCGCTGTTGGGAAGATATGACCACCTAAGGGCATGGCGGGTCTGATAGGCTCACTGTGTGGTCAGCTGCCTGGGTGTTGGTCAGGAGGTTCTGGCTCAGGTTGTGTCAGACAGTGCATTAGTGCCCAGGTTAGACTATATAATTTGGGTACATTCGAGTGCCTTGTAGGTTTATCCTCATTTGAGGTGTCCAGGCAGCTCATTAGGGAAGATATTTTTTCTAGAGTGCAGGCAGAGTGCTGCATTGTGGGTCCGGAATTGCCAAACTTGAGGGCTTCTGGGCCAGGAGTGTGAGGACAGAAGTCTGAGAACACAAGCTCGACTTGGGCTTCTGGCCGAGGGCACTGCAGGTACCCCCTGCAGATCTGAACCAATATCTCAAGCATCTGAAATCACTGCGAGTATCAGACGTTGGCTCAGGTTGGAGTTTCTGTGCATGACTATCCTTCATGAACGGAGCGGAATCTCAAGGGCCTGGAGGTTTTCCCACGTTGGGAGTTGTGGGATGCCCCCTTCAAGGATTCCTTCTGTGGGACAATTGAGACCTGTCGGGCAGCTCCAGGACATCCCATATGGAATGACTGCAGAGCACAGTTGGAGGATGGATGCCAGGGAAGCCTGCCTCGCATTCCAATTGTCTCCTAGCAACAAGACAATTGAAATCGGATGGCTCTGCAGGAGCAACCGGGGTGGCTGAGTTGAAATGGACTTTCCTGAGGATGGGGCCTAATGTGTGTTTGTGTCCATTAGGGCCTTGGAATGGGGCGGTGGTTCCGGGACCCTAAGTATTCTCCTAAGCTTTTGATATAGCTCCCATGCACAAGTTTCCTTGTGGAGACTAGATTTGTTTTGATGGGTGCCTCCGGAAACCCCTTATGCTCGTATTGGATACCAGGCTTTTGAGGAGACATGCCTGCAAACCAAAGCAATGGATCCAATTATGGCCTAGGGTCCTGTCGGGTTCAATCTTCTTCTCTGGGGATATCCATCTATGGAATGAGTGGAGGTAGATGTTCACCTGTTGTCAGACCACCCTTGTTTGTCCCCGGAGTCCTACACTATTGGGATGGCCCCTGGGACATTGGAGAGTTCTCCTAATTTGTACGATTTTGGACAATGGAATGGGCAGAATTCCCATAGATTGGGTAGGCACAGTCCTAATGTGTGGCTCCAGGGGCCCCAGCCTGGAGGGTGTTTGGCCCAGGACTTTGAGGACAGAAGTCTCAAAACACAAACTCAGCTTAGGTTTGGGGACGTAGGAATGGCAGGCGTAATCTACAAACCATGAGAAGAACTCTTCAGGATATGAAGAAAGAGCGAGTCTGAGGCACTTGCTCAGGCTTTTGTATCTGTATTTTGTAACAACGATGGCCGTGGAATGTGGAGAGGCCTCATGGGCCATGGACGAATCTTCCTCTCTGTGGTTTTGGCCCGGTCCCAATTGTTTTTCGTCAATCTGTGGGATGGGAGGTCTCCTTTCAGGTTTATTACCTCAAGTGTCCGAACAAAAGAGGAATTCCAAAGCAGAGACCTGGGGAAGAGTGAAGGGACAAACCAAACTATGGTTAAAAATTGGGGCCTAGGGGCATGGCACGCCCAATATGCTGTCTCTTCATCCAGCCACTGAGTGCCCTTACTTGAGGACACGGCTCAGGCTGAGGGTCACAATGTGTGTTTGTGACCAATGTGGCCCGCGAGCATGGGCGGGGCCTCATGGGCCACACTAATTTCAACTACACGGGACTTTGGACAACATGCCAATCACAAGGTCTCTTTCCATGAGGAAGGTGTGATTTCTGAATCATTTTCAACCCTGGGCAGTGATTGGAGATAAGGACTAGGTTCTGAAGCCTGAAAACCGCAGTTGGGTAGAGATGATGACCTAAGGCCATGGCGGCTCTGATGTGCTCAGTGTGTGGTCAGCTGCCTGGATGTTGATCTGGAGGTTCAGGCTCAGTTTGTGTCAGAGAGTGCATTAGAGCTCAGGTTAGACTATATAATTTGGGTACAGTCGAGTGCCGTGTAGGTTTATCCACATTTGAGGTGCCTGGGCAGCTCATTAAGCAAGATATTTTTTCTAGAGTGCAGGCAGAGTGCTGCATTGTGGGTCCGGAATTGCCAAACTTGCGGTCTTCTCGGCCAGGAGTGTGAGGACAAAAGTTTGAGAACACAAGTTGACTTGGACATCAGGCCGAGGGCGCGGCAGGTACCCCCTGCAGATCTGAACCAATATCTCATACATCTGAAGTCACGGCGAGGATCAGACGTTGGCTCAGGTTGGAGTTTCTGTGCATGACTGCCCCTTCATGAACGGAGCGGAATCTCAAGGCCATGGAGTTTTTCCCATGTTGGGAGTTATGGGATGCCCCCTTCAAGGATTCCTTCTGGGGACAATTGAGACATGTTGGGCAGCTCCAGGACATCCCATATGGATTAACTCCAGAGCACCGTTGGAAGATGGATGCCAGGGAAGCCCGCCTCGCTTTCCAATTGTCTCCTAGCAACAATACATTTGAGATCGGATGACTCTGCGGGAGCAACCTGGGTGGCTTAGTTGAAATAGACTTTCCTGAGAATGGGGCCTAATGTGTGTTTGTGTCCATGAGGGCCTTGGAATGGGGCGGTGGCACCGGGACCCTGTAGTATTCTCCTAAGCTTTTGACATAGATCCCATGCACAAGTTTCCTTGTGGAGACGAGATTTGTTCTGATGGGTGCCTCAGCAAACCACTTATGCTTGTATTGGAATCCAGGCTTTTGAGGAGATATGCCTGTAAACCAAAGCAATGGATCTGATTATGGCCTAGCGTACTCTCTGGTTCAATCTTCTTCTCTGGGGACATCCATGTATGGTATGAGTGGAGGTAGATGCTCACCTGGTGTCAGACCACCCTTGTTTGTCCCCGGAAACCTACACTATTGGGATGGCCTCGGGGACTTTGGAGAGTTCTCCTAATTTGTACGATTTTGGACAATGGATGAGAAGAATTCCCATGGATTGAGTAGGCACAGTCCTAATGTGTGGCTCCAGGGGACCCAGCCTGGAGGATGTGTGGCAAAGGACTTTGAGGACAGTATTCCAAAAACACAAACTCAGCTCAGGTTTGGGGACGTACGTATGCAGGCCCAATCTACAAACCATGAGAAGAACTCTTCAGGATATGAAGAAAGAGCGAGTCTGAGGCACTTGATCAGGTTTTGCCTCTGCATTTTATATCAACAATGGCCGTGGAATGTGGGGAGGCCTCATGGGCCATGGACGAATCTTCCTCTCTGTGGATTTGGCCCCGTCCCAATTGTTTTTCGTCAATCTGTGGGATGGGAGGTCTCCTTTCCTGTTTATTAACTCAGGTGTCCGAACAAAAGAGGAATTCCAAAGCAGAGCCTTGGGAAAGAGTGAAGGGACAACCCAAACTATGGTTAAAAATTGGGGACTAGGGGCATGGCAGGCCCAATATGCTGTCTCTTCATCCAGCCACTGAGAGGCCTGACTTGAGGACTGGGCTCATGCTGAGGGTCACAATGTGAGTTTGTGACCAATATGGCCTGCGAGCATGGGCGGGGCCTTATGGGCCACACTGGTTTCAACTACACTGGATTTGGACAACATGCCAATCACAAGGTCTCTTGCCATGGGGAAGGTGTTCTGATTTCTGCATCATTTTCAACCCTGGGCAGTGGTTGGAGATAAGGTCTAGGTTCTGAAGCCTGAAAAATCGCAGTTGGGAAGAGATGACGACCTAAGGCCATGGTGGGTCTCATACGCTCAGTGTGCATTCATCTGCCTGGGTTTTGGTCAGGAGGTTCTAGCTCAGGGTGTGTCAGACAGTGCATTAGTGACCAGGTTAGACTATATAATTTGGGTACAGTCGAGTGCCGTGTAGGTTTATCCCCCTTTTAGGTTCCTGGGCAGCTCATTAGGCAAGATGTTTTTTCTAGAGGGCAGGCAGAGTGCTGCATTGTGGGTCCGGAATTGCCAAACTTGAGAGCTTCTGGGCCAGGAGTGTGAGGACAGAAGTCTGAGAACACAAGCTAGACTTGGGCTTCAGGCCGAGGGCACGGCATGTACCCCCTGCAGATCGGATCCAATATCTCAAGCATCTGAAGCCAAGGCGAGGATCAGACGTTGGCTCAGGTTGGAGTTTCTGTGCATGCCTGCCCCTTCATGAACGGAGAGGAATCTCAAGGCCATGGAGGTTTTCCCACGTTGGGAGTTTATGGATGCCCTCTTCAAGGATTCCTTCTGTGGGACAATTGAGACCTGTTGGGCAGCTCCAGGACATCCCATATGGAATGACTCCAGAGCACCGTTGGAGGATGGATGCCAGGGAAGCCCGCCTCGCATTACAATTGTCTCCTAGCAACAATAGCGTTGAGATCGGTGGCTCTGTGGGAGCAACCGAGGTGGCTGAGTTGAAATGGATTTTCCTGAGGATGGGGCCTAATGTGTGTTGTGTCCATGAGGGCCTTGGATTAGGGCGGTGGCACCGGGACCCTGAAGTATTCTCCTAAGCTTTTGACATAGCTCCCATGCAAAAGTTTCCTTGTGGAGACGAGATTTTTTCTGATGGGTGCCTCAGGAAACCCCTTATGCTGGTATTGGAATCCAGGCTTTTGAGGACACATGCCTGTAAACCAAAGCAATGGACCCGATTATGGCCTAGGGTCCTGTCTGGTTCAATCTTCTTCTCTGGGGTTCTCCATCTATGGAATGAGTGGAGGTAGATGATCACCTGGTGTCAGACCGCCCTGTTTGTCCCCGGAGACATACACTATTGGGAGGGCCTCGGGGACTTTGGAGGGTTCTCCTAATTTGTACGATTTGGGACAATGGAATGGGCAGAATTCCCATGGATTGGGTAGGCACAGTACTAATGTGTGGCTCCTGGCGCCCCAGCCTGGAGGGTGTGTGGCCCAGGACTTTGAGGACAGAAGATTGAAAACAGAAACTCAGCTTAGGTTTGGGGACGTAGGTATGGCAGGCGTAATCTACAAACCATGAGAAGAACTCTTCAGGATATGAAGAAAGAGCGAGTCTGAGGTACTTGCTCAGGCTTTTGTCTTTGGATTTTGTATCAATGATGGCCGTGGAATTTGGGGAGGCCTCATGGCCCATGGACGAATCTTCCTCTCTGTGGATTTGGCCCAGTCCCAATTGTTTTTCGTCAATCTGTGGAATGGGAGGTCTCCTTTCAGGTTTATTACCTCAGGTGTCCGAACATAAGAGGAATTCCAAAACAGAGCGCTGGGGAAGAGTGAAGGGACAACCCAAACTATGTTTAAAAATTGGGGCCTAGGGGCATGGCACGCCCAATATGCTGTCTCTTCATCCAGCCACTGAGAGGCCGTACTTGAGGACTGGGCTCAGGCTGAGGGTCACAATGTGTGTTTGTGACCAATGTGGTTTTGCGAGCATGGGCGGGGCCTCATGGGCCACACTGGTTTCAACTACACTGGACTTTGGACAACTTGCCAATCACAAGGTCTCTAACCATGGGAAAAGTGTTCTGATTTCTGCATCATTTTCAACCCTGGGCAGTGATTGGAGATAAGGACTAGGTTCTGAAGCCTGAAAACCGCAGTTGGGTAGAGATGATGACCTAAGGCCATGGCGGCTCTGATGTGCTCAGTGTGTGGTCAGCTGCCTGGATGTTGATCTGGAGGTTCAGGCTCAGGTTGTGTCAGAGAGTGCATTAGAGCTCAGGTTAGACTATATAATTTGGGTACAGTCGAGTGCCGTGTAGGTTTATCCACATTTGAGGTGCCTGGGCAGCTCATTAGGCAAGATATTTTTTCTAGAGTGCAGGCAGAGTGCTGCATTGTGGGTCCGGAATTGCCAAACTTGCGGTCTTCTCGGCCAGGAGTGTGAGGACAAAAGTTTGAGAACACAAGTTGACTTGGACATCAGGCCGAGGGCGCGGCAGGTACCCCCTGCAGATCTGAACCAATATCTCATACATCTGAAGTCACGGCGAGGATCAGACGTTGGCTCAGGTTGGAGTTTCTGTGCATGACTGCCCCTTCATGAACGGAGCGGAATCTCAAGGCCATGGAGTTTTTCCCATGTTGGGAGTTATGGGATGCCCCCTTCAAGGATTCCTTCTGGGGACAATTGAGACATGTTGGGCAGCTCCAGGACATCCCATATGGATTAACTCCAGAGCACCGTTGGAAGATGGATGCCAGGGAAGCCCGCCTCGCATTCCAATTGTCTCCTAGCAACAATACATTTGAGATCGGATGACTCTGCGGGAGCAACCTGGGTGGCTTAGTTGAAATAGACTTTCCTGAGAATGGGGCCTAATGTGTGTTTGTGTCCATGAGGGCCTTGGAATGGGGCGGTGGCACCGGGACCCTGTAGTATTCTCCTAAGCTTTTGACATAGATCCCATGCACAAGTTTCCTTGTGGAGACGAGATTTGTTCTGATGGGTGCCTCAGCAAACCACTTATGCTTGTATTGGAATCCAGGCTTTTGAGGAGACATGCCTGTAAACCAAAGCAATGGATCTGATTATGGCCTAGCGTACTCTCTGGTTCAATCTTCTTCTCTGGGGACATCCATGTATGGTATGAGTGGAGGTAGATGCTCACCTGGTGTCAGACCGCCCTTGTTTGTCCCCGGAAACCTACACTATTGGGATGGCCTCGGGGACTTTGGAGAGTTCTCCTAATTTGTACGATTTTGGACAATGGATGAGAAGAATTCCCATGGATTGAGTAGGCACAGTCCTAATGTGTGGCTCCAGGGGACCCAGCCTGGAGGATGTGTGGCAAAGGACTTTGAGGACAGTATTCCAAAAACACAAACTCAGCTCAGGTTTGGGGACGTACGTATGCAGGCCCAATCTACAAACCATGAGAAGAACTCTTCAGGATATGAAGAAAGAGCGAGTCTGAGGCACTTGATCAGGTTTTGCCTCTGCATTTTATATCAACAATGGCCGTGGAATGTGGGGAGGCCTCATGGGCCATGGACGAATCTTCCTCTCTGTGGTTTTGGCCCCGTCCCAATTGTTTTTCGTCAATCTGTGGGATGGGAGGTCTCCTTTCCTGTTTATTAACTCAGGTGTCCGAACAAAAGAGGAATTCCAAAGCAGAGCCTTGGGAAAGAGTGAAGGGACAACCCAAACTATGGTTAAAAATTGGGGACTAGGGGCATGGCAGGCCCAATATGCTGTCTCTTCATCCAGCCACTGAGAGGCCTGACTTGAGGACTGGGCTCATGCTGAGGGTCACAATGTGAGTTTGTGACCAATATGGCCTGCGAGCATGGGCGGGGCCTTATGGGCCACACTGGTTTCAACTACACTGGATTTGGACAACATGCCAATCACAAGGTCTCTTGCCATGGGGAAGGTGTTCTGATTTCTGCATCATTTTCAACCCTGGGCAGTGGTTGGAGATAAGGTCTAGGTTCTGAAGCCTGAAAAATCGCAGTTGGGAAGAGATGACGACCTAAGGCCATGGTGGGTCTCATACGCTCAGTGTGCATTCATCTGCCTGGGTTTTGGTCAGGAGGTTCTAGCTCAGGGTGTGTCAGACAGTGCATTAGTGACCAGGTTAGACTATATAATTTGGGTACAGTCGAGTGCCGTGTAGGTTTATCCCCCTTTTAGGTTCCTGGGCAGCTCATTAGGCAAGATGTTTTTTCTAGAGGGCAGGCAGAGTGCTGCATTGTGGGTCCGGAATTGCCAAACTTGAGAGCTTCTGGGCCAGGAGTGTGAGGACAGAAGTCTGAGAACACAAGCTAGACTTGGGCTTCAGGCCGAGGGCACGGCATGTACCCCCTGCAGATCGGATCCAATATCTCAAGCATCTGAAGCCAAGGCGAGGATCAGACGTTGGCTCAGGTTGGAGTTTCTGTGCATGCCTGCCCCTTCATGAACGGAGAGGAATCTCAAGGCCATGGAGGTTTTCCCACGTTGGGAGTTTATGGATGCCCTCTTCAAGGATTCCTTCTGTGGGACAATTGAGACCTGTTGGGCAGCTCCAGGACATCCCATATGGAATGACTCCAGAGCACCGTTGGAGGATGGATGCCAGGGAAGCCCGCCTCGCATTACAATTGTCTCCTAGCAACAATAGCGTTGAGATCGTTGGCTCTGTGGGAGCAACCGAGGTGGCTGAGTTGAAATGGATTTTCCTGAGGATGGGGCCTAATGTGTGTTGTGTCCATGAGGGCCTTGGATTAGGGCGGTGGCACCGGGACCCTGAAGTATTCTCCTAAGCTTTTGACATAGCTCCCATGCAAAAGTTTCCTTGTGGAGACGAGATTTTTTCTGATGGGTGCCTCAGGAAACCCCTTATGCTGGTATTGGAATCCAGGCTTTTGAGGACACATGCCTGTAAACCAAAGCAATGGACCCGATTATGGCCTAGGGTCCTGTCTGGTTCAATCTTCTTCTCTGGGGTTCTCCATCTATGGAATGAGTGGAGGTAGATGATCACCTGGTGTCAGACCGCCCTGTTTGTCCCCGGAGACATACACTATTGGGAGGGCCTCGGGGACTTTGGAGGGTTCTCCTAATTTGTACGATTTGGGACAATGGAATGGGCAGAATTCCCATGGATTGGGTAGGCACAGTACTAATGTGTGGCTCCTGGCGCCCCAGCCTGGAGGGTGTGTGGCCCAGGACTTTGAGGACAGAAGATTGAAAACAGAAACTCAGCTTAGGTTTGGGGACGTAGGTATGGCAGGCGTAATCTACAAACCATGAGAAGAACTCTTCAGGATATGAAGAAAGAGCGAGTCTGAGGTACTTGCTCAGGCTTTTGTCTTTGGATTTTGTATCAATGATGGCCGTGGAATTTGGGGAGGCCTCATGGCCCATGGACGAATCTTCCTCTCTGTGGATTTGGCCCAGTCCCAATTGTTTTTCGTCAATCTGTGGAATGGGAGGTCTCCTTTCAGGTTTATTACCTCAGGTGTCCGAACATAAGAGGAATTCCAAAACAGAGCGCTGGGGAAGAGTGAAGGGACAACCCAAACTATGTTTAAAAATTGGGGCCTAGGGGCATGGCACGCCCAATATGCTGTCTCTTCATCCAGCCACTGAGAGGCCGTACTTGAGGACTGGGCTCAGGCTGAGGGTCACAATGTGTGTTTGTGACCAATGTGGTTTTGCGAGCATGGGCGGGGCCTCATGGGCCACACTGGTTTCAACCACACTGGACTTTGGACAACTTGCCAATCACAAGGTCTCTAACCATGGGAAAAGTGTTCTGATTTCTGCATCATTTTCAACCCTGGGCAGTGTTTGGCGATAAGGACTAGGTTCTGAAGCCTGAAAACCGCAGTTGGGTAGAGATGATGACCTAAGGCCATGGCGGCTCTGATGTGCTCAGTGTGTGGTCAGCTGCCTGGATGTTGATCTGGAGGTTCAGGCTCAGGTTGTGTCAGAGAGTGCATTAGAGCTCAGGTTAGACTATATAATTTGGGTACAGTCGAGTGCCGTGTAGGTTTATCCACATTTGAGGTGCCTGGGCAGCTCATTAGGCAAGATATTTTTTCTAGAGTGCAGGCAGAGTGCTGCATTGTGGGTCCGGAATTGCCAAACTTGCGGTCTTCTCGGCCAGGAGTGTGAGGACAAAAGTTTGAGAACACAAGTTGACTTGGACATCAGGCCGAGGGCGCGGCAGGTACCCCCTGCAGATCTGAACCAATATCTCATACATCTGAAGTCACGGCGAGGATCAGACGTTGGCTCAGGTTGGAGTTTCTGTGCATGACTGCCCCTTCATGAACGGAGCGGAATCTCAAGGCCATGGAGTTTTTCCCATGTTGGGAGTTATGGGATGCCCCCTTCAAGGATTCCTTCTGGGGACAATTGAGACATGTTGGGCAGCTCCAGGACATCCCATATGGATTAACTCCAGAGCACCGTTGGAAGATGGATGCCAGGGAAGCCCGCCTCGCATTCCAATTGTCTCCTAGCAACAATACATTTGAGATCGGATGACTCTGCGGGAGCAACCTGGGTGGCTTAGTTGAAATAGACTTTCCTGAGAATGGGGCCTAATGTGTGTTTGTGTCCATGAGGGCCTTGGAATGGGGCGGTGGCACCGGGACCCTGTAGTATTCTCCTAAGCTTTTGACATAGATCCCATGCACAAGTTTCCTTGTGGAGACGAGATTTGTTCTGATGGGTGCCTCAGCAAACCACTTATGCTTGTATTGGAATCCAGGCTTTTGAGGAGACATGCCTGTAAACCAAAGCAATGGATCTGATTATGGCCTAGCGTACTCTCTGGTTCAATCTTCTTCTCTGGGGACATCCATGTATGGTATGAGTGGAGGTAGATGCTCACCTGGTGTCAGACCGCCCTTGTTTGTCCCCGAAAACCTACACTATTGGGATGGCCTCGGGGACTTTGGAGAGTTCTCCTAATTTGTACGATTTTGGACAATGGATGAGAAGAATTCCCATGGATTGAGTAGGCACAGTCCTAATGTGTGGCTCCAGGGGACCCAGACTGGAGGATGTGTGGCAAAGGACTTTGAGGACAGTATTCCAAAAACACAAACTCAGCTCAGGTTTGGGGACGTAGGTATGCAGGCCCAATCTACAAACCATGAGAAGAACTCTTCAGGATATGAAGAAAGAGCGAGTCTGAGGCACATGATCAGGTTTTGCCTCTGCATTTTATATCAACAATGGCCGTGGAATGTGGGGAGGCCTCATGGGCCATGGACGAATCTTCCTCTCTGTGGTTTTGGCCCGGTCCCAATTGTTTTTCGTCAATCTGTGGGATGGGAGGTCTCCTTTCAGGTTTATTACCTCAAGTGTCCGAACAAAAGAGGAATTCCAAAGCAGAGACCTGGGGAAGAGTGAAGGGACAACCCAAACTATGGTTAAAAATTGGGGCCTAGGGGCATGGCACGCCCAATATGCTGTCTCTTCATCCAGACACTGAGAGGCCTTACTTGAGGACTCGGCTCAGGCTGAGGGTCACAATGTGTGTTTGTGACTAATGTGGCCCGCGAGCATGAGCGGGGCCTCATGGGCCACACTAATTTCAACTACACGGGACTTTGGACAACATGCCAATCACAAGGTCTCTTTCCATGAAGAAGGTGTGATTTCTGCATCATTTTCAACCCTGGGCAGTGATTGGAGATAAGGACTAGGTTCTGAAGCCTGAAAACCGCAGTTGGGTAGAGATGATGACCTAAGGCCATGGCGGCTCTGATGTGCTCAGTGTGTGGTCAGCTGCCTGGATGTTGATCTGGAGGTTCAGGCTCAGGTTGTGTCAGAGAGTGCATTAGAGCTCAGGTTAGACTATATAATTTGGGTACAGTCGAGTGCCGTGTAGGTTTATCCACATTTGAGGTGCCTGGGCAGCTCATTAGGCAAGATATTTTTTCTAGAGTGCAGGCAGAGTGCTGCATTGTGGGTCCGGAATTGCCAAACTTGCGGTCTTCTCAGCCAGGAGTGTGAGGACAAACGTTTGAGAACACAAGTTGACTTGGACATCAGGCCGAGGGCGCGGCAGGTAACCCCTGCAGATCTGAACCAATATCTCATACATCTGAAGTCACGGCGAGGATCAGACGTTGGCTCAGGTTGGAGTTTCTGTGCATGACTGCCCCTTCATGAACGGAGAGGAATCTCAAGGCCATGGAGTTTTTCCCATGTTGGGAGTTATGGGATGCCCCCTTCAAGGATTCCTTCTGGGGACAATTGAGACATGTTGGGCAGCTCCAGGACATCCCATATGGATTAACTCCAGAGCACCGTTGGAAGATGGATGCCAGGGAAGCCCGCCTCGCATTCCAATTGTCTCCTAGCAACAATACATTTGAGATCGGATGACTCTGCGGGAGCAACCTGGGTGGCTTAGTTGAAATAGACTTTCCTGAGAATGGGGCCTAATGTGTGTTTGTGTCCATGAGGGCCTTGGAATGGGGCGGTGGCACCGGGACCCTGTAGTATTCTCCTAAGCTTTTGACATAGATCCCATGCACAAGTTTCCTTGTGGAGACGAGATTTGTTCTGATGGGTGCCTCAGCAAACCACTTATGCTTGTATTGGAATCCAGGCTTTTGAGGAGATATGCCTGTAAACCAAAGCAATGGATCTGATTATGGCCTAGCGTACTGTCTGTTTCAATCTTCTTCTCTGGGGACATCCATGTATGGTATGAGTGGAGGTAGATGCTCACCTGGTGTCAGACTGCCCTTGTTTGTCCCCGGAAACCTACACTATTGGGATGGCCTCGGGGACTTTGGAGAGTTCTCCTAATTTGTACGATTTTGGACAATGGATGAGAAGAATTCCCATGGATTACGTAGGCACAGTCCTAATGGGTGGCTCCAGGGGACCCAGCCTGGAGGATGTGTGGCAAAGGACTTTGAGGACAGTATTCCAAAAACACAAACTCAGCTCAGGTTTGGGGACGTAGGTATGCAGGCCCAATCTACAAACCATGAGAAGAACTCTTCAGGATATGAAGAAAGAGCGAGTCTGAGGCACTTGATCAGGTTTTGCCTCTGCATTTTATATCAACAATGGCCGTGGAATGTGGGGAGGCCTCATGGGCCATGGACGAATCTTCCTCTCTGTGGATTCGGCCCCGTCCCAATTGTTTTTCGTCAATCTGTGGGATGGGAGGTCTCCTTTCCTGTTTATTAACTCAGGTGTCCGAACAAAAGAGGAATTCCAAAGCAGAGCCTTGGGAAAGAGTGAAGGGACAACCCAAACTATGGTTAAAAATTGGGGACTAGGGGCATGGCAGGCCCAATATGCTGTCTCTTCATCCAGCCACTGAGAGGCCTGACTTGAGGACTGGGCTCATGCTGAGGGTCACAATGTGAGTTTGTGACCAATATGGCCTGCGAGCATGGGCGGGGCCTTATGGGCCACACTGGTTTCAACTACACTGGATTTGGACAACATGCCAATCACAAGGTCTCTTGCCATGGGGAAGGTGTTCTGATTTCTGCATCATTTTCAACCCTGGGCAGTGGTTGGAGATAAGGTCTAGGTTCTGAAGCCTGAAAAATCGCAGTTGGGAAGAGATGACGACCTAAGGCCATGGTGGGTCTCATACGCTCAGTGTGCATTCATCTGCCTGGGTTTTGGTCAGGAGGTTCTAGCTCAGGGTGTGTCAGACAGTGCATTAGTGACCAGGTTAGACTATATAATTTGGGTACAGTCGAGTGCCGTGTAGGTTTATCCCCCTTTTAGGTTCCTGGGCAGCTCATTAGGCAAGATGTTTTTTCTAGAGGGCAGGCAGAGTGCTGCATTGTGGGTCCGGAATTGCCAAACTTGAGAGCTTCTGGGCCAGGAGTGTGAGGACAGAAGTCTGAGAACACAAGCTAGACTTGGGCTTCAGGCCGAGGGCACGGCATGTACCCCCTGCAGATCGGATCCAATATCTCAAGCATCTGAAGCCAAGGCGAGGATCAGACGTTGGCTCAGGTTGGAGTTTCTGTGCATGCCTGCCCCTTCATGAACGGAGAGGAATCTCAAGGCCATGGAGGTTTTCCCACGTTGGGAGTTTATGGATGCCCTCTTCAAGGATTCCTTCTGTGGGACAATTGAGACCTGTTGGGCAGCTCCAGGACATCCCATATGGAATGACTCCAGAGCACCGTTGGAGGATGGATGCCAGGGAAGCCCGCCTCGCATTACAATTGTCTCCTAGCAACAATAGCGTTGAGATCGTTGGCTCTGTGGGAGCAACCGAGGTGGCTGAGTTGAAATGGATTTTCCTGAGGATGGGGCCTAATGTGTGTTGTGTCCATGAGGGCCTTGGATTAGGGCGGTGGCACCGGGACCCTGAAGTATTCTCCTAAGCTTTTGACATAGCTCCCATGCAAAAGTTTCCTTGTGGAGACGAGATTTTTTCTGATGGGTGCCTCAGGAAACCCCTTATGCTGGTATTGGAATCCAGGCTTTTGAGGACACATGCCTGTAAACCAAAGCAATGGATCCGATTATGGCCTAGGGTCCTGTCTGGTTCAATCTTCTTCTCTGGGGTTCTCCATCTATGGAATGAGTGGAGGTAGATGATCACCTGGTGTCAGACCGCCCTGTTTGTCCCCGGAGACATACACTATTGGGAGGGCCTCGGGGACTTTGGAGGGTTCTCCTAATTTGTACGATTTGGGACAATGGAATGGGCAGAATTCCCATGGATTGGGTAGGCACAGTACTAATGTGTGGCTCCTGGCGCCCCAGCCTGGAGGGTGTGTGGCCCAGGACTTTGAGGACAGAAGATTGAAAACAGAAACTCAGCTTAGGTTTGGGGACGTAGGTATGGCAGGCGTAATCTACAAACCATGAGAAGAACTCTTCAGGATATGAAGAAAGAGCGAGTCTGAGGTACTTGCTCAGGCTTTTGTCTTTGGATTTTGTATCAATGATGGCCGTGGAATTTGGGGAGGCCTCATGGCCCATGGACGAATCTTCCTCTCTGTGGATTTGGCCCAGTCCCAATTGTTTTTCGTCAATCTGTGGAATGGGAGGTCTCCTTTCAGGTTTATTACCTCAGGTGTCCGAACATAAGAGGAATTCCAAAACAGAGCGCTGGGGAAGAGTGAAGGGACAACCCAAACTATGTTTAAAAATTGGGGCCTAGGGGCATGGCACGCCCAATATGCTGTCTCTTCATCCAGCCACTGAGAGGCCGTACTTGAGGACTGGGCTCAGGCTGAGGGTCACAATGTGTGTTTGTGACCAATGTGGTTTTGCGAGCATGGGCGGGGCCTCATGGGCCACACTATTTTCAACTACACTGGACTTTGGACAACTTGCCAATCACAAGGTCTCTAACCATGGGAAAAGTGTTCTGATTTCTGCATCATTTTCAACCCTGGGCAGTGATTGGAGATAAGGACTAGGTTCTGAAGCCTGAAAACCGCAGTTGGGTAGAGATGATGACCTAAGGCCATGGCGGCTCTGATGTGCTCAGTGTGTGGTCAGCTGCCTGGATGTTGATCTGGAGGTTCAGGCTCAGGTTGTGTCAGAGAGTGCATTAGAGCTCAGGTTAGACTATATAATTTGGGTACAGTCGAGTGCCGTGTAGGTTTATCCACATTTGAGGTGCCTGGGCAGCTCATTAGGCAAGATATTTTTTCTAGAGTGCAGGCAGAGTGCTGCATTGTGGGTCCGGAATTGCCAAACTTGCGGTCTTCTCGGCCAGGAGTGTGAGGACAAAAGTTTGAGAACACAAGTTGACTTGGACATCAGGCCGAGGGCGCGGCAGGTACCCCCTGCAGATCTGAACCAATATCTCATACATCTGAAGTCACGGCGAGGATCAGACGTTGGCTCAGGTTGGAGTTTCTGTGCATGACTGCCCCTTCATGAACGGAGCGGAATCTCAAGGCCATGGAGTTTTTCCCATGTTGGGAGTTATGGGATGCCCCCTTCAAGGATTCCTTCTGGGGACAATTGAGACATGTTGGGCAGCTCCAGGACATCCCATATGGATTAACTCCAGAGCACCGTTGGAAGATGGATGCCAGGGAAGCCCGCCTCGCATTCCAATTGTCTCCTAGCAACAATACATTTGAGATCGGATGACTCTGCGGGAGCAACCTGGGTGGCTTAGTTGAAATAGACTTTCCTGAGAATGGGGCCTAATGTGTGTTTGTGTCCATGAGGGCCTTGGAATGGGGCGGTGGCACCGGGACCCTGTAGTATTCTCCTAAGCTTTTGACATAGATCCCATGCACAAGTTTCCTTGTGGAGACGAGATTTGTTCTGATGGGTGCCTCAGCAAACCACTTATGCTTGTATTGGAATCCAGGCTTTTGAGGAGACATGCCTGTAAACCAAAGCAATGGATCTGATTATGGCCTAGCGTACTCTCTGGTTCAATCTTCTTCTCTGGGGACATCCATGTATGGTATGAGTGGAGGTAGATGCTCACCTGGTGTCAGACCGCCCTTGTTTGTCCCCGGAAACCTACACTATTGGGATGGCCTCGGGGACTTTGGAGAGTTCTCCTAATTTGTACGATTTTGGACAATGGATGAGAAGAATTCCCATGGATTGAGTAGGCACAGTCCTAATGTGTGGCTCCAGGGGACCCAGCCTGGAGGATGTGTGGCAAAGGACTTTGAGGACAGTATTCCAAAAACACAAACTCAGCTCAGGTTTGGGGACGTAGGTATGCAGGCCCAATCTACAAACCATGAGAAGAACTCTTCAGGATATGAAGAAAGAGCGAGTCTGAGGCACTTGATCAGGTTTTGCCTCTGCATTTTATATCAACAATGGCCGTGGAATGTGGGGAGGCCTCATGGGCCATGGACGAATCTTCCTCTCTGTGGATTTGGCCCCGTCCCAATTGTTTTTCGTCAATCTGTGGGATGGGAGGTCTCCTTTCCTGTTTATTAACTCAGGTGTCCGAACAAAAGAGGAATTCCAAAGCAGAGCCTTGGGAAAGAGTGAAGGGACAACCCAAACTATGGTTAAAAATTGGGGACTAGGGGCATGGCAGGCCCAATATGCTGTCTCTTCATCCAGCCACTGAGAGGCCTGACTTGAGGACTGGGCTCATGCTGAGGGTCACAATGTGAGTTTGTGACCAATATGGCCTGCGAGCATGGGCGGGGCCTTATGGGCCACACTGGTTTCAACTACACTGGATTTGGACAACATGCCAATCACAAGGTCTCTTGCCATGGGGAAGGTGTTCTGATTTCTGCATCATTTTCAACCCTGGGCAGTGGTTGGAGATAAGGTCTAGGTTCTGAAGCCTGAAAAATCGCAGTTGGGAAGAGATGACGACCTAAGGCCATGGTGGGTCTCATACGCTCAGTGTGCATTCATCTGCCTGGGTTTTGGTCAGGAGGTTCTAGCTCAGGGTGTGTCAGACAGTGCATTAGTGACCAGGTTAGACTATATAATTTGGGTACAGTCGAGTGCCGTGTAGGTTTATCCCCCTTTTAGGTTCCTGGGCAGCTCATTAGGCAAGATGTTTTTTCTAGAGGGCAGGCAGAGTGCTGCATTGTGGGTCCGGAATTGCCAAACTTGAGAGCTTCTGGGCCAGGAGTGTGAGGACAGAAGTCTGAGAACACAAGCTAGACTTGGGCTTCAGGCCGAGGGCACGGCATGTACCCCCTGCAGATCGGATCCAATATCTCAAGCATCTGAAGCCAAGGCGAGGATCAGACGTTGGCTCAGGTTGGAGTTTCTGTGCATGCCTGCCCCTTCATGAACGGAGAGGAATCTCAAGGCCATGGAGGTTTTCCCACGTTGGGAGTTTATGGATGCCCTCTTCAAGGATTCCTTCTGTGGGACAATTGAGACCTGTTGGGCAGCTCCAGGACATCCCATATGGAATGACTCCAGAGCACCGTTGGAGGATGGATGCCAGGGAAGCCCGCCTCGCATTACAATTGTCTCCTAGCAACAATAGCGTTGAGATCGGTGGCTCTGTGGGAGCAACCGAGGTGGCTGAGTTGAAATGGATTTTCCTGAGGATGGGGCCTAATGTGTGTTGTGTCCATGAGGGCCTTGGATTAGGGCGGTGGCACCGGGACCCTGAAGTATTCTCCTAAGCTTTTGACATAGCTCCCATGCAAAAGTTTCCTTGTGGAGACGAGATTTTTTCTGATGGGTGCCTCAGGAAACCCCTTATGCTGGTATTGGAATCCAGGCTTTTGAGGACACATGCCTGTAAACCAAAGCAATGGACCCGATTATGGCCTAGGGTCCTGTCTGGTTCAATCTTCTTCTCTGGGGTTCTCCATCTATGGAATGAGTGGAGGTAGATGATCACCTGGTGTCAGACCGCCCTGTTTGTCCCCGGAGACATACACTATTGGGAGGGCCTCGGGGACTTTGGAGGGTTCTCCTAATTTGTACGATTTGGGACAATGGAATGGGCAGAATTCCCATGGATTGGGTAGGCACAGTACTAATGTGTGGCTCCTGGCGCCCCAGCCTGGAGGGTGTGTGGCCCAGGACTTTGAGGACAGAAGATTGAAAACAGAAACTCAGCTTAGGTTTGGGGACGTAGGTATGGCAGGCGTAATCTACAAACCATGAGAAGAACTCTTCAGGATATGAAGAAAGAGCGAGTCTGAGGTACTTGCTCAGGCTTTTGTCTTTGGATTTTGTATCAATGATGGCCGTGGAATTTGGGGAGGCCTCATGGCCCATGGACGAATCTTCCTCTCTGTGGATTTGGCCCAGTCCCAATTGTTTTTCGTCAATCTGTGGAATGGGAGGTCTCCTTTCAGGTTTATTACCTCAGGTGTCCGAACATAAGAGGAATTCCAAAACAGAGCGCTGGGGAAGAGTGAAGGGACAACCCAAACTATGTTTAAAAATTGGGGCCTAGGGGCATGGCACGCCCAATATGCTGTCTCTTCATCCAGCCACTGAGAGGCCGTACTTGAGGACTGGGCTCAGGCTGAGGGTCACAATGTGTGTTTGTGACCAATGTGGTTTTGCGAGCATGGGCGGGGCCTCATGGGCCACACTGGTTTCAACTACACTGGACTTTGGACAACTTGCCAATCACAAGGTCTCTAACCATGGGAAAAGTGTTCTGATTTCTGCATCATTTTCAACCCTGGGCAGTGATTGGAGATAAGGACTAGGTTCTGAAGCCTGAAAACCGCAGTTGGGTAGAGATGATGACCTAAGGCCATGGCGGCTCTGATGTGCTCAGTGTGTGGTCAGCTGCCTGGATGTTGATCTGGAGGTTCAGGCTCAGGTTGTGTCAGAGAGTGCATTAGAGCTCAGGTTAGACTATATAATTTGGGTACAGTCGAGTGCCGTGTAGGTTTATCCACATTTGAGGTGCCTGGGCAGCTCATTAGGCAAGATATTTTTTCTAGAGTGCAGGCAGAGTGCTGCATTGTGGGTCCGGAATTGCCAAACTTGCGGTCTTCTCGGCCAGGAGTGTGAGGACAAAAGTTTGAGAACACAAGTTGACTTGGACATCAGGCCGAGGGCGCGGCAGGTACCCCCTGCAGATCTGAACCAATATCTCATACATCTGAAGTCACGGCGAGGATCAGACGTTGGCTCAGGTTGGAGTTTCTGTGCATGACTGCCCCTTCATGAACGGAGCGGAATCTCAAGGCCATGGAGTTTTTCCCATGTTGGGAGTTATGGGATGCCCCCTTCAAGGATTCCTTCTGGGGACAATTGAGACATGTTGGGCAGCTCCAGGACATCCCATATGGATTAACTCCAGAGCACCGTTGGAAGATGGATGCCAGGGAAGCCCGCCTCGCATTCCAATTGTCTCCTAGCAACAATACATTTGAGATCGGATGACTCTGCGGGAGCAACCTGGGTGGCTTAGTTGAAATAGACTTTCCTGAGAATGGGGCCTAATGTGTGTTTGTGTCCATGAGGGCCTTGGAATGGGGCGGTGGCACCGGGACCCTGTAGTATTCTCCTAAGCTTTTGACATAGATCCCATGCACAAGTTTCCTTGTGGAGACGAGATTTGTTCTGATGGGTGCCTCAGCAAACCACTTATGCTTGTATTGGAATCCAGGCTTTTGAGGAGACATGCCTGTAAACCAAAGCAATGGATCTGATTATGGCCTAGCGTACTCTCTGGTTCAATCTTCTTCTCTGGGGACATCCATGTATGGTATGAGTGGAGGTAGATGCTCACCTGGTGTCAGACCGCCCTTGTTTGTCCCTGGAAACCTACACTATTGGGATGGCCTCGGGGACTTTGGAGAGTTCTCCTAATTTGTACGATTTTGGACAATGGATGAGAAGAATTCCCATGGATTGAGTAGGCACAGTCCTAATGTGTGGCTCCAGGGGACCCAGCCTGGAGGATGTGTGGCAAAGGACTTTGAGGACAGTATTCCAAAAACACAAACTCAGCTCAGGTTTGGGGACGTACGTATGCAGGCCCAATCTACAAACCATGAGAAGAACTCTTCAGGATATGAAGAAAGAGCGAGTCTGAGGCACTTGATCAGGTTTTGCCTCTGCATTTTATATCAACAATGGCCGTGGAATGTGGGGAGGCCTCATGGGCCATGGACGAATCTTCCTCTCTGTGGTTTTGGCCCCGTCCCAATTGTTTTTCGTCAATCTGTGGGATGGGAGGTCTCCTTTCCTGTTTATTAACTCAGGTGTCCGAACAAAAGAGGAATTCCAAAGCAGAGCCTTGGGAAAGAGTGAAGGGACAACCCAAACTATGGTTAAAAATTGGGGACTAGGGGCATGGCAGGCCCAATATGCTGTCTCTTCATCCAGCCACTGAGAGGCCTGACTTGAGGACTGGGCTCATGCTGAGGGTCACAATGTGAGTTTGTGACCAATATGGCCTGCGAGCATGGGCGGGGCCTTATGGGCCACACTGGTTTCAACTACACTGGATTTGGACAACATGCCAATCACAAGGTCTCTTGCCATGGGGAAGGTGTTCTGATTTCTGCATCATTTTCAACCCTGGGCAGTGGTTGGAGATAAGGTCTAGGTTCTGAAGCCTGAAAAATCGCAGTTGGGAAGAGATGACGACCTAAGGCCATGGTGGGTCTCATACGCTCAGTGTGCATTCATCTGCCTGGGTTTTGGTCAGGAGGTTCTAGCTCAGGGTGTGTCAGACAGTGCATTAGTGACCAGGTTAGACTATATAATTTGGGTACAGTCGAGTGCCGTGTAGGTTTATCCCCCTTTTAGGTTCCTGGGCAGCTCATTAGGCAAGATGTTTTTTCTAGAGGGCAGGCAGAGTGCTGCATTGTGGGTCCGGAATTGCCAAACTTGAGAGCTTCTGGGCCAGGAGTGTGAGGACAGAAGTCTGAGAACACAAGCTAGACTTGGGCTTCAGGCCGAGGGCACGGCATGTACCCCCTGCAGATCGGATCCAATATCTCAAGCATCTGAAGCCAAGGCGAGGATCAGACGTTGGCTCAGGTTGGAGTTTCTGTGCATGCCTGCCCCTTCATGAACGGAGAGGAATCTCAAGGCCATGGAGGTTTTCCCACGTTGGGAGTTTATGGATGCCCTCTTCAAGGATTCCTTCTGTGGGACAATTGAGACCTGTTGGGCAGCTCCAGGACATCCCATATGGAATGACTCCAGAGCACCGTTGGAGGATGGATGCCAGGGAAGCCCGCCTCGCATTACAATTGTCTCCTAGCAACAATAGCGTTGAGATCGTTGGCTCTGTGGGAGCAACCGAGGTGGCTGAGTTGAAATGGATTTTCCTGAGGATGGGGCCTAATGTGTGTTGTGTCCATGAGGGCCTTGGATTAGGGCGGTGGCACCGGGACCCTGAAGTATTCTCCTAAGCTTTTGACATAGCTCCCATGCAAAAGTTTCCTTGTGGAGACGAGATTTTTTCTGATGGGTGCCTCAGGAAACCCCTTATGCTGGTATTGGAATCCAGGCTTTTGAGGACACATGCCTGTAAACCAAAGCAATGGATCCGATTATGGCCTAGGGTCCTGTCTGGTTCAATCTTCTTCTCTGGGGTTCTCCATCTATGGAATGAGTGGAGGTAGATGATCACCTGGTGTCAGACCGCCCTGTTTGTCCCCGGAGACATACACTATTGGGAGGGCCTCGGGGACTTTGGAGGGTTCTCCTAATTTGTACGATTTGGGATAATGGAATGGGCAGAATTCCCATGGATTGGGTAGGCACAGTACTAATGTGTGGCTCCTGGCGCCCCAGCCTGGAGGGTGTGTGGCCCAGGACTTTGAGGACAGAAGATTGAAAACAGAAACTCAGCTTAGGTTTGGGGACGTAGGTATGGCAGGCGTAATCTACAAACCATGAGAAGAACTCTTCAGGATATGAAGAAAGAGCGAGTCTGAGGTACTTGCTCAGGCTTTTGTCTTTGGATTTTGTATCAATGATGGCCGTGGAATTTGGGGAGGCCTCATGGCCCATGGACGAATCTTCCTCTCTGTGGATTTGGCCCAGTCCCAATTGTTTTTCGTCAATCTGTGGAATGGGAGGTCTCCTTTCAGGTTTATTACCTCAGGTGTCCGAACATAAGAGGAATTCCAAAACAGAGCGCTGGGGAAGAGTGAAGGGACAACCCAAACTATGTTTAAAAATTGGGGCCTAGGGGCATGGCACGCCCAATATGCTGTCTCTTCATCCAGCCACTGAGAGGCCGTACTTGAGGACTGGGCTCAGGCTGAGGGTCACAATGTGTGTTTGTGACCAATGTGGTTTTGCGAGCATGGGCGGGGCCTCATGGGCCACACTGGTTTCAACTACACTGGACTTTGGACAACTTGCCAATCACAAGGTCTCTAACCATGGGAAAAGTGTTCTGATTTCTGCATCATTTTCAACCATGGGCTGTGGTTGGAGATAAGGCCTAGGTTCTGAAGCCCGAAAAACCGCTGTTGGGAAGAGATGACCACCTAAGGCCATGGCGGGTCTGATAGGCTCACTGTGTGGTCAGCTGCCTGGGTGTTGGTCAGGAGGTTCTGGCTCAGGTTGTGTCAGACAGTGCATTAGTGCCCAGGTTAGACTATATAATATGGGTACATTCGAGTGCCTTGTAGGTTTATCCTCATTTGAGGTGTCCAGGCAGCTCATTAGGGAAGATATTTTTTCTAGAGGGCAGGCAGAGTGCTGCATTGTGGGTCCGGAATGGCCAAACTTGAGGGCTTCTGGGCCAGGAGTGTGAGGACAGAAGCCTGAGAACACAAGCTCGACTTGGGCTTCTGGCCGAGGGCACTGCAGGTACCCCCTGCAGATCTGAACCAATATCTCAAGCATCTGAAGTCAGCGCGAGGATCCGACGTTGACTAAGGTTGGAGATTCTGTTCATGACGGCCCCTTCATGAAGGGAGCGGAATCTCGAGGCCATGGAGGTTTTCCACGTTGGGAGATGTGGGATGCCCCCTTCAAGGATTCCTTCTGCGGGACAATTGAGACCTGTTGGACAGCTCCAGGACATCCCATATGGAATGACTCCAGAGCACCGTTCGAGGATGGATGCCTGGGAAGTCCGCCTCGCCTTCCAATTATCTCCTAGCAACAAGACAGTTTAAATCTAATGGATCTGCGGGAGCAACCGGGGTGGCTGAGTTGAAATGCACTTTCCAGAGGATGGGTCCTAATGTGTGTTTGTGTCCATGAGGGCCTTGGAATGGGGTGGTGGCACCGGGACCCTGAAGTATTCTCCTAAGCTTTGGCATAGCTCCCATGCACAAGTTTCCTTGTGGAGACGAGATTTGTTCTGATGGGTGCCTCAGGAAATCCCCTCTGCTGGTATTGGAATCCAGGCTTTTGAGGAGACATGCCTGTAAACCAAAGCAATGGATCCGATAATGTCCTCGGGTCCTGTCTGGTTCAATCTTCTTGCTATGACTGGAGGTAGATGAGTGGAGGTAGATGCTCAGCTGGTATCAACCGCCCTTTTTTGTCCCGGGCGACCTACACTATTGGGATGGCCTCAGGGAATTTAGAGGGTTCTCCTAATTTGTACGATTTTTGACAATGGAATGGGCAGAATTCCCATGGATTGGGTGGGGGCAGTCCTAATGTGTGGCTCCAGAGGCCCCAGCCTGGAGGGAGTGTGGCCCAGGACTTTGAGGACAGAAGACTGAAAACACAAACTCAGCTTAAGTTTGGGGACGTAGGTATGGCACGCCCGATCTACAAACCATGAGAAGAACTCTTCAGGATATGAAGAATGAGCGAGTCTGAATCGCTTGCTCAGGCTTTCGTCTCTGGATTTTGTTTCAGCGATGGACGTGGAATGTTGGGGAGGTCTCATGGGCCATGGACGAATCTTCCTCTCTGTGGATTTGGCCCGATCCCATTTGTTTTTCGTCAATCTGTGGGATGGGAGGACTCCTTTCAGGTTTGTTACCTCTGGTGTCCCACCAAAAGAGGAATTCCAAAGCAGAGCCCTGGGGAAGAGTGAAGGGACACCCCGAACTATGGTTAAAAATTGGGGCCTAGGGGCATGGCAAGCCCAATATGCTGTCTCTTCATATAGGCCCTGAGAGGCCTTACCTGAGGACGGGGCTCAGGCTGAGGGTCACAATGTGTGTTTGTGACCAATGTGGCCCGCAAGCATGGGCTGGGCCTCATGGGCCACGCTTGTTTCAACTACACTGAACGTCGGACAACATGCCAAGCACAAGGTTTCTTGCCATGGGGAAAGAGTTCTGATTTCTGCATCATTTTCAACCCTGGGCATTGGTTGGAGATAAGGTCTAGGTTCTGGAGCCTGAAAACCGCAGTTGGGAAGAGATGACGACCTAAGGCCATGGCGGGTCCGATGTGCTCAGTGTGCGGCCAGCTGTCTGGGTGGGACCAGGAGGTACAGGCTCAGGCTGGGTCAGAAGGGGAAATAGTGCCCAGGTCAGCCTATATGTTTGGGGTACAGCCGAATGGCGTGCAGGTTGATCCTCATTTGGGGTTTCGGGGTAGCCCTGAGGGCAATGTTTTACTTCTGTAGGGCAGGCAGAGTGCGGCATTGTAGTTCTGGATTGCCATACTGGAGGGATTGTGGGCCAGTAGTCTGAGGACGGAGTCTGAGAACCCAAGCTAGGCCTAGGTTTCTGGGTGAGGATATGGCAGGCACAATCTACAGACCTCAATAGAGATCTCGTGCATCTGAAGTCAGGGCAAGGATCAGACGATCGCTCAGGTTGGACTTTCTGCCCTGATGGCCCTTTCTTGAAGGCGGTTGGATCACGAAGACATTGCGGTTTTCCCACGATGGGAGTTGTGAGAAGCTCCAAACTGCAAAGATTCCTCTGCAGGACAATTGAGACCTGTTGGTTGGCTCCAGGCCAACGATTCCGAGCAGGGTTCTAAGGATGGATGGCTGGGTAGCCCACCTCGCATTCCAATGGTCTCCAAGCAACAAGACAGGTTAGATCTGCTGGATGTGGGGGGCAACCGAGGAGGCTGAGTTGAAATGGACTCTCCTGTGGATGTGTCCTAATATGTTTTTGTGTCTATGGAGACCTTGGAATGAAGCGGTGGCCCTGGGGCCCTGAAGGGTTCTCCTAAACAGAGGCTTTGACACAGCTCCAACGTGCATGTTTCCCATGTGTAGATGAGATTTGTTCTGATGGGTGTGTCAAGAAACAGCCATATGCTGGTATTGAAATCCAGGCCTCTGAGGAGAGATGCCTGGAAACCAAAGCAATGGATCCGATTAGTGCCTAGGGGCCTGTTCGTTCCTTTTTACTTCTGGGGACATCAGTCTACGGGTCTGAGTGCAGGTAGGTGCTCAGATGGGCTCAGATTGCCCCCTGTTTGTCCTGGGAAGCCACAACTATTGGGATGGCCTCAGGGACTTTGGAGGTTATCCTATTAGTAGGGTTGTGGCCATTGGAATGGGCACATACAATTCCCTTGGAGAGGGCAATTACAGTCCTCAGGTTTGGCTCCAGGGCCCTGAGCCTGTAGGGTGTGTAGGCCAGAGCTGTTTGGACAGTTGTCTGAAAACACAAACTCGGCTTATGTTTTGGGTCATAGGTATGGCAGGACTGATCTACAGACCATGAGGAGAACACTTCGGGATATGAAAAAAGGGCGAGTGTGAGGCTCTTGCTCAAGTTTTTGTCTCTGGATATCGTGTCACTCATGGTCGTGAAATTGCCGGGTGACTTCATGGGAAATGGACGAGTCATACTCTCTGGGGGTTCGGTCCCGTCCAAAGAGTTTGCGGTCATTCTGGGGATGGAAGAAGTCCGTTTTTTTGTTGTTGTTGTCGATTTGTTTCATTTTGTTTTTCAAACTCAGATGTCCCACCAAATGAGGGATTCCAGAGTAGAGCCCTGGGGTGGGGCGACTGGACAACCAGAAATCTGGTTAAAAATTGGGGACTAGGGACATGTCAAGCCCATTATGACATCTAATGGTCCAGCCACTGAGAGGACTTACTAGAGGACAGGACTCACGCTGAGGTCACAATGCGTGTTTATGCTCTCTTCGTACTCAAGAATGGGCGGGGCGTCAGGGTGAATGCTGTTTTCTCCTACACTGAACGTTGGACAACATGCCAACCACAAGGTTTCTTGCCATGGGTCAGGAAGAGTTCTGATTTCTGCATCACAGTCACCCGTGGGCAGTGATTGGAGATAAGGTCTAGGTTCTGAAGCCTGAAAACTGAGGTAGGGAAGAGATGATGACCTAAGGCCAGGGCGGGACTGATGTGCTCAGGGTGCGGTCAGCTGTCTGGGTGTTGGTCAGCCGGTCCGGGCTCAGGTTGTGTCAGACAGTGCATTAGTGCCCAGGTTAGACTATATAATTTGGGTACATTCGAGTGCCGTGTAGGTTTATCTTCATTTAAGCTGCCTGGTCAGCTCATTAGGCAATATATTTTTTCTAGAGGGCAGGCAGAGTGCTTCATTGTAGGTCCGGAATTGCCAAACATGAGGGCTTCGGGGCCAGGAGAGTGAGGACGGAAGTCTGAGAACACAAGCTAGACTTCGGATTCAGGGTGAGGGCACGGCAGGTACCCCCTGCAGATCTGAACCAATATCTCATGCATCTGAAGTCCGGGCGAGGATCCGACATTGGCTCAGGTTGGAGTTTCTGTGCATGACGGCCCCTTCATGAAGGGAGCGGAATCTCGAGGCCATGGAGGTTTTCCACGTTGGGAGATGTGGGATGCCCCCTTCAAGGATTCCTTCTGCGGGACAATTGAGACCTGTTGGACAGCTCCAGGACATCCCATATGGAATGACTCCAGAGCACCGTTCGAGGATGGATGCCTGGGAAGTCCGCCTCGCCTTCCAATTGTCTCCTAGCAACAAGACAGTTTAGATCTAATGGATCTGCGGGAGCAACCGGGGTGGCTGAGTTGAAATGCACTTTCCAGAGGATGGGTCCTAATGTGTGTTTGTGTCCATGAGGGCCTTGGAATGGGGAGGTGGCACCGGGACCCTGAAGTATTCTCCTAAGCTTTGGCATAGCTCCCATGCACAAGTTTCCTTGTGGAGACGAGATTTGTTCTGATGGGTGCCTCAGGAAATCCCCTCTGCTGGTATTGGAATCCAGGCCTTTGAGGAGACATGCCTGTAAACCAAAGCAATGGATCCGATAATGGCCTCGGGTCCTGTCTGGTTCAATCTTCTTGGTATGAGTGGAGGTAGATGAGTGGAGGAAGATGCTCAGCTGGTATCAACCGCCCTTTTTTGTCCCGGGCGACCTACACTATTGGGATGGCCTCAGGGACTTTGGAGGGTTCTCCTAATTTGTACGATTTTTGACAATGGAATGGGCAGAATTCCCATGGATTGGGTGGGGGCAGTCCTAATGTGTGGCTCCAGGGGCCCCAGGCTGGAGGGAGTGTGGCCCAGGACTTTGAGGACAGAAGACTGAAAACACAAACTCAGCTTAAGTTTGGGGACGTAGGTATGGCACGCCCGATCTAGAAACCATGAGAAGAACTCTTCAGGATATGAAGAATGAGCGAGTCCGAGGCGCTTGCTCAGGCTTTTGTCTCTGGATTTTGTTTCAGCGATGGCCGTGGAATGTTGGGGATGTCTCATGGGCCATGGACGAATCTTCCTCTCTGTGGATTTGGCCCGATCCCAATTGTTTTTCGTCAATCTGTGGGATGGGAGGACTCCTTTCAGGTTTGTTACCTCAGGTGACCCACCAAAAGAGGAATTCCAAAGCAGAGCCCTGGGGAAGAGTGAAGGGACACCCCGAACTATGGTTAAATATTGGGGCCTAGGGGCATGGCAAGCCGAATATGCTGTCTCTTCATATAGGCCCTGAGAGGCCTTACCTGAGGACTGGGCTCAGGCTGAGGGTCACAATGTGTGTTTGTGACCAATGTGGCCCGCAAGCATGGGCTTGGCCTCATGGTCCATGCTTGTTTCAACTACACTGAACGTTGGACAACATGCTAACGACAAGGTTTCTTACCATGGGGAAAGAGTTCTGATTTCTGCATCGTTTTCAACCCTGGGCAGTGGTTGGAGATAAGGTCTAGGTTCTGGAGCCTGAAAGCCGCAGTTGGGAAGAGATGACGACCTAAGGCCATGGCGGGTCCGATGTGCTCAGTGTGCGGCCAGCTGTCTGGGTGGGACCAGGAGTTCCAGGCTCAGGCTGGGTCAGAAGGGGAAATAGTGCCCAGGTCAGCCTCTCTGTTTGGGGTACAGCCGATTGGCGTGCAGGTTGATCCTCATTTGGGGTTTCGGGGTAGCCCTGAGGGCAATGTTTTACTTCTGTAGGGCAGGCAGAGTGCGGCATTGTAGTTCTGGATTGCCCAACTGGAGGGCTTGTGGGCCAGTAGTCTGAGGACGGAGTCTGAGAACCCAAGCTAGGCCTAGGTTTCTGGGTGAGGATATGGCAGGCACAATCCACAGACCTCAATAGAGATCTTGTGCATCTGAAGTCAGGGCAAGGATCAGACGATCGCTCAGGTTGGACTTTCTGCCCTGATGGCCCTTTCTTGAAGGGGGTTGGATCACGAGGACATGGGGGTTTTCCCACGATGGGAGTTGTGAGAAGCTCCAAACTGCAAAGATTCTTCTGCAGGACAATTGAGACCTGTTGGTTGGCTCCAGGCCAAGGATTCCGAGCAGGGTTCTAAGGATGGATGGCTGGGTAGCCCACCTCGCATTCCAATTGTCTCCAAGCAACAAGACAGGTTAGATCTGCTGGATGTGGGGGGCAACCGAGGAGGCTGAGTTGAAATGGACTCTCCTGTGGATGTGTCCTAATATGTTTTTGTGTCTATGGAGACCTTGGAATGAAGCGGTGGCCCTGGGGCCCTGAAGGGTTCTCCTAAACAGAGGCTTTGACACAGCTCCAACGTGCATGTTTCCCATGTGTAGATGAGATTTGTTCTGATGGGTGAGTCAAGAAACAGCCATATGCTGGTATTGAAATCCAGGCCTCTGAGGAGAGATGCCTGGAAACCAAAGCAATGGATCCGATTAGTGCCTAGGGGCCTGTTCGTTCCTTTTTACCTCTGGGGACATCAGTCTACGGGTCTGAGTGCAGGTAGGTGCTCAGATGGGCTCAGATTGCCCCTGTTTGTCCTGGGAAGCCACAACTCTTGGGATGGCCTCAGGGACTTTGGAGGTTATCCTATTAGTAGGGTTGTGGCCATTGGAATGGGCACATACAATTCCCTTGGAGAGGGCAAGTACAGTCCTCAGGTTTGGCTCCAGGGCCCTGAGCCGGTAGGGTGTGTAGGCCAGAGCTGTTTGGACAGTTGTCTGAAAACACAAACTCGGCTTATGTTTTGGGTCATAGGTATGGCAGGACTGATCTACAGACCATGAGGAGAACACTTCGGGATAAGAAAAAAGGGCGAGTGTGAGGCTCTTGCTCAAGTTTTTGTCTCTGGATATCGTGTCACTCATGGTCGTGAAATTGCCGGGTGACTTCATGGGAAATGGACGAGTCTTACTCTCTGGGGGTTCGGTCCCGTCCAAAGACTTTGCGGTCATTCTGGGGATGGAAGAAGTCCGTTTTTTTGTTGTTGTTGTCGATTTGTTTCATTTTGTTTTTCAACCTCCGATGTCTGACCAAATGAGGGATTCCAGAGTAGAGCCCTGTGGTGGGGCGACTGGACAACCAGAAATCTGGTTAAAAATTGGGCACTAGGAACATGTCAAGCCCATTATGACATCTAATGGTCCAGCCACTGAGAGGACTTACTAGAGGACAGGACTCACGCTGAGGTCACAATGCGTGTTTATGCTCTCGTCGCACTCAAGAATGGGCGGGGCCTCAGGGTGAATGCTGTTTTCTCCTACACTGAACGTTGGACAACATGCCAACCACAAGGTTTCTTGCCATGGGTCAGGAAGAGTTCTGATTTCTGCATCACAGTCACCCGTGGGCAGTGATTGGAGATAAGGTCTAGGTTCTGAAGCCTGAAAACTGAGGTCGGGAAGAGATGATGACCTAAGGCCAGGGCGGGTCTGATGTGCTCAGGGTGCGGTCAGCTGTCTGGGTGTTGGTCAGCCGGTCCGGGCTCAGGTTGTGTCAGACAGTGCATTAGTGCCCAGGTTAGACTATATAATTTGGGTACATTCGAGTGCCGTGTAGGTTTCTCTTCATTTAAGCTGCCTGGTCAGCTCATTAGGCAATATATTTTTTCTAGAGGGCAGGCAGAGTGCTTCATTGTCGGTCCGGAATTGCCAAACATGAGGGCTTCGGGGCCAGGAGAGTGAGGACGGAAGTCTGAGAACACAAGCTAGACTTCGGATTCAGGGTGAGGGCACGGCAGGTACCCCCTGCAGATCTGAACCAATATCTCATGCATCTGAAGTCAGGGCGAGGATCCGACGTTGGCTCAGGTTGGAGTTTCTGTGCATGACGGCCCCTTCATGAAGGGAGCGGAATCTCGAGGCCATGGAGGTTTTCCACGTTGGGAGATGTGGGATGCCCCCTTCAAGGATTCCTTCTGCGGGACAATTGAGACCTGTTGGACAGCTCCAGGACATCCCATATGGAATGACTCCAGAGCACCGTTCGAGGATGGATGCCTGGGATGTCCGCCTCGCCTTCCAATTGTCTCCTAGCAACAAGACAGTTTAGATCTAATGGATCTGCGGGAGCAACCGGGGTGGCTGAGTTGAAATGCACTTTCCAGAGGATGGGTCCTAATGTGTGTTTGTGTCCATGAGGGCCTTGGAATGGGGAGGTGGCACCGGGACCCTGAAGTATTCTCCTAAGCTTTGGGATAGCTCCCATGCACAAGTTTCCTTGTGGAGACGAGATTTGTTCTGATGGGTGCCTCAGGAAATCCCCTCTGCTGGTATTGGAATCCAGGCTTTTGAGGAGACATGCCTGTAAACCAAAGCAATGGATCCGATAATGGCCTCGGGTCCTGTCTGGTTCAATCTTCTTGGTATGAGTGGAGGTAGATGAGTGGAGGAAGATGCTCAGCTGGTATCAACCGCCCTTTTTTGTCCCGGGCGACCTACACTATTGGGATGGCCTCAGGGACTTTGGAGTGTTCTCCTAATTTGTACGATTTTTGACAATGGAATGGGCAGAATTCCCATGGATTGGGTGGGGGCAGTCCTAATGTGTGACTCCAGGGGCCCCAGCCTGGAGGGAGTGTGGCCAGGACTTTGAGGAGAGAAGACTGAAAACACAAACTCAGCTTAAGTTTTGGGACGTAGGTATGGCACGCCCGATCTACAAACCATGAGAAGAACTCTTCAGGATATGAAGAATGAGCGAGTCTGAGGCGCTCTCTCAGGCTTTTGTCTCTGGATTTTGTTTCAGCGATGGCCGTGGAATGTTGGGGAGGTCTCATGGGCCATGGACGAATCTTCCTCTCTGTGGATTTGGCCCGATCCCAATTGTTTTTCGTCAATCTGTGGGATGGGAGGACTCCTTTCAGGTTTGTTACCTCAGGTGACCCACCAAAAGAGGAATTCCAAAGCAGAGCCCTGGGGAAGAGTGAAGGGACACCCCGAACTATGGTTAAAAATGGGGCCTAGGGTCATGGAAAGCCCAATATGATGTCTCTTCATATAGGCCCTGAGAGGCCTTACCTGAGGACTGGGCTCAGGCTGAGGGTCACAATGTATGTTTGTGACCAATGTGGCCCGCAAGCATGGGCTGGGCATCATGGGCCACGCTTGTTTCAACTACACTGAACGTTGGACAACATGCCAACCACAAGGTTTCTTGCCATGGGGAAAGAGTTCTGATTTCTGCATCGTTTTCAACCCTGGGCAGTGGTTGGAGATAAGGTCCTGGTTCTGGAGCCTGAAAACCGCAGTTGGGAAGAGATGACGACCTAAGGCCATGGCAGGTCCGATGTGCTCAGTGTGCGGCCAGCTGTCTGGGTGGGACCAGGAGGTCCAGGCTCAGGCTGGGTCAGAAGGGGAAATAGTGCCCAGGTCAGCCTATATGTTTGGGGTACAGCCGATTGGCGTGCAGGTTGATCCTCATTTGGGGTTTCGGGGTAGCCCTGAGGGCAATGTTTTACTTCTGTAGGGCAGGCAGAGTGCGGCATTGTAGTTCTGGATTGCCATACTGGAGGGATTGTGGGCCAGTAGTCTGAGGACGGAAGTCTGAGAACCCAAGCTAGGCCTAGGTTTCTGGGTGAGGATATGGCAGGCACAAACTACAGACCTCAATAGAGATCTCGTGCATCTGAAGTCAGGGCAAGGATCAGACGATCGCTCAGGTTGGACTTTCTGCCCTGATGGCCCTTTCTTGAAGGGGGTTGGATCACGAGGACATGGGGGTTTTCCCACGATGGGAGTTGTGAGAAGCTCCAAACTGCAAAGATTCTTCTGCAGGACAATTGAGAACTGTTGGTTGGCTCCAGGCCAAGGATTCCGAGCAGGGTTCTAAGGATGGATGGCTGGGTAGCCCACCTCGCATTCCAATGGTCTCCAAGCAACAAGACAGGTTAGATCTGCTGGATGTGGGGGGCAACCGAGGAGGCTGAGTTGAAATGGACTCTCCTGTGGATGTGTCCTAATATGTTTTTGTGTCTATGGAGACCTTGGAATGAAGCGGTGGCCCTGGGGCCCTGAAGGGTTCTCCTAAACAGAGGCTTTGACACAGCTCCAACGTGAATGTTTCCCATGTGTAGATGAGATTTGTTCTGATGGGTGAGTCAAGAAACAGCCATATGCTGGTATTGAACTCCAGGCCTCTGAGGAGAGATGCCTAGAAACCAAAGCAATGGATCCGATTAGTGCCTAGGGGCCTGTTCGTTCCTTTTTACCTTTGGGGACATCAGTCTACGGGTCTGAGTGCAGGTAGGTGCTCAGATGGGCTCAGATTGCCCCTGTTTGTCCTGGGAAGCCACAACTCTTGGGATGGCCTCAGGGACTTTGGAGGTTATCCTATTAGTAGGGTTGTGGCCATTGGAATGGGCACATACAATTCCCTTGGAGAGGGCAAGTACAGTCCTCAGGTTTGGCTCCAGGGCCCTGAGCCTGTAGGGTGTGTAGGCCAGAGCTGTTGGGACAGTTGTCTGAAAACACAAACTCGGCTTATGTTTTGGGTCATAGGTATGGCAGGACTGATCTACAGACCATGAGGAGAACACTTCGGGATATGAAAAAAGGGCGAGTGTGAGGCTCTTGCTCAAGTTTTTGTCTCTGGATATCGTGTCACTCATGGTCGTGAAATTGCCGGGTGACTTCATGGGAAATGGACGAGTCATACTCTCTGGGGGTTCGGTCCCGTCCAAAGAGTTTGCGGTCATTCTGGGGATGGAAGAAGTCCGTTTTTTTGTTGTTGTTGTCGATTTGTTTCATTTTGTTTTTCAACCTCAGATGTCCCACCAAATGAGGGATTCCAGAGTAGAGCCCTGGGGTGGGGCGACTGGACAACCAGAAATCTGGTTAAAAATTGGGGACTAGGAACATGTCAAGCCCATTATGACATCTAATGGTCCAGCCACTGAGAGGACTTACTAGAGGACAGGACTCACGCTGAGGTCACAATGCGTGTTTATGCTCTTGTCGCACTCAAGAATGGGCGGGGCCTCAGGGTGAATGCTGTTTTCTCCTACACTGAACGTTGGACAACATGCCAACCACAAGGTTTCTTGCCATGGGTCAGGAAGAGTTCTGATTTCTGCATCACAGTCACCCGTGGGCAGTGATTGGAGATAAGGTCTAGGTTCTGAAGCCTGAAAACTGAGGTAGGGAAGAGATGATGACCTAAGGCCAGGGCGGGTCTGATGTGCTCAGGGTGCGGTCAGCTGTCTGGGTGTTGGTCAGCCGGTCCGGGCTCAGGTTGTGTCAGACAGTGCATTAGTGCCCAGGTTAGACTATATAATTTGGGTACATTCGAGTGCCGTGTAGGTTTATCTTCATTTAAGCTGCCTGGTCAGCTCATTAGGCAATATATTTTTTCTAGAGGGCAGGCAGAGTGCTTCATTGTCGGTCCGGAATTGCCAAACATGAGGGCTTCGGGGCCAGGAGAGTGAGGACGGAAGTCTGAGAACACAAGCTAGACTTCGGATTCAGGGTGAGGGCACGGCAGGTACCCCCTGCAGATCTGAACCCATATCTCATGCATCTGAAGTCAGGGCGAGGATCCGACGTTGGCTCAGGTTGGAGTTTCTGTGCATGACAGCCCCTTCATGAAGGGAGCGGAATCTCGAGGCCAGGAGGTTTTCCACGTGGGGAGATGTGGGATGCCCCCTTCAAGGATTCCTTCTGCGGGACAATTGAGACCTGTTGGACAGCTCCAGGACATCCCATATGGAATGACTCCAGAGCACCGTTCGAGGATGGATGCCTGGGAAGTCCGCCTCGCCTTCCAATTGTCTCCTAGCAACAAGACAGTTTAGATCTAATGGATCTGCGGGAGCAACCGGGGTGGCTGAGTTGAAATGCACTTTCCAGAGGATGGGTCCTAATGTGTGTTTGTGTCCATGAGGGCCTTGGAATGGGGAGGTGGCACCGGGACCCTGAAGTATTCTCCTAAGCTTTGGGATAGCTCCCATGCACAAGTTTCCTTGTGGAGACGAGATTTGTTCTGATGGGTGCCTCAGGAAATCCCCTCTGCTGGTATTGGAATCCAGGCTTTTGAGGAGACATGCCTGTAAACCAAAGCAATGGATACGATAATGGCCTCGGGTCCTGTCTGGTTCAATCTTCTTGGTATGAGTGGAGGTATTTGAGTGGAGGAAGATGCTCAGCTGGTATCAACCGCCCTTTTTTGTCCCGGGCGACCTACACTATTGGGATGGCCTCAGGGACTTTGGAGTGTTCTCCTAATTTGTACGATTTTTGACAATGGAATGGGCAGAATTCCCATGGATTGGGTGGGGGCAGACCTAATGTGTGGCTCCAGGGGCCCCAGCCTGGAGGGAGTGTGGCCCAGGACTTTGAGGACAGAAGACTGAAAACACAAACTCAGCTTAAGTTTGGGGACGTAGGTATGGCACGCCCGATCTCCAAACCATGAGAAGAACTCTTCAGGATATGAAGAATGAGCAAGTCTGAGGCGCTTGCTCAGGCTTTTGTCTCTGGATTTTGTTTCAGCGATGGCCGTGGAATGTTGGGGATGTCTCATGGGCCATGGACGAATCTTCCTCTCTGTGGATTTGGCCCGATCCCAATTGTTTTTCGTCAATCTGTGGGATGGGAGGACTCCTTTCAGGTTTGTTACCTCAGGTGACCCACCAAAAGAGGAATTCCAAAGCAGAGCCCTGGGGAAGAGTGAAGGGACACCCCGAACTATGGTTAAAAATTGGGGCCTAGGGGCATGGCAAGCCCAATATGCTGTCTTTTCATATAGGCCCTGAGAGGCATTACCTGAGGACTGGGCTCAGGCTGAGGGTCACAATGTGTGTTTGTGACCAATGTGGCCCGCAAGCATGGGCTGGGCCTCATGGGCCACGCTTGTTTCAACTACACTGAACGTTGGACAACATGCCAAGCACAAGGTTTCTTGCCATGGGGAAAGAGTTCTGATTTCTGCATCGTTTTCAACCCTGGGCAGTGGTTGGAGATAAGGTCTAGGTTCTGGAGCCTGAAAACCGCAGTTGGTAAGAGATGACGACCTAAGGCCATGGCGGGTCCGATGTGCTCAGTGTGCGGCCAGCTGTCTGGGTGGGACCAGGAGGTCCAGGCTCAGGCTGGGTCAGAAGGGGAAATAGTGCCCAGGTCAGCCTCTATGTTTGGGGTACAGCTGAATGGCGTGCAGGTTGATCCTCATTTGGGGTTTCGGGGTAGCCCTGAGGGCAATGTTTTACTTCTGTAGGGCAGGCAGAGTGCGGCACTGTAGTTCTGGATTTCCAAACTGGAGGGCTTGTGGGCCAGTAGTCTGAGGACGGAGTCTGAGAACCAAAGCTAGGCCTAGGTTTCTGGGTGAGGATATGGCAGGCACAATCTACAGACCTCAATAGAGATCTCGTGCATCTGAAGTCAGGGCAAGGATCAGACGATCGCTCAGGTTGGACTTTCTGCCCTGATGGCCCTTTCTTGAAGGGGGTTGGATCACGAGGACATGGGGGTTTTCCCACGATGGGAGTTGTGAGAAGCTCCAAACTGCAAAGATTCTTCTGCAGGACAATTGAGACCTGTTGGTTGGCTCCAGGCCAACGATTCCGAGCAGGGTTCTAAGGACGGATGGCTGGGTAGCCCACCTCGCATTCCAATGGTCTCCAAGCAACAAGACAGGTTAGATCTGCTGGATGTGGGGGGCAACCGAGGAGGCTGAGTTGAAATGGACTCTCCTGTGGATGTGTCCTAATATGTTTTTGTGTCTATGGAGACCTTGGAATGAAGCGGTGGCCCTGGGGCCCTGAAGGGTTCTCCTAAACAGAGGCTTTGACACAGCTCCAACGTGCATGTTTCCCATGTGTAGATGAGATTTGTTCTGATGGGTGTGTCAAGAAACAGCCATATGCTGGTATTGAAATCCAGGCCTCTGAGGAGAGATGCCTGGAAACCAAAGCAATGGATCCGATTAGTGCCTAGGGGCCTGTTCGTTCCTTTTTACTTCTGGGGACATCAGTCTACGGGTCTGAGTGCAGGTAGGTGCTCAGATGGGCTCAGATTGCCCCCTGTTTGTCCTGGGAAGCCACAACTATTGGGATGGCCTCAGGGACTTTGGAGGTTATCCTATTAGTAGGGTTGTGGCCATTGGAATGGGCACATACAATTCCCTTGGAGAGGGCAAGTACAGTCCTCAGGTTTGGCTCCAGGGCCCTGAGCCTGTAGGGTGTGTAGGCCAGAGCTGTTTGGACAGTTGTCTGAAAACACAAACTCGGCTTATGTTTTGGGTCATAGGTATGGCAGGACTGATCTACAGACCATGAGGAGAACACTTCGGGATATGAAAAAAGGGCGAGTGTGAGGCTCTTGCTCAAGTTTTTGTCTCTGGATATCGTGTCACTCATGGTCGTGAAATTGCCGGGTGACTTCATGGGAAATGGACGAGTCATACTCTCTGGGGGTTCGGTCCCGTCCAAAGAGTTTGCGGTCATTCTGGGGATGGAAGAAGTCCGTTTTTTTGTTGTTGTTGTCGATTTGTTTCATTTTGTTTTTCAAACTCAGATGTCCCACCAAATGAGGGATTCCAGAGTAGAGCCCTGGGGTGGGGCGACTGGACAACCAGAAATCTGGTTAAAAATTGGGGACTAGGGACATGTCAAGCCCATTATGACATCTAATGGTCCAGCCACTGAGAGGACTTACTAGAGGACAGGACTCACGCTGAGGTCACAATGCGTGTTTATGCTCTCTTCGTACTCAAGAATGGGCGGGGCGTCAGGGTGAATGCTGTTTTCTCCTACACTGAACGTTGGACAACATGCCAACCACAAGGTTTCTTGCCATGGGTCAGGAAGAGTTCTGATTTCTGCATCACAGTCACCCGTGGGCAGTGATTGGAGATAAGGTCTAGGTTCTGAAGCCTGAAAACTGAGGTAGGGAAGAGATGATGACCTAAGGCCAGGGCGGGACTGATGTGCTCAGGGTGCGGTCAGCTGTCTGGGTGTTGGTCAGCCGGTCCGGGCTCAGGTTGTGTCAGACAGTGCATTAGTGCCCAGGTTAGACTATATAATTTGGGTACATTCGAGTGCCGTGTAGGTTTATCTTCATTTAAGCTGCCTGGTCAGCTCATTAGGCAATATATTTTTTCTAGAGGGCAGGCAGAGTGCTTCATTGTCGGTCCGGAATTGCCAAACATGAGGGCTTCGGGGCCAGGAGAGTGAGGACGGAAGTCTGAGAACACAAGCTAGACTTCGGATTCAGGGTGAGGGCACGGCAGGTACCCCCTGCAGATCTGAACCAATATCTCATGCATCTGAAGTCCGGGCGAGGATCCGACATTGGCTCAGGTTGGAGTTTCTGTGCATGACGGCCCCTTCATGAAGGGAGCGGAATCTCGAGGCCATGGAGGTTTTCCACGTTGGGAGATGTGGGATGCCCCCTTCAAGGATTCCTTCTGCGGGACAATTGAGACCTGTTGGACAGCTCCAGGACATCCCATATGGAATGACTCCAGAGCACCGTTCGAGGATGGATGCCTGGGAAGTCCGCCTCGCCTTCCAATTGTCTCCTAGCAACAAGACAGTTTAGATCTAATGGATCTGCGGGAGCAACCGGGGTGGCTGAGTAGAAATGCACTTTCCAGAGGATGGGTCCTAATGTGTGTTTGTGTCCATGAGGGCCTTGGAATGGGGAGGTGGCACCGGGACCCTGAAGTATTCTCCTAAGCTTTGGCATAGCTCCCATGCACAAGTTTCCTTGTGGAGACGAGATTTGTTCTGATGGGTGCCTCAGGAAATCCCCTCTGCTGGTATTGGAATCCAGGCTTTTGAGGAGACATGCCTGTAAACCAAAGCAATGGATCCGATAATGGCCTCGGGTCCTGTCTGGTTCAATCTTCTTGGTATGAGTGGAGGTAGATGAGTGGAGGAAGATGCTCAGCTGGTATCAACCGCCCTTTTTTGTCCCGGGCGACCTACACTATTGGGATGGCCTCAGGGACTTTGGAGGGTTCTCCTAATTTGTACGATTTTTGACAATGGAATGGGCAGAATTCCCATGGATTGGGTGGGGGCAGTCCTAATGTGTGGCTCCAGGGGCCCCAGCCTGGAGGGAGTGTGGCCCAGGACTTTGAGGAGAGAAGACTGAAAACACAAACTCAGCTTAAGTTTGGGGACGTAGGTATGGCACGCCCGATCTAGAAACCATGAGAAGAACTCTTCAGGATATGAAGAATGAGCGAGTCCGAGGCGCTTGCTCAGGGTTTTGTCTCTGGATTTTGTTTCAGCGATGGCCGTGGAATGTTGGGGATGTCTCATGGGCCATGGACGAATCTTCCTCTCTGTGGATTTGGCCCGATCCCAATTGTTTTTCGTCAATCTGTGGGATGGGAGGACTCCTTTCAGGTTTGTTACCTCAGGTGACCCACCAAAAGAGGAATTCCAAAGCAGAGCCCTGGGGAAGAGTGAAGGGACACCCCGAACTATGGTTAAATATTGGGGCCTAGGGGCATGGCAAGCCGAATATGCTGTCTCTTCATATAGGCCCTGAGAGGCCTTACCTGAGGACTGGGCTCAGGCTGAGGGTCACAATGTGTGTTTGTGACCAATGTGGCCCGCAAGCATGGGCTGGGCCTCATGGGCCACGCTTGTTTCAACTACACTGAACGTTGGACAACATGCCAAGCACAAGGTTTCTTGCCATGGGGAAAGAGTTCTGAATTCTGCATCATTTTCAACCCTGGGCAGTGGTTGGAGATAAGGTCTAGGTTCTGGAGCCTGAAAACCGCAGTTGGGAAGAGATGACGACCTAAGGCCATGGCGGGTCCGATGTGCTCAGTGTGCGGCCAGCTGTCTGGGTGGGACCAGGAGGTCCAGGCTCAGGCTGGGTCAGAAGGGGAAATAGTGCCCAGATCAGCCTCTATGTTTGGGGTACAGCTGAATGGCGTGCAGGTTGATCCTCATTTGGGGTTTCGGGGTAGCCCTGAGGGCAATGTTTTACTTCTGTAGGGCAGGCAGAGTGCGGCACTGTAGTTCTGGATTTCCAAACTGGAGGGCTTGTGGGCCAGTAGTCTGAGGACGGAGTCTGAGAACCAAAGCTAGGCCTAGGTTTCTGGGTGAGGATATGGCAGGCACAATCTACAGACCTCAATAGAGATCTCGTGCATCTGAAGTCAGGGCAAGGATCAGACGATCGCTCAGGTTGGACTTTCTGCCCTGATGGCCCTTTCTTGAAGGGGGTTGGATCACGAGGACATGGGGGTTTTCCCACGATGGGAGTTGTGAGAAGCTCCAAACTGCAAAGATTCTTCTGCAGGACAATTGAGACCTGTTGGTTGGCTCCAGGCCAACGATTCCGAGCAGGGTTCTAAGGACGGATGGCTGGGTAGCCCACCTCGCATTCCAATGGTCTCCAAGCAACAAGACAGGTTAGATCTGCTGGATGTGGGGGGCAACCGAGGAGGCTGAGTTGAAATGGACTCTCCTGTGGATGTGTCCTAATATGTTTTTGTGTCTATGGAGACCTTGGAATGAAGCGGTGGCCCTGGGGCCCTGAAGGGTTCTCCTAAACAGAGGCTTTGACACAGCTCCAACGTGCATGTTTCCCATGTGTAGATGAGATTTGTTCTGATGGGTGTGTCAAGAAACAGCCATATGCTGGTATTGAAATCCAGGCCTCTGAGGAGAGATGCCTGGAAACCAAAGCAATGGATCCGATTAGTGCCTAGGGGCCTGTTCGTTCCTTTTTACTTCTGGGGACATCAGTCTACGGGTCTGAGTGCAGGTAGGTGCTCAGATGGGCTCAGATTGCCCCCTGTTTGTCCTGGGAAGCCACAACTATTGGGATGGCCTCAGGGACTTTGGAGGTTATCCTATTAGTAGGGTTGTGGCCATTGGAATGGGCACATACAATTCCCTTGGAGAGGGCAAGTACAGTCCTCAGGTTTGGCTCCAGGGCCCTGAGCCTGTAGGGTGTGTAGGCCAGAGCTGTTTGGACAGTTGTCTGAAAACACAAACTCGGCTTATGTTTTGGGTCATAGGTATGGCAGGACTGATCTACAGACCATGAGGAGAACACTTCGGGATATGAAAAAAGGGCGAGTGTGAGGCTCTTGCTCAAGTTTTTGTCTCTGGATATCGTGTCACTCATGGTCGTGAAATTGCCGGGTGACTTCATGGGAAATGGACGAGTCATACTCTCTGGGGGTTCGGTCCCGTCCAAAGAGTTTGCGGTCATTCTGGGGATGGAAGAAGTCCGTCTTTTTGTTGTTTTTGTCGATTTGTTTCATTTTGTTTTTCAAACTCAGATGTCCCACCAAATGAGGGATTCCAGAGTAGAGCCCTGGGGTGGGGCGACTGGACAACCAGAAATCTGGTTAAAAATTGGGGACTAGGGACATGTCAAGCCCATTATGACTTCTAATGGTCCAGCCACTGAGAGGACTTACTAGAGGACAGGACTCACGCTGAGGTCACAATGCGTGTTTATGCTCTCTTCGTACTCAAGAATGGGCGGGGCGTCAGGGTGAATGCTGTTTTCTCCTACACTGAACGTTGGACAACATGCCAACCACAAGGTTTCTTGCCATGGGTCAGGAAGAGTTCTGATTTCTGCATCACAGTCACCCGTGGGCAGTGATTGGAGATAAGGTCTAGGTTCTGAAGCCTGAAAACTGAGGTAGGGAAGAGATGATGACCTAAGGCCAGGGCGGGACTGATGTGCTCAGGGTGCGGTCAGCTGTCTGGGTGTTGGTCAGCCGGTCCGGGCTCAGGTTGTGTCAGACAGTGCATTAGTGCCCAGGTTAGACTATATAATTTGGGTACATTCGAGTGCCGTGTAGGTTTATCTTCATTTAAGCTGCCTGGTCAGCTCATTAGGCAATATATTTTTTCTAGAGGGCAGGCAGAGTGCTTCATTGTCGGTCCGGAATTGCCAAACATGAGGGCTTCGGGGCCAGGAGAGTGAGGACGGAAGTCTGAGAACACAAGCTAGACTTCGGATTCAGGGTGAGGGCACGACAGGTACCCCCTGCAGATCTGAACCAATATCTCATGCATCTGAAGTCCGGGCGAGGATCCGACATTGGCTCAGGTTGGAGTTTCTGTGCATGACGGCCCCTTCATGAAGGGAGCGGAATCTCGAGGCCATGGAGGTTTTCCACGTTGGGAGATGTGGGATGCCCCCTTCAAGGATTCCTTCTGCGGGACAATTGAGACCTGTTGGACAGCTCCAGGACATCCCATATGGAATGACTCCAGAGCACCGTTCGAGGATGGATGCCTGGGAAGTCCGCCTCGCCTTCCAATTGTCTCCTAGCAACAAGACAGTTTAGATCTAATGGATCTGCGGGAGCAACCGGGGTGGCTGAGTTGAAATGCACTTTCCAGAGGATGGGTCCTAATGTGTGTTTGTGTCCATGAGGGCCTTGGAATGGGGAGGTGGCACCGGGACCCTGAAGTATTCTCCTAAGCTTTGGCATAGCTCCCATGCACAAGTTTCCTTGTGGAGACGAGATTTGTTCTGATGGGTGCCTCAGGAAATCCCCTCTGCTGGTATTGGAATCCAGGCCTTTGAGGAGACATGCCTGTAAACCAAAGCAATGGATCCGATAATGGCCTCGGGTCCTGTCTGGTTCAATCTTCTTGGTATGAGTGGAGGTAGATGAGTGGAGGAAGATGCTCAGCTGGTATAAACCGCCCTTTTTTGTCCCGGGCGACCTACACTATTGGGATGGCCTCAGGGACTTTGGAGGGTTCTCCTAATTTGTACGATTTTTGACAATGGAATGGGCAGAATTCCCATGGATTGGGTGGGGGCAGTCCTAATGTGTGGCTCCAGGGGCCCCAGGCTGGAGGGAGTGTGGCCCAGGACTTTGAGGACAGAAGACTGAAAACACAAACTCAGCTTAAGTTTGGGGACGTAGGTATGGCACGCCCGATCTAGAAACCATGAGAAGAACTCTTCAGGATATGAAGAATGAGCGAGTCCGAGGCGCTTGCTCAGGCTTTTGTCTCTGGATTTTGTTTCAGCGATGGCCGTGGAATGTTGGGGATGTCTCATGGGCCATGGACGAATCTTCCTCTCTGTGGATTTGGCCCGATCCCAATTGTTTTTCGTCAATCTGTGGGATGGGAGGACTCCTTTCAGGTTTGTTACCTCAGGTGACCCACCAAAAGAGGAATTCCAAAGCAGAGCCCTGGGGAAGAGTGAAGGGACACCCCGAACTATGGTTAAATATTGGGGCCTAGGGGCATGGCAAGCCGAATATGCTGTCTCTTCATATAGGCCCTGAGAGGCCTTACCTGAGGACTGGGCTCAGGCTGAGGGTCACAATGTGTGTTTGTGACCAATGTGGCCCGCAAGCATGGGCTGGGCCTCATGGTCCATGCTTGTTTCAACTACACTGAACGTTGGACAACATGCTAAGCACAAGGTTTCTTACCATGGGGAAAGAGTTCTGATTTCTGCATCGTTTTCAACCCTGGGCAGTGGTTGGAGATAAGGTCTAGGTTCTGGAGCCTGAAAACCGCAGTTGGGAAGAGATGACGACCTAAGGCCATGGCGGGTCCGATGTGCTCAGTGTGCGGCCAGCTGTCTGGGTGGGACCAGGAGGTCCAGGCTCAGGCTGGGTCAGAAGGGGAAATAGTGCCCAGGTCAGCCTCTCTGTTTGGGGTACAGCCGATTGGCGTGCAGGTTGATCCTCATTTGGGGTTTCGGGGTAGCCCTGAGGGCAATGTTTTACTTCTGTAGGGCAGGCAGAGTGCGGCATTGTAGTTCTGGATTGCCCAACTGGAGGGCTTGTGGGCCAGTAGTCTGAGGACGGAGTCTGAGAACCCAAGCTAGGCCTAGGTTTCTGGGTGAGGATATGGCAGGCACAATCCACAGACCTCAATAGAGATCTTGTGCATCTGAAGTCAGGGCAAGGATCAGACGATCGCTCAGGTTGGACTTTCTGCCCTGATGGCCCTTTCTTGAAGGGGGTTGGATCACGAGGACATGGGGGTTTTCCCACGATGGGAGTTGTGAGAAGCTCCAAACTGCAAAGATTCTTCTGCAGGACAATTGAGACCTGTTGGTTGGCTCCAGGCCAAGGATTCCGAGCAGGGTTCTAAGGATGGATGGCTGGGTAGCCCACCTCGCATTCCAATTGTCTCCAAGCAACAAGACAGGTTAGATCTGCTGGATGTGGGGGGCAACCGAGGAGGCTGAGTTGAAATGGACTCTCCTGTGGATGTGTCCTAATATGTTTTTGTGTCTATGGAGACCTTGGAATGAAGCGGTGGCCCTGGGGCCCTGAAGGGTTATCCTAAACAGAGGCTTTGACACAGCTCCAACGTGCATGTTTCCCATGTGTAGATGAGATTTGTTCTGATGGGTGAGTCAAGAAACAGCCATATGCTGGTATTGAAATCCAGGCCTCTGAGGAGAGATGCCTGGAAACCAAAGCAATGGATCCGATTAGTGCCTAGGGGCCTGTTCGTTCCTTTTTACCTCTGGGGACATCAGTCTACGGGTCTGAGTGCAGGTAGGTGCTCAGATGGGCTCAGATTGCCCCTGTTTGTCCTGGGAAGCCACAACTCTTGGGATGGCCTCAGGGACTTTGGAGGTTATCCTATTAGTAGGGTTGTGGCCATTGGAATGGGCACATACAATTCCCTTGGAGAGGGCAAGTACAGTCCTCAGGTTTGGCTCCAGGGCCCTGAGCCGGTAGGGTGTGTAGGCCAGAGCTGTTTGGACAGTTGTCTGAAAACACAAACTCGGCTTATGTTTTGGGTCATAGGTATGGCAGGACTGATCTACAGACCATGAGGAGAACACTTCGGGATAAGAAAAAAGGGCGAGTGTGAGGCTCTTGCTCAAGTTTTTGTCTCTGGATATCGTGTCACTCATGGTCGTGAAATTGCCGGGTGACTTCATGGGAAATGGACGAGTCTTACTCTCTGGGGGTTCGGTCCCGTCCAAAGAGTTTGCGGTCATTCTGGGGATGGAAGAAGTCCGTTTTTTTGTTGTTGTTGTCGATTTGTTTCATTTTGTTTTTCAACCTCAGATGTCCCACCAAATGAGGGATTCCAGAGTAGAGCCCTGTGGTGGGGCGACTGGACAACCAGAAATCTGGTTAAAAATTGGGCACTAGGAACATGTCAAGCCCATTATGACATCTAATGGTCCAGCCACTGAGAGGACTTACTAGAGGACAGGACTCACGCTGAGGTCACAATGCGTGTTTATGCTCTCGTCGCACTCAAGAATGGGCGGGGCCTCAGGGTGAATGCTGTTTTCTCCTACACTGAACGTTGGACAACATGCCAACCACAAGGTTTCTTGCCATGGGTCAGGAAGAGTTCTGATTTCTGCATCACAGTCACCCGTGGGCAGTGATTGGAGATAAGGTCTAGGTTCTGAAGCCTGAAAACTGAGGTCGGGAAGAGATGATGACCTAAGGCCAGGGCGGGTCTGATGTGCTCAGGGTGCGGTCAGCTGTCTGGGTGTTGGTCAGCTGGTCCGGGCTCAGGTTGTGTCAGACAGTGCATTAGTGCCCAGGTTAGACTATATAATTTGGGTACATTCGAGTGCCGTGTAGGTTTCTCTTCATTTAAGCTGCCTGGTCAGCTCATTAGGCAATATATTTTTTCTAGAGGGCAGGCAGAGTGCTTCATTGTCGGTCCGGAATTGCCAAACATGAGGGCTTCGGGGCCAGGAGAGTGAGGACGGAAGTCTGAGAACACAAGCTAGACTTCGGATTCAGGGTGAGGGCACGGCAGGTACCCCCTGCAGATCTGAACCAATATCTCATGCATCTGAAGTCAGGGCGAGGATCCGACGTTGGCTCAGGTTGGAGTTTCTGTGCATGACGGCCCCTTCATGAAGGGAGCGGAATCTCGAGGCCATGGAGGTTTTCCACGTTGGGAGATGTGGGATGCCCCCTTCAAGGATTCCTTCTGCGGGACAATTGAGACCTGTTGGACAGCTCCAGGACATCCCATATGGAATGACTCCAGAGCACCGTTCGAGGATGGATGCCTGGGAAGTCCGCCTCGCCTTCCAATTGTCTCCTAGCAACAAGACAGTTTAGATCTAATGGATCTGCGGGAGCAACCGGGGTGGCTGAGTTGAAATGCACTTTCCAGAGGATGGGTCCTAATGTGTGTTTGTGTCCATGAGGGCCTTGGAATGGGGAGGTGGCACCGGGACCCTGAAGTATTCTCCTAAGCTTTGGCATAGCTCCCATGCACAAGTTTCCTTGTGGAGACGAGATTTGTTCTGATGGGTGCCTCAGGAAATCCCCTCTGCTGGTATTGGAATCCAGGCTTTTGAGGAGACATGCCTGTAAACCAAAGCAATGGATCCGATAATGGCCTCGGGTCCTGTCTGGTTCAATCTTCTTGGTATGAGTGGAGGTAGATGAGTGGAGGAAGATGCTCAGCTGGTATCAACCGCCCTTTTTTGTCCCGGGCGACCTACACTATTGGGATGGCCTCAGGGACTTTGGAGTGTTCTCCTAATTTGTACGATTTTTGACAATGGAATGGGCAGAATTCCCATGGATTGGGTGGGGGCAGTCCTAATGTGTGACTCCAGGGGCCCACCCTGGAGGGAGTGTGGCCAGGACTTTGAGGACAGAAGACTGAAAACACAAACTCAGCTTAAGTTTGGGGACGTAGGTATGGCACGCCCGATCTACAAACCATGAGAAGAACTCTTCAGGATATGAAGAATGAGCGAGTCAGAGGCGCTCTCTCAGGCTTTTGTCTCTGGATTTTGTTTCAGCGATGGCCGTGGAATGTTGGGGAGGTCTCATGGGCCATGGACGAATCTTCCTCTCTGTGGATTTGTCCCGATCCCAATTGTTTTTCGTCAATCTGTGGGATGGGAGGACTCCTTTCAGGTTTGTTACCTCAGGTGACCCACCAAAAGAGGAATTCCAAAGCAGAGCCCTGGGGAAGAGTGAAGGGACACCCCGAACTATGGTTAAAAATGGGGCCTAGGGTCATGGAAAGCCCAATATGATGTCTCTTCATATAGGCCCTGAGAGGCCTTACCTGAGGACTGGGCTCAGGCTGAGGGTCACAATGTATGTTTGTGACCAATGTGGCCCGCAAGCATGGGCTGGGCATCATGGGCCACGCTTGTTTCAACTACACTGAACGTTGGACAACATGCCAACCACAAGGTTTCTTGCCATGGGGAAAGAGTTCTGATTTCTGCATCGTTTTCAACCCTGGGCAGTGGTTGGAGATAAGGTCTAGGTTCTGGAGCCTGAAAACCGCAGTTGGGAAGAGATGACGACCTAAGGCCATGGCAGGTCCGATGTGCTCAGTGTGCGGCCAGCTGTCTGGGTGGGACCAGGAGGTCCAGGCTCAGGCTGGGTCAGAAGGGGAAATAGTGCCCAGGTCAGCCTATATGTTTGGGGTACAGCCGATTGGCGTGCAGGTTGATCCTCATTTGGGGTTTCGGGGTAGCCCTGAGGGCAATGTTTTACTTCTGTAGGGCAGGCAGAGTGCGGCATTGTAGTTCTGGATTGCCATACTGGAGGGATTGTGGGCCAGTAGTCTGAGGACGGAAGTCTGAGAACCCAAGCTAGGCCTAGGTTTCTGGGTGAGGATATGGCAGGCACAAACTACAGACCTCAATAGAGATCTCGTGCATCTGAAGTCAGGGCAAGGATCAGACGATCGCTCAGGTTGGACTTTCTGCCCTGATGGCCCTTTCTTGAAGGGGGTTGGATCACGAGGACATGGGGGTTTTCCCACGATGGGAGTTGTGAGAAGCTCCAAACTGCAAAGATTCTTCTGCAGGACAATTGAGAACTGTTGGTTGGCTCCAGGCCAAGGATTCCGAGCAGGGTTCTAAGGATGGATGGCTGGGTAGCCCACCTCGCATTCCAATTGTCTCCAAGCAACAAGACAGGTTAGATCTGCTGGATGTGGGGGGCAACGGAGGAGGCTGAGTTGAAATGGACTCTCCTGTGGATGTGTCCTAATATGTTTTTGTGTCTATGGAGACCTTGGAATGAAGCGGTGGCCCTGGGGCCCTGAAGGGTTATCCTAAACAGAGGCTTTGACACAGCTCCAACGTGAATGTTTCCCATGTGTAGATGAGATTTGTTCTGATGGGTGAGTCAAGAAACAGCCATATGCTGGTATTGAACTCCAGGCCTCTGAGGAGAGATGCCTAGAAACCAAAGCAATGGATCCGATTAGTGCCTAGGGGCCTGTTCGTTCCTTTTTACCTTTGGGGACATCAGTCTACGGGTCTGAGTGCAGGTAGGTGCTCAGATGGGCTCAGATTGCCCCTGTTTGTCCTGGGAAGCCACAACTCTTGGGATGGCCTCAGGGACTTTGGAGGTTATCCTATTAGTAGGGTTGTGGCCATTGGAATGGGCACATACAATTCCCTTGGAGAGGGCAAGTACAGTCCTCAGGTTTGGCTCCAGGGCCCTGAGCCTGTAGGGTGTGTAGGCCAGAGCTGTTTGGACAGTTGTCTGAAAACACAAACTCGGCTTATGTTTTGGGTCATAGGTATGGCAGGACTGATCTACAGACCATGAGGAGAACACTTCGGGATAAGAAAAAAGGGCGAGTGTGAGGCTCTTGCTCAAGTTTTTGTCTCTGGATATCGTGTCACTCATGGTCGTGAAATTGCCGGGTGACTTCATGGGAAATGGACGAGTCTTACTCTCTGGGGGTTCGGTCCCGTCCAAAGAGTTTGCGGTCATTCTGGGGATGGAAGAAGTCCGTTTTTTTGTTGTTGTTGTCGATTTGTTTCATTTTGTTTTTCAACCTCAGATGTCCCACCAAATGAGGGATTCCAGAGTAGAGCCCTGGGGTGGGGCGACTGGACAACCAGAAATCTGGTTAAAAATTGGGGACTAGGAACATGTCAAGCCCATTATGACATCTAATGGTCCAGCCACTGAGAGGACTTACTAGAGGACAGGACTCACGCTGAGGTCACAATGCGTGTTTATGCTCTTGTCGCACTCAAGAATGGGCGGGGCCTCAGGGTGAATGCTGGTTTCTCCTACACTGAACGTTGGACAACATGCCAACCACAAGGTTTCTTGCCATGGGTCAGGAAGAGTTCTGATTTCTGCATCACAGTCACCCGTGGGCAGTGATTGGAGATAAGGTCTAGGTTCTGAAGCCTGAAAACTGAGGTAGGGAAGAGATGATGACCTAAGGCCAGGGCGGGTCTGATGTGCTCAGGGTGCGGTCAGCTGTCTGGGTGTTGGTCAGCCGGTCCGGGCTCAGGTTGTGTCAGACAGTGCATTAGTGCCCAGGTTAGACTATATAATTTGGGTACATTCGAGTGCCGTGTAGGTTTCTCTTCATTTAAGCTGCCTGGTCAGCTCATTAGGCAATATATTTTTTCTAGAGGGCAGGCAGAGTGCTTCATTGTCGGTCCGGAATTGCCAAACATGAGGGCTTCGGGGCCAGGAGAGTGAGGACGGAAGTCTGAGAACACAAGCTAGACTTCGGATTCAGGGTGAGGGCACGGCAGGTACCCCCTGCAGATCTGAACCAATATCTCATGCATCTGAAGTCAGGGCGAGGATCCGACGTTGGCTCAGGTTGGAGTTTCTGTGCATGACAGCCCCTTCATGAAGGGAGCGGAATCTCGAGGCCAGGAGGTTTTCCACGTGGGGAGATGTGGGATGCCCCCTTCAAGGATTCCTTCTGCGGGACAATTGAGACCTGTTGGACAGCTCCAGGACATCCCATATGGAATGACTCCAGAGCACCGTTCGAGGATGGATGCCTGGGAAGTCCGCCTCGCCTTCCAATTGTCTCCTAGCAACAAGACAGTTTAGATCTAATGGATCTGCGGGAGCAACCGGGGTGGCTGAGTTGAAATGCACTTTCCAGAGGATGGGTCCTAATGTGTGTTTGTGTCCATGAGGGCCTTGGAATGGGGAGGTGGCACCGGGACCCTGAAGTATTCTCCTAAGCTTTGGGATAGCTCCCATGCACAAGTTTCCTTGTGGAGACGAGATTTGTTCTGATGGGTGCCTCAGGAAATCCCCTCTGCTGGTATTGGAATCCAGGCTTTTGAGGAGACATGCCTGTAAACCAAAGCAATGGATACGATAATGGCCTCGGGTCCTGTCTGGTTCAATCTTCTTGGTATGAGTGGAGGTAGATGAGTGGAGGAAGATGCTCAGCTGGTATCAACCGCCCTTTTTTTCCCGGGCGACCTACACTATTGGGATGGCCTCAGGGACTTTGGAGTGTTCTCCTAATTTGTACGATTTTTGACAATGGAATGGGCAGAATTCCCATGGATTGGGTGGGGGCAGACCTAATGTGTGGCTCCAGGGGCCCCAGCCTGGAGGGAGTGTGGCCCAGGACTTTGAGGACAGAAGACTGAAAACACAAACTCAGCTTAAGTTTGGGGACGTAGGTATGGCACGCCCGATCTCCAAACCATGAGAAGAACTCTTCAGGATATGAAGAATGAGCGAGTCTGAGACGCTTGCTCAGGCTTTTGTCTCTGGATTTTGTTTCAGCGATGGCCGTGGAATGTTGGGGATGTCTCATGGGCCATGGACGAATCTTCCTCTCTGTGGATTTGGCCCGATCCCAATTGTTTTTCGTCAATCTGTGGGATGGGAGGACTCCTTTCAGGTTTGTTACCTCAGGTGACCCACCAAAAGAGGAATTCCAAAGCAGAGCCCTGGGGAAGAGTGAAGGGACACCCCGAACTTTGGTTAAAAATTGGGGCCTAGGGGCATGGCAAGCCCAATATGCTGTCTTTTCATATAGGCCCTGAGAGGCCTTACCTGAGGACTGGGCTCAGGCTGAGGGTCACAATGTGTGTTTGTGACCAATGTGGCCCGCAAGCATGGGCTGGGCATCATGGGCCACGCTTGTTTCAACTACACTGAACGTTGGACAACATGCCAAGCACAAGGTTTCTTGCCATGGGGAAAGAGTTCTGATTTCTGCATCGTTTTCAACCCTGGGCAGTGGTTGGAGATAAGGTCTAGGTTCTGGAGCCTGAAAACCGCAGTTGGGAAGAGATGACGACCTAAGGCCATGGCGGGTCCGATGTGCTCAGTGTGCGGCCAGCTGTCTGGGTGGGACCAGGAGGTCCAGGCTCAGGCTGGGTCAGAAGGGGAAATAGTGCCCAGGTCAGCCTATATGTTTGGGGTACAGCCGATTGGCGTGCAGGTTGATCCTCATTTGGGGTTTCGGGGTAGCCCTGAGGGCAATGTTTTACTTCTGTAGGGCAGGCAGAGTGCGGCACTGTAGTTCTGGATTGCCAAACTGGAGGGCTTGTGGGCCAGTAGTCTGAGGACGGAAGTCTGAGAACCCAAGCTAGGCCTAGGTTTCTGGGTGAGGATATGGCAGGCACAATCTACAGACCTCAATAGAGATCTCGTGCATCTGAAGTCAGGACAAGGATCAGACGATCGCTCAGGTTGGACTTTCTGCCCTGATGGCCCTTTCTTGAAGGGGGTTGGATCACGAGGACATGGGGGTTTTCGCACGATGGGATTTGTGAGAAGCTCCAAACTGCAAGGATTCTTCTGCAAGACAATTGAGACCTGTTGGTTGGCTCCAGGCCAAGGATTCCGAGCAGGGTTCTAAGGATGGATGGCTGGGTAGCCCACCTCGCATTCCAATTGTCTCCAAGCAACAAGACAGGTTAGATCTGCTGGATGTGGGGGGCAACCGAGGAGGCTGAGTTGAAATGGACTCTCCTGTGGATGTGTCCTAATATGTTTTTGTGTCTATGGAGACCTTGGAATGAAGCGGTGGCCCTGGGGCCCTGAAGGGTTATCCTAAACAGAGGCTTTGACACAGCTCCAACGTGCATGTTTCCCATGTGTAGATGAGATTTGTTCTGATGGGTGAGTCAAGAAACAGCCATATGCTGGTATTGAAATCCAGGCCTCTGAGGAGAGATGCCTGGAAACCAAAGCAATGGATCCGATTAGTGCCTAGGGGCCTGTTCGTTCCTTTTTACCTCTGGGGACATCAGTCTACGGGTCTGAGTGCAGGTAGGTGCTCAGATGGGCTCAGATTGCCCCTGTTTGTCCTGGGAAGCCACAACTCTTGGGATGGCCTCAGGGACTTTGGAGGTTATCCTATTAGTAGGGTTGTGGCCATTGGAATGGGCACATACAATTCCCTTGGAGAGGGCAAGTACAGTCCTCAGGTTTGGCTCCAGGGCCCTGAGCCTGTAGGGTGTGTAGGCCAGAGCTGTTGGGACAGTTGTCTGAAAACACAAACTCGGCTTATGTTTTGGGTCATAGGTATGGCAGGACTGATCTACAGACCATGAGGAGAACACTTCGGGATAAGAAAAAAGGGCGAGTGTGAGGCTCTTGCTCAAGTTTTTGTCTCTGGATATCGTGTCACTCATGGTCGTGAAATTGCCGGGTGACTTCATGGGAAATGGACGAGTCTTACTCTCTGGGGGTTCGGTCCCGTCCAAAGAGTTTGCGGTCATTCTGGGGATGGAAGAAGTCCGTTTTTTTGTTGTTGTTGTCGATTTGTTTCATTTTGTTTTTCAACCTCAGATGTCCCACCAAATGAGGGATTCCAGAGTAGAGCCCTGGGGTGGGGCGACTGGACAACCAGAAATCTGGTAAAAAATTGGGGACTAGGAACATGTCAAGCCCATTATGACATCTAATGGTCCAGCCACTGAGAGGACTTACTAGAGGACAGGACTCACGCTGAGGTCACAATGCGTGTTTATGCTCTCTTCGTACTCAAGAATGGGCGGGGCGTCAGGGTGAATGCTGTTTTCTCCTACACTGAACGTTGGACAACATGCCAACCACAAGGTTTCTTGCCATGGGTCAGGAAGAGTTCTGATTTCTGCATCACAGTCACCCGTGGGCAGTGATTGGAGATAAGGTCTAGGTTCTGAAGCCTGAAAACTGAGGTAGGGAAGAGATGATGACCTAAGGCCAGGGTGGGTCTGATGTGCTCAGGGTGCGGTCAGCTGTCTGGGTGTTGGTCAGCCGGTCCGGGCTCAGGTTGTGTCAGACAGTGCATTAGTGCCCAGGTTAGACTATATAATTTGGGTACATTCGAGTGCCGTGTAGGTTTATCTTCATTTAAGCTGCCTGGTCAGCTCATTAGGCAATATATTTTTTCTAGAGGGCAGGCAGAGTGCTTCATTGTCGGTCCGGAATTGCCAAACATGAGGGCTTCGGGGCCAGGAGAGTGAGGACGGAAGTCTGAGAACACAAGCTAGACTTCGGATTCAGGGTGAGGGCACGGCAGGTACCCCCTGCAGATCTGAACCAATATCTCATGCATCTGAAGTCAGGGCGAGGATCCGACGTTGGCTCAGGTTGGAGTTTCTGTGCATGACGGCCCCTTCATGAAGGGAGCGGAATCTCGAGGCCATGGAGGTTTTCCACGTTGGGAGATGTGGGATGCCCCCTTCAAGGATTCCTTCTGCGGGACAATTGAGACCTGTTGGACAGCTCTAGGACATCCCATATGGAATGACTCCAGAGCACCGTTCGAGGATGGATGCCTGGGAAGTCCGCCTCGCCTTCCAATTGTCTCCTAGCAACAAGACAGTTTAGATCTAATGGATCTGCGGGAGCAACCGGGGTGGCTGACTTGAAATGCACTTTCCAGAGGATGGGTCCTAATGTGTGTTTGTGTCCATGAGGGCCTTGGAATGGGGAGGTGGCACCCGGACCCTGAAGTATTCTCCTAAGCTTTGGGATAGCTCCCATGCACAAGTTTCCTTGTGGAGACGAGATTTGTTCTGATGGGTGCCTCAGGAAATCCCCTCTGCTGGTATTGGAATCCAGGCTTTTGAGGAGACATGCCTGTAAACCAAAGCAATGGATCCGATAATGGCTTCGGGTCCTGTCTGGTTCAATCTTCTTGGTATGAGAGGAGGTAGATGAGTGGAGGAAGATGCTCAGCTGGTATCAACCGCCCTTTTTTGTCCCGGGCGACCTACACTATTGGGATGGCCTCAGGGACTTTGGAGTGTTCTCCTAATTTGTACGATTTTTGACAATGGAATGGGCAGAATTCCCATGGATTGGGTGGGGGCAGTCCTAATGTGTGACTCCAGGGGCCCCAGCCTGGAGGGAGTGTGGCCAGGACTTTGAGGACAGAAGACTGAAAACACAAACTCAGCTTAAGTTTGGGGACGTAGGTATGGCACGCCCGATCTACAAACCATGAGAAGAACTCTTCAGGATATGAAGAATGAGCGAGTCTGAGGCGCTTGCTCAGGCTTTTGTCTCTGGATTTTGTTTCAGCGATGGCCGTGGAATGTTGGGGATGTCTCATGGGCCATGGACGAATCTTCCTCTCTGTGGATTTGGCCCGATCCCAATTGTTTTTCGTCAATCTGTGGGATGGTAGGACTCCTTTCAGGTTTGTTACCTCAGGTGACCCACCAAAAGAGGAATTCCAAAGCAGAGCCCTGGGGAAGAGTGAAGGGACACCCCGAACTATGGTTAAAAATTGGGGCCTAGGGGCATGGCAAGCCCAATATGCTGTCTCTTCATATAGGCCCTGAGAGGCCTTACCTGAGGACTGGGCTCAGGCTGAGGGTCACAATGTGTGTTTGTGACCAATGTGGCCCGCAAGCATGGGCTGGGCCTCATGGGCCACGCTTGTTTCAACTACACTGAACGTTGGACAACATGCCAAGCACAAGGTTTCTTGCCATGGGGAAAGAGTTCTGATTTCTGCATCGTTTTCAACCCTGGGCAGTGGTTGGAGATAACGTCTAGGTCCTAGAGCCTGAAAACCGCAGTTGGGAAGAGATGACGACCTAAGGCCATGGCGGGTCCGATGTGCTCAGTGTGCGGCCAGCTGTCTGGGTGGGACTAGGAGGTCCAGGCTCAGGCTGGGTCAGAAGGGAAATAGTGCCCAGGTCAGCCTATATGTTTGGGGTACAGCCGATTGGCGTGCAGGTTGATCCTCATTTGGGGTTTCGGGGTAGCCCTGAGGGCAATGTTTTACTTCTGTAGGGCAGGCAGAGTGCGGCATTGTAGTTCTGGATTGCCAAACTGGAGGGCTTGTGGGCCAGTAGTCTGAGGACGGAAGTCTGAGAACCCAAGCTAGGCCTAGGTTTCTGGGTGAGGATATGGCAGGGACAATCTACAGACCTCAATAGAGATCTCGTGCATTTGAAGTCAGGGCAAGGATCAGACGATCGCTCAGGTTGGACTTTCTGCCCTGATGGCCCTTTCTTGAAGGGGGTTGGATCACGAGGACATGGGGGTTTTCCCACGATGGGAGTTGTGAGAAGCTCCAAACTGCAAAGATTCTTCTGCAGGACAATTGAGACCTGTTGGTTGGCTCCAGGCCAACGATTCCGTGCAGAGTTCTAAGGATGGATGGCTGGGTAGCCCACCTCGCATTCCAATTGTCTCCAACCAACAAGACAGGTTAGATCTGCTGGATGTGGGGGGCAACCGAGGAGGCTGAGTTGAAATGGACTCTCCTGTGGATGTGTCTTAATATGTTTTTGTGTCTATGGAGACCTTGGAATGAAGCGGTGGCCCTGGGGCCCTTAAGGGTTCTCCTAAACAGAGGCTTTGACACAGCTCCAACGTGCATGTTTCCCATGTGTAGATGAGATTTGTTCTGATGGGTGAGTCAAGAAACAGCCATATGCTGGTATTGAAATCCAGGCCTCTGGAGAGATGCCTGGAAACCAAAGCAATGGATCCGATTAGTGCCTAGGGGCCTGTTCGTTCCTTTTTACCTCTGGGGACATCAGTCTACGGGTCTGAGTGCAGGTAGGTGCTCAGATGGGCTCAGATTGCCCCTGTTTGTCCTGGGAAGCCACAACTCTTGGGATGGCCTCAGGGTCTTTGGAGGTTATCCTATTAGTAGGGTTGTGGCCATTGGAATGGGCACATACAATTCCCTTGGAGAGGGCAAGTACAGTCCTCAGGTTTGGCTCCAGGGCCCTGAGCCTGTAGGGTGTGTAGGCCAGAGCTGTTTGGACAGTTGTCTGAAAACACAAACTCGGCTTAAGGTTTGGGTCATAGGTATGGCAGGACTCATCTACAGACCATGAGGAGAACACTTCGGGATATGAAAAAAGGGCGAGTGTGAGGCTCTTGCTCAAGTTTTTGTCTCTGGATATCGTGTCACTCATGGTCGTGAAATTGCCGGGTGACTTCATGGGAAATGGACGAGTCTTACTCTCTGGGGGTTCGGTCCCGTCCAAAGAGTTTGCAGTCATTCTGGGGATGGAAGAAGTCCGTTTTTTTGTTGTTGTTGTCGATTTGTTTCATTTTGTTTTTCAACCTCAGATGTCCCACCAAATGAGGGATTCCAGAGTAGAGCCCTGGGGTGGGGCGACTGGACAACCAGAAATCTGGTTAAAAATTGGGGACTAGGAACATGTCAAGCCCATTATGACATCTAATGGTCCAGCCACTGAGAGGACTTACTAGAGGACAGGACTCACGCTGAGGTCACAATGCGTGTTTATGCTCTCTTCGCACTCAAGAATGGGCGGGGCCTCAGGGTGAATGCTGTTTTCTCCTACACTGAACGTTGGACAACATGCCAACCACAAGGTTTCTTGCCATGGGTCAGGAAGAGTTCTGATTTCTGCATCACAGTCACCCGTGGGCAGTGATTGGAGATAAGGTCTAGGTTCTGAAGCCTGAAAACTGAGGTAGGGAAGAGATGATGACCTAAGGCCAGGGCGGGTCTGAAGTGCTCAGGGTGCGGTCAGGTGTCTGGGTGTTGGTCAGCCGGTCCGGGCTCAGGTTGTGTCAGACAGTGCATTAGTGCCCAGGTTAGACTATATAATTTGGGTACATTTGAGTGCCGTGTAGGTTTATCTTCATATAAGCTGCCTGGTCAGCTCATTAGGCAATATATTTTTTCTAGAGGGCAGGCAGAGTGCTTCATTGTCTGTCCGGAATTGCCAAACATGAGGGCTTCGGGGCCAGGAGAGTGAGGACGGAAGTCTGAGAACACAAGCTAGACTTCGGATTCAGGGTGAGGGCACGGCAGGTACCCCCTGCAGATCTGAACCAATATCTCATGCATCTGAAGTCAGGGCGAGGATCCGACGTTGGCTCAGGTTGGAGTTTCTGTGCATGACGGCCCCTTCATGAAGGGAGCGGAATCTCGAGGCCATGGAGGTTTTCCACGTTGGGAGATGTGGGATGCCCCCTTCAAGGATTCCTTCTGCGGGACAATTGAGACCTGTTGGACAGCTCCAGTTCATCCCATATGGAATGACTCCAGAGCACCGTTCGAGGATGGATGCCTGGGAAGTCCGCCTCGCCTTCCAATTGTCTCCTAGCAACAAGACAGTTTAGATCTAATGGATCTGTGGGAGCAACCGGGGTGGCTGAGTTGAAATGCACTTTCCAGAGGATGGGTCCTAATGTGTGTTTGTGTCCATGAGGGCCTTGGAATGGGGAGGTGGCACCGGGACCCTGAAGTATTCTCCTAAGCTTTGGCATAGCTCCCATGCACAAGTTTCCTTGTGGAGACGAGATTTGTTCTGATGGGTGCCTCAGGAAATCCTCTCTGCTGGTATTGGAATCCAGGCTTTTGAGGAGACATGCCTGTAAACCAAAGCAATGGATCCGATAATGGCCTCGGGTCCTGTCTGGTTCAATCTTCTTGGTATGAGTGGAGGTAGATGAGTGGAGGAAGATGCTCAGCTGGTATCAACCGCCCTTTTTTGTCCCGGGCGACCTACACTATTGGGATGGCCTCAGGGACTTTGGAGGGTTCTCCTAATTTGTACGATTTTTGACAATGGAATGGGCAGAATTCCCATGGATTGGGTGGGGGCAGTCCTAATGTGTGGCTCCAGGGGCCCCAGCCTGGAGGGAGTGTGGCCCAGGACTTTGAGGACAGAAGAATGAAAACACAAACTCAGCTTAAGTTTGGGGACGTAGGTATGGCACGCCCGATCTACAAACCATGAGAAGAACTCTTCAGGATATGAAGAATGAGCGAGTCTGAGGCGCTTGCTCAGGCTTTTGTCTCTGGATTTTGTTTCAGCGATGGCCGTGGAATGTTGGGGAGGTTTCATGGGCCATGGACGAATCTTCCTCTCTGTGGATTTGGCCCGATCCCAATTGTTTTTCGTCAATCTGTGGGATGGGAGGACTCCTTTCAGGTTTGTTACCTCAGGTGTCCCACCAAAAGAGGAATTCCAAAGCAGAGCCCTGGGGAAGAGTGAAGGGACACCCCGAACTATGGTTAAAAATTGGGGCCTAGGGGCATGGCAAGCCCAATATGCTGTCTCTTCATATAGGCCCTGAGAGGCCTTACCTGAGGACTGGGCTCAGGCTGAGGGTCACAATGTGTGTTTGTGACCAATGTGGCCCGCAAGCATGGGCTGGGATTCATGGGCCACGCTTGTTTCAACTACACTGAACGTTGGACAACATGCCAAGCACAAGGTTTCTTGCCATGGGGAAAGAGTTCTGATTTCTGCATCGTTTTCAACCCTGGGCAGTGGTTGGAGATAAGGTCTAGGTTCTGGAGCCTGAAAACCGCAGTTCGGAAGAGATGACGACCTAAGGCCATGGCGGGTCCGATGTGCTCAGTGTGCGGCCAGCTGTCTGGGTGGGACCAGAAGGTCCAGGCTCAGGCTGGGTCAGAATGGGAAATAGTGCCCAGGTCAGCCTATATGTTTGGGGTACAGCCGATTGGCGTGCAGGTTGATCCTCATTTGGGGTTTCGGGGTAGCCCTGTGGGCAATGTTTTACTTCTGTGGGGCAGGCAGAGTGCGGCATTGTAGTTCTGTATTGCCCAACTGGAGGGCTTGTGGGCCAGTAGTCTGAGGACGGAGTCTGAGAACCCAAGCTAGGCCTAGGTTTCTGGGTGAGGATATGGCAGGCACAATCTACAGACCTCAATAGAGATCTCGTGCATCTGAAGTCAGGGCAAGGATCAGACGATCGCTCAGGTTGGACTTTCTGCCCTGATGGCCCTTTCTTGAAGGGGGTTGGATCACGAGGACATGGGGGTTTTCCCACGATGGGAGTTGTGAGAAGCTCCAAACTGCAAAGATTCTTCTGCAGGACAATTGAGACCTGTTGGTTGGCTCCAGGCCAACGATTCCGTGCAGAGTTCTAAGGATGGATGGCTGGGTAGCCCACCTCGCATTCCAATTGTCTCCAAGCAACAAGACAGGTTAGATCTGCTGGATGTGGGGGGCAACCGAGGAGGCTGAGTTGAAATGGACTCTCCTGTGGATGTGTCCTAATATGTTTTTGTGTCTATGGAGACCTTGGAATGAAGCGGTGGCCCTGGGGCCCTGAAGTGTTCTCCTAAACAGAGGCTTTGACACAGCTCCAACGTGCATGTTTCCCATGTGTAGATGAGATTTGTTCTGATGGGTGAGTCAAGAAACAGCCATATGCTGGTATTGAAATCCAGGCCTCTGGAGAGATGCCTGGAAACCAAAGCAATGGATCCGATTAGTGCCTAGGGGCCTGTTCGTTCCTTTTTACCTCTGGGGACATCAGTCTACGGGTCTGAGTGCAGGTAGGTGCTCAGATGGGCTCAGATTGCCCCTGTTTGTCCTGGGAAGCCACAACTCTTGGGATGGCCTCAGGGTCTTTGGAGGTTATCCTATTAGTAGGGTTGTGGCCATTGGAATGGGCACATACAATTCCCTTGGAGAGGGCAAGTACAGTCCTCAGGTTTGGCTCCAGGGCCCTGAGCCTGTAGGGTGTGTAGGCCAGAGCTGTTTGGACAGTTGTCTGAAAACACAAACTCGGCTTAAGGTTTGGGTCATAGGTATGGCAGGACTCATCTACAGACCATGAGGAGAACACTTCGGGATATGAAAAAAGGGCGAGTGTGAGGCTCTTGCTCAAGTTTTTGTCTCTGGATATCGTGTCACTCATGGTCGTGAAATTGCCGGGTGACTTCATGGGAAATGGACGAGTCTTACTCTCTGGGGGTTCGGTCCCGTCCAAAGAGTTTGCGGTCATTCTGGGGATGGAAGAAGTCCGTTTTTTTGTTGTTGTTGTCGATTTGTTTCATTTTGTTTTTCAACCTCAGATGTCCCACCAAATGAGGGATTCCAGAGTAGAGCCCTGGGGTGGGGTGACTGGACAACCAGAAATCTGGTTAAAAATTGGGGACTAGGGACATGTCAAGCCCATTATGACATCTAATGGTCCAGCCACTGAGAGGACTTACTAGAGGACAGGACTCACACTGAGGTCACAATGCGTGTTTATGCTCTCGTCGCACTCAAGAATGGGCGGGGCCTCAGGGTGAATGCTGGTTTCTCCTACACTGAACGTTGGACAACATGCCAACCACAAGATGTCTTGCCATGGGTCAGGAAGAGTTCTGATTTCTGCATCACAGTCACCCGTGGGCAGTGATTGGAGATAAGGTCTAGGTTCTGAAGCCTGAAAACTGAGGTAGGGAAGAGATGATGACCTAAAGCCATGGCGGGTCTGATGTGCTCAGCGTGCGGTCAGCTGTCTGGGTGTTGGTCAGCCGGTCCGGGCTCAGGTTGTGTCAGACAGTGCATTAGTGCCCAGGTTAGACTATATAATTTGGGTACATTCGAGTGCCGTGTAGGTTTATCCTCATTTAAGCTGTCTGGGCTGCTCATAAGGCAATATATTTTTTCTAGAGGGCAGGCAGAGTGCTTCATTGTCGGTCCGGAATTGCCAAACATGAGGGCTTCGGGGCCAGGAGAGTGAGTACGGAAGTCTGAGAACACAAGCTAGACTTTGGATTCAGGGTGAGGGCACGGCAGGTACCCCCTGCAGATCTGAACCAATATCTCATGCATCTGAAGTCAGGGCGAGGATCCGACGTTGGCTCAGGTTGGAGTTTCTGTGCATGACGGCCCCTTCATGAAGGGAGCGGAATCTCGAGGCCATGGAGGTTTTCCACGTTGGGAGATGTGGGATGCCCCCTTCAAGGATTCCTTCTGCGGGACAATTGAGACCTGTTGGACAGCTCCAGGACATCCCATATGGAATGACTCCAGAGCACCGTTCGAGGATGGATGCCTGGGAAGTCCGCCTCGCCTTCCAATTGTCTCCTAGCAACAAGACAGTTTAGATCTAATGGATCTGCGGGAGCAAACGGGGTGGCTGAGTTGAAATGCACTTTCCAGAGGATGGGTCCGAATGTGTGTTTGTGTCCATGAGGGCCTTGGAATGGGGAGGTGGCACCGGGACCCTGAAGTATTCTCCTAAGCTTTGGCATAGCTCCCATGCACAAGTTTCCTTGTGGAGACGAGATTTGTTCTGATGGGTGCCTCAGGAAATCCCCTCTGCTGGTATTGGAATCCAGGCTTTTGAGGAGACATGCCTGTAAACCAAAGCAATGGATCCGATAATGGCCTCGGGTCCTGTCTGGTTCAATCTTCTTGGTATGAGTGGAGGTAGATGAGTGGAGGAAGATGCTCAGCTGGTATCAACCGCCCTTTTTTGTCCCGGGCGACCTACACTATTGGGATGGCCTCAGGGACTTTGGAGGGTTCTCCTAATTTGTACGATTTTTGACAATGGAATGGGCAGAATTCCCATGGATTGGGTGGGGGCAGTCCTAATGTGTGGCTCCAGGGGCCCCAGCCTGGAGGGAGTGTGGCCCAGGACTTTGAGGACAGAAGAATGAAAACACAAACTCAGCTTAAGTTTGGGGACGTAGGTATGGCATCCCCGATCTACAAACCATGAGAAGAACTCTTCAGGATATGAAGAATGAGCGAGTCTGAGGCGCTTGCTCAGGCTTTTGTCTCTGGATTTTGTTTCAGCGATGGCCGTGGAATGTTGGGGATGTCTCATGGGCCATGGACGAATCTTCCTCTCTGTGGATTTGGCCCGATCCCAATTGTTTTTCGTCAATCTGTGGGATGGGAGGACTCCTTTCAGGTTTGTTACCTCAGGTGACCCACCAAAAGAGGAATTCCAAAGCAGAGCCCTGGGGAAGAGTGAAGGGACACCCCGAACTATGGTTAAAAATTGGGGCCTAGGGGCATGGCAAGCCCAATATGCTGTCTCTTCATATAGGCCCTGAGAGGCCTTACCTGAGGACTGGGCTCAGGCTGAGGGTCACAATGTGTGTTTGTGACCAATGTGGCCCGCAAGCATGGGCTGGGCCTCATGGGCCACGCTTGTTTCAACTACACTGAACGTTGGACAACATGTCAAGCACAAGGTTTCTTGCCATGGGGAAAGAGTTCTAATTTCTGCATCGTTTTCAACCCTGGGCAGTGGTTGGAGATAAGGTCTGGGTCCTGGAGCCTGAAAACCGCAGTTGGGAAGAGATGACGTCCTAAGGCCATGGCGGGTCCGATGTGCTCAGTGTGCGGCCAGCTGTCTGGGTGGGACCAGGAGGTCCAGGCTCAGGCTGGGTCAGAAGGGGAAATAGTGCCCAGGTCAGCCTATATGTTTGGGGTACAGCCGATTGGCGTGCAGGTTGATCCTCATTTGGGGTTTCGGGGTAGCCCTGAGGGCAATGTTTTACTTCTGTAGGGCAGGCAGAGTGCGGCATTGTAGTTCTGGATTGCCAAACTGGAGGGCTTGTGGGCCAGTAGTCTGAGGACGGAGTCTGAGAACCCAAGCCAGGCCTAGGTTTCTGGGTGAGGATATGGCAGGCACAATCTACAGACCTCAATAGAGATCTCGTGCATCTGAAGTCAGGGCAAGGATCAGACGATCGCTCAGGTTGGACTTTCTGCCCTGATGGCCCTTTCTTGAAGGGGGTTGGATCACGAGGACATGGGGGTTTTCCCACGATGGGAGTTGTGAGAAGCTCCAAACTGCAAAGATTCTTCTGCAGGACAATTGAGACCTGTTGGTTGGCTCCAGGCCAAGGATTCCGAGCAGGGTTCTAAGGATGGATGGCTGGGTAGCCCACCTCGCATTCCAATTGTCTCCAAGCAACAAGACAGGTTAGATCTGCTGGATGTGGGGGGCAACCGAGGAGGCTGAGTTGAAATGGACTCTCCTGTGGATGTGTCCTAATATGTTTTTGTGTCTATGGAGACCTTGGAATGAAGCGGTGGCCCTGGGGCCCTGAAGGGTTCTCCTAAACAGAGGCTTTGACACAGCTCCAACGTGCAGGTTTCCCAAGTGTAGATGAGATTTGTTCTGATGGGTGAGTTAAGAAACATTCATATGCTGGTATTGAAATCCAGGCCTCTGAGGAGAGTTTCCTGGAAACCAAAGCAATGGATCCGATTAGTGCCTAGGGGCCTGTTCGTTCCTTTTTACCTCTGGGGACATCAGTCTACGGGTCTGAGTGCAGGTAGGTGCTCAGATGGGCTCAGATTGCCCCCTGTTTGTCCTGGGAAGCCACAACTATTGGGATGGCCTCAGGGACTTTGGAGGTTATCCTACTAGTAGGGTTGTGGCCATTGGAATGGGCACATACAATTCCCTTGGAGAGGGCAAGTACAGTCCTCAGGTTTGGCTCCAGGGCCCTGAGCCGGTAGGGTGTGTAGGCCAGAGCTGTTTGGACAGTTGTCTGAAAACACAAACTCGGCTTATCTTTTGGGTCATAGGTATGGCAGGACTGATCTACAGACCATGAGGAGAACACTTCGGGATATGAAAAAAGGGCGAGTGTGAGGCTCTTGCTCAAGTTTTTGTCTCTGGATATCATGTCACTCATGGTCGTGAAATTGCCGGGTGACTTCATGGGAAATGGACGAGTCTTACTCTCTGGGGGTTCGGTCCCGTCCAAAGAGTTTGCGGTCATTCTGGGGATGGAAGAAGTCCGTTTTTTTGTTGTTGTTGTCGATTTGTTTCATTTTGTTTTTCAACCTCAGATGTCTGACCAAATGAGGGATTCCAGAGTAGAGCCCTGGGGTGGGGCGACTGGACAACCAGAATCTAGTTAAAAATTGGGGACTAGGGACATGTCAAGCCCATTATGACATCTAATGGTCCAGCCACTGAGAGGACTTACTAGAGGACAGGACTCACGCTGAGGTCACAATGCGTGTTTATGCTCTCGTCGCACTCAAGAATGGGCGGGGCCTCAGGGTGAATGCTGTTTTCTCCTACACTGAACGTTGGACAACATGCCAACCACAAGGTTTCTTGCCATGCGTCAGGAAGAGTTCTGATTTCTGCATCACAGTCACCCGTGGGCAGTGATTGGAGATAAACTATAGGTTCTGAAGCCTGAAAACTGAGGTAGGGAAGAGATGATGACCTAAGGCCAGGGCGGGTCTGATGTGCTCAGGGTGCGGTCAGCTGTCTGGGTGTTGGTCAGCAGGTCCGGGCTCAGGTTGTGTCAGACAGTGCATTAGTGCCCAGGTTAGACTATATAATTTGGGTACATTCGAGTGCCGTGTAGGTTTATCTTCATTTAAGCTGCCTGGTCAGCTCATTAGGCAATATATTTTTTCTAGAGGGCAGGCAGAGTGCTTCATTGTCGGTCCGGAATTGCCAAACATGAGGGCTTCGGGGCCAGGAGAGTGAGGACGGAAGTCTGAGAACACAAGCCAGACTTCGGATTCAGGGTGAGGGCATGGCAGGTACCCCCTGCAGATCTGAACCAATATCTCATGCATCTGAAGTCAGGGCGAGGATCCGAGGTTGGCTCAGGTTGGAGTTTCTGTGCATGACGGCCCCTTCATGAAGGGAGCGGAATCTCGAGGCCATGGAGGTTTTCCACGTTGGGAGATGTGGGATGCCCCCTTCAAGGATTCCTTCTGCGGGACAATTGAGACCTGTTGGACAGCTCCAGGACATCCCATATGGAATGACACCAGAGCACCATTCGAGGATGGATGCCTGGGAAGTCCGCCTCGCCTTCCAATTGTCTCCTAGCAACAAGACAGTTTAGATCTAATGGATCTGCGGGAGCAACCGGGGTGGCTGATTTGAAATGCACTTTCCAGAGGATGGGTCCTAATGTGTGTTTGTGTCCATGAGGGCCTTGGAATGGGGAGGTGGCACCGGGACCCTGAAGTATTCTCCTAAGCTTTGGCATAGCTCCCATGCACAAGTTTCCTTGTGGAGACGAGATTTGTTCTGATGGGTGCCTCAGGAAATCCCCTCTGCTGGTTTTGGAATCAAGGCTTTTGAGGAGACATGCCTGTAAACCAAAGCAATGGATCCGATAATGGCTTCGGGTCCTGTCTTGTTCAATCTTCTTGGTATGAGTGGAGGTAGATGAGTGGAGGTAGATGCTCAGCTGGTATCAACCGCCCTTTTTTGTCCCGGGCGACCTACACTATTGGGATGGCCTCAGGGACTTTGGAGGGTTCTCCTAATTTGTACGATTTTTGACAATGGAATGGGCAGAATTCCCATGGATTGGGTGGGGGCAGTCCTAATGTGTGGCTCCAGGGGCCCCAGCCTGGAGGGAGTGTGGCCCAGGACTTTGAGGACAGAAGACTGAAAACACAAACTCAGCTTAAGTTTGGGGACGTAGGTATGGCACGCCCGATCTACAAACCATGAGACGAACTCTTCAGGATATGAAGAATGAGCGAGTCTGAGTCGCAAGCTCAGTCTTTTGTCTCTGGATTTTGTTTCAGCCTTGGCCGTGGAATGTTGGGGAGGTCTCATGGGCCATGTACGAATCTTCCTCTCTGTGGATTTGGCCCGATCCCAATTGTTTTTCGTCAATCTGTGGGATGGGAGGACTCCTTTCAGGTTTGTTACCTCTGGTGTCCCACCAAAAGAGGAATTCCATAGCAGAGCCCTGGGGAAGAGTGAAGGGACACCCCGAACTATGGTTAAAATTTGGGGCCTAGGGGCATGGCAAGCCCAATATGATGTCTCTTCATATAGGCCCTGAGAGGCCTTACCTGAGGACTGGGCTCAGGCTGAGGGTCACAATGTGTGTTTGTGACCAATGTGGCCCGCAAGCACGGGCTGGGCCTCATGGGCCACGCTTGTTTCAACTACACTGAACGTTGGACCACATGCCAAGCACAAGGTTTCTTGCCATGGGGAAAGAGTTCTGATTTCTGCATCGTTTTCAACCCTGGGCAGTGGTTGGAGATAAGGTCTAGGTTCTGGAGCCTGAAAACCGCAGTTGGGAAGAGATGACGACCTAAGGCCATGGCGGGTCCGATGTGCTCAGTGTGCGGCCAGCTGTCTGGGTGGGACCAGGAGGTCCAGGCTCAGGCTGGGTCAGAAGGGGAAATAGTGCCCAGGTCAGCCTATATGTTTGGGGTACAGCCGATTGGCATGCAGGTTGATCCTCATTTGGGGTTTCGGGGTAGACCTGAGGGCAATGTTTTACTTCTGTAGGGCAGGCAGAGTGCGGCATTGTAGTTCTGGATTGCCAAACTGGAGGGCTTGTGGGCCAGTAGTCTGAGGATAGAGTCTGAGAACCCAAGCTAGGCCTAGGTTTCTGGGTGAGGATATGGCAGGCACAATCTACAGACCTCAATCGAGATCTCGTGCATCTGAAGTCAGGGCAAGGATCAGACGATCGCTCAGGTTGGACTTTCTGCCCTGATGGCCCTTTCTTGAAGGGGGTTGGATCACGAGGACATGGGGGTTTTCCCACGATGGGAGTTGTGATAAGCTCCAAACTGCAAAGATTCTTCTGCAGGACAATTGAGACCTGTTGGTTCGCTCCAGGCCAACGATTCCGAGCAGGGTTCTAAGGATGGATGGCTGGGTAGCCCACCTCGCATTCCAATTGTCTCCAAGCAACAAGACAGGTTAGATCTGCTGGATGTGGGGGGCAACCGAGGAGGCTGAGTTGAAATGGACTGTCCTGCGATGTGTCCTAATATGTTTTTGTGTCTATGGAGACCTTGGAATGAAGCGGTGGCCCTGGGGCCCTGAAGGGTTCTCCTAAACAGAGGCTTTGACACAGCTCCAACGTGCAGGTTTCCCAAGTGTAGATGAGATTTGTTCTGATGGGTGAGTCAAGAAACAGCCATATGCTGGTATTGAAATCCAGGCCTCTGAGGAGAGTTTCCTGGAAACCAACGCAATGGATCCGATTAGTGCCTAGGGGCCTGTTCATTCCTTTTTACCTCTGGGGACATCAGTCTACGGGTCTGAGTGCAGGTAGGTGCTCAGATGGGCTCAGATTGCCCCCTGTTTGTCCTGGGAAGCCACAACTATTGGGATGGCCTCAGGGACTTTGGAGGTTATCCTACTAGTAGGGTTGTGGCCATTGGAATGGGCACATACAATTCCCTTGGAGAGGGCAAGTACAGTCCTCAGTTTTGGCTCCAGGGCCCTGAGCCTGTAGGGTGTGTAGGCCAGAGCTGTTTGGACAGTTGTCTGAAAACACAAACTCGGCTTATGTTTTGGGTCATAGGTATGGCAGGACTGATCTACAGACCATGAGGAGAACACTTCGGGATATAAAAAAAGGGCGAGTGTGAGGCTCTTGCTCAAGTTTTTGTCTCTGGATATCGTGTCACTCATGGTCGTGAAATTGCCGGGTGACTTCATGGGAAATGGACGAGTCTTACTCTCTGGGGGTTCGGTCCCGTCCAAAGAGTTTGCGGTCATTCTGGGGATGGAAGAAGTCCGTTTTTTTGCTGTTGTTGTCGATTTGTTTCATTTTGTTTTTCAACCTCAGATGTCCCAACAAATGAGGGATTCCAGAGTAGAGCCCTGGGGTGGGGCGACTGGACAACCAGAAATCTGGTTAAAAATTGGGGACTAGGGACATGTCAAGCCCATCATGACATCTAATGGTCCAGCCACTGAGAGGACTTACTAGAGGACAGGACTCACGCTGAGGTCACAATGCGTGTTTATGCTCTCGTCGCACTCAAGAATGGGCGGGGCCTCAGGGTGAATGCTTTTTCTCCTACACTGAACGTTGGACAACATGCCAACCACAAGGTATCTTGCCATGGGTCAGGAAGAGTTCTGATTTCTGCATCACAGTCACCCGTGGGCAGTGATTGGAGATAAAGTCTAGGTTCTGAAGCCTGAAAACTGAGGTAGGGAAGAGATGATGACCTAAGGCCAGGGCGGGTCTGATGTGCTCAGGGTGCGGTCAGCTGTCTGGGTGTTGGTCAGCAGGTCCGGGCTCAGGTTGTGTCAGACAGTGCATTAGTGCCCAGGTTAGACTATATAATTTGGGTACATTCGAGTGCCGTGTAGGTTTATCTTCATTTAAGCTGCCTGGTCAGCTCATTAGGCAATATATTTTTTCTAGAGGGCAGGCAGAGTGCTTCATTGTCGGTCCGGAATTGCCAAACATGAGGGCTTCGGGGCCAGGAGAGTGAGGACGGAAGTCTGAGAACACAAGCTAGACTTCGGATTCAGTGTGAGGGCATGGCAGGTACCCCCTGCAGATCTGAACCAATATCTCATGCATCTGAAGTCAGGGCGAGGAACGAGGTTGGCTCAGGTTGGAGTTTCTGTGCATGACGGCCCCTTCATGAAGGGAGCGGAATCTCGAGGCCATGGAGGTTTTCCACGTTGGGAGATGTGGGATGCCCCCTTCAAGGATTCCTTCTGCGGGACAATTGAGACCTGTTGGACAGCTCCAGGACATCCCATATGGAATGACTCCAGAGCACCGTTCGAGGATGGATGCCTGGGAAGTCCGCCTCGCCTTCCAATTGTCTCCTAGCAACAAGACAGTTTAGATCTAATGGATCTGCGGGAGCAACCGGGGTGGCTGAGTTGAAATGCACTTTCCAGAGGATGGGTTTTAATGTGTGTTTGTGTCCATGAGGGCCTTGGAATGGGGAGGTGGAACCGGGACCCTGAAGTATTCTCCTAAGCTTTGGCATAGCTCCCATGCACAAGTTTCCTTGTGGAGACGAGATTTGTTCTGATGGGTGCCTCAGGAAATCCCCTCTGCTGGTTTTGGAATCCAGGCTTTTGAGGAGACATGCCTGTAAACCAAAGCAATGGATCCGATAATGGCCTCGGGTCCTGTCTGGTTCAATCTTCTTGGTATGAGTGGAGGTAGATGAGTGGAGGTAGATGCTCAGCTGGTATCAACCGCCCTTTTTTGTCCCGGGCGACCTACACTATTGGGATGGCCTCAGGGACTTTGGAGTGTTCTCCTAATTTGTACGATTTTTGACAATGGAATGGGCAGAATTCCCATGGATTGGGTGGGGGCAGTCCTAATGTGTGGCTCCAGTGGCCCCAGCCTGGAGGGAGTGTGGCCCAGTACTTTGAGGACAGAAGACTGAAAACACAAACTCAGCTTAAGTTTGGGGACGTAGGTATGGCACGCCCGATCTACAAACCATGAGAAGAACTCTTCAGGATATGAAGAATGAGCGAGTCTGAGTCCCTTGCTCAGGCTTTTGTCTCTGGATTTAGTTTCAGCGATGGCCGTGGAATGTTGGGGAGGTCTCATGGGCCATGGACGAATTTTCCTCTCTGTGGATTTGGCCCGATCCCAATTGTTTTTCGTCAATCTGTGGGATGGGAGGACTCCTTTCAGGTTTGTTACCTCTGGTGTCCCACCAAAAGAGGAATTCCAAAGCAGAGCCCTGGGGAAGAGTGAAGGACACCCCGAACTATGGTTAAAAATTGGGGCCTAGGGGCATGGCAAGCCCAATATGCTGTCTCTTCATATAGGCCCTGAGAGGCCTTACCTGAGGACTGGGCTCAGGCTCAGGGTCACAATGTGTGTTTTTGACCAATGTGGCCCGCAAGCATGGGCTGGGCCTCTTGGGCCATGCTTGTTTCAACTACACTGAACGTTGGACAACATGCCAAGCACAAGGTTTCTTGCCATGGGGAAAGAGTTCTGATTTCTGCATCATTTTCAACCCTGGGCAGTGGTTGGAGATAAGGTCTAGGTTCTGGAGCCTGAAAACCGCAGTTGGGAAGAGATGACGACCTAAGGCCATGGCGGGTCCGATGTGCTCAGTGTGCGGCCAGCTGTCTGGGTGGGACCAGGAGGTCCAGGCTCAGGCTGGGTCAGAAGGGGAAATAGTGCCCAGGTCAGCCTACATGTTTGGGGTACAGCCGAATGGCGTGCAGGTTGATCCTCATTTGGGGTTTCGGTGTAGCCCTGAGGGCAATGTTTTACTTCTGTAGGGCAGGCAGAGTGCGGCATTGTAGTTCTGGATTGCCCAACTGGAGGGCTTGTGGGCCAGAATTCTTAGGACGGAGTCCGACAACCCAAGCTAGGCCTACGTTTCTGGGTGAGGATATGGCAGGCACAATCTACAGACCTCAATAGAGATCTCGTGCATCTGAAGTCAGGGCAAGGATCAGACGATCACTCAGGTTGGACTTTCTGCCCTGATGGCCCTTTCTTGAAGGGGGTTGGATCACGAGGACATGGGGGTTTTCCCATGATGGGAGTTGTGAGAAGCTCCAAACTGCAAAGATTCTTCTGCAGGACAATTGAGACCTGTTGGTTGGCTCCAGGCCAAGGATTCCGAGCAGGGTTCTAAGGATGGATGGCTGGGTAGCCCACCTCGCATTCCAATTGTCCCCAAGCAACAAGACAGGTTAGATCTGCTGGATGTGGGGGGCAACCGAGGAGGCTGAGTTGAAATGGACGGTCCTGTGGATGTGTCCTAATATGTTTTTGTGTCTATGGAGACCTTGGAATGAAGCGGTGGCCCTGGGGCCCTGAAGGGTTCTCCTAAACAGAGGCTTTGACACAGCTCCAACGTGCATGTTTCCCATGTGTAGATGAGATTTGTTCTGATGGGTGAGTCAAGAAACAGCCATATGCTGGTATTGTAATCCAGGCCTCTCAGGAGAGATGCCTAGAAACCAAAGCAATGGAGACGATTAGTGCCTAGGGGCCTGCTCGTTCCTTTTTACCTCTGGGGACATCAGTCTACAGGTCTGAGTGCAGGTAGGTGCTCAGATGGGCTCAGATTGCCCCTGTTTGTCCTGGGAAGCCACAACTATTGGGATGGCCTCAGGGATTTTGGAGGTTATCCTATTAGTAGGGTTGTGGCCATTGGAATGGGCACATACAATTGCCTTGGAGAGGGCAAGTACAGTCCTCAGGTTTGGCTCCAGGGCCCTGAGCCTGTAGGGTGTGTAGGCCAGAGCTGTTTGGACAGTTGTCTGAAAACACAAACTCGGCTTATGTTTTGGGTCATAGGTACGGCAGGACTGATCTACAGAACATGAGGAGAACACTTCGGGATATGAAAAAAGGGCGAGTGTGAGGCTCTTGCTCAAGTTTTTGTCTCTGGATATCGTGTCACTAATGGTCGTGAAATTGCCAGGTGACTTTATGGGAAATGGACGAGTCTTACTCTCTGGGGATTCGGTCCCGTCCAAAGAGTTTGGGGTCATTCTGGGGATGGAAGAAGTCCGTTTTTTTGTTGTTGTCGATTTGTTTCATTTTGTTTTTCAACCTCAGATGTCCCACCAAATGAGGGATTCCAGAGTAGAGCCCTGGGGTGGGGCGACTGGACAACCAGAAATCTGGTTAAAAATTGGGGACTAGGGACATGTCAAGCCCATTATGACATCTAATGGTCCAGCCACTGAGAGGACTTACTAGAGGACAGGACTCACGCTGAGGTCACAATGCGTGTTTATGCTCTCCTCGCACTCAAGAATGGGCGGGGCCTCAGGGTGAATGCTGTTTTCTCCTACACTGAACGTTGGACAACATGCCAACCACAAGGTTTCTTGCCATGGGTCAGGAAGAGTTCTGATTTCTGCATCACAGTCACCCGTGGGCAGTGATTGGAGATAAGGTCAAGGTTCTGAAGCCTGAAAACTGAGGTAGAGAAGAGATGATGACCTAAGGTCATGGCGGGTCTGATGTTCTCAGCGTGCGGTCAGCTGTCTGGGTGTTGGTCAGCAGGTCCGGGCTCAGGTTGTGTCAGACAGTGCATTAGTGCCCAGGTTAGACTATATAATTTGGGTACATTCGAGTGCCGTGTAGGTTTATCTTCATTTAAGCTGCCTGGTCAGCTCATTAGGCAATATATTTTTTCTAGAGGGCAGGCAGAGTGCTTCATTGTCGGTCCGGAATTGCCAAACTTGAGGGCTTCGGGGTCAGCAGTGTGAGGACGGAAGTCTGAGAACACAAGCTAGACTTCGGATTCAGGGTGAGGGCACGGCAGGCACCCCCTGCAGATCTGAACCAATATCTCATGCATTTGAACTCAGGGCGAGGATCCGACGTTGGCTCAGGTTGGAGTTTCTGTGCATGACGGCCCCTTCATGAAGGGAGCGGAATCTCGAGGCCATGGAGGTTTTCCACGTTGGGAGATGTGGGATGCCCCCTTCAAGGATTCCTTCTGCGGGACAATTGAGACCTGTTGGACAGCTCCAGGACATCCCATATGGAATGACTCCAGAGCACCGTTCGAGGATGGATGCCTGGGAAGTCCGCCTCGCCTTCCAATTGTCTCCTAGCAACAAGACAGTTTAGATCTAATGGATCTGCGGGAGCAACCGGGGTGGCTGAGTTGAAATGCACTTTCCAGAGGATGGGTCCTAATGTGTGTTTGTGTCCATGAGGGCCTTGGAATGGGGAGGTGGCACCGGGACCCTGAAGTATTCTCCTAAGCTTTGGCATAGCTCCCATGCACAAGTTTCCTTGTGGAGACGAGATTTGTTCTGATGGGTGCCTCAGGAAATCCTTTCTGCTGGTATTGGAATCCAGGCTTTTGAGGAGACATGCCTGTAAACCAAAGCAATGGATCCGATAATGGCCTCGGGTCCTGTCTGGTTCAATCTTCTTGGTATGAGTGGAGGTAGATGAGTGGAGGTAGATGCTCAGCTGGTATCAACCGCCCTTTTTTGTCCCGGGCGACCTACACTATTGGGATGGCCTCAGGGACTTTGGAGGGTTCTCCTAATTTGTACGATTTTTGACAATGGAATGGGCAGAATTGCCATGGATTGGGTGGGGGCAGTCCTAATGTGTGGCTCCAGGGGCCCCACCCTGGAGGGAGTGTGGCCAGGACTTTGAGGACAGAAGACTGAAAACACAAACTCAGCTTAAGTTTGGGGACGTAGGTATGGCACGCCCGATCTACAAACCATGAGAAGAACTCTTCAGGATATGAAGAATGAGCGAGTCTGAGTCCCTTGCTCAGGCTTTTGTCTCTGGATTTTGTTTCAGCGATGGCCGTGGAATTTGGGGAGGTCTCATGGGCCATGGACGAATTTTCCTCTCTGTGGATTTGGCCCGATCCCAATTGTTTTTCGTCAATCTGTGGGATGGGAGGACTCCTTTCAGGTTTGTTACCTCTGGTGTCCCACCAAAAGAGGAATTCCAAAGCAGAGCCTGGGGAAGAGTGAAGGGACACCCCGAACGATGGTTAAAAATTGGGGCCTAGGGGCATGGCAAGCCCAATAGGCTGTCTCTTCATATAGGCCCTGAGAGGCCTTACCTGAGGACTGGGCTCAGGCTCAGGGTCACAATGTGTGTTTGTGACCAATGTGGCCCGCAAGCATGGGCTGGGCCTCATGGGCCACGCTTGTTTCAACTACACTGAACGTTGGACAACATGCCAACCACAAGGTTTCTTGCCATGGGGATAGAGTTCTGATTTCTGCTTCATTTTCTACCCTGGGCAGTGGTTGGAGATAAGGTCTAGGTTCTGGAGCCTGAAAACCGCAGTTGGGAAGAGATGACCACCTAAGGCCATGGCGGGTCCGATGTGCTCAGTGTGCGGCCAGCTGTCTGGGTGGGACCAGGAGGTCCAGGCTCAGGCTGGGTCAGAAGGGGAAATAGTGCCCAGGTCAGCCTATATGTTTGGGGTACAGCCGAATGGCGTGCAGGTTGATCCTCATTTGGGGTTTCGGGGTAGCCCTGAGGGCAATGTTTTACTTCTGTAGGGCAGGCAGAGTGCGGCATTGTAGTTCTGGATTGCCCAACTGGAGGGCTTGTGGGCCAGTAGTCTGAGGACGGAATCTGAGAACCCAAGCTAGGCCTAGGTTTCTGGGTGAGGATATGGCAGGCACAATCTACAGACCTCAATAGAGATCTCGTGCATCTGAAGTCAGGGCAAGGATCAGACGATCGCTCAGGTTGGACTTTCTGCCCTGATGGCCCTTTCTTGAAGGGGGTTGGATCACGAGGACATGGGGGTTTTCCCATGATGGGAGTTGTGAGAAGCTCCAAACTGCAAAGATTCTTCTGCAGGACAATTGAGACCTGTTGGTTGGCTCCAGGCCAACGATTCCGAGCAGGGTTCTAAGGATGGATGGCTGGGTAGCACACCTCGCAATCCAATTGTCTCCAAGCAACAAGACAGGTTAGATCTGCTGGATGTGGGGGGCAACCGAGGAGGCTGAGTTGAAATGGACTCTCCTGTGGATGTGTCCTAATATGTTTTTGTGTCTATGGAGACCTTGGAATGAAGCGGTGGCCCTGGGGCCCTGAAGGGTTCTCCTAAACAGAGGCTTTGACACAGCTCCAACGTGCATGTTTCCCATGTGTAGATGAGATTTGTTCTGATGGGTGAGTCAAGAAACAGCCATATGCTGGTATTGAAATCCAGGCCTCTGAGGAGAGATGCCTGGAAACCAAAGCAATGGATCCGATTAGTGCCTAGGGGCCTGTTCGTTCCTTTTTACCTCTGGGGACATCAGTCTACGGGTCTGAGTGCAGGTAGGTGCTCAGATGGGCTCAGATTGCCCCTGTTTGTCCTGGGAAGCCACAACTCTTGGGATGGCCTCAGGGACTTTGGAGGTTATCCTACTAGTAGGGTCGTGGCCATTGGAATGGGCACATACAATTCCCTTGGAGAGGGCAAGTACAGTCCTCAGGTTTGGCTCCAGGGCCCTGAGCCTGTAGGGTGTGTAGGCCAGAGCTGTTGGGACAGTTGTCTGAAAACACAAACTCGGCTTATGTTTTGGGTCATAGGTACGGCAGGACTGATCTACAGAACATGAGGAGAACACTTCGGGATATGAAAAAAGGGCGAGTGTGAGGCTCTTGCTCAAGTTTTTGTCTCTGGATATCGTGTCACTCATGGTCGTGAAATTGCCGGGTGACATCATGGGAAATGGACGAGTCTTACTCTCTGGGGGTTCGGTTCATCCAAAGAGTTTGGGGTCATTCTGGGAATGGAAGAAGTCCGTTTTTTTGTTGTTTTTGTCGATTTGTTTCATTTTGTTTTTCAACCTCAGATGTCCCACCTAATGAGGGATTCCAGAGTAGAGCCCTGGGGTGGGGCGACTGGACAACCTGAAATCTGGTTAAAAATTGGGGACTAGGGACATGTCAAGGCCATTATGACATCTAATGGTCCAGCCACTGAGAGGACTTACTAGAGGACAGGACTCACGCTGAGGTCACAATGCGTGTTTATGCTCTCGTCGCACTCAAGAATGTGCGGGGCCTCAGGGTGAATGCTGTTTTTTCCTATACTGAACGTTGGACAACATGCCAACCACAAGGTTTCTTGCCATGGGTCAGGAAGAGTTCTGATTTCTGCATCACAGTCACCCGTATGCAGTGATTGGAGAGAAGGTCTAGGTTCTGAAGCCTGAAAACTGAGGTAGGGAAGAGATGATGACCTAAGGCCAGGGCGGGTCTGATGTGCTCAGGGTGCGGTCAGCTGTCTGGGTGTTGGTCAGCAGGTCCGGGCTGAGGTTGTGTCAGACAGTGCATTAGTGCCGAGGTTAGACTATATAATTTGGGTACTTTCGAGTGCCGTGTAGGTTTATCTTCATATAAGCTGCCTGGTCAGCTCATTAGGCAATATATTTTTTCTAGAGGGCAGGCAGAGTGCTTCATTGTCGGTCCGGAATTGCCAAACATGAGGGCTTCGGGGCCAGGAGAGTGAGGACGGAAGTCTGAGAACACAAGCTAGACTTCGGATTCAGGGTGAGAGCACGGCAGGTACCCCCTGCAGATCTGAACCAATATCTCATGCATCTGAAGTCAGGGCGAAGATCTGACGTTGGCTCAGGTTGGAGTTTCTGTGCATGACGGCCCCTTCATGAAGGGAGCGGAATCTCGAGGCCATGGAGGTTTTCCACGTTGGGAGATGTGGGATGCCCCCTTCAAGGATTCTTTCTGCGGGACAATTGAGACCTGTTGGACAGCTCCAGGATATCCCATATGGAATGACTCCAGAGCACCGTTCGAGGATGGATGCCTGGGAAGTCCGCATCGCCTTCCAATTGTCTCCTAGCAACAAGAGAGTTTAGATCTAATGGATCTGCGGGAGCAACCGGGGTGGCTGAGTTGAAATGCACTTTCCAGAGGATGGGTCCTAATGTGTGTTTGTGTCCATGAGGGCCTTGGAATGGGGAGGTGGCACCGGGACCCTGAAGTATTCTCCTAAGCGTTGGCATAGCTCCCATGCCCAAGTTTCCTTATGAAGACGAGATTTGTTCTGATGGGTGCCTCAGGAAATCCCCTCTGCTGGTATTGCAATCCAGGCTTTTGAGGAGACATGCCTGTAAACCAAAGCAATGGATCCGATAATGGCCTCGGGTCCTGTTTGGTTCAATCTTCTTGGTATGAGTGGAGGTAGATGAGTGGAGGTAGATGCTCAGCCGGTATCAAACGCCCTTTTTTGTCCCGGGCGACCTACACTATTGGGATGGCCTCAGGGACTTTGGAGGGTTCTCCTAATTTGTACGATTTTTGACAATGGAATGGGCAGAATTCCCATTGATTGGGTGGGGGCAGTCCTAATGTGTGGCTCCAGGGGCCCCAGCCTGGAGGGAGTGTGGCCCAGGACATTGAAGACAGAAGACTGAAAACACAAACTCAGCTTAAGTTTTGGGACGTAGGTATGGCACGCCCGATCTACAAACCATGAGAAGAACTCTTCAGGATATGAAGAATGAGCGAGTCTGAGTCGCTTGCTCAGGCTTTTGTCTCTGGATTTTGTTTCAGCGATGGCCGTGGAATGTTGGGGATGTCTATGGGCCATGGACGAATCTTCCTCTCTGTGGATTTGGCCCGATCCCAATTGTTTTTCATCAATCTGTGGGATGGGAGGACTCCTTTCAGGTTTGTTACCTCTGGTGTCCCACCAAAAGAGGAATTCCAAAGCAGAGCCCTGGGGAAGAGTGAAGGGACACCCCGAACGATGGTTAAAAATTGGGGCCTAGGGGCATGGCAAGCCCAATATGCTGTCTCTTCATATAGGCCCTGAGAGGATTTACCTGAGGACTGGGCTCAGGCTGAGGCTCACAATGTGTGTTTGTGACCAATGTGTCCCGCAAGCATGGGCTGGGCCTCATGGGCCACGCTTGTTTCAACTACACTGAACGTTGGACAACATGCCACCCACAAGGTTTCTTGCCATGGGGATAGAGTTCTGATTTCTGCTTCATTTTCAACCCTGGGCAGTGGTTGGAGATAAGGTCTAGGTTCTGGAGCCTGAAAACCGCAGTTGGGAAGAGAATACGACCTAAGGCCATGGCGGGTCCGATGTGCTCAGTGTGCGGCCAGCTGTCTGGGTGGGACCAGGAGTTCCAGGCTCAGGCTGGGTCAGAATGGGAAATAGTGCCCAGGTCAGCCTATATGTTTGGGGTACAGCCGAATGGAGTGCAGGTTGATCCTCATTTGGGGTTTCGGGGTAGCCCTGAGGGCAATGTTTTACTTCTGTAGGGCAGGCAGAGTACGGAATTGTAGTTCTGGATTGCCCAACTGGAGGGCTTGTGGGCCAGTAGTCTGAGGACGGAATCTGAGAACCCAAGCTAGGCCTAGGTTTCTGGGTGAGGATATGGCAGGCACAATCTACAGACCTCAATAGAGATCTCGTGCATCTGAAGTCAGGGCAAGGATCAGACGATCGCTCAGGTTGGACTTTCTGCCCTGATGGCCCTTTCTTGAAGGGGGTTGGATCACGAGGACATGGGGGTTTTCCCATGATGGGAGTTGTGAGAAGCTCCAAACTGCAAAGATTCTTCTGCAGGACAATTGAGACCTGTTGGTTGGCTCCAGGCCAACGATTCCGAGCAGGGTTCTAAGGATGGATGGCTGGGTAGCACACCTCGCATTCCAATTGTCTCCAAGCAACAAGACAGGTTAGATCTGCTGGATGTGGGGGGCAACCGAGGAGGCTGAGTTGAAATGGACGGTCCTGTGGATGTGTCCTAATATGTTTTTGTGTCTATGGAGACCTTGGAATGAAGCGGTGGCCCTGGGGACCTGAAGGGTTCTCCTAAACAGAGGCTTTGACACAGCTCCAACGTGCATGTTTCCCATGTGTAGATGAGATTTGTTCTGATGGGTGAGTCAAGAAACAGCCATATGCTGGTATTGTAATCCAGGCCTCTGAGGAGAGATGCCTAGAAACCAAAGCAATGGATCCGATTAGTGCCTAGGGGCCTGCTCGTTCCTTTTTACCTCTGGGGACATCAGTCTACAGGTCTGAGTGCAGGTAGGTGCTCAGATGGGCTCAGATTGCCCCTGTTTGTCCTGGGAAGCCACAACTATTGGGATGGCCTCAGGGACTTTGGAGGTTATCCTACTAGTAGGGTTTTGGCCATTGGAATGGGCACATACAATTCCCTTGGAGAGGGCAAGTACAGTCCTCAGGTTTGGCTCAAGGGCTCTGAGCCTGTAGGGTGTGTAGGCCAGAGCTGTTTGGACAGTTGTGCGAAAACACAAACTCGGATTATGTTTTGGGTCATAGGTATGGCAGGACTCATCTACAGACCATGAGGAGAACACTTCGGGATATGAAAAAAGGGCGAGTGTGAGGCTCTTGCTCAAGTTTTTGTCTCTGGATATCGTGTCACTCATGGTCGTGAAATTGCCGGGTGACTTCATGGGAAATGGACGAGTCTTACTCTCTGGGGGTTCGGTCCCGTCCAAAGAGTTTGCGGTCATTCTGGGGATGGAAGAAGTCCGTTTTTTTGTTGTTGTTGTCGATTTGTTTCATTTTGTTTTTCAACCTCAGATGTCCCAACAAATGAGGGATTCCAGAGTAGAGCCCTGGGGTGGGGCGACTGGACAACCAGAAATCTGGTTAAAAATTGGGGACTAGGAACATGTCAAGCCCATTATGACATCTAATGGTCCAGCCACTGAGAGGACTTACTAGAGGACAGGACTCACGCTGAGGTCACAATGCGTGTTTATGCTCTCGTCGCACTCAAGAATGGGCGGGGGCTCAGGGTGAATGCTGGATTCTCCTACACTGAACGTTGGACAACATGCCAACCACAAGGTTTCTTGCCATGGGTCAGGAAGAGTTCTGATTTCTGCATCACAGTCACCCGTGGGCAGTGATTGCAGATAAGGTCTAGGTTCTGAAGCCTGAAAACTGAGGTAGGGAAGAGATGATGACCTAAGGCCAGGGCGGGTCTGATGTGCTCAGCGTGCGGTCAGCTGTCTGGGTGTTGGTCAGCCGGTCCGGGCTCAGGTTGTGTCAGACAGTGCATTAGTGCCCAGGTTAGACTATATAATTTGGGTACATTCGAGTGCCGTGTAGGTTTATCCTCATTTAAGCTGTCTGGGCTGCTCATTAGGCAATATATTTTTTCTAGAGGGCAGGCAGAGTGCTTCATTGTCGGTCCGGAATTGCCAAACATGAGGGCTTCGGGGCCAGGAGAGTGAGTACGGAAGTCTGAGAACACAAGCTAGACTTCGGATTCAGGGTGAGGGCACGGCAGGTACCCCCTGCAGATCTGAACCAATATCTCATGCATCTGAAGTCAGGGCGAGGATCCGACGTTGGCTCAGGTTGGAGTTTCTGTGCATGACGGCCCCTTCATGAAGGGAGCGGAATCTCGAGGCCATGGAGGTTTTCCACGTTGGGAGATGTGGGATGCCCCCTTCAAGGATTCCTTCTGCGGGACAATTGAGACCTGTTGGACAGCTCCAGGACATCCCATATGGAATGACTCCAGAGCACCGTTCGAGGATGGATGCCTGGGAAGTCCGCCTCGCCTTCCAATTGTCTCCTAGCAACAAGACAGTTTAGATCTAATGGATCTGCGGGAGCAACCGGGGTGGCTGAGTTGAAATGCACTTTCCAGAGGATGGGTCCTAATGTGTGTTTGTGTCCATGAGGGCCTTGGAATGGGGAGGTGGCACCGGGACCCTGAAGTATTCTCCTAAGCTTTGGCATAGCTCCCATGCACAAGTTTCCTTGTGGAGACGAGATTTGTTCTGATGGGTGCCTCAGGAAATCCCCATGCTGGTATTGGAATCCAGGCTTTTGAGGAGACATGCCTGTAAACCAAAGCAATGGATCCGATAATGGCCTCGGGTCCTGTCTGGTTCAATCTTCTTGGTATGAGTGGAGGTAGATGAGTGGAGGAAGATGCTCAGCTGGTATCAACCGCCCTTTTTTGTCCCGGGCGACCTACACTATTGGGATGGCCTCAGGGTCTTTGGAGGGTTCTCCTAATTTGTACGATTTTTGACAATGGAATGGGCAGAATTCCCATGGATTGGGTGGGGGCAGTCCTAATGTGTGGCTCCAGGGGCCCCAGCCTGGAGGGAGTGTGGCCCAGGACTTTGAGGACAGAAGAATGAAAACACAAACTCAGCTTAAGTTTGGGGACGTAGGTATGGCATGCCCGATCTACAAACCATGAGAAGAACTCTTCAGGATATGAAGAATGAGCGAGTCTGAGGCGCTTGCTCAGGCTTTTGTCTCTGGATTTTGTTTCAGCGATGGCCGTGGAATGTTGGGGATGTCTCATGGGCCATGGACGAATCTTCCTCTCTGTGGATTTGGCCCGATCCCAATTGTTTTTCGTCAATCTGTGGGATGGGAGGACTCCTTTCAGGTTTGTTACCTCAGGTGACCCACAAAAAGAGGAATTCCAAAGCAGAGCCCTGGAGAAGAGTGAAGGGACACCCCGAACTATGGTTAAAAATTGGGGCCTAGGGGCATGGCAAGCCCAATATGATGTCTATTCATATAGGCCCTGAGAGGCCTTACCTGAGGACTGGGCTCAGGCTGACGGTCACAATGTGTGTTTGTGACCAATGTGGCCCGCAAGCATGGGCTGGGCCTCATGGGCCACGCTTGTTTCAACTACACTGAACGTTGGACAACATGCCAAGCACAAGGTTTCTTGCCATGGGGAAAGAGTTCTGATTTCTGCATCGTTTTCAACCCTGGGCAGTGGTTGGAGATAAGGTCTGGGTCCTGGAGCCTGAAAACCGCAGTTGGGAAGAGATGACGTCCTAAGGCCATGGCGGGTCCGATGTGCTCAGTGTGCGGCCAGCTGTCTGGGTGGGACCAGGAGGTCCAGGCTCAGGCTGGGTCAGAAGGGGAAATAGTGCCCAGGTCAGCCTATATGTTTGGGGTACAGCCGATTGGCGTGCAGGTTGATCCTCATTTGGGGTTTCGGGGTAGCCCTGAGGGCAATGTTTTACTTCTGTAGGGCAGGCAGAGTGCGGCATTGTAATTCTGGATTGCCAAACTGGAGGGCTTGTGGGCCAGTAGTCTGAGGACGGAGTCTGAGAACCCAAGCCAGGCCTAGGTTTCTGGGTGAGGATATGGCAGGCACAATCTACAGACCTCAATAGAGATCTCGTGCATCTGAAGTCAGGGCAAGGATCAGACGAACGCTCAGGTTGGACTTTCTGCCCTGATGGCCCTTTCTTGAAGGGGGTTGGATCACGAGGACATGGGGGTTTTCCCACGATGGGAGTTGTGAGAAGCTCCAAACTGCAAAGATTCTTCTGCAGGACAATTGAGACCTGTTGGTTGGCTCCAGGCCAAGGATTCCGAGCAGGGTTCTAAGGATGGATGGCTGGGTAGCCCACCTCGCATTCCAATTGTCTCCAAGCAACAAGACAGGTTAGATCTGCTGGATGTGGGGGGCAACCGAGGAGGCTGAGTTGAAATGGACTCTCCTGTGGATGTGTCCTAATATGTTTTTGTGTCTATGGAGACCTTGGAATGAAGCGGTGGCCCTGGGGCCCTGAAGGGTTCTCCTAAACAGAGGCTTTGACACAGCTCCAACGTGCAGGTTTCCCAAGTGTAGATGAGATTTGTTCTGATGGGTGAGTCAAGAAACATTCATATGCTGGTATTGAAATCCAGGCCTCTGAGGAGAGTTTCCTGGAAACCAAAGCAATGGATCCGATTAGTGCCTAGGGGCCTGTTCGTTCCTTTTTACCTCTGGGGACATCAGTCTACGGGTCTGAGTGCAGGTAGGTGCTCAGATGGGCTCAGATTGCCCCCTGTTTGTCCTGGGAAGCCACAACTATTGGGATGGCCTCAGGGACTTTGGAGGTTATCCTACTAGTAGGGTTGTGGCCATTGGAATGGGCACATACAATTCCCTTGGAGAGGGCAAGTACAGTCCTCAGGTTTGGCTCCAGGGCCCTGAGCCGGTAGGGTGTGTAGGCCAGAGCTGTTTGGACAGTTGTCTGAAAACACAAACTCGGCTTATGTTTTGGGTCATAGGTATGGCAGGACTGATCTACAGACCATGAGGAGAACACTTCGGGATATGAAAAAAGGGCGAGTGTGAGGCTCTTGCTCAAGTTTTTGTCTCTGGATATCGTGTCACTCATGGTCGTGAAATTGCCGGGTGACTTCATGGGAAATGGACGAGTCTTACTCTCTGGGGGTTCGGTCCCGTCCAAAGAGTTTGCGGTCATTCTGGGGATGGATGAAGTCCGTTTTTTTGTTGTTGTTGTCGATTTGTTTCATTTTGTTTTTCAACCTCAGATGTCTGACCAAATGAGGGATTCCAGAGTAGAGCCCTGGGGTGGGGCGACTGGACAACCAGAAATCTGGTTAAAAATTGGGGACTAGGGACATGTCAAGCCCATTATGACATCTAATGGTCCAGCCACTGAGAGGACTTACTAGAGGACAGGACTCACGCTGAGGTCACAATGCGTGTTTATGCTCTCGTCGCACTCAAGAATGGGCGGGGCCTCAGGGTGAATGCTGTTTTCTCCTACACTGAACGTTGGACAACATGCCAACCACAAGGTTTCTTGCATGCGTCAGGAAGAGTTCTGATTTCTGCATCACAGTCACCCGTGGGCAGTGATTGGAGATAAACTATAGGTTCTGAAGCCTGAAAACTGAGGTAGGGAAGAGATGATGACCTAAGGCCAGGGCGGGTCTGATGTGCTCAGGGTGCGGTCAGCTGTCTGGGTGTTGGTCAGCAGGTCCGGGCTCAGGTTGTGTCAGACAGTGCATTAGTGCCCAGGTTAGACTATATAATTTGGGTACATTCGAGTGCCGTGTAGGTTTATCTTCATTTAAGCTGCCTGGTCAGCTCATTAGGCAATATATTTTTTCTAGAGGGCAGGCAGAGTGCTTCATTGTCGGTCCGGAATTGCCAAACATGAGGGCTTCGGGGCCAGGAGAGTGAGGACGGAAGTCTGAGAACACAAGCCAGACTTCGGATTCAGGGTGAGGGCATGGCAGGTACCCCCTGCAGATCTGAACCAATATCTCATGCATCTGAAGTCAGGGCGAGGATCCGAGGTTGGCTCAGGTTGGAGTTTCTGTGCATGACGGCCCCTTCATGAAGGGAGCGGAATCTCGACGCCATGGAGGTTTTCCACGTTGGGAGATGTGGGATGCCCCCTTCAAGGATTCCTTCTGCGGGACAATTGAGACCTGTTGGACAGCTCCAGGACATCCCATATGGAATGACACCAGAGCACCATTCGAGGATGGATGCCTGGGAAGTCCGCCTCGCCTTCCAATTGTCTCCTAGCAACAAGACAGTTTAGATCTAATGGATCTGCGGGAGCAACCGGGGTGGCTGAGTTGAAATGCACTTTCCAGAGGATGGGTCCTAATGTGTGTTTGTGTCCATGAGGGCCTTGGAATGGGGAGGTGGCACCGGGACCCTGAAGTATTCTCCTAAGCTTTGGCATAGCTCCCATGCACAAGTTTCCTTGTGGAGACGAGATTTGTTCTGATGGGTGCCTCAGGAAATCCCCTCTGCTGGTTTTGGAATCAAGGCTTTTGAGGAGACATGCCTGTAAACCAAAGCAATGGATCCGATAATGGCTTCGGGTCCTGTCTGGTTCAATCTTCTTGGTATGAGTGGAGGTAGATGAGTGGAGGTAGATGCTCAGCTGGTATCAACCGCCCTTTTTTGTCCCGGGCGACCTACACTATTGGGATGGCCTCAGGGACTTTGGAGGGTTCTCCTAATTTGTACGATTTTTGACAATGGAATGGGCAGAATTCCCATGGATTGGGTGGGGGCAGTCCTAATGTGTGGCTCCAGGGGCCCCAGCCTGGAGGGAGTGTGGCCCAGGACTTTGAGGACAGAAGACTGAAAACACAAACTCAGCTTAAGTTTGGGGACGTAGGTATGGCACGCCCGATCTACAAACCATGAGACGAACTCTTCAGGATATGAAGAATGAGCGAGTCTGAGTCGCAAGCTCAGTCTTTTGTCTCTGGATTTTGTTTCAGCCTTGGCCGTGGAATGTTGGGGAGGTCTCATGGGCCATGTACGAATCTTCCTCTCTGTGGATTTGGCCCGATCCCAATTGTTTTTCGTCAATCTGTGGGATGGGAGGACTCCTTTCAGGTTTGTTACCTCTGGTGTCCCACCAAAAGAGGAATTCCATAGCAGAGCCCTGGGGAAGAGTGAAGGGACACCCCGAACTATGGTTAAAATTTGGGGCCTAGGGGCATGGCAAGCCCAATATGATGTCTATTCATATAGGCCCTGAGAGGCCTTACCTGAGGACTGGGCTCAGGCTGAGGGTCACAATGTGTGTTTGTGACCAATGTGGCCCGCAAGCACGGGCTGGGCCTCATGGGCCACGCTTGTTTCAACTACACTGAACGTTGGACCACATGCCAAGCACAAGGTTTCTTGCCATGGGGAAAGAGTTCTGATTTCTGCATCATTTTCAACCCTGGGCAGTGGTTGGAGATAAGGTCTAGGTTCTGGAGCCTGAAAACCGCAGTTGGGAAGAGATGACGACCTAAGGCCATGGCGGGTCCGATGTGCTCAGTGTGCGGCCAGCTGTCTGGGTGGGACCAGGAGGTCCAGGCTCAGGCTGGGTCAGAAGGGGAAATAGTGCCCAGGTCAGCCTATATGTTTGGGGTACAGCCGATTGGCATGCAGGTTGATCCTCATTTGGGGTTTCGGGGTAGACCTGAGGGCAATGTTTTACTTCTGTAGGGCAGGCAGAGTGCGGCATTGTAGTTCTGGATTGCCAAACTGGAGGGCTTGTGGGCCAGTAGTCTGAGGATAGAGTCTGAGAACCCAAGCTAGGCCTAGGTTTCTGGGTGAGGATATGGCAGGCACAATCTACAGACCTCAATAGAGATCTCGTGCATCTGAAGTCAGGGCAAGGATCAGACGATCGCTCAGGTTGGACTTTCTGCCCTGATGGCCCTTTCTTGAAGGGGGTTGGATCACGAGGACATGGGGGTTTTCCCACGATGGGAGTTGTGAGAAGCTCCAAACTGCAAAGATTCTTCTGCAGGACAATTGAGACCTGTTGGTTCGCTCCAGGCCAAGGATTCCGAGCAGGGTTCTAAGGATGGATGGCTGGGTAGCCCACCTCGCATTCCAATTGTCTCCAAGCAACAAGACAGGTTAGATCTGCTGGATGTGGGGTGCAACCGAGGAGGCTGAGTTGAAATGGACTGTCCTGCGATGTGTCCTAATATGTTTTTGTGTCTATGGAGACCTTGGAATGAAGCGGTGGCCCTGGGGCCCTGAAGGGTTCTCCTAAACAGAGGCTTTGACACAGCTCCAACGTGCAGGTTTCCCAAGTGTAGATGAGATTTGTTCTGATGGGTGAGTCAAGAAACAGCCATATGCTGGTATTGAAATTCAGGCCTCTGAGGAGAGTTTCCTGGAAACCAAAGCAATGGATCCGATTAGTGCCTAGGGGCCTGTTCATTCCTTTTTACCTCTGGGGACATCAGTCTACGGGTCTGAGTGCAGGTAGGTGCTCAGATGGGCTCAGATTGCCCCCTGTTTGTCCTGGGAAGCCACAACTCTTGGGATGGCCTCAGGGACTTTGGAGGTTATCCTACTAGTAGGGTTGTGGCCATTGGAATGGGCACATACAATTCCCTTGGAGAGGGCAAGTACAGTCCTCAGTTTTGGCTCCAGGGCCCTGAGCCTGTAGGGTGTGTAGGCCAGAGCTGTTTGGACAGTTGTCTGAAAACACAAACTCGGCTTATGTTTTGGGTCATAGGTATGGCAGGACTGATCTACAGACCATGAGGAGAACACTTCGGGATATGAAAAAAGGGCGAGTGTGAGGCTCTTGCTCAAGTTTTTGTCTCTGGATATCGTGTCACTCATGGTCGTGAGATTGCCGGGTGACTTCATGGGAAATGGACGAGTCTTACTCTCTGGGGGTTCGGTCCCGTCCAAAGAGTTTGCGGTCATTCTGGGGATGGATGAAGTCCGTTTTTTTGTTGTTGTTGTCGATTTGTTTCATTTTGTTTTTCAACCTCAGATGTCTGACCAAATGAGGGATTCCAGAGTAGAGCCCTGGGGTGGGGCGACTGGACAACCAGAAATCTGGTTAAAAATTGGGGACTAGGGACATGTCAAGCCCATTATGACATCTAATGGTCCAGCCACTGAGAGGACTTACTAGAGGACAGGACTCACGCTGAGGTCACAATGCGTGTTTATGCTCTCGTCGCACTCAAGAATGGGCGGGGCCTCAGGGTGAATGCTGTTTTCTCCTACACTGAACGTTGGACAACATGCCAACCACAAGGTTTCTTGCCATGCGTCAGGAAGAGTTCTGATTTCTGCATCACAGTCACCCGTGGGCAGTGATTGGAGATAAACTATAGGTTCTGAAGCCTGAAAACTGAGGTAGGGAAGAGATGATGACCTAAGGCCAGGGCGGGTCTGATGTGCTCAGGGTGCGGTCAGCTGTCTGGGTGTTGGTCAGCAGGTCCGGGCTCAGGTTGTGTCAGACAGTGCATTAGTGCCCAGGTTAGACTATATAATTTGGGTACATTCGAGTGCCGTGTAGGTTTATCTTCATTTAAGCTGCCTGGTCAGCTCATTAGGCAATATATTTTTTCTAGAGGGCAGGCAGAGTGCTTCATTGTCGGTCCGGAATTGCCAAACATGAGGGCTTCGGGGCCAGGAGAGTGAGGACGGAAGTCTGAGAACACAAGCCAGACTTCGGATTCAGGGTGAGGGCATGGCAGGTACCCCCTGCAGATCTGAACCAATATCTCATGCATCTGAAGTCAGGGCGAGGATCCGAGGTTGGCTCAGGTTGGAGTTTCTGTGCATGACGGCCCCTTCATGAAGGGAGCGGAATCTCGACGCCATGGAGGTTTTCCACGTTGGGAGATGTGGGATGCCCCCTTCAAGGATTCCTTCTGCGGGACAATTGAGACCTGTTGGACAGCTCCAGGACATCCCATATGGAATGACACCAGAGCACCATTCGAGGATGGATGCCTGGGAAGTCCGCCTCGCCTTCCAATTGTCTCCTAGCAACAAGACAGTTTAGATCTAATGGATCTGCGGGAGCAACCGGGGTGGCTGAGTTGAAATGCACTTTCCAGAGGATGGGTCCTAATGTGTGTTTGTGTCCATGAGGGCCTTGGAATGGGGAGGTGGCACCGGGACCCTGAAGTATTCTCCTAAGCTTTGGCATAGCTCCCATGCACAAGTTTCCTTGTGGAGACGAGATTTGTTCTGATGGGTGCCTCAGGAAATCCCCTCTGCTGGTTTTGGAATCAAGGCTTTTGAGGAGACATGCCTGTAAACCAAAGCAATGGATCCGATAATGGCTTCGGGTCCTGTCTGGTTCAATCTTCTTGGTATGAGTGGAGGTAGATGAGTGGAGGTAGATGCTCAGCTGGTATCAACCGCCCTTTTTTGTCCCGGGCGACCTACACTATTGGGATGGCCTCAGGGACTTTGGAGGGTTCTCCTAATTTGTACGATTTTTGACAATGGAATGGGCAGAATTCCCATGGATTGGGTGGGGGCAGTCCTAATGTGTGGCTCCAGGGGCCCCAGCCTGGAGGGAGTGTGGCCCAGGACTTTGAGGACAGAAGACTGAAAACACAAACTCAGCTTAAGTTTGGGGACGTAGGTATGGCACGCCCGATCTACAAACCATGAGACGAACTCTTCAGGATATGAAGAATGAGCGAGTCTGAGTCGCAAGCTCAGTCTTTTGTCTCTGGATTTTGTTTCAGCCTTGGCCGTGGAATGTTGGGGAGGTCTCATGGGCCATGTACGAATCTTCCTCTCTGTGGATTTGGCCCGATCCCAATTGTTTTTCGTCAATCTGTGGGATGGGAGGACTCCTTTCAGGTTTGTTACCTCTGGTGTCCCACCAAAAGAGGAATTCCATAGCAGAGCCCTGGGGAAGAGTGAAGGGACACCCCGAACTATGGTTAAAATTTGGGGCCTAGGGGCATGGCAAGCCCAATATGATGTCTATTCATATAGGCCCTGAGAGGCCTTACCTGAGGACTGGGCTCAGGCTGAGGGTCACAATGTGTGTTTGTGACCAATGTGGCCCGCAAGCACGGGCTGGGCCTCATGGGCCACGCTTGTTTCAACTACACTGAACGTTGGACCACATGCCAAGCACAAGGTTTCTTGCCATGGGGAAAGAGTTCTGATTTCTGCATCATTTTCAACCCTGGGCAGTGGTTGGAGATAAGGTCTAGGTTCTGGAGCCTGAAAACCGCAGTTGGGAAGAGATGACGACCTAAGGCCATGGCGGGTCCGATGTGCTCAGTGTGCGGCCAGCTGTCTGGGTGGGACCAGGAGGTCCAGGCTCAGGCTGGGTCAGAAGGGGAAATAGTGCCCAGGTCAGCCTATATGTTTGGGGTACAGCCGATTGGCATGCAGGTTGATCCTCATTTGGGGTTTCGGGGTAGACCTGAGGGCAATGTTTTACTTCTGTAGGGCAGGCAGAGTGCGGCATTGTAGTTCTGGATTGCCAAACTGGAGGGCTTGTGGGCCAGTAGTCTGAGGATAGAGTCTGAGAACCCAAGCTAGGCCTAGGTTTCTGGGTGAGGATATGGCAGGCACAATCTACAGACCTCAATAGAGATCTCGTGCATCTGAAGTCAGGGCAAGGATCAGACGATCGCTCAGGTTGGACTTTCTGCCCTGATGGCCCTTTCTTGAAGGGGGTTGGATCACGAGGACATGGGGGTTTTCCCACGATGGGAGTTGTGAGAAGCTCCAAACTGCAAAGATTCTTCTGCAGGACAATTGAGACCTGTTGGTTCGCTCCAGGCCAAGGATTCCGAGCAGGGTTCTAAGGATGGATGGCTGGGTAGCCCACCTCGCATTCCAATTGTCTCCAAGCAACAAGACAGGTTAGATCTGCTGGATGTGGGGGGCAACCGAGGAGGCTGAGTTGAAATGGACTGTCCTGCGATGTGTCCTAATATGTTTTTGTGTCTATGGAGACCTTGGAATGAAGCGGTGGCCCTGGGGCCCTGAAGGGTTCTCCTAAACAGAGGCTTTGACACAGCTCCAACGTGCAGGTTTCCCAAGTGTAGATGAGATTTGTTCTGATGGGTGAGTCAAGAAACAGCCATATGCTGGTATTGAAATCCAGGCCTCTGAGGAGAGTTTCCTGGAAACCAAAGCAATGGATCCGATTAGTGCCTAGGGGCCTGTTCATTCCTTTTTACCTCTGGGGACATCAGTCTACGGGTTTGAGTGCAGGTAGGTGCTCAGATGGGCTCAGATTGCCCCCTGTTTGTCCTGGGAAGCCACAACTCTTGGGATGGCCTCAGGGACTTTGGAGGTTATCCTACTAGTAGGGTTGTGGCCATTGGAATGGGCACATACAATTCCCTTGGAGAGGGCAAGTACAGTCCTCAGGTTTGGCTCCAGGGCCCTGAGCCGGTAGGGTGTGTAGGCCAGAGCTGTTTGGACAGTTGTCTGAAAACACAAACTCGGCTTATGTTTTGGGTCATAGGTATGGCAGGACTGATCTACAGACCATGAGGAGAACACTTCGGGATATGAAAAAAGGGCGAGTGTGAGGCTCTTGCTCAAGTTTTTGTCTCTGGATATCGTGTCACTCATGGTCGTGAAATTGCCGGGTGACTTCATGGGAAATGGACGAGTCTTACTCTCTGGGGGTTCGGTCCCGTCCAAAGAGTTTGCGGTCATTCTGGGGATGGATGAAGTCCGTTTTTTTGTTGTTGTTGTCGATTTGTTTCATTTTGTTTTTCAACCTCAGATGTCTGACCAAATGAGGGATTCCAGAGTAGAGCCCTGGGGTGGGGCGACTGGACAACCAGAAATCTGGTTAAAAATTGGGGACTAGGGACATGTCAAGCCCATTATGACATCTAATGGTCCAGCCACTGAGAGGACTTACTAGAGGACAGGACTCACGCTGAGGTCACAATGCGTGTTTATGCTCTCGTCGCACTCAAGAATGGGCGGGTCCTCAGGGTGAATGCTGTTTTCTCCTACACTGAACGTTGGACAACATGCCAACCACAAGGTTTCTTGCCATGCGTCAGGAAGAGTTCTGATTTCTGCATCACAGTAACCCGTGGGCAGTGATTGGAGATAAACTATAGGTTCTGAAGCCTGAAAACTGAGGTAGGGAAGAGATGATGACCTAAGGCCAGGGCGGGTCTGATGTGCTCAGGGTGCGGTCAGCTGTCTGGGTGTTGGTCAGCAGGTCCGGGCTCAGGTTGTGTCAGACAGTGCATTAGTGCCCAGGTTATACTATATAATTTGGGTACATTCGAGTGCCGTGTAGGTTTATCTTCATTTAAGCTGCCTGGTCAGCTCATTAGGCAATATATTTTTTCTAGAGGGCAGGCAGAGTGCTTCATTGTCGGTCCGGAATTGCCAAACATGAGGGCTTCGGGGCCAGGAGAGTGAGGACGGAAGTCTGAGAACACAAGCCAGACTTCGGATTCAGGGTGAGGGCATGGCAGGTACCCCCTGCAGATCTGAACCAATATCTCATGCATCTGAAGTCAGGGCGAGGATCCGAGGTTGGCTCAGGTTGGAGTTTCTGTGCATGACGGCCCCTTCATGAAGGGAGCGGAATCTCGACGCCATGGAGGTTTTCCACGTTGGGAGATGTGGGATGCCCCCTTCAAGGATTCCTTCTGCGGGACAATTGAGACCTGTTGGACAGCTCCAGGACATCCCATATGGAATGACACCAGAGCACCATTCGAGGATGGATGCCTGGGAAGTCCGCCTCGCCTTCCAATTGTCTCCTAGCAACAAGACAGTTTAGATCTAATGGATCTGCGGGAGCAACCGGGGTGGCTGAGTTGAAATGCACTTTCCAGAGGATGGGTCCTAATGTGTGTTTGTGTCCATGAGGGCCTTGGAATGGGGAGGTGGCACCGGGACCCTGAAGTATTCTCCTAAGCTTTGGCATAGCTCCCATGCACAAGTTTCCTTGTGGAGACGAGATTTGTTCTGATGGGTGCCTCAGGAAATCCCCTCTGCTGGTTTTGGAATCAAGGCTTTTGAGGAGACATGCCTGTAAACCAAAGCAATGGATCCGATAATGGCTTCGGGTCCTGTCTGGTTCAATCTTCTTGGTATGAGTGGAGGTAGATGAGTGGAGGTAGATGCTCAGCTGGTATCAACCGCCCTTTTTTGTCCCGGGCGACCTACACTATTGGGATGGCCTCAGGGACATTGGAGGGTTCTCCTAATTTGTACGATTTTTGACAATGGAATGGGCAGAATTCCCATGGATTGGGTGGGGGCAGTCCTAATGTGTGGCTCCAGGGGCCCCAGCCTGGAGGGAGTGTGGCCCAGGACTTTGAGGACAGAAGACTGAAAACACAAACTCAGCTTAAGTTTGGGGACGTAGGTATGGCACGCCCGATCTACAAACCATGAGACGAACTCTTCAGGATATGAAGAATGAGCGAGTCTGAGTCGCAAGCTCAGGCTTTTGTCTCTGGATTTTGTTTCAGCCTTGGCCGTGGAATGTTGGGGAGGTCTCATGGGCCATGTACGAATCTTCCTCTCTGTGGATTTGGCCCGATCCCAATTGTTTTTCGTCAATCTGTGGGATGGGAGGACTCCTTTCAGGTTTGTTACCTCTGGTGTCCCACCAAAAGAGGAATTCCATAGCAGAGCCCTGGGGAAGAGTGAAGGGACACCCCGAACTATGGTTAAAATTTGGGGCCTAGGGGCATGGCAAGCCCAATATGATGTCTATTCATATAGGCCCTGAGAGGCCTTACCTGAGGACTGGGCTCAGGCTGAGGGTCACAATGTGTGTTTGTGACCAATGTGGCCCGCAAGCACGGGCTGGGCCTCATGGGCCACGCTTGTTTCAACTACACTGAACGTTGGACCACATGCCAAGCACAAGGTTTCTTGCCATGGGGATAGAGTTCTGATTTCTGCATCATTTTCAACCCTGGGCAGTGGTTGGAGATAAGGTCTAGGTTCTGGAGCCTGAAAACCGCAGTTGGGAAGAGATGACGACCTAAGGCCATGGCGGGTCCGATGTGCTCAGTGTGCGGCCAGCTGTCTGGGTGGGACCAGGAGGTCCAGGCTCAGGCTGGGTCAGAAGGGGAAATAGTGCCCAGGTCAGCCTATATGTTTGGGGTACAGCCGATTGGCATGCAGGTTGATCCTCATTTGGGGTTTCGGGGTAGACCTGAGGGCAATGTTTTACTTCTGTAGGGCAGGCAGAGTGCGGCATTGTAGTTCTGGATTGCCAAACTGGAGGGCTTGTGGGCCAGTAGTCTGAGGATAGAGTCTGAGAACCCAAGCTAGGCCTAGGTTTCTGGGTGAGGATATGGCAGGCACAATCTACAGACCTCAATAGAGATCTCGTGCATCTGAAGTCAGGGCAAGGATCAGACGATCGCTCAGGTTGGACTTTCTGCCCTGATGGCCCTTTCTTGAAGGGGGTTGGATCACGAGGACATGGGGGTTTTCCCAAGATGGGAGTTGTGAGAAGCTCCAAACTGCAAAGATTCTTCTGCAGGACAATTGAGACCTGTTGGTTCGCTCCAGGCCAAGGATTCCGAGCAGGGTTCTAAGGATGGATGGCTGGGTAGCCCACCTCGCATTCCAATTGTCTCCAAGCAACAAGACAGGTTAGATCTGCTGGATGTGGGGGGCAACCGAGGAGGCTGAGTTGAAATGGACTGTCCTGCGATGTGTCCTAATATGTTTTGTGTCTATGGAGACCTTGGAATGAAGCGGTGGCCCTGGGGCCCTGAAGGGTTCTCCTAAACAGAGGCTTTGACACAGCTCCAACGTGCAGGTTTCCCAAGTGTAGATGAGATTTGTTCTGATGGGTGAGTCAAGAAACAGCCATATGCTGGTATTGAAATCCAGGCCTCTGAGGAGAGTTTCCTGGAAACCAAAGCAATGGATCCGATTAGTGCCTAGGGGCCTGTTCATTCCTTTTTACCTCTGGGGACATCAGTCTACGGGTCTGAGTGCAGGTAGGTGCTCAGATGGGCTCAGATTGCCCCCTGTTTGTCCTGGGAAGCCACAACTCTTGGGATGGCCTCAGGGACTTTGGAGGTTATCCTACTAGTAGGGTTGTGGCCATTGGAATGGGCACATACAATTCCCTTGGAGAGGGCAAGTACAGTCCTCAGTTTTGGCTCCAGGGCCCTGAGCCTGTAGGGTGTGTAGGCCAGAGCTGTTTGGACAGTTGTCTGAAAACACAAACTCGGCTTATGTTTTGGGTCATAGGTATGGCAGGACTGATCTACAGACCATGAGGAGAACACTTCGGGATATAAAAAAAGGGCGAGTGTGAGGCTCTTGCTCAAGTTTTTGTCTCTGGATATCGTGTCACTCATGGTCGTGAAATTGCCGGGTGACTTCATGGGAAATGGACGAGTCTTACTCTCTGGGGGTTCGGTCCCGTCCAAAGAGTTTGCGGTCATTCTGGGGATGGAAGAAGTCCGTTTTTTTGTTGTTGTTGTCGATTTGTTTCATTTTGTTTTTCAACCTCAGATGTCCCAACAAATGAGGGATTCCAGAGTAGAGCCCTGGGGTGGGGCGACTGGACAACCAGAAACCTGGTTAAAAATTGGGGACTAGGGACATGTCAAGCCCATCATGACATCTAATGGTCCAGCCACTGAGAGGACTTACTAGAGGACAGGACTCACGCTGAGGTCACAATGCGTGTTTATGCTCTCGTCGCACTCAAGAATGGGCGGGGCCTCAGGGTGAATGCTTTTTCTCCTACACTGAACGTTGGACAACATGCCAACCACAAGGTATCTTGCCATGGGTCAGGAAGAGTTCTGATTTCTGCATCACAGTCACCCGTGGGCAGTGATTGGAGATAAAGTCTAGGTTCTGAAGCCTGAAAACTGAGGTAGGGAAGAGATGATGACCTAAGGCCAGGGCGGGTCTGATGTGCTCAGGGTGCGGTCAGCTGTCTGGGTGTTGGTCAGCAGGTCCGGGCTCAGGTTGTGTCAGACAGTGCATTAGTGCCCAGGTTAGACTATATAATTTGGGTACATTCGAGTGCCGTGTAGGTTTATCTTCATTTAAGCTGCCTGGTCAGCTCATTAGGCAATATATTTTTTCTAGAGGGCAGGCAGAGTGCTTCATTGTCGGTCCGGAATTGCCAAACATGAGGGCTTCGGGGCCAGGAGAGTGAGGACGGAAGTCTGAGAACACAAGCTAGACTTCGGATTCAGTGTGAGGGCATGGCAGGTACCCCCTGCAGATCTGAACCAATATCTCATGCATCTGAAGTCAGGGCGAGGAACGAGGTTGGCTCAGGTTGGAGTTTCTGTGCATGACGGCCCCTTCATGAAGGGAGCGGAATCTCGAGGCCATGGAGGTTTTCCACGTTGGGAGATGTGGGATGCCCCCTTCAAGGATTCCTTCTGCGGGACAATTGAGACCTGTTGGACAGCTCCAGGACATCCCATATGGAATGACTCCAGAGCACCGTTCGAGGATGGATGCCTGGGAAGTCCGCCTCGCCTTCCAATTGTCTCCTAGCAACAAGACAGTTTAGATCTAATGGATCTGCGGGAGCAACCGGGGTGGCTGAGTTGACATGCACTTTCCAGAGGATGGGTCCTAATGTGTGTTTGTGTCCATGAGGGCCTTGGAATGGGGAGGTGGCACCGGACCCTGAAGTATTCTCCTAAGCTTTGGCATAGCTCCCATGCACAAGTTTCCTTGTGGAGACGAGATTTGTTCTGATGGGTGCCTCAGGAAATCCCCTCTGCTGGTATTGGAATCCAGGCTTTTGAGGAGACATGCCTGTAAACGAAAGCAATGGATCCGATAATGGCCTCGGGTCCTGTCTGGTTCAATCTTCTTGGTATGAGTGGAGGTAGATGAGTGGAGGAAGATGCTCAGCTGGTATCAACCGCCCTTTTTTGTCCCGGGCGACCTACACTATTGGGATGGCCTCAGGGACTTTGGAGGGTTCTCCTAATTTGTACGATTTTTGACAATGGAATGGGCAGAATTCCCATGGATTGGGTGGGGGCAGTCCTAATGTGTGGCTCCAGGGGCCCCAGCCTGGAGGGAGTGTGGCCCAGGACTTTGAGGACAGAAGAATGAAAACACAAACTCAGCTTAAGTTTGGGGACGTAGGTATGGCACGCCCGATCTACAAACCGTGAGAAGAACTCTTCAGGATATGAAGAATGAGCGAGACTGAGGCGCTTGCTCAGGCTTTTGTCTCTGGATTTTGTTTCAGCGATGGCCGTGGAATGTTGGGGAGGTCTCATGGGCCATGGACGAATCTTCCTCTCTGTGGATTTGGCCCGATTCCAATTGTTTTTCGTCAATCTGTGGGATGGGAGGACTCCTTTCAGGTTTGTTACCTCTGCTTCCCACCAAAAGAGGAATTCCAAAGCAGAGCCCTTGGGAAGAGTGAAGGACACCCCGAACTATGGTTAAAAATTGGGGCCTAGGGGCATGGCAAGCCCAATATGCTGTCTCTTCATATAGGCCCTGAGAGGCCTTACCTGAGGACTGGGCTCAGGCTGAGGGTCACAATGTGTGTTTGTGACCAATGTGGCCCGCAAGCATGGGCTGGGCCTAATGGGCCACGCTTGTTTCAACTACACTGAACGTTGGACAACATGCCAAGCACAAGGTTTCTTGCCATGGGGAAAGAGTTCTGATTTCTGCATCATTTTCAACCCTGGGCAGTGGTTGGAGATAAGGTCTAGGTTCTGGTGCCTGAAAACCGCAGTTGGGACGAGATGACGACCTAAGGCAATGGCGGGTCCGATGTGCTCAGTGTGCGGCCAGCTGTCTGGGTGGGACCAGAGGTCCAGGCTCAGGCTGGGTCAGTAGGGGAAATAGTGCCCATGTCAGCCTATATGTTTGGGGTACAGCCGAATGCCGTGCAGGTTGATCCTCATTTGGGGTTTCGGGGTAGACCTGAGGGCAATGTTTTACTTCTGTAGGGCAGGCAGAGTGCGGCATTGTAGTTCTGGATGCCAAACTGGAGGGCTTGTGGGTCAGTAGTCCTAGGACGGAGTCTGAGAACCCAAGCTAGGCCTAGGTTTCTGGGTGAGGATATGGCAGGCACAATCTACAGACCTCAATCGAGATCTCGTGCATCTGAAGTCAGGGCAAGGATCAGAGGATCGCTCAGGTTGGACTTTCTGCCCTGATGGCCCTTTTTTGAAGGGGGTTGGATCACGAGGACATGGGGGTTTTCCCACGATGGGAGTTGTGAGAAGCTCCAAACTGCAAAGATTCTTCTGCAGGACAATTGAGACCTGTTGGTTGGCTCCAGGCCCACGTATCCGAGCAGGGTTCTAAGGATGGATGGCTGGGTAGCCCACCTCGCATTCCAATTGTCTCCAAGCAACAAGACAGGTTAGATCTGCTGGATGTGGGGGGCAACCGAGGAGGCTGAGTTGAAATGGACTCTCCTGTGGATGTGTCCTAATATGTTTTTGTGTCTATGGAGACCTTGGAATGAAGCGGTGGCCCTGGGGCCCTGAAGGGTTCCCCTAAACAGAGGCTTTGACACAGCTCCAACGTGCATGTTTCCCATGTGTAGATGAGATTTGTTTTGATGGGTGAGTCAAGAAACAGCCATATGCTGGTATTGAAATCCAGGCCTCTGAGGAGAGATGTCTGGAAACCAAAGCAATGGATCCGATTAGTGCCTAGAGGCCTGATCGTTCCTTTTTACCTCTGGGGACATCAGTCTACGGGTCTGAGTGCAGGTAGGTGCTCAGATGGGCTCAGATTGCCCCTGTTTGTCCTGGGAAGCCACAACTCTTGGGATGGCCTCAGGGACTTTGGAGGTTATCCTATTAGTGGGGTTGTGGCCATTGGAATGGGCACATACAATTCCCTTGGAGAGGGCAAGTACAGTTCAGGTTTGGCTCCAGGGCCCTGAGCCTGTAGGGTGTGTAGGCCAGAGCTGTTTGGACAGTTGTCTGAAAACACAAACTGGGCTTATGTTTTGGGTCATAGGTATGGCAGGACTGATCTACAGACCATGAGGAGAACACTTCGCGATATGAAAAAAGGGCGAGTGAGAGGCTCTTGCTCAAGTTTTTTGTCTCTGGGTATCGTGTCACTCATGGTCGTGAAATTGCCGGGTGACTTCATGGGAAATGGACGAGTCTTACTCTCTGGGGGTTCGGTCCCGTCCAAAGAGTTTGGGGTCATTCTGGGGATGGAAGAAGTCCGTTTTTTTGTTGTGGTTGATTTGTTTCATTTTGTTTTTCAACCTCAGATGTCCCACCAAATGAGGGATTCCAGAGTAGAGCCCTGGGGTGGGGCGACTGGACAACCTGAAATCTGGTTAAAAATGGGGACTAGGGACATGTCAAGCCCATTATGACATCTAATGGTCCAGCCACTGAGAGGACTTACTAGAGGACAGGACTCACGCTGAAGTCACAATGCGTGTTTATGCTCTCCTCGCACTCAAGAATGGGCGGGGCCTCAGGGTGAATGCTGGTTTATCCTACACTGAACGTTGGACAACATGCCAACCACAAGGTTTCTTGCCATGGGTCAGGAAGAGTTCTGATTTCTGCATCACAGTCACCCGTGGGCAGTGATTGGAGATAAGGTCTAGGTTCTGAAGCCTGAAAACTGAGGTAGGGAAGAGATGATGACCTAAGGCCATGGCGGGTCTGATGTGCTCAGAGTACGGTCAGCTCTCTTGGTGTTGGTCAGCAGGTCCGGGCTCAGGTTGTGTCAGACAGTGCATTAGTGCCCAGGTTAGACTATATAATTTGGGTACATTCGAGTGCCGTGTAGGTTTAACCTCATTTAAGCTGCCTGGGCAGCTCATTAGGCAATATATTTTTTCTACTGGGCAGGCAGAGTGCTTCATTGTCGGTCCGGAATTGCCAAACTTGAGGGCTTCGGGGCCAGGAGAGTGAGGACGGAAGTCTGAGAACACAAGTTAGTCTTCGGATTCAGGGTGAGGGCACGGCAGGTACCCCCTGCAGATCTGAAGCAATATCTCATGCATCGGAAGTCAGGGCGAGGATCCGACGTTGGCACAGGTTGGAGTTTCTGTGCATGACGGCCCCTTCATGAATGGAGCGGAATCTCGAGGCCATGGAAGTTTTCCACGTTGGGAGATGTGGGATGCCACCTTCAAGGATTCCTTCTGCGGGACAATTGAGACCTGTTGGACAGCTCCAGGACATCCCATATGGAACGACCCTTGAGCACCGTTCGAGGATGGATGCCTGGGAAGTCCCCCTCACATTCCAATTGTCTCCTAGCAACAAGACAGTTTAGATCTAATGGATCTGCGGGAGCAACCGGGGTGGCTGAGTTGAAATGGACTTTCCTGAGGATGGGTCCTAATGTGTGTTTGTGTCCATGTGGGCCTTGGAATGGGGCAGTGGCACCGGGACCCTGAAGTATTCTCCTAAGCTTTGGACATAGCTCCCATGCACAAGTTTCCTTGTGGAGACGATATTTGTTCTGATGGGTGCCTCAGGAAATCCCCTCTGCTGGTATTGGAATCCAGGCTTTTGAGGAGACATGCCTGTAAACCAAAGCAATGGATCTGATAATGCCTCAGTTCCTGTCTGGTTCCATCTTCATCTCTGGGGACATCCATCTATGGTATGAGTGGAGGTAAATGCTCAGCTGTTTTCAACCGTTTTTTTTTTTTTTTTGTCCCGGGCGACCTACACTAATGGGATGGCCTCAGGGACTTTGGAGGGTTCTCCTAATTTGTACGATTTTTGACAATGGAATGGGCAGAATTCCCATGGATTGGGTGGGCGCAGTCCTAATGTGTGGCTCCAGGGGCCCCAGCTGGAGGGAGTGTGGCCCAGGACTTTGAGGACAGAAGTCTGAAAACACAAACTCAGCTTAGGTGTGGGGACTTAGGTATGGCACGCCCGATCTACAAACCATGAGAAGAACTCTTCAGGATATGAAGAATGAGCGAGTCTGAGGCCCTTGCTCAGGCTATTGTCTCTGGATTTTGTAACAACGATGGCTGTGGAATGTTTGGGAGTCCTCATGGGCCATGGACGAATCTTCCTCTCTGTGGATTTGGCGTGATCCCAATTGCTTTTCGTCAATCTGTGGGATGGGAGGACTCCTTTCAGTTTTGTTACCTCAGGTGTCCCACCAAAAGAGGAATTCCAAAGCAGAGCTCTGGGGAAGAGTGAAGGGACAACCCGAACTATGGATAAAAATTGGGGCCTAGGGGCATGGCAAGCCCAATATGCTGTCTCTGCATCCAGCCACCCAGAGGCCTTACCTGAGGACTGGGCTCAGGCTGAGGGTCACAATGTGTGTTTGTGACCAATGTGTCCAGCTAGCATGGGCGGGGCCTCATGGGCCACACTGGTTTCAACTACACTGAACGTTGGACAACATGCCAACCACAAGGTTTCTTGCCATGGGTATGGAGGAGTTCTGATTTCTGCATCACACTCACTTCTTGACATGGACTGGATATAAGGACTATGCCCCGAAGCCTGAAAACTGAGGTAGGGAAGAGATGATGACCTAAGGCCATGGCGGGTCTGATGTGCTCAGTGTGCGGTCAGCTGTCTGGGTGTTGGTCAGGAGGTCCGGGCTCCGGTTGTGTCAGACAGTGCATTCTTGCCCAGGTTAGACTATATAATTTGGGTACATTCGCGTGCCGGGTAGGTTGATCTTCATTTAAGCTACCTGGGCATCTCATTAGGCAATATATTTTTGCTAGAGGGCAGGCAGAGTGCTTCATTGTTGGTCCGGAATTGCCAAACTTGAGGGCTTGGGGGCCAGGAGAGTGAGGACGGAAGTCTGAGAACACAAGTTAGACTTCGGATTCAGGGTGAGGGCATGGCAGGTACCCCCTGCAGATCTGAACCAATATCTCATGCATCTGAAGTCAGGGCGAGGATCCGACGTTGGCTCAGGTTGGAGTTTCTGTGCATGACGGCCCCTTCATGAAGGGAGCGGAATCTCGAGGCCATGGAGGTTTTCCACGTTGGGAGATGTGGGATGCCCCCTTCAAGGATTCCTTCTGCGAGACAATTGAGACCTATTGGACAGCTCCAGGACATCCCTTATAGAACGACTCCTGAGCACCGTTCGAGGATGGATGCCTGGGAAGTCCGCCTCACATTCCAATTGTCTCCTCGCATCAAGACAGTTTAGATCTAATGGATATGCGGGAGAAACCGGGGTGGCTGAGTTGAAATGGACTTTCCTGAGGATGGGTCCTAATGTGTGTTTGTGTCCATGAGGGCCTTGGAATGATGCGGTGGCACCGGGACCCTGAAGTATTCTCCTAAGCTTTGGACATAGCTCCCATGCACAAGTTTCCTTGTGGAGACGAGATTTGTTCTGATGGGTGCCTCAGGAAATCCCCTCTGCTGGTATTGGAATCCAGGCTTTTGAGGAGACATGCCTGTAAACCAAAGCAATGGATCCGATATACCTCAGGTTGTGTCTGGTTCAATCTTCTTCTCTGGGGACATCCATCTCTGGTATGAGTTGAGGTAGATGCTCAGCTGGTAACAACTTTTTTTTTTTTTTTTTTTTTTTGTCCCGGGCGACCTACACTATAGGAATGGCCTCAGGGACTTTGGAGGGTTCTCCTAATTTGTACGATTTTTGACAATGGAATGGGCAGAATTCCCATGGATTGCGTGGGCACAGTCCTAATGTGTGGCTCCAGGGGCCCCAGCTGGAGTGAGTGTGGCCCAGGACTTTGAGGAAAGAAGTCTGAAAACACAAACTCAGCTTAGGTTTGGGGACTTAGGTATGGCACGCCCGATCTACAAACCATGAGAAGAACTCTTCAGGATATGAAGAATGAGCGAGTCAGAGGCCCTTGCTCAGGCTATTGTCTCTGGATTTTGTATCAACGATGGCCGTGGAATGTTGGGGAGTCCTCATGGGCCGTGGACGAATCTTCCTCTCTGTGGATTTGGCGTGATCCCAATTGCTTTTCGTCAATCTGTGGGATGGGAGGACTCCTTTCAGTTTTGTTACCTCAGGTGTCCCACCAAAAGAGGAATTCCAAAGCAGAGCTCTGGGGCAGAATGAAGGGACAACCCGAACTATGGATAAAATTGGGGCCTAGGGGCATGGCAAGCCCAATATGCTGTCTCTGCATCCAGCCACTGAGAGGCCTTACCTGAGGACTGGGCTCAGGCTGAGGGTCACAATGTGTGTTTGTGACCAATGTGGCCCGCTAGCATGGGCGGGGCCTCATGGGCCACACTGGTTTCAACTACACTGAACGTTGGACAACATGCCAACCACAAAGTTTCTTGCCATGGGGAAGGAGTTCTGATTTATGCATCATTTTCAAAACAGGGCAGTGATTGGAGATCAGGTCTAGGTTCTGAAGCCTGGAAACCGAGGTTGAGATGAGATGACGACCTAAGGCCATGGCAGGTCTAATGTGCTCAGTGTGCTGCCAGCTGTCTGGGTGGGGCCAGGGGGTCCAGGCTCAGGCTGGGTCAGAAAGGCAATAGTGCCCAGGTCAGCCTACATATTTGGGGTACAGCCGAATGGCGTGCAAGTTGATCCTCATTTGGGGATTCTGGGTAGCCCCAGAGGGCAAGGTTTTTCTTCTGGGGGGCAGGCAGAGTGCAGCATTGTAGTTCTGGTTTGCCAAACTGGAGTGCTTGTGGGCCAGTAGTCAGAGTACGGAAGACTGAGAACCCAAGCTAGGCCTAGGTTTCTGGGTGAGGATATGGCAGGCACAATCTACAGACCTCAATCGAGACCTCGTGCATCTGAAGTCAGGGCAAAGGTCAGACGATCGCTCCTGTTGGACTTTCTGTCCCTGATGGCCCCTTCTGGAAGGGGGGGTTGGATCACGAGGCCATTTGTGTTTTCCCACGATGGGAGTTGTGAGAAGCTACCAGCTGCAAAGATTCTTCTGCAGGACAATTGAGACCTGGTGGTTTGCTCCAGGCCAATGATTCCGAGCAGGGTTCTAAGGATGGATGGCTGGGTAGCCCACCTCGCATTCCAATGGTCTCCAAGCAACAAGACAGGTTAGATCTGCTGGATGTGGGGGAGCAACCCAGGAGGCTGAGTAGAAATGGACTCTCCTGTGGATGTGTCCTAATATGTTTTTGTGTCTATGGAGACCTAGGAATGAAGCGGGGGCACTGGGGCCCTGAAGGATTATCCTAAACAGAGGCTTTGAAACAACTCCAACGTGCATGTTTCCCATGTGTAGATGAGATTTGTTCTGATGGGTGAGTCAAAAAACAGCCATATGCTGGTATTGAAATCCAGGCCTCGGAGGAGAGATGCCTGGAAACCAAAACAATGGATCCGATAGTGCCTAGGGGCCTGTTCGTTCCTTTTAACCTCTGGGGTCATCAGTCTACGGGTCTGAGTGCAGGTAGGTGCTCCGATGGGCTCAGATTGCCCCTGTTTATCCTGGGAAGCCACAACTATTGGGATGGCCTCTGGGACTTTGGAGGTTTATACTATTAGTAGGGCTTTGGCCATTGGAATGGGCACATACAATTCTCTTGTAGAGGGCAAGTACAGTCCTCAGGTTTGGCTCCATGGCCCTGAGCCTGTAGGGTGTGTAGGCCAGAGCTGTTTGGACAGTTGTCTGAAAACACAAACTCGGCTTATGTTTCGGGTCATAGGTATGACAGGACTGATCTACAGACCATGAGGAGAAGTCTTCGCGATATGAAAAAAGGGCGAGTGTGAGGCTCTTGCTCAAGTTTTTGTCTCTGGATATCGTGTCACTCATGGTCGTGAAATTTCTGGGTGACTCAATGGGAAATGGTCGAGTCTTACTCTCTGGTGTTCGGCCCCGTCGAAAGAGTTTGGGGTTTTTCTGGGGATGGAAGAAGTCCGTTTTGTTGTTGTTGTTGTTTTGTTTTGTTTTGTTTTTCAACCTCAGATGTCCCACCAAATGAGGGATTCCAGAGTAGAGCCCTGGGGAGGGGCGACTGGACAACCAGAAATCTGGTTAAAAATTGGGGCCTAGGGACATGTCAAGCCCATTATGACATCTAATGGTCCAGCCACTGAGAAGACTTACTAGAGAACAGGACCCATGCTGAGGTCACAATGAGTGTTTATGCTCTCGTCGCACTCAAGAATGGGCGGGGGCTCAGGGTGAATGCTGTTTTCTCCTACACTGAACGTTGGACACATGCCAACCACAAGGTTTCTTGCCATGGGTAAGGAGGAGTTCTGATTTCTGCATCACACTCAACCCTGGACATGGATGGGAGATAAGGACTCGGCCCCGAAGCCTGAAAACTGAGGTAGGGAAGAGATGATGACCTAAGGCCATGGCGGGTCTGTTGTGCTTAGTGTGCGTTCAGCTGTCTGGGTGTTGGTCAGGAGGTCCGGGCTCAGATTGTGTCAGACAGTGCCTTCGTGCCCAGGTTAGACTATATAATTTGGGTACATTCGAGTGCCGTGTAGGTTGATCCTCATTTAAGCTGCCTGGGCTGCTCATTAGGCAATATATTTTTTCTAGAGGGCAGGCAGAGTGCTTCATTGTTGGTCCTAAATTGCCAAACTTGAGGGCTTGGGGTCCAGGAGAGTGAGGACGGCAGTCTGAGAACACAAGCTCGACTTCGGATTCAGGTGAGGGCACGGCAGGTACCCCCTGCAGATCTGAACCAATATCTCATGCATCTGAAGTGAGGGCGAGGATCAGACGTTGGCTCAGGTTGAGGTCTGTGCATGACGGCCCCTTCATGAAGGGAGCGAAATCTCGAGGCCAAGGAGGTTTTCCACGTTGGGAGATGTGGGATGCCCCCTTCAAGGATTCCTTCTACAGGTCAATTGAGACCTATTGGTCAGCTCCAGGACATCCCATATGGAACGACTCCTGAGCACCGTTCGAGGATGGATGCCTGGGAAGTCCGCCTCACATTCCAATTGTCTCCTAGCTACAAGACAGTTTAGATCTAATGGATCTGCGGGAGCAACCGGGGTGGCTGAGTTGAAATGGACTTATTTGAGGATGGGTCCTAATGTGTGTTTGTGTCCATGAGGGCCTTGGAATGGGGCGGTGGCACCGGGGCCCTGAAGTATTCTCCTAAGCTTTGGACATAGCTCCCATGCACAAATTTCATTGTGGAGACGAGATTTATTCTGATGGGTGCCTCAGGAAATCCCCTCTGCTGGTATTGGAATCCAGGCTTTTGAGGAGACATGCCTGTAAACCAAAGCAATGGATCCGATAATGCCTCAGGTCCTGTCTGGTTATATCTTCTTCTCTGGGGATATCCATCTCTGGTATGAGTGGAGGTAGATGCTCAGCTGGTATCAACCGTTTTTTTTTTTTTTTTTTTTTTTTTTTTTTTTTTTGTCCCGGGCGACCTACACTATAGGGATGGCCTCAGGGACTTTGGAGGGTTCTCCTAATTTGAACGATTTTTGACAATGGAATGGGCAGAATTCCCATGAATTGTGTGGGGGCAGTCCTAATGTGTGGCTCCAGGGGCCCAAGCTGGAGGGAGTGTGGCCCAGGACTTTGAGGACAGAAGACTGAAAAGACAAACTCAGCTTAGGTTTGCGGACTTAGGTCAGGCACGCCCGATCTACAAATCATGAGAAGAACTCTTCAGGAAATGAAGAATGAGCGAGTCTGAGGCGCTTGCTCTGGCTTTTGTCTCTGGATTTTGTATCAGCGATGTCCGTGGAATGTTGGGGAGTCCTCATGGGCCGTGGACGAATCTTCCTCTCTGTGTATTTGGCGTGAACCCAGTTGCTTTTCGTCAATCTGTGGGATGGGAGGACTACTTTCAGGTTTGTTAACTCAGGTGTCCCACCAAAAGAGGAATTCCAAAGCAGAGCTCTGGGGAAGAGTGAAGGGACATCCCGAACTATGGATAAAAATTGGGGCCTAGGGGCATGGCAAGCCCAATATACTGTCTCTGCATCCAGCCACTGAGAGGCCTTACCTGAGGACTGGGCTCAGGCTGAGGGTCACAATGTGTGTTTGTGACCAATATGGCCCGCAATCATGGGCGGGCCCTCATGGGCCACACTGGTTTCTACTACACTGAAGGATGGACAACATGCCAACCACAAGGTTTCTTGCATGGGAAAAGAGTTCTGATTTATGCATCATTTTCAAACCAGGGCAGTGATTGGAGATCAGGTCTAGGTTCTGAAGCCTGGAAACCGAGGTTGAGATGAGATGACGACCTAAGGCCATGGCGGGTTTAATGTGCTCAGTGTGCTGCCAGCTCTCTGGGTGGGGCCAGGAGGTCCAGGCTCAGGCTGGGTCAGAAAGGGAAATAGTGCCCAGGTCAGCCTACAAATTTGGGGTACAGCCGTATGGCGTGCAAGTTGATCCTCATTTGGGGATTCTGGGTAGCCCCAGAGGGCAAGGTTTTTCTTCTGGGGGGCAGGCAGAGTGCAGCATTGTAGTTCTGGTTTGCCAAACTGGAGGGCTTGTGGGCCAGTAGTCTGAGGACGGAAGTCTAGGAACACAAGCTAGGCCTAGGTTTCTGGGTGAGGATATGGAAGGCACAATCTACAGACCTCAATCGAGACCTCGTGCATCTGAAGTGAGGGCAAAGGTCAGACGATCGCTCCTGTTGGACTTTCTGTCCCTGATGGCCCCTTCTTGAAGGGGGTGTTGGATCACGAGGCCATGGGTGTTTTCCCACGATGGGAGTTGTGAGAAGCTACCAGCTGCAAAGATTCTTCTGCAGGACAATTGAGACCTGTTGGTTTGCTCCAGGCCAATAATTCCGAGCAGGGTTCTAAGGATGGATGGCTGGGTTGCCCACCTCGCATTCCAATGGTCTCCAAGCAACAAGACAGGTTAGATCTGCTGGATGTGGGGGGGCAACCGAGGAGGCTGAGTTGAAATGGACTCTCCTGTGGATGTGTCCTAATATGTTTTTGTGTCTATGGAGACCTAGGAATGAAGCGGGGGCACTGGGGCCCTGAAGGATTATCCTAAACAGAGGCTTTGAAACAGCTCCAACGTGCATGTTTCCCATGTGTAGATGAGATTTGTTCTGATGGGTGAGTCAAAAAACAGCCATATGCTGGTATTGAAATCCAGGCCTCGGAGGAGAGATGCCTGGAAACCAAAACAATGGATCCGATTAGTGCCTAGGGGCCTGTTCGTTCCTTTTTACCTCTGGGGACATCAGTCTACGGGTCTGAGTGCAGGTAGGTGCTCAGATGGGCTCAGATTACCCCTGTTTGTCCTGGGAAGCCACAACTATTGAGATGGCCTCAGGGACTTTGTTGGTTTATACTTTTAGTAGGGCTTTGGCCATTGGAATGGGCACATACAATTCTCTTGTAGAGGGCAAGTACAGTCCTCAGGTTTGGCTCCAGGGGCCTGAGCCTGTAGGGTGTGTAGGCCAGAGCTTTTTGGTCAGTTGTCTGAAAACACAAACTCGACTTATGTTTCGGGTCATAGGTTTGGGAGGACTGATCTACAGACCATTAGGAGAAGCCTTCGCGATATGAAAAGAGGGCGAGTGTGAGGCTCTTGCTCAAGATTTTGTCTCTGGATATCGTGTCACTCTTGGTCGTGAAATTTCCGGGTGACTCAATGGGAAAGGGACGAGTCGTACTCTCTGGTGTTTCGGCCCCGTCGAAAGAGTTTGGGGTCATTCTGGGGTTGGAAGAAGTCCGTTTTGTTGTTGTTGTTGTTTTGTTTTGTTTTGTTTTTCAACCTCAGATGTCCCACCAAATGAGGGATTCCAGAGTAGAGCCCTGGGGAGGGGCGACTGGACAACCAGAAATCTGGTTAAAAATTGGGCCCTAGGGAAATGTCAAGCCCATTATGATATCTAATGATCCAGCCACTGAGAGGACTTACTAGAGGACAGGAATCAGCTGAGGTCACAATGCGTGTTTATGCTCTTCTCGCACTCAAGAATGGGCGGGGCCTCAGGGTGAATGCTGTTTTCTCCTATACTGAACGTTGGACAACATGCCAACCGCAAGGTTTCTTGCCATGGGTAAGGAGGAGTTCTGATTTCTGCATCACACTCACCCCTGAACATGGATTGGAGATAAGGACTCGGCCCCGAAGCCTGAAAACTGAGGTAGGGAAGAGATGATGACCTAAGGCCATGGCGGGACTGATGTGCTCAGTGTGCTGTCAGCTGTCTGGGTGTTGGTCAGGAGGTCCGGGCTCAGGTTGTGTCAGACAGTGCATTCGTGCCCAGGTTAGACTATATAATTTGGGTACATTCGAGTGCCGTGTATGTTGATCCTCATTTAAGCTGCCTGGGCAGCTCATTAGGCAATATATTTGTTCTAGAGGGCAGGCAGAGTGCTTCATTGTTTGTCCGGAATTGCCAAACTTGAGGGCTTGGGGGCCAGGAGAGTGAGGACTGAAGTCTGAGAACAAAGCTAGACTTCGGATTCAGGGTGAGGGCACGGCAGGTACCCCCTGCAGATCTGAACCAATATCTCATACATCTGAAGTGAGGGCGAGGATCAGACGTTGGCTCAGGTTGGAGTTTCTGTGCATGACGTCCCTTCATGAAGGGGGCCTAATCTCGAGGCCATGGAGTTTTTCCACGTTGGGAGATGTGGGATGCCCCCTTCAAGGATTCCTTTTGCGGGACATTGAGACCTATTGGACAGCTCCAGGACATCCCATATGGAACGACTCCTGAGCACCGTTCGAGGATTGATGTCTGGGAAGTCCGCCTCACATTCCAATTGTCTCCTAGCAACAAGACAGTTTAGATCTAATGGATCTGCGGGAGCAACCGGGGTGGCTGAGTTGAAATGGACATTCCTGAGGATGGGTCCTAATGTGTGTTTGTGTCCATGAGGGCCTTGGAATGGGGCGGTGGCACCGGGGCCCTGAAGTATTCTCCTAAGCTTTGGACATAGCTCCCATGCACAAGTTTCCTTGTGGAGACCAGATTTGTTCTGATGTGTGCCTCAGGAAATCCCCTCTGCTGGTATTGGAATCCAGGCTTTTGAGGAGACATGCCTGTAAACCAAAGCAATGGATCCGATAATGCCTCAGGTCCTGTCTGGTTCAATCTTCTTCTCTGGGGACAACTATCTCTGGTATGAGTGGAGGTAGATGCTCAGCTGGTATAAACCGTTTTTTTTTTTTTTTTTGTCCCGGGCGACCTACACTAGATGGATGGCCTCAGGAACTTTGGCGGGTTCTCCTGATTTGTACGATTTTTGACAATGGAATGGGCAGAATTCCCAAGGATTGGGTGCGCGCATTCCTAATGTGTGGCTCCAGGGGCCCCAGCTGGAGGGAGTGTGGCCCAGGACTTTAAGGACAGAAGTCTGAAAACACAAACTCAGCTTAGGATTGGGAACTTAGGTATGGCACGCCCGATCTACAAACCATGAGAAGAACTCTTCAGGATACGAAAAATGAGTGAGTCTAAGGGGCTTTCTCAGGCTTTTGTCTCTGGATTTTGTATCAGCGATGGCCGTCTCTGGATCCAGCCACTCAGAGGCATTACCTGAGGACTGGGCTCAGGCTGAGGGTCACAATGTGTGTTTGTGACCAATGTGGCCTGCAAGCATGGGCGGGGCCTCATGGGCCACACTGGTTTCAACTTCACTGAACGTTGGACAACATGCCAACCACAAGGTTTCTTGCCATGGGAAATGAGTTCTGTTTTATGCATCATTTTCAAACCAGGGCAGTGATTGGAGATCAGGTGTAGGTTCTGAAGCCTGGACCGAGGATGAGAAGAGATGACGACACAAGGCCATGGCGGGTCTGTTGTGCTCAGTTTGCAGCCAGCTGTCTGGGGGGGCCAGGAGGTCCAGGCTCAGGCTGGGTCAGAAAGGGCAATAGTGCCCAGGTCAGCCTACATATTTGGGGTACAGCCGAATGGCGTGCAAGTTGATCCTCATTTGGGGATTCTGGGTAGCCCCAGAGGGCAATGTTTTTCTTCTGAAGGGCAGGCAGAGTGCAGCATTGTAGTTCTGGTTTGCCAAACTGGAGGGCTTGTGGGCTAGTAGTCTGAGGACGGAAGTCTGAGAACCCAAACTAGGCCTATGTTTATGGGTGAGAATATGGCAGGCACAATCTACAGACCTCAATCGAGATCTCATGCATCTGAAGTCAGGGCAAAGACAGGCGATTGCTCCTGTTGGACTTTCTGTCCCTTCTTGAAGGGGGGGTGGATCACGAGGCCATAAGGGTTTTCCCACGATGGGAGTTGTGAGAAGATCCCAACTGCAAAGATTCTTCTGCAGGACAATTGAAACCTGTTGGTTGCCTCCAGGCCAACGATTCCAAGCAGGGTTCTAAGGATGGATGGCTGGGTAGACCTCCTCGCATTCCAATTGTCTCCAAGCAACAAGACAGGTTAGATCTGCTGGATGTGGGGGAGCAACCGAGGAGGCTGAGTTGAAATGGACTCTCCTGTGGATGTGTCCTAATATGTTTTTGTGTCTATGGAGACCTTGGAATGAAGCGGTGGCCCTGGGGCCCTGAAGGGTTCTCCTAAACAGAGGCTTTGACACAGCTCCAACGTGCATGTTTCCCATGTGTAGATGAGATTTGTTCTGATGGGTGAGTCTAGAAACAGCCATATGCTGGTATTGAAATCCAGGCCTCGGAGGAGAGATGCCTGGAAACCAAAACAATGGATCCGATTAGTGCCTAGGGTCCTGTTCGTTCCTTTTTACCTCTGGGGACATCAGTCTATGGGTCTGAGTGCATGTAGGTGCTCCGATGGGCTCAGATTGCCCCTGTTTGTCCTGGGAAGCCACAACTATTGGGATGGCCTCAGGGACTTTGGAGGTTTATACAATTAGTAGGGCTTTGGCCATTGGAATGGGCACATACAATTCTCTTGTAGAGGGCAAGTACAGTCCTCAAGTTCGGCTCCAGGGCCCTGAGCCTGTAGGGTGTGTATGCCAGAGCTGTTTGGTCAGCTGTCTGAAAACACAAACTCGGCTTATGTTTCGGGTCATAGGTATGGCAGAACTGATCTACAGACCATGAGGATAAGTCAGGGATAGGATCAGACGATCGCTCAGGTTGGAGTTTCTGTCCCTGATGGCCCCTCATGAATGGGGGGGCATCACGAGGCCATGGGGGTTTTCCCACGATGGGAGTTGTGAGAAGCTCCAAACTGCAGAGAGTCTTCTGCAGGACAACTGAGACCTGTTGTTTGGCTCCATTCCAATGATTCTGAGCAGGGTTCTAATGATGGATGGCTGGGTAGCCCACCTCGCATTCCAATTGTCTCCTAGCAACAAGAAAGGTTAGATCTCCTTGATCTTTGGGAAGCAATCGAGGAGGCTAGTTGAAATGGAAACCCCTGGGGATGGGTCGTAATGTGCTTTTGTGTCTATGGAGACCTTGGAATGAAGCGGTGGCACTGGGGCCCTAAAGAATTCTTCTAAACAGAGGCTTTGACACAGCTCCAACGTGCAAGTTTTTCGTGTAGATGAGATGTTTTCTGATGGGTGAGTCAAGAAACAGCTAGATGCTGTTTTGAAATCCAGGCCTCTCAGGAGAGATGCCTGGAAACCAAAGCAATGGATCTGATTACTGCCTAGGGGCCTGTTCTTTCCTTTTTACCTCTGGGAACAACTGTCTATGGGTCTGAGTGCAGGTAGGTGCTCAGTTGGGCTCAGATTGCCCCTGTTTTTCCTGGGAAGCCACCACTATTGAGATGGATCATGGACTTTGGAGGTTTATCCTATTAGAAGGGTTGTGGCCATGGGAATGGGCACACACAATTCCCTTGGAGAGGGCAAGTACAGTCCTCAGGTTTGGCTCCAGGGGCCTGAGCCTGTAGGTTGTGTAGGCCAGGGCTGTTTGGACAGTTGTCTGAAAACACAATCTCGGCTTATGTTTCGGATCATAGGTATTGCAGAACTGACCTACAGACCATGAGGAGAACTCTTCGGGATTTGAAAGAAGGGCGAGTGTGAGGCTCCTGCTCAAGTTTTTGTCTCTGGATATCGTGTCACACATGGTCGTGGAATTTCTGGGTGACTTCATGGGAAATGGACGAGTCTTACTCTCTGGCAGTTTGGCCCCGTCCAAAGAGTTTAGGGTCAATCTGTGGGCTGGAAGAAGTCCGTTTTTTTTTTTTTTGTTTTTGTTTTCTTTTTTAACCTCAGGTGTCCCACCAAATGTGGGATTCCAGAGTAGAGCCCTGGGGAGGGGCGACTGGACAATCAGAAATCTGGTTAAAAATTGGGGCCTAGGGACATGTCAAGCCCATTATGACATCTAATGGTCCAGACACTGAGAGGACTTACTAGAGAACAGGACTCATGCTGAGGGTCACAATGCGTATGTATGCCCTCATCGCACACAAGAATGGGCGGGGCCTCAGGGTGAATGCTTGTTTCTCCTACACTGAACGTTGGACAACGTGCCAACCACAAGGGTTCTTGCCATTGGTAAGGAGGAGTTCTGATTTCTGCATCACACTCACCCCTGGGCAGTGATTGGAGATAAGGTCACGGTTCTGAAGCCTGAAAACGGAGGTAGGAAAGAGATGATGACCTAAGGCCATGGCGGGTTTTATGTGCTCAGTGTACAGTCAGCTTTCGGGGTGTTGGTCAGGCGGTCCGGGCTCAGGTTGTGTTCGACAGTGCATTAGTGCCCAGGTTAGACTATATAATTTGGGTAACGTCGAGTGCTGTGTAGGTTTATCCTCATTTAAGGTGCCTGGGCAGCTCATGAGGCAATAATTTTTTTTTTAGAGGGCAGGCAGAGTGCTGCATTGTGGGTCCGGAATTGCCAACCTTGAGGGCTTCGGGGCCAGGAGTGTGAGGACGGAAGTCTGAGAAGAAAAGCTAGACTTGGGTTTCAGGGTGAGGGCACGGAAGGTACCCCCTGCAGATCTGAACCAATATCTCATGCATCTGAAGTCAGGGCGAGGATCAGACGTTGGCTCAGGTTGGCTATTCTGTGCATGACGGCCGCTTCATGAAGGGAGCGGAATCTCGGGGCCATTGAGATTTTCCCACGTTGGGAGTTGTGGGATGCCCCCTTCAAGGATTCCTTCTGCGGGACAATTGAGACCTGTTGGACAGCTCCAGGACATCCCATATAGAATGACTACAGAGCACCGTTCGCGGATGGATGCCTGGGAAGCCCGCCACGCATTCCAATTGTCTCCTAGCAACAAGACAGTTTAGTTCTGATGGCTCTGCCGGAGCAACCGGGGTGGCTGAGTTGAAATGGACTTTCCTGAGGATGGGTCCTAATGTGTTTTTGTGTCCATGAGGGCCTTGGAATGGGGCGGTGGCACCGGGACCCTGAAGTACTCTCCTAAGCTTTGGACATGGCTCCCATGCACAGGTTTCCTTGTGGAGACGAGATGAGTTCTGATGGGTGCCTCAGGAAAACACCTATGCTCGTATTGGAATCAGGCTTTTGAGGACACATGCCTGTAACCCAAATCAATGGATCCTATTATGGCCTACGGTCCTTTCTGGTTCAATCTTCTTCTCTGGGGACATCCATCTATGGTATGAGTGGAGGTCGATTATCAGCTGGTGTCAGAGAGCACTTTTTTTTCCGGGCGACCTACACTATTGGGATGACCTCAGGGACTTTGGAGGTTTCTCCTAATTTGTATGATTTTGGACCATGGAATGGGCAGAATTCCCATGGATGGTAGTCCCAGTCCTAATGTGTGTCTCCAGGGGTCCAGCCTGGAGGGTGTGTGGCCCAAGTCTTTGAGGACAGAAGTCTGAAAACACAAACTCAGCTTAGGTTTGGGGACGTAGGTATGGCAGGCCCGATCTACAAACCATGAGAAGAACTCTTCAGGATATGAAGAAAGTGCGAGTCTGAGGCGCTTGCTCAGGCTTTTGTCTCTGGATTTTGTATCAGCGATGGCCGTGGAATGTCGGGGAGGCCTCATGGGCCATGGACGAATCTTCCTCTCTGAGGATTTGGCCCGATTCCCAATTGCTTTTCGTCAATCTGTGGGATGGGATGACTCATTTCAATTTTGTTTCCTCAGGTGTCCCTTCAAAAGAGGAATTCCAAAGCAAAGCCGTGGGGAAGACTGAAGGGACAACCCGAACTATGGTTAAAACTTGGTGCCTAGGGGCAAGGCAAGCCCAATATGCTATCTCTTCATCCAGCCACTGAGTGGCCTTACTTGAGGACTGGGCTCAGCCTGAGGGTCACAATGTGCGTTTGGGACCAATGTGGCCGGCGAGCATGGGCGGGGCCTCATGGGCCACACTGGTTTCAACTACACTGAACGTTGGACAACATGCCAACCAGAAGGTTTCTTGCCATGGGGAAGGAGTTCTGATTTCTGCATCACCTTCAACCCTGGGCAGTGATTGGAGATAAGGTCTAGGTTCTGAAACCTGAAAACCCAGGTTGGGTAAAGATGAGGACCTAAGTCCACGGCGGCTCGATGTGCTCACTGTGTGGCCAGCTGTCTAGGAGGGGCCAGGGGTCCAGGCTCAGCCTGTGTCAGAAAGGGCATTAGCGCCCTGGTCAGCCTATGTATTTGGGGTACAGCCAAATTCGGTGCAGGTTGATCCTCATTTGGGGTTACTGGGTAGCCCCAGAGGACAATGTTTTTCTTCTGGAGGGCGGGCAGGGTGCTGCATTGTAGTTCTGGATTGCCAAACTGGACGGCTTGTGGGCCAGTAGTCTGACGACCAAAGTCTGAGAACACAAGCTAGGCTTAGGTTTCTGGGTGAGACCATGGCAGGCACAATCTACAGACCTGAATCCAGATCTCGTGCATCTGAAGTCAGGGCGAGGATCAGACGATCACTCAGGTTGGAGTTTCTGTCCCTGATGGCCCCTTCATGAATGGGGGGGCATCACGAGGCCATGGGGGTTTTCCCACGATGGGAGTTGTGAGAAGCTCCAAACTGCAGAGAGTCTTCTGCAGAACAATTGAGACCTTTTGTTTGGGTCCAAGCCAATGACTCTGATCAGGGTTCTAAGGATGGATGGCTGGGAAGCCCACCTCGCATTCCAATTGTCTCCTAGCAACAAGATAGGTTAGATCTCCTGGATCTGTGGGGAGCAACTGAGGACGCTGAGTTGAAATGGACACCCCTGGGGATGGGTCCTAATGTGCTTTTGTGTCTATGGAGACCTTGGAATGAAGCGGTGGCACTGGGGCCCTAAAGGGTTCTCCTAAACAGAGGCTTTGACACAGCTCCAACGTGCAAGTTTCCCATGTGTAGATGAGATGTTTTCGATGGGTGAGTCAAGAAACAGCTATATGCTGTTTTGAAATCCAAGCCTCTGAGGAGAGATGCCTGGAAACCAAAGAAATGGATCTGATTAGTGCCTAGGGGCCTGTTCTTTCCTTTTTACCTCTGGAGACATCTGTCTATGGGTCTGAGTGCAGGTAGGTGCTCAGTTGGGCTCAGATTGCCCCTGTTTTTCCTGGGAAGCCACCACTATTGAGATGGATCAAGGACTTTGGAGGTTTATCCTATTAGAAGCGTTGTGGCCTTTGGAATGGGCACACACAATTCCCTTGGAGAGGGCAAGTATAGTCCTCAGGGTTGGCTCCAGGGGCCTGAGCCTGTAGGTTGTGTAGGCCAGGGCTGTTTGGACAGTTGTCTGAAAACACAAACTCGGCTTATGTTTCGGGTCATAGGTATGGCAGGACTGACCTACAGACCATGAGGAGAACTCTTCGGAATTTGAAAAAAGGGCGAGTGTGAGGCTCCTGCTCAAGTTTTTGTCTCTGGATATCGTGTCACTCATGGTCGTGGAATTTCTGGGTGACTTCAAGGGAAATGGACGAGTCTTACTCTCTGGTGGTTTGGCCCCGTCCAAAGAGTTTGGGGTCAATCTATTGGCTGGAAGAAGTCCGTTTTTATTTTGTTGTTGTTGTTGTTGTTTTCTTTTTTAACCTCAGGTGTCCCACCAAATGAGGGATTCCAGTGTAGATCCCTGGGGAGGGGCGACTGGACAGTCAGAAATCTGGTTAAAAATTGGGGTCTAGGGACATGTCAAGCCCATTATGACATCTAATGGTCCAGCCACTGAGAGGACTTACTAGAGGACAGGACTCATGCTGAGGGTCACAATGCGTATGTATGCCCTCGTCGCACGGAAGAATGGGCGGGGCCTCACGGTGAATGCTGGTTTCTCCTACACTGAACGTTGGACAACGTACCAACCACAAGGGTTCTTGCCATGGGTAAGGAGGAGTTCTGATTTCTGCATCACACTCACACCTGGGCAGTGATTGGAGATAAGGTCTCGGTTCTGAAGCCTGAAAACGGAGGTAGGGAAGAGATGATGACCTAAGGCCATGGCGGGTTTTATGTGCTCAGTGTGCGGTCAGCTTTCTGGGTGTTGGTCAGGAGATCCGGGCTCAGGTTGTGTTCGACAGTGCATTAGGGCCCAGGTTAGACTATATAATTTGGGTAACGTCGAGTGCTGTGTAGGTTTATCCTCATTTAAGGTGCCTGGGCAGCTCATGAGGCAATAATTTTTTTTCTAGAGGGCAGGCAGAGTGCTGCATTGTGGGTCCGGAATTGCCAACCTTGAGGGCTTCGGGGCCAGGAGTGTGAGGACGGAAGTCTGAGAAGACAAGCTAGACTTGGGTTTCAGGGTGAGGGCACGGCAGGTACCTCCTGCAGATCTGAACCAATATCTCATGCATCTGAAGTCAGGGCGAGGATCAGACGTTGGCTCAGGTTGGAGTTTCTGTGCATGACGGCCGCTTCATGAAGGGAGCGGAATCTCGGGGCCATTGAGGTTTTCCCACGTTGGGAGTTGTGGGATGCCCCCTTCAAGGATTCCTTCTGCGGGACAATTGAGACCTGTTGGACAGCTCCAGGACATCCCATATGGAATGACTCCAGAGCACCATTCGCGGATGGATGCCTGGGAAGCCCGCCTCGCATTCCAATTGTCTCCTAGCAACAAGACAGTTTAGATCTGATGGCTCTGCCTGAGCAACCGGGATGGCTGAGTTGAAATGGACTTTCCTGAGGGTGCGTCCTAATGTGTTTTTGTGTCCATGAGGGCCTTGGAATGGGGCGGTGGCACCGGGACCCTGAAGTACTCTCCTAAGCTTTGGACATGGCTCCCATGCACAGGTTTCCTTGTGGAGACGAGATGAGTTCTGATGGGTGCCTCAGGAAAACCCCTATGCTCGTATTGGAATCAGGCTTTTGAGGACACATGCCTGTAACCCAAAGCAATGGATCCTACTATGGCCTACGGTCCTTTCTGGTTCAATCTTCTTCTCTGGGGACATCCATCTATGGTATGAGTGGAGGTCGATTATCAGCTGGTGTCAGAGAGCACTTTTTTTTCCGGGCGACCTACACTATTGGGATGACCTCAGGGACTTTGGAGGTTTCTCCTAATTTGTATGATTTTGGACCATGGAATGGGCAGAATTCCCATGGATTGGTAGTCCCAGTCCTAATATGTGTCTCCCGGGGTCCAGCCTGGAGGGTGTGTGGCCCAAGACTTTGAGGACAGAAGTCTGAAAACACAAACTCAGCTTAGGTTTGGGGACGTAGGTATGGCAGGCCCGATCTACAAACCATGTGAAGAACTCTTCAGGAAATGAAGAAAGTGCGAGTCTGAGGCGCTTGCTCAGGCTTTTGTCTCTGGATTTTGTATCAGCGATGGCCGTGGAATGTCGGGGAGGCCTCATGGGCCATGGACGATTCTTCCTCTCTGAGGATTTGGCCCGATTCCCAATTGCTTTTCGTCAATCTGTGGGATGGGACGACTCATTTCAGTTTTGTTACCTCAGGTGTCCCACCAAAAGAGGAATTCCAAAGCAAAGCCATGGGGAAGACTGAAGGGACAACCCGAACTATGGTTAAAAATTGGGGCCTAGGGGCAAGGCAAGCCCAATATGCTATCTCTTCATCCAGCCACTGAGTGGCCTTACTTGAGGACTGGGCTGAGCCTGAGGGTCACAATGTGCGTTTGTGACCAATGTGGCCGGCGAGCATGGGCGGGGCCTCATGGGCCACACTGGTTTCAACTACACTGAACGTTGGACAACATGCCAACCACAAGGTTTCTTGCCATGGGGAAGGAGTTCTGATTTCTGCATCACCTTCAACCCTGGGCAGTGATTGGAGATAAGGTCTAGGTTCTGAAACCTGAAAACCGAGGTTGGGTAGAGATGAGGACCTAAGTCCACGGCGGCTCGATGTGCTCAGTGTGCGGCCAGCTGTCTGGGAGGGGCCAGGGGTCCAGGCTCAGCCTGTGTCAGAAAGGGCATTAGCGCCCTGGTCAGCCTATGTATTTGGGGTACAGCCAAAGTCGGTGCAGGTTGATCCTCATTTGGGGTTACTGGGTAGCCCCAGAGGACAATGTTTTTCTTCTGGAGGGCGGGCAGGGTGCTGCATTGTAGTTCTGGATTGCCAAACTGGACGGCTTGTGGGCCAGTAGTCTGACGACCAAAGTCTGAGAACACAAGCTAGGCTGAGGTTTCTGGGTGAGGCCATGGCAGGCACAATCTACAGACCTGAATCGAGATCTCGTGCATCTGAAGTCAGGGCGAGGATCAGACGATCGCTCAGGTTGGAGTTTCTGTCCCTGTTGGCCCCTTCATGAATGGGGGGGCATCACGAGGCCATGGGGGTTTTCCCACGAAGGGAGTTGTGAGAAGCTCCAAACTGCAGAGAGTCTCCTGCAGAACAATTGAGACCTGTTGTTTGGGTCCAGGCCAATGATTCTGAGCAGGGTTCTAAGGATGGATGGCTGGGTAGCCCACCTCGCATTCCAATTGTCTCCTAGCAACAAGACAGGATAAATCTCCTGGATCTGTGGGGAGCAACCGAGGGCGCTGAGTTGAAATGGACACCCCTGGGGATGGGTCCTAATGTGCTTTTGTGTCTATGGAGACCTTGGAATGAAGCGGTGGCACTGGGGCCCTAAAGGGTTCTCCTAAACAGAGGCTTTGACACAGCTCCAACGTGCAAGTTTCCCAAGTGTAGATGAGATGTTTTCTGATGGGTGAGACAAGAAACAGCTATATTCTGCTTTTGAAATCCAGGCCTCTGAGGAGAGATGCCTGGAAACCAAAGCAATGGATCTGATTAGTGCCTAGGGGCCTGTTCTTTCCTTTTTACCTCTGGAGACATCTGTCTATGGGTCTGAGTGCAGGTAGGTGCGCAGTTGGGCTCAGATTGCCCCTGTTTTTCCTGGGAAGTCAACACTATTGAGATGGATCAGGGACTTTGGAGGTTTATCCTATTTGAAGGGTTGTGGCCATTGGAATGGGCACACACAATTCCCTTGGAGAGGGCAAGTATAGTCCTCAGGTTTGGCTCCAGGGGCCTGAGCCTGTAGGTTGTGTAGGCCAGGGCTGTTTGGACAGTTGTCTGAAAACACAAACTCGGCTTATGTTTCGAGTCATAGGTATGGCAGGACTGACCTACACACCATAAGGAGAACTCTTCGGGATTTGAAAAAAGGGCGAGTGTGAGGCTCCTGCTCAAGTTTTTGTCTCTGGATATCGTGTCAGCCATGGTCGTGGAATTTCTGGGTGACTTCATGGGAAATGGACGAGTCTTACTCTCTGGTGGTTTGGCCCCGTCCAAAGAGTTTGGGGTCAATCTGTGGGCTGGAAGAAGTCCGTTTTTTGTTGTTGTTGTTGTTGTTGTTGTTGTTTTCTTTTTTAACCTCAGGTGTCCCACCAAATGAGGGATTCCAGAGTTGAGCCCTGTTGAGGGGCGACTGGACAATCAGAAATCTGGTTAAAAATTGGGGCCCAGGGACATGTCAAGCCCATTATGACATCTAATGGTCCAGCCACTGAGAGGACTAACTAGAGAACAGGACTCATGCTGAGGTTCACAATGCGTATGTATGCCCTCGTCGCATGTAAGAATGGGCGGGGCCTTAGGGTGAATGCTAGTTTCTCCTACACTGAACGTTGGATAACGTGCCAACCACAAGGGTTCTTTCCATGGGTAATGAGGAGTTCTGATTTCTACATCACACTCACCCCTGGGAAGTGATTGGAGATAAGGTCTCGGTTATGAAGCCTGAAAACGGAGGTAGGGAAGAGATGATGACCTAAGGCCATGGCGGGTTTTATGTGCTCAGTGTGCGGTCAGCTTTCTGGGTGTTGGTCAGGAGGTCCGGGCTCAGGTTGTGTTCGACAGTGCATTAGGGCCGAGGTTAGACTATATAATTTGGGTAACGTCGAGTGCTGTGTAGGTTTATCCTCATTTAATGTGCCTGGGCAGCTCATGAGGCAATAATTTTTTTTCTAGAGGGCAGGCAGAGTGCTGCATTGTGGGTCCGGAATTGCCAACCTTGAGGGCTTCGGGGCCAGGAGTGTGAGGACGGAAGTCTGAGAAGACAAGCTAGACTTGGGTTTCAGGGTGAGGGCACGGCAGGTACCCCCTGCAGATCTGAACCAATATCTCATGCATCTGAAGTCAGGGCAAGGATCAGACGTTGGCTCAGGTTGGAGTTTCTGTGCATGACGGCCGCTTCATGAAGGGAGCGGAATCTCGGGGCCTTTGAGGTTTTCCCACGTTGGGAGTTGTGGGATGCCCCCTTCAAGGATTCCTTCTGTGGGACAATTGAGACCTGTTGGACAGCTCCAGGACATCCCATATGGAATGACTCCAGAGCACCATTCGCGGATGGATGCCTGGGAAGCCCGCCTCGCATTCCAATTGTCTCCTAGCAACAAGACAGTTTAGATCTGATGGCTCTGCCTGAGCAACCGGGATGGCTGAGTTGAAATGGACTCTCCTGAGGGTGCGTCCTAATGTGTTTTTGTGTCCATGAGGGCCTTGGAATGGGGCGGTGGCACCGGGACCCTGAAGTACTCTCCTAAGCTTTGGACATGGCTCCCATGCACAGGTTTCCTTGTGGAGACGAGATGAGTTCTGATGGGTGCCTCAGGAAAACCCCTATGCTCGTATTGGAATCAGGCTTTTGAGGACACATGCCTGTAACCCAAAGCAATGGATCCTACTATGGCCTACGGTCCTTTCTGGTTCAATCTTCTTCTCTGGGGACATCCATCTATGGTATGAGTGGAGGTCGATTATCAGCTGGTGTCAGAGAGCACTTTTTTTTCCGGGCGACCTACACTATTGGGATGACCTCAGGGACTTTGGAGGTTTCTCCTAATTTGTATGATTTTGGACCATGGAATGGGCAGAATTCCCATGGATTGGTAGTCCCAGTCCTAATATGTGTCTCCCGGGGTCCAGCCTGGAGGGTGTGTGGCCCAAGACTTTGAGGACAGAAGTCTGAAAACACAAACTCAGCTTAGGTTTGGGGACGTAGGTATGGCAGGCCCGATCTACAAACCATGTGAAGAACTCTTCAGGAAATGAAGAAAGTGCGAGTCTGAGGCGCTTGCTCAGGCTTTTGTCTCTGGATTTTGTATCAGCGATGGCCGTGGAATGTCGGGGAGGCCTCATGGGCCATGGACGATTCTTCCTCTCTGAGGATTTGGCCCGATTCCCAATTGCTTTTCGTCAATCTGTGGGATGGGACGACTCATTTCAGTTTTGTTACCTCAGGTGTCCCACCAAAAGAGGAATTCCAAAGCAAAGCCATGGGGAAGACTGAAGGGACAACCCGAACTATGGTTAAAAATTGGGGCCTAGGGGCAAGGCAAGCCCAATATGCTATCTCTTCATCCAGCCACTGAGTGGCCTTACTTGAGGACTGGGCTGAGCCTGAGGGTCACAATGTGCGTTTGTGACCAATGTGGCCGGCGAGCATGGGCGGGGCCTCATGGGCCACACTGGTTTCAACTACACTGAACGTTGGACAACATGCCAACCACAAGGTTTCTTGCCATGGGGAAGGAGTTCTGATTTCTGCATCACCTTCAACCCTGGGCAGTGATTGGAGATAAGGTCTAGGTTCTGAAACCTGAAAACCGAGGTTGGGTAGAGATGAGGACCTAAGTCCACGGCGGCTCGATGTGCTCAGTGTGCGGCCAGCTGTCTGGGAGGGGCCAGGGGTCCAGGCTCAGCCTGTGTCAGAAAGGGCATTAGCGCCCTGGTCAGCCTATGTATTTGGGGTACAGCCAAAGTCGGTGCAGGTTGATCCTCATTTGGGGTTACTGGGTAGCCCCAGAGGACAATGTTTTTCTTCTGGAGGGCGGGCAGGGTGCTGCATTGTAGTTCTGGATTGCCAAACTGGACGGCTTGTGGGCCAGTAGTCTGACGACCAAAGTCTGAGAACACAAGCTAGGCTGAGGTTTCTGGGTGAGGCCATGGCAGGCACAATCTACAGACCTGAATCGAGATCTCGTGCATCTGAAGTCAGGGCGAGGATCAGACGATCGCTCAGGTTGGAGTTTCTGTCCCTGTTGGCCCCTTCATGAATGGGGGGGCATCACGAGGCCATGGGGGTTTTCCCACGAAGGGAGTTGTGAGAAGCTCCAAACTGCAGAGAGTCTTCTGCAGGACAATTGAGACCTGTTGTTTGGGTCCAAGCCAATGACTCTGATCAGGGTTCTAAGGATGGATGGCTGGGAAGCCCACCTCGCATTCCAATTGTCTCCTAGCAACAAGACAGGTTAGATCTCCTGGATCTGTGGGGAGCAACCGAGGGCGCTGAGTTGAAATGGACACCCCTGGGGATGGGTCCTAATGAGCTTTTGTGTCTATGGAGAACTTGGAATGAAGCGGTGGCACTGGGGCCCTAAAGGGTTCTCCTAAACAGAGGCTTTGACACAGCTCCAACGTGCAAGTTTCCCATGTGTAGATGAGATGTTTTCTGATGGGTGAGTCAAGAAACAGCTATATGCTGTTTTGATATCCAGGCCTCTGAGGAGAGATGCCTGGAAACCAAAGCAATGGATCTGATTAGTGCCTAGGGGCCTGTTCTTTCCTTTTTTACCTCTGGAGACATCTGTCTATGGGTCTGAGTGCAGGTAGGTGCTCAGTTGGGCTCAGATTGGCCCTGTTTTTCCTGGGAAGCCACCACTATTGATGGATCAGGGACTTTGGAGGTTTATCCTATTAGAAGGGTTGTGGCCATTGGAATGGGCACACACAATTCCCTTGGAGAGGGCAAGTACAGTCCTCAGGTTTGGCTCCAGGGGCCTGAGCCTGTAGGTTGTGTAGGCCAGGGCTGTTTGGACAGTTGTCTGAAAACACAAACTCGGCTTATGTTTCGGGTCATTGGTATGGCAGGACTGACCTACAGACCATGAGGAGAACTCTTCGGGATTTGAAAAAAGGGCGAGTGTGAGGCTCCTGCTCAAGTTTTTGTCTCTGGATATCGTGTCACTCATGGTCGTGGAATTTCTGGGTGACTTCATGGGAAATGGACGAGTCTTACTCTCTGGTGGTTTGGCCCCGTCCAAAGACTTGGGGTCAATCTGTGGGCTGGAAGAAGTCTGTTTTGTTGTTGTTGTTGTTGTTGTTGTTGTTGTTGTTTTCTTTTTTAACCTCAGGTGTCCCACCAAATGAGGGATTCCAGAGTAGAGCCCTGGGGAGGGGCGACTGGACAATCAGAAATCTGGTTAAAAATTGGGGCCTAGGGACATGTCAAGCCCATTATGACATCTAATGGACAAGCCACTGAGAGGACTTACTAGAGGACTGGACTCATGCTGAGGGTCACAATGCGTATGTATGCCCTCGACGCACGAAAGAATGGGCGGGGCCTCAGGGTGAATGCTGGTTTCTCCTACACTGAACGTTGGACAACGTGCCAACCACAAGGGTTCTTGCCATGGGTAAGGAGGAGTTCTGATTTCTGCATCACACTCACCCCTGGGCAGTGATTGGAGATAAGGTCTCGGTTCTGAAGCCTGAAAACGGAGGTAGGGAAGAGATGATGACCTAAGGCCATGGCGGGTTTTATGTGCTCAGTGTTAAGTCAGCTTTCTGGGTGTTGGTCAGGAGGTCCGGGCTCAGGTTGTGTTCGACAGTGCATTAGTGCCCAGGTTAGACTATATAATTTGGGTAACGTCGAGTGCTGTGTAGGTTTATCCTCATTTAAGGTGCCTGGGCAGCTCATGAGTCAATAATTTTTTTCCTAGAGGACAGGCAGAGTGCTGCATTGTGGGTCTGGAATTGCCAAACTTGAGGGCTTCGGGGCCAGGAGTGTGAGGACGGAAGTCTGAGAAGACAGGCTAGACTTGGGTTTCAGGGTGAGGGCACGGCAGGTACCCCCTGCAGATCTGAACCAATATCTCATGCATCTGAAGTCAGGGCGAGGATCAGACGTTGGCTCAGGTTGGAGTGTCTGTGCATGACGGCCACTTCATGAAGGGAGCGGAATCTCGGGGCCATTGAGGGTTTCCCACGTTGGGAGTTGTGGGATGCCCCCTTCAAGGATTCCTTCTGCGGGACAATTGAGACCTGTTGGACAGCTCCAGGACATCCCATATGGAATGACTCCAGAGCACCGTTCGCGGATGGATCCCTGGGAAGCCCGCCTCGCATTCCAATTGTCTCCTAGCAACAAGACAGTTTAGATCTGATGGCTCTGCCGGAGCAACCGGGGTGGCTGAGTTGAAATGGACTTTCCTGAGGATGGGTCCTAATGTGTTTTTGTGTCCATGAGGGCCTTGGAATGGGGCAGTGGCATTGGGACCCTGAATTACTCTCCTAAGCTTTGGACATGGCTCCCATGCACAGGTTTCCTTGTGGAGACGAGATGAGTTCTGATGGGTGCCTCAGGAAAACCCCTATGCTCGTATTGGAATCAGGCTTTTGAGGACACATGCCTGTAACCCAAAGCAATGGATCCTATTATGGCCTAGGGTCCTGTCTGGTTCAATCTTCTTCTCTGGGGACATCCATCTATGGTATGAGTGGAGGTCGATTATCAGCTGGTGTCAGACAGCCCTTGTTTGTTCCGGGCGACCTACACTATTGGGATGGCCTCAGGGACTTTGGAGGTTTCTCCTAATTTGTATGATTTTGGACCATGGAATGGGCAGAATTCCCATGGATTGGTAGTCCCAGTCCTAATATGTGTCTCCCGGGGTCCAGCCTGGAGGGTGTGTGGCCCAAGACTTTGAGGACAGAAGTCTGAAAACACAAACTCAGCTTAGGTTTGGCGACGTAGGTATGGCAGGCCCGATCTACAAACCATGTGAAGAACTCTTCAGGAAATGAAGAAAGTGCGAGTCTGAGGCGCTTGCTCAGGCTTTTGTCTCTGGATTTTGTATCAGCGATGGCCGTGGAATGTCGGGGAGGCCTCATGGGCCATGGACGATTCTTCCTCTCTGAGGATTTGGCCCGATTCCCAATTGCTTTTCGTCAATCTGTGGGATGGGACGACTCATTTCAGTTTTGTTACCTCAGGTGTCCCACCAAAAGAGGAATTCCAAAGCAAAGCCATGGGGAAGACTGAAGGGACAACCCGAACTATGGTTAAAAATTGGGGCCTAGGGGCAAGGCAAGCCCAATATGCTATCTCTTCATCCAGCCACTGAGTGGCCTTACTTGAGGACTGGGCTGAGCCTGAGGGTCACAATGTGCGTTTGTGACCAATGTGGCCGGCGAGCATGGGCGGGGCCTCATGGGCCACACTGGTTTCAACTACACTGAACGTTGGACAACATGCCAACCACAAGGTTTCTTGCCATGGGGAAGGAGTTCTGATTTCTGCATCACCTTCAACCCTGGGCAGTGATTGGAGATAAGGTCTAGGTTCTGAAACCTGAAAACCGAGGTTGGGTAGAGATGAGGACCTAAGTCCACGGCGGCTCGATGTGCTCAGTGTGCGGCCAGCTGTCTGGGAGGGGCCAGGGGTCCAGGCTCAGCCTGTGTCAGAAAGGGCATTAGCGCCCTGGTCAGCCTATGTATTTGGGGTACAGCCAAAGTCGGTGCAGGTTGATCCTCATTTGGGGTTACTGGGTAGCCCCAGAGGACAATGTTTTTCTTCTGGAGGGCGGGCAGGGTGCTGCATTGTAGTTCTGGATTGCCAAACTGGACGGCTTGTGGGCCAGTAGTCTGACGACCAAAGTCTGAGAACACAAGCTAGGCTGAGGTTTCTGGGTGAGGCCATGGCAGGCACAATCTACAGACCTGAATCGAGATCTCGTGCATCTGAAGTCAGGGCGAGGATCAGACGATCGCTCAGGTTGGAGTTTCTGTCCCTGTTGGCCACTTCATGAATGGGGGGGCATCACGAGGCCATGGGGGTTTTCCCACGAAGGGAGTTGTGAGAAGCTCCAAACTGCAGAGAGTCTCCTGCAGAACAATTGAGACCTGTTGTTTGGGTCCAGGCCAATGATTCTGAGCAGGGTTCTAAGGATGGATGGCTGGGTAGCCCACCTCGCATTCCAATTGTCTCCTAGCAACAAGACAGGATAAATCTCCTGGATCTGTGGGGAGCAACCGAGGGCGATGAGTTGAAATGGACACCCCTGGGGATGGGTCCTAATGTGCTTTTGTGTCTATGGAGACCTTGGAATGAAGCGGTGGCACTGGGGCCCTAAAGGGTTCTCCTAAACAGAGGCTTTGACACAGCTCCAACGTGCAAGTTTCCCAAGTGTAGATGAGATGTTTTCTGATGGGTGAGACAAGAAACAGCTATATGCTGCTTTTGAAATCCAGGCCTCTGAGGAGAGATGCCTGGAAACCAAAGCAATGGATCTGATTAGTGCCTAGGGGCCTGTTCTTTCCTTTTTACCTCTGGAGACATCTGTCTATGGGTCTGAGTGCAGGTAGGTGCGCAGTTGGGCTCAGATTGCCCCTGTTTTTCCTGGGAAGTCAACACTATTGAGATGGATCAGGGACTTTGGAGGTTTATCCTATTTGAAGGGTTGTGGCCATTGGAATGGGCACACACAATTCCCTTGGAGAGGGCAAGTATAGTCCTCAGGTTTGGCTCCAGGGGCCTGAGCCTGTAGGTTGTGTAGGCCAGGGCTGTTTGGACAGTTGTCTGAAAACACAAACTCGGCTTATGTTTCGAGTCATAGGTATGGCAGGACTGACCTACACACCATGAGGAGAACTCTTCGGGATTTGAAAAAAGGGCGAGTGTGAGGCTCCTGCTCAAGTTTTTGTCTCTGGATATCGTGTCAGCCATGGTCGTGGAATTTCTGGGTGACTTCATGGGAAATGGACGAGTCTTACTCTCTGGTGGTTTGGCCCCGTCCAAAGAGTTTGGGGTCAATCTGTGGGCTGGAAGAAGTCCGTTTTTTGTTGTTGTTGTTGTTGTTGTTTTCTTTTTTAACCTCAGGTGTCCCACCAAATGAGGGATTCCAGAGTTGAGCCCTGTTGAGGGACGACTGGACAATCAGAAATCTGGTTAAAAATTGGGGCCCAGGGACATGTCAAGCCCATTATGACATCTAATGGTCCAGCCACTGAGAGGACTAACTAGAGAACAGGACTCATGCTGAGGTTCACAATGCGTATGTATGCCCTCGTCGCATGTAAGAATGGGCGGGGCCTTAGGGTGAATGCTAGTTTCTCCTACACTGAACGTTGGATAACGTGCCAACCACAAGGGTTCTTTCCATGGGTAATGAGGAGTTCTGATTTCTACATCACACTCACCCCTGGGAAGTGATTGGAGATAAGGTCTCGGTTATGAAGCCTGAAAACGGAGGTAGGGAAGAGATGATGACCTAAGGCCATGGCGGGTTTTATGTGCTCAGTGTGCGGTCAGCTTTCTGGGTGTTGGTCAGGAGGTCCGGGCTCAGGTTGTGTTCGACAGTACATTAGGGCCGAGGTTAGACTATATAATTTGGGTAACGTCGAGTGCTGTGTAGGTTTATCCTCATTTAAGGTGCCTGGGCAGCTCATGAGGCAATAATTTTTTTTCTAGAGGGCAGGCAGAGTGCTGCATTGTGGGTCCGGAATTGCCAACCTTGAGGGCTTCGGGGCCAGGAGTGTGAGGACGGAAGTCTGAGAAGACAAGCTAGACTTGGGTTTCAGGGTGAGGGCACGGCAGGTACCCCCTGCAGATCTGAACCAATATCTCATGCATCTGAAGTCAGGGCAAGGATCAGACGTTGGCTCAGGTTGGAGTTTATGTGCATGACGGCCGCTTCATGAAGGGAGCGGAATCTCGGGGCCATTGAGGTTTTCCCACGTTGGGAGTTGTGGGATGCCCCCTTCAAGGATTCCTTCTGCGGGACAATTGAGACCTGTTGGACAGCTCCAGGACATCCCATATGGAATGACTCCAGAGCACCATTCGCGGATGGATGCCTGGGAAGCCCGCCTCGCATTCCAATTGTCTCCTAGCAACAAGACAGTTTAGATCTGATGGCTCTGCCTGAGCAACCGGGATGGCTGAGTTGAAATGGACTTTCCTGAGGGTGCGTCCTAATGTGTTTTTGTGTCCATGAGGGCCTTGGAATGGGGCGGTGGCACCGGGACCCTGAAGTACTCTCCTAAGCTTTGGACATGGCTCCCATGCACAGGTTTCCTTGTGGAGACGAGATGAGTTCTGATGGGTGCCTCAGGAAAACCCCTATGCTCGTATTGGAATCAGGCTTTTGAGGACACATGCCTGTAACCCAAAGCAATGGATCCTACTATGGCCTACGGTCCTTTCTGGTTCAATCTTCTTCTCTGGGGACATCCATCTATGGTATGAGTGGAGGTCGATTATCAGCTGGTGTCAGAGAGCACTTTTTTTTCCGGGCGACCTACACTATTGGGATGACCTCAGGGACTTTGGAGGTTTCTCCTAATTTGTATGATTTTGGACCATGGAATGGGCAGAATTCCCATGGATTGGTAGTCCCAGTCCTAATATGTGTCTCCCGGGGTCCAGCCTGGAGGGTGTGTGGCCCAAGACTTTGAGGACAGAAGTCTGAAAACACAAACTCAGCTTAGGTTTGGGGACGTAGGTATGGCAGGCCCGATCTACAAACCATGTGAAGAACTCTTCAGGAAATGAAGAAAGTGCGAGTCTGAGGCGCTTGCTCAGGCTTTTGTCTCTGGATTTTGTATCAGCGATGGCCGTGGAATGTCGGGGAGGCCTCATGGGCCATGGACGATTCTTCCTCTCTGAGGATTTGGCCCGATTCCCAATTGCTTTTCGTCAATCTGTGGGATGGGACGACTCATTTCAGTTTTGTTACCTCAGGTGTCCCACCAAAAGAGGAATTCCAAAGCAAAGCCATGGGGAAGACTGAAGGGACAACCCGAACTATGGTTAAAAATTGGGGCCTAGGGGCAAGGCAAGCCCAATATGCTATCTCTTCATCCAGCCACTGAGTGGCCTTACTTGAGGACTGGGCTGAGCCTGAGGGTCACAATGTGCGTTTGTGACCAATGTGGCCGGCGAGCATGGGCGGGGCCTCATGGGCCACACTGGTTTCAACTACACTGAACGTTGGACAACATGCCAACCACAAGGTTTCTTGCCATGGGGAAGGAGTTCTGATTTCTGCATCACCTTCAACCCTGGGCAGTGATTGGAGATAAGGTCTAGGTTCTGAAACCTGAAAACCGAGGTTGGGTAGAGATGAGGACCTAAGTCCACGGCGGCTCGATGTGCTCAGTGTGCGGCCAGCTGTCTGGGAGGGGCCAGGGGTCCAGGCTCAGCCTGTGTCAGAAAGGGCATTAGCGCCCTGGTCAGCCTATGTATTTGGGGTACAGCCAAAGTCGGTGCAGGTTGATCCTCATTTGGGGTTACTGGGTAGCCCCAGAGGACAATGTTTTTCTTCTGGAGGGCGGGCAGGGTGCTGCATTGTAGTTCTGGATTGCCAAACTGGACGGCTTGTGGGCCAGTAGTCTGACGACCAAAGTCTGAGAACACAAGCTAGGCTGAGGTTTCTGGGTGAGGCCATGGCAGGCACAATCTACAGACCTGAATCGAGATCTCGTGCATCTGAAGTCAGGGCGAGGATCAGACGATCGCTCAGGTTGGAGTTTCTGTCCCTGTTGGCCCCTTCATGAATGGGGGGGCATCACGAGGCCATGGGGGTTTTCCCACGAAGGGAGTTGTGAGAAGCTCCAAACTGCAGAGAGTCTTCTGCAGGACAATTGAGACCTGTTGTTTGGGTCCAGGCCAATGATTCTGAGCAGGGTTCTAAGGATGGATGGCTGGGTAGCCCACCTCGCATTCCAATTGTCTCCTAGCAACAAGACAGGTTAGATCTCCTGGATCTGTGGGGAGCAACCGAGGGCGCTGAGTTGAAATGGACACCCCTGGGGATGGGTCCTAATGAGCTTTTGTGTCTATGGAGAACTTGGAATGAAGCGGTGGCACTGGGGCCCTAAAGGGTTCTCCTAAACAGAGGCTTTGACACAGCTCCAACGTGCAAGTTTCCCATGTGTAGATGAGATGTTTTCTGATGGGTGAGTCAAGAAACAGCTATATGCTGTTTTGATATCCAGGCCTCTGAGGAGAGATGCCTGGAAACCAAAGCAATGGATCTGATTAGTGCCTAGGGGCCTGTTCTTTCCTTTTTTACCTCTGGAGACATCTGTCTATGGGTCTGAGTGCAGGTAGGTGCTCAGTTGGGCTCAGATTGGCCCTGTTTTTCCTGGGAAGCCACCACTATTGATGGATCAGGGACTTTGGAGGTTTATCCTATTAGAAGGGTTGTGGCCATTGGAATGGGCACACACAATTCCCTTGGAGAGGGCAAGTACAGTCCTCAGGTTTGGCTCCAGGGGCCTGAGCCTGTAGGTTGTGTAGGCCAGGGCTGTTTGGACAGTTGTCTGAAAACACAAACTCGGCTTATGTTTCGGGTCATTGGTATGGCAGGACTGACCTACAGACCATGAGGAGAACTCTTCGGGATTTGAAAAAAGGGCGAGTGTGAGGCTCCTGCTCAAGTTTTTGTCTCTGGATATCGTGTCACTCATGGTCGTGGAATTTCTGGGTGACTTCATGGGAAATGGACGAGTCTTACTCTCTGGTGGTTTGGCCCCGTCCAAAGACTTGGGGTCAATCTGTGGGCTGGAAGAAGTCTGTTTTGTTGTTGTTGTTGTTGTTGTTGTTGTTGTTGTTTTCTTTTTTAACCTCAGGTGTCCCACCAAATGAGGGATTCCAGAGTAGAGCCCTGGGGAGGGGCGACTGGACAATCAGAAATCTGGTTAAAAATTGGGGCCTAGGGACATGTCAAGCCCATTATGACATCTAATGGACAAGCCACTGAGAGGACTTACTAGAGGACTGGACTCATGCTGAGGGTCACAATGCGTATGTATGCCCTCGACGCACGAAAGAATGGGCGGGGCCTCAGGGTGAATGCTGGTTTCTCCTACACTGAACGTTGGACAACGTGCCAACCACAAGGGTTCTTGCCATGGGTAAGGAGGAGTTCTGATTTCTGCATCACACTCACCCCTGGGCAGTGATTGGAGATAAGGTCTCGGTTCTGAAGCCTGAAAACGGAGGTAGGGAAGAGATGATGACCTAAGGCCATGGCGGGTTTTATGTGCTCAGTGTTAAGTCAGCTTTCTGGGTGTTGGTCAGGAGGTCCGGGCTCAGGTTGTGTTCGACAGTGCATTAGTGCCCAGGTTAGACTATATAATTTGGGTAACGTCGAGTGCTGTGTAGGTTTATCCTCATTTAAGGTGCCTGGGCAGCTCATGAGTCAATAATTTTTTTCCTAGAGGACAGGCAGAGTGCTGCATTGTGGGTCTGGAATTGCCAAACTTGAGGGCTTCGGGGCCAGGAGTGTGAGGACGGAAGTCTGAGAAGACAGGCTAGACTTGGGTTTCAGGGTGAGGGCACGGCAGGTACCCCCTGCAGATCTGAACCAATATCTCATGCATCTGAAGTCAGGGCGAGGATCAGACGTTGGCTCAGGTTGGAGTGTCTGGGCATGACGGCCACTTCATGAAGTGAGCGGAATCTCGGGGCCATTGAGGGTTTCCCACGTTGGGAGTTGTGGGATGCCCCCTTCAAGGATTCCTTCTGCGGGACAATTGAGACCTGTTGGACAGCTCCAGGACATCCCATATGGAATGACTCCAGAGCACCGTTCGCGGATGGATCCCTGGGAAGCCCGCCTCGCATTCCAATTGTCTCCTAGCAACAAGACAGTTTAGATCTGATGGCTCTGCCGGAGCAACCGGGGTGGCTGAGTTGAAATGGACTTTCCTGAGGATGGGTCCTAATGTGTTTTTGTGTCCATGAGGGCCTTGGAATGGGGCAGTGGCACCGGGACCCTGAATTACTCTCCTAAGCTTTGGACATGGCTCCCATGCACAGGTTTCCTTGTGGAGACGAGATGAGTTCTGATGGGTGCCTCAGGAAAACCCCTATGCTCGTATTGGAATCAGGCTTTTGAGGACACATGCCTGTAACCCAAAGCAATGGATCCTATTATGGCCTAGGGTCCTGTCTGGTTCAATCTTCTTCTCTGGGGACATCCATCTATGGTATGAGTGGAGGTCGATTATCAGCTGGTGTCAGACAGCCCTTGTTTGTTCCGGGCGACCTACACTATTGGGATGGCCTCAGGGACTTTGGAGGTTTCTCCTAATTTGTACGATTTTGGACCATGGAATGGGCAGAATTCCCATGGATTGGTAGGCACAGTCTTAATGTGTGTCTCCAGCGGCCCAGCCTGGAGGGTGTGTGGCCCAAGACTTTGAAGACAGAAGTCTGAAAACACAAACTCAGCTTAGGTTTGGGGACGTAGGTATGGCAGGCCCGATCTACAAACCATGAGAAGAACTCATCAGGATATGAAGAAAGTGCCAGTCTGAGGCGCTTGCTCAGGCTTTTGTCTCTGGATTTTGTATCAGCGATGGCCGTGGAATGTCGGAGAGGCCTCATGGGCCATCGACGAATCTTCCTCTCTGAGGATTTGGCCCGATTCCCAATTGCTTTTCGTCAATCTGTGGGATGGGAGGACTCATTTCAGTTTTGTTACCTCAGGTGTCCCACCAAAAGAGGAATTCCAAAGCAAAGCCGTGGGGAAGACTGAAGGGACAACCCGAACTATGGTTAAAAATTGGGGCCTAGGGGCATGGCAAGCCAATATGCTATCTCTTCATCCAGCCACTGAGTGGCCTTACTTGAGGACTGGGCTCAGCCTGAGGGTCACAAAGTGCGTTTGTTACCAATGTGGCCGGCTAGCATGGGCGGGGCCTCATGGGCCACACTGGTTTCAACTACACTGAACGTTGGACAACATGCCAACCACAAGGTTTCTGCCATGGGGAAGGAGTTCTGATTTCTGCATCACCTTCAACCCTGGGCAGTGATTGGAGATAAGGTCTAGGTTCTGAAACCTGAAAACCGAGGTTGGGAAAAGATGACGACCTAAGGCCACGGCGGCTCGATGTGCTCAGTGTGCAGCCAGCTGTCTGGGAGGGGCCAGGGGGTCCAGGCTCAGGCTGTGTCAGAAAGGGCATTAGTGCCCTGGTCAGCCTATGTATTTGGGGTACAGCCAAGGTCGGTGCAGGTTGATCCTCATTTGGGGTTACTGGGTAGCGCCAGAGGACAATGTTTTTTTCTGGAGGGCGGGCAGGGTGCTGCATTGTAGTTCTGGATTGCCAAACTGGAGGCCTTGTGGGCCAGTAGTCTGACGACCAAAGTCTGAGAACACAAGCTAGGCTTAGGTTTCTGGGTGAGGCCATGGCAGGCACAATCTACAGACCTGAATCGAGATTTCGTGCATCTGAAGTCAGGGCAAGGATCAGAAGATCGCTCAGGTTGGAGTTTCTGTCCCTGATGGCCCCTTCATGAATGGGGGGGCATCACGAGGCCATGGGGGTTTTCCCACGATGGGAGTTGTGAGAAGCTCCAAACTGCAGAGAGTCTTCTGCAGGACAATTGAGACCTGTTGTTTGGGTCCAGGCCAATGATTCTGAGCAGGGTTCTAAGGATGGATGGCTGGGTAGCCCACCTCGCATTCCAATTGTCTCCTAGCAACAAGACAGGTTAGATCTCCTGGATCTGTGGGGAGCAACCAAGGACGCTGAGTTGAAATGGACACCCCTGGGGATGGGTCCTAATGAGCTTTTGTGTCTATGGAGACCTTGGAATGAAGCGGTGGCACTGGGGCCCTAAAGGGTTCTCCTAAACAGAAGCTTTGACACAGCTCCAACGTGCAAGTTTCCCATGTGTAGATGAGATGTTTTCTGATGGGTGAGTCAAGAAACAGCTATATGCTGTTTTGATATCCAGGCCTCTGAGGAGAGATGCCTGGAAACCAAAGCAATGGATCTGATTAGTGCCTAGGGGCCTGTTCTTTCCTTTTTTACCTCTGGAGACATCTGTCTATGGGTCTGAGTGCAGGTAGGTGCTCAGTTGGGCTCAGATTGGCCCTGTTTTTCCTGGGAAGCCACCACTATTGATGGATCAGGGACTTTGGAGGTTTATCCTATTAGAAGGGTTGTGGCCATTGGAATGGGCACACACAATTCCCTTGGAGAGGGCAAGTACAGTCCTCAGGTTTGGCTCCAGGGGCCTGAGCCTGTAGGTTGTGTAGGCCAGGGCTGTTTGGACAGTTGTCTGAAAACACAAACTCGGCTTATGTTTCGGGTCATAGGTATGGCAGGACTGACCTACAGACCATGAGGAGAACTCTTCGGGATTTGAAAGAAGGGCGAGTGTGAGGCTCCTGCTCAAGTTTTTGTCTCTGGATATCGTGTCACACATGGTCGTGGAATTTCTGGGTGACTTCATGGGAAATGGACGAGTCTTACTCTCTGGTGGTTTGGCCCCGTCCAAAGACTTGGGGTCAATCTGTGGGCTGGAAGAAGTCTGTTTTGTTGTTGTTGTTGTTGTTGTTGTTGTTTTCTTTTTTAACCTCAGGTGTCCCACCAAATGAGGGATTCCAGAGTAGAGCCCTGGGGAGGGGCGACTGGACAATCAGAAATCTGGTTAAAAATTGGGGCCTAGGGACATGTCAAGCCCATTATGACATCTATGGTCCACCCACTGAGAGGACTTACTAGAGGACAGGACTCATGCTGAGGGTCACAATGCGTATGTATGCCCTCTTCGCACGCAAGAATGGGCGGGGCCTCAGGGTGAATGCTGGTTTCTCCTACACTGAACGTTGGACAACGTGCCAACCACAAGGGTTCTTGCCATGGGTAAGGAGGAGTTCTGATTTCTGCATCACACTCACCCCTGGGCAGTGATTGGAGATAAGGTCTCGGTTCTGAAGCCTGAAAACGGAGGTAGGGAAGAGATGATGACCTAAGGCCATGGCGGGTTTTATGTGCTCAGTGTTAAGTCAGCTTTCTGGGTGTTGGTCAGGAGGTCCGGGCTCAGGTTGTGTTCGACAGTGCATTAGTGCCCAGGTTAGACTATATAATTTGGGTAACGTCGAGTGCTGTGTAGGTTTATCCTCATTTAAGATGCCTGGGCAGCTCATGAGTCAATATTTTTTTTCCTAGAGGGCAGGCAGAGTGCATTGTGGGTCCGGAATTGCCAACCTTGAGGGCTTCGGGGCCAGGAGTGTGAGGACGGAAGTCTGAGAAGACAAGATAGACTTGGGTTTCAGGGTGAGGGCACGGCAGGTACCTTCTGCATATCTGAACCAATATCTCATGCATCTGAAGTCAGGGCGAGGATCAGACGTTGGCTCAGGCTGGAGTTTCTGTGCATGACGGCCGCTTCATGAAGGGAGCAGAATCTCGGGGCCATTGAGGTTTTCCCACGTTGGGAGTTGTGGGATGCCCCCTTCAAGTATTCCTTCTGCGGGACAATTGAGACCTGTTGGACAGCTCCAGGACATCCCATATGGAATGACTCCTGAGCACTGTTCGCAGATGGATGCCTGGGAAGCCCGCCTCGCATTCCAATTGTCTCCTAGCAACAAGACAGTTTAGATCTGATGGCTCTGCCGGAGCAACCGGGGTGGCTGAGTTGAAATGGACTTTCCTGAGGATGGGTCCTAATGTGTTTTTGTGTCCATGAGGGCCTTGGAATGGGGCAGTGGCACCGGGACCCTGAAGTACTCTCCTAAGCTTTGGACATGGCTCCCATGCACAGGTTTCCTTGTGGAGACGAGATGAGTTCTGATGGGTGCCTCAGGAAAACCCCTATGCTCGTATTGGAATCAGGCTTTTGAGGACACATGCCTATAGCCCAAAGAAATGGATCCTATTATGGCCTAGGGTCCTGTCTGGTTCAATCTTCTTCTCTGGGGACATCCATCTATGGTATGAGTGGAGGTCGATTATCAGCTGGTGTCAGACAGCCCTTGTTTGTTCCGGGCGACTTACACTATTGGGATGGCCTCAGGGACTTTGGAGGTTTCTCCTAATTTGTACGATTTTGGACCATGGAATGGGCAGAATTCCCATGGATTGGTAGGCACAATCCTAATGTGTGTCTCCAGGGGCCCAGCCTGGAGGGTGTGTGGCCCAAGACTTTGAAGACAGAAGTCTGAAAACACAAACTCAGCTTAGGTTTGGGGACGTAGGTATGGCAGGCCCGATCTACAAACCATGAGAAGAACTCTTCAGGATATGAAGAAAGTGCGAGTCTGAGGCGCTTGCTCAGGCTTTTGTCTCTGGATTTTGTATCAGCGAGGGCCCGGGAATGACGGGGAGGCCTCATGGGCCATGCACAAATACTCCTCTCTGAGGATTTTGCCCGATTCCCAATTGTTTTCATCAATCTGTGGGATGGGAGGACTCATTTCAGTTTTGTTACCTCAGGTGTCCCACCAAAAGAGGAATTCTAAAGCAAAGCCGTGGGGAAGACTGAAGGGACAACCCGAACTATGGTTAAAAATTGGGGCCTAGGGGCATGGCAAGCCAATATGCTATCTCTTCATCCAGCCACTGAGTGGCCTTACTTGAGGACTGGGCTCAGCCTGAGGGTCACAATGTGCGTTTGTTACCAATGTGGCTGGCGAGCATGGGCGGGGCCTCATGGGCCACACTGGTTTCAACTACACTGAACCTTGGACAACATGCCAACCACAAGGTTTCTTGCCATGGGGAAGGAGTTCTGATTTCTGCATCACCTTCAACGCTGGGCAGTTTTTGGAGATAAGGTCTAGGTTCTGAAACCTGAAAACCGAGGTTGGGAAAAGATGACGACCTAAGGCCACGGTGGCTCGATGTGCTCAGTGTGCGGCCATCTGTCTGGGAGGGGCCAGGGGGTCCAGGCTCAGGCTGTGTCAGAAAGGGCATTAGTGCCCTGGTCAGCCTATGTATTTGGGGTACAGCCAAGGTCGGTGCAGGTTGATCCTCATTTGGGGTTACTGGGTAGCCCCAGAGGACAATGTTTTTCTTCTGGAGGGCGGGCAGGGTGCTGCATTGTAGTTCTGGATTGCCAAACTGGAGGCCTTGTGGGCCAGTAGTCTGACGACCAAAGTCTGAAAACACAAGCTAGGCTTAGGTTTAGGGGTGAGGCCATGGCAGGCACAATCTACAGACCTGAATCGAGATCTCGTGCATCTGAAGTCAGGGCGAGGATCAGACGATCGCTCAGGTTGGAGTTTCTGTCCCTGATGGCCCCTTCATGAATGGGGGGGCATCACGAGGCCATGGGGGTTTTCCCACGATGGGAGTTGTGAGAAGCTCCAAACTGCAGAGAGTCTTCTGCAGGACAATTGAGACCTGTTGTTTGGCTCCAGGCCAATGATTCTGAGCAGGGTTCTAAGGATGGATGGCTGGGTAGCCCACCTCTCATTCCAATTGCCTCCTAGCAACAAGACAGGTTAGATCTCCAGGATCTGTGGGGAGCAACCGCGGACGCTGAGTTGAAATGGACACCCCTGGGGATGGGTCCAAATGTGCTTTTGTGTCTATGGAGACCTTGGAATGAAGCGGTGGCACTGGGGCCCTAAAGGGTTCTCCTATACAGAGGCTTTGACACAGCTCCAACCTGCAAGTTTCCCATGTGTAGATGAGATGTTTTCTGATGGGTGAGTCAAGAAACAGCTATATGCTGTTTTGATATCCAGGCCTCTGAGGAGAGATGCCTAGAAACCAAAGCAATGGATCTGATTAGTGCCTAGGGGCCTGTTCTTTCCTTTTTTACCTCTGGAGACATCTGTCTATGGGTCTGAGTGCAGGTAGGTGCTCAGTTTGGCTCAGATTGCCCCTGTTTTTCCTGGGAAGCAACCACTATTGAGATGGATCATGGACTTTGGAGGTTTATCCTATTAGAAGGGTTGTGGCCATTGGAATGGGCACACACAATTCCCTTGGAGAGGGCAAGTACAGTCCTCAGGTTTGGCTCCAGGGGCCTGAGCCTGTAGGTTGTGTAGGCCAAGCTGTTTGGACAGTTGTCTGAAAACACAAACTCGGCTTATGTTTCGGGTCATAGCTATGGCAGGACTGACCTACAGACCATGAGGGAACTCTTCGGGATTTGAAAAAAGGGCGAGTGTGAGGCTCCTGCTCAAGTTTTTGTCTCTGGATATCGTGTCACTCAGGGTCGTGGAATTTCTGGGTGACTTCATGGGAAATGGACGAGTCTTACTCTCTGGTGGTTTGGCCCCGTCCAAAGACTTGGGGTCAATCTGTGGGCTGGAAGAAGTCTGTTTTGTTGTTGTTGTTGTTGTTGTTGTTGTTGTTTTCTTGTTTAACCTCAGGTGTCCCACCAAATGAGGGATTCCAGAGTTGAGCCCTGGGGAGGGGCGACTGGACAATCAGAAATCTAGTTAAAAATTGTGGCCTAGGGACATGTCAAGCCCATTATGACATCTAATGGACAAGCCACTGAGAGGACTTACTAGAGGACTGGACTCATGCTGAGGGTCACAATGCGTATGTATGCCCTCGTCGCACAAAAGAATGGGCGGGGCCTCAGGGTGAATGCTGGTTTCTCCTACACTGAACGTTGGACAACGTGCCAACCACAAGGGTTCTTGCCATTGGTAAGGAGGAGTTCTGATTTCTGCATCACACTCACCCCTGGGCAGTGATTGGAGATAAGGTCTCGGTTCTGAAGCCTGAAAACGGAGGTAGGGAAGAGATGATGACCTAAGGCCATGGCGGGTTTTATGTGCTCAGTGTGCGGTCAGCTTTCTGGGTGTTGGTCAGGAGGTCCGGGCTCAGGTTGTGTTCGACAGTGCATTAGTGCCCAGGTTAGACTATATAATTTGGGTAAAGTCGAGTGCTGTGTAGGTTTATCCTCATTTAAGGTGCCTGGGCAGCTCATGAGGCAATAATTTTTTTCCTAGAGGGCAGGCAGAGTGCCTCATTGTGGGTCCGAAATTGCCAACCTTGAGGGCTTCGGGGCCAGGAGTGTGAGGACGGAAGTCTGAGAAGACAAGCTAGACTTGGGTTTCAGGGTGAGGGCACGGCAGGTACCCCCTGCAGATCTGAACCAATATCTCATGCATCTGAAGTCACGGCGAGGATCAGACGTTGGCTCTGGTTGGAGTTTCTGTGCATGACGGCCGCTTCATGAAGGGAGCGGAATCTCGGGGCTATTGAGGTTTTCCCACGTTGGGAGTTGTGGGATGCCCCCTTCAAGGATTCCTTCTGTGGGACAATTGAGACCTGTTGGACAGCTCCAGGACATCCCATATGGAATGACTCCAGAGCACCTTCGGGGATGGATGCCTGGGAAGCCCGCCTCGCATTCCAATTGTCTCTTAGCAACAAGACAGTTTAGATCTGATGGCTCTGCTGGAGCAACCGGGGTGGCTGAGTTGAAATGGACTTTCCTGCGGATGGGTCCTAATGTGTTTTTGTGTCCATGAGGGCCTTGGAATGGGGCAGTGGCACCGGGACCCTGAAGTACAATCCTAAGCTTTGGACATGGCTCCCATGCACAGGTTTCCTTGTGGAGACGAGATGAGTTCTGATGGGTGCCTCAGGAAAACCCCTATCCTCGTATTGGAATCATGATTTTGAGGACACATGCCTGTAACCCAAAGCAATGGATCCTATTATGGCCTAGGGTCCTGTCTGGTTCAATCTTCTTCTCTGGGGACATCCATCTATGGTATGAGTGGAGGTCGATTTTCAGCTGGTGTCAGACAGCCCTTGTTTGTTCCGGGCGACCTACACTATTGGGATGGCCTCAGGGACTTTGGAGGTTTCTCCTAATTTGTACGATTTTGGACCATGGAATGGGCAGAATTCCCATGGATTGGTAGGCACAATCCTAATGTGTGTCTCCAGGGGCCCAGCCTGGAGTGTGTGTGGCCCAAGACTTTGAGGACAGAAGTCTGAAAACACAAACTCAGCTTAGGTTTGGGGACGTAGGTATGGCAGGCCCGATCTACAAACCATGAGAAGAACTCTTCAGGATATGAAGAAAGAGTGAGTCTGAGGCGCTTGCTCAGGCTTTGGTCTCTGGATTTTGTGTCAACGATGGCCGTGGAATGTGGGCAGGCCTCATGGGCCATGGACGAAACTTCCTCTTTTGGGATTTGGCCCGGTCCCAATTGTTTTTCGTCAATCTGTGGGATGGGAGGTCTCCTTTCAGGTTTGTTAACTCAGGTGTCCCAACCAAAGAGGAATTCCAAAGCAGAGCCCTGGGGAAGAGTGAAGAGACAACCCAAACTATGGTTAAAATTTGGGGCCCTGGGGCATGGCAGGCCCAATATGTTGTCTCTTCATCCAGCCACTGAGAGGCCTTGCTTGAGGACTGGGCTCATGCTGATGGTCACAATGTGTGTTTGTGACCAGTGGCTTGCGAGCATGGGCGGGGCCTCATGGGCCACACTGGTTTCATCTACACTGAACTTTGGACAACATGCCAATCACAAGGTCTCTTGCCATGGGGCAGGAGTTCTGATTTCTGCATCATTTTCAACCCTGGGCAGTGGTTGGAGATAAGGTCTAGGTTCGGAAGCCTGAAAACCGCAGTTTGGAAGAGATGATGACCTAAGGTCATGGTGGGTCTGATGTGCTCAGTGTGCGGTCAGCTGCCTGGTTGTTGGTCAGGAGGTTCGGGCTCAGGTTGTGTCAGACAGTGCATTAGTGCCCAGGTTATACTATATAATTTGGGTTCAGTCGAGTGCCGTGTATGTTAGTCCTCATTTGAGGTGCCTGGGCAGCTCATTAGGCAAGATATTTTTTCTAGAGGGCAGGCAGAGTGCTGCATTGTGGGTCCGGAATTGCCAAACTGGAGGGCTTCTGCGCCAGTAATGTGAGGACAGAAGTCTGAGACCACAAGCTACACTTGGGCTTCAGGCCGAGGGCAAGGCAGGTACCCCCGGCACATCTGAAACAATATCTCATTCATCTGAAGTCACGGCGAATTCAGTCGTTGGCTCTGGTTGGAGTTTCTGTGCATGACTGCCCGTTCATGAACGGAGAGGAATCTCAAGGTCATATAGGTTTTCCCACGTTGGGAGTTGTGGGATGCCCCCTTCAAGGATTCCGTATGTGGGAAAATTGAGACCTGTTGGGCAGCTCCAAAACATCCCATATGGAATGACTCCACAACACCGTTCGAGGATGGATGCCAGGGAAGCACGCCTCGCATTCCTATTGTCTCCTAGCAACAAGATAGTTGAGAACGGATGCATCTGCGGGAGCAACCGGGGTGGCTGAGTTGAAATGGAATTTCCTGAGCATGGGGCCTAATATGTGTGTGTCTATGAGAACCTTGGAATGGGGTGGTGGCACCGGGACTCTGAGGTATTCTCCTAATATTTTTACATAGGTCCCATGCACAAGTTTCCTCGTGGAGACGAGATTTTTTCTGATGGTGCCTCAGGAAACACCCTATGCTGGTATTGGAATCCAGGTTTTGAGGAGACATCCTGTAAACAAAAGCAATGGATCCTATTATGGCCTAGGGTCCTGTCTGGTTCCATCTCCATCTCTGGGTCATCCATCTATGGTAAGAGTGGAGGTAGATGCTCAGCTGGTGTCAGACTGCCTTTGTTTGTAAAAGAGACGTACATATTGGGTTGGCCTCGGGGACTATGGAGGTTTCTCCTAATTTGTACAATTTTGGACAATGGAATTGGCAGAATTCCCATGCATGGGGTAGGCACAGTCCTAATGTGTGGCTCCAGGGGCCCCAGCCTGGAGGGTGTGTGGCCCAGGACGTTGAGGACAGAAGTCTGAAAACACAAACTCAACTTAGGTTTGGGGACATAGGTATGGGAGGCCCAATCTACAACCATGAGAAGAACTCTTCAGGATATTTAGAAAGAGCGAGTCTGAGGCTCTTGCTCAGGCTTTGGTCTCTTGATTTTGTGTCTACGATGGCCGTGGAATGTGGGGAGGCCACATGGGCCATGGATGAATCTTCCTCTCTGTGGATTTGGCCCAGTCCCAATTGTTTTTCGTCAATCTGTGGGATGGGAGGTCTCCTTTCAGGTTTGTCACCTCAGGTGTCCCAACCAAAGAGGAATTCCAAAGCAGAGCCCTGGGGAAGAGTGAAGGGACAACCCAAACTATGGTTAAAATTTGGGGCCTAGGGGCATGGCAGGCCCCATATGCTGTCTCTTCATCCAGCCACTGAGAGGCCTTACTTGAGGACTGGGCTTAGGCTGAGGGTCACAATGTGTGTTTGTGACCAATGTGGCTTGCGAGCATGGGCGTGGCCTCATGGGCCACACTGGTTTCAACTACACTGAACTTTGGACAACATGCCAATCACAAGGTCTCTTGCCATATGTAAGGATTTCTGATTTCTGCATCATTTTCAACCCTGGGCAGTGGTTGGAGATAAAGTCTAGGTTCAGAAGCCTGAAAACCGCAGTTGGGAAGAGATGATGACCTAAGGCCATGGTGGGTATGATGTGCTCAGTGTGCGGTCAGCTACCTGGTTGTTGGTCAGGAGGTTCGGGCTCAGGTTGTGTCAGACAGTGCATTTGTGCCAAGGTTAGACTATATAATTTGGGTACAGTCGAGTGCCGTGTAGTTTGATCCTCATTTGAGGTGCCTGGGCAGCTCATTAGGCAAGATATTTTTTCTAGAGGGCAGGCAGAGTGCTGCATTGTGGGTCCAGAATTGCCAAACTTGAGGGCTTCTGGGCCAGTAGTGTGAGGACAGAAGTCTGAGAACACAAGCTAGACTTGGGCTTCAGGTCGAGGGTAAGGCAGGTACCCCCTGCACATCTGAACCAATATCTCATGATCTGAGGTCATGGCAAGGATCAGAAGTTGGCTCAGGTAGCAGTTTCTGTGCATGACTGTCCCTTCTTGAACGGAAAGGAATCTCAAGGCCATGGAGGTTTTCCCACGTTGGGAGTTGTGGGATGCCCCCTTCACGGATTCCTTCTGCGGGACAATTGAGACCTGTTGGGCAGCTCCAAAACATCCCATATGGAATGACTCCAGAGCACCGTTGGAGGATGGATGCCAGGGAAGCCCACCTCGCACTCCAATTGTCTCCTAGCAACAAGACAGTTGAGATCGGATGGGTCTGCGGGAGCAACTGGGGTGGCTGAGTTGAAATCAACTTTCCTGAGCATGGGGACTAATATGTGTTTGTGTCCAAGAGGACCTTGGGATGGGGCGGTGCCACCGGGACTCTGAAATATTCTCCTAATATTTTGACATAGGACCCATGCACAAGTTTCCTCGTGGAGATGAGATTTTTCTGATAAGTGCCTCAGGAAACCCCCTTTGCTGGTATTGGAATCCAGGATTTTGAGGAGACATGCCTGTAAACCAAAGCAATGGATCCGATTATGGCCTAGGGTCCTGTTGGTTCCATCTCCTTCTCTTGGGACATCCATCTATGGTATGAGTTCAGGTAGATGCTCAGCTGGTGTCAGACCGCAGTTGTTTGTCCACAGAGATCTACATATTGGGATGGCTTCGGGGATTTGGAGGGTTCTCCTAATTTGTACAATTTTGGACAATGGAATGGGCAGAATTCCCATGCATGGGGTAGGCACAGTCCTAATGTGTGGCTCCAGTGGCCCTAGCTTAAAGGGTGTGTGGCCCAAGACTTTGAGGACAGAAGTCTGAAAACACCAACTCAGCTTAGGTTTGGGGACGCAGGAATGGCAGGCCCAATCTACAAACCACGAGAAGAACTCTTCAGGATATGAAGAAAGAGCGAGTCTGAGGCGCTTGCTCAGGCTTTGGTCTCTGGATTTTGTGTCAACGATGGTCGTGGAATGAGGGGAGGCCTAATGGGCCATGGACGAATCTTCATCTCTTGGGATTTGGCCTGGTCCCAGTTGTTTTTTGTCAATCTGTGGGATGGGAGGTCTCCTTTCAGGTTTGTAACCTCAGGTGTCCCAACCAAAGAGTAATTCCAAAGCAGAGCCCTGGGGAAGAGTGAAGGGTCAACCCAAACTATGGTTAAAATTTGGGGCCTAGGGGCATGGCAGGCCCCATATGCTGTCTCTTCATCCAGCCACTGAGAGGCCTTACTTGAGGACTGGGTTCAGGCTGAGGGTCACAATGTGTGTTTGTGACCAATGTGGCTCGCGAGCATGGGCAGGGCCTCATGGGCCACACTGGTTTCAACTACGCTGAACTTTGTTCAACATGCCAATCACAAGGTCTCTTGCCATGGGGAAGGATTTCTGATTTCTGCATCATTTTCAACCCTGGGCAGTGGTTGGAGATAAGGTCTAGGTTCGGAAGCCTGAAACCGCAGTTGGGAAGAGATGATGACCTAAGGCCATGGTGGTTCTGATGTGCTCAGTGTGCGGTCAGCTGCCTGGATGTTGGTCAGGGGGTTCGGGCTCAGGTTGTGTCAGACAGTGCATTTGTGCCCAGGTTAAACTCTACAATTTGGGTACAGTCGAGTACCATGTAGTTTGATCCTCATTTGAGGTGCCTGGGCAGCTCATTAGGCACGATATTTTTTCTAGAGAGCAGGCAGAGTGCTGCATTGTGGGTCCGGAATTGCCAAACGTGAGGGCTTCTGGGCCAGTAGTGTGAGGACAGAAGTCTGAGAACACAAGCTAGACTTGGGCTTCAGGCCGAGGGCAAGGCAGGTACCCCCTGCACATCTGAACCAATATCTCATGCATCTGAAGTCACGGCGAATTCAGTCGTTGGCTCGGGTTGTAGTTTCTGTGCATGACTGCCCCTTCATGAACAGAGAGGTATCTCAAGGCCATGGAGGTTTTCCCACGTTGGGAGTTGTGGGATGCCCCCTTCAAGGATTCCTTCTGCGGGACAATTGAGACCTGTTGGGCAGCTCCAAAACATCCCATATGGAATGACTCCAGAGCACCGTTCGAGGATGGATGCCAGGAAAGTCCGCCTCGCATTCCAATTGTCTCCTAGCAACAAGACAGTTGAGATCGGATGGCTCTGCGGGAGCAACCGGGGTGGCTGAGTTGAAATGGACTTTCCTGAGCATGGGGCCTAATGTGTGTTTGTGTCCATGAGGACCTTGGAATGGGGCGGTGGCACCGGGACTCTGAAGTATTCTCCTAAATTTTTGACATAGGTCCCATGCACAAGTTTCCTCGTGGAGATGAGATTTTTTCTGATGGGTGCCTCAGGAAACCCCCTATGCTGGTATTGGAATCCAGGATTTTGAGGAGACATGCCTGTAAACCAAAGCAATGGATCCGATTATGGCCTAGGGTCCTTCCTGGTACCATATCCTTCACTGGGGACATCCATCTATAGTATGAGTCGAGGTAGATGCTAAGCTGGTGTCAGACCACCCTTGTTTGTCCAAAGAGACCTAGATATTGGGATGGCCTCGGGGATTTTGGAGGGTTCTCCTAATTTGTACAATTTTGGACAATGGAATGGGCAGAATTCCCATGCATGAGGTAGGCACAGTCCTAATGTGTGGCTCCAGGGGCCCCAGCTTGGAGGCTGTGTGGCCCAGGACTTTGAGGACAGAAGTCTGAAAACACAAACTCAGCTTAGGTTTGGGGACGTAGGTATGGCAGGCCCAATCTACAAACCATGAGAAGAACTCTTCAGGATTTGAAGATAGAGCGAGTCTGAGGCGCTTGCTCAGGCTTTGGTATCTGGATTTTGTGTCAACGATGGCCGTGGAATGAGGGGAGGCCTCATGGGCAATGGACGAATCTTCCTCTCTGTGGATTTGGCCCAGTCCCAATTGTTTTTCGTCAATCTGTGGGATGGGAGGTCTCCTTTCAGGTTTGTTACCTCAGGTGTCCCAACCAAAGAGGAATTCCAAAGCAGAGCCCTTGGGAAGAGTGAAGGGACAACCCAAACTATGGTTAAAATTTGGGGCCTAGGGGCATGGCAGGCCCCATATGCCGTCTCTTCATCCAGCCACTGAGAGGCCTTACTTGAGGACTGGGTTCAGGCTGAGGGTCACAATGTATGTTTGTGACCAATGTGTCTCGGGAGCATGGGCGGTGCCTCATGGCCCACACTGGTTTCAACTACACTGAACTTTGGACAACATGCCAATCACAAGGTCTCTTGCCATGGGGAAGGAGTTCTGATTTCTGCATCATTTTCAACCCTGGGCAGTGGTTGGAGATAAGGTCTAGGTTCGGAAGCCTGAAACCGCAGTTGGGAAGAGATGATGACCTAAGGCCATGGTGGTTCTGATGTGCTCAGTGTGCGGTCAGCTGCCTGGATGTTGGTCAGGAGGTTCGGGCTCAGGTTGTGTCAGACAGTGCATTTGTGCCGAGGTTAGTCTCTACAATTTGGGTACAGTCGAGTGCCGTGTAGTTTGATCCTCATTTGAGGTGCCTGGGCAGCTCATTAGGCACGATATTTTTTCTAGAGAGCAGGCAGAGTGCTGCATTGTGGGTCCGGAATTGCCAAACGTGAGGGCTTCTGGGCCAGTAGTGTGAGGACAGAAGTCTGAGAACACAAGCTAGACTTGGGCTTCAGGCCGAGGGCAAGGCAGGTACCCCCTGCACATCTGAACCAATATCTCATGTATCTGAAGTCACGGCGAGATTCAGTCGTTGGCTCGGGTTGTAGTTTCTGTGCATGACTGCCCCTTCATGAACGGAGAGGAATCTCAAGGCCATGGAGGTTTTCCCACGTTGGGAGTTGTGGAATGCACCCTTCAAGGATTCCTTCTGCGGGACAATTGAGACCTGTTGGGCAGCTCCAAAACATCCCATATGGAATGACTCCAGAGCACCATTCGAGGATGGATGCAAGGGAAGTCCACCTCGAATTCCAATTGTCTCCTAGCAACAAGACAGTTGAGATCCGATGGCTCTGCGTGAGCAACCGGGATTGCTGAGTTGAAATGGACTTTCCTGAGCATGGGGCCTAATGTGTGTTTGTGTCCATGAGGACCTTGGAATGGGGCGGTGGCACCGGGACTCTGAAGTATTCTCCTAAGATTTTGACATAGGTCCCATGCACAAGTTTCCTCGTGGAGACGAGATTTTTTCTGATGGGTGCCTCAGGAAACCCCCTATGCTGGTATTGGAATCCAGGATTTTGAGGAGACATGCCTGTAAACCAAAGCAATGGAACCGATTATGGCCTAGGGTCCTTTCTGGTACCATATCCTTCACTGGGGACATCCATCTATGGTATGAGTGGAGGTAGATGCTCAGCTGGTGTCTGACCGCCCTTGTTTGTCCACTGAGACCTACTTATTGGGATCGCCTCGGTTACTTTGGAGGGTTCTCCTAATATGTACAATTTTGGAAAATGGAATGGGCAGAATTACTATGCATGGGGTAGGTACAATCTTAATGTGTGGCTCCAGGGGCCCCAGTCTGGAGGGTGTGTGGCCCAGGACTTTGAGGACAGAAGTCTGAAAACACAAACTCAGCTTAGGTTAGGGGACGTAGGTATGGCAGGCCCAATCTACAAACCATGAGAAGAACTCTTCATGATATGAAGAAAGAGCGAGTCTGAGGCGCTTGCTCAGGCTTTGGTCTCTGGATTTTGTGTCAACGATGGCCGTGGAATGTGGGGAGACCTCATGGGACATGGACGAATCTTCCTCTGTGGATTTGGACCGATCCCAATTGTTTTTCGTCAATCTGTGGGATGGGAGGTCTCCTTTCAGGTTTGTAACCTCAGGTGTCCCAACCAAAGAGGAATTCCAAAGCAGAGCCCTGGGGAAGAGTGAAGGGACAACCCAAACTATGGTTATAATTTGGGGCCTAGGGGCATGGCAGGCCCCATATGCTGTCTCTTCACCAACCACTGAGAGGCCTTACTTGAAGACTGGGCTCAGCTGAGGGTCACAATGTGTGTTTGTGACCAATGTGGCTCCCGAGCATGGGCGGAGCCTCATGGGCCACACTGGTTTCATCTACACTGAACTTTGGACAATATGCCAATCACAAGGTCTCTTGCCATGGGGAAGGAGTTCTGATTTCTGCATCATTTTCAACCCTGGGCAGTGGTTGGAGATAAGGTCTAGGTTCGGAAGCCTGAAAACCGCAGTTGGGAAGAGATGATGACTTAAGGCCATGGTGGGTCTGATGTGCTCAGTGTGCGGTCAGCTGCCTGGTTGTTGGTCAGAAGGTTCGGCCTCAGGTTGTGTCAGACAGTGCATTATTGCCCAGGTTAGACTATGTAATTTGGGTACAGTCGAGTGCCGTGTATGATGATCCTCATTTGAGGTGCCTGGGCAGCTCATTAGGCAAGATATTTTTTCTAGAGAGCAGGCAGAGTGCTGCATTGTGGGTCCGGAATTGCCAAACGTGAGGGCTTCTGTGCCAGTAGTGTGAGGACAGAAGTCTGAAAACACAAGCTAGACTTGGGCTACAGGCCGAGGGCAAAGCAGGTACCCCATGCACATCTGAGCCAATATTCATGCATCTGAAGTCACGGCGAGGCTCAGACGTTGGCTCAGGTTGAAGTTTCTGTGCATGACTGCCCCTTCATGAACGGAGAGGAATCTCAAGGCCATGGAGGTTTTCCCACGTTGGGAGTTGTGAGATTTCCCCTTCAAGGATTCCTTCTGCAAGACAATTGCGACCTGTTGGGCAGCTCCAGGACATCCCATATGGAATGACTCCAGAGCACCGTTCGAGGATGGATGCTAGGGAAGCCCGCCTCGCATTCAAATTGTCCCCTAGCAACAAGACAGTGGAGATCGGATGGCTCTGCGAGAGCAACCGGGGTGGCTGAGTTGAAATGGACTTTCCTGAGCATGGGGCCTAATGTGTGTTTGTGTCCATGAGGACCTAGGAATGGAGCGGTGGCACCGGGACTCTGAAGTATTCTCCTAAGATTTTGACATAGGTCCAATGCACAAGTTTCCTCGTGGAGACGAGATGTTTTCTGATGGGTGCCTCAGGAAACACCCTATGCTGGTATTGGAATCCAGGATTTTGAGGAGTCATGACTGTAAACCAAAGCAATGGATCCGATTATGACCTAGGGTCCTGTCTGGTACCATATCCTTCTCTGGGGACATCCATCTATGGTATGAGTGGACGTAGATACTCAGCTGGTGTCAGACCGCCCTTGTTTGTCCACTGAGACCTACATTTTGGGATGGCCTCGGGGACTTTGGAGGGTTCTCCTAATTGGTACAATTTTGGACAATGGAATGGGCAGAATTCCCATGCATGGGGTAGGCACAGTCCTAATGTGTGGCTCCAGTGGCCCCAGCCTGGAGGGTGTGTGGCCCAGGACTTTGAGGACAGAAGTCTGAAAACACAAACTCAGCTTAGGTTTGGGGACGTAGGTATGGCAGGTCCAATCTACAAACCATGAGAAGAAATCTTCAGAATATGAAGAAAGAGCGAGTCTGAGGCGATTGCTCAGGCTTTGGTCTCTGGATTTGTGTCAACGATGGCCGTGGAATGTGGGGAGGCCTCATGGGCCATGGACGAATCTTCCTCGCTGTGGATTTGGATCGGTCCCAATTGTTTTTTGTCAATCTGTGGGATTGGAGGTCTCCTTTCAGGTTTGTTACTTCAGGTGTCCCAACCAGGAGGAATTCCAAACCAGAGCCCTGGGGAAGAGTGAAGGGACAACCCAAACTATCGTTAAAATTTGGGGCCTAGGGGCATGGCAGGCCCCATATGCTGTCTCTTCACCAGCCACTGAGAGGCCTTACTTGAGGACTGGGCTCAGTCTGAGGGTCACAATGTGTGTTTGTGACCAATGTGGCTCGCGAGCATGGGCGGGGCCTCATGGGCCACACTGGTTTCATCTACACTGAACTTTGGACAACATGCCAATCACAAGGTCTCTTGCCATGGTGAAGGTGTTCTGATTTCTGCATCATTTTCAACCCTGGGCAGTCGTTGGAGATAAGGTTAGGTTCGGAAGCCTGAAAACCGCAGTTGGGAAGAGATGATGACCTAAGGCCATGGTGGGTCTGATGTGCTCAGTGTGCCGTCAGCTGCCTGGTTGTTAGTCAGGAGTTTCGGGCTCAGGTTGTGTCAGACAGGGAATTAGTGCCTAGGTTAGACTATATAATTTGGATACAGTCGAATGCCGTGTAGGTTGATCTTTATTTGAGGTGCCCGGGCAGTTCCTTAGGCAAGATATTTTTTCTAGAGGTCAGGCAGAGTGCTGCATTGTGGGTCCAGAATTGCCAAACGTGAGGTCTTCTGGGCTAGGAGTGTCAGGACAGAAGTCTGAGACCACAAGCTAGACTTGGGCTTCAGGCCGAGGGCAAGGCAGGTACCCCCTGCACATCTGAACCAATATCTCATGCATCTGAAGGCACGGCGAGGATCAGACGTTGGCTCAGGTTGGAGTTTCTGTGCATGACTGCCTCTTCATGAACGAAGCGGAGTCTCAAGGCTCTTAACGTTTTCCCACGTTGGGAGTAGTGGGATGCCCCCTTCAAGTATTCCTTATTCGGGACATTTGAGACTTGTTGGGCAGCTCCAGGACATTTCCTATGGAATGACTCCAGAGCATTGTTCTAAGATGGATGCCAGGGAAGATCGCCTCGCATTCCAATTGTCTCCTAACAACAAGACAGTTGAGATCTGATGGCTCTGCGGGAGACACCGGGGAGGCTGAGTTGAAATGGACTTTCCCGAGGTAAGTTCCTAAAGTGTGTTTGTGCCCATGGGAACTTGGAATGGGGCGGTGGCACCGGGACCCTGAAGTATTCTCCTAAACTTTTGACACATCTCCCATGCTCAAGTTTCCTTGTGCAGATGAGGTTTGTTCTGATGGGTGCCTCAGGAAACCCCCTATGCTTGTATTGGAATTCAGGCTTTTGAGGAGACATGCCTGTAAACCAAAGCTTGGATCCGATAATGGCCTAGGGTCATGTCTGGTTCCATCTTCTTCTCTAGGGACAACCATCTATGTCATGTGTGGAGATAGATTCTCAGCTGGTGTCAGACCGCCCTTGTTTGTCCCGGGAGACCTACACTCTTGGGATGGCCTCGGGGACTTTGCAGGGTTCTCCTAATATGTAGATATTGAACAATGGAATGGGCAGAATTTCCATGCATGGGGTAAGCACAGTCCTAATGTGTGGCTCCAGGGGCCCCATCCTGGAGGGTGTGTGGCCCTGGAATTTGAGGACAGAAGTCTGAAAACACAAACTCAGCTTAGGTTTGGGGACGTAAGTATGGCAGGCCCAATCTACAAACCATGAGAATAAAACTTCAGGATATGAAGAAAGAGCGAGTCTGAGGCGCTTGCTCAGGCTTTGTTCTCTGGATTTTGTATCAACGATGACCGTGGAATGTGGCGAGGCCTCATGGGTCATGGACGAATCTTCCTCTCTGTGGATATGGCCCGGTCCCAATGGTTTTTCGTCAATCTGTGGGATGGGAGGTCTCCTTTCAGGTTTGATACCTCAGGTGCCCCAAACAAAGAGGAATTCCAAAGCAGAGCCCTGGGGAAGAGTGAAGGGACTAGACAGTTGAGATCTGATGGCTCTGCGGGAGAAACCGGGGTGGCTGAGTTGAAATGGACTTTCTTGAGGATGGGGCCTAATGTGTGTTTGTGTCCATGAAGGCCTTGGAATGGAGGCTAGCCTGGAGGTTGTGTGGGTCCAGGCTGTGGGCACAGATGTCTGGAAACACAAACTCAGCTTATGAGTGGCGCCTAGTGTATGGCAGGCCGGATGTATAGCCCAAGAGGGAGCTCCTGGGCCTCTGAAACAAGGGCGAGTGGGAGGCGTTCCTTCAGGCTTTTGTCTCTGGATGTTGTGTCCGGGATAGCCGTGGATTGGACGGGTGGCCTCAGGGACTATGGACGAGTATCCCTGTCTGGGGATTTGTCCCAGCTCCCAAGAGTTTGGGGTCATTTTGTGTGAAGGGTGGAGTCGTGTTGTCTGGCTCATGTGTCTCTCCAAGAAAGGGATTCGAGAGCAGATCCCGCGGTACGGGCGGGGTGACTGGAAAACTCAAACACTGGTGAGGATTGGGTGCATAGCGGCCTGGCAAGCCCCATATGTGGGCTCTTGGTCCAGGCCCTGACAGGCCTTTCTTTGACATGGGGCTCATGCTGAGGGTCACAGTGTGAATTTGTGCTGCTGCACCCACGGTTGGGCGTGGAATCATGGGACATGAAGGTTTCTCTGACCCTGAAGGTGTGATTCCATGCCAAGAGCAAGCTTTACAGCCATGGGGAAGGAGGAGTTCTCTTTTGTGCTTGCGATACCCAGCTGTGTGGAGAATTGATATAATGTCTAGGTTCAGATATCTGAAAACCAAGGTTAGGAAGAGGTGACAGCATAAGACCATGGCGTGACCGAAGTGCTGGGTGTGCGGCCAGCTGTCTCCTTGTCTGTCTGGACGTGTGGCTTCAGGCTGTGTCAGATGGAACTTAAGTGCCCAGAGCAGCCTATCCAGTTCGGGGCACGTCAAGGCCCGAGCAGGTTGATCCTCATCTGGGTTTTTTGGGGAACCCCACAGGGAAACGTTGTTCTTCCGTTGGGCAGACACTGGCTGGGATGTGGTTCTGGAGTTCCTAGTCCGGAGGGCTTGTTTGCCAGGAGTGTGAGGAAGGAAGTCTGAAAACACAAGCTAGCCTGAGAGTTGAAATGGACTTTCCTGAAGATGGGCCCTAATGTGTGTTTGTGTCCATGAGGGCCTTGAAATGGGGCGGTGGCACTGGGACCCTGAAGTATTCTCCTAAGCTTTTGACATAGCTCCCATGCACAAGTTTCCTAGTGGAGAGGAGATTTGTTCTGATGGGTGCCTCAGGAAACCCATTATGCTGGTATTGGAATCCAGACTTTTGAAGAGACATGCCTGTAAACCAAAGCAATGTATTCGATTATGGCCTAGGGTCCTGTCTTGTTCATTCTTCTTGTCTGGGGATATTCATCTATGGAATGAGTGGAGGTAGATGCTCACCTGGTGTCTTACCTCCCTCGTTTGTCCCCGGAGACCTACACTATTGGGATGGCCTCGGGGACTTTGGAGAGTTCTCCTAATTTGTACGATTTTGGACAATGGAATGGGCAGTATTTCCATGGATTGGGTAGGCACAGTCCTAATGTGTGGCTCCAGGGGCCCCAGCCTGGAGGATGTGTGGCCCAGGACTTTGAGGACAGAAGTCTGTAAACACAAACTCACCTTATGTTTGGGGACGTAGGTATGGCAGGCACAATCTACAAATCATGAGAAGAACTCTTCAGGATATGAAGAAAGAGCGAGTCTGAGGCACTTGTTCAGGCTTTTGTCTCTGGGTTTTATATCAATGTTGGCCGTGGAATGTGGGGAGGCATCATGGGCCATGGAAGAATCTACCTCTCTGTGGATTTGGCCCGGTCCCAATTATTTTTCGTCAATCTGTGGGATGGGAGGTCTCCTTCAGGTTTATTACCTCAGGTGTCCGAACAAAAGAAGAATTCCAAAGCAGAGCCCTGGGGAAGAGTGAAGGGACAACCCAAACTATGGTTAAAAATTGGGGCCTAGGGGCATGGCAGGCCCCATATGCTGTCTCTTCATCCAGCCACTGAGCGGCCTTACTTGAGGACTGGGCTCAGGCTGAGGGTCAAATGTGTGTTTGTGACAAATGTGGCCCGCGAGCATGGGCGGGGCCTCATGGGCCAAACTGGTTTCCACTACACTGGACCTTGGACAACATGGCAATCACAAGGTCTCTTGCCATGAGGAAGGTGTTCTGATTTCTGCATCATTTTCAATCGTGAGCAGTGATTGGACATAAGGTATAGGTTCTGAAGCCTGAAAAACCGCAGTTGGGAAGAGATGACGACCTAAGGCGATGGCGCGTCTGATATGCTCAGTGTGCGGTCAGCTGCCTGGGTGTTGGTCAGGAGGTTCTGACTCAAGTTGTGTCAGACAGTGTATTAGTGCCCAGGTTAGACTATATAATTTGGGTACAGTCGAGTGCCGTGTAGTTTTATCCTCATTTGAGGTGCCTGGGCACCTCATTAGGCAAGATATTTTTTCTAGAGGGCAGGCAGAGTGCTGCATTGTGGGTCCGGAATTGTTAAACTTTTGGGCTTCTGGGCCAGGAGTGTGAGGACAGAAGTCTGAGAACACAAACTAGACTTGAGTTTCAGGCCGAGGGCACGGCTTGTACTCCCTGCAGTCGCAATCAAAATCTCAAGCATCTGAAGTCACGGCGAGGATCAGACGTTGGCTCAGGTTGGAGTTTCTCTGCATGACTTCCCCTTCATGAAAGGAGCGGAATCTCAAGGCCATGGAGGTTTTCCGACGTGGGAGTGTTGGGATGCCCCCTTCAATGATTCCTTCTGTGTGACAATTGAGACCTTTTGGGCAGCTCCAGAACATCTAATATGGAATGACTCCAGAGCACCGTTGGAGGATGGATGCCAGGCAAGCCCGCCTCGCAATCCAATTGTCTACTAGCCACAATACAGTTGAGAACGGATCCCTCTGCGGGAGCAACCGGGGTGGCTGAGTTGAAATGGACTTTCCTGAGGATGGGCCCTAATGTGTGTTTGTGTCCATGAGGGCCTTGAAATGGGGCGGTGGCACTGGGACACTGAAGTATTCTCCTAAGCTTTTGACATAGCTCCCATGCACAAGTTTCCTTGTGGAGAGGATATTTGTTCTGATGTGTGCCTCAGGAAACCCATTAAGCTGGTATTGGAATCCAGACTTTTAAAGAGACATGCCTGTAAACCAAAGCAATGTATTCGATTATGGCCTAGGGTCCTGTCTTGTTCATTCTTCTTCTCTGGGGATATTCATCTATGGAATGAGTTGAGGTAGATGCTCACCTGGTGTTAGACCGTCCTTGTTTGTCCCCGGAGACCTACACTATTGGGATGGCCTCGGGGACTTTGGAGAGTTCTCATAATTTGTACGATTTTGGACAATGGAATGGGCAGAATTCCCATGGATTGGGTAGGCACAGTCCTAATGTGTGGCTTCAGGGCCCCAGCCCGAGAGTGTGTTGCCCAGGACTTTGAGGACAGAAGTCTGAAAACACAAACTCAGCTTAGGTTTGGGGATGTAGGTATGGCAGGCCCAATCTACAAATCATGAGAAGAAATCTTCAAGATATGAAGAAAGAGCGATTCTGAGGCACTTGCTCAGGCTTTTGCATTTGGATTTTATATCAACGATGGCCGTGGAATGTGGGGAGGACTCATGGGCCATGGACGAATCTTCCTCTTTGTTGATTTGGCCCGATCCCAATTGTTATTCCTCAATCTGTGGGATGCAGGTCTCCTTTCAGGTTTATTATCTCAGGTGTCTGAACAAAAGAGGAATTCCAAAGCAGAGCCCTGGGGAAGAGTCAAGGGAAAACCCAAACTATGGTTAAAAATTGGGGCCTAGGGGTATGGCAGGCACTATAAGCTGTCTCTTCATCCAGCCACTGAGAGGCTTTACTTGAGGGCTGGGCTCAGGGTGAAGGTCACAGTGTGTGTTTGAGACCAACGTGGCACGCAAGCATGGGCGGGGCCTCATGGGCCACACTGGTTTCAACTAAACTGGACCTTGGACAGCATGCCAAACACAAGGTTCTTGCCATGGGGAAGGTCTTCTGATTTCTACATCATTTTCCACCCTGGGCAGTGGTTGGAGATAAGGTCTAGGTTCCGAAGCTTGAAAAATCGCAGTTGGGAATAGATGACGATCTAAGGCGATGGCGCGTCTGATATGCTCAATGTGCAGTCAACTGCCTGGGTGTTGGTCAGGAGGTTCTGGCTCAGGTTGTGTCAGACAGTGCACTAGTGCCCAAGTTAGACTATATAATTTGGGTACAGTCGAGTGCCCTGTAGGTTTATCCTCATTTGAGGTGCCTGGGCACCTCATTAGGCAAGATATTTTTTCTAGAGGGCAGGCAGAGAGCTGCATTGTGGGTCCGGAATTGCCAAAATGGAGGATCTGGGCCAGGAGTTTGAGGACAGAAGTCTGAGAACACAAGATAGACTTGGGCTTCAGGCCGAGGGCACGGTAGTTACCCCCTGCAGATCGGAAACAATATCTAAGCATCTGAAGTCAGGGCGAGGATCAGACGTTGGCTCAGGTTGTAGTTTCTGTGCATGATTGCCCCTTCAAGAAAGGAGCGGAATCTCAAGGCCATGGAGATTTTCCCACATTGGGAGTTGTGTGATGCCCCCTTCAAGGATTCCTTCTGCGGGACAATTGAGACCTGTTGGGCAGCTCCAGGACATCCCATATGGAATGACTCCAGAGCACCGTTCGAGGATGGATGCCAGGGAATCCCGCCTCTCTTTCCAATTGTCTCCTAGCTACGATACAGTTGTGATCAGATGGCTCTGCGGAAGCAACCGGGGTGGCTGAGTTGAAATGGACATTCCTGAGGATGGGGCCTAAAGTGTGTTTTGTCCATGAGGGCCTTGGAATGGGGCGGTGGCACCGTAACCCTGAAGTATTCTCCTACGCTTTTGACATAGCTCCCATGCACAAGTTTCCTTGTGGAGAGGAGATTTGTTCTGATGGGTGCCTCAGGAAAACCCTTATGCTGGTCTTGGAATCCAGGCTCTTGAGGAGACATGCCTGTAAACCAAAGCAATGGATCCGATTATTGCCTAGGATCCTGTCTGGTTCAATCTTCTTCTCTGGGGATATCCGTCTATGGAATGAGTGGAGATAGATGCTCACCTGGTGTCAGAACACCCTTGTTTGTCCCTGGAGACCTACACTATTGGGATGGCCTCGGGGACCTTGGAGAGTTCTCCCAATTTGTAAGATTTTGGACAATGGAATGGGCAGAATTCCCATGGATTGTGTAGGCACAGTCCGAATGTGTGGCTCCAGGGGCCCCAGCCTGGAGGGTGTGTGGCCCAGGACTTTGAGGACAGAAGTCTGTAAACACAAACTCACCTTATGTTTGGGGACGTAGGTATGGCAGGCACAATCTACAAACCATGAGAAGAACTCTTCAGGATATGAAGAAAGAGCGAGTCTGAGGCACTTGCTCAGGCTTTTGTCTCTGGGTTTTATATCAATGATGGCCATGGAATGTGGGGAGGCCTCATGGGCCATGGACGAAACTTCCTCTCTGTGGATTTGACCCGGTCCCAATTATTTTTTGTCAATCTGTGGGATGGGATGTCTCCTTTCATGTTTATTACCTCAGGTGTCCGAACAAAAGAAGAATTCCAAAGCAGAGCCCTGGGGAAGAGTGAAGGGACAACCCAAACTATGGTTAAAAATTGGGGCCTAGGGGCATGGCAGGCCCAATGAGCTGTCTCTTCATCCAGCCACTGAGCGGCCTTACTTGAGGACTGGGCTCAGGCTGAGGGTCAAATGTGTGTTTGTGACAAATGTGGCCCGCGAGCATGGGCGGGGCCTCATGGGCCAAACTGGTTTCCACTACACTGGACCTTGGACAACATGGCAATCACAAGGTCTCTTGCCATGGGGAAGGTGTTCTGATTTCTGCATCATTTTCAATCGTGAGCAGTGATTGGACATAAGGTATAGGTTCTGAAGCCTGAAAAACCAAGTTGGGAAGAGATGACGACCTAAGGCCATGGCGCGTCTGATATGCTCAGTGTGCGGTCAGCTGCCTGGGTTTTGGTCAGGAGATTCTGGCTCAGGTTGTGTCAGACAGTGCATTAGTACCCAGGTTAGACTATATAATTTGGGTACAGTCGAGTGCCGTGTAGGTTTATCCTCATTTGAGGTTCCTGGTCTCCTCATTAGGCAAGATATTTTTTCTAGAGGGCTGGCAGAGTGCTGCATTGAGGGTCCGGAATTGCCAAACTTTTTGGCTTCTGGGCCAGGAGTGTGAGGACAGAAGTCTGAGAACACAAGCTAGACTTGAGTTTCAGGCCGAGGGAACGGCTGGTACCCCCTGCAGTCGCAACCATATTCTCAAGCATCTGAAGTCACGGCGAGATCAGACGTTGGCTCAGGTTGGAGTTTCTGTGCATGACTGCCCCTTCATGAACGGAGCGGAATCTCAAGGCCATGGAGGTTTTTCGACGTGAAAGTGGCTGGATGCCCCCTTCAATGATTCCTTCTGTGTGACAATTGAGACCTGTTGGGCAGCTCCAGGACATCCCATATGGAATGACCAGAGCACCCTTGGAGAATGGATGCCAAGGAAGCCCGCCTCGCAATCCAATTGTCTACTAGCCACAATACAGTTGAGATCGGATCCCTCTGCGGGAGCAACCGGGGTGGCTGAGTTGAAATGGACTTTCCTGAGGATGGGCCCTAATGTGTGTTTGTGTCCATGAGGGCCTTGAAATGGGGCGGTGGCACTGGGACCCTGAAGTATTCTCCTAAGCTTTTGACATAGCTCCCATGCACAAGTTTCCTTGTGGAGAGGAGATTTGTTCTGATGAGTGCCTCAGGAAACCCATTATGCTGGTATTGGAATCCAGACTTTTGAAGAGACATGTTTGTAAACCAAAGCAATTATTCGATTATGGCCTAGGGTCCTGTCTTCTTCATTCTTCTTCTCTGGGGATATTCATCTATGGAATGAGTGGAGGTAGATGCTCACCTGGTGTCTTACCTCCCTTGTTTGTCCACGGAGACCTACACTATTGTGATGGACTCGGGGACTTTGGAGAGTTCTCCTAATTTGTACGATTTTGGACAATGGAATGGGCAGAATTCCCATGGATTGGGTAGGCACAGTCCTAATGTGAGGCTTCAGGGGCCCCAGCCTGAGGGTATGTGGCCCAGGACTTTGAGGACAGAAGTCTGAAAGTACAAACTCAGCTTAGGTTTGGGGATGTAGGTATATCAGGCCCAACCTACAAATCATGAGAAGAAATCTTCAGGATATGAAGAAAGAGCGATTCTGAGGAACTTGCTCAGGCTTTTGCATTTGGATTTTATATCAATGATGGCCGTGGAATGTGGGGAGAATTCATGGGCCATGGACGAATCTTCCTCTCTGTGGATTTGGCCCTATCCCAATTGTTTTTCGTCAATCTGTGGGATGGGAGGTCTCCTTTCAGGTTTTTTACCTCAGGTGTCTGAACAAAAGAGGAATTCCAAAGCAGAGCCCTGGGGAAGAGTGAAGGGAAAATCCAAACTATGGTTAAAAATTGGGGCCTAGGGGCAATGCAGGCACAATAAGCTGTCTCTTCATCCAGCCACTGAGAGGCCTTACTTGAGGGCTGGGCTCAGGGTGAGGGTCACAGTGTGTGTTTGTGACCAACGTGGCACGCGAGCATGGGCGGGGCCTCATGGGCCACACTGGTTTCAACTACACTGGACCTTGGACAACATGCCAATCACAAGGTCTCTTGCCATGGGGAAGGTGTTTTGATTTCTGCATCATTTTCATCCCTGGGCAGTGGTTGGAGATAAGGTCTAGGTTCTGAAGCCTGAAAAATCGCAGTTGGGGAGAGATTACGATCTAAGGCCATGGCGGGTTTTATGTGATCAGGGTGCGGTCAGCTTTCTGGGTGTTGTTCAGGAGGTCCGGGCTCAGGTTGTGTTCGACAGTGCATTAGTGCCCAGGTTAGACTATATAATTTGGGTAACGTCGAGTGCTGTGTAGGTTTATCCTCATTTAAAGTGCCTGGGCAGCTCAAGAGGCAATAATTTTTTTTTCTAGAAGGCAGGCAGAGTGCTGCATTGTGGGTCCGGAATAGTCAAACTTGAGGGCTAAGGGGCCAGGAGTGTGAGGATGGAATCTGAGAAGACGAGCTAGACTTGGGCTTCAGGCCGAGGGCACGGCAGGTACTCCCTGCAGATCTGAACCAATATCTCATGCATCTGAAGTCAGGGCTAGGATCAGACGTTGGCTGGTTGGAGTTTCTGTGCATGACGGCCGCTTCATGAAAGGAGCGGAATCTCGGGGCCATGGAGGTTTTCCCACGTTGGGAGTTGTGGGATGCCCCCTTCAAGGATTCCTTCTGCGGGACAATTGAGATTTGTTGGACAGCTCCAGGACATCCCATATGGAATGACTCCAGAGCACCGTTCGCGGATGGATGCCTGGGAAGCCCGCCTCGCATTCCAATTGTCTCCTAGCAACAAGACAGTTTAGATCTGATGGCTCTGCCGGAGCAACCGGGGTGGCTGAGTTGAAATGGACTTTCCTGAGGATGGGTCCTAATGTGTTTTTGTGTCCATGAGGGCCTTGGAATGGGGCAGTGGCACCGGGACCCTGAATTACTCTCCTAAGCTTTGGACATGGCTCCCATGCACAGGTTTCCTTGTGGAGACGAGATGATTTCTGATGGGTGCCTCAGGAAAACCCCTATGCTCGTATTGGAATCAGGCTTTTGAGGACACATGCCTGTAACCCAAAGCAATGGATCGTATTATGGCCTAGGTCCTGTCTGGTTCAATCTTCTCTGGGGACATCCATCTATGGTATTAGTGGAAGTAGATTATCAGCTGGTGTCAGACAGCCCTTGTTTGTTCCGGGAGACCTACACTATTGGGATGGCCTCAGGGACTTTGGAGGTTTCTCCTAATTTGTATGATTTTGGACCATGGAATGGGCAGAATTCCCATGGATTGGTAGGCACAGTATTAATGTGTGTCTCCAGGGGCTCAGCCTGAAGGGTGTGTGGCCCAAGACTTTGAGGACAGAAGTCTGAAAACACAAACTCAGCTTAGGTTTGGGGACGTAGGTATGGCAGGCATGATCTACAAACCATGAGAAGAACTCTTCAGGATATGAAGAAAGTGAGAGTCTGAGGCGCTTGCTCAGGCTTTTGTCTCTGGATTTTGTATCAGCGATGGCCGTGGAATGTCGGGGAGGCCTCATGGGCCATGGATGAATCTTCCTCTCTGAGGATTTGGCCCGATTCCCAATTGCTTTTCGTCAATCTGTGGGATGGGAGGACTCATTTCAGTTTTGTTACCTCAGGTGTCCCACCAAAAGAGGAATTACAAAGCAAAGCCGTGGGGAAGACTGAAGGGACAACCCGAACTATGGTTAAAAATTGGGGCCTAGGGGCATGGAAGACCAATATGCTACCTCTTCATCCAGCCACTGAGTGGCCTTACTTGAGGACTGGGCTCAGCCTGAGGGTCACAATGTGCGTTTGTGACCAATGTGGACGGCGAGCATGGGCGGGGCCTCATGGGCCACACTGGTTTCAACTACACTGAACGTTGGACAACATGCCAACCACAAGGTTTCTTGCCATGGGGAAGGAGTTCTGATTTCTGCATCACCTTCAACCCTGGGCAGTGATTGGAGATAAGGTCTAGGTTCTGAAACCTGAAAACCGAGGTTGGGAAAAGATGTCGAACTAAGGCCACGGCGGCTCGATGTGCTCAGTGTGCGGCCAGCTGTCTGAGAGGGGCCAGGGGGTCCAGGCTCAAGCTGTGTCAGAAAGGGCATTAGTGTCCTGGTCAGCCTATGTATTTGGGGTACAGCCAAGGTCGGTGCAGGTTGATCCTCTTTTGGGGTTACTGGGTAGCCCCAGAGGACAAAGTTTTTCTTCTGGAGGGCGGGCAGGGTGCTGCATTGTGTTTCTGGATTGCCAAACTGGAGGGCTTGTGGGGCAGTAGTCTGACGACCAAAGTCTGAGAACACAAGCTAGGCTTAGGTTTCTGGGTGAGGCCATGGCAGGCACAATCTACAGACCTGAATCGAGATCTCGTGCATCTGAAGTCAGGGCGAGGATCAGACGATCGCTCAGGTTGGAATTTCTGTCCCTGATGGCCCCTTCATGTATGGGGGGGGGCATCACGAGGCCATGGGTGTTTTCCCACGATGGGAGTTGTGAGAAGCTCCAAACTGCAGAGAGTCTTCTGCAGGACAATTGAGACCTGTTGCTTGGGTCCAGGCCAATGATTCTGAGCAGGGTTCTAAGGTTGGATGGCTTGGTAGCCCACCTCGCATTCCAACTGTCTCCTAGCAACAAGACAGGTTAGATCTTTTGGATCTGTGGGGAGCAACCGAGGACGCTGAGTTGAAATGGACACCCCTGGGGATGGGTCCTAATGTGCTTTTGTTTCTATGGAGACCTTTGTATGAAGCGGTGGCACTGGGGCCCTAAAGGGTTCTCCTAAACAGAGGCTTTGACACAGCTCCAACGTGCAAGTTTCCCATGTGTAGATGAGATGTTTTCTGATGGGTGAGTCAAGAAACAGCTATATGCTGTTTTGATATCCAGGCCTCTGAGGAGAGATGCCTGGAAACCAAAGCAATGGATCTGATTAGTGCCTAGGGGCCTGTTCTTTCCTTTTTACCTCTGGAGACATCTGTCTATGGGTCTGAGTGCAGGTAGGTGCTCAGTTGGGCTCAGATTGCCCCTGTTTTTCCTGGGAAGCCACCACTATTGAGATGGATCAGGGATTTGGAGGTTTATCCTATTAGAAGGGTTGTGGCCATTGGAATGGGCACACACAATTCCCTTGGAGAGGGCAAGTACAGTCCTCAGGTTTGGCTCCAGGGGCCTGAGCCTGTAGGTTGTGTAAGCCAGGGCTGTTTGAACAGTTGTCTGAAAACACAAACTCGGCTTATGTTTCGGGTCAAAGGTATGGCAGGACTGACCTACAGACCATGAGGAGAACTCTTCGGGATTTGAAAAAAGGGCGAGTGTGAGGCTCCTGCTCAAGTTTTTGTCTCTGGATATCGTGTCACTCAGTGTCGTGGAATTTCTGGGTGACTTCATGGGAAATGGACGAGTCTTACTCTCTGGTGGTATGGCCCTGTCAAAAAGAGTTTGGGGTCAATCTGTGGGCTGGAAGAAGTCCGTTCTGTTGTTGTTGTTGTTGTTGTTGTTGTTTCTTTCTTTTTTAACCTCAGGTGTCCAACCAAATGAGGGATTCCAGAGTAGAGCCCTGGGGAGGGGCGACTGGACAATCAGAAATCTGGTTAAAAATTGGGGCCTAGGGATATGTCAAGCCCTTTATGACATCTAATGGTCCAGCCACTGAGAGGACTTACTAGAGGACAGGTCTCATGCTGAGGGTCACAATGCGTATGTATGCCCTCATCGCACGCAAGAATGGGCGGGGCCTCAGGGTGAAAGCTGGTTTCTCCTACACTGAACGTTGGACAACGTGCCAACCACAAGGGTTCTTGCCATGGGTAAGGAGGAGTTCTGATTTCTGCATCACACTCACCCCTGGGCAGTGATTGGAAATAAGGTCTCGGTTCTGAAGCCTGAAAACGGAGGTAGGGAAGAGATGATGACCTAAGGCCATGGCGGGTTTCATGTGCTCAGTGTGCGGTCAGCTTTCTGGGTTTTGGTCAGGAGGTCCGGGCTCAGGTTGTGTTCGACAGTGCATTAGTGCCCAGGTTAGAGTATATAATTTGGGTAACGTCGAGTGCTGTGTAGGTTTATCCTCATTTAAGGTGCCTGGGCAGCTCATGAGGCAATACTTTTTTTTTCTAGAGGGCAGGCAGAGTGCTGCATTGTGGGTCCGGAATTGCCAACCTTGAGGGCTTCGGGGCCAGGAGTGTGAGGACGGAAGTCTGAGAAGACAAGCTAGACTAGGGTTTCAGGTTGAGGGCACGGCAGGTACCCCCTGCAGATCTGAACCAATATCTCATGCATCTGAAGTCAGGGCGAGGATCAGACGTTGGCTCAGGTTGTAGTTTCTGTGCATGACGGCCGCTTCATGAAGGGAGTGGAATCTCGGGGCCATTGAGGTATTCCCACGTTGGGAGGTGTGGGATGACCCTTCAAGGATTCCTTCTGCGGGACAATTGAGACCTGTTGGACAGCTCCAGGACATCCCATATGGAATGACTCCAGAGCACCGTTCGCGGATGGATACCTGGGAAGCCCGCCTCGCATTCCAATTATCTCCTAGCAACAAGACAGTTTAGATCTGATGGCTCTGCCGGAGCCACCGTGGTGGCTGAGTTGAAATGGACATTCCTGAGGATGGGTCCTAATGTGTTTTTGTGTCCATGAGGGCCTTCGAATGGGGCAGTGGCACCGGGACCCTGAAGTACTCTCCTAAGCTTTGGACATGGCTCCCATGCACAGATTTCCTTGTGGAGACGAGATGAGTTCTGATGGGTGCCTCAGGAAAACACCTATGCTCATATTGGAATCAGGCTTTTGAGGACACATGCCTGTAACCCAAAGCAATGTATCCTATTATGGCCTAGGGTCCTGTCTGGTTCAATCTTCTTCTCTGGGGACATCCATCTATGGTATGAGTGGAGGTCGATTATCAGCTGGTGTCAGACAGCCCTTGTTTGTTCCGGGCGACCTACACTATTGGGATGGCCTCAGGGACTTTGGAGGTTTCTCCTAATTTGTATGATTTTGGACCATGGAATGGGCAGAATTCCCATGTATTGGTAAACACAGTCCTAATGTGTGTCTCCAGGGGCCCAGCCTGGAGGGTGTGTGGCCCAAGACTTTGAGGACAGAAGTCTGAAAACACAAACTCAGCTTAGGTTTGGGGACGTAGGTATGGCAGGCCCGATCTACAAACCATGAAAGAACTCTTCAGTATATGAAGAAAGTGCGAGTCTGAGGCGCTTGCTCAGGCTTTTGTCTCTGGATTTTGTATCAGCGATGGCCGTGGAATGTCGGGGAGGCCTCATGGGCCATGGACGAATCTTCCTCTCTGAGGATTTGGCCCGATTCCCAATTGCTTTTCGTCAATCTTTGGGATGGGAGGACTCATTTCAGTTTTGTTACCTCAGGTGTCCCACCATAATCGGAATTCCAAAGCAAAGCCGTGGGGAAGACTGAAGGGACAACCCGAACTATGGTTAAAAATTGGGGCCTTGGGGCATGGCAAGCCCAATATGCTATCACTTCATCCAGCCACTGAGTGGCCTTACTTGAGGACTGGGCTCAGCCTGAGGGTCACAATGTACGTTTGTGACCAATGTGGCCGGCGAGCATGGGCGGGGCCTCATGGGCCACACTGGTTTCAACTACACTGAACGTTGGACAACATGCCAACCACAAGGTTTCTTGCCATGGGGAAGGAGTTCTGATTTCTGCATCACCTTCAACCCTGGGCAGTGATTGGAGATAAGGTCTAGGTTCTGAAACCTGAAAACCTATGTTGGGAAAGATGACGACCTAAGGCCATGGCGGCTCGATGTGCTCAGTGTGCGGCCAGCTGTCTGGGTGGGGCCAGGGGGTCCAGGCTCAGGCTGTGTCAGAAAGGGCATTAGTGCCCTGGTCAGCCTAAGTATTTGGGGTACAGCCAAGTTCGGTGCAGGTTGATCCTCATTTGGGGTTACTGGGTAGCCCCAGAGGACAATGTTTTTATTCTGGAGGGCGGGCATGGTGCTGCATTGTAGATCTGGATTGCCAAACTGGAGGGCTTGTGGGCCAGTAGTCTGACGACCAAAGTCTGAGAACACAAGCTAGGCTTAGGTTTCTGGGTGAGGCCATGGCAGGCACAATCTACAGACCTGAATCGAGATCTCGTGCATCTGAAGTCAGGGCGAGGATCAGACGATCGCTCAGGTTGGAGTTTCTGTCCCTGATGGCCCCTTCATGAATGGGGAGGCATCACGAGGCCATGGGGGTTTTCCCACGATGGGAGTTGTGAGAAGCTCCAAACTGCAGAGAGTCTTCTGCAGGACAATTGAGACCTGTTGCTTGGGTCCAGGCCAATGATTCTGAGCAGGGTTCTAAGGATGGATGGCTGGGTAGCCCACCTCGCATTCCAATTGTCTCCTAGCAACAAGACAGGTTAGATCTTTTGGATCTGTGTGGAGCAACCGAGGACGCTGAGTTGAAATGGACACCCCTGGGGATGGGTCCTAATGTGCTTTTGTGTCTATGGAGACCTTTGTATGAAGCGGTGGCACTGGGGCCCTAAAGGGTTCTCCTAAACAGAGGCTTTGACACAGCTCCAACGTGCAAGTTTCCCATGTGTAGATGAGATGTTTTCTGATGGGTGAGTCAAGAAACAGCTATATGCTCTTTTGATATCCAGGCCTCTGAGGAGAGATGCCTGGAAACCATAGCAATGGATCTGATTAGTGCCTAGGGGCCTGTTCTTTCCTTTTTACCTCTGGAGACATCTGTCTATGGGTCTGAGTGCAGGTAGGTGCTCAGTTGGGTTCAGATTGCCCCTGTTTTTCCTGGGAAGCCACCACTATTGAGATGGATCAGGGATTTGGAGGTTTATCCTATTAGAAGGGTTGTGGCCATTGGAATGGGCACACACAATTCCCTTGGAGAGGGCAAGTACAGTCCTCAGGTTTGGCTCCAGGGGCCTGAGCCTGTAGGTTGTGTAAGCCAGGGCTGTTTGAACAGTTGTCTGAATACACAAACTCGGCTTATGTTTCGGGTCAAAGGTATGGCAGGACTGACCTACAGACCATGAGGAGAACTCTTCGGGATTTGAAAAAAGGGCGAGTGTGAGGCTCCTGCTCAAGTTTTTGTCTCTGGATATCGTGTCACTCAGTGTCGTGGAATTTCTGGGTGACTTCATGGGAAATGGACGAGTCTTACTCTCTGGTGGTATGGCCCTGTCAAAAAGAGTTTGGGGTCAATCTGTGGGCTGGAAGAAGTCCGTTCTGTTGTTGTTGTTGTTGTTTCTTTCTTTTTTAACCTCAGGTGTCCAACCAAATGAGGGATTCCAGAGTAGAGCCCTGGGGAGGGGCGACTGGACACTCAGAAATCTGGTTAAAAATTGGGGCCTAGGGATATGTCAAGCCCATTATGATATCTAATGGTCCAGCCACTGAGAGGACTTACTAGAGGACAGGTCTCATGCTGAGGGTCACAATGCGTATGTATGCCCTCATCGCACGCAAGAATGGGCGGGGCCTCAGGGTGAAAGCTGGTTTCTCCTACACTGAACGTTGGACAACGTGCCAACCACAAGGGTTCTTGCCATGGGTAAGGAGGAGTTCTGATTTCTGCATCACACTCACCCCTCGGCAGTGATTGGAAATAAGGTCTCGGTTCTGAAGCCTGAAAACGGAGGTAGGGAAGAGATGATGACCTAAGGCCATGGCGGGTTTCATGTGCTCAGTGTGCGGTCAGCTTTCTGGGTGTTGGTCAGGAGGTCCGGGCTCAGGTTGTGTTCGACAGTGCATTAGTGCCCAGGTTAGAGTATATAATTTGGGTAACGTCGAGTGCTGTGTAGGTTTATCCTCATTTAAGGTGCCTGGGCAGCTCATGAGGCAATACTTTTTTTTTCTAGAGGACAGGCAGAGTGCTGCATTGTGGGTCCGGAATTGCCAACCTTGAGGGCTTCGGGGCCAGGAGTGTGAGGACGGAAGTCTGAGAAGACAAGCTAGACTAGGGTTTCAGGTTGAGGGCACGGCAGGTACCCCCTGCAGATCTGAACCAATATCTCATGCATCTGAAGTCAGGGCGAGGATCAGACGTTGGCTCAGGTTGTAGTTTCTGTGCATGACGGCCGCTTCATGAAGGGAGTGGAATCTCGGGGCCATTGAGGTTTTCCCACGTTGGGAGGTGTGGGATGACCCTTCAAGGATTCCTTCTGCGGGACAATTGAGACCTGTTGGACAGCTCCAGGACATCCCATATGGAATGACTCCAGAGCACCGTTCGCGGATGGATACCTGGGAAGCCCACCTCCCATTCCAATTATCTCCTAGCAACAAGACAGTTCAGATCTGATGGCTGTGCCGGAGCAACCGTGGTGGCTGACTTGAAATAGACTTTCCTGAGGATGGGTCCTAATGTGTTTTTGTGTCCATGAGGGCCTTGGAATGGGGCAGTTGCACCGGGACCCTGAAGTACTCTCCTAAGCTTTGGACATGGCTCCCATGCACAGGTTTCCTTGTGGAGACGAGATGAGTTCTGATGGGTGCCTCAGGAAAACCCCTATGCTCGTATTGGAATCAGGCTTTTAAGGACACATGCCTGTAACCCAAAGCAATGGATCCTATTATGGCCTAGGGTCCTGTCTGGTTCAATCTTCTTCTCTGGGGACATCCATCTATGGTATGAGTGGAGGTCGATTATCAGCTGGTGTCAGACAGCCCTTGTTTGTTCCGGGCGACCTACACTATTGGGATGGCCTCAGGGACTTTGGAGGTTTCTCCTAATTTGTATGATTTTGGACCATGGAATGGGCAGAATTCCCATGGATTGGTAAACACAGTCCTAATGTGTGTCTCCAGGGGCCCAGCCTGGAGGGTGTGTGGCCCAAGACTTTGAGGACAGAAGTCTGAAAACACAAACTCAGCTTAGGTTTGGGGACGTAGTTATGGCAGGCCCGATCTACAAACCATGAGAAGAACTCTTCAGGATATGAAGAAAATGCGAGTCTGAGGCGCTTGCTCAGGCTTTTGTCTCTGGATTTTGTATCAGCGATGGCCATGGAATGTCGGGGAGGCCTCATGGGCCATGGACCAATCTTCCTCTCTGAGGATTTGGCCCGATTCCCAATTGCTTTTCGTCAATCTGTGGGATGGGAGGACTCATTTCAGTTTTGTTACCTCAGGTGTCCCACCAAAAGAGGAATTCCAAAGCAAAGCCGTGGGGAAGACTGAAGGGACAACCCGAACTATGGTTAAAAATTGGGGCCTAGGGACATGGCAAGCCAAATATGCTCTCTTCATCCAGCCACTGAGTGGCCTTACTTGAGGAATGGGCTCAGCCTGAGGGTCACAATGTGCGTTTGTGACCAATGTGGCCGGCGAGCATGGGCGGGGCCTCATGGGCCACACTGGTTTCAACTACACTGAACGTTGGACAACATACCAACCACAATGTTTTTTGCCATGTGGAAGGAGTTCTGATTTCTGCATCACCTTCAACCCTGGGCAGTGATGGAGATAAGGTCTAGGTTCTGAAACCTGAAAACCGAGGTTGGGAAAAGATGACGACCTAAGGCCACGGCGGCTCGATGTGCTCAGTGTGCGGCCAGCTGTTTGGGAACGGCCAGGGGGTCCAGGCTCAGCCTGTGTCAGAAAGCGCATTAGTGCCCTGGTCAGCCTATGTATTTGGGGTACAGCCAATGTCGGTGCAGGTTGATCCTCTTTTGGGGTTACTGGGTAGCCCCAGAGGACAATGTTTTCTTATGGAGGGCGGGCAGGGTGCTGCATTGTAGATCTGGATTGCCAAACTGGAGGGCTTGTGGGCCAGTAGTCTGACGACCAAAGTCTGAGAACACAAGCTAGGCTTAGGTTTCTGGGTGAGGCCATGGCAGGCACAATCTACAGACCTGAATCGTGATCTCGTGCATCTGAAGTCAGGGCGAGGATCTGACGATCGCTCAGTTTGGAGTTTCTGTCCCTGATGGCCCCTTCATGAATGGGGGGGCATCACGAGGCCATGGGGGTTTTCCCACGATGGGAGTTGTGAGAAGCTCCAAACTGCAGAGAGTCTTCTGCAGGACAATTGAGACCTGTTGCTTGGGTCCAGGCCAATGATTCTGAGCAGGGTTCTAAGGATGGATGGCTGGGTAGCCCACCTCGCATTCCAATTGTCTCCTAGCAACAAGACAGGTTAGATCTCCTGGATCTGTGGGGAGCAACCGAGGACGCTGAGTTGAAATGGACACCCCTGGGGATGGGTCCTTATGTGCTTTTGTGTCTATGGAGACCTTGGAATGAAGCGGTGGCACTGGGGCCCTAAAGTGTTCTCCTAAACAGAGGCTTTGACACAGCTCCAACGTGCAAGTTTCCCATGTGTAGATGAGATGTTTTCTGATGGGTGAGTCAAGAAACAGCTATATGCTGTTTTGATACCCAGGCCTCTGAGGAGAGATGCCTGGAAACCAAAGCAATGAATCTGATTAGTGCCTAGGGGCCTGTTCTTTCCTTTTTACCTCTGGAGACATCTGTCTATGGGTCTGAGTGTAGGTAGGTGCTCAGTTGGGCTCAGATTGCCCCTGTTTTTCCTGGGAAGCCACCACTATTGAGATGGATTAGGGACTTTGGAGGTTTATCCTATTAGACGTGTTGTGGCCTTTGGAATGGGCACACACAATTCCCTTGGAGAGGGCAAGTATAGTCCTCAGGTTTGGCTCCAGGGGCCTGAGCCTGTAGGTTGTGTAGGCCAGAGCTGTTTGGACAGTTGTCTGAAATCACAAACTCGGCTTATGTTTCGAGTCATAGGTATGGCAGGACTGACCTACAGACCATGAGGAGAACTCTTCGGGATTTGAAAAAAGGGCGAGTGTGAGGCTCCTGCTGAAGTTTTTGTCTCTGGATATCGTGTCACTCATGGTCGTGGAATTTCTGGGTGACTTCATGGGAAATGGACGAGTCTTACTCTCTGGTGGTTTGGCCCCGTCCAAAGAGTTTGGGGTCAATCTGTGGGCTGGAAGAAGTCCGTTTTTTTTTTTTTGTTGTTGTTGTTGTTTTCTTTTTTAACCTCAGGTGTCCCACCAAATGAGGGATTCCAGAGTAGAGCCCTGGGGAGGGGCGACTGGACAATCAGAAATCTGGTTAAAAATTGGGGCCTACGGACATGTCAAGCCCATTATGACATCTAATGGTCCAGCCACTTAGAGGACTTACTAGAGGACAGGAATCATGCTGAGGGTCACAATGCGTATGTATGCCCTCGTCGCACGCAAGAATGGGCGGGGCCTCAGGGTGAATGCTGGTTTCTCCTACACTGAACATTGGACAACGTGCCAACCACAAGGGTTCTTGCCATGGGTAAGGAGGAGTTCTGATTTCTGCATCATACTCACCCCTGGGCAGTGATTGGAGATAAGGTCTCGGTTCTGAAGCCTGAAAACGGAGGTAGGGAAGAGATGATGACCTAAAGCCATGGCGGGTTTTATGTGCTCAGTGTGCGGTCATCTTTCTGGGTGTTGGTCAGGAGGTCCGGGCTCAGGTTGTGTTCGACAGTGCATTAGTGCCCAGGTTAGACTATATAATTTGGGTAACGTCGAGTACTGTGTAGGTTTATCCTCATATAAGGTGCCTGGGCAGCTCATGAGGCAATAATTTTTTTTCTAGAGGGCAGGCAGAGTGCTGCATTGTGGGTCCGGAATTGCCAACCTTGAGGGCTTCGGGGCCAGGAGTGTGAGGACGGAAGTCTGAGAAGACAAGCTAGACTTGTGTTTCAGGTTGAGGGCATGGTAGGTACCCCCTGCAGATCTGAACCAATATCTCATGCATCTGAATTCAGGGCGAGGATCAGACGTTGGCTCAGGTTGGAGTTTCTGTGCATGACGGCCGCTTCATGAAGGGAGCGGAATCTTGGGGCCATTGAGGTTTTCCCACGTTGGGAGTTGTGGGATGCCCCCTTCAAGGATTCCTTCTGCGGGACAATTGAGACCTCTTGGACAGCTCCAGGACATCCCATATGGATGACTCCAGAGCACCGTTCGCAGATGGATGCCTGGGAAGCCCGCCTCGCATTCCAATTGTCTCCTAGCAACAAGACAGTTCAGATCTGATGGCTGTGCCGGAGCAACCGGGGTGGCTGACTTGAAATGGACTTTCCTGAGGATGGGTCCTAATGTGTTTTTGTGTCCATGAGGGCCTTGGAATGGGGCAGTGGCACCGGGACCCTGAAGTACTCTCCTAAGCTTTGGACATGGCTCCCATGCACAGGTTTCCTTGTGGAGACGAGATGAGTTCTGATGGGTGCCTCAGGAAAACCCCTATGCTCGTATTGGAATCAGGCTTTTGAGGACACATGCCAGTAACCCAAAGCAATGGATCCTATTATGGCCTAGGGTCCTGTCTGGTTCAATCTTCTTCTCTGGGGACATCCATCTATGGTATGAGTGGAGGTCGATTATCAGCTGGTGTCAGACAGCCCTTGTTTGTTCCGGGCGACCTACACTATTGGGATGGCCTCAGGGACTTTGGAGGTTTCTCCTAATTTGTATAATTTTGGACCATGGAATGGGCAGAATTCCCATGGATTGGTAGGCACTGTCCTAATATATGTCTCCAGGGTCCCAGCCTGGAGGGTGTGTGGCCCAAGACTTTGAGGACAGAAGTCTGAAAACACAAACTCAGCTTAGGTTTGGGGACGTAGTTATGGCAGGCCCGATCTACAAATCATGAGAACTCTTCAGGATATGAAGAAAGTGCGACTCTGAGGCGCTTGCTCAGGCTTTTGTCTCTGGATTTTGTATCAGCGATGGCCGTGGAATGTCGGGGAGGCCTCATGGGCCATGGACCAATCTTCCTCTCTGAGGATTTGGCCCGTTTCCCAATTGCTTTTCGTCAATCTGTGGGATGGGAGGACTCATTTCAGTTTTGTTACCTCAGGTGTCCCACCAAAGAGGAATTCCAAAGCAAAGCCGTGGGGAAGACTGAAGGGTCAACCCGAACTATGGTTAAAAATTGGGGCCTAGGGACATGGCAAGCCAAATATGCTATCTCTTCATCCAGGCACTGAGTGGCCTTACTTGAGGACTGGGCTCAGCCTGAGGGTCACAATGTGCGTTTGTGACCAATGTGGCCGGCGAGAATGGGCGGGGCCTCATGGGCCACACTGGTTTCAACTACACTGAACGTTGGACAACATTCCAACCACAAGGTTTTTTGCCAAGGGGAAGGAGTTCTGATTTCTGCATCACCTTCAACCCTGGGCAGTGATTGGAGATAAGGTCTAGGTTCTGAAACCTGAAAACCGAGGTTGGGAAAAGATGACGACCTAAGGCCACGGCGGCTCGATGTGCTCAGTGTGCGGCCAGCTGTCTGGGTTGGGCCAGGGGGTCCAGGCTCAGGCTGTGTCAGAAAGCGCTTTAGTGCCCTGGTCAGCCTATGTATTTGGGGTACAGCCAATGTCGGTGCAGGTTGATCCTCATTTGGGGTTACTGGGTAGCCCCAGAGGACAATGTTTTTCTTATGGAGGGCGGGCAGGGTGCTGCATTGTAGATCAGGATTGCCAAACTGGAGGGCTTGTGGGCCAGTAGTCTCACGACCAAAGTCTGAGAACACAAGCTAGGCTTAGGTTTCTGGGTGAGGCCATGGCAGGCACAATCTACAGACCTGAATCGAGATCTCGTGCATCTGAAGTCAGGGCGTGGATCAGACGATCGCTCAGGTTGGAGTTTCTGTCCCTGATGGCCCCTTCATGAATGGGGGGGCATCACGAGGCCATGGGGGTTTTCCCACGGTGGGAGTTGTGAGAAGCTCCAAACTGCAGAGAGTCTTCTGCAGGACAATTGAGACCTGTTGCTTGGGTCCAGGCCAATGATTCTGAGCAGGGTTCTAAGGATGGATGGCTGGGTAGCCCACCTCGCATTCCAATTGTCTCCTAGCAACAAGACAGGTTAGATCTCCTGGATCTGTGGGGAGCAACCGAGGATGCTGAGTTGAAATGGACACCCCTGGGGATGGGTCCTAATGTGCTTTTGTGTCTATGGAGACCTTGGAATGAAACGGTGGCACTGGGGCCCTAAATGGTTCTCCTAAACAGAGGCTTTGACACAGCTCCAACGTGCAATTTTCCCATGTGTAGATGAGATGTTTTCTGATGGGTGCGTCAAGAAACAGCTATATGCTGTTTTGATATCCAGGCCTTTGAGGAGAGATGCCTGGAAACCAAAGCAATGGATCTGATTAGTGCCTAGGGGCCTGTTCTTTCCTTTTTACCTCTGGAGACATCTGTCTATGGGTGTGAGTGCAGGTAGGTGCTCAGTTGGGCTCAGATTGCCCCTGTTTTTCCTGGGAAGCCACCACTATTGAGATGGATTAGGGACTTTGGAGGTTTATCCTATTAGAAGGGTTGTGGCCATTGGAATGGGCACACACAATTCCCTTGGAGAGGGCAAGTACAGTCCTGAGGTTTGGCTCCAGGAGCCTGAGCCTGTAGGTTGTGTAGGCCAGGGCTGTTTGGACAGTTGTCTGAAAACACAAACTCGGCTTATGTTTCGGGTCATAGGTATGGCAGGACTGACCTACAGACCATGAGGAGAACTCTTCTGGATTAGAAAAAAGGGCGAGTGTGAGGCTCCTGCTCAAGTTTTTGTCTCTGGATATCGTGTCACTCATGGTCGTGGAATTTCTGGGTGACTTCATGGGAAATGGACGAGTATTACTCTCTGGTTGTTTGGCCCCGTCCAAAGAGTTTGGGGTCAATCTGTGGGCTGGAAGAATTTCGTTTTTTTGTTGTTGTTGTTGTTGTTGTTGTTGTTTTCTTTTTTAACCTCAGGTGTCCCACCAAATGAGGGATTCCAGAGTAGAGCCCTGGGGAGTGGCGACTGGACAATCAGAAATCTGGTTAAAAATTGGGGCCTAGGGACATGTCAAGCCCATTATGACATCTAATGGTCCAGCCACTGAAAGGACTTACTAGAGGACAGGACTCATGCTGAGGGTCACAATGCGTATGTATGCCCTCGTCGCACGCAAGAATGGGCGGGGCCTCAGGGTGAATGCTGGTTTCTCCTACACTGAACGTTGGACAACGTGCCAACCACAAGGGTTCTTGCCATGGGTAAGGAGGAGTTCTGATTTCTGCATCACACTCACCCCTGGGCAGTGATTGGAGATAAGGTCTCGGTTCTGAAGCCTGAAAACGGAGGTAGGGAAGAGATGATGACCTAAGGCCATGGCGGGTTTTATGTGCTCAGTGTGCGGTCATCTTTCTGGGTGTTGGTCAGGAGGTCCGGGCTCAGGTTGTGTTCGACAGTGCATTAGTGCCCAGGTTAGACTATATAATTTGGGTAACGTCGAGTGCTGTGTAGGTTTATCCTCATTTAAGGTGCCTGGGCAGCTCATGAGGCAATAATTTTTTTTCTAGAGGGCAGGCAGAGTGCTGCATTGTGGGTCCGGAATTGCCAACCTTGAGGGCTTCGGGGCCAGGAGTGTGAGGACGGAAGTCTGAGAAGACAAGCTAGACTTGGGTTTCAGGTTGAGGGCATGGCAGGTACCCCCTGCAGATCTGAACCAATATCTCATGCATCTGAAGTCAGGGCGAGGATCAGACGTTGGCTCAGGTTGGAGTTTCTGTGCATGACGGCCGCTTCATGAAGGGAGCGGAATCTCGGGGCCATTGAGGTTTTCCCACGTTGGGAGTTGTGGGATGCCCCCTTCAAGGATTCCTTCTGCGGGACAATTGAGACCTGTTGGACAGCTCCAGGACATCCCATATGGATGACTCCAGAGCACCGTTCGCGGATGGATGCCTGGGAAGCCCGCCTCGCATTCCAATTGTCTCCTAGCAACAAGACAGTTTAGATCTGATGGCTCTGCCGGAGCAACCGGGGTGGCTGAGTTTTAAATGGACTTTCCTGAGGATGGGTCCTAATGTGTTTTTGTGTCCATGAGGGCCTTGGAATGGGGCAGTGGCACCGGGACCCTGAAGTACTCTCCTAAGCTTTGGACATGGCTCCCATGCACAGGATTCCTTGTGGAGACGAGATGAGTTCTGATGGGTGCCTCAGGAAAACCCCTAATCTCGTATTGGAATCAGGCTTTTGAGGACACATGCCTGTAAACCAAAGCAATGGATCCTATTATGGCCTAGGGTCCTGTCTGGTTCAATCTTCTTCTCTGGGGACATCCATCTATGGTATTAGTGGAGGTCGATTATCAGCTGGTGTCAGACAGTCCTTGTTTGTTCCGGGCGACCTACACTATTGGGATGGCCTCAGGGACTTTGGAGGTTTCTCCTAATTTGTATGATTTTGGACCATGGAATGGGCAGAATTCCCATGGATTGGTAGGCACAGTCCTAATGTGTGTCTCCAGGGGCCCAGCCTGGAGGGTGTGTGGCCCAAGACTTTGAGGACAGAAGTCTGAAAACACAAACTCAGCTTAGGGTTGGGGACGTAGTTATGGCAGGCCCGATCTACAAACCATGAGAAGAACTCTTCAGGATATGAAGAAAGTGCGAGTGTGAGGCGCTTGCTCAGGCTTTTGTCTCTGGATTTTGTATCAGCAATGGCCGTGGAATGTCGGGGAGGCCTCATGGGCCATGGACGAATCTTCCTCTCTGAGGATGTGGCCCTATTCCCAATTGCTTTTCGTCAATCTGTGGGATGGGAGGACTCATTTCAGTTTTGTTACCTCAGGTGTCCCACCAAAAGAGGAATTCCAAAGCAAAGCCGTGGGGAAGACTGAGGGACAACCCGAACTATGGTTAAAAATTGGGGCCTAGGGACATGGCAAGCCAAATATGCTATCTCTTCATCCAGCCACTGAGTGGCCTTACTTGAGGACTGGGCTCAGCCTCAGGGTCACAATGTGCGTTTGTGACCAATGTGGCCGGCGAGAATGGGCGGGGCCTCATGGGCCACACTGGTTTCAACTACACTGAACGTTGGACAACATGCCAACCACAAGGTTTCTTGCCATGGGGAAGGAGTGCTGATTTCTGCATCACCTTCAACCCTGGGCAGTGATTGGAGATAAGGTCTAGGTTCTGAAACCTGAAAACCGAGGTTGGGAAGAGATGACGACCTAAGGCCACTGCGACTCGATGTGCTCAGTGTGCGGCCAGCAGTCTGAGGGCGTCCAGGCTCAGGCTGTGTCAGAAAGGGCATTATTGCCCTGGTCAGCCTATGTATTTGGGGTACAGCCAAGGTCGGTGCAGGTTGATCCTCATTTGGGGTTACTGGGTAGCCCCAGAGGACAATGTTTTTCTTCTGGAGGGCAGGCAGAGTGCTGCATTGTAGTTATGGATTGCCAAACTGGAGGGCTTGTGGGCCAGTAGTCTGACGACAAAAGTCTGAGAACACAAGCTAGGCTTAGGTGTCTGGGTGAGGCCATGGCAGGCACAATCTACAGACCTGAATCGAGATCTCGTGCATCTGAAGTCAGGGCGAGGATCAGATGATCGCTAGGGTTGGAGTTTCTGTCCCTAATGGCCCCTTCATGAATGGGAGGGCATGACGAGGCCATGGGGGTTTTCCAACGTTGGGAGTTGTGAGAAGCTCCAAACTGCAGAGAGTCTTCTGCAGGACAATTGAGACCTGTTGTTGGCTCCAGACCAAAGATTCTGAGCAGGGTTCTAAGGATGGATGGCTGGGTAGCCCACTTCGCATTCCAATTGTCTCCTAGCAACAAGACAGGTTAGATCTCCTGGATCTGTGGGGAGCAACCGAGGACGCTGAGTTGAAATCGACACCCCTGGGGATGGGTCCTAATGTGCTTTTGTGTCTATGGAGACCTTGGAATGAAGCGGTGGCACTGGGGCCCTAAAGTGTTCTCCTAAACAGAGGCTTTGACACAGCTCCAACGTGCAAGTTTCCCATGTGTAGATGAGATGTTTTCTGATGGGTGAGTCAAGAAACAGCTATATGCTGTTTTGATATCCAGGCCTCTGAGGAGAGAAGCCTGGAAACCAAACAATGGATCTGATTAGTGCCCAGGGCCTGTTCTTTCCTTTTTACCTCTGGAGACATCTGTCTATGGGTCTGAGTGCAGGTAGGTGCTCAGTTGGGCTCAGATTTCCCCTGTTTTTCCTGGGAAGCCACCACTATTGAGATGGATCAGGGACTTTGGAGTTTTATCCTATTCGAAGGGTTGTGGCCATTGGAATGGGCACACACAATTCCCTTGGAGAGGGCAAGTACAGTCCTCAGGTTTGGCTCCAGGGGCCTGAGCCTGTAGGTTGTGTAGCCCAGGGCTGTTTGGACAGTTGTCTGAAAACACAAACTCGGCTTATGTTTCGGTCATAGGTATTGCAGGACTGACCTACAGATCATGAGGAGAACTCTTCGGGATTTGAAAAAAGGGCGAGTGTGAGGCTCCTGCTCAAGTTTTTGTCTCTGGATATCGTGTCACTCATGGTCGTGGAATTTCTGGGTGACTTCATGGGAAATCGACGAGTCTTACTCTCTGGTGGTTTGGCCCCGTCCAAAGAGTTTGGGGTCATTCTGTGGGCTGCAAGAAGTCCGTTTTTGTTGTTGTTGTTGTTGTTGTTGTTGTTGTTTTCTTTTTTAACCTCAGGTGTCCCACCAAATGAGGGATTCCAGAGTAAAGGCCTGGGGAGGGGCGACTGGACAATCAGAAATCTGGTTAAAAATTGGGGCCTAGGGACATGTCAAGCCCATTATGACATCTAATGGTCCAGCCACTGAGAGGACTTACTAGAGGACAGGACTCATGCTGAGGGTCACAATGCGTATGTATGCCCTCGTCGCACGCAAGAATGGGCGGGGCCTCAGGGTGAATGCTGGTTTCTCCTACACTGAACGATGGACAACGTGCCAACCACAAGGGTTCTTGCCATGGGTAAGGAGGAGTTCTGATTTCTGCATCAGACTCACCCCTGGGCAGTGATTGGAGATAAGGTCTCGGTTCTGAAGCCTGAAAACGGAGGTAGGGAAGAGATGATGACCTAAGGCCATGGCAGGTTTTATGTGCTCAGTGTGCGGTCAGCTTTCTGGGTATTGGTCCGGAGGTCCGGGCTCAGGTTTTGTTCGACAGTGCATTAGTGCCCAGGTTAGACTATATAATTTGGGTAACGTCGAGTGCTGTGTAGGTTTATCCACATGTAAGCTGCCTGGGCAGCTCATGAGGCAACAATTTTTTTTCTAGAGGGCAGACAGAGTGCTGCATTGTGGGTTGGGAATTGCCAAACTTGAGGGCATCGGGGCCAGGAGTGTGAGGACGGAAGTCTGAGAAGACAAGCTAGACTTGGGTTTCAGGGTGAGGGCACGGCAGGTACCCCCTGCAGATCTGAACCAATATCTCATGCATCTGAAGTCAGGGCGAGGATCAGACGTTGGCTCAGGTTGGAGTTTCTGTGCATGATGGCCGCTTCATGAAGGGAGCAGAATCTCGGGGCCAATGAGGTTTTCCCACGTTGGGGGTTGTGGAATGCCCCCTTCAAGGATTCCTTCTGCGGGACAATTGAGACCTGTTGGACAGCTCCAGGACATCCCATATGGAATGACTCCAGAGCACCGTTCGTGGATGGATGCCTGGGAAGCCCGCCTCGCATTCCAATTCTCTCCTAGCAACAAGACAGTTTAGATCTGATGGCTCTGCCGGAGCAACCGGGGTGGCTGAGTTGAAATGGACTTTCCTGAGGATGGGTCCTAATGTGTTTTTGTGTCCATGAGGGCCTTGGAATGGGGCGGTGGCACCGGGACCCTGAAGTACTCTCCTAAGCTTTGGACATGGCTCCCATTCACTGGTTCCTTGGGAGACGAGATGAGTTCTGATGGGTGCCTCAGGAAAACCCCTATGCTCGTAATGGAATCAGGCTTTTGAGGACACATGCCTGTAACCCAAAGCAATGGATCCTATTATAGCCTAGGGTCCTGTCTGGTTCAATTTCTTCTCTGGGGACATCCATCTATGGTATGAGTGGAGGTCGATTATCAGCTGGTGTCAGACAGCCCTTGTTTGTTCTGGGAGACCTACACTATTAGGATGGCCTCAGGGACTTTGGAGGTTTCTCCTAATTTGTACGATTTTGGACCATGGAATGGGCAGAATTCCCATGGATTGGTAGGCACAGTCCTAATGTGTGTCTCCAGGGACCCAGCCTGGAGGGAGTGTGGCCCAAGACTTTGAGGACAGAAGTCTGAAAACACAAACTCAGCTTAGGTTTGGGGACGTAGGTATGGCAGGCCCGATCTACAAACCATGAGAAGAACTCTTCAGTATATGAAGAAAGTGCGAGTCTGAGGCGCTTGCTCAGGCTTTTGTCTCTGGATTTTGTATCAGCGATGGCCGTGGAATGTCGGGGAGGCCTCATGGGCCATGGACAAATCTTCTTCTGAGGATTTGGCCCGATTCCCAATTGCTTTTCGTCAATCTGTGGGATGGGTGGACTCATTTCAGTTTTGTTACCTCAGGTGTCACAACTAAATTGGAATTCCAAAGCAAAGCCGTGGGGAAGACTGAAGGGACAACCCGAACTATGGTTAAAAATTGGGGCCTAGGGGCACGGCAAGCCCAATATGCTATCTCTTCATCCAGCCACTGACTGGCCTTACTTGAGGACTGGGCTCAGCCTGAGGGTCACAATGTGCGTTTGTGACCAAAGTGGCCGGCGAGCATGGGCAGGGCATCATGGGCCACACTGGTTTCAACTACACTGAACGTTGGACAACATGCCAACCACAAGGTTTCTTGCCATGGGGAAGGAGTTCTGATTTCTGCATCACCTTCAACCCTGGGCAGTGATTGGAGATAAGGTCTAGGTTCAGAAACCTGAAAACCGAGGTTGGGAAGGGATGACGACCTAAGGCCTTGGCGGCTCGATGTGCTCAGTGTGCGGCCAGCTGTCTGGGAGGGGCCAGGGGGTCCAGGCTCAGCCTGTGTCAGAAAGGGCATTAGTGCCCTGGTCAGCCTATGTATTTGGGGTACAGCCAAGGTCGGTGCAGGTTGATCCTCATTTGGGGTTACTGGGTAGCCCCAGAGGGCAATGTTTTTCTTCTGGAGGGCGGGCAGGGTGCTGCATTGTAGTTCTGGATTGCCAAACTGGAGGGCTTGTGGGGCAGTAGTCTGACGACCAAAGTCTGAGAACACAAGCTAGGCTTAGGTTTCTCGGTGAGGCCATGGCAGGCACAATGTACAGACCTGAATCGAGATCTCGTGCATCTGAAGTCAGGGCGAGGATCAGACGATCGCTCAGGTTGGAGTTTCTGTCCCTGATGGCCACTTCATGAATGGGGGGGCATCACGACGCCATGGGGGTTTTCTCACGATGGGAGTTTTGAGAAGCTCCAAACTGCAGAGAGTCTTCTGCAGGACAATTGAGACCTGTTGTTTGGGTCCAGGCCAATGATTCTGAGCAGGGTTCTAAGGATGGATGGCTGGGTAGCCCACCTCGAATTCCAATTGTCTCCCAGCAACAAGACAGGTTAGATTTGCTGGATCTGTGGGGAGCAACCGAGGACGCTTATTTGAAATGGACACCCCTGGGGATGTGTCCTAATGTGCTTTTGTGTCTATGGAGACCTTGGAATGAAGCGGTGGCACTGGGGCCCTAAAGGGTTCTTTTAAACAGAGGCTTTGACACAGCTCCAACGTGCAAGTTTCCCATGTGTAGATGAGATGTTTTCTGATGGGTGAGTCAAGAAACAGCTATGTGCTGTTTTGATATCCAGGCCTCTGAGGAGAGATGCCTGGAAACCAAAGCAATGGATCTGATTAGTGCCTAGGTGCCTGTTCTTTCTTTTTTACCTCTGGGGACATCTGTCTATGGGTCTGAGTGCAGGTAGGTGCTCAGTTGGGCTCAGATTGCCCCTATTTTTCTGGGAAGCCACCACTATTGAGATGTATCAGGGACTTTGGAGGTTTATCCTATTAGTAGGGTTGTGGCCATTGGAATGGGCCACACAATTCCCTTGGAGAGGGCAAGTACAGTCCTCAGGTTTGGCTCCAGGGGCCTGAGCCTGTAGATTGTGTAGGCCAGGGCTGTTTGGACAGTTGTCTGAAAACACAAACTCGGCTTATGTTTTGGGTCGTAGGTATGGCAGGACTGACTTACAGACCATGAGGAGAACTCTTTGGTATTTGAAAGAAGGGCGAGTGTGAGGATCCTGCTCAAGTTTTTGTCTCTGGATATTGTGCCACTCATGGTCGTGGAATTTCTGGGTGACTTCATGGGAAATGGACGAGTCTTACTCTCTGGTGGTTTGGCCCCGTCCAAAGAGTTTGGGGTCATTTTGTGGGCTGGAAGAAGTCCGTTTTGTTGTTGTTGTTGTTGTTTTCTTTTTTAACCTCAGGTGTCTCACCAAATGAGGGATTCCAGAGTAAAGGCCTGGGGAGGGGCGACTGGACAATCAGAAATCTGGTTAAAAATTGGGGCCTAGGGACATGTCAAGCCCATTATGACATCTAATGGTCCAGCCACTGAGAGGACTTACTAGAGGACAGGACTCATGCTGAGGGTCACAATGCGTATGTATGCCCTCGTCGCACGCAAGAATGGGCGGGGCCTCAGGGTGAATGCTGGTTTTTTCTACACTGACGTTGGACAACGTGCCAACCACAAGGGTTCTTGCCATGGGTAAGGAGGAGTTCTGATTTCTGCATCACACTCACCCCTGGGCAGTGATTGGAGATAAGGTCTCGGTTCTGAAGCCTGAAAACGGAGGTAGGGAAGAGATGATGACCTAAGGCCATGGAGGGTTTTATGTGCTCAGTGTGCAGTCAGCTTTCTGGGTGTTTGTCAGGAGGTCCGGGCTCAGGTTGTGTTCGACAGTTCATTAGTACCCAGGTTAGACTATATAATTTGGGTAAAGTCGAGTGCTGTGTAGGTTTATCCTCATTTAAGGTGCCTGGGCAGCTCATGAGACAATACTTTTTTTTCTAGAGGGCAGGCAGAGTGCTGCATTGTGGGTCAGGAATTGCCAAACTCGAGGCCTTCTGGGCCAGGATTGTGAAAACCGAAGTCTGAGAAGACAAGCTAGACTTGGGTTCAGGTCGAGGGCACAGCAGGTACCCACGGCAGATCTGAACCAATTTCTCATGCATTTGAAGTCAGGGCGAGGATCAGCCGTTGGCTCAGGTTGGAGTTTCTGTGCATGACGGCCGCTTCATGAAGGGAGCGGAATCTCGGGGCCATTGAGGTTTTCCCACGTTGGGAGTTGTGGGACGCCCCCTTCAATGATTCCTTCTGCGGGACAATTGAGACCTGTTGGACAGCTCCAGGACATCCCATATGGAATGACTCCAGAGCACCGTTCGCGGATGGATGCCTGGGAAGCCCGCCTCGCATTCCAATTGTCTCCTAGCAACAAGACAGTTTAGATCTGATGGCTCTGCCGGAGCAACCGGGGTGGCTGAGTTGAAATGGACTTTCCTGAGGATGGGTCCTAATGTGTTTTTGTGTCAATGAAGGCCTTGGAATGGGGCGGTGGCACCGGGACCCTGAAGTACTCTCCTAAGCTTTGGACATGGCTCCCATGCACAGGTTTCCTTGTGGAGACGAGATGAGTTCTGATGGGTGCCTCAGGAAAACCCCTATGCTCGTAATGGAATCAGGCTTTTGAGGACACATGCCTGTAACCCAAAGCAATGGATCCTATTATGGCCTAGGGTCCTGTCTGGTTCAATCTTCTTCTCTGGGGACATCCATCTATGGTATGAGTGGAGGTCGATTATCAGCTGGTGTCAGACAGCCCTTGCTTGTTCCGGGCGACCTACACTATTGGGATGGCCTCAGGGACTTTAGAGGTTTCTCCTAATTTGTACGATTTTGGACCATGGAATGGGCAGAATTCCCATGGATTGGTAGGCACAGTCCTAATGTGTGGCTCCAGGGGCCCAGCCTGGAGGGTGTGTGGCCCAGGACTTTGAGGACAGAAGTCTGAAAACACAAACTCAGCTTAGGTTTGGGGACGCAGGTATGGCACGCCCGATCTACAAACCATGAGAAGAACTCTTCAGGATATGAAGAAAGTGCGAGTCTGAGGCGCTTGCTCAGGCTTTTGTCTCTGGATTTTGTATCAGCGATGGCCGTGGAATGTCGGGGAGGCCTCATGGGCCATGGACGAATCTTCCTCTCTGAGGATTTGGCCCGATTCCCAATTGCTTTTCGTCAATCTGTGGGATGGGAGGTCTCCTTTCAGGTTTGTTACCTCAGGTGTCCCACCAAAAGAGGAATTCCAAAGCAAAGCCGTGGGGAAGACTGAAGGGACAACCCGAACTATGGTTAAAAATTGGGGCCTAGGGGCATGGCAAGCCCAATATGTTATCTCTTCATCCAGCCACTGAGTGGCCTTACTTGAGGACTGGGCTCAGCCTGAGGGTCACAATGTGGGTTTGTGACCAATGTGGCCCGCGAGCATGGGCGGGGCATCATGGGCCACATTGGTTTCAACTACACTGAACGTTGGACAACATGCCAACCACAAGGTTTCTTGCCATGGGGAAGGAGTTCTGATTTCTGCATCACCTTCAACACTGGGCAGTGATAGGAGATAAGGTCTAGGTTCTGAAACCTGAAAACCGAGGTTCGGAAGGGATGACGACCTAAGGCCACGGCGGCTCGATGTGCTCAGTGTGCGGCCAGCTGTCTGGGAGGGGCAAGGGGGTCCAGGCTCAGGCTGTGTCAGAAAGGGCATTAGTGCCCAGGTCAGCCTATGTATTTGGGGTACAGCCAAGGTCGGTGCAGGTTTATCCTCATTTGGTGTTACTGGGTAGCCCCAGAGGAAAATGTTTTTCTTCTGGAGGGCAGGCAGATTGCTGCATTGTAGTTCCGGATTGCCAAACTGGAGGGCTTGTGGGCCAGTAGTCTGACGACCAAAGTCTGAGAACACAATCTAGGCTTAGGTTTCTGGGTGAGGCCATGGCAGGCACAATCTACATACCTGAATCGAGATCTCGTGCATCTGAAGTCAGGGCGAGGATCAGACGATCGCTCAGGTTGGAGTTTCTGTCCCTGATGGCCCCTTCATGAATGGGGGAGCATCACGAGGCCATGGGGGTTTTCCCACGATGGGAGTTGTGAGAAGCTGCAAACTGCAGAGAGTCTTCTGCAGGACAATTGAGACCTGTTGTTTGGCTCCAGGCCAATGATTCTGAGAAGGGTTCTAAGGATGGATGGCTGGGTAGCCCACCTCGCATTCCAATTGTCTCCTAGCAATAAGACAGGTTAGATCTGCTGGATCTGTGGGGAGCAACCGAGGACGCTGAGTTGAAATGGCCACCCCTGGGGATGGGTCCTAATGTGCTTTTGTGTCTATGGAGACCTTCGAATGAAGCGGTGGCACTGGGGCCCTAAAACGTTCTCCTAATCAGATGCTTTGTCACAACGCCAACGTGCAAGTTTCCCATGTGTAGATGAGATGTTTTCTCATGTGTGAGTCAAGAATCAGCTGGATGCTGCTTTTGAAATCCAGGCCTATGAGGAGAGATGACTGGCAACCAAAGCAATGGATCTGATTAGTGCCTAGGGGCCTGTTCTTTCCTTTTACCTCTGGAGACATCTGTCTATGGGTCTTACTGCAGGTAGTTGCTCAGTTGGGCTCAGATTTCCCCTGTTTTTCCTGGGAAGCCACCACTATTGAGATGGATCAGGGACTTTGGAGGTTTATCCTATTAGAAGGGTTGTGGCCATTGGAATGGGCACACACAATTCCCTTGGAGAGGGCAAGTACAGTCCTCAGGTTTGGCTCCAGCGCCCTGAGCCTGTAGGTTGTGTAGGCCAGGGCTGTTTGGACAGTTGTCTGAAAACACAAACTCGGCTTATGTTTCGGGTCATATGTATGGCAGGACTGACCTACAGACCATGAGGAGAACTCTTCGTGATTTGAAAGAAGGGCGAGTGTAAGGCTCCTGCTCAAGTTTTTGTCTCTGGATATCGTGTCACTCATGGTCGTGGAATTTCTGGGTGACTTCATGGGAAATGGACGAGTCTTACTCTCTGGTGGTTTGGCCCCGTCCAAAGAGTTTGGGGTCATTCTGTGGGCTGGAAGAAGTCCGGTTTTTTTTGTTGTTGTTGTTTTTGTTGTTTTCTTTTTTAAACTCAGGTGTCCCAACATATGAGGGATTCCAGAGTAGAGCCCTGGGGTGGGGCGACTGGACAATCAGAAATCTGGTTAAACATTGGGGCCTAGGGAAATGTCAAGCCCATTATGACATCTAATGGTCCAGCCACTGAGAGGACTTACTAGAGGACAGGACTCATGCTGAGGGTTACAATGCGTGTGTATGCCCTCGTCGCACTCAAGAATGGGCGGGGCCTCAGTGTGAATGCTGGTTTCTCCTACACTGAACATTGGACAACGTGCCAACCACATGGGTTCTTGCCATGGGTAAGGAGGTGTTCTTATTTCTGCATCACACTCACCCCTCGGCAGTGATTGGTGATAAGGTCTCGGTTCTGAAGCCTGAAAACGGAGGTAGGGACGAGATGATGACCTAAGGCCATGGCGGGTTTTATGTGCTCAGTGTGCGGTCAGCTTTCTGGGTGTTTGTCAGGAGGTTCGGGCTCAGGTTGTGTTCGACAGTGGATTAGTGCCCAGGATAGACTATGTAATTTGGGTAACGTCGAGTGCTGTGTAGGTTTATCCTCATTGAAGGTGACTGGGCAGCTCATGAGGTAATAATTTTTTTTCTAGAGGGCAGGCAGAGTGCTGCATTGTGGGTCCGGAATTGCCAAACTTGAGGGATTTGGGTCCAGGAGTGTGAGGATGAAAGTCTGAGAAGACAAGCTAGACTTGGGTTTCAGGGCCAGGGCACGGCAGGTACCCCCTGCAGATCTGAACCAATATCTCATGCATCTGAAGTCAGGGCGAGGATCCGACGTTGGCTCAGGTTGGAGTTTCTGTGCATGACGGCAGCTTCATGATGGGAGCGGAATCTCGGGGCCATTGAGGTTTTCCCACGTTGGGAGTTGTGGGATGCCCCCTTCAAGGATTCCTTCTACGGGACAATTGACCTGTTGGAAAGCTCCAGGACATCCCATATGGAATGACTCCAGAGCAACGTTCGCGGATTGATGCCTGGGAAGCCCGCCTCGCATTCCAATTGTCTCCTAGCAACAAGACAGTTTAGATCTGATGGCTCTGCTTGAACAACAGGGGTGGCTGAGTTGAAATGGACTTTCCTGAGGATGTGTCCTAATGTGTTTTTGTATCCATGAGGGCCTTGGAATGGGGCGGTGGCACCGGGACACTGAAGTACTCTCCTAAGCTGTGGACATGGCTCCCATGCACAGGTTTCCTTGTGGAGACGAGATGAGTTCTGATGGGTGCCTCAGGAAAACACCTATGCTCGTATTGGAATCAGGCTTTTGAGGACACATGCTTGTAACCCAAAGCACTGGATCCTATTATGGCCTAGGGTCCTGTCTGTTTCAATCTTCTTCTCTGGGGACATCCATCTATGGTATGAGTGGAGGTCGATTATCAGCTGTTGTCAGACATCCCTTGTTTGTTCCGGGTGACCTACACTATTGGGATGGCCTCAGGGATTGTGGAGGTTTCTCCTAATTTGTATGATTTTGGACCATGGAATGGGCAGAATTCCCATGGATTGGTAGGCACAGTCCTAATGTGTGGCTCCAGAAACCCAGCCTGGAGGGAGTGTGGCCCAAGACTTTGAGGACAGAAGTCTGAAAACACAAACTCAGCTTAGGTTTGGGGACGTAGGTATGGCAGGCCCGATCTACAAACCATGAGAAGAACTCTTCAGGATATGAAGAAAGTGCGAGTCTGAGGCGCTTGCTCAGGCTTTTGTCTCTGGATTTTGTATCAGCGATGGCCGTGGAATGTCGGGGAGGCCTCATGGGCCATGGACGAATCTTCCTCTCTGAGGATTTGGCCCAATTCTCAATTGCTTGTCGTCAATCTGTGGGATGGGTGTACTCATTTCAGTTTTGTTACCTCAGGTGTCCCACCTAAATTGGAATTCCAAAGCAAAGCCGTGGGGAAGACTGAAGGGACAACCCGAACTATGGTTAAAACTTGGGGCCTAGGAACATGGCAAGCCCAATATGTTATCTCTTCATCCAGCCACTGACTGGCCTTACTTGAGGACTGGGCTCAGCCTGAGGGTCACAATGTGCATCTGTGACCAAAGTGGCCGGCGAGCATGGGGAGGGCATCATGGGCCACACTGGTTTCAACTACACTGAACGTTGGACAACATGCCAACCACAAGGTTTCTTGCCATGGGGAAGGAGTTCTGATTGCTGCATCACCATCAACCCTGGGCAGTGATTGGAGATAAGGTCTAGGTCCTGAAACCTGAAAACCGAGGTTGGGAAGGGATGACGACCTAAAGCCACAGCGGCTCGATGTGCTCAGTGTGCGGCCAGCTGTCTGGGAGGGGCCAGAGGGGTCCAGGCTCAGCCTGTGTCAGAAAGGGCATTAGTGCCCTGGTCAGCCTATGTATTTGGGGTACAGCCAAGGTCGGTTCAGGTTGATCCTCATTTGGGGTTACTGGGTAGCCCCAGAGGGCAATGTTTTTATTCTGGAGGGCGGGCAGGGTGCTGCATTGTAGTTTAGGATTTCCAAACTGGAGGGCTTGTGGGCCAGTAGTCTGACGACCAAAGTCTGAGAACACAAGCTAGGCTTAGGTTACTGGGTGAGGCCATGGCAGGCAGAATGTACAGACCTGAATCGAGATCTCGTGCATCTGAAGTCAGGGCGAGGATCAGACGATCGCTCAGATTGGAGTTTCTGTCCCTGATGGCCCCTTCATGTATGGGGTGCATCACGAGGCTATGGGGGTTTTCCCACGATGGGAGTTGTGAGAAGCTCCAAACTGCAGAGAGTCTTCTGCAGGTCAATTGAGACCTGTTGTTTGGCTCCAGGCCAATGATTCTGAGCAGGGTTCTAAGGATGGATGGCTGGGTAGCCATCCTCGCATTCCATTTTTCTCCTAGAAACAAGACAGGTTAGATCTCCTGGATCTTTGGGGAGCAACCGAGGACACTGAGTTGAAATGGATACCCCTGGGGACGTGTCCTAATGTGCTTTTGTGTCTATGGAGACCTTGGAATGAAGCGGTGGCACTGGGGCCCTAAAGGGTTCTTTTAAACAGAGGCTTTGACACAGCTCCAACGTGCAAGTTTCCCATGTGTAGATGAGATGTTTTCTGTTGGGTGAGTCAAGAAACAGCTATATGCTGTTTTGATATCCAGGCGTCTGAGGAGAGATTCCTGGAAACCAAATCAATGGATCTGATTAGTGCTAGGGGCCTGTTCTTTCCTTTTTACCTCTGGGGACATCTGTCTATGGGTCTGAGTGCAGGTAGGTGCTCAGTTGGGCTCAGATTGCCCCTGTTTTTCCTGGGAAGCCACCACTATTGAGATGGATCAGAAACTTTGGAGGTTTATCCTATTAGAAGGGTTGTGGCCATTGGAATGGGCACACACAATTCCCTTGGAGAGGGCAAGTACAGTCCTCAGGTTTGGCTACAGAGGCCTGAGCCTGTAGGTTGTGTAGGCCAGGGCTGTTTGGACAGTTGTCTGAAAACACAAACTCGGCTTATGTTTCGGTATTAGGTATTGCAGGACGGACCTACAGATCATCAGGAGAACTCTTCGGGATTTGAAAAAAGGGCGAGTGTGAGGCTCCTGCTCAAGTTTTTGTCTCTGGATATCGTGTCACTCATGGTCGTGGAATTTCTGGGTGACTTCATGGGAAATCGACGAGTCGTACTCTCTGGTGGTTTGGCCCCGTCCAAAGAGTTTGGGGTCATTCTGTGGGCTGCAAGAATTCCGTTTTGTTGTTGTTGTTGTTGCTGTTGTTGTTTTCTTTTTTAACCTCAGGTGTCCCACCAAATGAGGGATTCCAGAGTAAAGGCCTGGGGAGGGGCGACTGGCCAATCAGAAATCTGGTTAAAAATTGGGGCCTAGGGACATGTCAAGCCCATTATGACATCTAATGGTCCAGCCACTGAGAGGACTTACTAGAGGACAGGACTCATGCTGAGGGTCACAATGCGTATGTATGCCCTCGTCGCACTCATGAATGGGCGGGGCCTCAGGGTGAATGATGGTTTCTCCTACACTGAACGTTGGACAACGTGCCAACCACAAGGGTTCTTGCCATGGGTAAGGAGGAGTTCTGATTTCTGCATCAGACACACCGCTGTGCAGTGATTGGAGATAAGGTCTCGGTTCTGAAGCCTGAAAACGGAGTTAGGGAAGAGATGATGACCTAAGGCCATGGCGGTTTTTATGTGCTCAGTGTGCGGTCAGCTTTCTGGGTATTGGTCAGGAGGTCCGGGCTCAGGTTGTGTTCGACAGTGCATTAGTGCCCAGGTTAGACTATCTAATTGAGTAACGTCGAGTGTTGTGTAGGTTTATCCTCATTTAAGCTGCCTGGGCAGCTCATGAGGCAACAATTTTTTTTCTAGAGGGCAGGCAGAGTGCTGCATTGTGGGTCCGGAATTGCCAAACCTGAGGGCATCGTGGCCAGGAGTGTGAGGACGGAAGTCTGAGAAGACAAGCTAGACTTGGTTTCAGGGTGAGGGCACGGCAGGTACCCCCTGCAGATCTGAATCAATATCTCATGCATCTGAAGTCAGGGCGAGGATCAGACGTTGGCTCAGGTTGGAGTTTCTGTGCATGACGTCCGCTTCATGAAGGGAGAGGAATCTCGGGGCCATTGAGGTTTTCCCACGTTGGGAGTTGTGGGATGCCCCCTTCAAGGATTCCTTCTGCGGGACAATTGAGACCTGTTGGACAGCTCCAGGACATCCCATATGGAATGACTCCAGAGCACCGTTCGCGGATGGATGCAGGGAGCCCGCCTCGCATTCCAATTCTCTCCTAGCAACAAGACAGTTTAGATCTGATGGCTCTGCCGGAGCAACCGGGGTGGCTGAGTTGAAATGGACTTTCCTGAGGATGGGTCCTAATGTGTTTTTGTGTCCATGAGGGCCTTGGAATAGGGCGGTGGCACCGGGAACCTAAAGTACTCTCCTAAGCTTTGGACATGGCTCCCATGCACAGGTTTCCTTGGGAGACGAGATGAGTTCTGATGGGTGCCTCAGGAAAACACCTATGCTCGTATTGGAATCAGGCTTTTGAGGACACATGCCTCTAACCCAAAGCAATGGATCCTATTATAGCCTAGGGTCCTGTCTGGTTCAATATCTTCTCTGGGGACATCCATCTATGGTATGAGTGGAGGTCGATTATCAGCTGGAGTCATACAGCCCTGGTTTGTTCTGGGAGACCTACACTATTGGGATGGCCTCAGGGACTTTGGGGGTTTCTCCTAATTTGTACGATTTTGGACCATGGAATGGGCAGAATTCCCATGGATTGGTAGGCACAGTCCTAATGTGTGGCTCCAGGGACCCAGCCTGGAGGGAGTGTGGCCCAAGACTTTGAGGACAGAAGTCTGAAAACACAAACTCAGCTTAGCTTTGGGGACGTAGGTATGGCAGGCCCGATATACAAACCATGAGAAGAACTCTTCAGGATATGAAGAAAGTGGGAGTCTGAGGCGCTTGCTCAGGCTTTTGTCTCTGGATTTTGTATCAGCGATGGCCGTGGAATGTCGGGGAGGCCTCATGGGCCATGGACGAATCTTCTTCTCTGAGGATTTGGCCCGATTCCCAATTGCTTTACGTCAATATGTGGGATGGGTGGACTCATTTCAGTTTTGTTACCTCAGGTGTCCCACATAAATTGGAATTCCAAAGCAAAGCCGTGGGGAAGACTGAAGCGACAACCCGAACTATGGTTAAAAATTGGGGCCTAGGGTCATGGCAAGCCCAATATGTTATCTCTTCATCCAGCCACTGAGTGGCCTTACTTGAGGACTGGGCTCAGCCTGAGGGTCACAATGTGCGTTTGTGACCAAAGTGACCGGCGAGCATGGGCAGGGCATCATGGGCCACACTGGTTTCAACTACACTGAACGTTGGACAACATGCCAACCACAAGGTTTCTTGCCATGGGGAAGGAGTTCTGATTTCTGCATCACCTTCAACCCTGGGCAGTGACTGGAGATAAGGTCTAGGTTCTGAAACCTGAAAACCGAGGTTGGGAAGGAATGACGACCTAAGGCCACGGCGGCTCGATGTGCTCAGTGTGCGGCCAGCTGTCTGGGAGGGGCCAGGGGGTCCAGGCTCAGCCTGTGTCAGAAAGGGCATTAGTGCCCTGGTCAGCCTATGTATTTGGGGTACAGCCAAGGTCGGTGCAGGTTGATCCTCATTTGGGGTTACTGGGTAGCCCCAGAGGACAATGTTTTTCTTCTGGAGGGCGGGCAGGGTGCTGCATTGTAATTCTGGATTGCCAAACTGGAGGGCTTGTGGGGCAGTAGTCTGACGACCAAAGTCTGAGAACACAAGCTAGGCTTAGATTTCTGAGTGAGGCCATGGCAGGCACAATGTACAGACCTGAATCGAGATCTTGTGCATCTGAAGTCAGGGCGAGGATCAGACGATCGCTCAGGTTGGAGTTTCTGTCCCTGATGGCCCCTTTATGAATGGGGGGGCATCACGAGGCCATGGGGGTTTTCCCACGATGGGAGTTGTGAGAAGCTCCAAACTGCAGAGAGTCTTCTGCAGGACAATTGAGACCTGTTGTTTGGGTCCAGGCCAATGATTCTGAGCAGGGTTCTAAGGATGGATGGCTGGGTAGCCCACCTCGCATTCCAATTGCCTCCTAGCAACAAGACAGGTTAGATTTGCTGGATCTGTGGGGAGCAACCGAGGACGCTTATTTGAAATGGACACCCCTGGGGATGTGTCCTAATGTGCTTTTGTGTCTATGGAGACCTTGGAATGAAGCGGTGGCACTGGGGCCCTAAAGGGTTCTTTTAAACAGAGGCTTTGACACAGATCCAACGTGCAAGTTTCCTATGTGTAGATGAGATGTTTTCTGATGGGTGAGTCAAGAAACAGCTATGTGCTGTTTTGATATCCAGGCCTCTGAGGAGAGATTCCTGGACACCAAAGCAATGGATCTGATTAGTGCTAGGGGCCTGTTCTTTCCTTTTTACCTCTGGGGACATCTGTCTATGGGTCTGAGTGCAGGTAGGTGCTCAGTTGGGCTCAGATTGCCCCTATTTTTCCTAGGAAGCCACCACTATTGAGATGGATCAGGGACTTTGGAGGTTTATCCTATTAGTAGGGTTGTGGCCATTGGAATGGGCACACACAATTTCCTTGGAGAGGGCAAGTACAGTCCTCAGGTTTGGCTCCAGGGGCCTGAGCCTGTAGATTGTGTAGGCCAGGGCTGTTTGGACAGTTGTCTGAAAACACAAACTCGGCTTATGTTTCGGGTCGTAGGTATGGCAGGACTGACCTACAGACCATGAGGAGAACTCTTCGGGATTTGAAAGAAGGGCGAGTTGAGGCTCCTGCTCAAGTTTTTGTCTCTGGATATCGTGCCACTCATGGTCGTGGAATTTCTGGGTGACTTCATGGGAAATGGACGAGTCTTACTCTCTGGTGGTTTGGCCCCGTCCAAAGAGTTTGGGGTCATTTTGTGAGCTGGAAGAAGTCCGTTTTTTTTTTGTTGTTGTTGTTGTTGTTTTCTTTTTTAACCTCAGGTGTCCCACCAAATGAGGGATTCCAGAGTGGAACCCTGGGGAGGGGCAACTGGACAATCAGAAATCTGGTTAAAAATTGGGGCCTAGGGACATGTCAAGCCCATTATGACATCTAATGGTCCACCCACTGAGAGGACTTACTAGAGGACAGGACTCATGCTGAGGGTCACAATGCGTATGTATGCCCTCGTCGCACGCAAGAATGGGCGGGGCCTCAGGGTGAATGCTGGTTTCTCCTACACTGAACGTTGGACAACGTGCCAACCACAAGGGTTCTTGCCATGGGTAAGGAGGAGTTCTGATTTCTGCATCACACTCACCCCTGGGCAGTGATTGGAGATAAGGTCTCAGTTCTGACCTGAAAACGGAGGTAGGGAAGAGATGATGTCCTAAGGCCATGGCGGGTTTTATGTGCTCAGTGTGCGGTCAGCTTTCTGGGTGTTGGTCATGAGGTCCGGGCTCAGATTGTGTTCGACAGTGCATTAGTGCCCAGGTTAGACTATATAATTTGGGTAAAGTCGAGTGCTGTGTAGGTTTATCCTCATTTAAGGTGCCTGGGCAGCCCATGAGACAATACTTTTTTTTCTAGAGGGCATGCAGAGTGCTGCATTGTGTGTCTGGAATTGCCAAACTTGAGGCCTTCGGGGCCAGGATTGTGAGGACGGAAGTCTGAGAAGACAAGCTAGACTTGGGTTCAGTGGAGGTCGATTATCAGCTGGTGTCAGACAGCCCTTGCTTGTTCCGGGCGACCTACACTATTGGGATGGCCTCAGGGACTTTGGAGGTTTCTCCTAATTTGTACGATTTTGGACCATGGAATGGGCAAAATTCCCATGGATTGGTAGGCACAGTCCTAATGTGTGGCTCCAGGGGCCCAGCCTGGAGGGTGTATGGCCCAAGACTTTGAGGACAGAGGTCTGAAAACACAAACTCAGCTTAGGTTTGGGGACGCAGGTATGGCAGGCCCGATCTACAAACCATGAGAAGAACTCTTCAGGATATGAAGAAAGTGCGAGTCTGAGGCGCTTGCTCAGGCTTTTGTCTCTGGATTTTGTATCAGCGATGGCCGTGGAATGTCGGTGAGGCCTCATGGGCCATGGACGAATGTTCCTCTCTGAGGATTTGGCCCGATTCCCAACTGCTTTTCGTCAATCTGTGGGATGGGAGGTCTCCTTTCAGGTTTGTTACCTCAGGTGTCCCACCAAAAGAGGAATTCCAAAGCAAAGCCGTGGGGAAGACTGAAGGGACAACCCGAACTATGGTTAAAAATTGGGGCCTAGGGGTTTGGCAAGCCCAATATGTTATCTCTTCATCCAGCCACTGAGTGGTTTTACTTGAGGACTGGGCTCAGCCTGAGGGTCACAATGTGCGTTTGTGACCAATGTGGCCCGCGAGCATGGGCGGGGCATCATGGGCCACATTGGTTTCAACTACACTGAACGTTGGACAACATGCCAACCACAAGGTTTCTTGCCATGGGGAAGGAGTTCTGATTTCTGCATCACCTTCAACCCTGGGCAGTGATAGGAGATAAGGTCTAGGTTCTGAAACCTGAAAACCGAGGTTCGGAAGGGATGACGACCTAAGGCCACGGCGGCTCGATGTGCTCAGTGTGCGGCCAGCTGTCTGGGAGGGGCCAGGGGGTCCAGGCTCAGGCTGTGTCAGAAAGGGCATTAGTGCCCAGGTCAGCCTATGTATTTGGGGTACAGCCAAGTTCAGTGCAGGTTGATCCTCATTTGGGGTTACTGGGTAGCCCCAGAGGAAAATGTTTTTCTTCTGGAGGCCAGGCAAAGTTCTGCATTGTAGTTCAGGATTTCCAAACTAGAGGGCTTGTGGGCCAGTAGTCTGATGACCAAAGTCTGAGAACACAAGCTAGGCTTAGGTTTCTGGGTGAGGCCATGGCAGGCAAAATCTACATACCTGAATCGAGATCTCGTGCATCTGAAGTCCGGGCGAGGATCAGACGATCGCTCAGGTTGGAGTTTCTGTCCCTGATGGCCCTTTCTTGAAGGGGGTTGGATCACGAGGACATGGGCGTTTTCCCACGATGGGAGTTGTGAGAATCTCCAAACTGCAAAGATTCTTCTGCAGGACAATTGAGACCTGTTGTTTGGCTCCAGGCCAACGATTCCGAGCAGGGTTCTAAGGATGGATGGCTGGATAGCCCACCTCGCATTCCAATGGTCTCCAAGCAACAAGACCGGTTAGATCTGCTGGATGTGGGGGGCAACCGAGTAGGCTGAGTTGAAATGGACTCTCCTGTGGATGGGTCCTAATGTGCTTTTCTGTCTATGGAGACCTTGGAATGAAGCGGTGGCCCTGGGGCCCTGAAGGGTTCTCCTAAACAGAGGCTTTGTCACAGCTCCAAAGTGCAAGTTTCCCATGTGTAGATGAGATTTGTTCTGATGGGTGAGTCAGGAAACAGCCATATGCTGGTATGAAATGCAGGCCTCTGAGGAGAGATGCCTGGAAACCAAAGCAATGGATCCGATTTGTGCCTAGGGGCCTGTTCTTTCCTTTTTACCTCTGGGGACATCTGTCTATGGGTCTGAGTGCAGGTAGGTGCTCAGTTTGGCTCAGATTGCCCCTGTTTTTCCTGGGAAGCCACCACTATTGAGATGGATCAGGGACTTGGAGGTTTATCCTATTAGAAGGGTTGTGGCCATTGGAATGGACACACACAATTCCCTTGGAGAGGGCAAGGACAGTCCTCAGGTTTGGCTCCAGGGGATTGAGCCTGTAGGTTGTGTAGGCCAGGGCTGTTTGGACAGTTGTCTGAAAACACAAACTCGGCTTATGTTTCAGGTCGTAGGTATGGCAGGACTGACCTACAGACCATGAGGAGAACTCTTCGGGATTTGAAAGAAGGGCGAGTGTGAGGCTCCTGCTCAAGTTTTTGTCTCTGGATATCGTGTCACTCATGGTCGTGGAATTTTTGGGTGACTTCATCGGAAATGGACGAGTCTTACTCACTGGTGGTTTGGCCCCATCCAAAGAGTTTGGGGTCATTCTGTGGGCTGGAAGAAGTCGTTTTTTTTTTTGTTTGTTTGTTTGTTTTTGTTGTTGTTGTTTTCTTTTTTAACCTCGAATGAAAAAAGGGCGAGTGTGAGGCTCTTGCTCAAGTTTTTGTCTCTGGATATCGTGTCACTCATGGTCGTGAAATTGCCGGGTGACTTCATGGGAAATGGACGAGTCTTACTCTCTGGGGGTTTGGTCCCGTCCAAAGAGTTTGGGGTCATTCTGGGGAAGGAAGAAGTCCGTTTTTTTGTTGTTGTTGTCGATTTGTTTCATTTTGTTTTTCAACCTCAGATGTCCCACCAAATGAGGGATTCCAGAGTAGAGCCCTGGGGTGTGGCGACTGGACAACCAGAAATCTGGTTAAAAATTGGGGACTAGGGACATGTCAAGCCCATTATAACATCTAATGGTCCAGCCACTGAGAGGACTTACTAGAGGACAGGACTCACGCTGAGGTCACAATGCGTGTTTATGCTGTCGTCGCACTCAAGAATGGGCGGGGCCTCAGGGTGAATGCTGTTTTCTCCTACACTGAACGTTGGACAACATGCCAACCACAAGGTTTCTTGCCATGGGTCAGGAAGAGTTCTGATTTCTGCATCACAGTCACCCGTGGGCAGTGATTGAAGATAATGTCTAGGTTCTGAAACCTGAAAACTGAGGTAGGGAAGAGATGATGACCTAAGGCCATGGCGGGTCTGATGTGCTCAGGGCGCGGTCAGCTGTCTGGGTGTTGGTCAGCAGGTCCGGGCTCAGGTTGTGTCACACAGTGCATTTCTGCCCAAGATAGACTATATAATTTGGGTACATTCGAGTGCCGTGTAGGTTTATCTTCATTTAAGCTGCCTGGTCAGCTCATTAGGCAATATATTTTTTCTAGAGGGCAGGCAGAGTGCTTCATTGTCGGTCCGGAATTGCCAAACATGAGGGCTTCGGGGCCAGGAGAGTGAGGACGGAAGTCTGAGAACACAAGCTAGACTTCGGATTCTGGGTGAGGGCACGGCAGGTACCCCCTGCAGATCTGAACCAATATCTCATGCATCTGAAGTCAGGGCGAGGATCCGACGTTGGCTCAGGTTGGAGTTTCTGTGCATGACGGCCCCTTCATGAAGGGAGCGGAATCTCGAAGCCATGAAGGTTTTCCACGTTGGGAGATGTGGGATGCCCCCTTCAAGGATTCCTTCTGCGGGACAATTGAGACCTGTTGGACAGCTCCAGGACATCCCATATGGAATGACTCCAGAGCACCATTCGAGGATGGATGCCTGGGAAGTCCGCCTCGCCTTCCAATTGTCTCCTAGCAACAAGACAGTTTAGATCTAATGGATCTGCGGGAGCAACCGGGGTGGCTGAGTTGAAATGCACTTTCCAGAGGATGGGTCCTAACGTGTGTTTGTGTCCATGAGGGCCTTGGAATGGGGAGGTGGCACCGGGACCCTGAAGTATTCTCCTAAGCTTTGGCATAGCTGCCATGCACAAGTTTCCTTGTGGAGACGAGATTTGTTCTGATGGGTGCCTCAGGAAATCCCCTCTGCTGGTATTGGAATCCAGGCTTTTGAGGAGACATGCCTGTAAAGCAAAGCAATGGATTCGATAATGGCCTCGGGTCCTGTCTGGTTCAATCTTCTTGGTATGAGTGGAGGTAGATGAGTGGAGGAAGATGCTCAGCTGGTATCAACCGCCCTTTTTTGTCCCGGGCGACCTACACTATTGGGATGGCCTAAGGGACTTTGGAGGGTTCTCCTAATTTGTACGATTTTTGACAATGGAATGGGCAGAATTCCCATGGATTGGGTGGGGGCAGTCCTAATGTGTGGCTCCAGGGGCCCCAGCCTGGAGGGAGTGTGGCCCAGGACTTTGACGACAGAAGACTGAAAACACAAACTCAGCTTAAGTTTGGGGACGTAGGTATGGCACGCCCGATCTACAAACCATGAGAAGAACTCTTCAGGATATGTAGAATGAGGGAGTCTGAGTCGCTTGCTCAGGCTTTTGTCTCTGGATTTTGTTTCAGCGATGGCCGTGGAATGTTGGGGAGGTCTCATGGGCCATGGACGAATCTTCCTCTCTGTGGATTTGGCCCGATCCCAATTGTTTTTCGTCCATCTGTGGGATGGGAGGAATCCTTTCAGGTTTGTTACCTCTGGTGTCCCACCAATAGAGGAATTCCAAAGCAGAGCCCTGGGGAATAGTGAAGGGACACCCCGAACTATGGTTAAAATTTGGGACCTAGGGGCATGGCAAGCCCAATATGCTGTCTCTTCATATAGGCCCTGAGAGGCCTTACCTGAGGACTGGGCTCAGGCTGAGGGTCACAATGTGTGTTTGTGACCAATGTGGCCCGCAAGCATGGGCTGGGCCTCATGGGCCACGCTTGTTTCAACTACACTGAACGTTGGACAACATGCCAAGCACAAGGTTTCTTGCCATGGGGAAAGAGTTCTGATTTCTGCATCATTTTCAACCCTGGGCAGTGGTTGGAGATAAGGTCTAGGTTCTGGAGCCTGAAAACCGCAGTTGGGAAGAGATGACGACCTAAGGCCATGGCGGGTCCGATGTGCTCAGTGTGCGGCCAGCTGTCTGGGTGGGACCAGGAGGTCCAGGCTCAGGCTGGGTCAGAAGGGGAAATAGTGCCCAGGTCAGCCTATATGTTTGGGGTACAGCCGATTGGCGTGCAGGTTGATCCTCATTTGGGGTTTCGGGGTAGCCCTGAGGGCAATGATTTAATTCTGTAGGGCAGGCAGAGTGCGGCATTGTAGTTCTGGATTGCCAAACTGGAGGGCTTGTGGGCCAGTAGTCTGAGGACGGAGTCTGAGAACCCAAGCTAGGCCTAGGTTTCTGGGTGAGGATATGGCAGGCACAATCTACAGACCTCAATAGAGATCTCGTGCATCTGAAGTCAGGGCAAGGATCAGACGATCGCACAGGTTGGACTTTCTGCCCTGATGGCCCTTTCTTGAAGGGGGTTGGATCACGAGGACATGGGGGTTTTCCCACGATGGGAGTTGTGAGAAGCTCCAAACTGCAAAGATTCTTCTGCAGGACAATTGAGACCTGTTGGTTGGCTCCAGGCCAACGATTCCGAGCAGGGTTCTAAGATTGGATGGCTGGGTAGCCCACCTCGCATTCCAATTGTCTCCAAGCAACAAGACAGGTTAGATCTGCTGGATGTGGGGGGCAACCGAGGAGGCTGAGTTGAAATGGACTCTCCTGTGGATGTGTCCTAATATGTTTTTGTGTCTATGGAGACCTTGGAATGAAGCGGTGGCCCTGGGGCCCTGAAGGGTTCTCCTAAACAGAGGCTTTGACACAGCTCCAACGTGCATGTTTCCCATGTGTAGATGAGATTTGTTCTGATGGGTGAGTCAAGAAACAGCCATATGCTGGTATTGAAATCCAGGCCTCTGAGGAGAGTTTCCTGGAAACCAAAGCAATGGATCCGATTAGTGCCTAGGGGCCTGTTCGTTTCTTTTTACTTCTGGGGACATCAGTCTACTGGTCTGAGTGCAGGTAGGTGCTCAGATGGGCTCAGATTGCCCCCTGTTTGTCCTGGGAAGCCACAACTATTGGGATGGCCTCCGGGACTTTGGAGGTTATCCTATTAGTTGGGTTGTGGCCATTGGAATGGGCACATACAATTCCCTTGGAGAGGGCAAGTACAGTCCTCTGGTTTGGCTCCAGGGCCCTGATCCTGTAGGGTGTGTAGGCCAGAGCTGTTTGGACAGTTGTCTGAAAACACAAACTCGGCTTTTGTTTTGGGTCATAGGTATGGCAGGACTGATCTACAGACCATGAGGAGAACACTTCGGGATATGAAAAAAGGGCGAGTGTGAGGCTCTTGCTCAAGTTTTTGTCTCTGGATATCGTGTCACTCATGGTCGTGAAATTGCCGGGTGACTTCATGGGAAATGGACGAGTCTTACTCTCTGGGGGTTCGGTCCCGTCCAAAGAGTTTGCGGTCATTCTGGGGATGGAAGCAGTCCGTTTTTTTGTTGTTGTTGTCGATTTGTTTCATTTTGTTTTTCCACCTCAGATGTCCCACCAAATGAGGGATTCCAGAGTAGAGCCCTGGGGTGGGGCTACTGGACAACCAGAAATCTGGTTAAAAATTGGGGACTAGGGACATGTCAAGCCCATTATGACATCTAATGGTCCAGCCACTGAGAGGACTTACTAGAGGACAGGAGTCACGCTGAGGTCACAATGCGTGTTTATGCTCTCCTCGCACTCAAGAATGGGCGGGGCCTCAGGGTGAATGCTGTTTTCTCCTACAATGAACGTTGGACAACATGGCAACCACAAGGTTTCTTGCCATGGGTCAGGAAGAGTTCTGATTTCTGCATCACAGTCACCCGTGGACAGTGATTGGAGATAAAGTCTAGGTTCTGAAGCCTGAAATCTGATGTAGGGAAGAGATGATGACCTAAGGCCAGGGCGGGTCTGATGTGCTCAGGGTGCGGTCAGCTGTCTGGGTGTTGGTCAGCAGGTCCGGGCTCAGATTGTGTCAGACAGTGCATTAGTGCCCAGGTTAGACTATATAATTTGGGTACATTCGAGTGCCGTGTAGGTTTATCTTCATTTAAGCTGCCTGGTCAGCTCATTAGGCAATATATTTTTTCTAGAGGGCAGGCAGAGTGCTTCATTGTCGGTCCGGAATTGCCAAACATGAGGGCTTCGGGGCCAGGAGAGTGAGGACGGAAGTCTGAGAACACAAGCTAGACTTCGGATTCAGGGTGAGGGCATGGCAGGTCCCCCTGCATATCTGAACCAATATCTCATGCATCTGAAGTCAGGGCGAGGATCCGACGTTGGCTCAGGTTGGAGTTCCTGTGCATGACGGCCCCTTCATGAAGGGAGCGGAATCTCGAGGCCATGGAGGTTTTCCACGTTGGGAGATGTGGGATGCCCCCTTCAAGGATTCCTTCTGCGGGACAATTGAGACCTGTTGGACAGCTCCAGGACATCCCATATGGAATGACACCAGAGCACCGTTCGAGGATGGATGCCTGGGAAGTCCGCCTCGCCTTCCAATTGTCTCCTAGCAACAAGACAGTTTAGATCTAATGGATCTGCGGGAACAACCGGGGTGCCTGAGTTGAAATGCACTTTCCAGAGGATGGGTCCTAATGTGTGTTTGTGTCCATGAGGGCCTTGGAATGGTGAGGTTGGACCGGGACCTTGAAGTATTCTCCTAAGCTTTGGCGTCCTAATGTGTGTTTGTGTCCATGAGGGCCTTGGAATGGTGAGGTTGGACCGGGACCTTGAAGTATTCTCCTAAGCTTTGGCATAGCTCCCATGCACAAGTTTCCTTGTGGAGACGAGATTTGTTCTGATGGGTGCCTCAGGAAATCCCTCTGCTGGTTTTGGAATCAAGGCTTTTGAGGAGACATGCCTGTAAACCAAAGCAATGGATCCGATAATGGCCTCGGGTCCTGTCTGGTTCAATCTTCTTGGTATGAGTGGAGGTAGATGAGTGGATGTAGATGCTCAGCTGGTATCAACCGCCCTTTTTTGTCCCGGGCGACCTACACTATTGGGATGGCCTCAGGGACTTTTGAGGGTTCTCCTAATTTGTAAGATTTTTGACAATGGAATGGGCAGAATTCCCATGGATTGGGTGGGGGCAGTCCTAATGTGTGGCTCCAGGGGCCCCAGCCTGGAGGGAGTGTGGCCCAGGACTTTGAGGACAGAAGACTGAAAACACAAACTCAGCTTAAGTTTGGGGACGTAGGTATGGCACGCCCGATCTACAAACCCTGAGAAGAACTCTTCAGGATATGAAGAATGAGCGAGTCTGAGTCGCTTGCTCAGGCTTTTGTCTCTGGATTTTGTTTCAGCGATGGCCTTGGAATATTGGGGAGGTCTCATGGGCCATGGACGAATTTTCCTGTCTGTGGATTTGATCCGATCCCAATTGTTTTTCGTCAATCTGTGGGATGGGAGGACTCCTTTCAGGTTTGTTACATCTGGTGTCCCACCAAAAGAGGAATTCCAAAGCAGAGCCCTGGGGAAGAGTGAAGGGACACCCCGAACTATGGTTAAAAATTGGGGCCTAGGGGCATGGCAAGCCCAATATGCTGTCTCTTCATATAGGCCCTGAGAGGCCTTACCTGAGGACTGGGCTCAGGCTGAGGGTCACAATGTGTGTTTGTGACCAATGTGGCACGCAAGCATGGGCTGGGCCTCATGGGCCATGCTTGTTTCAACTACACTGAACGTTGGACAACATGCCAAGCACAAGGTTTCTTGCCATGGGGAAAGAGTTCTGATTTCTGCATCATTTTCAACCCTGGGCAGTGGTTGGAGATAAGGTCTAGGTTCTGGAGCCTGAAAACCGCAGTTGGGAAGAGATGACGACCTAAGGCCATGGCGGGTCCGATGTGCTCAGTGTGCGGCCAGCTGTCTGGGTGGGACCAGGAGGTCCAGGCTCAGGCTGGGTCAGAAGGGGAAATAGTGCCCAGGTCAGCCTATATGTTTGGGGTACAGCCGAATGGCGTGCAGGTTGATCCTCATTTGGGGTTTCGGTGTAGCCCTGAGGGCAATGTTTTACTTCTGTAGGGCAGGCAGAGTGCGGCATTGTAGTTCTGGATTGCCCAACTGGAGGGCTTGTGGGCCAGTAGTCTGAGGACGGAGTCTGAGAACCCAAGCTAGGCCTAGGTTTCTGGGTGAGGATATGGCAGGCACAATCTACAGACCTCAATAGAGATCTCGTGCATCTGAAGTCAGGGCAAGGATCAGACGATCACTCAGGTTGGACTTTCTGCCCTGATGGCCCATTCTTGAAGGGGGTTGGATCACGAGGACATGGGGGTTTTCCCACGATGGGAGTTGTGAGAAGCTCCAAACTGCAAAGATTCTTCTGCAGGACAATTGAGACCTGTTGGTTGGCTCCAGGCCAAGGATTCCAAGCAGGGTTCTAAGGATGGATGGCTGGGTAGCCCACCTCGCATTCCAATTGTCTCCAAGCAACAAGACAGGTTAGATCTGCTGGATGTGGGGGGCAACCGAGGAGGCTGATTTGAAATGGACGCTCCTGTGTATGTGTCCTAATATGTTTTTGTGTCTATGGAGACCTTGGAATGAAGCGGTGGCCCTGGGGCCCTGAAGGGTTCTCCTAAACAGAGGCTTTGACACAGCTCCAACGTGCATGTTTCCCATGTGTAGATGAGATTTGTTCTGATGGGTGAGTCAAGAAACAGCCTTATGCTGGTATTGTAATCCAGCCCTCTGAGGAGAGATGCCTAGAAACCAAAGCAATGGATCCGATTAGTGCCTAGGGGCCTGCTCGTTCCTTTTTACCTCTGGGGACATCAGTCTACAGGTCTGAGTGCAGGTAGGTGCTCAGATGGGCTCAGATTGCCCCTGTTTGTCCTGGGAAGCCACAACTATTGGGATGGCTTCAGGGACTTTGGAGGTTATCATATTAGTAGGGTTGTGGCCATTGGAATGGGCACATACAATTCCCTTGGAGAGGGCAAGTACAGTCCTCAGGTTTGGCTCCAGGGCCCTGAGCCTGTAGGGTGTGTAGGCCAGAGCTGTTTGGACAGTTGTCTGAAAACACAAACTCGGCTTATGTTTTCGGTCATAGGTATGGCAAGACTGATCTACAGACCATGAGGAGAACACTTTGGGATATGAAAAAAGGGCGAGTGTGAGGCTCTTGCTCAAGTTTTTGTCTCTGGATATCATGTCACTCATGGTCGTGAAATTGCCGGCTGCCTTCATGGGAAATGGACGAGTCTTACTCTCTGGGGATTCGGTCCCGTCCAAAGAGTTTGGGGTCATTCTGGGGATGGAAGAAGTCCGTTTTGTTGTTGTTGTCGATTTGTTTCATTTTGTTTTTCAACCTCAGATGTCCCACCAAATGAGGGATTCCAGAGTAGAGCCCTGGGGTGGGGCGACTGGACAACCAGAAATCTGGTTAAAAATTGGGGACTAGGGACATGTCAAGCCCATTATGACATCTAATGGTCCAGCCACTGAGAGGACTTACTAGAGGACAGGACTCACGCTGAGGTCACAATGCGTGTTTATGCTCTCGTCGCACTCAAGAATGGGCGGGGCCTCAGGGTGAATGCTGGTTTCTCCTACACTGAACGTTGGACAACATGCCAACCACAAGGTTTCTTGCCATGGGTCAGGAAGAGTTCTGATTTCTGCATCACAGTCACCCCTGGGCAGTAATGGGAGATAAGGTCAAGGTTCTGAAGCCTGAAAACTGAGGTAGGGAAGAGATGATGACCTAAGGTCATGGCGGGTCTGATGTGCTCAGCGTGCGGTCAGCTGTCTGGGTGTTGGTCAGCAGGTCCGGGCTCAGGTTGTGTCAGACAGTGCATTAGTGCCCAGGTTAGACTATATAATTTGGGTACATTTGAGTGCCGTGTAGGTTTATCTTCATTTAAGCTGCCTGGTCAGCTCATTAGGCAATATATTTTTTCTAGAGGGCAGGCAGAGTGCTTCATTGTCGGTCCGGAATTGCCAAACATGAGGGCTTCGGGGCCAGGAGAGTGAGGACGGAAGTCTGAGAACACAAGCTAGACTTCGGATTCAGGGTGAGGGCATGGCAGGTCCCCCTGCAGATCTGAACCAATATCTCATGCATCTGAAGTCAGGGCGAGGATCCGACGTTGGCTCAGGTTGGAGTTTCTGTGCATGACGGCCCCTTCATGAAGGGAGCGGAATCTCGAGGCCATGGAGGTTTTCCACGTTGGGAGATGTGGGATGCCCCCTTCAAGGATTCCTTCTGCGGGACAATTGAGACCTGTTGGACAGCTCCAGGACATCCCATATGGAATGACACCAGAGCACCGTTCGAGGATGGATGCCTGGGAAGTCCGCCTCGCCTTCCAATTGTCTCCTAGCAACAAGACAGTTTAGATCTAATGGATCTGCGGGAGCAACCGGGGTGGCTGAGTTGAAATGCACTTTCCAGAGGATGGGTCCTATCGTGTGTTTGTGTCCTTGAGGGCCTTGGAATGGGGAGGTGGCACTGGGACCCTGAAGTATTCTCCTAAGCTTTGGCATAGCTCCCATGCACAAGTTTCCTTGTGGAGACGAGATTTGTTCTGATGGGTGCCTCAGGAAATCCCCTCTGCTGGTTTTGGAATCAAGGCTTTTGAGGAGACATGCCTGTAATCCAAAGCAATGGATCCGATAACGGCCTCGGGTCCTGTCTGGTTCAATCTTCTTGGTATGAGTGGAGGTAGATGAGTGGATGAAGATGCTCAGCTGGTATCAACAGCCCTTTTTTGTCCCGGGCGATCTACACAATTGGGATGGCCTCAGGGACTTTGGAGGGTTCTCCTAATTTGTACGATTTTTGACCTTGGAATGGGCAGAAATCCCATGGGTTGGGTGGGGGCAGTCCTAATGTGTGGCTCCAGGGGCCCAGGCCTGGAGGGAGTGTGGCCCAGTACTTTGAGGACAGAAGACTGAAAACACAAACTCAGCTTAAGTTTGGGGACGTAGGTATGGCACGCCCGATCTACAAACCATGAGAAGAACTCTTCAGGATATGAAGAATGAGCGAGTCTGAAGCGCTTGCTCAGGCTTTTGTCTCTGGATTTTGTTTCAGCGATGGCCGTGGAATGTTGGGGAGGTCTCATGGGCCATGGATGAATTTTCCTCTCTGTGGATTTGGCCCGATCCCAATTGTTTTTCGTCAATCTGTGGGATGGGAGGACTCCTTTCAGGTTTGTTACCTCTGGTGTCCCACCAAAAGAGGAATTCCAAAGCAGAGCCCTGGGGAAGAGTGAAGGGACACCCCGAACTATGGTTAAAAATTGGGGCCTAGGGGCATGGCAAGCCCAATATGCTGTCTCTTCATATAGGCACTGAGAGGCCTTACCTGAGGAATGGGCTCAGGCTCAGGGTCACAATGTGTGTTTGTGACCAATGTGGCCTGCAAGCATGGGCTGGGCCTCATGGGCCATGCTTGTTTCAACTACACTGAACGTTGGACAACATGCCAAGCACAAGGTTTCTTGCCATGGGGAAAGAGTTCTGATTTCTGCATCGTTTTCAACCCTGGGCAGTGGTTGGAGATAAGGTCTAGGTTCTGGAGCCTGAAAACCGCAGTTGGGAAGAGATGACGACCTAAGGCCATGGCGGGTCCGATGTGCTCAGTGTGCGGCCAGCTGTCTGGGTGGGACCAGGAGGTCCAGGCTCTGGCTGGGTCAGAAGGGGAAATAGTGCCCAGGTCAGCCTATATGTTTGGGGTACAGCCGATTGGCATGCAAGTTGATCCTCATTTGGGGTTTCGGGGTAGCCCTGAGGGCAATGTTTTACTTCTGTAGGGCAGGCAGAGTGCGGCATTGTAGTTCTGGATTGCCAAACTGGAGGGCTTGTGGGCCAGTAATCTGAGGACGGAGTCTTAGTACCCAAGCTAGGCCTAGGTTTCTGGGTGAGGATATGGCAGGCACAATCTACAGACCTCAATAGAGATCTCGTGCATCTGAAGTCAGGGCAAGGATCAGACGATCGCTCAGGTTGGACTTTCTGCCCTGATGGCCCTTTTTGAAGGGGGTTGGATCACGAGGACATGGGGGTTTTCCCACGATGGGAGTTGTGAGAAGCTCCTAACTGCAAAGATTCTTCTGCAGGACAATTGAGACCTGTTGGTTGGCTCCAGGCCAACGATTCCGAGCAGGGTTCTAAGGATGGATGGCTGGGTAGCCCACCTCGCATTCCAATGGTCTCCAAGCAACAAGACAGGTTAGATCTGCTGGATGTGGGGGGCAACAGAGGAGGCTGAGTTGAAATGGACTCTCCTGTGGATGTGTCCTAATATGTTTTTGTGTCTATGGAGACCTTGGAATGAAGAGGTGGCCCTGGGGCCCTGAAGGGTTCTCCTAAACAGAGGCTTTGACACAGCTCCAACGTGCAGGTTTCCCAAGTGTAGATGAGATTTGTTCTGATGGGTGAGTCAAGAAACAACCATATGCTGGTATTGAAATCCAGGCCTCTGAGGAGAGTTTCCTGGAAACCAAAGCAATGGATCCGATTAGTGCCTAGGGGCCCTTTCGTTCCTTTTTACCTCTGGGGACCTCAGTCTACGGGTCTGAGTGCAGGTAGGTGCTCAGATGGGCTCAGATTGCCCCCTGTTTGTCCTGGGAAGCCACAACTATTGGGATGGCCTCAGGGACTTTGGAGGTTATCCTATTAGTTGGGTTGTGGCCATTGGAATGGGCACATACAATTCCCTTGGAGAGGGCAAGTACAGTCCTCAGGTTTGGCTCCAGGGCCCTGAGCCTGTAGGGTGTGTAGGCCAGAGCTGTTTGGACAGTTGTCTGAAAACACAAACTCGGCTTATGTTTTGGGTCATAGGTATGGCAGGACTGATCTACAGACCATGAGGAGAACACTTCGGGATATGAAAAAAGGGCGAGTGTGAGGCTCTTGCTCAAGTTTTTGTCTCTGGATATCGAGTCACTCATGGTCGTGAAATTGCCGGGTGACTTCATGGGAAATGGACGAGTCTTACTCTCTGGGGGTTCGGTCCCGTCCAAAGTGTTTGCGGTCATTCTGGGGATGGAAGCAGTCCGTTTTTTTGTTGTTGTTGTCGATTTGTTTCATTTTGTTTTTCCACCTCAGATGTCCCACCAAATGAGGGATTCCAGAGTAGAGCCCTGGGGTGGGGCGACTGGACAACCAGAAATCTGGTTAAAAATTGGGGACTAGGGACATGTCAAGCCCATTATGACATCTAATGGTCCAGCCACTGAGAGGACTTACTAGAGGACAGGAGTCACGCTGAGGTCACAATGCGTGTTTATGCTCTCCTCGCACTCAAGAATGGGCGGGGCCTCAGGGTGAATGCTGTTTTCTCCTACACTGAACGTAGGACAACATGGCAACCACAAGGTTTCTTGCCATGGGTCAGGAAGAGTTCTGATTTCTGCATCACAGTCACCCGTGGACAGTGATTGGAGATAAGGTCTAGGTTCTGAAGCCTGAAATCTGATGTAGGGAAGAGATGATGACCTAAGGCCAGGGCGGGTCTGATGTGCTCAGGGTGCGGTCAGCTGTCTGGGTGTTGGTCAGCAGGTCCGGGCTCAGGTTGTGTCAGACAGTGCATTAGTGCCCAGGTTAGACTATATAATTTGGGTACATTCGAGTGCCGTGTAGGTTTATCTTCATTTAAGCTGCCTGGTCAGCTCATTAGGCAATATATTTTTTCTAGAGGGCAGGCAGAGTGCTTCATTGTCGGTCCGGAATTGCCAAACATGAGGGCTTCGGGGCCAGGAGAGTGAGGACGGAAGTCTGAGAACACAAGCTAGACTTCGGATTCAGGGTGAGGGCATGGCAGGTCCCCCTGCAGATCTGAACCAATATCTCATGCATCTGAAGTCAGGGCGAGGATCCGACGTTGGCTCAGGTTGGAGTTTCTGTGCATGACGTCCCCTTCATGAAGGGAGCGGAATCTCGAGGCCATGGAGGTTTTCAACGTTGGGAGATGTGGGATGCCCCCTTCAAGGATTCCTTCTGCGGGACAATTGAGACCTGTTGGACAGCTCCAGGACATCCCATATGGAATGACACCAGAGCACCGTTCGAGGATGGATGCCTGGGAAGTCCGCCTCGCCTTCCAATTGTCTCCTAGCAACAAGACAGTTTAGATCTAATGGATCTGCGGGAGCAACCGGGGTGGCTGAGTTGAAATGCACTTTCCAGAGGATGGGTCCTAACGTGTGTTTGTGTCCTTGAGGGCCTTGGAATGGGGAGGTGGCACCGGGACCCTGAAGTATTCTCCTAAGCTTTGGCATAGCTCCCATGCACAAGTTTCCTTGTGGAGACGAGATTTGTTCTGATGGGTGCCTCAGGAAATCCCCTCTGCTGGTTTTGGAATCAAGGCTTTTGAGGAGACATGCCTGTAAACCAAAGCAATGGATCCGATAATGGCCTCGTGTCCTGTCTGGTTCAATCTTCTTGGTATGAGTGGAGGTAGATGAGTGGATGAAGATGCTCAGCTGGTATCAACTGCCCTTTTTTGTCCCGGGCGATCTACACTATTGGGATGGCCTCAGGGACTTTGGAGGGTTCTCCTAATTTGTACGATTTTTGACAATGGAATGGGCAGAATTCCCATGGGTTGGGTGGGGGCAGTCCTAATGTGTGGCTCCAGGGGCCCAGGCCTGGAGGGAGTGTGGCCCAGTACTTTGAGGACAGAAGACTGAAAACACAAACTCAGCTTAAGTTTGGGGACGTAGGTATGGCACGCCCGATCTACAAACCATGAGAAGAACTCTTCAGGATATGAAGAATGAGCGAGTCTGAGTCGCTTGCTCAGGCTTTTGTCTCTGGATTTTGTTTCAGCGATGGCCGTGGAATGTTGGGGAGGTCTCATGGGCCATGGACGAATTTTCCTCTCTGTGGATTTGGCCCGATCCCAATTGTTTTTCGTCAATCTGTGGGATGGGAGGACTCCTTTCAGGTTTGTTACCTCTGGTGTCCCACCAAAAGAGGAATTCCAAAGCAGAGCCCTGGGGAAGAGTGAAGGGACACCCCGAAGGATGGTTAAAAATTGGGGCCTAGGGGCATGGCAAGCCCAATATGCTGTCTCTTCATATAGGCCCTGAGAGGCCTTACCTGAGGACTGGGCTCAGGCTGAGGGTCACAATGTGTGTTTGTGACCAATGTGGCCCGCAAGCATGGGCTGGGCCTCATGGGCCACGCTTGTTTCAACTACACTGAACGTTGGACAACATGCCAAGCACAAGGTTTCTTGCCATGGGGAAAGAGTTCTGATTTCTGCATCATTTTCAACCCTGGGCAGTGGTTGGAGATAAGGTCTAGGTTCTGGAGCCTGAAAACCGCAGTTGGGAAGAGATGACGACCTAAGGCCATGGCGGGTCTGATGTGCTCAGTGTGCGGCCAGCTGTCTGGGTGGGACCAGGAGGTCCAGGCTCAGGCTGGGTCAGAAGGGGAAATAGTGCCCAGGTCAGCCTATATGTTTGGGGTACAGCCGAATGGCGTGCAGGTTGATCCTCATTTGGGGTTTCGGTGTAGCCCTTAGGGCAATGTTTTACACTTGTAGGGCAGGCAGAGTGCGGCATTGTAGTTCTGGATTGCCAAACTGGAGGGCTTGTGGGCCAGTAGTCTGAGGACAGAGTCTGATAACCCAAGCTAGGCCTAGGTTTCTGGGTGAAGATATGGCAGGCACAATCTACAGACCTCAATCGAGATCTCGTGCATCTGAAGTCAGGGCAAGGATCAGACGATCGCTCAGGTTGGACTTTCTGCCCTGATGGCCCTTTCTTGAAGGGGGTTGGATCACGAGGACATGGGGGTTTTCCCACGATGGGAGTTGTGAGAAGCTCCAAACTGCAAAGATTCTTCTGCAGGACAATTGAGACCTGTTGGTTGGCTCCAGGCCAACGATTCCGAGCAGGGTTCTAAGGATGGATGGATGGGTAGCCCACCTCGCATTCCAATTGTCTCCAAGCAACAAGACAGGTTAGATCTGCTGGATGTGGGGGGCAACCGAGGAGGCTGAGTTGAAATGGACTCTCCTGTGGATGTGTCCTAATATGTTTTTGTGTCTATGGAGACCTTGGAATGAAGCGGTGGCCCTGGGGCCCTGAAGGGTTCTCCTAAACAGAGGCTTTGACACAGCTCCAACGTGCATGTTTCCCATGTGTAGATGAGATTTGTTCTGATGGGTGAGTCAAGAAACAGCCATATGCTGGTATTGAAATCCAGGCCTCTGAGGAGAGATGCCTGGAAACCAAAGCAAAGGATCCGATTAGTGCCTAGGGGCCTGTTCGTTCCTTTTTACCTCTGGGGACATCAGTCTACGGGTCTGAGTGCAGGTAGGTGCTCAGATGGGCTCAGATTGCCCCTGTTTCTCCTGGGAAGCCACAACTCTTGGGATGGCCTCAGGGACTTTGGAGGTTATCCTATTAGTAGGGTTGTGGCCATTGGAATGGGCACATACAATTCCCTTGGAGAGGGCAAGTACAGTCCTCTGGTTTGGCTCCAGGGCCCTGAGCCTGTAGGGTGTGTAGGCCAGAGCTGTTTGGACAGTTGTCTGAAAACACAAACTCGGCTTATGTTTTGGGTCATAGGTATGGCAGGACTGATCTACAGACCATGAGGAGAACACTTCGGGATATGAAAACAGGACGAGTGTGAGGCTCTTGCTCAAGTTTTTGTCTCTGGATATCGTGTCACTCATGGTCGTGAAATTGCCGGTTGACTTCATGGGAAATGGACGAGTCTTACTCTCTGGGGGTACGGTCCAGTCCAAAGAGTTTGGGGTCATTCTGGGGATGGAAGAAGTCCGGTTTTTTTTTGTTGTTGTCGATTTGTTTCATTTTGTTTTTCAACCTCAGATGTCCCACCAAATGAGGGATTCCAGAGTAGAGCCCTGGGGTGGGGCGACTGGACAACCAGAAATCTGGTTAAAAATTGGGGACTAGGGACATGTCAAGCCCATTATGACATCTAATGGTCCAGCCACTGAGAGGACTTACCAGAGGACAGGAGTCACGCTGAGGTCACAATGCGTGTTTATGCTCTCGTCGCACTCAAGAATGGGCGGGGCCTCAGGGTGAATGCTGGTTTCTCCTACACTGAACGTTGGACAACATGCCAACCACAAGGTTTCTTGCCATGGGTCAGGAAGAGTTCTGATTTCTGCATCACAGTCACCCGTGGGCAGTGATTGGAGATAAGGTCTAGGTTCTGAAGCCTGAAAACTGAGGTAGGGAAGAGATGATGACCTAAGGCCATGGCGGGTCTGATGTGCTCAGCGTGCGGTCAGCTGGGTGTTGGTCAGCAGGTCCGGGCTCAGGTTGTGTCAGACAGTGCATTAGTGCCCAGGTTAGACTATATAATTTGGGTACATTCGAGTGCCGTGTAGGTTTATCTTCATTTAAGCTGCCTGTGCTGCTCATTATGCAATATATTTTTTCTAGAGTGCAGGCAGAGGGCTTCATTGTCGGTCCGGAATTGCCAAACTTGAGGGCTTCGGGGCCAGGAGAGTGAGGACGGAAGTCTGAGAACACAAGCTAGACTTCGGATTCAGGGTGAGAGCACGGCAGGTACCCCCTGCAGATCTGAACCAATATCTCATGCATCTGAAGTCAGGGCGAGGATCCGACGTTGGCTCAGGTTGGCGTTTCTGTGCATGACGGCCCCTTCATGAAGGGAGCGGAATCTCGAGGCCATGGAGGTTTTCCACGTTGGGAGATGTGGGAAGCCCCCTTCAAGGATTCCTTCTGCGGGACAATTGAGACCTGTTGGACAGCTCCAGGACATCCCATATGGAATGACTCCAGAGCACCGTTCGAGGATGGATGCCTGGGAAGTCTGCCTCGCCTTCCAATTGTCTCCTAGCAACAAGACAGTTTAGATCTAATGGATCTGCGGGAGCAACCGGGGTGTCTGAGTTGAAATGCACTTTCCAGAGGATGGGTCCTAACGTGTGTTTGTGTCCATGAGGGCCTTGGAATGGGGAGGTGGCACCGGGACCCTGAAGTATTCTCCTAAGCTTTGGCATAGCTCCCATGCACAAGTTTCCTTGTGGAGACGAGATTTGTTCTGATGGGTGCGTCAGGAAATCCCCTCTGCTGGTATTGGAATCCAGGCTTTTGAGGAGACATGCCTGTAAACCAAAGCAATGGATCCGATAATGGCCTCGGGTCCTGTCTGGTTCAATCTTCTTGGTATGAGTGGAGGTAAATGAGTGGAGGTAGATGCTCAGCCGGTATCAACCGCCCTTTTTTGTCCCGGGCGACCTACAATATTGGGATGGCCTCAGGGACTTTGGAGGGTTCTCCTAATTTGTACGATTTTTGACAATGGAATGGGCAGAATTCCCATGGATTGGGTGGGGGCAGTCCTAATGTGTGGCTCCAGGGGCCCCAGCCTGGAGGGAGTGTGGCCCAGGACTTTGAGGACAGAAGACTGAAAACACAAACTCAGCTTAAGTTTGGGGACGTAGGTATGGCACGCCCGATCTACAAACCATGAGAAGAACTCTTCAGGATATGAAGAATGAGCGAGTCTGAGGCGCTTGCTCAGGTTTTTGTCTCTGGATTTTGTTTCAGCGATGGCCGTGGAATGTTGGGGAGGTCTCATGGGCCATGGACGAATTTTCCTCTCTGTGGATTTGGCCCGATCCCAATTGTTTTTCGTCAATCTGTGGGATGGGAGGACTCCTTTCAGGTTTGTTTCCTCTGGTGTCCCACCAAAAGAGGAATTCCAAAGCAGAGCCCTGGGGAAGAGTGAAGGGACACCCCGAACTATGGTTAAAAATTGGGACCTAGGGGCAAGGCAAGCCCAATATGCTGTCTCTTCATATAGGCCCTGAGAGGCCTTACCTGAGGACTGGGCTCAGGCTGAGGGTCACAATGTGTGTTTGTAACCAATGTGGCCCGCAAGCATGGGCTGGCCCTCATGGGCCACACTTGTTTCAACTACACTGAACGTTGGACAACATGCCAACCACAAGGTTTCTTGCCATGGGGAAAGAGTTCTGATTTCTGCATCATTTTCAACCCTGGGCAGTGGTTGGAGATAAGGTCTAGGTTCTGGAGCCTGAAAACCGCAGTTGGGAAGAGATGACGACCTAAGGCCATGGCGGGTCTGATGTGCTCAGTGTGTGGCCAGCTGTCTCGGTGGGACCAGGAGGTCCAGGCTCAGGCTGGGTCAGAAGGGGAAATAGTGCCCAGGTCAGCCTATATGTTTGGGGTACAGCCGAATGGCCTGCAGGTTGATCCTCATTTGCGGTTTCGGGGTAGCCCTGAGGGCAATGTTTTACTTCTGTAGGGCAGGCAGAGTGCGGCATTGTAGTTCTGAATTGCCAAACTGGAGGGCTTGTGGGCCAGTAGTCTGAGGACGGAGTCTGAGAACCCAAGCTAGGCCTAGGTTACTGGGTGAGGATATGGCAGGCACAGTCAACAGACCTCAATCGAGATCTCGTGCATCTGAAGTCAGGGCAAGGATCAGACGATCGCTCAGGTTGGACTTTCTGCCCTGATGGCCCTTTCTTGAAGGGGGTTGGATCACGAGGACATGGGGGTTTTCCCACGATGGGAGTTGTGAGAAGCTCCAAACTGCAAAGATTCTTCTGCAGGACAATTGAGACCTGTTGGTTGGCTCCAGGCCAACGATTCCGAGCAGGGTTCTAAGGATGGATGGATGGGTAGCCCACCTCGCATTCCAATTGTCTCCAAGCAACAAGACAGGTTAGATCTGCTGGATGTGGGGGGCAACCGAGGAGGCTGAGTTGAAATGGACTCTCCTGTGGATGTGTCCTAATATGTTTTTGTGTCTATGGAGACCTTGGAATGAAGCGGTGGCCCTGGGGCCCTGAAGGGTTCTCCTAAACAGAGGCTTTGACACAGCTCCAACGTGCATGTTTCCCATGTGTAGATGAGATTTGTTCTGATGGGTGAGTCAATAAACAGCCATATGCTGGTATTGAAATCCAGGCCTCTGAGGAGAGATGCCTGGAAACCAAAGCAATGGATCCGATTAGTGCCTAGGGGCCTGTTCGTTCCTTTTTACCTCTAAGGACATCAGTCTACGGGTCTGAGTGCAGGTAGGTGCTCAGATGGGCTCAGATTGCCCCTTTTTGTCCTGGGAAGCCACAACTATTGGGATGGCCTCAGGGACTTTGGAGGTTATCCTACTAGTAGGGTTGTGGCCATTGGAATGGGCACATACAATTCCCTTGGAGAGGGCAAGTACAGTCCTCAGGTTTGGCACCAGGGCCCTGAGCCTGTAGGGTGTGTAGGCCAGAGCTGTTTGGACAGTTGTCTGAAAACACAAACTCGGCTTATGTTTTGGGTCATAGGTATGGCAGGACTGATCTACAGACCATGAGGAGAACACTTCGGGATATGAAAAAAGGGCGAGTGTGAGGCTCTTGCTCAAGTTTTTGTCTCTGGATATCGTGTCACTCATGGTCGTGAAATTGCCGGGTGACATCATGGGAAATGGACGAGTCTTACTCTCTGGGGGTTCGGTCCCGTCCAAAGAGTTTGCGGTCATTCTGGGGATGGAAGAAGTCCGTTTTTTTGTTGTTGTTGTCGATTTGTTTCATTTTGTTTTTCAACCTCAGATGTCCCACCAAATGAGGGATTCCAGAGTAGAGCCCTGGGGTGGGGCGACTGGACAACCAGAAATCTGGTTAAAAATTGGGGACTAGGGACATGTCAAGCCCATTATGACATCTAATGGTCCAGCCACTGAGAGGACTTACTAGAGGACAGGACTCACGCTGAGGTCACAATGCGTGTTTATGCTGTCGTCGCACTCAAGAATGGGCGGGGCCCCAGGGAGAATGCTGGTTTCTCCTACACTGAACGTTGGAAACATGCCAACCACAAGATTTCTTGCCATGGGTCAGGAAGAGTTCTGATTTCTGCATCACAGTCACCCGTGGGCAGTGATTAGAGATAAGGTCTAGGTTCTGAAGCCTGAAAACTGAGGTAGGGAAGAGATGATGACCTAAGGCCATGGCGGGTCTGATGTGCTCAGCGTGCGGTCAGCTGTCTGGGTGTTGGTCAGCAGGTCCGGGCTCAGGTTGTGTCAGACAGTGCATTAGTGCCCAGGTTAGAGTATATAATTTGGGTACATTCGAGTGCCGTGTAGGTTTATCTTCATTTAAGCTGCCTGGGCTGCTCATTAGGCAATATATTTTTTCTAGAGGGCAGGCAGAGTGCTTCATTGTCGGTCCGGAATTGCCAAACTTGAGGGCTTCGGGGCCAGGAGAGTGAGGACGGAAGTCTGAGAACACAAGCTAGACTTCGGATTCAGGGTGAGGGCACGGCAGGTACCCCCTGCAGATCTGAACCAATATCTCATGCATCTGAAGTCAGGGCGAGGATCCGACGTTGGCTCAGGTTGGCGTTTCTGTGCATGACGGCCCCTTCATGAAGGGAGCGGAATCTCGAGGCCATGGAGGTTTTCCACGTTGGGAGATGTGGGAAGCCCCCTTCAAGGATTCCTTCTGCGGGACAATTGAGACCTGTTGGACAGCTCCAGGGCATCCCATATGGAATGACTCCAGAGCACCTTTTGAGGATGGATGCCTGGGAAGTCTGCCTATCCTTCCAATTGTCTCCTAGCAACAAGACAGTTTAGATCTAATGGATCTGCTGGAGCAACCGGGGTGGCTGAGTTGAAATGCACTTTCCAGAGGATGGGTCCTAACGTGTGTTTGTGTCCATGAGGGCCTTGGAATGGGGAGGTGGCACCGGGACCCTGAAGTATTCTCCTAAGCTTTGGCATAGCTCCCATGCACAAGTTTCCTTGTGGAGACGAGATTTGTTCTGATGGGTGCCTCAGGAAATCCCCTCTGCTGGTATTGGAATCCAGGCTTTTGAGGAGACATGCGTGTAAACCAAAGCAATGGATCCGATAATGGCCTCGGGTCCTGTCTGGTTCAATCTCCTTGGTATGAGTGGAGGTAGATGAGTGGAGGTAGATGCTCAGCCGGTATCAACCACCCTTTTTTGTCCCGGGCGACCTACACTATTGGGATGGCCTCAGGGACTTTGGAGGGTTCTCCTAATTTGTACGATTTTTGACAATGGAATGGGCAGAATTCCCATGGATTGGGTGGGGGCAGTCCTAATGTGTGGCTCCAGGGGCCCCAGCCTGGAGGGAGTGTGGCCCAGGACTTTGAGGACAGAAGACTGAAAACACAAACTCAGCTTAAGTTTGGGGACGTAGGATCATACTCAAAGGGTCTGTCCAACAAGAAGATTTAACAATTTTAAATATCTATGCCCCCAACGTGGGAGCAGCCTACTATATAAACCAATTAATAACAAAATCAAAGAAACACATCAACAACAATACAATAATAGTAGGGGACTTTAACACTCCCCTCACTGAAATGTACAGGTCATCCAAGCAAAAGATCAGCAAGGAAATAAAGGCCTTAAACGACACACTGGACCAGATGGACATCACAGATATATTCAGAACATTTCATCCCAAAGCAACAGAATACACATTCTTCTCTAGTGCACATGGAACATTCTCCAGAATAGTTCACATCCTCGGTCCTAAATCAGGACTCAACCGGTATCAAAAGATTGGGATCATTCCCTGCATATATTCAGACCACAGTGCTCTAAAGCTAGAACTCAACCACAAAAGGAAGTTTGGAAAGAACCCAAATACATGGAGACTAAACAGTATCCTTCTAAAGAATGAATGGGTCAACCGGGAAATTAAAGAAGAATTGAAAAAAATCATGGAAACAAATGATAATGAAAATACAACAGTTCAAAATCTGTGGGACACAATAAAGGCAGTCTTGAGAGGAAAATATATAGCGGTACAAGCCTTTCTCAAGAAACAAGAAAAGTCTCAGGTACACAACCTAACCGTACACCTAAAGGAGCTGGAGAAAGAACAAGAAAGAAACCCTAAGCCCAGCAGGAGAAGAGAAATCATAAAGATCAGAGCAGAAATCAATGAAATTGAAACCAAAAAAACAATAGAAAAAATCAACGAAAGTAGGAGCTGGTTCTTTGAAAGAATTAATAAAATTGATAAACCCCTGGCCCGACTTATCAAAAAGAAAAGAGAAAGGACCCAAATAAATAAAATCATGAATGAAAGAGGAGAGATCACAACTAACACCAAAGAAATACAAACTATTATAAGAACATACTATGAGCAACTCTACGGCAATAAATTTGACAATCTGGAAGAAATCGATGCATTCCTAGAAACATATAAACTACCACAACTGAACCAGGAAGAAATAGAAAGCCTGAACAGACCCATAACCAGTAAGGAGATTGAAACAGTCATTAAAAATCTCCAAACAAACAAAAGCCCAGGGCCAGATGGCTTCCCGGGGGAATTCTACCAAACATTTAAAGAAGAACTAATTCCTATTCTCCTGAAACTGTTCCAAAAAATAGAAATGGAAGGAAAACTTCCAAACTCATTTTATGAGGCCAGCATCACCTTGATCCCAAAACCAGACAAGGATCCCACCAAAAAATAGAGCTATAGACCGATATCCTTGATGAACACAGATGCGAAAATACTCAACAAAATACTAGCCAATAGGATTCAACAGTACATTAAAAAGATTATTCACCACGACCAAGTGGGATTTATTCCAGGGCTGCAAGGTTGGTTCAACATTCGCAAATCAGTCAATGTGATACAACACATCAATAAAAGAAAGAACAAGAACCATATGATACTTTCAATAGATGCTGAAAAAGCATTTGACAAAGTACAGCATCCCTTCCTGATCAAAACTCTTCAAAGTGTAGGGATAGAGGGCACATACCTCAATATCATCAAAGCCATCTATGAAAAACCCACCGCAAATATCATTCTCAATGGAGAAAAACTGAAAGCTTTTCCACTAAGGTCAGGAACACGGCAGGGATGTCCATTATCACCACTGCTATTCAACATAGTACTAGAGGTCCTAGCCTCAGCAATCAGACAACAAAAGGAAATTAAAGGCATCCAAATCGGCAAAGAAGAAGTCAAATTATCACTCTTCGCAGATGATATGATACTATATGTGGAAAACCCAAAAGACTCCACTCCAAAACTGCTAGAACTTATACAGGAATTCAGTAAGTGTCAGGATATAAAATCAATGCACAGAAATCAGTTGCATTTCTCTACACCAACAGCAAGACAGAAGAAAGAGATATTAAGGAGTCAATCCCATTTACAATTGCATCCAAAACCATAAGATACCTAGGAATAAACCTAACCAAAGAGACACAGAATCTATACTCAGAAAACTATAAAGTACTCATGAAAGAAATTGAGGAAGACACAAAGAAATGGAAAAATGTTCCATGCTCCTGGATTGGAAGAATAAATATTGTGAAAATGTCTATGCTACCTAAAGCAATCTACACATTTAATGCAATTCCTATCAAAGTACCATCCATCTTTTTCAAAGAAATGGAACAAATAATGCTAAAATTTATATGGAACCAGAAAAGACCTAGAATAGCCAAAGGGATATTGAAAAAGAAAGCCAACGTTGGTGGCATCACAATTCCGGACTTCAAGCTCTATTACAAAGCTGTCATCATTAAGACAGCATGGTACTGGCACAAAAACAGACACATAGATCAATGGAACAGAATAGAGAGCCCAGAAATAGACCCTCAAATCTATGGTCAACTCATCTTCGACAAAGCAGGAAAGAATGTCCAATGGAAATAAGACAGCCTCTTCAATAAATGGTGCTGGGAAAATTGGACAGCCACATGTAGAAAAATGAAATTGGACCATTTCCTTGCACCACACACAAAAATAGACTCAAAATGGATGAAGGACCTCAATGTGCGAAAGGAATCCTTCAAAATCCTTGAGGAGAACACAGGCAGCAACCTCTTCGACCTCTGCCGCAGCAACATCTTCCTAGGAACAACGCAAAAGGCAAGGGAAGAAAGGGAAAAAATGAACTATTGGGATTTCATCAAGATCAAAAGCTTTTGCACAGCAAAGGAAACAGTTAACAAAATCAAAAGACAACTGACAGAATGGGAGAAGATATTTGCAAACGACATATCAGATAAAGGACTAGTGTCCAGAATCTATAAAGAACTTAGCAAACTCAACACCCAAAGAACAAATAATCCAATCAAGAAATGGGCAGAGGACATGAACAGACATTTCTGCAAAGAAGACATCCAGACGGCCAACAGACACATGAAAAAGTGCTCCATATCACTCGGCATCAGGGAAATACAAATCAAAACCACAATGAGATATCACCTCACACCAGTCAGAATGGCTAAAATCAACAAGTCAGGAAATGACAGATGCTGGCGAGGATGTGGAGAAAGGGGAACCCTCCTACACTGTTGGTGGGAATGCAAGCTGGTGCAGCCACTCTGGAAAACAGCATGGAGGTTCCTCAGAATGTTGAAAATAGAACTGCCCTATGACCCATCAATTGCACTATTGGGTATTTACCCTAAAGATACAAATGTAGTGATCCAAAGGGGCACATGCACCCGAATGTTTATAGCAGCAATGTCCACAATAGCCAAACTATGGAAAGAACATAGATGTCCATCCACAGATGAATGGATCAAGAAGATGTGGTATATATACACAATGGAATACTATGCAGCCATCAAAAGAAATGAAATCTTGCCATTTGCAACAACATGGATGGAACTAGAGCGTATCATGCTTAGTGAAATAAGTCAAGCAGAGAAAGACAACTATCATATGATCTCCCTGATATGAGGAAGTGGTGATGCAACATGGAGGCGTAAGTGGTTAGGAGAAGAATAAATGAAAAAGATGGGATTGGGAGGGAGACAAACCATAAGTGACTCTTAATCTCACAAAACAAACTGAGGGTTGCTGGGGGGAGGGGGTTTGGGAGAAGGGGGTGGGATTATGGACATTGGGGAGGGTATGTGCTTTGGTGAGTGCTGTGAAGTGTGTAAACCTGGTGATTCACAGACCTGTACCCCTGGGGATAAAAATATATGTTTATAAAAAATAAAAAGTTAAAAAAAAATAAAAAAAAAAGTTTGGGGACGTAGGTATGGCACGCCCGATCTACAAACCATGAGAAGAACTCTTCAGGATATGAAGAATGAGCGAGTCTGAAGCGCTTGCTCAGGCTTTTGTCTCTGGATTTTGTTTCAGCGATGGCCGTGGAATGTTGGGGAGGTCTCATGGGCCATGGACGAATCTTCCTCTCTGTGGATTTGGCCCGATCCCAATTGATTTTTGTCAATCTGTGGGATGGGAGGACTCCTTTCAGGTTTGTTACCTCAGGTGTCCCACCAAAAGAGGAATCCCAAAGCAGAGCCCTGGGGAAGAGTGAAGGGACAACCCGAACTATGGTTAAAATTTGGGGCCTAGGGGCATGGCAAGCCCAATATGCTGTCTCTTCATATAGGCCCTGAGAGGCCTTACCTGAGGACTGGGCTCAGGCTGAGGGTCACAATGTGTGTTTGTGACCAATGTGGCCCGCAAGCATGGGCTGGGCCTCATGGGCCACGCTTGTTTCAACTACACTGAACGTTGGACAACATGCCAACCACAAGGTTTCTTGCCATGGGGAAAGAGTTCTGATTTCTGCATCATTTTCAACCCTGGGCAGTGGTTGGAGATAAGGTCTAGGTTCTGGAGCCTGAAAACCGCAGTTGGGAAGAGATGACCACCTAAGGCCATGGCGGGTCCGATGTGCTCAGTGTGCGGCCAGCTGTCTGGGTGGGACCAGGAGGTCCAAGCTCAGGCTGGGTCAGAAGGGGAAATAGTGCCCAGGTCAGCCTATATGTTTGGGGTACAGCCGAATGGCCTGCAGGTTGATCCTCATTTGGGGTTTCGGGGTAGCCCTGAGGGCAATATTTTACTTCTGTAAGGCAGGCAGTGTGCGGCATTGTAGTTCTGGATTGTCAAACTGGAGAGCTTGTGGGCCAGTAGTCTGAGGACAGAGTCTGAGAACCCAAGCTAGGCCTAGGTTTCTGGGTGAGGATATGGCAGGCACAGTCAACAGACCTCAATCGAGATCTCGTGCATCTGAAGTCAGGGCAAGGATCAGACGATCGCTCAGGTTGGACTTTATGCCATGATGGCCCTTTCTTGAAGGGGGTTGGATCACGAGGACATGGGGGTTTTCCCACGATGGGAGTTGTGAGAAGCTCCAAACTGCAAAGATTCTTCTGCAGGACAATTGAGACCTGTTGGTTGGCTCCAGGCCAACGATTCCGAGCAGGGTTCTAAGGATGGATGGCTGGGTAGCCCACCTCGCATTCCAATGGTCTCCAAGCAACAAGACAGGTTAGATCTGCTGGATGTGGGGGGCAACCGAGGAGGCTGAGTTGAAATGGACTCTCCTGTGGATGTGTCCTAATATGTTTTTGTGTCTATGGAGACCTTGGAATGAAGCGGTGGCCCTGGGGCCCTGAAGGGTTCTCCTAAACAGAGGCTTTGACACAGCTCCAACGTGCATGTTTCCCATGTGTAGATGAGATTAGTTCTGATGGGTGAGTCAAGAAACAGCCATATGCTGGTATTGAAATCCAGGCCTCTGAGGAGAGATGCCTGGAAACCAAAGCAATGGATCCGATTAGTGCCTAGGGGCCTGTTCGTTCCTTTTTACCTCTGGGGACATCAGTCTACGGGTCTGAGTGCAGGTAGGTGCTCAGATGGGCTCAGATTGCCCCTGTTTGTCCTGGGAAGCCACAACTCTTGGGATGGCCTCAGGGACTTTGGAGGTTATCCTACTAGTAGGGTTGTGGCCATTGGAATGGGCACATAAAATTCCCTTGGAGAGGGCAAGTACAGTCCTCAGGTTTGGCTCCAGGGCCCTGAGCCTGTAGGGTGTGTAGGCCAGAGCTGTTTGGACAGTTGTCTGAAAACACAAACTCGGCTTATGTTTTGGGTCATAGGTATGGCAGGACTGATCTACAGACCATGAGGAGAACACTTCGGGATATGAAAAAAGGGCGAGTGTGAGGCCATTGCTCAAGTTTTTGTCTCTGGATATCGTGTCACTCATGGTCGTAAAATTGCCGGGTGACTTCATGGGAAATGGACGAGTCTTACTCTCTGGGGGTACGGTCCCGTCCAAAGAGTTTGGGGTCATTCTGGTGATGGAAGAAGTCCGTTTTTTTGTTGTTGTTGTCGATTTGTTTCATTTTGTTTTTCAACCTCAGATGTCCCACCAAATGAGGAATTCCAGAGGAGAGCCCTGGGGTGGGGCGACTGGACAACCAGAAATCTGGTTAAAAATTGGGGACTAGGGACATGTCAAGCCCATTATGACATCTAATGGTCCAGCCAATGAGAGGACTTACTAGAGGACAGGACTCACGCTGAGGTCACAATGCCTGTTTATGCTCTCCTCGCACTCAAGAATGGGCGGGGCCTCAGGGTGAACGCTGGTTTCTCCTACACTGAACGTTGGACAACATGCCAACCACAAGGTTTCTTGCCATGGGTCAGGAAGAGTTCTGATTTCTGCATCACAGTCACCCGTGGGCAGTGATTGGAGATAAGGTCTAGGTTCTGAAGCCTGAAAACTGAGGTAGGGAAGAGATGATGACCTAAGGCCATGGCGGGTCTGATGTGCTCAGGGTGCGGTCAGCTGTCTGGGTGTTGGTCAGCTGGTCCGGGCTCAGATTGTGTCAGACAGTGCATTAGTGCCCAGGTTAGACTATATAATTTGGGTACATTCGAGTGCCGTGTAGGTTTATCTTCATTTAAGCTGCCTGGGCTGCTCATTAGGCAATATATTTTTTCTAGAGGGCAGGCAGAGTGCTTCATTGTCGGTCCGGAATTACCAAACTTGAGGGCTTCGGGGCCAGGAGAGTGTGGACGGAAGTCTGAGAACACAAGCTAGACTTCGGATTCAGGGTGAGGGCACGGCAGGTACCCCCTGCAGATCTGAACCAATATCTCATGCATCTGATGTCAGGGCGAGGATCCGACGATGGCTCAGGTTGGACTTTCTGTGCATGACGGCCCCCTTCATGAAGGCAGCGGAATCTCGAGGCCATGGAGGTTTTCCACGTTGGGAGATGTGGGATGCCCCCTTCAAGGATTCCTTCTGCGGGACAATTGAGACCTGTTGGACAGCTCCAGGACATCCCATATGGAATGACTCCAGAGCACCATTCGAGGATGGATGCCTGGGAAGTCTGCCTCGCCTTCCAATTGTCTGCTAGCAACAAGGCAGTTTAGATCTAATGGATCTGCGGGAGCAACCTGGGTGGCTAAGTTGAAATGCACTTTCCAGAGGATGGGTCCTAACGTGTGTTTGTGTCCATGAGGGCCTTGGAATGGGGAGGTGGCACCGGGACCCTGAAGTATTCTCCTAAGTTTTGGCATAGCTCCCATGCACAAGTTTCTTTGTGGAGACGAGATTTGTTCTGATGGGTGCCTCAGGAAATCCCCTCTGCTGGTATTGGAATCCAGGCTTTTGAGGAGACATGCCTGTAAACCAAAGCAATGGTTCCGATAATGGCCTCGGGTCCTGTCTGGTTCAATCTTCTTGGTATGAGTGGAGGTAGATGAGTGGAGGTAGATGCTCAGCCGGTATCAACCGCCCTTTTTTGTCCCGGGCGAACTACACTATTGGGATGGCCTCAGGGACTTTGGAGGGTTCTCCTAATTTGTACGATTTTTGACAATGGAATGGGCAGAATTCCCATGGATTGGGTGGGGGCAGTCCTAATGTGTGGCTCCAGGGGCCCCAGCCTGGAGGGAGTGTGGCCCAGGACTTTGAGGACAGAAGACTGAAAACACAAACTCAGCTTAAGTTGGGGGACGTAGGTATGGCACGCCCGATCTACAAACCATGAGAAGAACTCTTCAGGATATGAAGAATGAGCGAGTCTGAAGCGCTTGCTCAGGCTTTTGTCTCTGGATTTTGTTTCAGCGATGGCCGTGGAATGTTGGGGAGGTCTCATGGGCCATGGACGAATCTTCCTCTCTGTGGATTTGGCCCGATCCCAATTGTTTTTCGTCAATCTGTGGGATGGGAGGACTCCTTTCAGGTTTGTTACCTCAGGTGTCCCACCAAAAGAGGAATTCCAAAGCAGAGTCCTGGGGAAGAGTGAAGGGACACCCCGAACTATGGTTAAAAATTGGGGCCTAGGGGCATGGCAAGGCCAATATGCTGTCTCTTCATATAGGCCCTGAGAGGCCTTACCTGAGGACTGGGCTCAGGCTGAGGGTCACAATGTGTGTTTGTGACCAATGTGGCCCGCAAGCATGGGCTGGGCCTCATGGGCCACGCTTGTTTCAACTACACTGAACGTTGTACAACATGCCAAGCACAAGGTTTCTTGCCATGGGGAAAGAGTTCTGATTTCTGCATCATTTTCAACCCTGGGCAGTGTTTGGAGATAAGGTCTAGGTTCTGGAGCCTGAAAACCGCAGTAGGGAAGAGATGACGACCTAAGGCCATGGCGGGTCCGATGTGCTCAGTGTGCGGCCAGCTGTCTGGGTGGGACCAGGAGGTCCAGGCTCAGGCTGGGTCAGAAGGGGAAATAGTGCCCAGGTCAGCCTATATGTTTGGGGTACAGCCGAATGGCCTGCAGGTTGATCCTCATTTGGGGTTTCGGGGTAGCCCTGAGGGCAATATTTTACTTCTGTAGGGCAGGCAGAGTGCGGCATTGTAGTTCTGGATTGCCAAACTGGAGGACTTGTGGGCCAGTAGTCTGAGGACGGAGTCTGAGAACCCAAGCTAGGCCTAGGTTTCTGGATGAGGATATGGCAGGCACAGTCAACAGACCTCAATCGAGATCTCGTGCATCTGAGTCAGGGCAAGGATCAGACGATCGCTCAGGTTGGACTTTCTGCCCTGATGGCCCTTTCTTGAAGGGGGTTGGATCACGAGGACATGGGGGTTTACCCACGATGGGAGTTGTGAGAAGCTCCAAACTGCAAAGATTCTTCTGCAGGACAATTGAGACCTGTTGGTTGGCTCCAGGCCAACGATTCCGAGCAGGGTTCTAAGGATGGATGGCTGGGTAGCCCACCTCGCATTCCAATGGTCTCCAAGCAACAAGACAGGTTAGATCTGCTGGATGTGGGGGGCAACCGAGGAGGCTGAGTTGAAATGGACTCTCCTGTGGATGTGTCCTAATATGTTTTTGTGTCTATGGAGACCTTGGAATGAAGCGGTGGCCCTGGGGCCCTGAAGGGTTCTCCTAAACAGAGGCTTTGACACAGCCCCAACGTGCATGTTTCCCATGTGTAGATGAGATTTGTTCTGATGGGTGAGTCAAGAAACAGCCATATGCTGGTATTGAAATCGAGGCCTCTGAGGAGAGATGCCTGGAAACCAAAGCAAAGGATCCGATTAGTGCCTAGGGGCCTGTTCGTTCCTTTTTACCTCTGGGGACATCAGTCTACGGGTCTGAGTGCAGGTAGGTGCTCAGATGGGCTCAGATTGCCCCTGTTTGTCCTGGGAAGCCACAACTCTTGGGATGGCCTCAGGGACTTTGGAGGTTATCCTACTAGTAGGGTTGTGGCCATTGGAATGTGCACATACAATTCCCTTGGAGAGGGCAAGTACAGTCCTCTGGTTTGGCTCCAGGGCCCTGAGCCTGTAGGGTGTGTAGGCCAGAGCTGTTTGGACAGTTGTCTGAAAACACAAACTCGGCTTATGTTTTGGGTCATAGGTATGGCAGGACTGATCTACAGACCATGAGGAGAACACTTCGGGATATGAAAAAAGGGCGAGTGTGAGGCTCTTGCTCAAGTTTTTGTCTCTGGATATCGTGTCACTCATGGTCGTGAAATTGCCGGGTGACTTCATGGGAAATGGACGAGTCTTACTCTCTGGGGGTTCGGTCCCGTCCAAAGAGTTTGCGGTCATTCTGGGGATGGAAGAAGTCCGTTTTTTTGTTGTTGTTGTCGATTTGTTTCATTTTGTTTTTCAACCTCAGATGTCCCACCTAATGAGGGATTCCAGAGGAGAGCCCTGGGGTGGGGCGACTGGACAACCAGAAATCTGGTTAAAAATTGGGGACTAGGGACATGTCAAGCCCATTATGACATCTAATGGTCCAGCCACTGAGAGGACTTACTAGAGGGCAGGACTCACGCTGAGGTCACAATGCGTGTTTATGCTCTCGTCGCACTCAAGAATGGGCGGGGCCTCAGGGTGAATGCTGGTTTCTCCTACACTGAACGTTGGACAACATGCCAACCACAAGGTTTCTTGCCATGGGTCAGGAAGAGTTCTGATTTCTGCATCACAGTCACACGTGGGCAGTGATTGGAGATAAGGTCTAGGTTCTGAAGCCTGAAAACTGAGGTAGGGAAGAGATGATGACCTAAGGCCATGGCGGGTCTGATGTGCTCAGCGTGCGGTCAGCTGTCTGGGTGTTGGTCAGCAGGTCCGGGCTCAGGTTGTGTCAGACACTGCATTAGTGCCCAGGTTAGACTATATAATTTGGGTACATTGGAGTGCCGTGTAGGTTTATCTTCATTTAAGCTGCCTGGGCTGCTCATTAGGCAATATATTTTTTCTAGAGGGCAGGCAGAGTGCTTCATTGTCGGTCCGGAATTGCCAAACGTGAGGGCTTCGGGGCCAGGAGAGTGAGGACGGAAGTCTGAGAACACAAGCTAGACTTCGGATTCAGGGTGAGGGCACCGCAGGTACCCCCTGCAGATCTGAACCAATATCTCATGCATCTGAAGTCAGGGCGAGGATCCGACGTTGGCTCAGGTTGGAGTTTCTGTGCATGACGGCCCCTTCATGAAGGGAGCGGAATCTCGAGGCCATGGAGGTTTTCCACGTTGGGAGATGTGGGATGCCCCCTTCAAGGATTCCTTCTGCGGGACAATTGAGACCTGTTGGACAGCTCCAGGACATCCCATATGGAATGACTCCAGAGCACCGTTCGAAGATGGATGCCTGGGAAGTCTGCCTCGCCTTCCAATTGTCTCCTAGCAACAAGACAGTTTAGATCTAATGGATCTGCGGGAGCAACCGGGGTGGCTGAGTTGAAATGCACTTTCCAGAGGATGGGTCCTAACGTGTGTTTGTGTCCATGAGGGCCTTGGAATGGGGAGGTGGCACCGGGACCCTGAAGTATTCTCCTAAGCTTTGGCATAGCACCCATGCACAAGTTTCTTTGTGGAGACGAGATTTGTTCTGATGGGTGCCTCAGGAAATCCCCTCTGCTGGTATTGGAATCCAGGCTTTTGAGGAGACATGCCTGTAAACCAAAGCAATGGATCCGATAATGGCCTCGGGTCCTGTCTGGTTCAATCTTCTTGGTATGAGTGGAGGTAGATGAGTGGAGGTAGATGCTCAGCTGGTATCAACCGCCCTTTTTTGTCCCAGGCGACCTACACTATTGGGATGGCCTAAGGGACTTTGGAGGGTTCTCCTAATTTGTACGATTTTTGACAATGGAATGGGCAGAATTCCCATGGATTGGGTGGGGGCAGTCCTAATGTGTGGCTCCAGGGGCCCCAGCCTGGAATGAGTGTGGCCCAGGACTTTGAGGACAGAAGACTGAAAACACAAACTCAGCTTAAGTTTGGGGACGTAGGTATGGCACGCCCGATCTACAAACCATGAGAAGAACTCTTCAGGATATGAAGAATGACCGAGTCTGAGGCGCTTGCTCAGGCTTTTGTCTCTGGATTTTGTTTCAGCGATGGCCGTGGAATGTTGGGGAGGTCTCATGGGCCATGGACGAATCTTCCTCTCTGTGGATTTGGCCCGATCCCAATTGTTTTTCGTCAATCTGTGGGATGGGAGGACTCCTTTCAGGTTTGTTACCTCAGGTGTCCCACCAAAAGAGGAATTCCAAAGCAGAGCCCTGGGGAAGAGTGAAGGGACACTCCGAACTATGGTTAAAAATTGGGGCCTAGGGGCATGGCAACCCAATATGCTGTCTCTTCATATAGGCCCTGAGAGGCCTTACCTGAGGACTGGGCTCAGGCTGAGGGTCACAATGTGTGTTTGTGTCCAATGTGGCCCGCAAGCATGGGCTGGGCCTCATGGGCCACGCTTGTTTCAACTACACTGAACGTTGGACAACATGCCAACCACAAGGTTTCTTGCCATGGGGAAAGAGTTCTGATTTCTGCATCATTTTCAACCCTGGGCAGGGGTTGGAGATAAGGTCTTGGTTCTGGAGCCTGAAAACCGCAGTTGGGAAGAGATGACGACCTAAGGCCATGGCGGGTCCAATGTGCTCAGTGTGCGGCACGCTGTCTGGGTGGGACCAGGAGGTCCAGGCTCAGGCTGGGTCAGAAGGGGAAATAGTGCCCAGGTCAGCCTATATGTTTGGGGTACAGCCGAATGGCGTGCAGGTTGATCCTCATTTGGGGTTTCGGGGTAGCCCTGAGGGCAATATTTTACTTCTGTAAGGCAGGCAGAGTGCGGCATTGTAGTTCTGGATTGCCAAACTGGAGGGCTTGTGGGCCAGTAGTCTGAGGACGGAGTCTGAGAACCCAAGCTAGGCCTAGGTTTCTGGGTGAGGATATGGCAGGCACAGTCAACAGACCTCAATCGAGATCTCGTGCATCTGAAGTCAGGGCAAGGATCAGACGATCGCTCAGGTTGGACTTTCTGCCCTGATGGCCCTTTCTTGAAGGGGGTTGGATCACGAGGACATGGGGGTTTTCCCACGATGGGAGTTGTGAGAAGCTCCAAACTGCAAAGATTCTTCTGCAGGACAATTGAGACCTGTTGGTTGGCTCCAGGCCAACGATTCCGAGCAGGGTTCTAAGGATGGATGGCTGGGTAGCCCAACTCGCATTCCAATGGTCTCCAAGCAACAAGACAGGTTATATCTGCTGGATGTGGGGGGCAACCGAGGAGGCTGAGTTGAAATGGACCCTCCTGTGGATGTGTCCTAATATGTTTTTGTGTCTATGGAGACCTTGGAATGAAGCGGTGGCCCTGGGGCCCTGAAGGGTTCTCCTAAACAGAGGCTTTGACACAGCTCCAACGTGCATGTTTCCCATGTGTAGATGAGATTTGTATTGATGGGTGAGTCAAGAAACAGCCATATGCTGGTATTGAAATCCAGGCCTCTGAGGAGAGATGCCTGGAAACCAAAGCAATGGATCCGATTAGTGCATAGGGGCCTGTTCGTTCCTTTTTACCTCTGGGGACATCAGTCTACGGGTCTGAGTGCAGGTAGGTGCTCAGATGGGCTCAGATTGCCCCTGTTTGTCCTGGGAAGCCACAACTCTTGGGATGGCCTCAGGGACTTTGGAGGTTATCCTATTAGTAGGGTTGTGGCCATTGGAATGGGCACATACAATTCCCTTGGAGAGGGCAAGTACAGTCCTCAGGTTTGGCTCCAGGGCCCTGAGCCTGTAGGGTGTGTAGGCCAGAGCTGTTTGGACAGTTGTCTGAAAACACAAACTCGGCTTATGTTTTGGGTCATAGGTATGGCAGGACTGATCTACAGACCATGAGGAGAACACTTCGGGATATGAAAAAAGGGCGAGTGTGAGGCTCTTGCTCAAGTTTTTGTCTCTGGATATCGTGTCACTCATGGTCGTGAAATTGCCGGGTGACTTCATGGGAAATGGACGAGTCTTACTCTCTGGGGGTTCGGTCCCGTCCAAAGAGTTTGCGGTCATTCTGGGGATGGAAGAAGTCCGTTTTTTTGTTGTTGTTGTCGATTTGTTTCATTTTGTTTTTCAACCTCAGATGTCCCACCTAATGAGGGATTCCAGAGGAGAGCCCTGGGGTGGGGCGACTGGACAACCAGAAATCTGGTTAAAAATTGGGGACTAGGGACATGTCAAGCCCATTATGACATCTAATGGTCCAGCCACTGAGAGGACTTACTAGAGGGCAGGACTCACGCTGAGGTCACAATGCGTGTTTATGCTCTCGTCGCACTCAAGAATGGGCGGGGCCTCAGGGTGAATGCTGGTTTCTCCTACACTGAACGTTGGACAACATGCCAACCACAAGGTTTCTTGCCATGGGTCAGGAAGAGTTCTGATTTCTGCATCACAGTCACACGTGGGCAGTGATTGGAGATAAGGTCTAGGTTCTGAAGCCTGAAAACTGAGGTAGGGAAGAGATGATGACCTAAGGCCATGGCGGGTCTGATGTGCTCAGCGTGCGGTCAGCTGTCTGGGTGTTGGTCAGCAGGTCCGGGCTCAGGTTGTGTCAGACACTGCATTAGTGCCCAGGTTAGACTATATAATTTGGGTACATTGGAGTGCCGTGTAGGTTTATCTTCATTTAAGCTGCCTGGGCTGCTCATTAGGCAATATATTTTTTCTAGAGGGCAGGCAGAGTGCTTCATTGTCGGTCCAGAATTGCCAAACGTGAGGGCTTCGGGGCCAGGAGAGTGAGGACGGAAGTCTGAGAACACAAGCTAGACTTCGGATTCAGGGTGAGGGCACCGCAGGTACCCCCTGCAGATCTGAACCAATATCTCATGCATCTGAAGTCAGGGCGAGGATCCGACGTTGGCTCAGGTTGGAGTTTCTGTGCATGACGGCCCCTTCATGAAGGGAGCGGAATCTCGAGGCCATGGAGGTTTTCCACGTTGGGAGATGTGGGATGCCCCCTTCAAGGATTCCTTCTGCGGGACAATTGAGACCTGTTGGACAGCTCCAGGACATCCCATATGGAATGACTCCAGAGCACCGTTCGAAGATGGATGCCTGGGAAGTCTGCCTCGCCTTCCAATTGTCTCCTAGCAACAAGACAGTTTAGATCTAATGGATCTGCGGGAGCAACCGGGGTGGCTGAGTTGAAATGCACTTTCCAGAGGATGGGTCCTAACGTGTGTTTGTGTCCATGAGGGCCTTGGAATGGGGAGGTGGCACCGGGACCCTGAAGTATTCTCCTAAGCTTTGGCATAGCACCCATGCACAAGTTTCTTTGTGGAGACGAGATTTGTTCTGATGGGTGCCTCAGGAAATCCCCTCTGCTGGTATTGGAATCCAGGCTTTTGAGGAGACATGCCTGTAAACCAAAGCAATGGATCCGATAATGGCCTCGGGTCCTGTCTGGTTCAATCTTCTTGGTATGAGTGGAGGTAGATGAGTGGAGGTAGATGCTCAGCTGGTATCAACCGCCCTTTTTTGTCCCAGGCGACCTACACTATTGGGATGGCCTAAGGGACTTTGGAGGGTTCTCCTAATTTGTACGATTTTTGACAATGGAATGGGCAGAATTCCCATGGATTGGGTGGGGGCAGTCCTAATGTGTGGCTCCAGGGGCCCCAGCCTGGAATGAGTGTGGCCCAGGACTTTGAGGACAGAAGACTGAAAACACAAACTCAGCTTAAGTTTGGGGACGTAGGTATGGCACGCCCGATCTACAAACCATGAGAAGAACTCTTCAGGATATGAAGAATGACCGAGTCTGAGGCGCTAGCTCAGGCTTTTGTCTCTGGATTTTGTTTCAGCGATGGCCGTGGAATGTTGGGGAGGTCTCATGGGCCATGGACGAATCTTCCTCTCTGTGGATTTGGCCCGATCCCAATTGTTTTTCGTCAATCTGTGGGATGGGAGGACTCCTTTCAGGTTTGTTACCTCAGGTGTCCCACCAAAAGAGGAATTCCAAAGCAGAGCCCTGGGGAAGAGTGAAGGGACACTCCGAACTATGGTTAAAAATTGGGGCCTAGGGGCATGGCAACCCAATATGCTGTCTCTTCATATAGGCCCTGAGAGGCCTTACCTGAGGACTGGGCTCAGGCTGAGGGTCACAATGTGTGTTTGTGACCAATGTGGCCCGCAAGCATGGGCTGGGCCTCATGGGCCACGCTTGTTTCAACTACACTGAACGTTGGACAACATGCCAACCACAAGGTTTCTTGCCATGGGGAAAGAGTTCTGATTTCTGCATCATTTTCAACCCTGGGCAGGGGTTGGAGATAAGGTCTTGGTTCTGGAGCCTGAAAACCGCAGTTGGGAAGAGATGACGACCTAAGGCCATGGCGGGTCCAATGTGCTCAGTGTGCGGCACGCTGTCTGGGTGGGACCAGGAGGTCCAGGCTCAGGCTGGGTCAGAAGGGGAAATAGTGCCCAGGTCAGCCTATATGTTTGGGGTACAGCCGAATGGCGTGCAGGTTGATCCTCATTTGGGGTTTCGGGGTAGCCCTGAGGGCAATATTTTACTTCTGTAAGGCAGGCAGAGTGCGGCATTGTAGTTGGATTGCCAAACTGGAGGGCTTGTGGGCCAGTAGTCTGAGGACGGAGTCTGAGAACCCAAGCTAGGCCTAGGTTTCTGGGTGAGGATATGGCAGGCACAGTCAACAGACCTCAATCGAGATCTCGTGCATCTGAAGTCAGGGCAAGGATCAGACGATCGCTCAGGTTGGACTTTCTGCCCTGATGGCCCTTTCTTGAAGGGGGTTGGATCACGAGGACATGGGGGTTTTCCCACGATGGGAGTTGTGAGAAGCTCCAAACTGCAAAGATTCTTCTGCAGGACAATTGAGACCTGTTGGTTGGCTCCAGGCCAACGATTCCGAGCAGGGTTCTAAGGATGGATGGCTGGGTAGCCCAACTCGCATTCCAATGGTCTCCAAGCAACAAGACAGGTTATATCTGCTGGATGTGGGGGGCAACCGAGGAGGCTGAGTTGAAATGGACCCTCCTGTGGATGTGTCCTAATATGTTTTTGTGTCTATGGAGACCTTGGAATGAAGCGGTGGCCCTGGGGCCCTGAAGGGTTCTCCTAAACAGAGGCTTTGACACAGCTCCAACGTGCATGTTTCCCATGTGTAGATGAGATTTGTATTGATGGGTGAGTCAAGAAACAGCCATATGCTGGTATTGAAATCCAGGCCTCTGAGGAGAGATGCCTGGAAACCAAAGCAATGGATCCGATTAGTGCATAGGGGCCTGTTCGTTCCTTTTTACCTCTGGGGACATCAGTCTACGGGTCTGAGTGCAGGTAGGTGCTCAGATGGGCTCAGATTGCCCCTGTTTGTCCTGGGAAGCCACAACTCTTGGGATGGCCTCAGGGACTTTGGAGGTTATCCTACTAGTAGGGTTGTGGCCATTGGAATGGGCACATACAATTCCCTTGGAGAGGGCAAGTACAGTCCTCAGGTTTGGCTCCAGGGCCCTGAGCCTGTAGGGTGTGTAGGCCAGAGCTGTTTGGACAGTTGTCTGAAAACACAAACTCGGCTTATGTTTTGGGTCATAGGTATGGCAGGACTGATCTACAGACCATGAGGAGAACACTTCGGGATATGAAAAAAGGGCGAGTGTGAGGCTCTTGCTCAAGTTTTTGTCTCTGGATATCGTGTCACTCATGGTCGTGAAATTGCCGGGTGACTTCATGGGAAATGGACGAGTCTTATTCTCTGGGGGTTCGGTCTAGTCCAAAGAGTTTGGGGTCATTCTGGGGATGGAAAAAGTCCGTTTTTTTGTTGTTGTTGTCGATTTGTTTCATTTTGTTTTTCAACCTCAGATGTCCCACCTAATGAGGGATTCCAGAGGAGAGCCCTGGGGTGGGGCGACTGGACAACCAGAAATCTGGTTAAAAATTGGGGACTAGGGACATGTCAAGCCCATTATGACATCTAATGGTCCAGCCACTGAGAGGACTTACTAGAGGACAGGACTCACGCTGAGGTCACAATGCGTGTTTATGCTCTCGTCGCACTCAAGAATGGGCGGGGCCTCAGGGTGAATGCTGGTTTCTCCTACTCTGAATGTTGGACAACATGCCAACCACAAGGTTTCTTGCCATGGGTCAGGAAGAGTTCTGATTTCTGCATCACAGTCACACGTGGGCAGTGATTGGAGATAAGGTCTAGGTTCTGAAGCCTGAAAACTGAGGTAGGGAAGAGATGATGACCTAAGGCCATGGCGGGTCTGATGTGCTCAGCGTGCGGTCAGCTGTCTGGGTGTTGGTCAGCAGGTCCGGGCTCAGGTTGTGTCAGACACTGCATTAGTGCCCAGGTTAGACTATATAATTTGGGTACATTGGAGTGCCGTGTAGGTTTATCTTCATTTAAGCTGCCTGGGCTGCTCATTAGGCAATATATTTTTTCTAGAGGGCAGGCAGAGTGCTTCATTGTCGGTCCGGAATTGCCAAACTTGAGGGCATCGGGGCCAGGAGAGTGAGGACGGAAGTCTGAGAACACAAGCTAGACTTCGGATTCAGTCTGAGGGCACGGCAGGTACCCCCTGCAGATCTGAACCAATATCTCATGCATCTGAAGTCAGGGCGAGGATCCGACATTGGCTCAGGTTGGAGTTTCTGTGCATGACGGCCCCTTCATGAAGGGAGCGGAATCTCGAGGCCATGGAGGTTTTCCACGTTGGGAGATGTGGGATGCCCCCTTCAAGGATTCCTTCTGCGGGACAATTGAGACCTGTTGGACAGCTCCAGGACATCCCATATGGAATGACTCCAGAGCACCGTTCGAGGATGGATGCCTGGGAAGTCTGCCTCGCCTTCCAATTGTCTCCTAGCAACAATACAGTTTAGATCTAATGGATCTGCGGGAGCAACCGGGGTGGCTGAGTTGAAATGCACTTTCCAGAGGATGGGTCCTAACGTGTGTTTGTGTCCATGAGGGCCTTGGAATGGGGAGGTGGCACCGGGACCCTGAAGTATTCTCCTAAGCTTTGGCATAGCACCCATGCACAAGTTTCTTTGTGGAGACGAGATTTGTTTTGATGGGTGCCTCAGGAAATCCCCTCAGCTGGTATTGGAATCCAGGCTTTTGAGGAGACATGCCTGTAAACCAAAGCAATGGATCTGATAATGGCCTCGGGTCCTGTCTGGTTCAATCTTCTTGGTATGAGTGGAGGTAGATGAGTGGAGGTAGATGCTCAGCCGGTATCAATCGCCCTTTTTTGTCCCGGGCGACCTACACTATTGGGATGGCCTCAGGGACTTTGGAGGGTTCTCCTAATTTGTACGATTTTTGACAATGGAATGGGCAGAATTCCCATGGATTGGGTGGGGGCAGTCCTAATGTGTGGCTCCAGGGGCCCCAGCCTGGAGGGAGTGTGGCCCAGGACTTTGAGGACAGAAGACTGAAAACACAAACTCAGCTTAGGTTTGGGGACGTAGGTATGGCACGCCCGATCTACAAACCATGAGAAGAACTCTTCAGGATATGAAGAATGAGCGAGTCTGAGGCGCTTGCTCAGGCTTTTGTCTCTGGATTTTGTTTCAGCGATGGCCGTGGAATGTTGGGGAGGTCTCATGGGCCATGGACGAATCTTCCTCTCTGTGGATTTGGCCCGATCCCAATTGTTTTTCGTCAATCTGTGGGATGGGAGGACTCCTTTCAGGTTTGTTACCTCAGGTGTCCCACCAAAAGAGGAATTCCAAAGCAGAGCCTGGAGAAGAGTGAAGGGACACCCCGAACTATGGTTAAAAATTGGGGCCTAGGGGCATGGCAAGCCCAATATGCTGTCTCTTCATATATGCCCTGAGAGGCCTTACCTGAGGACTCGGCTCAGCCTGAGGGTCACAATGTGTGTTTGTGACCAATGTGGCCCGCAAGCATGGGCTGGGCCTCATGGGCCACGCTTGTTTCAACTACACTGAACGTTGGACAACATGCCAACCACAAGGTTTCTTGCCATGGGGAAAGAGTTCTGATTTCTGCATCATTTTCAACCCTGGGCAGTGGTTGGAGATAAGGTCTAGGTTCTGGAGCCTGAAAACCGCATTTGGGAAGAGATGACGACCTAAGGCCATGGCGGGTCCGATGTGCTCAGTGTGCGTCCAGCTGTCTGGGTGGGACCAGGAGGTCCAGGCTCAGGCTGGGTCAGAAGGGGAAATAGTGCCCAGGTCAGCCTATATGTTTGGGGTACAGCCGAATGGCCTGCAGGTTGATCCTCATTTGGGGTTTCGGGGTAGCCCTGAGGGCAATATTTTACTTCTGTAGGGCAGGCAGAGTGCGGCATTGTAGTTCTGGATTGCCAAACTGGAGGGCTTGTGGGCCAGTAGTCTGAGGACGGAGTCTGAGAACCCAAGCTAGGCCTAGGTTTCTGGGTGAGGATATGGCAGGCACAGTCAACAGACCTCAATCGAGATCTCGTGCATCTGAAGTCAGGGCAAGGATCAGACGATCGCTCAGGTTGGACTTTCTGCCCTGATGGCCCTTTCTTGAAGGGGGTTGGATCACGAGGACATGGGGGTTTTCCCACGATGGGAGTTGTGAGAAGCTCCAAACTGCAAAGATTCTTCTGCAGGACAATTGAGACCTGTTGGTTGGCTCCAGGCCAACGATTCCGAGCAGGGTTCTAAGGATGGATGGCTGGGTAGCCCACCTCGCATTCCAATAGTCTCCAAGCAACAAGACAGGTTAGATCTGCTGGATGTGGGGGGCAACCGAGGAGGCTGAGTTGAAATGGACTCTCCTGTGGATGTGTCCTAATATGTTTTTGTGTCTATGGAGACCTTGGAATGAAGCGGTGGCCTGGGGCCCTGGAGGTTCTCCTAAACAGAGGCTTTGACACAGCTCCAACGTGCATGTTTCCCATGTGTAGATGAGATTTGTATTGATGGGTGAGTCAAGAAACAGCCATATGCTGGTATTGAAATCCAGGCCTCTGAGTAGAGAAGCCTGGAAACCAAAGCAATGGATCGGATTAGTGCCTAGGGGCCTGTTCGTACCTTTTTACCTCTGGGGACATCAGTCTACGGGTCTGAGTGCAGGTAGGTGCTCAGATGGGCTCAGATTGCCCCTGTTTGTCCTGGGAAGCCACAACTCTTGGGATGGCCTCAGGGACTTTGGAGGTTATCCTACTAGTAGGGTTGTGGCCATTGGAATGGGCACATACAATTCCCTTGGAGAGGGCAAGTACAGTCCTCAGGTTTGGCTCCAGGGCCCTGAGCCTGTAGGGTGTGTAGGCCAGAGCTGTTTGGACAGTTGTCTGAAAACACAAACTCGGCTTATGTTTTGGGTCATAGGTATGGCAGGACTGATCTACAGACCATGAGGAGAACACTTCGGGATATGAAAAAAGGGCGAGTGTGAGGCTCTTGCTCAAGTTTTTGTCTCTGGATATCGTGTCACTCATGGTCGTGAAATTGCCGGGTGACTTCATGGGAAATGGACGAGTCTTACTCTCTGGGGGTTCGGTCCCGTCCAAAGAGTTTGGGGTCATTCTGGGGATGGAAGCAGTCCGTTTTTTTGTTGTTGTTGTCGATTTGTTTCATTTTGTTTTTCAACCTCAGATGTCCCACCAAATGAGGGATTCCAGAGGAGAGCCCTGGGGTGGGGCGACTGGACAACCTGAAATCTGGTTAAAAATGGGGACTAGGGACATGTCAAGCCCATTATGATATCTAATGGTCCAGCCACTGAGAGGACTTACTAGAGGACAGGACTCACGCTGAGGTCACAATGCGTGTTTATGCTCTCCTCGCACTCAAGAATGGGCGTGGCCTCAGGGAGAATGCTGGTTTCTCCTACACTGTACGTTGGACAACATGCCAACCACAAGGTTTCTTGCCATGGGTCAGGAAGAGTTCTGATTTCTGCATCACAGTCACCCGTGGGCAGTGATTGGAGATAAGGTCTAGGTTCTGAAGCCTGAAAACTGAGGTAGGGAAGAGATGATGACCTAAGGCCATGGCGGGTCTGATGTGCTCAGGGTGCGGTCAGCTGTCTGGGTGTTGGTCAGCAGGTCCGGGCTCAGGTTGTGTCAGACACTGCATTAGTGCCCAGGTTAGACTATATAATTTGGGTACATTCGAGTGCCGTGTAGGTTTATCTTCATTTAAGCTGCCTGGGCTGCTCATTAGGCAATATATTTTTTCTAGAGGGCAGGCAGAGTGCTTCATTGTCGGTCGGGATTGCCAAACATGAGGGCTTCGGGGCCAGGAGAGTGAGGACGGAAGTCTGAGAACACAAGCTAGACTTCGGATTCAGTGTGAGGGCATGGCAGGTACCCCCTGCAGATCTGAACCAATATCTCATGCATCTGAAGTCAGGGCGAGGATCCGACGTTGGCTCAGGTTGGAGTTTCTGTGCATGACGGCCCCTTCATGAAGGGAGCGGAATCTCGAGGCCATGGAGGTTTTCCACGTTGGGAGATATGGGATGCCCCCTTCAAGGATTCCTTCTGCGGGACAATTGAGACCTGTTGGACAGCTCCAGGACATCCCATATGGAATGACTCCAGAGCACCGTTCGAGGATGGATGCCTGGGAAGTCCGCCTTGCCTTCCAATTGTCTCCTAGCAACAAGACAGTTTAGATCTAATGGATCTGCGGGAGCAACCGGGGTTGCTGAGTTGAAATGCACTTTCCAGAGGATGGGTCCTAACGTGTGTTTGTGTCCATGAGGGCCTTGGAATGGGGAGGTGGCACCGGGACCCTGAAGTATTCTCCTAATCTTTGGCATAACTCCCATGCACAAGTTTCCTTGTGGAGACGAGATTTGTTCTGATGGGTGCCTCAGGAAATCCCCTCTGCTGGTATTGGAATCCAGGCTTTTGAGGAGACATGCCTGTAAACCAAAGCAATGGATCCGATAATGGCCTCGGGTCCTGTCTGGTTCAATCTTCTTGGTATGAGTGGAGGTAGATGAGTGGAGGAAGATGCTCAGCTGGTATCAACCGCCCTTTTTTGTCCCGGGCGACCTACACTATTGGGATGGCCTCAGGGACTTTGGAGGGTTCTCCTAATTTGTACGATTTTTGACAATGGAATGGGCAGAATTCCCATGGATTGGGTGGGGGCAGTCCTAATGTGTGGCTCCAGGGGCCCCAGCCTGGAGGGAGTGTGGCCCAGGACGTTGAGGACAGAAGACTGAAAACACAAACTCAGCCTAAGTTTGGGGACGTAGGTATGGCACGCCCGATCTACACACCATGAGAAGAACTCTTCAGGATATGAAGAATGAGCGAGTCTGAGGCGCTTGCTCAGGCTTTTGTCTCTGGATTTTGTTTCAGCGATGGCCGTGGAATGTTGTGGAGGTCTCATGAGCCATGGACGAATCATCCTCTCTGTGTTTTTGGCCCGATCCCAATTGTTTTTCGTCAATCTGTGGGATGGGAGGAGTCCTTTCAGGTTTGTTACCTCTGGTGTCCCACCAAAAGAGGAATTCCAAAGCAGAGCCCTGGGGAAGAGTGAAGGGACACCCCGAACTATGGTTAAAAATTGGGGCCTAGGGGCATGGCAAGCCCAATATGCTGTCTCTTCATATAGGCCCTGAGAGGCCTTACCTGAGGACTAGGCTCAGGCTGAGGGTCACAATGTGTGTTTGTGACCAATGTGGCCCGCAAGCATCTGCTGGGTCATGGGCCATGCTTGTTTCAACTACACTGAACGTTGGACATCATGCCAACCACAAGGTTTCTTTCCATGGGGAAAGAGTTCTGATTTCTGCATCATTTTCAACCCTGGGCAGTGGTTGGAGATAAGGTCTAGGTTCTGGAGCCTGAAAACCGCAGTTGGGAAGAGATGACGTCCTAAGGCCATGGCGGGTCCGATGTGCTCAGTGTGCGGCCAGCTTTCTGGGTGGGACCAGGAGGTCCAGGCTCAGGCTGGGTAAGAAGGGGAAATAGTGCCCATGTCAGCCTATATGTTTGGAGTACAGCCGATTGGCATGCAGGTTGATCCTCATTTGGGGTTTCGGGGTAGCCCTGAGGGCAATGTTTTACTTCTGTAGGGCAGGCAGAGTGCGGCATTGTAGTTCTGGATTGCCAAACTGGAGGGCTTGTGGGCCAGTAGTCTGAGGACGGAGTCTGAGAACCCAAGCTAGGCCTAGGTTTCTGGGTGAGGATATGGCAGGCACAATCTACAGACCTCAATAGAGATCTCGTGCATCTGAAGTCAGGGCAAGGATCAGACGATCGCTCAGGTTGGACTTTCTGCCCTGATGGCCCTTTCTTGAAGGGGGTTGGATCACGAGGACATGGGGGTTTTCCCACGATGGGAGTTGTGAGAAGCTCCAAACTGCAAAGATTCTTCTGCAGGACAATTGAGACCTGTTGGTTGGCTCCAGGCCAACGATTCCGAGCAGGGTTCTAAGGATGGATGGCTGGGTAGCCCACCTCGCATTCCAATTGTCTCCAAGCAACAAGACAGGTTAGATCTGCTGGATGTGGGGGGCAACCGAGGAGGCTGAGTTGAAATGGACTCTCCTGTGGATGTGTCCTAATATGTTTTTGTGTCTATGGAGACCTTGGAAAGAAGCGGTGGCCCTGGGGCCCTGAAGGGTTCTCCTAAACAGAGGCTTTGACACAGCTCCAACGTGCATGTTTCCCATGTGTAGATGAGATTTGTTCTGATGGGTGAGTCAAGAAACAGCCATATGCTGGTATTGAAATCCAGGCCTCTGAGGAGAGATGCCTGGAAACCAAAGCAATGGATCCGATTAGTGCCTAGGGGCCTGTTCGTTCCTTTTTACCTCTGGGGACATCAGTCTACGGGTCTGAGTGCAGGTAGGTTCTCAGATGGGCTCAGATTGACCCCTGTTTGTCCTGGGAAGCCACAACTATTGGGATGGCCTCAGGGACTTTGGAGGATATCCTATTAGTAGGGTTGTGGCCATTGGAATGGGCACATACAATTCCCTTGGAGAGGGCAAGTACAGTCCTCAGGTTTGGCTCCAGGGCCCTGAGCCTGTAGGGTGTGTAGGCCAGAGCTGTTTGGACAGTTGTCTGAAAACACAAACTCAGCTTATGTTTTGGGTCATAGGTATGGCAGGACTGATCTACAGACCATGAGGAGAACACTTCGGGATATGAAAAAAGGGCGAGTGTGAGGCTCCCGCTAAAGTTTTTGTCTCTGGATATTGTGTCACTCATGGTCGTGAAATTGCCGGGTGACTTCATGGGAAATGACGAGTCTTACTCTCTGGGGGTTCGGTCCCGTCCAAAGAGTTTGTGGTCATTCTGGGGATGGAAGAAGTCCGTTTTTTTGTTGTTGTTGTCGATTTGTTTCATTTTGTTTTTCAACCCCTGATGTCCCACCAAATGAGGGATTCCAGAGTAGAGCCCTGGGGTGGGGCGACTGGACAACCAGAAATCTGGTTAAAAATTGGGGACTAGGGACATGTCAAGCCCATTATGACATCTAATGGTCTAGCCACTGAGAGGACTTACTAGAGGACAGGACTCACGCTGAGGTCACAATGCGTGTTTATGCTCTCGTAGCACTCAAGAATGGGCGGGGCCTCAGGGTGAATGCTGGTTTCTCCTACACTGAACGTTGGACAACATGCCAACCACAAGGTTTCTTGCCATGGGTCAGGAAGAGTTCTGATTTCTGCATCACAGTCACCCGTGGGCTGTGATTGGAGATAAGGTCTAGGTTCTGAAGCCTGAAAACTGAGGTAGGGAAGAGATGATGACCTAAGGCCATGGCGGGTTTTATGTGCTCAGTGTGTGGTCAGCTGTCTGGGTGTTGGTCAGCAGGTCCGGGCTCAGGTTGTGTCAGACAGTGCATTAGTGCCCAGGTTAGACTATATAATTTGGGTACATTCGAGTGCCGTGTAGGTTTATCTTCATTTAAGCTGCCTGGGCAGCTCATTAGGCAATATATTTTTTCTAGAGGGCAGGCAGAGTGCTTCATTGTCCGTCCAGAATTGCCAAACTTGAGGGCTTCGGGGCCAGGAGAGTGAGGACGGAAGTCTGAGGACACAAGCTAGTCTTCGGATTCAGGGTGAGGGCACGGCAGGTACCCCCTGCAGATCTGAACCAATATCTCATGCATCTGAAGTCAGGGCGAGGATCCGACGTTGGCTCAGGTTGGAGTTTCTGTGCATGACGGCCCCTTCATGAAGGGAGCGGAATCTCGAGGCCATGGAGGTTTTCCACGTTGGGAGATGTGGGATGCCCCCTTCAAGGATTCCTTCTGCGGGACAATTGAGACCTGTTGGACAGCTCCAGGACATCCCATATGGAATGACTCCAGGGCACCGTTCCAGGATGGATGCCTGAGAAGTCCGCCTCGCCTTCCAATTGTCTCCTAGCAACAAGACAATTTAGATCTAATGGATCTGCGGGAGCAACCGGGGTGGCTGAGTTGAAATGCACTTTCCAGAGGATGGGTCCTAACGTGTGTTTGTGTCCATGAGGGCCTTGGAATGGGGAGGTGGCACCGGGACCCTGAAGTATTCTCCTAAGCTTTGGCATAGCTCCCATGCACAAGTTTCCTTGTGGAGACGAGATTTGTTCTGATGGGTGCCTCAGGAAAACCCCTCTGCTGGTATTGGAATCCAGGCTTTTGAGGAGACATGCCTGTAAACCAAAGCAATGGATCCGGTAATGGCCTCGGGTCCTGTCTGGTTCAATCTTCTTGGTATGAGTGGAGGTAGATGAGTGGAGGTAGATGCTCAGCCGGTATTACCCGCCCTTTTTTGTCCCGGGCGAACTACACTATTGGGATGGCCTCAGGGACTTTTGAGGGTTCTCCTAATTTGTACGATTTTTGACAATGGAATGGGCAGAATTCCCATGGATTGGGTGGGGGCAGTCCTAATGTGTGGCTCCAGGGGCCCCAGCCTGGAGGGAGTGTGGCCCAGGACTTTGAGGACAGAAGACTGAAAACACAAACTCAGCTTAAGTTTGGGGACGTAGGTATGGCACTCCCGATCTACAAACCATGAGAAGAACTCTTCAGGATATGAAGAATGAGCGAGTCTGAGGCGCTTTCTCAGGCTTTTGTCTCTGGATTTTGTTTCAGCGATGGCCGTGGAATGTTGGGGAGGTCTCATGGGCCATGGACGAATCTTCCTCTCTGTGGATTTGGCCCGATCCCAATTGTTTTTCGTCAATCTGTGGGATGGGAGGACTCCTTTCAGGTTTGTTACCTCAGGTGTCCCACCAAAAGAGGAATTCCAAAGCAGAGCCCTGGGGAAGAGTGAAGGGACACCCCGAACTATGGTTAAAAATTGGGGCCTAGGGGCATGGCAAGCCCAATATGCTGTCTCTTCATATAGGCCCTGAGAGGCCTTACCTGAGGACTAGGCTCAGGCTGAGGGTCACAATGTGTGTTTGTGACCAATGTGGCCCGCAAGCATCTGCTGGGCCTCATGGGCCATGCTTGTTTCAACTACACTGAACGTTGGACATCATGCCAACCACAAGGTTTCTTTCCATGGGGAAAGAGTTCTGATTTCTGCATCATTTTCAACCCTGGGCAGTGGTTGGAGATAAGGTCTAGGTTCTGGAGCCTGAAAACCGCAGTTGGGAAGAGATGACGTCCTAAGGCCATGGCGGGTCCGATGTGCTCAGTGTGCGGCCAGCTTTCTGGGTGGGACCAGGAGGTCCAGGCTCAGGCTGGGTAAGAAGGGGAAATAGTGCCCATGTCAGCCTATATGTTTGGAGTACAGCCGATTGGCATGCAGGTTGATCCTCATTTGGGGTTTCGGGGTAGCCCTGAGGGCAATGTTTTACTTCTGTAGGGCAGGCAGAGTGCGGCATTGTAGTTCTGGATTGCCAAACTGGAGGGCTTGTGGGCCAGTAGTCTGAGGACGGAGTCTGAGAACCCAAGCTAGGCCTAGGTTTCTGGGTGAGGATATGGCAGGCACAATCTACAGACCTCAATAGAGATCTCGTGCATCTGAAGTCAGGGCAAGGATCAGACGATCGCTCAGGTTGGACTTTCTGCCCTGATGGCCCTTTCTTGAAGGGGGTTGGATCACGAGGACATGGGGGTTTTCCCACGATGGGAGTTGTGAGAAGCTCCAAACTGCAAAGATTCTTCTGCAGGACAATTGAGACCTGTTGGTTGGCTCCAGGCCAACGATTCCGAGCAGGGTTCTAAGGATGGATGGCTGGGTAGCCCACCTCGCATTCCAATTGTCTCCAAGCAACAAGACAGGTTAGATCTGCTGGATGTGGGGGGCAACCGAGGAGGCTGAGTTGAAATGGACTCTCCTGTGGATGTGTCCTAATATGTTTTTGTGTCTATGGAGACCTTGGAAAGAAGCGGTGGCCCTGGGGCCCTGAAGGGTTCTCCTAAACAGAGGCTTTGACACAGCTCCAACGTGCATGTTTCCCATGTGTAGATGAGATTTGTTCTGATGGGTGAGTCAAGAAACAGCCATATGCTGGTATTGAAATCCAGGCCTCTGAGGAGAGATGCCTGGAAACCAAAGCAATGGATCCGATTAGTGCCTAGGGGCCTGTTCGTTCCTTTTTACCTCTGGGGACATCAGTCTACGGGTCTGAGTGCAGGTAGGTTCTCAGATGGGCTCAGATTGACCCCTGTTTGTCCTGGGAAGCCACAACTATTGGGATGGCCTCAGGGACTTTGGAGGATATCCTATTAGTAGGGTTGTGGCCATTGGAATGGGCACATACAATTCCCTTGGAGAGGGCAAGTACAGTCCTCAGGTTTGGCTCCAGGGCCCTGAGCCTGTAGGGTGTGTAGGCCAGAGCTGTTTGGACAGTTGTCTGAAAACACAAACTCAGCTTATGTTTTGGGTCATAGGTATGGCAGGACTGATCTACAGACCATGAGGAGAACACTTCGGGATATGAAAAAAGGGCGAGTGTGAGGCTCCCGCTAAAGTTTTTGTCTCTGGATATTGTGTCACTCATGGTCGTGAAATTGCCGGGTGACTTCATGGGAAATGACGAGTCTTACTCTCTGGGGGTTCGGTCCCGTCCAAAGAGTTTGTGGTCATTCTGGGGATGGAAGAAGTCCGTTTTTTTGTTGTTGTTGTCGATTTGTTTCATTTTGTTTTTCAACCCCTGATGTCCCACCAAATGAGGGATTCCAGAGTAGAGCCCTGGGGTGGGGCGACTGGACAACCAGAAATCTGGTTAAAAATTGGGGACTAGGGACATGTCAAGCCCATTATGACATCTAATGGTCTAGCCACTGAGAGGACTTACTAGAGGACAGGACTCACGCTGAGGTCACAATGCGTGTTTATGCTCTCGTAGCACTCAAGAATGGGCGGGGCCTCAGGGTGAATGCTGGTTTCTCCTACACTGAACGTTGGACAACATGCCAACCACAAGGTTTCTTGCCATGGGTCAGGAAGAGTTCTGATTTCTGCATCACAGTCACCCGTGGGCTGTGATTGGAGATAAGGTCTAGGTTCTGAAGCCTGAAAACTGAGGTAGGGAAGAGATGATGACCTAAGGCCATGGCGGGTTTTATGTGCTCAGTGTGTGGTCAGCTGTCTGGGTGTTGGTCAGCAGGTCCGGGCTCAGGTTGTGTCAGACAGTGCATTAGTGCCCAGGTTAGACTATATAATTTGGGTACATTCGAGTGCCGTGTAGGTTTATCTTCATTTAAGCTGCCTGGGCAGCTCATTAGGCAATATATTTTTTCTAGAGGGCAGGCAGAGTGCTTCATTGTCCGTCCAGAATTGCCAAACTTGAGGGCTTCGGGGCCAGGAGAGTGAGGACGGAAGTCTGAGGACACAAGCTAGTCTTCGGATTCAGGGTGAGGGCACGGCAGGTACCCCCTGCAGATCTGAACCAATATCTCATGCATCTGAAGTCAGGGCGAGGATCCGACGTTGGCTCAGGTTGGAGTTTCTGTGCATGACGGCCCCTTCATGAAGGGAGCGGAATCTCGAGGCCATGGAGGTTTTCCACGTTGGGAGATGTGGGATGCCCCCTTCAAGGATTCCTTCTGCGGGACAATTGAGACCTGTTGGACAGCTCCAGGACATCCCATATGGAATGACTCCAGGGCACCGTTCCAGGATGGATGCCTGAGAAGTCCGCCTCGCCTTCCAATTGTCTCCTAGCAACAAGACAATTTAGATCTAATGGATCTGCGGGAGCAACCGGGGTGGCTGAGTTGAAATGCACTTTCCAGAGGATGGGTCCTAACGTGTGTTTGTGTCCATGAGGGCCTTGGAATGGGGAGGTGGCACCGGGACCCTGAAGTATTCTCCTAAGCTTTGGCATAGCTCCCATGCACAAGTTTCCTTGTGGAGACGAGATTTGTTCTGATGGGTGCCTCAGGAAATCCCCTCTGCTGGTATTGGAATCCAGGCTTTTGAGGAGACATGCCTGTAAACCAAAGCAATGGATCCGGTAATGGCCTCGGGTCCTGTCTGGTTCAATCTTCTTGGTATGAGTGGAGGTAGATGAGTGGAGGTAGATGCTCAGCCGGTATTACCCGCCCTTTTTTGTCCCGGGCGAACTACACTATTGGGATGGCCTCAGGGACTTTTGAGGGTTCTCCTAATTTGTACGATTTTTGACAATGGAATGGGCAGAATTCCCATGGATTGGGTGGGGGCAGTCCTAATGTGTGGCTCCAGGGGCCCCAGCCTGGAGGGAGTGTGGCCCAGGACTTTGAGGACAGAAGACTGAAAACACAAACTCAGCTTAAGTTTGGGGACGTAGGTATGGCACTCCCGATCTACAAACCATGAGAAGAACTCTTCAGGATATGAAGAATGAGCGAGTCTGAGGCGCTTTCTCAGGCTTTTGTCTCTGGATTTTGTTTCAGCGATGGCCGTGGAATGTTGGGGAGGTCTCATGGGCCATGGACGAATCTTCCTCTCTGTGGATTTGGCCCGATCCCAATTGTTTTTCGTCAATCTGTGGGATGGGAGGACTCCTTTCAGGTTTGTTACCTCAGGTGTCCCACCAAAAGAGGAATTCCAAAGCAGAGCCCTGGGGAAGAGTGAAGGGACAACCCGAACTTTGGTTAAAAATTGGGGCCTAGGGGATATGGCAAGCCCATTATCCTGTCTCTTCATACAGGCCCTGAGAGGCCTTACCTGAGGACTGGGCTCAGGCTGAGGGTCACAATGTGTGTTTGTGACCAATGTGGCCCGCAAGCATGGGCTGGGCCTCATGGGCCACGCTTGTTTCAACTACACTGAACGTTGGACAACATGCCAACCACAAGGTTTCTTGCCATGGGGAAAGAGTTCTGATTTCTGCATCATTTTCAACCCTGGGCAGTGGTTGGAGATAAGGTCTAGGTTCTGGAGCCTGAAAACCGCAGTTGGGAAGAGATGACGACCTAAGGCCATGGCGGGTCCGATGTGCTCAGTGTGCGGCCAGCTGTCTGGGTGGGACCAGGAGGTCCAGGCTCAGGCTGGGTCAGAAGGGGAAATAGTGCCCAGGTCAGCCTATATGTTTGGGGTACAGCTGATTGGCGTGCAGGTTGATCCTCATTTGGGATTTCAGGGTTGCCCTGAGGGCAATGTTTTACTTCTGTAGGGCAGGCAGAGTGCGGCATTGTAGTTCTGGATTGCCAAACTGATGGGCTTGTGGGCCAGTAGTCTGAGGACGGAGTCTGAGAACCCAAGCTAGGCCTAGGTTTCTGGGTGAGAATATGGCAGGCACAATCTACAGACCTCAATCGAGATCTCGTGCATCTGAAGTCAGGGCAAGGATCAGACGATCGCTCAGGTTGGACTTTCTGCCCTGATGGCCCTTTCTTGAAGGGGGTTGGATCACGAGGATATGGAGGTTTTCCCACGATGGGAGTTGTGAGAAGCTCCAAACTGCAAAGATTCTTCTGCAGGACAATTGAGACCTGATGGTTGGCTCCATGCCAACGATTCCGAGCAGGGTTCTAGAGATGGATGGCTGGGTAGCCCACCTCGCATTCCAATTGTCTTCAAGCAACAAGACAGGTTAGATCTGCTGGATGTGGGGGGCAACCGAGGAGGCTGAGTTGAAATGGACTCTCCTGTGGATGTGTCCTAATATGTTTTTGTGTCTATGGAGACCTTGGAATGAAGCGGTGGCCCTGGGGCCCTGAAGGGTTCTCCTAAACAGAGGCTTTGACACAACTCCAACGTGCATGTTTCCCATGTGTAGATGAGATTTGTTCTGATGGGTGAGTCAAGAAACAGCCATATGCTGGTATTGAAATCCAGGCCTCTGAGGAGAGATGCCTGGAAACCAAAGCAATGGATCCGATTAGTGCCTAGGGGCCTGTTCGTTCCTTTTTACCTCTTGGGACATCAGTCTACGGGTCTGAGTGCAGATAGGTGCTCAGATGGGCTCAGATTGCCCCTGTGTGTCCTGGGAAGCCACAACTCTTGGGATGGCCTCAGGGACTTTGGAGGTTATCCTACTAGTAGGGTTGTGGCCATTGGAATGGGCACATACAATTCCCTTGGAGAGGGCAAGTACAGTCCTCAGGTTTGGCTCCAGGGCCCTGAGCCTGTAGGGTGTGTAGGCCAGAGCTGTTTGGACAGTTGTCTGAAAACACAAACTCGGCTTATGTTTTGGGTCATAGGTATGGCAGGACTGATCTACAGACCATGAGGAGAACACTTCGGGATATGAAAAAAGGGCGAGTGTGAGGCTCTTGCTCAAGTTTTTGTCTCTGGATATCGTGTCACTCATGGTCGTGAAATTGCCGGGTGACTTCATGGGAAATGGACGAGTCTTACTCTCTGGGGGTTCGGTCCCGTCCAAAGGTTTGGGGTCATTCTGGGGATGGAAGAAGTCCGTTTTTTTGTTGTTGTTGTCGATTTGTTTCATTTTGTTTTTCAACCTCAAATGTCCCACCAAATGAGGGATTCCAGAGTAGAGCCCTGGGGTGGGGCGACTGGACAACCAGAAATCTGGTTAAAAATTGGGGACTAGGGACATGTCAAGCCCATTATGACATCTAATGGTCCAGCCACTGAGAGGACTTACTAGAGGACAGGACTCACGCTGAGGTCACAATGCGTGTTTATGCTCTCCTCGCACTCAAGAATGGGCGGGGCCTCAGGGTGAATGCTGATTTCTCCTACACTGAAGGTTGGACAACATGCCAACCACAAGTTTTCTTGCCATGGGTCAGGAAGAGTTCTGATTTCTTCATCACAGTCACCCGTGGGCAGTGGTTGGAGATAAGGTCTAGGTTCTGAAGCCTGAAAACTGAGGTAGGGAAGAGATGATGACCTAAGGCCATGGCGGGTCTGATGTGCTCAGCGTGCGGTCAGCTGTCTGGGTGTTGGTCAGCAGGTCCGGGCTCAGGTTGTGTCAGACAGTGCATTAGTGCCCAGGTTAGACTATATAATTTGGGTACATTCGAGTGCCGTGTAGGTTTATCTTCATTTAAGCTGCCTGAGCTGTTCATTAGGCAATATATTTTTTCTAGAGGGCAGGCAGAGTGCTTCATTGTCGGTCCGGAATTGCCAAACCTGAGGGCTTCGGGGCCAGGAGAGTGAGGACGGAAGTCTGAGAACACAAGCTAGATTTCGGATTCAGGGTGAGGGCACGGCAGGTACCCCCTGCAGATCTGAACAAATATCTCCTGCATCTGAAGTCAGGGCGAGGATCCGACGTTGGCTCAGGTTGGAGTTTCTGTGCATGACGGCCCCTTCATGAAGGGAGCGGAATCTCGAGGCCATGGAGGTTTTCCACGTTGGGAGATGTTGGATGCCCCCTTCAAGGATTCCTTCTGCGGGACATTGAGACCTGTTGGACAGCTCCAGGACATCCCATATGGAATGACTCCAGAGCACCGTTCGAGGATGGATGCCTGGGAAGTCCGCCTCGCCTTCCAATTGTCTCCTAGCAACAAGACAGTTTAGATCTAATGGATCTGCGGGAGCAACCGGGGTGGCTGAGTTGAAATGCACTTTCCAGAGGATGGGTCCTAACGTGTGTTTGTGTCCATGAGGGCCTTGGAATGGGGAGGTGGCACCGGGACCCTGAAGTATTCTCCTAAGCTTTGGCATAGCTCCCATGCACAAGTTTCCTTGTGGAGACGAGATTTGTTCTGATGGGTGCCTCAGGAAATCCCCTCTGCTGGTATTGGAATCCAGGCTTGAGGAGACATGCCTGTAAACCAAAGCAATGGATCCGATAATGGCCTCGGGTCCTGTCTGGTTCAATCTTCTTGGTATGAGTGGAGGTAGATGAGTGGAGGTAGATGCTCAGCCGGTATTACCCGCCCTTTTTTGTCCCGGGCGACCTACACTATTGGGATGGCATCAGGGACTTTGGAGGGTTCTCCTAATTTGTACGATTTTTGACAATGGAATGGGCAGAATTCCCATGGATTGGGTGGGGGCAGTCCAAATGTGTGGCTCCAGGGGCCTCAGCCTGGAGGGAGTGTGGCCCAGGACTTTGAGGACAGAAGACTGAAAACACAAACTCAGCTTAAGTTTGGGGACGTAGGTATGGCACGCCCGATCTACAAACCATGAGAAGAACTCTTCAGGATATGAAGAATGAGCGATTCTGAGGCGCTTGCTCAGGCTTTTGTCTCTGGATTTTGTTTCAGCGATGGCCGTGGAATGTTGGGGAGGTCTCATGGGCCATGGACGAATCTTCCTCTCTGTGGATTTGGCCCGATCCCAATTGTTTTTCGTCAATCTGTGGGATGGGAGGACTCCTTTCAGGTTTGTTACCTCAGGTGTCCCACCAAAAGAGGAATTCCAAAGCAGAGCCCTGGGGAAGAGTGAAGGGACAACCCGAACTATGGTTAAAAATTGGGGCCTAGGGGCATGGCAAGCCCAATATGCTGTCTCTTCATATAGGCCCTGAGAGGCCTTACCTGAGGACTGGTCTCATGCTGAGGGTCACAATGTGTGTTTGTGACCAATGTGGCCCGCAAGCATGGGCTGGGCCTCATGGGCCACACTTGTTTCAACTACACTGAACGTTGGACAACATGCCAACCACAAGGTTTCTTGCCATGGGGAAAGAGTTCTGATTTCTGCATCATTTTCAACCCTGGGCAGTGGTTGGAGATAAGGTCTAGGTTCTGGAGCCTGAAAACCGCAGTTGGGAAGAGATGACGACCTAAGGCCATGGCGGGTCCGATGTGCTCAGTGTGCGGCCAGCTGTCTGGGTGGGACCAGGAGTTCCATGCTCAGGCTGGGTCTAAGGGGAAATAGTGCCCAGAACAGCCTATATGTTTGGGGTACAGCGGAATGGCGTGCAGGTTGATCCTCATTTGGGGTTTCGGGGTAGCCCTGAGGGCAATGTTTTACTTCTGTAGGGCAGGCAGAGTGCGGCATTGTAGTTCTGGATTGCCCAACTGGAGGGCTTGTGGGCCAGTAGTCTGAGGACGGAGTCTGTGAACCCAAGCTAGGCCTAGGTTTCTGGGTGAGGATATGGCAGGCACAATCTACACACCTCAATAGAGATCTCGTGCATCTGAAGTCAGGGCAAGGATCAGACGATCGCTCAGGTTGGACTTTCTGCCCTGATGGCCCTTTCTTGAAGGGGATTGGATCACGAGGACATGGGGGTTTTCCCACGATGGGAGTTGTGAGAAGCTCCAAACTGCAAAGATTCTTCTGCAGGACAATTGAGACCTGTTGGTTGGCTCCAGGCCAACGATTCCGAGCAGGGTTCTAAGGATGGATGGCTGGGTAGCACACCTCGCATTCCAATGGTCTCCAAGCAACAAGACAGGTTAGATCTGCTGGATGTGGGGGGCAACCGAGGAGGCTGAGTTGAAATGGACTCTCCTGTGGATGTGTCCTAATATGTTTTTGTGTCTATGGAGACCTTGGAATGAAGCGGTGGCCCTGGGACCCTGAAGGGTTCTCCTAAACAGAGGCTTTGACACAGCTCCAACGGGCATGTTTCCCATGTGTAGATGAGATTTGTTCCGATGGGTGAGTCAAGAAACAGCCATATGCTGGTATTGAAATCCAGGCCTCTGAGGAGAGATGCCTGGAAACCAAAGCAATGGATCCGATTAGTGCCTAGGGGCCTGTTCGTTCCTTTTTACCTCTGGGGACATCAGTCTACGGGTCTGAGTGCAGGTAGGTGCTCAGATGGGCTCAGATTGCCCCTGTTTGTCCTGGGAAGCCACAACTCTTGGGATGGCCTCAGGGACATTGGAGGTTATCCTACTAGTAGGGTTGTGGCCATTGGAATGGGCACATACAATTCCCTTGGAGAGGGCAAGTACAGTCCTCAGGTTTGGCTCCAGGGCCCTGAGCCTGTAGGGTGTGTAGGCCAGAGCTGTTTGGACAGTTGTCTGAAAACACAAACTCGGCTTATGTTTTGGGTCATAGGTATGGCAGGACTGATCTACAGACCATGAGGAGAACACTTCGGGATATGAAAAAAGGGCGAGTGTGAGGCTCTTGCTCAAGTTTTTGTCTCTGGATATCGTGTCACTCATGGTCGTGAAATTGCCGGGTGACTTCATGGGAAATGGACGAGTCTCACTCTCTGGGGGTTCGGTCCCGTCCAAAGAGTTTGGGGTCATTCTGGGGATGGAAGAAGTCCGTTTTTTTGTTGTTGTTGATTTGTTTCATTTTGTTTTTCAACCTCAGATGTCCCACCAAATGAGGGAATCCAGAGTAGGGCCCTGGGGTGGGGCGATTGGACAACCAGAAATCTGGTTAAAAATTGGGGACTAGGGACATGTCAAGCCCATTATGACATCTAATGGTCCAGCCACTGAAAGGACTTACTAGAGGACAGGACTCACGCTGAGGTCACAATGCGTGTTTATGCTCTCCTCGCACTCAAGAATGGGCGGGGCCTCAGGGTGAATGCTGGTTTCTCCTATACTGAAGGTTGGACAACATGCCAACCACAAGGTTTCTTGCCATGGGTCAGGAAGAGTTCTGATTTCTGCATCACAGTCACCCGTGGGCAGTGATTGGAGATAAGGTCTAGGTTCTGAAGCCTGAAAACTGAGGTAGGGAAGAGATGATGACCTAAGGCCATGGCGGGTCTGATGTGCTCAGCGTGCGGTCAGCTGTCTGGGTGTTGGTCAGCAGGTCCGGGCTCAGGTTGTGTCAGACAGTGCATTAGTGCCCAGGTTAGACTATATAATTTGGGTACATTCGAGTGCCGTGTAGGTTTATCCTCATTTAAGCTGCCTGGGCTGCTCATTAGGCAATATATTTTTTCTAGACGGCAGGCAGAGTGCTTCATTGTCGGTCCGGAATTGCCAAACTTGAGGGCTTCGGGGCCAGGAGAGTAAGGACGGAAGTCTGAGAACACAAGCTAGACTTCGGATTCAGGGTGAGGGCACGGCAGGTACTCCCTGCAGATCTGAACCAATATCTCATGCATCTGAAGTCAGGGCGAGGATCCGACGTTGGCTCAGGTTGGAGTTTCTGTGCATGACGGCCCCTTCATGAAGGGAGCGGAATCTCGAGGCCATGGAGGTTTTCCACGTTGGGAGATGTGGGATGCCCCCTTCAAGGATTCCTTCTGCGGGACAATTGAGACCTGTTGGACAGCTCCAAACATCCCATATGGAATGAATCCAATGCACCGTTCCAGGATGGATGCCTGGCAAGTCCGCCTCGCCTTCCAACTGTCTCCCAGCAACAAGACAGTTTAGATCTAATGGATCTGCGGGAACAACCGGGGTGGCTGAGTTGAAATGCACTTTCCAGAGGATGGGTCCTAACGTGTGTTTGTGTCCATGAGGTTCTTGGAATGGGGAGGTGGCACCGGGACCCTGAAGTATTCTCCTAAGCTTTGGCATTGCTCCCATGCACAAGTTTCCTTGTGGAGACGAGATTTGTTCTGATGGGTGCCTCAGGAAATCCCCTCTGCTGGTATTGGTATCCATGCTTTTGAGGAGACATGCCTGTAAACCAAAGCAATGGATCCGATAATGGCCTCGGGTCCTGTCTGGTTCAATCTTCTTGGTATGAGTGGAGGTAGATAAGTAAAGGTAGATGCTCAGCCGGTATCAACCGCCCTTTTTTGTCCCGGGCAACCTACACTATTGGGATGGCCTCAGGGACTTTGGAGGGTTCTGCTAATTTGTACGATTTTTGACAATGGAATGGGCAGAATTCCCATGGATTGGGTGGGGGCAGTCCTAATGTGTGGCTCCAGGGGCCCCAGCCTGGAGGGAGTGTGGCCCAGGACTTTGAGGACAGAAGACTGAAAACACAAACTCAGCTTAAGTTTGGGGACGTAGGTATGGCACGCCCGATCTACAAACCATGAGAAGAACTCTTCAGGATATGAAGAATGAGCGAGTCTGAGGCGCTTTCTCAGGCTTTTGTCTCTGGATTTTGTTTCAGCGATGGCCGTGGAATGTTGGGGAGGTCTCATGGGCCATGGACGAATCTTCCTCTCTGTGGATTTGGCGCGATCCCAATTGTTTTTCGTCAATCTGTGGGATGGGAGGACTCCTTTCAGGTTTGTTACCTCAGGTGTCCCACCAAAAGAGGAATTCCAAAGCAGAGCCCTGGGGAAGAGTGAAGGGACAACCCGAACTATGGTTAAAAATTGGGGCCTAGGGGCATGGCAAGCCCAATATGCTGTCTCTTCATATAAGCCCTGAGAGGCCTTACCTGAGGACTGGGCTCAGGCTGAGGGTCACAATGTGTGTTTGTGACCAATGTGGCCCGCAAGCATGGGCTGGGCCTCATGGGCCACGCTTGTTTCAACTGCACTGAACGTTGGACAACATGCCAACCACAAGGTTTCTTGCCATGGGGAAAGAGTTCTGATTTCTGCATCATTTTCAACCCTGGGCAGTGGTTGGAGATAAGGTCTAGGTTCTGGAGCCTGAAAACCGCAGTTGGGAAGAGATGACGACCTAAGGCCATGGCGGGTCCGATGTGCTCAGTGTGCGGCCAGCTGTCTGGGTGGGACCAGGAGGTCCATGCTCAGGCTGGGTCAGACGGGGAAATAGTGCCCAGGTCAGCCTATATGTTTGGTGTACAGCCGAATGGCGTGCAGGTTGATCCTCATTTGGGGTTTCGGGGTAGCCCTGAGGGCAATGTTTTACTTCTGTAGGGCAGGCAGAGTGCGGCATTGTAGTTCTGGATTGCCCAACTGGAGGGCTTGTGGGCCAGTAGTCTGAGGACGGAGTCTGAGAACCCAAGCTAGGCCTAGGTTTCTGGGTGAGGATATGGCAGGCACAATCTACAGACCTCAATAGAGATCTCGTGCATCTGAAGTCAGGGCAAGGATCAGACGATCGCTCAGGTTGGACTTTCTGCCCTGATGGCCCTTTCTTGAAGGGGGTTGGATCACGAGGACATGGGGGTTTTCCCACGATGGGAGTTGTGAGAAGCTCCAAACTGCAAAGATTCTTCTGCAGGACAATTGAGACCTGTTGGTTGGCTCCAGGCCAACGATTCCGATCAGGGTTCTAAGGATGGATGGCTGGGTAGCCCACCTCGCATTCCAATTGTCTCCAAGCAACAAGACAGGTAAGATCTGCTGGATGTGGGGGGGCAACCGAGGAGGCTGAGTTGAAATGGACTCTCCTGTGGATGTGTCCTAATATGTTTTTGTGTCTATGGAGACCTTGGAATGAAGCGGTGGCCCTGGGGCCCTGAAGGGTGCTCCTAAACAGAGGCTTTGACACAGCTCCAACGGGCATGTTTCCCATGTGTAGATGAGATTTGTTCTGATGGGTGAGTCAAGAAACAGCCATATGCTGGTATTGAAATCCAGGCCTCTGAGGAGAGATGCCTGGAAACCAAAGCAATGGATTCGATTAGTGCCTAGGGGCCTGTTCGTTCCTTTTTACCTCTGGGGACATCAGTCTACGGGTCTGAGTGCAGGTAGGTGCTCAGATGGGCTCAGATTGCCCCTGTTTGTCCTGGGAAGCCACAACTCCTGGGATGGCCTCAGGGACTTTGGAGGTTATCCTACTAGTAGGGTTGTGGCCATTGGAATGGGCACATACAATTCCCTTGGAGAGGGCAAGTACAGTCCTCAGGTTTGGCTCCAGGGCCCTGAGCCTGTAGGGTGTGTAGGCCAGAGCTGTTTGGACAGTTGTCTGAAAACACAAACTCGGCTTATGTTTTAAGGTCATAGGTATGGCAGGACTGATCTACAGACCATGAGGAGAACACTTCGGGATATGAAAAAAGGGCGAGTGTGAGGCTCTTGCTCAAGTTTTTGTCTCTGGATATCGTGTCACTCATGGTCGTGAAACTGCCGGGTGACTTCATGGGAAATGGACGAGTCTTACTCTCTGGGGGTTCGGTCCCGTCCAAAGAGTTTGGGGTCATTCTGGGGATGGAAGAAGTCCGTTTTTTTGTTGTTGTTGTCGATTTGTTTCATTTTGTGTTTCAACCTCAGATGTCCCACCAAATGAGGGATTCCAGAGTAGAGCCCTGGGGTGGGGCGACTGGACAACCAGAAATCTGGTTAAAAATTGGGGACTAGGGACATGTCAAGCCCATTATGACATCTAATGTTCCAGCCACTGAGAGGACTTACTAGAGGACAGGACTCACGCTGAGGTCACAATGCGTGTTTATGCTCTCGTCGCACTCAAGAATGTGCGGGGCCTCAGGGTGAATGCTGATTTCTCCTACAATGAAGGTTGGACAACATGCCAACCACAAGTTTTCTTGCCAAGGGTCAGGAAGAGTTCTGATTTCTTCATCACAGTCCCCCGTGGGCAGTGATTGGAGATAAGGTCTAGGTACTGAAGCCTGAAAACTGAGGTAGGGAAGAGATGATGACCTAAGGCCATGGCGGGTCTGATGTGCTCAGCGTGCGGTCAGCTGTCTGGGTGTTGGTCAGCAGGTCCGGGCTCAGGTTGTGTCAGACAGTGCATTAGTGCCCAGGTTAGACTATATAATTTGGGTACATTCGAGTGCCGTGTAGGTTTATCTTCATTAAAGCTGCCTGGGCTGCTCATTATGCAATATATATTTTCTAGAGGGCAGGCAGAGTGCTTCCTTGTCGGTCCGGAATAGCCAAACTTGAGGGCTTAGGGGCCAGGAGAGTGAGGACGGAATTCTGAGACCCACAAGCTAGACTTCGGATTCAGGGTGAGGGCACGGCAGGTACCCCCTGCAGATCTGAACCAATATCTCATGCATCTGAAGTCAGGGCGAGGATCCGACGTTGGCTCAGGTTGGAGATTCTGTGCATGACGGCCCCTTCATGAAGGGAGCGGAATCTCGAGGCCATGGAGGTTTTCCACTTTGGGAGATGTTGGATGCCCCCTTCAAGGATCCTTCTGCGGGACAATTGAGACCTGTTGGACAGCTCCAGGACATCCCATATGGAATGACTCCAGAGCACCGTTCGTGGATGGATGCCTGGGAAGTCCGCCTCGCCTTCCAATTGTCTCCTAGCAACAATACAGTTTAGATCTAATGGATCTGCGGGAGCAACCGGGGTGGCTGAGTTGAAATGCACTTTCAAGACGATGGGTCCTAACGTGTGTTTGTGTCCATGAGGGCCTTGGAATGGGGAGGTGGCACCAGGACCCTGAAGTATTCTCCTAAGCTTTGGCATAGCTCCCATGCACAAGTTTCCTTGTGGAGACGAGATTTGTTCTGATGGGTGCCTCAGGAAATCCCCTCTGCTGGTATTGGAATCCAGGCTTTTGAGGAGACATGCCTGTAACCCAAAGCAATGGATCCGATAATGGCCTCGGGTCCTGTCTGGTTCAATCTTCTTGGTATGAGGGAGGTAGATGAGTGGAGGTAGATGCTCAGCCGGTATTACCCGACTTTTTTGTCCCGGGCGACCTACACTATTGGAATGGCCTCAGGGACTTTGGAGGGTTCTCCTAATTTGTACGATTTTTGACAATGGAATGGGCAGAATTCCCATGGATTGGGTGGGGGCAGTCCTAATGTGTGGCTCCAGGGGCCCCAGCCTGGAGGGAGTTTGGCCCAGGACTTTGAGGACAGAAGACTGAAAACACAAACTCAGCTTAAGTTTGGGGACGTAGGTATGGCACGCCCGATCTACAAACCATGAGAAGAACTCTTCAGGATATGAAGAATGAGCGAGTCTGAGGCGCTTGCTCAGGCTTTTGTCTCTGGATTTTGTTTCAGCGATGGCCGTGGAATGTTGGGGAGGTCTCATGGGCCATGGACGAATCTTCCTCTCTGTGGATTTGGCCCGATCCCAATTGTTTTTCGTCAATCTGTGGGATGGGAGGACTCCTTTCAGGTTTGTTACCTCAGGTGTCCCACCAAAAGAGGAATTCCAAAGCAGAGCCCTGGGGAAGAGTGAAGGGACAACCCGAACTATGGTTTAAAATTGGGGCCTAGGGGCATGGCAAGCCCAATATGCTGTCTCTTCATATAGGCCCTGAGAGGCCTTACCTGAGGACTGGGCTCAGGCTGAGGGTCACAATGTGTGTTTGTGACCAATGTGGCCCGCAAGCATGGGCTGGGCCTCATGGGCCACGCTTGTTTCAACTACACTGAACGTTGGACAACATGCCAAGCACAAGGTTTCTTGCCATGGGGAAAGAGTTCTGATTTCTGCATCATTTTCAACCCTGGGCAGTGGTTGGAGATAAGGTCTAGGTTCTGGAGCCTGAAAACCGCAGTTGGGAAGAGATGACGACCTAAGGCCATGGCGGTTCCGATGTGCTCAGTGTGCGGCCAGCTGTCTGGGTGGGACCAGAGGTCCAGGCTCAGGCTGGGTCAGAAGGGGAAATAGTGCCCAGGTCAGCCTATATGTTTGGGGTACAGCCGATTGGCGTGCAGGTTGATCCTCATTTGGGATTTCGGGGTAGCCCTGAGGGCAATGTTTTACTTCTGTAGGGCAGGCAGAGTGCGGCATTGTAGTTCTGGATTGCCAAACTGGAGGGCTTGTGGGCCAGTAGTCTGAGGACGGAGTCTGAGAACCCAAGCTAGGCCTAGGTTTCTGGGTGAGGATATGGCAGGCACAATCTACAGACCTCAATAGAGATTTCGTGCATCTAAAGTCAGGGCAAGGATCAGACGATCACTCAGGTTGGACTTTCTGCCCTGATGGCCCTTTCTTGAAGGGGGTTGGATCACGAGGACATGGGGTTTTCCCACGACGGGAGTTGTGAGAAGCTCCAAACTGCAATGATTCTTCTGCAGGACAATTGAGACCTGTTGGTTGGCTCCATGCCAACGATTCCGAGCAGGGTTATAGAGATGGATGGCTGGGTAGCCCACCTCGCATTCCAATTGTCTTCAAGCAACAAGACAGGTTAGATCCGCTGGATGTGGGGGGCAACCGAGGAGGCTGAGTTGAAATGGACTCTCCTGTGTATGTGTCCTAATATGTTTTTGTGTCTATGGAGACCTTGGAAAGAAGCGGTGGCCCTGGGGCCCTGAAGGGTTCTCCTAAACAGAGGCTTTGACACAGCTCCAACGTGCATGTTTCCCATGTGTAGATGAGATTTGTTCTGATGGGTGAGTCAAGAAACAGCCATATGCTGGTACTGAAATCCAGGCCTCTGAGGAGAGATGCCTGGAAACCAAAGCAATGGATCCGATTAGTGCCTAGGGGCCTGTTCGTTCCTTTTTACCTCTGGGGATACCAGTCTACGGGTCTGAGTGCAGGTAGGTGCTCAGATGGGCTCAGATTACCCCTGTTTTTCCTGGGAAGCCACAACTCTTGTGATGGCCTCAGGGACTTTGGAGGTTATCCTACTAGTAGGGTTGTGGCCATTGGAATGGGCACATACAATTCCCTTGGAGAGGGCAAGTACAGTCCTCAGTTTTGGCTCAAGGGCCTTAGCTTGTAGGGTGTGTAGGCCAGAGCTGTTTGGACAGTTGTCTGAAAACACAAACTCGGCTTATGTTTTGGGTCATAGGTATGGCAGGACTGATCTACAGACCATGAGGAGAACACTTCGGGATATGAAAAAAGGGCGAGTGTGAGGCTCTTGCTCAAGTTTTTGTCTCTGGATATCGTGTCACTCATGGTCGTGAAATTGCCGGGTGACTTCATGGGAAATGGACGAGTCTTACTCTCTGGGGGTTCGGTCCCGTCCAAAGAGTTTGGGGTCATTCTGGGGATGGAAGAAGTCCGTTTTTTTGTTGTTGTTGATTTGTTTCATTTTGTTTTTCAACCTCAGATGTCCCACAAAATGAGGGATTCCAGAGTAGAGCCCTGGGGTGGGGCGACTGGACAACCAGAAATCTGGTTAAAAATTGGGGACTAGGGACATGTCAAGCCCATTATGACATCTAATGGTCTAGCCACTGAGAGGACTTACGAGAGGACAGGACTCACGCTGAGGTCACAATGCGTGTTTATGCTCTCGTCACACTCAGGAATGGGCGGGGCCTCAGGGTGAATGCTGGTTTCTTCTACACTGAACGTTGGACAACATGCCAACCACAAGGTTTCTTGCCATGGGTCAGGAAGAGTTCTGATTTCTGTATCACAGTCACCCGTGGGCAGTGAATGGAGATAAGGTCTAGGTTCTGAAGCCTGAAAACTGAGGTAGGGAAGAGATGATGACCTAAGGCCAGGGCGGGTCTGATGTGCTCAGGGTGCGGTCAGCTGTCTGGGTGTTGGTCAGCAGGTCCGGGCTCAGGTTGTGTCAGACAGTGCATTAGTGCCCAGATTAGACTATATAATTTGGGTACATTCGAGTGCCGTGTAGGTTTATCCTCATTTAAGCTGCCTGGGCTGCTCATTAGGCAATATATTTTTTCAAGAGGGCAGGCAGAGTGCTTCATTGTCGGTGCGGAATTGCCAAACTTGAGGGCTTCAGTGCCAGGAGAGTGAAGACGGAAGTCTGAGAACACAAGCTAGACTTCGGATTCAGGGTGAGGGCACGGCAGGTACTCCCTGCAGATCTGAACCAATATCTCATGCATCTGAAGTCAGGGCGAGGATCCGACGTTGGCTCAGGTTGGAGTTTCTGTGCATGACGGCCCCTTCATGAAGGGAGCGGAATCTCGAGGCCATGGAGGTTTTCCACGTTGGGAGATGTGGGATGCCCCCTTCAAGGATTCCTTCTGCGGGACAATTGAGAACTGTTGGACAGCTCCAGGACATCCCATATGGAATGACTCCAGAGCACCGTTCGAGGATGGATGCCTGGGAAGTCCGCCTCGCCTTCAAATTGTCTCCTAGCAACAAGACAGTTTAGATCTAATGGATCTGCGGGAGCAACCTGGGTGGCTGTGTTGAAATGCACTTTCCAGAGGATGGGTCCTAACATGTGTTTGTGTCCATGAGGGCCTTGGATTGGGGAGGTGGCACCGGGACCCTGAAGTATTCTCCTAAGCTTTGTCTTAGCTCCCATGCACAAGTTTCCTTGTGGAGACGAGATTTGTTCTGATGGGTGCCTCAGAAAATCCCATCTGCTGGTATTGGAAACCAGGCTTTTGAGGAGACATGCCTGTAAACCAAAGCAATGGATCCGATAATGGCCTCGGGTCCTGTCTGGTTCAATCTTCTTGGTATGAGTGGAGGTAGATGAGTGAAGGTAGATGCTCAGCCGGTATCACCCGCCCTTTTTTGTCCCGGGCGACCTACACTATTGGGATGGCCTCAGGGACTTTGGAGGGTTCTCCTAATTTGTACGATTTTTGACAATGGAATGGGTAGAATTCCCATGGATTGGGTGGGGGCAGTCCTAATGTGTGGCTCCAGGGTCCCCAGCCTGGAGGGAGTGTGGCCCAGGACTTTGAGGACAGAAGACTGAAAACACAAACTCAGCTTAAGTTTGGGGACGTAGGTATGGCACGCCCGATCTACAAACCATGAGAAGAACTCTTCAGGATATGAAGAATGAGCGAGTCTGAGGGGCTTGCTCAGGCTTTTGTCTCAGGATTTTGTTTCAGCGATGGCCGTGGAATGTTGGGGAGGTCTCATGGGCCATGGACGAATCTTCCTCTCTGTGGATTTGGCCCGATCCCAATTGTTTTTCGTCAATCTGTGGGATGGGAGGACTCCTTTCAGGTTTGTTACCTCAGGTGTCCCACCAAAAGAGGAATTCCAAAGCAGAGCCCTGGGGAAGAGTGAAGGGACAACCAGAACTATGGTTAAAAATTGGGGCCTATGGGCATGGCAAGCCCAATATCCTGTCTCTTCATATAGGCCCTGAGAGGCCTTACCTGAGGACTGGGCTCAGGCTGAGGGTCACAATGTGTGTTTGTGACCAATGTGGCCCGCAAGCATGGGCTGGGCCTCATGGGCCACGCTTGTTTCAACTACACTGAACGTTGGACAACATGCCAACCACAAGGTTTCTTGCTATGGGGAAAGAGTTCTGATTTCTGCATCATTTTCAACCCTGGGCAGTGGTTGGAGATAAGGTCTAGGTTCTGGAGCCTGAAAACCGCAGTTGGGAAGAGATGACGACCTAAGGCCATGGCGGGTCCGATGTGCTCAGTGTGCGGCCAGCTGTCTGGGTGGGACCAGGAGGTCCAGGCTCAGGCTGGGTCAGAAGGGGAAATAGTGCCCAGGTCAGCCTATATGTTTGGGGTACAGCCGATTGGCGTGCAGGTTGATCCTCATTTGGGATTTCGGGGTAGCCCTGAGGGCAATGTTTTACTTCTGTAGGGCAGGCAGAGTGCGGCATTGTAGTTCTGGATTGCCCAACTGGAGGGCTTCTGGGCCAGTAGTCTGAGGAACAGAGTCTGAGAACCCAAGCTAGGCCTAGGTTTCTGGGTGAGGATATGGCAGGCACAATCTACATACCTCAATCGAGATCTCGTGCATCTGAAGTCAGGGCAAAGATCAGACGATCGCTCAGGTTGGACTTTCTGCCCTGATGGCCCTTTCTTGAAGGGGGTTGGATCACGAGGACATGGGGGTTTTCCCACGATGGGAGTTGTGAGAAGCCCCAAACTGCAAAGATTCTTCTGCAGGACAATTGAGACCTGATGGTTGGCTCCAGGCCAACGATTCCGAGCAGGGTTCTAAGGATGGATGGCTGGGTAGCCCACCTCGCATTCCAATTGTCTCCAAGCAACAAGACAGGTTAGATCTGCTGGATGTGGGGTGCAACCGAGGAGGCTGAGTTGAAATGGACTCTCCTGTGGATGTGTTCTAATATGTTTTTGTGTCTATGGAGACCTTGGAATGAAGCGGTGGCCCTGGGGCCCTGAAGGGTTCTCCTAAACAGAGGCTTTGACACAGCTCCAACGTGCATGTTTCCCATGTGTAGATGAGATTTGTTCTGATGGGTGAGTCAAGAAACAGCCATATGCTGGTATTGAAATCCAGGCCTCTGAGGAGAGATGCCTGGAAACCAAAGCAATGGATCCGATTAGTGCCTAGGGGCCTGTTCGTTCCTTTTTACCTCTGGGGACATCAGTCTACGGGTCTGAGTGCAGATAGGTGCTCAGATGGGCTCAGATTGCCCCTGTGTGTCCTGGGAAGCCACAACTCCTGGGATGGCCTCAGGGACTTTGGAGGTTATCCTACTAGTAGGGTTGTGGCCATTGGAATGGGCACACACAATCCCCTTGGAGAGGGCAAGTACAGTCCTCAGGTTTGGCTCCCGGACCCTGAGCCTGTAGGGTGTGTAGGCCAGAGCTGTTTGGACAGTTGTCTGAAAACACAAACTCGGCTTATGTTTTGGGTCATAGGTATGGCAGGACTGATCTACAGACCATGAGGAGAATACTTCGGGATATGAAAAAAGGGCGAGTGTGAGGCTCTTGCTCATGTTTTTGTCTCTGGATATCGTGTCACTCATGGTCGTAAAATTGCCGGGTGACTTCATGGGAAATGGACGAGTCTTACTCTCTGGGGGTTCGGTCCCGTCCAAAGAGTTTGGGGTCATTCTGGGGATGGAAGAAGTCCGTTTTTTTGTTGTTGTTGTCGATTTGTTTCATTTTGTTTTTCAACCTCAAATGTCCCACCAAATGAGGGATTCCAGAGTAGAGCCCTGGGGTGGGGCGACTGGACAACCAGAAATCTGGTTAAAAATTGGGGACTAGGGACATGTCAAGCCCATTATGACATCTAATGGTCCAGCCACTGAGAGGACTTACTAGAGGACAGGACTCACGCTGAGGTCACAATGCGTGTCTATGCCCTCGTCGCACTCAAGAATGGGCGGGGCCTAAGGGTGAATGCTAATTTCTCCTACAATGAAGGTTGGACAACATGTCAACCACAAGTTTTCTTGCCATGGGTCAGGAAGAGTTCTGATTTCTTCATCACAGTCACCCGTGGGCAGTGATTGGAGATAAGGTCTAGGTTCTGAAGCCTGAAAACTGAGGTAGGGAAGAGATGATGACCTAAGGCCATGGCGGGTCTGATGTGCTCAGCGTGCGGTCAGCTGTCTGGGTGTTGGTCAGCAGGTCCGGGCTCAGGTTGTGTCAGACAGTGCATTAGTGCCCAGGTTAGACTATATAATTTGGGTACATTCGAGTGCCGTGTAGGTTTATCCTCATTTAAGCTGCCTGGGCTGTTCATTAGGCAATATATTTTTTCTAGAGGGCAGGCAGAGTGCTTCCTTGTCGGTCCGGAATTGCCAAACTTGAGGGCTTCGGGGCCAGGAGAGTGAGGACGGAAGTCTGAGAACACAAGCTAGACTTCGGATTCAGGGTGAGGGCACGGCAGGTACCCCCTGCAGATCTGAACCAATATCTCCTGCATCTGAAGTCAGGGCGAGGATCCGACGTTGGCTCAGGTTGGAGTTTCTGTGCATGACGGCCCCTTCATGAAGGGAGCGGAATCTCGAGGCCATGGAGGTTTTCCACGTTGGGAGATGTGGGATGCCCCCTTCAAGGATTCATTCTGCGGGACAATTGAGACCTGTTGAACAGCTCCAGGACATCCCATATGGAATGACTCCAGAGCACTGTTCCAGGATGGATGCCTGGGAAGTCCGCCTCGCCTTCCAATTGTCTCCTAGCAACAAGACAGTTTAGATCTAATGCATCTGCGGGAGCAACCGGGGTGGCTGAGTTGAAATGCACTTTCCAGAGGATGGGTCCTAACGTGTGTTTGTGTCCATGAGGGCCTTGGAATGGGGAGGTGGCACCGGGCCCTTGAAGTATTCTCCGAAGCTTTTGCATAGCTCCCATGCACAAGTTTCCTTGTGGAGACGAGATTTGTTCTGATGGGTGCCTCAGGAAATCCCCTCTGCTGGTATTGGAATCCAGGCTTTTGAGGAGACATGCCTGTAAACCAAAGCAATGGATCCGATAATGGCCTCGGGTCCTGTCTGGTTCAATCTTCTTGGTATGAGTGGAGGTAGATGAGTGAAGGTAGATGCTCAGCCGGTATCACCCGCCATTTTTGTCCCGGGCGACCTACACTATTGGGATGGCCTCAGGGACTTTGGAGGGTTCTCCTAATTTGTACGATTTTTGACAATGGAATGGGCAGAATTCCCATGGATTGGGTGGGGGCAGTCCTAATGTGTGGCTCCAGGGGCCCCAGCCTGGAGGGAGTGTGGCCCAGGACTTTGAGGACAGAAGACTGAAAACACAAACTCAGCTTAAGTTTGGGGACGTAGGTATGGCACGCCCGGTCTACAAACCATGAGAAGAACTCTTCAGGATATGAAGAATGAGCGAGTCTGAGGCGCTTGCTCAGGCTTTTGTCTCTGGATTTTGTTTCAGCGATGGCCGTGGAATGTTGGGGAGGTCTCATGGGCCATGGACGAATCTTCCTCTCTGTGGATTTGGCCCGATCCCAATTGTTTTTCGTCAATCTGTGGGATGGGAGGACTCCTTTCAGGTTTGTTACCTCAGGTGTCCCACCAAAAGAGGAATTCCAAAGCAGAGCCCTGGGGAAGAGTGAAGGGACACCCCGAACTATGGATAAAAATTGGGGCCTAGGGGATATGGCAAGCCCAATATGCTGTCTCTTCATATAGGCCCTGAGAGGCCTTACCTGAGGACTGGGCTCAGGCTGAGGGTCACAATGTGTGTTTGTGAACAATGTGGCCCGTAAGCATGGGCTGGGCCTCATGGGCCACGCTTGTTTCAACTACACTGAACGTTGGACAACATGCCAACCACAAGGTTTCTTGCCATGGGGAAAGAGTTCTGATTTCTGCATCATTTTCAACCCTGGGCAGTGGTTGGAGATAAGGTCTAGGCTCTGGAGCCTAAAAAACCGCAGTTGGGAAGAGATGACGACCTAAGGCCATGGTGGGTCCGCTGTGCTCAGTGTGCTGCCAGCTGTCTGGGTGGGACCAGGAGGTCTAGGATCAGGCTGGGTCAGAAGGGGAAATAGTGCCCAGGTCAGCCTATATGTTTGGGGTACAGCCGAATGGCATGCAGGTTGATCCTCATTTGGGGTTTCGGGGTAGCCCTGAGGGCAATGTTTTACTTCTGTAGGGCAGGCAGAGTGCGGCATTGTAGTTCTGGATTGCCCAACTGGAGGGCTTGTGGGCCAGTAGTCTGAGGACGGAGTCTGAGAACCCAAGCTAGGCCTAGGTTTCTGGGTGAGGATATGGCAGGCACAATCTACAGACCTCAATAGAGATCTCGTGCATCTGAAGTCAGGGCAAGGATCAGACGATCGCTCAGGTTGGACTTTCTGCCCTGATGGCCCTTTCTTGAAGGGGGTTGTATCACGAGGACATGGGGGTTTTCCCACGACGGGAGTTGTGAGAAGCTCCAAACTGCAAAGATTCTTCTGCAGGACAATTGAGACTTGTTGGTTGGCTCCAGGCCAACGATTCCGAGCAGGGTTCTAAGGATGGATGGCTGGGTAGCCCACCTCGCATTCCAATTGTCTCCAAGCAACAAGACAGGTTAGATCTGCTGGATGTGGGGGGCAACCGAGGAGGCTGTGTTGAAGTGGACTCTCTTGTGGATGTGTCCTAATATGTTTTTGTGTCTATGGTGACCTTGGAATGAAGCGGTGGCCCTGGGGCCCTGAAGGGTTCTCCTAAACAGAGGCTTTGACACAGCTCCAACGTGCATGTTTCCCATGTGTAGATGAGATTTGTTCTGATGGGTGAGTCAAGAAACAGCCATATGCTGGTATTGAAATCCAGGCCTCTGAGGAGAGATGCCTGGAAACCAAAGCAATGGATCCGATTAGTGCCTAGGGGCCTGTTCGTTTCTTTTTACCTCTTGGGACATCAGTCTACGGGTCTGAGTGCAGGTAGGTGCTCAGATGGGCTCAGATTGCCCCTGTTTGTCCTGGGAAGCCACAACTCTTGGGATGGCCTCAGGGACTTTGGAGGTTATCCTATTAGTAGGGTTGTGGCCATTGGAATGGGCACATACAATTCCCTTGGAGAGGGCAAGTACAGTCCTCAGGTTTGGCTCCAGGGCCCTGAGCCTGTAGGGTGTGTAGGCCAGAGCTGTTTGGACAGTTGTCTGAAAACACAAACTCGGCTTATGTTTTGGGTCATAGGTATGGCAGGACTGATCTACAGACCATGAGGAGAACACTTCGGGATATGAAAAAAGGGCGAGTGTGAGGCTCTTGCTCAAGTTTTTGTCTCTGGATATCGTGTCACTCATGGTCGTGAAATTGCCGGGTGACTTCATGGGAAATGGACGAGTCTTACTCTCTGGGGGTTCGGTCCCGTCCAAAGAGTTTGGGGTCATTCTGGGGATGGAAGAAGTCCGTTTTTTTGTTGTTGTTGTCGATTTGTTTCATTTTGTTTTTCAACCTCAGATGTCCCACCAAATGAGGGATTCCAGAGTAGAGCCCTGGGGTGGGGCGACTGGACAACCAGAAATCTGGTTATAAATGGGGACTAGGGACATGTCAAGCCCATTATGACATCTTATGGTCCAGCCACTGAGAGGACTTACTAGAGGACAGGACTCACGCTGAGTTCACAATGCGTGTTTATGCACTCGTCGCACTCAAGAATGGGCGGGGCCTCAGGGTGAATGCTGGTTTCTCCTACACTGAACGTTGGACAACATGCCAACCACAAGGTTTCTTGCCATGGGTCAGGAAGAGTTCTGATTTCTGCATCACAGTCACCCGTGGGCAGTGATTGGAGATAAGGTCTAGGTTCTGAAGCCTGAAAACTGAGGTAGGGAAGAGATGATGACGTAAGGCCATGGCGGGTCTGATGTGCTCAGGGTGCGGTCAGCTGTCTGGGTGTTGGTCAGCAGGTCCGGGCTCAGGTTGTGTCAGACAGTGCATTAGTGCCCAGGTTAGACAATATAATTTGGGTACATTCGAGTGCCGTGTAGGTTTATCCTCATTTAAGCTGCCTGGACAGCTCATTAGGCAATACATTTTTTCTAGAGGGCAGGCAGAGTGCTTCATTGTCGGTCCGGAATTGCCAAACTTGAGGGCTTCGGGGCCAGGAGAGTTAGGTCGGAAGTCTGAGAACACAAGCTAGTCTTCGGATTCAGGGTGAGGGCACGGCAGGTACCCCCTGCAGATCTGAACCAATATCTCATGCATCTGAAGTCAGGGCGAGGATCCGACGTTGGCTCAGGTTGGAGTTTCTGTGCATGACGGCCCCTTCATGAAGGGAGCGGTATCTCGAGGCCATGGAGGTTTTCCACGTTGGGAGATGTGGGATGCCCCCTTCAAGGATTCCTTCTGCGGGACAATTGAGACCTGTTGGACAGCTCCAGGACATCCCATATGGAATGACTCCAGAGCACTGTTCCAGGATGGATGCCTGGGAAGTCCGCCTCGCCTTCCAATTGTCTCCTAGCAACAAGACAGTTTAGATCTAATGGATCTGCGGGACCAACCGGGGTGGCTGAGTTGAAATGGACTTTCCAGAGGATGGGTCCTAACGTGTGTTTGTGTCCATGAGGGCCTTGGAATGGGGAGGTGGCACCGGGACCTTGAAGTATTCTCCTAAGCTTTGGCATAGCTCCCATGCACAAGTTTCCTTGTGGAGACGAGATTTGTTCTGATGGGTGCCTCAAGAACCCCCTCTGCTGGTATTGGAATCCAGGCTTTTGAGGAGACATGCCTGTAAACCAAAGCAATGGATCCGATAATGGCCTCGGGTCCTGTCTGGTTCAATCTTCTTGGTATGAGTGGAGGTAGATGAGTGGAGGTAGATGAACAGCCGGTATAAACCGCCCTTTATGTCCCGGGTGACCTACACTATTGGGATGGCCTCAGGGACTTTGGAGGGTTCTCCCAATTTGTACGATTTTTGACAATGGAATGGGCAGAATTCCCATGGATTGGGTGGGGGCAGTCCTAATGTGTGGCTCCAGGGGCCCCAGCCTGGAGGGAGTGTGGCCCAGGACTTTGAGGACAGAAGACTGAAAACACAAACTCAGCTTAAGTTTGGGGACGTAGGTATGGCACGCCCGATCACAAACCATGAGAAGAACTCTTCAGGATATGAAGAATGAGCGAGTCTGAGGCGCTTGCTCAGGCTTTTGTCTCTGTATTTTGTTTCAGCGATGGCCGTGGAATGTTGGGGAGGTCTCATGGGCCATGGACGAATCTTCCTCTCTGTGGATTTGGCCCGATCCCAATTGTTTTTCGTCAATCTGTGGGATGGGAGGACTCCTTTCAGGTTTGTTACCTCAGGTGTCCCACCAAAAGATGAATTCCAAAGCAGAGCCCTGGGGAAGAGTGAAGGGACAACCCGAACTACGGTTAAAAATTGGGGCCTAGGGGCATGGCAAGCCCAATATGCTGTCTCTTCATATAGGCCCTGAGAGGCCTTACCTGAGGACTGGGCTCAGGCTGAGGGTCACAATGTGTGTTTGTGACCAATGTGGCCCGCAAGCATGGGCTGGGCCTCATGGGCCACGCTTGTTTCAACTACACTGAACGTTGGACAACATGCCAAGCACAAGGTTTCTTGCCATGGGGAAAGAGTTCTGATTTCTGCATCATTTTCAACCCTGGGCAGTGGTTGGAGATAAGGTCTAGGTTCTGGAGCCTGAAAACCGCAGTTGGCAAGAGATGACGACCTAAGGCCATGGCGGGTCCGATGTGCTCAGTGTGCGGCCAGCTGTCTGGGTGGGACCAGGAGGTCCAGGCTCAGGCTGGGTCAGAAGGGGAAATAGTGCCCAGGTCAGCCTATATGTTTGGGGTACAGCCGAATGGCATGCAGGTTGATCCTCATTTGGGGTTTCGGGGTAGCCCTGAGGGCAATGTTTTACTTCTGTAGGGCAGGCAGAGTGTGGCATTGTAGTTCTGGATTGCCCAACTGGAGGGCTTGTGGGCCAGTAGTCTGAGGACGGAGTCTGAGAACCCAAGCTAGGCCTAGGTTTCTGGGTGAGGATATGGCAGGCACAATTTACAGACCTCAATAGAGATCTCGTGCATCTGAAGTCAGGGCAAGGATCAGACGATCGCTCAGGTTGGACTTTCTGCCCTGATGGCCCTTTCTTGAAGGGGGTTGGATCACGAGGACATGGGGGTTTTCCCACGATGGGAGTTGTGAGAAGCTCCAAACTGCAAAGATTCTTCTGCAGGACAATTGAGACCTGTTGGTTGGCTCCAGGCCAACGATTCCGAGCAGGGTTCTAAGGATGGATGGCTGGGTAGCCCACCTCGCATTCCAATTGTCTCCAAGCAACAAGACAGGTTAGATCTGCTGGATGTGGGGGGCAACCGAGGAGGCTGAGAAAAATGGACTCTCCTGTCGATGTGTCCTAATATGTTTTTGTGTCTATGGAGACCTTGGAATGAAGCGGTAGCCCTGGGGCCCTGAAGGGTTCTCCTAAACAGAGGCTTTGACACAGCTCCAACGTGCATGTTTCCCATGTGTAGATGAGATTAGTTCTGATGGGTGAGTCAAGAAACAGATATATGCTGGTATTGAAATCCAGGCCTCTGAGGAGAGATGCCTGGAAACCAAAGCAATGGATCCGATTAGTGCCTAGGGGCCTGTTCGTTCCTTTTTACCTCTGGGGACATCATTCTACGGGTCTGAGTGCAGGTAGGTGCTCAGATGGGCTCAGATTGCCCCTGTTTGTCCTGGGAAGCCATAACTCTTAGGATGGCCTCAGGGACTTTGGAGGTTATCCTATTAGTAGGGTTGTGGCCATTGGAATGGGCACATACAATTCCCTTGGAGAGGCAAGTACAGTCCTCAGGTTTGGCTCCAGGGCCCTGAGCCTGTAGGGTGTGTAGGCCAGAGCTGTTTGGACAGTTGTCTGAAAACACAAACTCGGCTTATGTTTTGGGTCGTAGGTATGGCAGGACTGATCTACAGACCATGAGGAGAACACTTCGGGATATGAAAAAAGGGCGAGTGTGAGGCTCTTGCTCAAGTTTTTGTCTCTGAATATCGTGTCACTCATGGTCGTGAAATTGCCGGGTGACTTCATGGGAAATGGACGAGTCTTACTCTCTGGGGGTTCGGTCCCGTCCAAAGAGTTTGGGGTCATTCTGGGTATGGAAGAAGTCCGTATTTTTGTTGTTGTTGTCGATTTGTTTCATTTTGTTTTTCAACCTCAGATGTCCCACCAAATGAGGGATTCCAGAGTAGAGCCCTGGGGTGGGGTGACTGGACAACCAGAAATCTGGTTAAAAATTGGGGACTAAGGACATGTCAAGCCCATTATGACATCTTATGGTCCAGCCACTGAGAGGACTTACTAGAGGACAGGACTCACGCTGAGTTCACAATGCGTGTTTATGCTCTCGTCGCACTCAAAAATGGGTGGGGCCTCAGGGTGAATGCTGGTTTCTCCTACACTGAACGTTGGAAAACATGCCAACCACAAGGTTTCTTGCCATGGGTCAGGAAGAGTTCTGATTTCTGCATCACAGTCACCCGTGGGCAGTGATTGGAGATAAGGTCTAGGTTCTGAAGCCTGAAAAGTGAGGTAGGGAAGAGATGATGACCTAAGGCAATGGCGGGTCTGATGTGCTCAGGGTGCAGTCAGCTGTCTGGGTGTTGGTCAGCAGGTCCGGTCTCAGGTTGTGTCAGACAGTGCATTAGTGCCCAGGTTAGACTATATAATTTGGGTACATTCGAGTGCCGTGTAGGTTTATCTTCATTTAAGCTGCCTGGGAGCTCATTAGGCAATATATTTTTTCTAGAGGGCAGGCAGAGTGCTTCATTGTCTTTGCGGAATTGCCAAACTTGAGGGCTTCGGGGCCAGGAGAGTGAGGACGGAAGTTTGAGAACACAAGCTAGACTTCGGATTCAGGGTGAGGGCACGGCAGGTACCCCCTGCAGATCTGAACCAATATCTCATGCATCTGAAGTCAGGGCGAGGATCCGACGTTGGCTCAGGTTGGAGTTTCTGTGCATGACGGCCCCTTCATGAAGGGAGCGGAATCTCGAGGCCATGGAGGTTTTCCACGTTGGGAGATGTGGGATGCCCCCATCAAGGATTCCTTCTGCGGGACAATTGAGACCTGTTGGACAGCTCCAGGATATCCCATATGGAATGACTCCAGAGCACTGTTCCAGGATGGATGCCTGGGAAGTCCGCCTCGCCTTCCAATTGTCTCCTAGCAACAAGACAGTTTAGATCTAATGGATCTGCAGGAGCAACCGGGTGGCTGAGTTGAAATGCACTTTCCAGAGGATGGGTCCTAACGTGTGTTTGTGTCCATGAGGGCCTTGGAATAGGGAGGTGGCACCGGGACCCTGAAGTATTCTCCTAAGCTTTGGCATAGCTCCCATGCACAAGTTTCCTTGTGGAGACGAGATTTGTTCTGATGGGTGCCTCAGGAAATCCCCTCTGCTGGTATTGGAATCCAGGCTTTTGAGGAGACATGCCTGTAAACCAAAGCAATGGATCCGATAATGGCCTCGGGTCCTGTCTGGTTCAATCTTCTTGGTATGAGTGGAGGTAGATGAGTGGAGGTAGATGCTCAGCCGGTATCAACCGCCGTTTTTTGTCCCGGGCGACATACACTATTGGGATGGCCTCAGGGACTTTGGAGGGTTCTCCTAATTTGTACGATTTTTGACAATGGAATGGGCAGAATTCCCATGGATTGGGTGGGGGCAGTCCTAATGTGTGGTTCCAGGGGCCCCAGCCTGGAGGGAGTGTGGCCCAGGACTTTGAGGACAGAAGACTGAAAACACAAACTCAGCTTAAGTTTGGGGACGTAGGTATGGCACGCCCGATCTACACACCATGAGAAGAACTCTTCAGGATATGAAGAATGAGCGAGTCTGAGGCGCTTGCTCAGGCTTTTGTCTCTAGATTTTGTTTCAGGGATGGCCGTAGAATGTTGGGGAGGGCTCATATGCCATGGACGAATCTTCCTCTCTGCGTTTTGGCCCGATCCCAATTCTTTTTCGTCAATCTGTGGGATGGGAGGACTCCTTTCAGGTTTGTTACCTCAGGTGTCCCACCAAAAGAGGAATTCCAAAGCAGAGCCCTGGGGAAGAGTGAAGGGACAACCCGAACTATGGTTAAATATTGGGGCCTAGGGGCATGGCAAGCCCAATATGCTGTCTCTTCATATAGGACCTGAGAGGCCTTACCTGAGGACTGGGCTCAGGCTGAGGGTCCCAATGTGTGTTTGTGACCAATGTGGCCCGCAAGCATGGGCTGGGCCTCATGGGCCATGCTTGTTTCAACTACACCGAACGTTGGACAACATGCCAACCACAAGGTTTCTTGCCATGGGGAAAGAGTTCTGATTTCTGCATCATTTTCAACCCTGGGCAGTGGTTGGAGATAAGGTCTAGGTTCTGGACCTGAAAACCGCAGTTGGGAAGAGATGACGTCCTAAGGCCATTGCGGGTCCGATGTGCTCAGTGTGTGGCCAGCTGTCTGGGTGGGACCAGGAGTTCCAGGCTCAGGCTGGGTCAGAAGGGGAAATAGTGCCCAGGTCAGCCTATATGTTTGGGGTACAGCCGAATGGCGTGCAGGTTGATCCTCATTTGGGGTTTCGGGGTAGCCCTGAGGGCAATGTTTTACTTCTGTAGGGCAGGCAGAGTGCGGCATTGTAGTTCTGGATTGCCCAACTGGAGGGCTTCTGGGCCAGTAGTCTGAGGACGGAGTCTGAGAACCCAAGCTAGGCCTAGGTTTCTGGGTGAGGATATGGCAGGCACAATCTACAGACCACAATCGAGATCTCGTGCATCTGAAGTCAGCGCAAGGATAAGACGATCGCTCAGGTTGGATTTTCTGCCCTGATGGCCCTTTCTTGAAGGGGGTTGGATCACGAGGACATGGGGTTTTTCCCACGATGGGAGTTGTGAGAAGCTCCAAACAGCAAAGATTCTTCTGCAGGACAATTGAGACCTGTTGGTTGGCTCCAGGCCAACGATTCCGAGCAGGGTTCTAAGGATGGATGGCTGGGTAGCCCACCTCGCATTCCAATTGTCTCCAAGCAACAAGACAGGTTAGATCTGCTGGATGTGGGGGGCAACCGAGGAGGCTGAGTTGAAATGGACTCTCCTGTGGATGTGTCCTAATATGTTTTTGTGTCTATGGAGACCTTGGAATGAAGCGGTGGCCCTGGGGCCCTGAAGGGTTCTCCTAAACAGAGGCTTTGACACAGCTCCAACGTGCATGTTTCCCATGTGTAGATGAGATTAGTTCTGATGGGTGAGTCAAGAAACAGCCATATGCTGGTATTGAAATCCAGGCCTCTGAGGAGAGATGCCTGGAAACCAAAGCAATGGATCCGATTAGTGCCTAGGGGCCTGTTCGTTCCTTTTTACCTCTGGGGACATCATTCTACGGGTCTGAGTGCAGGTAGGTGCTCAGATGGGCTCAGATTGCCCCTGTTTGTCCTGGGAAGCCACAACTCTTGGGATGGCCTCAGGGACTTTGGAGGTTATCCTACTAGTAGGGTTGTGGCCATTGGAATGGGCACATACAATTCCCTTGGAGAGGGCAAGTACAGTCCTCAGGTTTGGCTCCAGGGCCCTGAGCCTGTAGGGTGTGTAGGCCAGAGCTGTTTGGACAGTTGTCTGAAAACACAATCTCGGCTTATGTTTTGGGACATAGGTATAGCAGGACTGATCTACAGACCATGAGGAGAACTCTTCGGGATATGAAAAAAGGGCGAGTGTGAGGCTCTTGCTCAAGTTTTTGTCTGTGGATATCGTGTCACTCATGGTCGTGAAATTGCCGGGTGACTTCATGGGAAATGGACGAGTCTTACTCTCTGGGGGTTCGGTACCGTCCAAAGAGTTTGGGGTCATTCTGGGGATGGAAGAAGTCCGTTTTTTTGTTGTTGTTGTCGATTTGTTTCATTTTGTTTTTCAAGCTCAGATGTCCCACCAAATGAGGGATTCCAGAGGAGAGCCCTGGGGTGGGGCGACTGGACAACCAGAAATCTGGTTAAAAATTGGGGACTAGGGACATGTCAAGCCCATTATGACATCTAATGGTCCAGCCACTGAGAGGACTTACTAGAGGACAGGACTCACGCTGAGGTCACAATGCGTGTTTATGCTCTCGTCGCACTCAAGAATGGGCGGGGCCTCAGGGTGAATGCTGGTTTCTCCTACACTGAACGTTGGACAACATGCCAACCACAAGGTTTCTTGCCATGGGTCAGGAAGAGTTCTGATTTCTGCATCACAGTCACCCGTGGGCAGTGATTGGAGATAAGGTCTAGGTTCTGAAGCCTGAAAACTGAGGTAGGGAAGAGATGATGACCTAAGGCCATGGCGGGTCTGATGTGCTCAGCGTGCGGTCAGCTGTCTGGGTGTTGGTCAGCAGGTCCGGGCTCAGGTTGTGTCAGACAGTGCATTAGTGCCCAGGTTAGACTATATAATTTGGGTACATTCGAGTGCCGTGTAGGTTTATCCTCAGTTAAGCTGCCTGGGGAGCTCATTAGGAAATACATTTTTTCTAGAGGGCAGGCAGAGTGCTTCATTGTCGGTCCTGAAATGCCAAACTTGAGGGCTTCGGGGCCAGGAGAGTGAGGACGGAAGTCTGAGAACACAAGCTAGTCTTCGGATTCAGGGTGAGGGCACGGCAGGTACCCCCTGCAGATCTGAACCAATATCTCATGCATCTGAAGTCAGGGCGAGGATCCGACGTTGGCTCAGGTTGGAGTTTCTGTGCATGACGGCCCCTTCATGAAGGGAGCGGAATCTCGAGGCCATGGAGGTTTTCCACGTTGGGAGATGTGGGATGCCCCCTTCAAGGATTCCTTCTGCGGGACAATTGAGACCTGTTGGACAGCTCCAGGACATCCCATATGGAATGACTCCAGAGCACTGTTCCAGGATGGATGCCTTGGAAGTCCGCCTCGCCTTCCAATTGTCTCCTAGCAAAAAGACAGTTTAGATCTAATGGATCTGCGGGAGCAACCGGGGTGGCTGAGTTGAAATGCACTTTCCAGAGGATGGGTCCTAACGTGTGTTTGTGTCCATGAGGGCCTTGGAATGGGGAGGTGGCACCGGGACCCTGAAGTATTCTCCTAAGCTTTGGCATAGCTCCCATGCACAAGTTTCTTTGTGGAGACGAGATTTGTTCTGATGGGTGCCTCAGGAAATCCCCTCTGCTGGTATTGGAATCCAGGCTTTTGAGGAGACATGCCTGTAAACCATAGCAATGGATCCGATAATGGCCTCGGGTCCTGTCTGGTTCAATCTTCTTGGTATGAGTGGAGGTAGATGAGTGGAGGTAGATGCTCAGCCGGTATCAACCGCCCTTTTTTGTCCCGGGCGACCTACACTATTGGGATGGCCTCAGGGACTTTGGAGGGTTCTCCTAATTTGTACGATTTTTGACAATGGACTGGGCAGAATTCCCATGGATTGGGTGGGGGCAGTCCTAATGTGTGGCTCCAGGGGCCCCAGCCTGGAGGGAGTGTGGCCCAGGACTTGGATGACAGAAGACTGAAAACACAAACTCAGCTTAAGTTTGGGGACGTAGGTATGGCACGCCCGATCTACAAACCATGAGAAGAACTCTTCAGGATATGAAGAATGAGCGAGTCTGAGGCGCTTGCTCAGGCTTTTGTCTCTGGATTTTGTTTCAGCGATGGCCGTGGAATGTTGGGGAGGTCTCATGGGCCATGGACGAATCTTCCTCTCTGTGGATTTGGCCCGATCCCAATTGTTTTTCGTCAATCTATGGGATGGTAGGACTCCTTTCAGGTTTGTTACCTCAGGTGTCCCACCAAAAGAGGAATTCCAAAGCAGAGCCCTGGGGAAGAGTGAAGGGACAACCCGAACTATGGTTAAAAATTGGGGCCTAGGGGCATGGCAAGCCCAATATGCTGTCTCTTCATATAGGCCCTGAGGACTGGGCTCAGGCTGAGGGTCACAATGTGTGTTTGTGACCAATGTGGCCTGCAAGCATGGGCTGGGCCTCATGGGCCACGCTTGTTTCAACTACACTGAACGTTGGACAACATGCCAACCACAAGGTTTCTTGCCATTGGGAAAGAGTTCTGATTTCTGCATCATTTTCAACCCTGGGCAGTGGTTGGAGATAAGGTCTAGGTTCTGGAGCCTGAAAACCGCAGTTGGGAAGAGATGACGACCTAAGGCCATGGCGGGTCCGATGTGCTCAGTGTGCGTCCAGCTGTCTGGGTGGGACCAGGAGGTCCAGGCTCAGGCTGGGTCAGAAGGGGAAATAGTGCCCAGGTCAGCCTATATGTTTGGGGTACAGCCGAATGGCCTGCAGCTTGATCCTCATTTGGAGTTTCGGGGTAGCCCTGAGGGCAATATTTTACTTCTGTAGGGCAGGCAGAGTGCGGCATTGTAGTTCTGGATTGCCAAACTGGAGGGCTTGTGGGCCCGTAGTCTGAGGACGGAGTCTGAGAACCCAAGCTAGGCCTAGGTTTCTGGGTGAGGATATGGCAGGCACAGTCAACAGACCTCAATCGAGATCTCGTGCATCTGAAGTCAGGGCAAGGATCAGACGATCGCTCAGGTTGGACTTTCTGCCCTGATGGCCCTTTCTTGAAGGGGGTTGGATCACGAGGACATGGGGGTTTTCCCACGATGGGAGTTGTGAGAAGCTCCAAACTGCAAAGATTCTTCTGCAGGACAATTGAGACCTGTTGGTTGGCTCCAGGCCAACGATTCCGAGCAGGGTTCTAAGGATGGATGGCTGGGTAGCCCACCTCGCATTCCAATGGTCTCCAAGCAACAAGACAGGTTAGATCTGCTGGATGTGGGGGGCAACCGAGGAGGCTGAGTTGAAATGGACCCTCCTGTGGATGTGTCCTAATATGTTTTTGTGTCTATGGAGACCTTGGAATGAAGCGGTGGCCCAGGGGCCCTGAAGGGTTCTCCTAAAGAGAGGCTTTGACACAGCTCCAACGGGCATGTTTCCCATGTGTAGATGAGATTTGTTCTGATGGGTGAGTCAAGAAACAGCCATATGCTGGTATTGAAATCCAGGCCTCTGAGGAGAGAAGCCTGGAAACCAAAGCAATGCATCCGATTAGTGCCTAGGGGCCTGTTCGTTCCTTTTTACCTCTGGGGACATCAGTCTACGGGTCTGAGTGCAGGTAGGTGCTCAGATGGGCTCAGATTGCCCCTGTTTGTCCTGGGAAGCCACAACTCTTGGGATGGCCTCAGGGAGTTTGGAGGTTATCCTACTAGTAGTGTTGTGGCCATTGTAATGGGCACATACAATTCCCTTGGAGAGGGCAAGTACAGTCCTCAGGTTTGGCTCCAGGGCCCTGAGCCTGTAGGGTGTGTAGGCCAGAGCTGTTTGGACAGTTGTCTGAAAACACAAACTCGGCTTATGTTTTGGGTCATAGGTATGGCAGGACTGATCTACAGACCATGAGGAGAACACTTCGGGATATGAAAAAAGGGCGAGTGTGAGGCTCTTGCTCAAGTTTTTGTCTCTGGATATCGTGTCACTCATGGTCGTGAAATTGCCGGGTGACTTCATGGGAAATGGACGAGTCTTACTCTCTGGGGGTTCGGTCCCGTCCAAAGAGTTTGGGGTCATTCTGGGGATGGAAGATGTCCGTTTTTTTGTTGTTGTTGTCGATTTGTTTCATTTTGTTTTTCAACCTCAGATGTCCCTCCAAATGAGGGATTCCAGAGGAGAGCCCTGGGGTGGGGCGACTGGACAACCAGAAATCTGGTTAAAAATTGGGGACTAGGGACATGTCAAGCCCATTATGACATCTAATGGTCCAGCCACTGAAAGGACTTACTAGAGGACAGGACTCACGCTGAGGTCACAATGCGTGTTTATGCTCTCGTCGCACTCAAGAATGGGCGGGGCCTCAGGGTGAATGCTGGTTTCTCCTACACTGAACGTTGGACAACATGCCAACCACAAGGTTTCTTGCCATGGGTCAGGAAGAGTTCTGATTTCTGCATCACAGTCACCCGTGGGCAGTGATTGGAGATAAGGTCTAGGTTCTGAAGCCTGAAAACTGAGGTAGGGAAGAGATGATGACCTAAGGCCATGGCGGTTCTGATGTGCTCAGCGTGCGGTCAGCTGTCTGGGTGTTGGTCAGCAGGTCCGGGCTCAGGTTGTGTCAGACAGTGCATTAGTGCCCAGGTTAGACTATATAATTTGGGTACATTCGAGTGCCGTGTAGGTTTATCTTCATTTAAGCTGCCTGGGCTGCTCATTAGGCAATATATTTTTTCTAGAGGGCAGGCAGAGTGCTTCATTGTCTTTGCGGAATTGCCAAACTTGAGGGCTTCGGGGCCAGGAGAGTGAGGACGGAAGTCTGAGAACACAAGCTAGACTTCGGATTCAGGGTGAGGGCACGGCAGGTACCCCCTGCAGATCTGAACCAATATCTCATGCATCTGAAGTCAGGGCGAGGATCCGACGTTGGCTCTGGTTGGAGTTTCTGTGCATGACGGCCCCTTCATGAAGGGAGCAGAATCTCGAGGCCATGGAGTTTTTCCACGTTGGGAGATGTGGGATGCCCCCTTCAAGGATTCCTTCTGCGGGACAATTGAGACCTGTTGGACAGCTCCAGGACATCCCATATGGAATGACTCCAGAGCACCGTTCGAGGATGGATGCCTGGGAAGTCCGCCTCGCCTTCCAATTGTCTCCTAGCAACAAGACAGTTTAGATCTAATGGATCTGCGGGAGCAACCGGGGTGGCTGAGTTGAAATGCACTTTCCAGAGGATGGGTCCTAACGTGTGTTTGTGTCCATGAGGGCCTTGGAATGGGGAGGTGGCACCGGGACCCTGAAGTATTCTCCTAAGCTTTGGCATAGCTCCCATGCACAAGTTTCCTTGTGGAGACGAGATTTGTTCTGATGGGTGCCTCAGGAAATCCCCTCTGCTGGTATTGGAATGCAGGCTTTTGAGGAGACATGCCTGTAAACCAAAGCAATGGATCCGATAATGGCCTCGGGTCCTGTCTGGTTCAATCTTCTTGGTATGAGTGGAGGTAGATGAGTGGAGGTAGATGCTCAGCCGGTATCAACCGCCCTTTTTTTGTCCTGGGCGACCTACACTATTGGGATGGCCTCAGGGACTTTGGAGGGTTCTCCTAATTTGTACGATTTTTGACAATGGAATGGGCAGAATTCCCATGGATTGGGTGGGGGCAGTCCTAATGTGTGGCTCCAGGGGCCCCAGCCTTGAGGGAGTGTGGCCCAGGACTTTGAGGGTAGAAGACTGAAAACACAAACTCAGCTTAAGTTTGGGGACGTAGGTATGGCACGCCCGATCTACAAACCATGAGAAGAACTCTTCAGGATATGAAGAATGAGCGAGTCTGAGGCGCTTGCTCAGGCTTTTGTCTCTGGATTTTGTTTCAGCGATGGCCGTGGAATGTTGGGGAGATCTCATGGGCCATGGACGAATCTTCCTCTCTGTGGATTTGGCCCGATCCCAATTGTTTTTCTTCAATCTGTGGGATGGGAGGACTCCTTTCAGGTTTGTTACCTCAGGTGTCCCACCAAAAGAGGAATTCCAAAGCAGAGCCCTGGAGAAGAGTGAAGGGACACCGCGAACTATGGTTAAAAATTGGGGCCTAGGGGCATGGCAAGCCCAATATGCTGTCTCTTCATATAGGCCCTGAGAGGCCTTACCTGAGGACTGGGCTCAGGCTGAGGGTCACAATGTGTGTTTGTGACCAATGTGGCCCGCAAGCATGGGCTGGGCCTCATGGGCCACGCTTGTTTTAACTACACTGAACGTTGGACAACATGCCAACCACAAGGTTTCTTGCCATGGGGAAAGAGTTCTGATTTCTGCATCATTTTCAACCCTGGGCAGTGGTTGGAGATAAGGTCTAGGTTCTGGAGCCTGAAAACCGCAGTTGGGAAGAGATGACGACCTAAGGCAATGGCGGGTCCGATGTGCTCAGTGTGCGGCCAGCTGTCTGGGTGGGACCAGGAGGTCCAGGCTCAGGCTGGGTCAGAAGGGGAAATAGTGCCCAGGTCAGCCTATATGTTTGGGGTACAGCCGAATGGCCTGCAGGTTGATCCTCATTTGGGGTTTCGGGGTAGCCCTGAGGGCAATATTTTACTTCTGTAGGGCAGGCAGAGTGCGGCATTCTAGTTCTGGATTGCCAAACTGGAGGGCTTGTGGGCCAGTAGTCTGAGGACGGAGTCTGAGAACCCAAGCTAGGCCTAGGTTTCTGGGTGAGGATATGGCAGGCACAGTCAACAGACCTCAATAGAGATCTCGTGCATCTGAAGTCAGGGCAAGGATCAGACGATCGCTCAGGTTGGACTTTCTGCCCTGATGGCCCTTTCTTGAAGGGGGTTGGATCACAAGGACATGGGGGTTTTCCCACGATGGGAGTTGTGAGAAGCTCCAAACTGCAAAGATTCTTCTGCAGGACAATTGAGACCTGTTGGTTGGCTCCAGGCCAACGATTCCGAGCAGGGTTCTAAGGATGGATGGCTGGGTAGCCCACCTCGCATTCCAATGGTCTCCAAGCAACAAGACAGGTTAGATCTGCTGGATGTGGGGGGCAACCGAGGAGGCTGAGTTGAAATGGACCCTCCTGTGGATGTGTCCTAATATGTTTTTGTGTCTATGGAGACCTTGGAATGAAGCGGTGGCCCTGGGGCCCTGAAGGGTTCTCCTAAAGAGAGGCTTTGACACAGCTCCAACGTGCATGTTTCCCATGTGTAGATGAGATTTGTTCTGATGGGTGAGTCAAGAAACAGCCATATGATGGTATTGAAATCCAGGCCTCTGAGGAGAGAAGCCTGGAAACCAAAGCAATGGATCCGATTAGTGCCTAGGGGCCTGTTCGTTCCTTTTTACCTCTGGGGACATCAGTCTACGGGTCTGAGTGCAGGTAGGTGCTCAGATGGGCTCAGATTGCCCCTGTTTGTCCTGGGAAGCCACAAATCTTGGGATGGCCTCAGGGACTTTGGAGGTTATCCTATTAGTAGGGTCGTGGCCATTGGAATGGGCACATACAATTCCCTTGGAGAGGGCAAGTACAGTCCTCAGGTTTGGCTCCAGGGCCCTGAGCCTGTAGGGTGTGTAGGCCAGAGCTGTTTGGACAGTTGTCTGAAAACACAAACTCGGCTTATGTTTTGGGTCATAGGTATGGCAGGACTGATCTACAGACCATGAGGAGAACTCTTCGGGATATGAAAAAAGGGCGAGTGTGAGGCTCTTGCTCAAGTTTTTGTCTCTGGATATCGTGTCCCTCATGGTCGTGAAATTGCCGGGTGACTTCATGGGAAATGGACGAGTCTTACTCTCTGGGGGTTCGGTCCCGTCCAAAGAGTTTGGGGTCATTCTGGGGATGGAAGAAGTCCGTTTTTTTGTTGTTGTTGTCGATTTGTTTCATTTTGTTTTTCAACCTCAGATGTCCCACCAAATGAGGGATTCCAGAGGAGAGCCCTGGGGTGGGGCGACTGGACAACCAGAAATCTGGTTAAAAATTGGGGACTAGGGACATGTCAAGCCCATTATGACATCTAATGGTCCAGCCACTGAGAGGACTTACTAGAGGACAGGACTCACGCTGAGGTCACAATGCGTGTTTATGCTCTCGTCGCACTCAAGAATGGGCGGGGCCTCAGGGTGAATGCTGTTTTCTCCTACACTGAACGTTGGACAACATGCCAACCACAAGGTTTCTTGCCATGGGTCAGGAAGAGTTCTGATTTCTGCATCACAGTCACCCGTGGGCAGTGATTGGAGATAAGGTCTAGGTTCTGAAGCCTGAAAACTGAGGTAGGGAAGAGATGATGACCTAAGGCCATGGCGGGTCTGATGTGCTCAGCGTGCGGTCAGCTGTCTGGGTGTTGGTCAGCAGGTCCGGGCTCAGGTTGTGTCAGACAGTGCATTAGTGCCCAGATTAGACTATATAATTTGGGTACATTCGAGTGCCGTGTAGGTTTATCTTCATTTAAGCTGCCTGGGCTGCTCATTAGGCAATATATTTTTTCTAGAGGGCAGGCAGAGTGCTTCATTGTCGGTGCGGAATTGCCAAACTTGAGGGCTTCGGGGCCAGGAGAGTGAGGACGGAAGTCTGAGAACACAAGCTAGACTTCGGATTCAGGGTGAGGGCACGGCAGGTACCCCCTGCAGATCTGAACCAATATCTCATGCATCTGAAGTCAGGGCGAGGATCCGACGTTGGCTCAGGTTGGAGTTTCTGTGCATGACGGCCCCTTCATGAAGGGAGCGGAATCTCGAGGCCATGGAGGTTTTCCACGTTGGGAGATGTGGGATGCCCCCTTCAAGGATTCCTTCTGCGGGACAATTGAGACCTGTTGGACAGCTCCAGGACATCCCATATGGAATGACTCCAGAGCACCGTTCGAGGATGGATGCCTGGGAAGTCCGCCTCGCCTTCCAATTGTCTCCTAGCAACAAGACAGTTTAGATCTAATGGATCTGCGGGAGCAACCGGGGTGGCTGAGTTGAAATGCACTTTCCAGAGGATGGGTCCTAACGTGTGTTTGTGTCCATGAGGGCCTTGGAATGGGGAGGTGGCACCGGGACCCTGAAGTATTCTCCTAAGCTTTGGCATAGCTCCCATGCACAAGTTTCCTTGTGGAGACGAGATTTGTTCTGATGGGTGCCTCAGGAAATCCCCTCTGCTGGTATTGGAATCCAGGCTTTTGAGGAGACATGCCTGTAAACCAAAGCAATGGATCCGATAATGGCCTCGGGTCCTGTCTGGTTCAATCTTCTTGGTATGAGTGGAGGTAGATGAGTGGAGGTAGATGCTCAGCCAGTATCAACGGCCCTTTTTTTGTCCTAGGCGACCTACACTATTGGGATGGCCTCAGGGACTTTGGAGGGTTCTCCTAATTTGTACGATTTTTGACAATGGAATGGGCAGAATTCCCATGGATTGGGTGGGGGCAGTCCTAATGTGTGGCTCCAGGGGCCCCAGCCTTGAGGGAGTGTGGCCCAGGACTTTGAGGACAGAAGACTGAAAACACAAACTCAGCTTAAGTTTGGGGACGTAGGTATGGCACGCCCAATCTACAAACCATGAGAAGAACTCTTCAGGATATGAAGAATGAGCGAGTCTGAGGCGCTTGCTCAGACTTTTGTCTCTGGATTTTGTTTCAGCGATGGCCGTGGAATGTTGGGGAGGTCTCATGGGTCATGGACGAATCTTCCTCTCTGTGGATTTGGCCCGATACCAATTGTTTTTCGTCAATCTGTGGGATGGGAGGACTCCTTTCAGGTTTGTTACCTCAGGTGTCCCACCAAAAGAGGAATTCCAATGCAGAGCCCTGGGGAAGAGTGAAGGGACACCCCGAACTATGGTTAAAAATTGGGGCCTAGGGGCATGGCAAGCCCAATATGCTGTCTCTTCATATAGGCCCTGAGAGGCCTTACCTGAGGACTGGGCTCAGGCTGAGGGTCACAATGTGTGTTTGTGACCAATGTGGCCCGCAAGCATGGGCTGGGCCTCATGGGCCACGCTTGTTTCAACTACACTGAACGTTGGACAACATGCCAAGCACAAGGTTTCTTGCCATGGGGAAAGAGTTCTGATTTCTGCATCATTTTCAACCCTGGGCAGTGGTTGGAGATAAGGTCTAGGTTCTGGAGCCTGAAAACCGCAGTTGGGAAGAGATGACGACCTAAGGCCATGGCGGGTCCGATGTGCTCAGTGTGCGGCCAGCTGTCTGGGTGGGACCAGGAGGTCCAGGCTCAGGCTCGGTCAGAATGGGAAATAGTGCCCAGGTCAGCCTATATGTTTGGGGTACAGCCGAATGGCCTGCAGGTTGATCCTCATTTGGGGTTTCGGGGTAGCCCTGAGGGCAATATTTTACTTCTGTAGGGCAGGCAGAGTGCGGCATTCTAGTTCTGGATTGCCAAACTGGAAGGCTTGTGGGCCAGTAGTCTGAGGACGGAGTCTGAGAACCCAAGCTAGGCCTAGGTTTCTGGGTGAGGATATGGCAGGCACAGTCAACAGACCTCAATCGAGATCTCGTGCATCTGAAGTCAGGGCAAGGATCAGACGATCGCTCAGGTTGGACTTTCTGCCCTGATGGCCCTTTCTTGAAGGGGGTTGGATCACAAGGACATGGGGGTTTTCCCACGATGGGAGTTGTGAGAAGCTCCAAACTGCAAAGATTCTTCTGCAGGACAATTGAGACCTGTTGGTTGGCTCCAGGCCAACGATTCCGAGCAGGGTTCTAAGGATGGATGGCTGGGTAGCCCACCTCGCATTCCAATGGTCTCCAAGCAACAAGACAGGTTAGATCTGCTGGATGTGGGGGGCAACCGAGGAGGCTGAGTTGAAATGGACCCTCCTGTGGATGTGTCCTAATATGTTTTTGTGTCTATGGAGACCTTGGAATGAAGCGGTGGCCCTGGGGCCCTGAAGGGTTCTCCTAAAGAGAGGCTTTGACACAGCTCCAACGTGCATGTTTCCCATGTGTAGATGAGATTTGTTCTGATGGGTGAGTCAAGAAACAGCCATATAATGGTATTGAAATCCAGGCCTCTGAGGAGAGAAGCCTGGAAACCAAAGCAATGGATCCGATTAGTGCCTAGGGGCCTGTTCGTTCCTTTTTACCTCTGGGGACATCAGTCTACGGGTCTGAGTGCATGTAGGTGCTCAGATGGGCTCAGATTGCCCCTGTTTGTCCTGGGAAGCCACAACTCTTGGGATGGCCTCAGGGACTTTGGAGGTTATCCTATTAGTAGGGTTGTGGCCATTGGAATGGGCACATACAATTCCCTTGGAGAGGGCAAGTACAGTCCTCAGGTTTGGCTCCAGGGCCCTGAGCCTGTAGGGTGTGTAGGCCAGAGCTGTTTGGACAGTTGTCTGAAAACACAAACTCGGCTTATGTTTTGGGTCATAGGTATGGCAGGACTGATCTACAGACCATGAGGAGAACTCTTCGGGATATGAAAAAAGGGCGAGTGTGAGGCTCTTGCTCAAGTTTTTGTCTCTGGATATCGTGTCCCTCATGGTCGTGAAATTGCCGGGTGACTTCATGGGAAATGGACGAGTCTTACTCTCTGGGGGTTCGGTCCCGTCCAAAGAGTTTGGGGTCATTCTGGGGATGGAAGAAGTCCGTTTTTTTGTTGTTGTTGTCGATTTGTTTCATTTTGTTTTTCAACCTCAGATGTCCCACCAAATGAGGGATTCCAGAGGAGAGCCCTGGGGTGGGGCGACTGGACAACCAGAAATCTGGTTAAAAATTGGGGACTAGGGACATGTCAAGCCCATTATGACATCTAATGGTCCAGCCACTGAGAGGACTTACTAGAGGACAGGACTCACGCTGAGGTCACAATGCGTGTTTATGCTCTCGTCGCACTCAAGAATGGGCGGGGCCTCAGGGTGAATGCTGGTTTCTCCTACACTGAACGTTGGACAACATGCCAACCACAAGGTTTCTTGCCATGGGTCAGGAAGAGTTCTGATTTCTGCATCACAGTCACCCGTGGGCAGTGATTGGAGATAAGGTCTAGGTTCTGAAGCCTGAAAACTGAGGTAGGGAAGAGATGATGACCTAAGGCCATGGCGGGTCTGATGTGCTCAGCGTGCGGTCAGCTGTCTGGGTGTTGGTCAGCAGGTCCGGGCTCAGGTTGTGTCAGAAAGTGCATTAGTGCCCAGGTTAGACTATATAATTTGGGTACATTCGAGTGCTGTGTAGGTTTATCTTCATTTAAGCTGCCTGGGCTGCTCATTAGGCAATATATTTTTTCTAGAGGGCAGGCAGAGTGCTTCATTGTCGGTGCGGAATTGCCAAACTTGAGGGCTTCGGGGCCAGGAGAGTGAGGACGGAAGTCTGAGAACACAAGCTAGACTTCGGATTCAGGGTGAGGGCACGGCAGGTACCCCCTGCAGATCTGAACCAATATCTCATGCATCTGAAGTCAGGGCGAGGATCCGACGTTGGCTCAGGTTGGAGTTTCTGTGCATGACGGCCCCTTCATGAAGGGAGCGGAATCTCGAGGCCATGGAGGTTTTCCACGTTGGGAGATGTGGGATGCCCCCTTCAAGGATTCCTTCTGTGGGACAATTGAGACCTGTTGGACAGCTCCAGGACATCCCATATGGAATGACTCCAGAGCACCGTTCGAGGATGGATGCCTGGGAAGTCCGCCTCGCCTTCCAATTGTCTCCTAGCAACAAGACAGTTTAGATCTAATGGATCTGCGGGAGCAACCGGGGTGGCTGAGTTGAAATGCACTTTCCAGAGGATGGGTCCTAACGTGTGTTTGTGTCCATGAGGGCCTTGGAATGGGGAGGTGGCACCGGGACCCTGAAGTATTCTCCTAAGCTTTGGCATAGCTCCCATGCACAAGTTTCCTTGTGGAGACGAGATTTGTTCTGATGGGTGCCTCAGGAAATCCCCTCTGCTGGTATTGGAATCCAGGCTTTTGAGGAGACATGCCTGTAAACCAAAGCAATGGATCCGATAATGGCCTCGGGTCCTGTCTGGTTCAATCTTCTTGGTATGAGTGGAGGTAGATGAGTGGAGGTAGATGCTCAGCCAGTATCAACGGCCCTTTTTTTGTCCTGGGCGACCTACACTATTGGGATGGCTTCAGGGACTTTGGAGGGTTCTCCTAATTTGTACGATTTTTGACAATGGAATGGGCAGAATTCCCATGGATTGGGTGGGGGCAGTCCTAATGTGTGGCTCCAGGGGCCCCAGCCTTGAGGGAGTGTGGCCCAGGACTTTGAGGACAGAAGACTGAAAACACAAACTCAGCTTAAGTTTGGGGACGTAGGTATGGCACGCCCGATCTACAAACCATGAGAAGAACTCTTCAGGATATGAAGAATGAGCGAGTCTGAGGCGCTTGCTCAGGCTTTTGTCTCTGGATTTTGTTTCAGCTATGGCCGTGGAATGTTGGGGAGGTCTCATGGGCCATGGACGAATCTTCCTCTCTGTGGATTTGGCCCGATCCCAATTGTTTTTCGTCAATCTGTGGGATGGGAGGACTCCTTTCAGGTTTGTTACCTCAGGTGTCCCACCAAAAGAGGAATTCCAAAGCAGAGCCCTGGGGAAGAGTGAAGGGACACCCCGAACTATGGTTAAAAATTGGGGCCTAGGGGCATGGCAAGCCCAATATGCTGTCTCTTCATATAGGCCCTGAGAGGCCTTACCTGAGGACTGGGCTCAGGCTGAGGGTCACAATGTGTGTTTGTGACCAATGTGGCCCGCAAGCATGGGCTGGGCCTCATGGGCCACGCTTGTTTCAACTACACTGAACGTTGGACAACATGCCAAGCACAAGGTTTCTTGCCATGGGGAAAGAGTTCTTATTTCTGCATCATTTTCAACCATGGGCAGTGGTTGGAGATATGGTCTAGGTTCTGGAGCCTGAAAACCGCAGTTGGGAAGAGATGACGACCTAAGGCCATGGCGGGTCCGATGTGCTCAGTGTGCGGCCAGCTGTCTGGGTGGGACCAGGAGGTCCAGGCTCAGGCTGGGTCAGAAGGGGAAATAGTGCCCAGGTCAGCCTATATGTTTGGGGTACAGCCGAATGGCCTGCAGGTTGATCCTCATTTGGGGTTTCGGGGTAGCCCTGAGGGCAATATTTTACTTCTGTAGGGCAGGCAGAGTGCGGCATTCTAGTTCTGGATTGCCAAACTGGAGGGCTTGTGGGCCAGTAGTCTGAGGACGGAGTCTGAGAACCCAAGCTAGGCCTAGGTTTCTGGGTGAGGATATGGCAGGCACAGTCAACAGACCTCAATCGAGATCGTGCATCTGAAGTCAGGGCAAGGATCAGACGATCGCTCAGGTTGGACTTTCTGCCCTGATGGCCCTTTCTTGAAGGGGGTTGGATCACGAGGACATGGGGGTTTTCCCACGATGGGAGTTGTGAGAAGCTCCAAACTGCAAAGATTCTTCTGCAGGACAATTGAGACCTGTTGGTTGGCTCCAGGCCAACGATTCCGAGCAGGGTTCTAAGGATGGATGGCTGGGTAGCCCACCTCGCATTCCAATGGTCTCCAAGCAACAAGACAGGTTAGATCTGCTGGATGTGGGGGGCAACCGAGGAGGCTGAGTTGAAATGGACCCTCCTGTGGATGTGTCCTAATATGTTTTTGTGTCTATGGAGACCTTGGAATGAAGCGGTGGCCCAGGGGCCCTGAAGGGTTCTCCTAAAGAGAGGCTTTGACACAGCTCCAACGGGCATGTTTCCCATGTGTAGATGAGATTTGTTCTGATGGGTGAGTCAAGAAACAGCCATATGCTGGTATTGAAATCCAGGCCTCTGAGGAGAGAAGCCTGGAAACCAAAGCAATGCATCCGATTAGTGCCTAGGGGCCTGTTCGTTCCTTTTTACCTCTGGGGACATCAGTCTACGGGTCTGAGTGCAGGTAGGTGCTCAGATGGGCTCAGATTGCCCCTGTTTGTCCTGGGAAGCCACAACTCTTGGGATGGCCTCAGGGACTTTGGAGGTTATCCTACTAGTAGTGTTGTGGCCATTGTAATGGGCACATACAATTCCCTTGGAGAGGGCAAGTACAGTCCTCAGGTTTGGCTCCAGGGCCCTGAGCCTGTAGGGTGTGTAGGCCAGAGCTGTTTGGACAGTTGTCTGAAAACACAAACTCGGCTTATGTTTTGGGTCATAGGTATGGCAGGACTGATCTACAGACCATGAGGAGAACACTTCGGGATATGAAAAAAGGGCGAGTGTGAGGCTCTTGCTCAAGTTTTTGTCTCTGGATATCGTGTCACTCATGGTCGTGAAATTGCCGGGTGACTTCATGGGAAATGGACGAGTCTTACTCTCTGGGGGTTCGGTCCCGTCCAAAGAGTTTGGGGTCATTCTGGGGATGGAAGATGTCCGTTTTTTTGTTGTTGTTGTCGATTTGTTTCATTTTGTTTTTCAACCTCAGATGTCCCTCCAAATGAGGGATTCCAGAGGAGAGCCCTGGGGTGGGGCGACTGGACAACCAGAAATCTGGTTAAAAATTGGGGACTAGGGACATGTCAAGCCCATTATGACATCTAATGGTCCAGCCACTGAAAGGACTTACTAGAGGACAGGACTCACGCTGAGGTCACAATGCGTGTTTATGCTCTCGTCGCACTCAAGAATGGGCGGGGCCTCAGGGTGAATGCTGGTTTCTCCTACACTGAACGTTGGACAACATGCCAACCACAAGGTTTCTTGCCATGGGTCAGGAAGAGTTCTGATTTCTGCATCACAGTCACCCGTGAGCAGTGATTGGAGATAAGGTCTAGGTTCTGAAGCCTGAAAACTGAGGTAGGGAAGAGATGATGACCTAAGGCCATGGCGGTTCTGATGTGCTCAGCGTGCGGTCAGCTGTCTGGGTGTTGGTCAGCAGGTCCGGGCTCAGGTTGTGTCAGACAGTGCATTAGTGCCCAGGTTAGACTATATAATTTGGGTACATTCGAGTGCCGTGTAGGTTTATCTTCATTTAAGCTGCCTGGGCTGCTCATTAGGCAATATATTTTTTCTAGAGGGCAGGCAGAGTGCTTCATTGTCGGTGCGGAATTGCCAAACTTGAGGGCTTCGGGGCCAGGAGAGTGAGGACGGAAGTCTGAGAACACAAGCTAGACTTCGGATTCAGGGTGAGGGCACGGCAGGTACCCCCTGCAGATCTGAACCAATATCTCATGCATCTGAAGTCAGGGCGAGGATCCGACGTTGGCTCAGGTTGGAGTTTCTGTGCATGACGGCCCCTTCATGAAGGGAGCGGAATCTCGAGGCCATGGAGGTTTTCCACGTTGGGAGATGTGGGATGCCCCCTTCAAGGATTCCTTCTGCGGGACAATTGAGACCTGTTGGACAGCTCCAGGACATCCCATATGGAATGACTCCAGAGCACCGTTCGAGGATGGATGCCTGGGAAGTCCGCCTCGCCTTCCAATTGTCTCCTAGCAACAAGACAGTTTAGATCTAATGGATCTGCGGGAGCAACCGGGGTGGCTGAGTTGAAATGCACTTTCCAGAGGATGGGTCCTAACGTGTGTTTGTGTCCATGAGGGCCTTGGAATGGGGAGGTGGCACCGGGACCCTGAAGTATTCTCCTAAGCTTTGGCATAGCTCCCATGCACAAGTTTCCTTGTGGAGACGAGATTTGTTCTGATGGGTGCCTCAGGAAATCCCCTCTGCTGGTATTGGAATCCAGGCTTTTGAGGAGACATGCCTGTAAACCAAAGCAATGGATCCGATAATGGCCTCGGGTCCTGTCTGGTTCAATCTTCTTGGTATGAGTGGAGGTAGATGAGTGGAGGTAGATGCTCAGCCAGTATCAACGGCCCTTTTTTTGTCCTGGGCGACCTACACTATTGGGATGGCCTCAGGGACTTTGGAGGGTTCTCCTAATTTGTACGATTTTTGACAATGGAATGGGCAGAATTCCCATGGATTGGGTGGGGGCAGTCCTAATGTGTGGCTCCAGGGGCCCCAGCCTTGAGGGAGTGTGGCCCAGGACTTTGAGGACAGAAGACTGAAAACACAAACTCAGCTTAAGTTTGGGGACGTAGGTATGGCACGCCCGATCTACAAACCATGAGAAGAACTCTTCAGGATATGAAGAATGAGCGAGTCTGAGGCGCTTGCTCAGGCTTTTGTCTCTGGATTTTGTTTCAGCGATGGCCGTGGAATGTTGGGGAGGTCTCATGGGCCATGGACGAATCTTCCTCTCTGTGGATTTGGCCCGATCCCAATTGTTTTTCGTCAATCTGTGGGATGGGAGGACTCCTTTCAGGTTTGTTACCTCAGGTGTCCCACCAAAAGAGGAATTCCAAAGCAGAGCCCTGGGGAAGAATGAAGGGACACCCCGAACTATGGTTAAAAATTGGGGCCTAGGGGCATGGCAAGCCCAATATGCTGTCTCTTCATATAGGCCCTGAGAGGCCTTACCTGAGGACTGGGCTCAGGCTGAGGGTCACAATGTGTGTTTGTGACCAATGTGGCCCGCAAGCATGGGCTGGGCCTCATGGGCCACGCTTGTTTCAACTACACTGAACGTTGGACAACATGCCAAGCACAAGGTTTCTTGCCATGGGGAAAGAGTTCTTATTTCTGCATCATTTTCAACCATGGGCAGTGGTTGGAGATATGGTCTAGGTTCTGGAGCCTGAAAACCGCAGTTGGGAAGAGATGACGACCTAAGGCCATGGCGGGTCCGATGTGCTCAGTGTGCGGCCAGCTGTCTGGGTGGGACCAGGAGGTCCAGGCTCAGGCTGGGTCAGAAGGGGAAATAGTGCCCAGGTCAGCCTATATGTTTGGGGTACAGCCGAATGGCCTGCAGGTTGATCCTCATTTGGGGTTTCGGGGTAGCCCTGAGGGCAATATTTTACTTCTGTAGGGCAGGCAGAGTGCGGCATTCTAGTTCTGGATTGCCAAACTGGAGGGCTTGTGGGCCAGTAGTCTGAGGACGGAGTCTGAGAACCCAAGCTAGGCCTAGGTTTCTGGGTGAGGATATGGCAGGCACAGTCAACAGACCTCAATCGAGATCGTGCATCTGAAGTCAGGGCAAGGATCAGACGATCACTCAGGTTGGACTTTCTGCCCTGATGGCCCTTTCTTGAAGGGGGTTGGATCACGAGGACATGGGGGTTTTCCCACGATGGGAGTTGTGAGAAGCTCCAAACTGCAAAGATTCTTCTGCAGGACAATTGAGACCTGTTGGTTGGCTCCAGGCCAACGATTCCGAGCAGGGTTCTAAGGATGGATGGCTGGGTAGCCCACCTCGCATTCCAATGGTCTCCAAGCAACAAGACAGGTTAGATCTGCTGGATGTGGGGGGCAACCGAGGAGGCTGAGTTGAAATGGACCCTCCTGTGGATGTGTCCTAATATGTTTTTGTGTCTATGGAGACCTTGGAATGAAGCGGTGGCCCAGGGGCCCTGAAGGGTTCTCCTAAAGAGAGGCTTTGACACAGCTCCAACGTGCATGTTTCCCATGTGTAGATGAGATTTGTTCTGATGGGTGAGTCAAGAAACAGCCATATGCTGGTATTGAAATCCAGGCCTCTGAGGAGAGAAGCCTGGAAACCAAAGCAATGCATCCGATTAGTGCCTAGGGGCCTGTTCGTTCCTTTTTACCTCTGGGGACATCAGTCTACGGGTCTGAGTGCAGGTAGGTGCTCAGATGGGCTCAGATTGCCCCTGTTTGTCCTGGGAAGCCACAACTCTTGGGATGGCCTCAGGGAGTTTGGAGGTTATCCTACTAGTAGTGTTGTGGCCATTGTAATGGGCACATACAATTCCCTTGGAGAGGGCAAGTACAGTCCTCAGGTTTGGCTCCAGGGCCCTGAGCCTGTAGGGTGTGTAGGCCAGAGCTGTTTGGACAGTTGTCTGAAAACACAAACTCGGCTTATGTTTTGGGTCATAGGTATGGCAGGACTGATCTACAGACCATGAGGAGAACACTTCGGGATATGAAAAAAGGGCGAGTGTGAGGCTCTTGCTCAAGTTTTTGTCTCTGGATATCGTGTCACTCATGGTCGTGAAATTGCCGGGTGACTTCATGGGAAATGGACGAGTCTTACTCTCTGGGGGTTCGGTCCCGTCCAAAGAGTTTGGGGTCATTCTGGGGATGGAAGATGTCCGTTTTTTTGTTGTTGTTGTCGATTTGTTTCATTTTGTTTTTCAACCTCAGATGTCCCTCCAAATGAGGGATTCCAGAGGAGAGCCCTGGGGTGGGGCGACTGGACAACCAGAAATCTGGTTAAAAATTGGGGACTAGGGACATGTCAAGCCCATTATGACATCTAATGGTCCAGCCACTGAAAGGACTTACTAGAGGACAGGACTCACGCTGAGGTCACAATGCGTGTTTATGCTCTCGTCGCACTCAAGAATGGGCGGGGCCTCAGGGTGAATGCTGGTTTCTCCTACACTGAACGTTGGACAACATGCCAACCACAAGGTTTCTTGCCATGGGTCAGGAAGAGTTCTGATTTCTGCATCACAGTCACCCGTGGGCAGTGATTGGAGATAAGGTCTAGGTTCTGAAGCCTGAAAACTGAGGTAGGGAAGAGATGATGACCTAAGGCCATGGCGGTTCTGATGTGTTCAGCGTGCGGTCAGCTGTCTGGGTGTTGGTCAGCAGGTCCGGGCTCAGGTTGTGTCAGACAGTGCATTAGTGCCCAGGTTAGACTATATAATTTGGGTACATTCGAGTGCCGTGTAGGTTTATCTTCATTTAAGCTGCCTGGGCTGCTCATTAGGCAATATATTTTTTCTAGAGGGCAGGCAGAGTGCTTCATTGTCGGTGCGGAATTGCCAAACTTGAGGGCTTCGGGGCCAGGAGAGTGAGGACGGAAGTCTGAGAACACAAGCTAGACTTCGGATTCAGGGTGAGGGCACGGCAGGTACCCCCTGCAGATCTGAACCAATATCTCATGCATCTGAAGTCAGGGCGAGGATCCGACGTTGGCTCAGGTTGGAGTTTCTGTGCATGACGGCCCCTTCATGAAGGGAGCGGAATCTCGAGGCCATGGAGGTTTTCCACGTTGGGAGATGTGGGATGCCCCCTTCAAGGATTCCTTCTGCGGGACAATTGAGACCTGTTGGACAGCTCCAGGACATCCCATATGGAATGACTCCAGAGCACCGTTCGAGGATGGATGCCTGGGAAGTCCGCCTCGCCTTCCAATTGTCTCCTAGCAACAAGACAGTTTAGATCTAATGGATCTGCGGGAGCAACCGGGGTGGCTGAGTTGAAATGCACTTTCCAGAGGATGGGTCCTAACGTGTGTTTGTGTCCATGAGGGCCTTGGAATGGGGAGGTGGCACCGGGACCCTGAAGTATTCTCCTAAGCTTTGGCATAGCTCCCATGCACAAGTTTCCTTGTGGAGACGAGATTTGTTCTGATGGGTGCCTCAGGAAATCCCCTCTGCTGGTATTGGAATCCAGGCTTTTGAGGAGACATGCCTGTAAACCAAAGCAATGGATCCGATAATGGCCTCGGGTCCTGTCTGGTTCAATCTTCTTGGTATGAGTGGAGGTAGATGAGTGGAGGTAGATGCTCAGCCAGTATCAACGGCCCTTTTTTTGTCCTGGGCGACCTACACTATTGGGATGGCCTCAGGGACTTTGGAGGGTTCTCCTAATTTGTACGATTTTTGACAATGGAATGGGCAGAATTCCCATGGATTGGGTGGGGGCAGTCCTAATGTGTGGCTCCAGGGGCCCCAGCCTTGAGGGAGTGTGGCCCAGGACTTTGAGGACAGAAGACTGAAAACACAAACTCAGCTTAAGTTTGGGGACGTAGGTATGGCACGCCCGATCTACAAACCATGAGAAGAACTCTTCAGGATATGAAGAATGAGCGAGTCTGAGGCGCTTGCTCAGGCTTTTGTCTCTGGATTTTGTTTCAGCGATGGCCGTGGAATGTTGGGGAGGTCTCATGGGCCATGGACGAATCTTCCTCTCTGTGGATTTGGCCCGATCCCAATTGTTTTTCGTCAATCTGTGGGATGGGAGGACTCCTTTCAGGTTTGTTACCTCAGGTGTCCCACCAAAAGAGGAATTCCAAAGCAGAGCCCTGGGGAAGAGTGAAGGGACACCCCGAACTATGGTTAAAAATTGGGGCCTAGGGGCATGGCAAGCCCAATATGCTGTCTCTTCATATAGGCCCTGAGAGGCCTTACCTGAGGACTGGGCTCAGGCTGAGGGTCACAATGTGTGTTTGTGACCAATGTGGCCCGCAAGCATGGGCTGGGCCTCATGGGCCACGCTTGTTTCAACTACACTGAACGTTGGACAACATGCCAAGCACAAGGTTTCTTGCCATGGGGAAAGAGTTCTTATTTCTGCATCATTTTCAACCATGGGCAGTGGTTGGAGATATGGTCTAGGTTCTGGAGCCTGAAAACCGCAGTTGGGAAGAGATGACGACCTAAGGCCATGGCGGGTCCGATGTGCTCAGTGTGCGGCCAGCTGTCTGGGTGGGACCAGGAGGTCCAGGCTCAGGCTGGGTCAGAAGGGGAAATAGTGCCCAGGTCAGCCTATATGTTTGGGGTACAGCCGAATGGCCTGCAGGTTGATCCTCATTTGGGGTTTCGGGGTAGCCCTGAGGGCAATATTTTACTTCTGTAGGGCAGGCAGAGTGCGGCATTCTAGTTCTGGATTGCCAAACTGGAGGGCTTGTGGGCCAGTAGTCTGAGGACGGAGTCTGAGAACCCAAGCTAGGCCTAGGTTTCTGGGTGAGGATATGGCAGGCACAGTCAACAGACCTCAATCGAGATCGTGCATCTGAAGTCAGGGCAAGGATCAGACGATCGCTCAGGTTGGACTTTCTGCCCTGATGGCCCTTTCTTGAAGGGGGTTGGATCACGAGGACATGGGGGTTTTCCCACGATGGGAGTTGTGAGAAGCTCCAAACTGCAAAGATTCTTCTGCAGGACAATTGAGACCTGTTGGTTGGCTCCAGGCCAACGATTCCGAGCAGGGTTCTAAGGATGGATGGCTGGGTAGCCCACCTCGCATTCCAATGGTCTCCAAGCAACAAGACAGGTTAGATCTGCTGGATGTGGGGGGCAACCGAGGAGGCTGAGTTGAAATGGACCCTCCTGTGGATGTGTCCTAATATGTTTTTGTGTCTATGGAGACCTTGGAATGAAGCGGTGGCCCAGGGGCCCTGAAGGGTTCTCCTAAAGAGAGGCTTTGACACAGCTCCAACGTGCATGTTTCCCATGTGTAGATGAGATTTGTTCTGATGGGTGAGTCAAGAAACAGCCATATGCTGGTATTGAAATCCAGGCCTCTGAGGAGAGAAGCCTGGAAACCAAAGCAATGCATCCGATTAGTGCCTAGGGGCCTGTTCGTTCCTTTTTACCTCTGGGGACATCAGTCTACGGGTCTGAGTGCAGGTAGGTGCTCAGATGGGCTCAGATTGCCCCTGTTTGTCCTGGGAAGCCACAACTCTTGGGATGGCCTCAGGGAGTTTGGAGGTTATCCTACTAGTAGTGTTGTGGCCATTGTAATGGGCACATACAATTCCCTTGGAGAGGGCAAGTACAGTCCTCAGGTTTGGCTCCAGGGCCCTGAGCCTGTAGGGTGTGTAGGCCAGAGCTGTTTGGACAGTTGTCTGAAAACACAAACTCGGCTTATGTTTTGGGTCATAGGTATGGCAGGACTGATCTACAGACCATGAGGAGAACACTTCGGGATATGAAAAAAGGGCGAGTGTGAGGCTCTTGCTCAAGTTTTTGTCTCTGGATATCGTGTCACTCATGGTCGTGAAATTGCCGGGTGACTTCATGGGAAATGGACGAGTCTTACTCTCTGGGGGTTCGGTCCCGTCCAAAGAGTTTGGGGTCATTCTGGGGATGGAAGATGTCCGTTTTTTTGTTGTTGTTGTCGATTTGTTTCATTTTGTTTTTCAACCTCAGATGTCCCTCCAAATGAGGGATTCCAGAGGAGAGCCCTGGGGTGGGGCGACTGGACAACCAGAAATCTGGTTAAAAATTGGGGACTAGGGACATGTCAAGCCCATTATGACATCTAATGGTCCAGCCACTGAAAGGACTTACTAGAGGACAGGACTCACGCTGAGGTCACAATGCGTGTTTATGCTCTCGTCGCACTCAAGAATGGGCGGGGCCTCAGGGTGAATGCTGGTTTCTCCTACACTGAACGTTGGACAACATGCCAACCACAAGGTTTCTTGCCATGGGTCAGGAAGAGTTCTGATTTCTGCATCACAGTCACCCATGGGCAGTGATTGGAGATAAGGTCTAGGTTCTGAAGCCTGAAAACTGAGGTAGGGAAGAGATGATGACCTAAGGCCATGGCGGTTCTGATGTGTTCAGCGTGCGGTCAGCTGTCTGGGTGTTGGTCAGCAGGTCCGGGCTCAGGTTGTGTCAGACAGTGCATTAGTGCCCAGGTTAGACTATATAATTTGGGTACATTCGAGTGCCGTGTAGGTTTATCTTCATTTAAGCTGCCTGGGCTGCTCATTAGGCAATATATTTTTTCTAGAGGGCAGGCAGAGTGCTTCATTGTCGGTGCGGAATTGCCAAACTTGAGGGCTTCGGGGCCAGGAGAGTGAGGACGGAAGTCTGAGAACACAAGCTAGACTTCGGATTCAGGGTGAGGGCACGGCAGGTACCCCCTGCAGATCTGAACCAATATCTCATGCATCTGAAGTCAGGGCGAGGATCCGACGTTGGCTCAGGTTGGAGTTTCTGTGCATGACGGCCCCTTCATGAAGGGAGCGGAATCTCGAGGCCATGGAGGTTTTCCACGTTGGGAGATGTGGGATGCCCCCTTCAAGGATTCCTTCTGCGGGACAATTGAGACCTGTTGGACAGCTCCAGGACATCCCATATGGAATGACTCCAGAGCACCGTTCGAGGATGGATGCCTGGGAAGTCCGCCTCGCCTTCCAATTGTCTCCTAGCAACAAGACAGTTTAGATCTAATGGATCTGCGGGAGCAACCGGGGTGGCTGAGTTGAAATGCACTTTCCAGAGGATGGGTCCTAACGTGTGTTTGTGTCCATGAGGGCCTTGGAATGGGGAGGTGGCACCGGGACCCTGAAGTATTCTCCTAAGCTTTGGCATAGCTCCCATGCACAAGTTTCCTTGTGGAGACGAGATTTGTTCTGATGGGTGCCTCAGGAAATCCCCTCTGCTGGTATTGGAATCCAGGCTTTTGAGGAGACATGCCTGTAAACCAAAGCAATGGATCCGATAATGGCCTCGGGTCCTGTCTGGTTCAATCTTCTTGGTATGAGTGGAGGTAGATGAGTGGAGGTAGATGCTCAGCCAGTATCAACGGCCCTTTTTTTGTCCTGGGCGACCTACACTATTGGGATGGCCTCAGGGACTTTGGAGGGTTCTCCTAATTTGTACGATTTTTGACAATGGAATGGGCAGAATTCCCATGGATTGGGTGGGGGCAGTCCTAATGTGTGGCTCCAGGGGCCCCAGCCTTGAGGGAGTGTGGCCCAGGACTTTGAGGACAGAAGACTGAAAACACAAACTCAGCTTAAGTTTGGGGACGTAGGTATGGCACGCCCGATCTACAAACCATGAGAAGAACTCTTCAGGATATGAAGAATGAGCGAGTCTGAGGCGCTTGCTCAGGCTTTTGTCTCTGGATTTTGTTTCAGCGATGGCCGTGGAATGTTGGGGAGGTCTCATGGGCCATGGACGAATCTTCCTCTCTGTGGATTTGGCCCGATCCCAATTGTTTTTCGTCAATCTGTGGGATGGGAGGACTCCTTTCAGGTTTGTTACCTCAGGTGTCCCACCAAAAGAGGAATTCCAAAGCAGAGCCCTGGGGAAGAGTGAAGGGACACCCCGAACTATGGTTAAAAATTGGGGCCTAGGGGCATGGCAAGCCCAATATGCTGTCTCTTCATATAGGCCCTGAGAGGCCTTACCTGAGGACTGGGCTCAGGCTGAGGGTCACAATGTGTGTTTGTGACCAATGTGGCCCGCAAGCATGGGCTGGGCCTCATGGGCCACGCTTGTTTCAACTACACTGAACGTTGGACAACATGCCAAGCACAAGGTTTCTTGCCATGGGGAAAGAGTTCTTATTTCTGCATCATTTTCAACCATGGGCAGTGGTTGGAGATATGGTCTAGGTTCTGGAGCCTGAAAACCGCAGTTGGGAAGAGATGACGACCTAAGGCCATGGCGGGTCCGATGTGCTCAGTGTGCGGCCAGCTGTCTGGGTGGGACCAGGAGGTCCAGGCTCAGGCTGGGTCAGAAGGGGAAATAGTGCCCAGGTCAGCCTATATGTTTGGGGTACAGCCGAATGGCCTGCAGGTTGATCCTCATTTGGGGTTTCGGGGTAGCCCTGAGGGCAATATTTTACTTCTGTAGGGCAGGCAGAGTGCGGCATTCTAGTTCTGGATTGCCAAACTGGAGGGCTTGTGGGCCAGTAGTCTGAGGACGGAGTCTGAGAACCCAAGCTAGGCCTAGGTTTCTGGGTGAGGATATGGCAGGCACAGTCAACAGACCTCAATCGAGATCTCGTGCATCTGAAGTCAGGGCAAGGATCAGACGATCGCTCAGGTTGGACTTTCTGCCCTGATGGCCCTTTCTTGAAGGGGGTTGGATCACGAGGACATGGGGGTTTTCCCACGATGGGAGTTGTGAGAAGCTCCAAACTGCAAAGATTCTTCTGCAGGACAATTGAGACCTGTTGGTTGGCTCCAGGCCAACGATTCCGAGCAGGGTTCTAAGGATGGATGGCTGGGTAGCCCACCTCGCATTCCAATGGTCTCCAAGCAACAAGACAGGTTAGATCTGCTGGATGTGGGGGGCAACCGAGGAGGCTGAGTTGAAATGGACTCTCCTGTGGATGTGTCCTAATATGTTTTTGTGTCTATGGAGACCTTGGAATGAAGCGGTGGCCCTGGGGCCCTGAAGGGTTCTCCTAAAGAGAGGCTTTGACACAGCTCCAACGTGCATGTTTCCCATGTGTAGATGAGATTTGTTCTGATGGGTGAGTCAAGAAACAGCCATATGCTGGTATTGAAATCCAGGCCTCTGAGGAGAGAAGCCTGGAAACCAAAGCAATGGATCCGATTAGTGCCTAGGGGCCTATTCGTTCCTTTTTACCTCTGGGGACATCAGTCTACGGGTCTGAGTGCAGGTAGGTGCTCAGATGGGCTCAGATTACCCCTGTTTGTCCTGGGAAGCCACAACTCTTGGGATGGCCTCAGGGACTTTGGAGGTTATCCTACTAGTAGGGTTGTGGCCATTGGAATGGGCACATACAATTCCCTTGGAGAGGGCAAGTACAGTCCTCAGGTTTGGCTCCAGGGCCCTGAGCCTGTAGGGTGTGTAGGCCAGAGCTGTTTGGACAGTTGTCTGAAAACACAAACTCGGCTTATGTTTTGGGTCATAGGTATGGCAGGACTGATCTACAGACCATGAGGAGAACACTTCGGGATATGAAAAAAGGGCGAGTGTGAGGCTCTTGCTCAAGTTTTTGTCTCTGGATATCGTGTCACTCATGGTCGTGAAATTGCCGGGTGACTTCATGGGAAATGGACGAGTCTTACTCTCTGGGGGTTCGGTCCCGTCCAAAGAGTTTGGGGTCATTCTGGGGATGGAAGAAGTCCGTTTTTTTGTTGTTGTTGTCGATTTGTTTCATTTTGTTTTTCAACCTCAGATGTCCCACCAAATGAGGGATTCCAGAGGAGAGCCCTGGGGTGGGGCGACTGGACAACCAGAAATCTGGTTAAAAATTGGGGACTAGGGACATGTCAAGCCCATTATGACATCTAATGGTCCAGCCACTGAAAGGACTTACTAGAGGACAGGACTCACGCTGAGGTCACAATGCGTGTTTATGCTCTCGTCGCACTCAAGAATAGCGGGGCCTCAGGGTGAATGCTGGTTTCTCCTACACTGAACGTTGGACAACATGCCAACCACAAGGTTTCTTGCCATGGGTCAGGAAGAGTTCTGATTTCTGCATCACAGTCACCCGTGGGCAGTGATTGGAGATAAGGTCTAGGTTCTGAAGCCTGAAAACTGAGGTAGGGAAGAGATGATGACCTAAGGCCATGGCGGGTCTGATGTGCTCAGCGTGCGGTCAGCTGTCTGGGTGTTGGTCAGCAGGTCCGGGCTCAGGTTGTGTCAGACAGTGCATTAGTGCCCAGGTTAGACTATATAATTTGGGTACATTCGAGTGCCGTGTAGGTTTATCTTCATTTAAGCTGCCTGGGCTGCTCATTAGGCAATATATTTTTTCTAGAGGGCAGGCAGAGTGCTTCATTGTCGGTGCGGAATTGCCAAACTTGAGGGCTTCGGGGCCAGGAGAGTGAGGACGGAAGTCTGAGAACACAAGCTAGACTTCGGATTCAGGGTGAGGGCACGGCAGGTACCCCCTGCAGATCTGAACCAATATCTCATGCATCTGAAGTCAGGGCGAGGATCCGACGTTGGCTCAGGTTGGAGTTTCTGTGCATGACGGCCCCTTCATGAAGGGAGCGGAATCTCGAGGCCATGGAGGTTTTCCACGTTGGGAGATGTGGGATGCCCCCTTCAAGGATTCCTTCTGCGGGACAATTGAGACCTGTTGGACAGCTCCAGGACATCCCATATGGAATGACTCCAGAGCACCGTTCGAGGATGGATGCCTGGGAAGTCCGCCTCGCCTTCCAATTGTCTCCTAGCAACAAGACAGTTTAGATCTAATGGATCTGCGGGAGCAACCGGGGTGGCTGAGTTGAAATTCACTTTCCAGAGGATGGGTCCTAACGTGTGTTTGTGTCCATGAGGGCCTTGGAATGGGGAGGTGGCACCGGGACCCTGAAGTATTCTCCTAAGCTTTGGCATAGCTCCCATGCACAAGTTTCCTTGTGGAGACGAGATTTGTTCTGATGGGTGCCTCAGGAAATCCCCTCTGCTGGTATTGGAATCCAGGCTTTTGAGGAGACATGCCTGTAAACCAAAGCAATGGATCCGATAATGGCCTCGGGTCCTGTCTGGTTCAATCTTCTTGGTATGAGTGGAGGTAGATGAGTGGAGGTAGATGCTCAGCCAGTATCAACGGCCCTTTTTTTGTCCTGGGCGACCTACACTATTGGGATGGCCTCAGGGACTTTGGAGGGTTCTCCTAATTTGTACGATTTTTGACAATGGAATGGGCAGAATTCCCATGGATTGGGTGGGGGCAGTCCTAATGTGTGGCTCCAGGGGCCCCAGCCTGGAGGGAGTGTGGCCCAGGACTTTGAGGACAGAAGACTGAAAACACAAACTCAGCTTAAGTTTGGGGACGTAGGTATGGCACGCCCGATCTACAAACCATGAGAAGAACTCTTCAGGATATGAAGAATGAGCGAGTCTGAGGCGCTTGCTCAGGCTTTTGTCTCTGGATTTTGTTTCAGCGATGGCCGTGGAATGTTGGGGAGGTCTCATGGGCCATGGACGAATCTTCCTCTCTGTGGATTTGGCCCGATCCCAATTGTTTTTCGTCAATCTGTGGGATGGGAGGACTCCTTTCAGGTTTGTTACCTCAGGTGTCCCACCAAAAGAGGAATTCCAAAGCAGAGCCCTGGGGAAGAGTGAAGGGACACCCCGAACTATGGTTAAAAATTGGGGCCTAGGGGCATGGCAAGCCCAATATGCTGTCTCTTCATATAGGCCCTGAGAGGCCTTACCTGAGGACTGGGCTCAGGCTGAGGGTCACAATGTGTGTTTGTGACCAATGTGGCCCGCAAGCATGGGCTGGGCCTCATGGGCCACGCTTGTTTCAACTACACTGAACGTTGGACAACATGCCAAGCACAAGGTTTCTTGCCATGGGGAAAGAGTTCTTATTTCTGCATCATTTTCAACCATGGGCAGTGGTTGGAGATATGGTCTAGGTTCTGGAGCCTGAAAACCGCAGTTGGGAAGAGATGACGACCTAAGGCCATGGCGGGTCCGATGTGCTCAGTGTGCGGCCAGCTGTCTGGGTGGGACCAGGAGGTCCAGGCTCAGGCTGGGTCAGAAGGGGAAATAGTGCCCAGGTCAGCCTATATGTTTGGGGTACAGCCGAATGGCCTGCAGGTTGATCCTCATTTGGGGTTTCGGGGTAGCCCTGAGGGCAATATTTTACTTCTGTAGGGCAGGCAGAGTGCGGCATTCTAGTTCTGGATTGCCAAACTGGAGGGCTTGTGGGCCAGTAGTCTGAGGACGGAGTCTGAGAACCCAAGCTAGGCCTAGGTTTCTGGGTGAGGATATGGCAGGCACAGTCAACAGACCTCAATCGAGATCTCGTGCATCTGAAGTCAGGGCAAGGATCAGACGATCGCTCAGGTTGGACTTTCTGCCCTGATGGCCCTTTCTTGAAGGGGGTTGGATCACGAGGACATGGGGGTTTTCCCACGATGGGAGTTGTGAGAAGCTCCAAACTGCAAAGATTCTTCTGCAGGACAATTGAGACCTGTTGGTTGGCTCCAGGCCAACGATTCCGAGCAGGGTTCTAAGGATGGATGGCTGGGTAGCCCACCTCGCATTCCAATGGTCTCCAAGCAACAAGACAGGTTAGATCTGCTGGATGTGGGGGGCAACCGAGGAGGCTGAGTTGAAATGGACTCTCCTGTGGATGTGTCCTAATATGTTTTTGTGTCTATGGAGACCTTGGAATGAAGCGGTGGCCCTGGGGCCCTGAAGGGTTCTCCTAAAGAGAGGCTTTGACACAGCTCCAACGTGCATGTTTCCCATGTGTAGATGAGATTTGTTCTGATGGGTGAGTCAAGAAACAGCCATATGCTGGTATTGAAATCCAGGCCTCTGAGGAGAGAAGCCTGGAAACCAAAGCAATGGATCCGATTAGTGCCTAGGGGCCTATTCGTTCCTTTTTACCTCTGGGGACATCAGTCTACGGGTCTGAGTGCAGGTAGGTGCTCAGATGGGCTCAGATTACCCCTGTTTGTCCTGGGAAGCCACAACTCTTGGGATGGCCTCAGGGACTTTGGAGGTTATCCTACTAGTAGGGTTGTGGCCATTGGAATGGGCACATACAATTCCCTTGGAGAGGGCAAGTACAGTCCTCAGGTTTGGCTCCAGGGCCCTGAGCCTGTAGGGTGTGTAGGCCAGAGCTGTTTGGACAGTTGTCTGAAAACACAAACTCGGCTTATGTTTTGGGTCATAGGTATGGCAGGACTGATCTACAGACCATGAGGAGAACACTTCGGGATATGAAAAAAGGGCGAGTGTGAGGCTCTTGCTCAAGTTTTTGTCTCTGGATATCGTGTCACTCATGGTCGTGAAATTGCCGGGTGACTTCATGGGAAATGGACGAGTCTTACTCTCTGGGGGTTCGGTCCCGTCCAAAGAGTTTGGGGTCATTCTGGGGATGGAAGAAGTCCGTTTTTTTGTTGTTGTTGTCGATTTGTTTCATTTTGTTTTTCAACCTCAGATGTCCCACCAAATGAGGGATTCCAGAGGAGAGCCCTGGGGTGGGGCGACTGGACAACCAGAAATCTGGTTAAAAATTGGGGACTAGGGACATGTCAAGCCCATTATGACATCTAATGGTCCAGCCACTGAAAGGACTTACTAGAGGACAGGACTCACGCTGAGGTCACAATGCGTGTTTATGCTCTCGTCGCACTCAAGAATAGCGGGGCCTCAGGGTGAATGCTGGTTTCTCCTACACTGAACGTTGGACAACATGCCAACCACAAGGTTTCTTGCCATGGGTCAGGAAGAGTTCTGATTTCTGCATCACAGTCACCCGTGGACAGTGATTGGAGATAAGGTCTAGGTTCTGAAGCCTGAAAACTGAGGTAGGGAAGAGATGATGACCTAAGGCCATGGCGGGTCTGATGTGCTCAGCGTGCGGTCAGCTGTCTGGGTGTTGGTCAGCAGGTCCGGGCTCAGGTTGTGTCAGACAGTGCATTAGTGCCCAGGTTAGACTATATAATTTGGGTACATTCGAGTGCCGTGTAGGTTTATCTTCATTTAAGCTGCCTGGGCTGCTCATTAGGCAATATATTTTTTCTAGAGGGCAGGCAGAGTGCTTCATTGTCGGTGCGGAATTGCCAAACTTGAGGGCTTCGGGGCCAGGAGAGTGAGGACGGAAGTCTGAGAACACAAGCTAGACTTCGGATTCAGGGTGAGGGCACGGCAGGTACCCCCTGCAGATCTGAACCAATATCTCATGCATCTGAAGTCAGGGCGAGGATCCGACGTTGGCTCAGGTTGGAGTTTCTGTGCATGACGGCCCCTTCATGAAGGGAGCGGAATCTCGAGGCCATGGAGGTTTTCCACGTTGGGAGATGTGGGATGCCCCCTTCAAGGATTCCTTCTGCGGGACAATTGAGACCTGTTGGACAGCTCCAGGACATCCCATATGGAATGACTCCAGAGCACCGTTCGAGGATGGATGCCTGGGAAGTCCGCCTCGCCTTCCAATTGTCTCCTAGCAACAAGACAGTTTAGATCTAATGGATCTGCGGGAGCAACCGGGGTGGCTGAGTTGAAATGCACTTTCCAGAGGATGGGTCCTAACGTGTGTTTGTGTCCATGAGGGCCTTGGAATGGGGAGGTGGCACCGGGACCCTGAAGTATTCTCCTAAGCTTTGGCATAGCTCCCATGCACAAGTTTCCTTGTGGAGACGAGATTTGTTCTGATGGGTGCCTCAGGAAATCCCCTCTGCTGGTATTGGAATCCAGGCTTTTGAGGAGACATGCCTGTAAACCAAAGCAATGGATCCGATAATGGCCTCGGGTCCTGTCTGGTTCAATCTTCTTGGTATGAGTGGAGGTAGATGAGTGGAGGTAGATGCTCAGCCAGTATCAACGGCCCTTTTTTTGTCCTGGGCGACCTACACTATTGGGATGGCCTCAGGGACTTTGGAGGGTTCTCCTAATTTGTACGATTTTTGACAATGGAATGGGCAGAATTCCCATGGATTGGGTGGGGGCAGTCCTAATGTGTGGCTCCAGGGGCCCCAGCCTGGAGGGAGTGTGGCCCAGGACTTTGAGGACAGAAGACTGAAAACACAAACTCAGCTTAAGTTTGGGGACGTAGGTATGGCACGCCCGATCTACAAACCATGAGAAGAACTCTTCAGGATATGAAGAATGAGCGAGTCTGAGGCGCTTGCTCAGGCTTTTGTCTCTGGATTTTGTTTCAGCGATGGCCGTGGAATGTTGGGGAGGTCTCATGGGCCATGGACGAATCTTCCTCTCTGTGGATTTGGCCCGATCCCAATTGTTTTTCGTCAATCTGTGGGATGGGAGGACTCCTTTCAGGTTTGTTACCTCAGGTGTCCCACCAAAAGAGGAATTCCAAAGCAGAGCCCTGGGGAAGAGTGAAGGGACACCCCGAACTATGGTTAAAAATTGGGGCCTAGGGGCATGGCAAGCCCAATATGCTGTCTCTTCATATAGGCCCTGAGAGGCCTTACCTGAGGACTGGGCTCAGGCTGAGGGTCACAATGTGTGTTTGTGACCAATGTGGCCCGCAAGCATGGGCTGGGCCTCATGGGCCACGCTTGTTTCAACTACACTGAACGTTGGACAACATGCCAAGCACAAGGTTTCTTGCCATGGGGAAAGAGTTCTTATTTCTGCATCATTTTCAACCATGGGCAGTGGTTGGAGATATGGTCTAGGTTCTGGAGCCTGAAAACCGCAGTTGGGAAGAGATGACGACCTAAGGCCATGGCGGGTCCGATGTGCTCAGTGTGCGGCCAGCTGTCTGGGTGGGACCAGGAGGTCCAGGCTCAGGCTGGGTCAGAAGGGGAAATAGTGCCCAGGTCAGCCTATATGTTTGGGGTACAGCCGAATGGCCTGCAGGTTGATCCTCATTTGGGGTTTCGGGGTAGCCCTGAGGGCAATATTTTACTTCTGTAGGGCAGGCAGAGTGCGGCATTCTAGTTCTGGATTGCCAAACTGGAGGGCTTGTGGGCCAGTAGTCTGAGGACGGAGTCTGAGAACCCAAGCTAGGCCTAGGTTTCTGGGTGAGGATATGGCAGGCACAGTCAACAGACCTCAATCGAGATCTCGTGCATCTGAAGTCAGGGCAAGGATCAGACGATCGCTCAGGTTGGACTTTCTGCCCTGATGGCCCTTTCTTGAAGGGGGTTGGATCACGAGGACATGGGGGTTTTCCCACGATGGGAGTTGTGAGAAGCTCCAAACTGCAAAGATTCTTCTGCAGGACAATTGAGACCTGTTGGTTGGCTCCAGGCCAACGATTCCGAGCAGGGTTCTAAGGATGGATGGCTGGGTAGCCCACCTCGCATTCCAATGGTCTCCAAGCAACAAGACAGGTTAGATCTGCTGGATGTGGGGGGCAACCGAGGAGGCTGAGTTGAAATGGACTCTCCTGTGGATGTGTCCTAATATGTTTTTGTGTCTATGGAGACCTTGGAATGAAGCGGTGGCCCTGGGGCCCTGAAGGGTTCTCCTAAAGAGAGGCTTTGACACAGCTCCAACGTGCATGTTTCCCATGTGTAGATGAGATTTGTTCTGATGGGTGAGTCAAGAAACAGCCATATGCTGGTATTGAAATCCAGGCCTCTGAGGAGAGAAGCCTGGAAACCAAAGCAATGGATCCGATTAGTGCCTAGGGGCCTATTCGTTCCTTTTTACCTCTGGGGACATCAGTCTACGGGTCTGAGTGCAGGTAGGTGCTCAGATGGGCTCAGATTACCCCTGTTTGTCCTGGGAAGCCACAACTCTTGGGATGGCCTCAGGGACTTTGGAGGTTATCCTACTAGTAGGGTTGTGGCCATTGGAATGGGCACATACAATTCCCTTGGAGAGGGCAAGTACAGTCCTCAGGTTTGGCTCCAGGGCCCTGAGCCTGTAGGGTGTGTAGGCCAGAGCTGTTTGGACAGTTGTCTGAAAACACAAACTCGGCTTATGTTTTGGGTCATAGGTATGGCAGGACTGATCTACAGACCATGAGGAGAACACTTCGGGATATGAAAAAAGGGCGAGTGTGAGGCTCTTGCTCAAGTTTTTGTCTCTGGATATCGTGTCACTCATGGTCGTGAAATTGCCGGGTGACTTCATGGGAAATGGACGAGTCTTACTCTCTGGGGGTTCGGTCCCGTCCAAAGAGTTTGGGGTCATTCTGGGGATGGAAGAAGTCCGTTTTTTTGTTGTTGTTGTCGATTTGTTTCATTTTGTTTTTCAACCTCAGATGTCCCACCAAATGAGGGATTCCAGAGGAGAGCCCTGGGGTGGGGCGACTGGACAACCAGAAATCTGGTTAAAAATTGGGGACTAGGGACATGTCAAGCCCATTATGACATCTAATGGTCCAGCCACTGAAAGGACTTACTAGAGGACAGGACTCACGCTGAGGTCACAATGCGTGTTTATGCTCTCGTCGCACTCAAGAATGGGCGGGGCCTCAGGGTGAATGCTGGTTTCTCCTACACTGAACGTTGGACAACATGCCAACCACAAGGTTTCTTGCCATGGGTCAGGAAGAGTTCTGATTTCTGCATCACAGTCACCCGTGGGCAGTGATTGGAGATAAGGTCTAGGTTATGAAGCCTGAAAACTGAGGTAGGGAAGAGATGATGACCTAAGGCCATGGCGGGTCTGATGTGCTCAGCGTGCGGTCAGCTGTCTGGGTGTTGGTCAGCAGGTCCGGGCTCAGGTTGTGTCAGACAGTGCATTAGTGCCCAGGTTAGACTATATAATTTGGGTACATTCGAGTGCCGTGTAGGTTTATCTTCATTTAAGCTGCCTGGGCTGCTCATTAGGCAATATATTTTTTCTAGAGGGCAGGCAGAGTGCTTCATTGTCGGTGCGGAATTGCCAAACTTGAGGGCTTCGGGGCCAGGAGAGTGAGGACGGAAGTCTGAGAACACAAGCTAGACTTCGGATTCAGGGTGAGGGCACGGCAGGTACCCCCTGCAGATCTGAACCAATATCTCATGCATCTGAAGTCAGGGCGAGGATCCGACGTTGGCTCAGGTTGGAGTTTCTGTGCATGACGGCCCCTTCATGAAGGGAGCGGAATCTCGAGGCCATGGAGGTTTTCCACGTTGGGAGATGTGGGATGCCCCCTTCAAGGATTCCTTCTGCGGGACAATTGAGACCTGTTGGACAGCTCCAGGACATCCCATATGGAATGACTCCAGAGCACCGTTCGAGGATGGATGCCTGGGAAGTCCGCCTCGCCTTCCAATTGTCTCCTAGCAACAAGACAGTTTAGATCTAATGGATCTGCGGGAGCAACCGGGGTGGCTGAGTTGAAATTCACTTTCCAGAGGATGGGTCCTAACGTGTGTTTGTGTCCATGAGGGCCTTGGAATGGGGAGGTGGCACCGGGACCCTGAAGTATTCTCCTAAGCTTTGGCATAGCTCCCATGCACAAGTTTCCTTGTGGAGACGAGATTTGTTCTGATGGGTGCCTCAGGAAATCCCCTCTGCTGGTATTGGAATCCAGGCTTTTGAGGAGACATGCCTGTAAACCAAAGCAATGGATCCGATAATGGCCTCGGGTCCTGTCTGGTTCAATCTTCTTGGTATGAGTGGAGGTAGATGAGTGGAGGTAGATGCTCAGCCGGTATCAACCGCCCTTTTTTTGTCCTGGGCGACCTACACTATTGGGATGGCCTCAGGGACTTTGGAGGGTTCTCCTAATTTGTACGATTTTTGACAATGGAATGGGCAGAATTCCCATGGATTGGGTGGGGGCAGTCCTAATGTGTGGCTCCAGGGGCCCCAGCCTTGAGGGAGTGTGGCCCAGGACTTTGAGGACAGAAGACTGAAAACACAAACTCAGCTTAAGTTTGGGGACGTAGGTATGGCACGCCCGATCTACAAACCATGAGAAGAACTCTTCAGGATATGAAGAATGAGCGAGTCTGAGGCGCTTGCTCAGGCTTTTGTCTCTGGATTTTGTTTCAGCGATGGCCGTGGAATGTTGGGGAGGTCTCATGGGCCATGGACGAATCTTCCTCTCTGTGGATTTGGCCCGATCCCAATTGTTTTTCGTCAATCTGTGGGATGGGAGGACTCCTTTCAGGTTTGTTACCTCAGGTGTCCCACCAAAAGAGGAATTCCAAAGCAGAGCCCTGGGGAAGAGTGAAGGGACACCCCGAACTATGGTTAAAAATTGGGGCCTAGGGGCATGGCAAGCCCAATATGCTGTCTCTTCATATAGGCCCTGAGAGGCCTTACCTGAGGACTGGGCTCAGGCTGAGGGTCACAATGTGTGTTTGTGACCAATGTGGCCCGCAAGCATGGGCTGGGCCTCATGGGCCACGCTTGTTTCAACTACACTGAACTTTGGACAACATGCCAACCACAAGGTTTCTTGCCATGGGGAAAGAGTTCTTATTTCTGCATCATTTTCAACCCTGGGCAGTGGTTGGAGATAAGGTCTAGGTTCTGGAGCCTGAAAACCGCAGTTGGGAAGAGATGACGACCTAAGGCCATGGCGGGTCCGATGTGCTCAGTGTGCGGCCAGCTGTCTGGGTGGGACCAGGAGGTCCAGGCTCAGGCTGGGTCAGAAGGGGAAATAGTGCCCAGGTCAGCCTATATGTTTGGGGTACAGCCGAATGGCCTGCAGGTTGATCCTCATTTGGGGTTTCGGGGTAGCCCTGAGGGCAATATTTTACTTCTGTAGGGCAGGCAGAGTGCGGCATTCTAGTTCTGGATTGCCAAACTGGAGGGCTTGTGGGCTGTAGTCTGAGGACAGAGTCTGAGAACCCAAGCTAGGCCTAGGTTTCTGGGTGAGGATATGGCAGGCACAGTCAACAGACCTCAATCGAGATCTCGTGCATCTGAAGTCAGGGCAAGGATCAGACGATCGCTCAGGTTGGACTTTCTGCCCTGATGGCCCTTTCTTGAAGGGGGTTGGATCACGAGGACATGGGGGTTTTCCCACGATGGGAGTTGTGAGAAGCTCCAAACTGCAAAGATTCTTCTGCAGGACAATTGAGACCTGTTGGTTGGCTCCAGGCCAACGATTCCGAGCAGGGTTCTAAGGATGGATGGCTGGGTAGCCCAACTCGCATTCAAATGGTCTCCAAGCAACAAGACAGGTTAGATCTGCTGGATGTGGGGGGCAACCGAGGAGGCTGAGTTGAAATGGACCCTCCTGTGGATGTGTCCTAATATGTTTTTGTGTCTATGGAGACCTTGGAATGAAGCGGTGGCCCTGGGGCCCTGAAGGGTTCTCCTAAACAGAGGCTTTGACACAGCTCCAACGTGCATGTTTCCCATGTGTAGATGAGATTTGTTCTGATGGGTGTGTCAAGAAACAGCCATATGATGGTATTGAAATCCAGGCCTCTGAGGAGAGAAGCCTGGAAACCAAAGCAATGGATCCGATTAGTGCCTAGGGGCCTGTTCGTTCCTTTTTACCTCTGGGGACATCAGTCTACGGGTCTGAGTGCAGGTAGGTGCTCAGATGGGCTCAGATTGCCCCTGTTTGTCCAGGGAAGCCACAACTCTTGGGATGGCCTCAGGGACTTTTGAGGTTATCCTATTAGTAGGGTTGTGGCCATTGGAATGGGCATATACAATTCCCTTGGAGAGTGCAAGTACAGTCCTCCGGTTTGGCTCCAGGGCCCTGAGCCTGTAGGGTGTGTAGGCCAGAGCTGTTTGGACAGTTGTCTGAAAACACAAACTCGGCTTATGTTTTGGGTCATAGGTATGGCAGGACTGATCTACAGACCATGAGGAGAACACTTCGGGATATGAAAAAAGGGCGAGTGTGAGGCTCTTGCTCAAGTTTTTGTCTCTGGATATCGTGTCACTCATGGTCGTGAAATTGCCGGGTGACTTCATGGGAAATGGACGAGTCTTACTCTCTGGGGGTTCGGTCCCGTCCAAAGAGTTTGGGGTCATTCTGGGGATGGAAGAAGTCCGTTTTTTTGTTGTTGTTGTCGATTTGTTTCATTTTGTTTTTCAACCTCAGATGTCCCACCAAATGAGGGATTCCAGAGGAGAGCCCTGGGGTGGGGCGACTGGACAACCAGAAATCTGGTTAAAATTTGGGGACTAGGGACATGTCAAGCCCATTATGACATCTAATGGTCCAGCCACTGAGAGGACTTACTAGAGGACAGGACTCACGCTGAGGTCACAATGCGTGTTTATGCTCTCGTCGCACTCAAGAATGGGCGGGGCCTCAGGGTGAATGCTGGTTTCTCCTACACTGAACGTTGGACAACATGCCAACCACAAGGTTTCTTGCCATGGGTCAGGAAGAGTTCTGATTTCTGCATCACAGTCACCCGTGGGCAGTGATTGGAGATAAGGTCTAGGTTCTGAAGCCTGAAAACTGAGGTAGGGAAGAGATGATGACCTAAGGCCATGGCGGGTCTGATGTGCTCAGCGTGCGGTCAGCTGTCTGGGTGTTGGTCAGCAGGTCCGGGCTCAGTTTGTGTCAGACAGTGCATTAGTGCCCAGGTTAGACTATATAATTTGGGTACATTCGAGTGCCGTGTAGGTTTATCTTCATTTAAGCTGCCTGGGCTGCTCATTAGGCAATATATTTTTTCTAGAGGGCAGGCAGAGTGCTTCATTGTCGGTCCGGAATTGCCAAACATGAGAACTTCGGGGCCAGGACAGTGAGGACGGAAGTCTGAGAACACAAGCTAGACTTCGGATTCAGGGTGAGGGCACGGCAGATACCCCCTGCAGATCTGAACCAATATCTCATGCATCTGAAGTCAGGGCGAGGATCCGACGTTGGCTCAGGTTGGAGTTTCTGTGCATGACGGCCCCTTCATGAAGGGAGCGGAATCTCGAGGCCATGGAGGCTTTCCACGTTGGGAGATGTGGGATGCCCCCTTCAAGGATTCCTTCTGCGGGACAATTGAGACCTGTTGGACAGCTCCAGGACATCCCATATGGAATGACTCCAGAGCACCGTTCGAGGATGGATGCCTGGGAAGTCTGCCTCGCCTTCCAATTGTCTCCTAGCAACAAGACAGTTTAGATCTAATGGATCTGCGGGAGCAACCGGGGTGGCTGAGTTGAAATGCACTTTCCAGAGGATGGGTCCTAACGTGTGTTTGTGTCCATGAGGGCTTTGGAATGGGGAGGTGGCACCGGGACCCTGAAGTATTCTCCTAAGCTTTGGCATAGCTCCCATGCACAAGTTTCCTTGTGGAGACGAGATTTGTTCTGATGGGTGCCTCAGGAAATCCCCTCTGCTGGTATTGGAATCCAGGCTTTTGAGGAGACATGCCTGTAAACCAAAGCAATGGATCCGATAATGGCCTCGGGTCCTGTCTGGTTCAATCTTCTTGGTATGAGTGGAGTTAGATGAGTGGAGGTAGATGCTCAGCCGGTATCAACGGCCCTTTTTTTCTCCTGGGCGACCTACACTATTGGGATGGCCTCAGGGACTTTGGAGGGTTCTCCTAATTTGTACGATTTTTGACAATGGAATGGGCAGAATTCCCATGGATTGGGTGGGGGCAGTCCTAATGTGTGGCTCCAGGGGCCCCAGCCTGGAGGGAGTGTGGCCCTGGACTTTGAGGACAGAAGACTGAAAACACAAACTCAGCTTAAGTTTGGGGACGTAGGTATGGCACGCTCGATCTACAAACCATGAGAAGAACTCTTCAGGATATGAAGAATGAGCGAGTCTGAGGCGCTTGCTCAGGCTTTTGTCTCAGGATTTGGTTTCAGCGATGGCCGTGGAATGTTGGGGAGGTCTCATGGGCCATGGACGAATCTTCCTCTCTGTGGATTTGGCCCTATCCCAATTGTTTTTCGTCAATCTGTGGGATGGGAGGACTCCTTTCAGGTTTATTACCTCAGGTGTCCCACCAAAAGAGGAATTCCAAAGCAGAGCCCTGGGGAAGAGTGAAGGGACACCCCGAACTATGGTTAAAAATTGGGGCCTAGGGGCATGGCAAGCCCAATATGCTGTCTCTTCATATAGGCCCTGAGAGGCCTTACCTGAGGACTGGGCTCAGGCTGAGGGTCACAATGTGTGTTTGTGACCAATGTGGCCCGCAAGCATGGGCTGGGCCTCATGGGCCACGCTTGTTTCAACTACACTGAACGTTGGACAACATGACAACCACAAGGTTTCTTGCCATGGGGAAAGAGTTCTGATTTCTGCATCATTTTCAAACCTGGGCAGTGGTTGGAGATAAGGTCTAGGTTCTGGAGCCTGAAAACCGCAGTTGGGAAGAGATGACGACCTAAGGCCATGGCGGGTCCGATGTGCTCAGTGTGCGGCCAGCTGTCTGGGTGGGACCAGGAGGTCCAGGCTCAGGCTGGGTCAGAAGGGGAAATAGTGCCCAGGTCAGCCTATATGTTTGGGGTACAGCCGAATGGCCTGCAGGTTGATCCTCATTTGGGGTTTCGGGGTAGCCCTGAGGGCAATATTTTACTTCTGTAGGGCAGGCAGAGTGCGGCATTGTAGTTCTGGATTGCCAAACTGGAGGGCTTGTGGGCCAGTAGTCAGAGGACGGAGTCTGAGAACCCAAGCTAGGCCTAGGTTTCTGGGTGAGGATATGGCAGGCACAGTCAACAGACCTCAATCGAGATCTCGTGCATCTGAAGTCAGGGCAAGGATCAGACGATCGCTCAGGTTGGACTTTCTGCCCTGATGGCCCTTTCTTGAAGGGGGTTGGATCATGAGGACATGGGGGTTTTCCCACGATGGGAGTTGTGAGAAGCTCCAAACTGCAAAGATTCTTCTGCAGGACAATTGAGACCTGTTGGTTGGCTCCAGGCCAATGATTCCGAGCAGAGTTCTAAGGATGGATGGCTGGGTAGCCCACCTCGCATTCCAATGGACTTTCCTGAGGTTGGGTCTTAATGGGTTTTGTGTCCCTGAGGGCCTTGGAATGGGGCAGTGGTACCGGAACCCTGAAGTACTCTCCTAAGCTTCTGACATAGCTCCCATGCACAAGTTTCCTTGTGGAGACGAGATGAGTTCTGATGGGTGCCTCAGGAAAACCCCTATGCTCGTATTGGAATCAGGCTTTTGAGGACACATGCCTGTAACCCAAAGCAATGGATCCTATTATGGCCTAGGGTCCTGTCTGGTTCAATCTTCTTCTCTGGGGACATCTCTCTACGGTGTGAGTAGACGTAGATGCTCAGCTGGTGTCAGACCGCCCTTGTTTGTCCCGGGCGACCTACACAATTGGGATGGCCTCATGGATTTTGCGGTTTCTCTTAATTTGTACAATTTTGGACAATGGAATGGGCAGAATTCCCATGGATTGGTAGGCACAGTCCTAATGTGTGGCGCCAGGGGCCCCAGCCTGGAGCGTGTGTGGCCCAAAATTTGAGGACAAAGTCTGAAAACACAAACTCAGCTTAGGTTTGGGGACGTAGCTATGGCATGCCCGATCTACAAACCATGAGAAGAATTCGTCAGGATATGAAGAAAGTGCGAATCTGAGGCGCTTGCTCAGGCTTTTGTCTCTGGATTTTGTATCAGCGCTGGCCGTGGAATGTCGGGGAGGCCTCATGGGCCATGGACGAATCTTCCTCTCTGAGGATTTGGCCCGATTCCCAATTGTTTTTCGTCAATCTGTGGGATGGGGGGACTCCTTTCAGTTTTGTTACCTCAGGTGTCCCACCAAAAGAAGAATTCCAAAGCAAACCGTGGGGAAGACTGAAGGGACTACCCGAACTATGGTTAAAAATTGGGGCCTAGGGGCATGGCAAGCCCAAAATGCTATATCTTCATCAACCCACTGAGAAGCCTTACTTGAGGACTGAGCTCAGGCTGAGGGTCACAATGTGTGTTTGGGACCCATGTGGCCCGCGAGCATGGGCGGGGCCTCATGGGCCACTCTGGTTTCAACTACACTGAACGTTGGTCAACATGCCAACCACAAGGTTTCTTGCCATGGGGAAGGAGTCCTGATTTCTGCATCACGTTCAACCCTGGGCAGTGATTGGAGATAAGGTCTAGGATCTGAAGCCTGAAAACCGAGGTTGGAAAGAGATGACGACCTAAGGCCATGGCGGCTCGATGTGCTCAGTGTGCGGCCAACTGCCTGGGTGGGGCCAGGAGTTCCAGGCTCAGGCTGTGTCAGAAAGGGCATTAGTGCCCTGGTCAGCCTATACATTTGGGGTACAGCCAAGGTAGGTGCAGGTTGATCCTCATTTGGGATTACTGTGTAGCCCCTGAGGGCAATGTTTTTCTTCTGGACGGCAGGAAGAGTGCTGCATTGTAGTTCTGGATTGCCAAACTGGAGGGCTTGTGGGCCAGTAGTCTGAGGACAGAAGTCAGGGAACACAAGCTAGGCTTAGGTTTCTGGGTGAGGCCATGGCAGGCACAATCTACAGACCTGAATCGAGATCTCGTGCATCTGAAGTCAGGGCGAGGATCAGACGATCGCTCAGGTTGGAGTTTCTGAACCTGATGGCCCCTTCATGAAGGGGGGGCATCACGATGCCATGGGGGTTTTCCCACGATGGGAGTTTGAGAAGCTCCAAAGTGCAGAGAAATCTGCAGGACAATTGAGACCTGTTGTTTGGCTCCAGGCCAATGATTCTGAGCAGGGTTCTAAGGATGGATGGCTGGGTAGCCCACCTCGCATTCCAATTGTCTCCTAGCAACAAGACAGTTTAGATCTGCTGGATCGGGATAGACCGAGGATGCTGAGTTGAAATGGACTCTCCGGGGATTGGTCCTAATGTCTTTTGTTTCTATGGAGACCTTGGAATGAAGTGGTGGCACTGGGGTCCTGAACGTTCTCCTAAACAGGGGCTTTGACACAGCTCCAACGTGCAAGTTTCCCATGTGTAGATGAGATGTTTTCTGATGGGTGAGTCAAGAACAGCCATATGCTGGTTGTGAAATCCAGGCCTCTGAGGAGAGATGTCTGGAAACCAAAGCAATGGTTCTGATAAGTGCCTAGGGGCCTGTTCTTTCCTATTTTCCTCTGGGGACATCTGTCTATGGGTCTAAGTGCAGGTAGGTGCTCAGTTGGGCTCAGATTGCCCCTGTTTTTCCTGGGAAGCCACCACTATTGGGATGGATCAGGGACTTTGGAGGTTTATCCTATTAGAAGGGATGTGGCCTTTGGAATGGGCACACACAATATCCTTGGAGAGGGCAAGTACAGTCCTCAGGTTTGGCTCCAGGGGCCTGAGCCTGTAGGTTTTGTAGGCCAGGGCTGTTTGGACTGTTGTCTGAAAACACAACCTCGGCTTATGTTTCGGGTCATAGGTATGGCAGGACTGCTCTACAGACCATGAGGAGAACACTTCGGTATTTGAAAAAAGGGCGAGTGTGAGGCTCTTGCTCAAGTTTTTGTCTCTGGACATCGTGTCACTCATGGTGCTGACATTTCTGGGTGACTTCATAGGAAATGGACGATCTTACTCTCTGGTGGTTTGGCCCCGTCCAAAGTGTTTGGGATCATTCTGTGTGATGGAAGAATTCCGTTTTTTTTTTTGTTGTTGTTGTTGTTTTCTTTTTTAACCTCAGGTGACCCACCAAATGAGGGATTCCAGAGTAGAGCCCTTGGGAGGGGCAACCGGACAATCAGAAATCTGGTTAAAAATTGGGGCCTAGGGACATGTCAAGCCCATTATGACATCTTATGGTCCAGCCACTGAGAGGACTTACTAGAGGACAGTACTCATGCTGAGGGTCACAATGCGTGTTTATGCCCTCGTCGCACTCAAGAATTGGCGGGGTCTCACGGTGAATGCTGGTTTCTCCTACACTGAACGTTGGACAACGTGCCAACCACAAGGTTTCTTGCCATGGGTAAGGAGGAGTTCTGATTTCTGCATCACACTCACCACTGGGCAGTGATTGGAGATAAGGTCTCGGTTCTGAAGCCTGAAAACAGAGGTAGGGAAGAGATGATGACCTAAAGCCATGGCGGTTCTTATGTGCTCACTGTGCGGTCAACTTTCTGGGGGTTGGTCAGGAGGTCCGGGCTCAGGTTGTGTCCGACAGTGCTTTAGTGCACAGGTTAGACTATATAACTTGGGTAAAGTAGAGTGCTGTGTAGGTTAATCCTCATTTAAGGTGCCTGGGAAGATCATGAGGCAATAATTTTTTTCTAGAGGGCAGGCAGAGTGCTGCATTGTGGTTCCGGAATAGCCAAAATTGAGGGCTTCGGGGCCAGGGGTGTGAGGACGGAAGTCTGAGAAGAAAGCTAGACTTGGGTTTCAGGGCGAGGGCACCCCAGGTACCCCCTGCAGCTCTGAATCAATATCTCATTCATCTGAAGTCAGAGCGAGGATCAGATGTTGGCTCAGGTTTGAGTTTCTGTGCATGACGGAGGTTTCATGAAGGGAGCGGAATCTCGAGGCCATTGAGGTTTTCCCACGTTGGGAGTTGTGGGATGCCCCCTTCAAGGATTCCTTCTGCGGGACAGTTGAGACCTGTTGAACAGTTCCAGACATCCCAGATGGAATGACTCCAGAACACCATGCGAGGACGGATGACTTGGAAGCCCGCCTCGCATTCCAATTGTCTCATAGCAACAAGACAGTTTATATCTGATGGCTCTGCGGGAGCAACTGGGGTGGCTGAGTTGAAATGGACTTTCCTGAGAATCGGTCCTAATGGGTTTTTGTGTCCCTGAGGGCCTTGGAATGGGGTGGTGGCCCCGGGACCATGAAGTACTCTCCTAAGCTTCTGACATAGCTCCCATGCACAGGTTTCCTTGTGGAGACGAGATGAGATCTGATGGGTGCCTCAGGAAAACCCCTATGCTCGTATTGGAATCAGGCTTTTGAGGAGACATGCCTGTAACCCAAAGCAATGGATCCTATTATGGCCTAGGGTCCTGTCTGGTTCAATCTTCTTCTCTGGGGACATCCATCTATGGTATGAGTGGAGGTAGATGCTCAGCCAGTGTCAGACCGCCCTTGTTTGTCCCGGGCGACCTACACTATTGGGATGGCCTCAGGGATTTGGCGGTTTCTCTTAATTTGTACAATTTTGGACCATGGAATGGGCAGAATTCCCATGGATTGGTAGGCACAGTCCTAATGTGTGGCTCCAGGGGCCCCAGCCGGGAGGGTGTGTGGCCCAGGACAGAAGTCTGAAAACACAAACTCAGGTTAGGTTGGGGGACGGAGATATGGCAGGCCAGATCTGCAAACCATGAGAATAATTCTTCAGGATATGAAGAAAGTGCGAATCCGAGGCACTTGCTCAGGCTTTTGTCTCTGGATTTTGTATCAGCGCTGTCGTGGAATGTCTGTTCCAGGCTCAGGCTGTGTCAGAAAGGGCATTAGTGCCCTGGTCAGCCTATATATTGGGGGTACAGCCAAGGTAGGTGTAGGTTGATCCTCATTTGGGGTTACTTTGTAGCCCCTGAGGGCAAAGTTTTTCTTCTGGAGGGCAGGCAGAGTGCTGCATTGTAGTTCTGGATTGCCAAACTGGAGGGCTTGTGGGCCAGTAGTCTGAGGACAGAAGTCTGAGAACACAAGCTAGGCTTCGGTTTCTAGGTGAGGCCATGGCAGGCACAATCTACAGACCAGAATCGAGATCTCGTGCATCTGAAGTCAAGGCGAAGATTAGACGATCGCTCAGGTTGGAGTTTCTGAACCTGATGGCCCCTTCATGAAGGGGGGGCATCACGAGGCCATGGGGGTTTTCCCACGTTAGGAGGTGTGAGCAGCTCCAAACTGCAAAGAGTCTTCTGCAGGAAAATTGAGACCTGTTGTTTGGCTCAAGGCCATGATTCTGAGCTGGGTTCTAAGGATGGATGGCTGGGTAGCCCACCTCGCATTCCAATTGTCTCCTAGCAACAAGACAGGTTAGATCTGCTGGATCTGGGGGAGCAACCGAGGAGGCTGAGTTGAAATGGACTCTCCTGCGGATGGGTCCTAATATGCTTTTGTGTCTATAAAGACCTTGGAATGGTTTCTCCTTCACTGAACTTTGGACAACGTGCCAACCACAAGGGTTCTTGCCATGGGTAAGGAGGAGTTCTGATTTCTGCATCACACTCACCCCTGGGCAGTGATTGGAGATAAGTTCTCGGTTCTGAAGCCTGAAAACTGAGGTAGGGAAGAGATGATGACCTAAGTCCATGGCGGGTCTTATGTGCTCAGTGTGCGGTCAGCTTTCTGGGGGTTGGTCAGGAGGTCCGGGCTCAGGTTGTGTCCGACAGTGCTTTAGTGCACAGGTTAGACTATATAACTTGGGTAAAGTCGAGTGCTGTGTAGGTTTATTCTCATTTAAGGTGCCTAGGAAGCTCATGAGGCAATTTTTTTCTAGAGGGCAGGCAGAGTGCTGCATTGTGTGTCCGGAATTGCCAAACTTGAGGGCTTCGGGGCCAGGCGTGTGAGGATGGAAGTCTGAGAAGGAAGCTAGACTGGGTTTCAGGGCGAGGACACGGCTGGAACCCCTTCAGCTCTGAACCAATATCTCATGCATCTGAAGTCAGGGCGAGGATCAGACGTTGGCTCAGGTTGTAGTTTCTGTGCATGACGGACGCTTCATGAAGGGAGCGGCATCTCAAGGCCATTGAGGTTTTCCCACGTTGGGAGTTGTGGGGTGCCCCTTTCAAGGATTCCTTCTGCGGGACAATTGAGATCTGTTGGACAGCTCCAGGACATCCCAGATGGAATGACTCCAGAGCTCATGCGAGGATGGATGCCTGGGAAGCCCGCCTCGCATTCCAATTGTCTCCTAGGAACAAGACAGTTTAGATCTGATGGCTCTGCGGGAGCAACCGGGGTGGCTGAGTTGAAATGGACTTTCCTGAGGTTGGGTCCTAATGGGTTTTTGTGTCCCTGAGGGCCTTGGATTGGGGTCGTGGCCTCGGGACCCTGAAGTACTCTCCTAAGCTTCTGACATAGCACCCATGCACAGGTTTCCTTGTGGAGACGAGATGAGTTCTGATGGGTGCCTCAGGAAAACCTCTATGCTCGTATTGGAATCAGGCTTTTGAGGAGACATGCCTGTAAACCAAAGCAATGGATCCTATTATGGCCTAGGGTCCCGTCTGGTTCAATCTTCTTCTCTGGGGACATCCATCTATGGTATGAGTGGAGGTAGATGCTCAGCTGTTGTCAGACCGCCCTTGTTTGTCCCGGGCGACCTACACAATTGGGATGGCCTCAGAGATTTTGCGGTTTCTCTTAATTTGTACAATTTTGGACAATGGAATGGGCAGAATTCCCATGGATTGGTAGGCACAGTCCTAATGTGTGGCGCCAGGGGCCCCAGCCTGGAGCGTGTGTGGCCCAAAATTTGAGGACAAAGTCTGAAAACACAAACTCAGCTTAGGTTTGGGGACGTAGCTATGGCATGCCCGATCTACAAACCATGAGAAGAATTCGTCAGGATATGAAGAAAGTGCGAATCTGAGGCGCTTGCTCAGGCTTTTGTCTCTGGATTTTGTATCAGCGCTGGCCGTGGAATGTCGGGGAGGCCTCATGGGCCATGGACGAATCTTCCTCTCTGAGGATTTGGCCCGATTCCCAATTGTTTTTCGTCAATCTGTGGGATGGGGGGACTCCTTTCAGTTTTGTTACCTCAGGTGTCCCACCAAAAGAAGAATTCCAAAGCAAACCGTGGGGAAGACTGAAGGGACTACCCGAACTATGGTTAAAAATTGGGGCCTAGGGGCATGGCAAGCCCAAAATGCTATATCTTCATCAACCCACTGAGAAGCCTTACTTGAGGACTGAGCTCAGGCTGAGGGTCACAATGTGTGTTTGGGACCCATGTGGCCCGCGAGCATGGGCGGGGCCTCATGGGCCACTCTGGTTTCAACTACACTGAACGTTGGTCAACATGCCAACCACAAGGTTTCTTGCCATGGGGAAGGAGTCCTGATTTCTGCATCACGTTCAACCCTGGGCAGTGATTGGAGATAAGGTCTAGGATCTGAAGCCTGAAAACCGAGGTTGGAAAGAGATGACGACCTAAGGCCATGGCGGCTCGATGTGCTCAGTGTGCGGCCAACTGCCTGGGTGGGGCCAGGAGTTCCAGGCTCAGGCTGTGTCAGAAAGGGCATTAGTGCCCTGGTCAGCCTATACATTTGGGGTACAGCCAAGGTAGGTGCAGGTTGATCCTCATTTGGGATTACTGTGTAGCCCCTGAGGGCAATGTTTTTCTTCTGGACGGCAGGAAGAGTGCTGCATTGTAGTTCTGGATTGCCAAACTGGAGGGCTTGTGGGCCAGTAGTCTGAGGACAGAAGTCAGGGAACACAAGCTAGGCTTAGGTTTCTGGGTGAGGCCATGGCAGGCACAATCTACAGACCTGAATCGAGATCTCGTGCATCTGAAGTCAGGGCGAGGATCAGACGATCGCTCAGGTTGGAGTTTCTGAACCTGATGGCCCCTTCATGAAGGGGGGGCATCACGATGCCATGGGGGTTTTCCCACGATGGGAGTTTGAGAAGCTCCAAAGTGCAGAGAATTCTGCAGGACAATTGAGACCTGTTGTTTGGCTCCAGGCCAATGATTCTGAGCAGGGTTCTAAGGATGGATGGCTGGGTAGCCCACCTCGCATTCCAATTGTCTCCTAGCAACAAGACAGTTTAGATCTGCTGGATCGGGATAGACCGAGGATGCTGAGTTGAAATGGACTCTCCGGGGATTGGTCCTAATGTCTTTTGTTTCTATGGAGACCTTGGAATGAAGTGGTGGCACTGGGGTCCTGAACGTTCTCCTAAACAGGGGCTTTGACACAGCTCCAACGTGCAAGTTTCCCATGTGTAGATGAGATGTTTTCTGATGGGTGAGTCAAGAACAGCCATATGCTGGTTGTGAAATCCAGGCCTCTGAGGAGAGATGTCTGGAAACCAAAGCAATGGTTCTGATAAGTGCCTAGGGGCCTGTTCTTTCCTATTTTCCTCTGGGGACATCTGTCTATGGGTCTAAGTGCAGGTAGGTGCTCAGTTGGGCTCAGATTGCCCCTGTTTTTCCTGGGAAGCCACCACTATTGGGATGGATCAGGGACTTTGGAGGTTTATCCTATTAGAAGGGATGTGGCCTTTGGAATGGGCACACACAATATCCTTGGAGAGGGCAAGTACAGTCCTCAGGTTTGGCTCCAGGGGCCTGAGCCTGTAGGTTTTGTAGGCCAGGGCTGTTTGGACTGTTGTCTGAAAACACAACCTCGGCTTATGTTTCGGGTCATAGGTATGGCAGGACTGCTCTACAGACCATGAGGAGAACACTTCGGTATTTGAAAAAAGGGCGAGTGTGAGGCTCTTGCTCAAGTTTTTGTCTCTGGACATCGTGTCACTCATGGTGCTGACATTTCTGGGTGACTTCATAGGAAATGGACGATCTTACTCTCTGGTGGTTTGGCCCCGTCCAAAGTGTTTGGGATCATTCTGTGTGATGGAAGAATTCCGTTTTTTTTTTTGTTGTTGTTGTTGTTTTCTTTTTTAACCTCAGGTGACCCACCAAATGAGGGATTCCAGAGTAGAGCCCTTGGGAGGGGCAACCGGACAATCAGAAATCTGGTTAAAAATTGGGGCCTAGGGACATGTCAAGCCCATTATGACATCTTATGGTCCAGCCACTGAGAGGACTTACTAGAGGACAGTACTCATGCTGAGGGTCACAATGCGTGTTTATGCCCTCGTCGCACTCAAGAATTGGCGGGGTCTCACGGTGAATGCTGGTTTCTCCTACACTGAACGTTGGACAACGTGCCAACCACAAGGTTTCTTGCCATGGGTAAGGAGGAGTTCTGATTTCTGCATCACACTCACCACTGGGCAGTGATTGGAGATAAGGTCTCGGTTCTGAAGCCTGAAAACAGAGGTAGGGAAGAGATGATGACCTAAAGCCATGGCGGGTCTTATGTGCTCACTGTGCGGTCAACTTTCTGGGGGTTGGTCAGGAGGTCCGGGCTCAGGTTGTGTCCGACAGTGCTTTAGTGCACAGGTTAGACTATATAACTTGGGTAAAGTAGAGTGCTGTGTAGGTTAATCCTCATTTAAGGTGCCTGGGAAGATCATGAGGCAATAATTTTTTTCTAGAGGGCAGGCAGAGTGCTGCATTGTGGTTCCGGAATAGCCAAAATTGAGGGCTTCGGGGCCAGGGGTGTGAGGACGGAAGTCTGAGAAGAAAGCTAGACTTGGGTTTCAGGGCGAGGGCACCCCAGGTACCCCCTGCAGCTCTGAATCAATATCTCATTCATCTGAAGTCAGAGCGAGGATCAGATGTTGGCTCAGGTTTGAGTTTCTGTGCATGACGGAGGTTTCATGAAGGGAGCGGAATCTCGAGGCCATTGAGGTTTTCCCACGTTGGGAGTTGTGGGATGCCCCCTTCAAGGATTCCTTCTGCGGGACAGTTGAGACCTGTTGAACAGTTCCAGACATCCCAGATGGAATGACTCCAGAACACCATGCGAGGACGGATGACTTGGAAGCCCGCCTCGCATTCCAATTGTCTCATAGCAACAAGACAGTTTATATCTGATGGCTCTGCGGGAGCAACTGGGGTGGCTGAGTTGAAATGGACTTTCCTGAGAATCGGTCCTAATGGGTTTTTGTGTCCCTGAGGGCCTTGGAATGGGGTGGTGGCCCCGGGACCATGAAGTACTCTCCTAAGCTTCTGACATAGCTCCCATGCACAGGTTTCCTTGTGGAGACGAGATGAGATCTGATGGGTGCCTCAGGAAAACCCCTATGCTCGTATTGGAATCAGGCTTTTGAGGAGACATGCCTGTAACCCAAAGCAATGGATCCTATTATGGCCTAGGGTCCTGTCTGGTTCAATCTTCTTCTCTGGGGACATCCATCTATGGTATGAGTGGAGGTAGATGCTCAGCCAGTGTCAGACCGCCCTTGTTTGTCCCGGGCGACCTACACTATTGGGATGGCCTCAGGGATTTGGCGGTTTCTCTTAATTTGTACAATTTTGGACCATGGAATGGGCAGAATTCCCATGGATTGGTAGGCACAGTCCTAATGTGTGGCTCCAGGGGCCCCAGCCGGGAGGGTGTGTGGCCCAGGACAGAAGTCTGAAAACACAAACTCAGGTTAGGTTGGGGGACGGAGATATGGCAGGCCAGATCTGCAAACCATGAGAATAATTCTTCAGGATATGAAGAAAGTGCGAATCCGAGGCACTTGCTCAGGCTTTTGTCTCTGGATTTTGTATCAGCGCTGTCGTGGAATGTCTGTTCCAGGCTCAGGCTGTGTCAGAAAGGGCATTAGTGCCCTGGTCAGCCTATATATTGGGGGTACAGCCAAGGTAGGTGTAGGTTGATCCTCATTTGGGGTTACTTTGTAGCCCCTGAGGGCAAAGTTTTTCTTCTGGAGGGCAGGCAGAGTGCTGCATTGTAGTTCTGGATTGCCAAACTGGAGGGCTTGTGGGCCAGTAGTCTGAGGACAGAAGTCTGAGAACACAAGCTAGGCTTCGGTTTCTAGGTGAGGCCATGGCAGGCACAATCTACAGACCAGAATCGAGATCTCGTGCATCTGAAGTCAAGGCGAAGATCAGACGATCGCTCAGGTTGGAGTTTCTGAACCTGATGGCCCCTACATGAAGGGGGGGCATCACGAGGCCATGGGGGTTTTCCCACGTTAGGAGGTGTGAGCAGCTCCAAACTGCAAAGAGTCTTCTGCAGGAAAATTGAGACCTGTTGTTTGGCTCAAGGCCATGATTCTGAGCTGGGTTCTAAGGATGGATGGCTGGGTAGCCCACCTCGCATTCCAATTGTCTCCTAGCAACAAGACAGGTTAGATCTGCTGGATCTGGGGGAGCAACCGAGGAGGCTGAGTTGAAATGGACTCTCCTGCGGATGGGTCCTAATATGCTTTTGTGTCTATAAAGACCTTGGAATGGTTTCTCCTTCACTGAACTTTGGACAACGTGCCAACCACAAGGGTTCTTGCCATGGGTAAGGAGGAGTTCTGATTTCTGCATCACACTCACCCCTGGGCAGTGATTGGAGATAAGTTCTCGGTTCTGAAGCCTGAAAACTGAGGTAGGGAAGAGATGATGACCTAAGTCCATGGCGGGTCTTATGTGCTCAGTGTGCGGTCAGCTTTCTGGGGGTTGGTCAGGAGGTCCGGGCTCAGGTTGTGTCCGACAGTGCTTTAGTGCACAGGTTAGACTATATAACTTGGGTAAAGTCGAGTGCTGTGTAGGTTTATTCTCATTTAAGGTGCCTAGGAAGCTCATGAGGCAATTTTTTTCTAGAGGGCAGGCAGAGTGCTGCATTGTGTGTCCGGAATTGCCAAACTTGAGGGCTTCGGGGCCAGGCGTGTGAGGATGGAAGTCTGAGAAGGAAGCTAGACTGGGTTTCAGGGCGAGGACACGGCTGGAACCCCTTCAGCTCTGAACCAATATCTCATGCATCTGAAGTCAGGGCGAGGATCAGACGTTGGCTCAGGTTGTAGTTTCTGTGCATGACGGACGCTTCATGAAGGGAGCGGCATCTCAAGGCCATTGAGGTTTTCCCACGTTGGGAGTTGTGGGGTGCCCCTTTCAAGGATTCCTTCTGCGGGACAATTGAGATCTGTTGGACAGCTCCAGGACATCCCAGATGGAATGACTCCAGAGCTCATGCGAGGATGGATGCCTGGGAAGCCCGCCTCGCATTCCAATTGTCTCCTAGGAACAAGACAGTTTAGATCTGATGGCTCTGCGGGAGCAACCGGGGTGGCTGAGTTGAAATGGACTTTCCTGAGGTTGGGTCCTAATGGGTTTTTGTGTCCCTGAGGGCCTTGGATTGGGGTCGTGGCCTCGGGACCCTGAAGTACTCTCCTAAGCTTCTGACATAGCACCCATGCACAGGTTTCCTTGTGGAGACGAGATGAGTTCTGATGGGTGCCTCAGGAAAACCTCTATGCTCGTATTGGAATCAGGCTTTTGAGGAGACATGCCTGTAAACCAAAGCAATGGATCCTATTATGGCCTAGGGTCCCGTCTGGTTCAATCTTCTTCTCTGGGGACATCCATCTATGGTATGAGTGGAGGTAGATGCTCAGCTGTTGTCAGACCGCCCTTGTTTGTCCCGGGCGACCTACACTATTGGGATGGCCTCAGAGATTTTGCGGTTTCTCTTAATTTGTACAATTTTGGACAATGGAATGGGCAGAATTCCCATGGATTGGTAGGCACAGTCCTAATGTGTGGCGCCAGGGGCCCCAGCCTGGAGCGTGTGTGGCCCAAAATTTGAGGACAAAGTCTGAAAACACAAACTCAGCTTAGGTTTGGGGACGTAGCTATGGCATGCCCGATCTACAAACCATGAGAAGAATTCGTCAGGATATGAAGAAAGTGCGAATCTGAGGCGCTTGCTCAGGCTTTTGTCTCTGGATTTTGTATCAGCGCTGGCCGTGGAATGTCGGGGAGGCCTCATGGGCCATGGACGAATCTTCCTCTCTGAGGATTTGGCCCGATTCCCAATTGTTTTTCGTCAATCTGTGGGATGGGGGGACTCCTTTCAGTTTTGTTACCTCAGGTGTCCCACCAAAAGAAGAATTCCAAAGCAAACCGTGGGGAAGACTGAAGGGACTACCCGAACTATGGTTAAAAATTGGGGCCTAGGGGCATGGCAAGCCCAAAATGCTATATCTTCATCAACCCACTGAGAAGCCTTACTTGAGGACTGAGCTCAGGCTGAGGGTCACAATGTGTGTTTGGGACCCATGTGGCCCGCGAGCATGGGCGGGGCCTCATGGGCCACTCTGGTTTCAACTACACTGAACGTTGGTCAACATGCCAACCACAAGGTTTCTTGCCATGGGGAAGGAGTCCTGATTTCTGCATCACGTTCAACCCTGGGCAGTGATTGGAGATAAGGTCTAGGATCTGAAGCCTGAAAACCGAGGTTGGAAAGAGATGACGACCTAAGGCCATGGCGGCTCGATGTGCTCAGTGTGCGGCCAACTGCCTGGGTGGGGCCAGGAGTTCCAGGCTCAGGCTGTGTCAGAAAGGGCATTAGTGCCCTGGTCAGCCTATACATTTGGGGTACAGCCAAGGTAGGTGCAGGTTGATCCTCATTTGGGATTACTGTGTAGCCCCTGAGGGCAATGTTTTTCTTCTGGACGGCAGGAAGAGTGCTGCATTGTAGTTCTGGATTGCCAAACTGGAGGGCTTGTGGGCCAGTAGTCTGAGGACAGAAGTCAGGGAACACAAGCTAGGCTTAGGTTTCTGGGTGAGGCCATGGCAGGCACAATCTACAGACCTGAATCGAGATCTCGTGCATCTGAAGTCAGGGCGAGGATCAGACGATCGCTCAGGTTGGAGTTTCTGAACCTGATGGCCCCTTCATGAAGGGGGGGCATCACGATGCCATGGGGGTTTTCCCACGATGGGAGTTTGAGAAGCTCCAAAGTGCAGAGAATTCTGCAGGACAATTGAGACCTGTTGTTTGGCTCCAGGCCAATGATTCTGAGCAGGGTTCTAAGGATGGATGGCTGGGTAGCCCACCTCGCATTCCAATTGTCTCCTAGCAACAAGACAGTTTAGATCTGCTGGATCGGGATAGACCGAGGATGCTGAGTTGAAATGGACTCTCCGGGGATTGGTCCTAATGTCTTTTGTTTCTATGGAGACCTTGGAATGAAGTGGTGGCACTGGGGTCCTGAACGTTCTCCTAAACAGGGGCTTTGACACAGCTCCAACGTGCAAGTTTCCCATGTGTAGATGAGATGTTTTCTGATGGGTGAGTCAAGAACAGCCATATGCTGGTTGTGAAATCCAGGCCTCTGAGGAGAGATGTCTGGAAACCAAAGCAATGGTTCTGATAAGTGCCTAGGGGCCTGTTCTTTCCTATTTTCCTCTGGGGACATCTGTCTATGGGTCTAAGTGCAGGTAGGTGCTCAGTTGGGCTCAGATTGCCCCTGTTTTTCCTGGGAAGCCACCACTATTGGGATGGATCAGGGACTTTGGAGGTTTATCCTATTAGAAGGGATGTGGCCTTTGGAATGGGCACACACAATATCCTTGGAGAGGGCAAGTACAGTCCTCAGGTTTGGCTCCAGGGGCCTGAGCCTGTAGGTTTTGTAGGCCAGGGCTGTTTGGACTGTTGTCTGAAAACACAACCTCGGCTTATGTTTCGGGTCATAGGTATGGCAGGACTGCTCTACAGACCATGAGGAGAACACTTCGGTATTTGAAAAAAGGGCGAGTGTGAGGCTCTTGCTCAAGTTTTTGTCTCTGGACATCGTGTCACTCATGGTGCTGACATTTCTGGGTGACTTCATAGGAAATGGACGATCTTACTCTCTGGTGGTTTGGCCCCGTCCAAAGTGCTTGGGATCATTCTGTGTGATGGAAGAATTCCGTTTTTTTTTTTGTTGTTGTTGTTGTTGTTTTCTTTTTTAACCTCAGGTGACCCACCAAATGAGGGATTCCAGAGTAGAGCCCTTGGGAGGGGCAACCGGACAATCAGAAATCTGGTTAAAAATTGGGGCCTAGGGACATGTCAAGCCCATTATGACATCTTATGGTCCAGCCACTGAGAGGACTTACTAGAGGACAGTACTCATGCTGAGGGTCACAATGCGTGTTTATGCCCTCGTCGCACTCAAGAATGGGCGGGGTCTCACGGTGAATGCTGGTTTCTCCTACACTGAACGTTGGACAACGTGCCAACCACAAGGTTTCTTGCCATGGGTAAGGAGGAGTTCTGATTTCTGCATCACACTCACCACTGGGCAGTGATTGGAGATAAGGTCTCGGTTCTGAAGCCTGAAAACAGAGGTAGGGAAGAGATGATGACCTAAGGCCATGGCGGGTCTTATGTGCTCACTGTGCGGTCAACTTTCTGGGGGTTGGTCAGGAGGTCCGGGCTCAGGTTGTGTCCGACAGTGCTTTAGTGCACAGGTTAGACTATATAACTTGGGTAAAGTAGAGTGCTGTGTAGGTTAATCCTCATTTAAGGTGCCTGGGAAGATCATGAGGCAATAATTTTTTTCTAGAGGGCAGGCAGAGTGCTGCATTGTGGTTCCGGAATAGCCAAAATTGAGGGCTTCGGGGCCAGGGGTGTGAGGACGGAAGTCTGAGAAGAAAGCTAGACTTGGGTTTCAGGGCGAGGGCACCCCAGGTACCCCCTGCAGCTCTGAATCAATATCTCATTCATCTGAAGTCAGAGCGAGGATCAGATGTTGGCTCAGGTTTGAGTTTCTGTGCATGACGGAGGTTTCATGAAGGGAGCGGAATCTCGAGGCCATTGAGGTTTTCCCACGTTGGGAGTTGTGGGATGCCCCCTTCAAGGATTCCTTCTGCGGGACAGTTGAGACCTGTTGAACAGTTCCAGACATCCCAGATGGAATGACTCCAGAACACCATGCGAGGACGGATGACTTGGAAGCCCGCCTCGCATTCCAATTGTCTCATAGCAACAAGACAGTTTAGATCTGATGGCTCTGCTGGAGCAACTGGGGTGGCTGAGTTGAAATGGACTTTCCTGAGAATCGGTCCTAATGGGTTTTTGTGTCCCTGAGGGCCTTGGAATGGGGTGGTGGCCCCGGGACCATGAAGTACTCTCCTAAGCTTCTGACATAGCTCCCATGCACAGGTTTCCTTGTGGAGACGAGATGAGATCTGATGGGTGCCTCAGGAAAACCCCTATGTTCGTATTGGAATCAGGCTTTTGAGGAGACATGCCTGTAACCCAAAGCAATGGATCCTATTATGGCCTAGGGTCCTGTCTGGTTCAATCTTCTTCTCTGGGGACATCCATCTATGGTATGAGTGGAGGTAGATGCTCAGCCAGTGTCAGACCGCCCTTGTTTGTCCCGGGCGACCTACACTATTGGGATGGCCTCAGGGATTTGGCGGTTTCTCTTAATTTGTACAATTTTGGACCATGGAATGGGCAGAATTCCCATGGATTGGTAGGCACAGTCCTAATGTGTGGCTCCAGGGGCCCCAGCCGGGAGGGTGTGTGGCCCAGGACAGAAGTCTGAAAACACAAACTCAGGTTAGGTTGGGGGACGGAGATATGGCAGGCCAGATCTGCAAACCATGAGAATAATTCTTCAGGATATGAAGAAAGTGCGAATCTGAGGCACTTGCTCAGGCTTTTGTCTCTGGATTTTGTATCAGCGCTGTCGTGGAATGTCTGTTCCAGGCTCAGGCTGTGTCAGAAAGGGCATTAGTGCCCTGGTCAGCCTATATATTGGGGGTACAGCCAAGGTAGGTGTAGGTTGATCCTCATTTGGGGTTACTTTGTAGCCCCTGAGGGCAAAGTTTTTCTTCTGGAGGGCAGGCAGAGTGCTGCATTGTAGTTCTGGATTGCCAAACTGGAGGGCTTGTGGGCCAGTAGTCTGAGGACAGAAGTCTGAGAACACAAGCTAGGCTTCGGTTTCTAGGTGAGGCCATGGCAGGCACAATCTACAGACCAGAATCGAGATCTCGTGCATCTGAAGTCAAGGCGAAGATCAGACGATCGCTCAGGTTGGAGTTTCTGAACCTGATGGCCCCTTCATGAAGAGGGGGCATCACGAGGCCATGGGGGTTTTCCCACGTTAGGAGGTGTGAGCAGCTCCAAACTGCAAAGAGTCTTCTGCAGGAAAATTGAGACCTGTTGTTTGGCTCAAGGCCATGATTCTGAGCTGGGTTCTAAGGATGGATGGCTGGGTAGCCCACCTCGCATTCCAATTGTCTCCTAGCAACAAGACAGGTTAGATCTGCTGGATCTGGGGGAGCAACCGAGGAGGCTGAGTTGAAATGGACTCTCCTGCGGATGGGTCCTAATATGCTTTTGTGTCTATAAAGACCTTGGAATGGTTTCTCCTTCACTGAACTTTGGACAACGTGCCAACCACAAGGGTTCTTGCCATGGGTAAGGAGGAGTTCTGATTTCTGCATCACACTCACCCCTGGGCAGTGATTGGAGATAAGTTCTCGGTTCTGAAGCCTGAAAACTGAGGTAGGGAAGAGATGATGACCTAAGTCCATGGCGGGTCTTATGTGCTCAGTGTGCGGTCAGCTTTCTGGGGGTTGGTCAGGAGGTCCGGGCTCAGGTTGTGTCCGACAGTGCTTTAGTGCACAGGTTAGACTATATAACTTGGGTAAAGTCGAGTGCTGTGTAGGTTTATTCTCATTTAAGGTGCCTAGGAAGCTCATGAGGCAATTTTTTTCTAGAGGGCAGGCAGAGTGCTGCATTGTGTGTCCGGAATTGCCAAACTTGAGGGCTTCGGGGCCAGGCGTGTGAGGATGGAAGTCTGAGAAGGAAGCTAGACTGGGTTTCAGGGCGAGGACACGGCTGGAACCCCTTCAGCTCTGAACCAATATCTCATGCATCTGAAGTCAGGGCGAGGATCAGACGTTGGCTCAGGTTGTAGTTTCTGTGCATGACGGACGCTTCATGAAGGGAGCGGCATCTCAAGGCCATTGAGGTTTTCCCACGTTGGGAGTTGTGGGGTGCCCCTTTCAAGGATTCCTTCTGCGGGACAATTGAGATCTGTTGGACAGCTCCAGGACATCCCAGATGGAATGACTCCAGAGCTCATGCGAGGATGGATGCCTGGGAAGCCCGCCTCGCATTCCAATTGTCTCCTAGGAACAAGACAGTTTAGATCTGATGGCTCTGCGGGAGCAACCGGGGTGGCTGAGTTGAAATGGACTTTCCTGAGGTTGGGTCCTAATGGGTTTTTGTGTCCCTGAGGGCCTTGGATTGGGGTCGTGGCCTCGGGACCCTGAAGTACTCTCCTAAGCTTCTGACATAGCACCCATGCACAGGTTTCCTTGTGGAGACGAGATGAGTTCTGATGGGTGCCTCAGGAAAACCTCTATGCTCGTATTGGAATCAGGCTTTTGAGGAGACATGCCTGTAAACCAAAGCAATGGATCCTATTATGGCCTAGGGTCCCGTCTGGTTCAATCTTCTTCTCTGGGGACATCCATCTATGGTATGAGTGGAGGTAGATGCTCAGCTGTTGTCAGACCGCCCTTGTTTGTCCCGGGCGACCTACACTATTGGGATGGCCTCAGAGATTTTGCGGTTTCTCTTAATTTGTACAATTTTGGACAATGGAATGGGCAGAATTCCCATGGATTGGTAGGCACAGTCCTAATGTGTGGCGCCAGGGGCCCCAGCCTGGAGCGTGTGTGGCCCAAAATTTGAGGACAAAGTCTGAAAACACAAACTCAGCTTAGGTTTGGGGACGTAGCTATGGCATGCCCGATCTACAAACCATGAGAAGAATTCGTCAGGATATGAAGAAAGTGCGAATCTGAGGCGCTTGCTCAGGCTTTTGTCTCTGGATTTTGTATCAGCGCTGGCCGTGGAATGTCGGGGAGGCCTCATGGGCCATGGACGAATCTTCCTCTCTGAGGATTTGGCCCGATTCCCAATTGTTTTTCGTCAATCTGTGGGATGGGGGGACTCCTTTCAGTTTTGTTACCTCAGGTGTCCCACCAAAAGAAGAATTCCAAAGCAAACCGTGGGGAAGACTGAAGGGACTACCCGAACTATGGTTAAAAATTGGGGCCTAGGGGCATGGCAAGCCCAAAATGCTATATCTTCATCAACCCACTGAGAAGCCTTACTTGAGGACTGAGCTCAGGCTGAGGGTCACAATGTGTGTTTGGGACCCATGTGGCCCGCGAGCATGGGCGGGGCCTCATGGGCCACTCTGGTTTCAACTACACTGAACGTTGGTCAACATGCCAACCACAAGGTTTCTTGCCATGGGGAAGGAGTCGTGATTTCTGCATCACGTTCAACCCTGGGCAGTGATTGGAGATAAGGTCTAGGATCTGAAGCCTGAAAACCGAGGTTGGAAAGAGATGACGACCTAAGGCCATGGCGGCTCGATGTGCTCAGTGTGCGGCCAACTGCCTGGGTGGGGCCAGGAGTTCCAGGCTCAGGCTGTGTCAGAAAGGGCATTAGTGCCCTGGTCAGCCTATACATTTGGGGTACAGCCAAGGTAGGTGCAGGTTGATCCTCATTTGGGATTACTGTGTAGCCCCTGAGGGCAATGTTTTTCTTCTGGACGGCAGGAAGAGTGCTGCATTGTAGTTCTGGATTGCCAAACTGGAGGGCTTGTGGGCCAGTAGTCTGAGGACAGAAGTCAGGGAACACAAGCTAGGCTTAGGTTTCTGGGTGAGGCCATGGCAGGCACAATCTACAGACCTGAATCGAGATCTCGTGCATCTGAAGTCAGGGCGAGGATCAGACGATCGCTCAGGTTGGAGTTTCTGAACCTGATGGCCCCTTCATGAAGGGGGGGCATCACGATGCCATGGGGGTTTTCCCACGATGGGAGTTTGAGAAGCTCCAAAGTGCAGAGAATTCTGCAGGACAATTGAGACCTGTTGTTTGGCTCCAGGCCAATGATTCTGAGCAGGGTTCTAAGGATGGATGGCTGGGTAGCCCACCTCGCATTCCAATTGTCTCCTAGCAACAAGACAGTTTAGATCTGCTGGATCGGGATAGACCGAGGATGCTGAGTTGAAATGGACTCTCCGGGGATTGGTCCTAATGTCTTTTGTTTCTATGGAGACCTTGGAATGAAGTGGTGGCACTGGGGTCCTGAACGTTCTCCTAAACAGGGGCTTTGACACAGCTCCAACGTGCAAGTTTCCCATGTGTAGATGAGATGTTTTCTGATGGGTGAGTCAAGAACAGCCATATGCTGGTTGTGAAATCCAGGCCTCTGAGGAGAGATGTCTGGAAACCAAAGCAATGGTTCTGATAAGTGCCTAGGGGCCTGTTCTTTCCTATTTTCCTCTGGGGACATCTGTCTATGGGTCTAAGTGCAGGTAGGTGCTCAGTTGGGCTCAGATTGCCCCTGTTTTTCCTGGGAAGCCACCACTATTGGGATGGATCAGGGACTTTGGAGGTTTATCCTATTAGAAGGGATGTGGCCTTTGGAATGGGCACACACAATATCCTTGGAGAGGGCAAGTACAGTCCTCAGGTTTGGCTCCAGGGGCCTGAGCCTGTAGGTTTTGTAGGCCAGGGCTGTTTGGACTGTTGTCTGAAAACACAACCTCGGCTTATGTTTCGGGTCATAGGTATGGCAGGACTGCTCTACAGACCATGAGGAGAACACTTCGGTATTTGAAAAAAGGGCGAGTGTGAGGCTCTTGCTCAAGTTTTTGTCTCTGGACATCGTGTCACTCATGGTGCTGACATTTCTGGGTGACTTCATAGGAAATGGACGATCTTACTCTCCGGTGGTTTGGCCCCATCCAAAGTGTTTGGGATCATTCTGTGTGATGGAAGAATTCCGTTTTTTTTTTTGTTGTTGTTGTTGTTGTTTTCTTTTTTAACCTCAGGTGACCCACCAAATGAGGGATTCCAGAGTAGAGCCCTTGGGAGGGGCAACCGGACAATCAGAAATCTGGTTAAAAATTGGGGCCTAGGGACATGTCAAGCCCATTATGACATCTTATGGTCCAGCCACTGAGAGGACTTACTAGAGGACAGTACTCATGCTGAGGGTCACAATGCGTGTTTATGCCCTCGTCGCACTCAAGAATGGGCGGGGTCTCACGGTGAATGCTGGTTTCTCCTACACTGAACGTTGGACAACGTGCCAACCACAAGGTTTCTTGCCATGGGTAAGGAGGAGTTCTGATTTCTGCATCACACTCACCACTGGGCAGTGATTGGAGATAAGGTCTCGGTTCTGAAGCCTGAAAACAGAGGTAGGGAAGAGATGATGACCTAAGGCCATGGCGGGTCTTATGTGCTCACTGTGCGGTCAACTTTCTGGGGGTTGGTCAGGAGGTCCGGGCTCAGGTTGTGTCCGACAGTGCTTTAGTGCACAGGTTAGACTATATAACTTGGGTAAAGTAGAGTGCTGTGTAGGTTAATCCTCATTTAAGGTGCCTGGGAAGATCATGAGGCAATAATTTTTTTCTAGAGGGCAGGCAGAGTGCTGCATTGTGGTTCCGGAATAGCCAAAATTGAGGGCTTCGGGGCCAGGGGTGTGAGGACGGAAGTCTGAGAAGAAAGCTAGACTTGGGTTTCAGGGCGAGGGCACCCCAGGTACCCCCTGCAGCTCTGAATCAATATCTCATTCATCTGAAGTCAGAGCGAGGATCAGATGTTGGCTCAGGTTTGAGTTTCTGTGCATGACGGAGGTTTCATGAAGGGAGCGGAATCTCGAGGCCATTGAGGTTTTCCCACGTTGGGAGTTGTGGGATGCCCCCTTCAAGGATTCCTTCTGCGGGACAGTTGAGACCTGTTGAACAGTTCCAGACATCCCAGATGGAATGACTCCAGAACACCATGCGAGGACGGATGACTTGGAAGCCCGCCTCGCATTCCAATTGTCTCATAGCAACAAGACAGTTTAGATCTGATGGCTCTGCGGGAGCAACTGGGGTGGCTGAGTTGAAATGGACTTTCCTGAGAATCGGTCCTAATGGGTTTTTGTGTCCCTGAGGGCCTTGGAATGGGGTGGTGGCCCCGGGACCATGAAGTACTCTCCTAAGCTTCTGACATAGCTCCCATGCACAGGTTTCCTTGTGGAGACGAGATGAGATCTGATGGGTGCCTCAGGAAAACCCCTATGTTCGTATTGGAATCAGGCTTTTGAGGAGACATGCCTGTAACCCAAAGCAATGGATCCTATTATGGCCTAGGGTCCTGTCTGGTTCAATCTTCTTCTCTGGGGACATCCATCTATGGTATGAGTGGAGGTAGATGCTCAGCCAGTGTCAGACCGCCCTTGTTTGTCCCGGGCGACCTACACTATTGGGATGGCCTCAGGGATTTGGCGGTTTCTCTTAATTTGTACAATTTTGGACCATGGAATGGGCAGAATTCCCATGGATTGGTAGGCACAGTCCTAATGTGTGGCTCCAGGGGCCCCAGCCGGGAGGGTGTGTGGCCCAGGACAGAAGTCTGAAAACACAAACTCAGGTTAGGTTGGGGGACGGAGATATGGCAGGCCAGATCTGCAAACCATGAGAATAATTCTTCAGGATATGAAGAAAGTGCGAATCTGAGGCACTTGCTCAGGCTTTTGTCTCTGGATTTTGTATCAGCGCTGTCGTGGAATGTCTGTTCCAGGCTCAGGCTGTGTCAGAAAGGGCATTAGTGCCCTGGTCAGCCTATATATTGGGGGTACAGCCAAGGTAGGTGTAGGTTGATCCTCATTTGGGGTTACTTTGTAGCCCCTGAGGGCAAAGTTTTTCTTCTGGAGGGCAGGCAGAGTGCTGCATTGTAGTTCTGGATTGCCAAACTGGAGGGCTTGTGGGCCAGTAGTCTGAGGACAGAAGTCTGAGAACACAAGCTAGGCTTCGGTTTCTAGGTGAGGCCATGGCAGGCACAATCTACAGACCAGAATCGAGATCTCGTGCATCTGAAGTCAAGGCGAAGATCAGACGATCGCTCAGGTTGGAGTTTCTGAACCTGATGGCCCCTTCATGAAGAGGGGGCATCACGAGGCCATGGGGGTTTTCCCACGTTAGGAGGTGTGAGCAGCTCCAAACTGCAAAGAGTCTTCTGCAGGAAAATTGAGACCTGTTGTTTGGCTCAAGGCCATGATTCTGAGCTGGGTTCTAAGGATGGATGGCTGGGTAGCCCACCTCGCATTCCAATTGTCTCCTAGCAACAAGACAGGTTAGATCTGCTGGATCTGGGGGAGCAACCGAGGAGGCTGAGTTGAAATGGACTCTCCTGCGGATGGGTCCTAATATGCTTTTGTGTCTATAAAGACCTTGGAATGGTTTCTCCTTCACTGAACTTTGGACAACGTGCCAACCACAAGGGTTCTTGCCATGGGTAAGGAGGAGTTCTGATTTCTGCATCACACTCACCCCTGGGCAGTGATTGGAGATAAGTTCTCGGTTCTGAAGCCTGAAAACTGAGGTAGGGAAGAGATGATGACCTAAGTCCATGGCGGGTCTTATGTGCTCAGTGTGCGGTCAGCTTTCTGGGGGTTGGTCAGGAGGTCCGGGCTCAGGTTGTGTCCGACAGTGCTTTAGTGCACAGGTTAGACTATATAACTTGGGTAAAGTCGAGTGCTGTGTAGGTTTATTCTCATTTAAGGTGCCTAGGAAGCTCATGAGGCAATTTTTTTCTAGAGGGCAGGCAGAGTGCTGCATTGTGTGTCCGGAATTGCCAAACTTGAGGGCTTCGGGGCCAGGCGTGTGAGGATGGAAGTCTGAGAAGGAAGCTAGACTGGGTTTCAGGGCGAGGACACGGCTGGAACCCCTTCAGCTCTGAACCAATATCTCATGCATCTGAAGTCAGGGCGAGGATCAGACGTTGGCTCAGGTTGTAGTTTCTGTGCATGACGGACGCTTCATGAAGGGAGCGGCATCTCAAGGCCATTGAGGTTTTCCCACGTTGGGAGTTGTGGGGTGCCCCTTTCAAGGATTCCTTCTGCGGGACAATTGAGATCTGTTGGACAGCTCCAGGACATCCCAGATGGAATGACTCCAGAGCTCATGCGAGGATGGATGCCTGGGAAGCCCGCCTCGCATTCCAATTGTCTCCTAGGAACAAGACAGTTTAGATCTGATGGCTCTGCGGGAGCAACCGGGGTGGCTGAGTTGAAATGGACTTTCCTGAGGTTGGGTCCTAATGGGTTTTTGTGTCCCTGAGGGCCTTGGATTGGGGTCGTGGCCTCGGGACCCTGAAGTACTCTCCTAAGCTTCTGACATAGCACCCATGCACAGGTTTCCTTGTGGAGACGAGATGAGTTCTGATGGGTGCCTCAGGAAAACCTCTATGCTCGTATTGGAATCAGGCTTTTGAGGAGACATGCCTGTAAACCAAAGCAATGGATCCTATTATGGCCTAGGGTCCCGTCTGGTTCAATCTTCTTCTCTGGGGACATCCATCTATGGTATGAGTGGAGGTAGATGCTCAGCTGTTGTCAGACCGCCCTTGTTTGTCCCGGGCGACCTACACTATTGGGATGGCCTCAGAGATTTTGCGGTTTCTCTTAATTTGTACAATTTTGGACAATGGAATGGGCAGAATTCCCATGGATTGGTAGGCACAGTCCTAATGTGTGGCTCCAGGGGCCCCAGCCTTGAGGGTGTGTGGCCTAGGACTTGAGGACAGAAGTCTGAAAACACAAACTCAGCTTAGTTTTGGGGACGTAGGTATGGCAGGCCCACTCTACAGTCCATGAGAAAAAGTATTCAGGATATGAAGAAAGTGCGAATCTGAGGCGCTTGCTCAGTCTTTTGTCTCTGGATTTTGTATCAGCGGTGGCCGTGGAATGTCGGGGAGGCCTCATGGGCCATGGACGAATCTTCCTCTCTGAGGATTTGGCCCGATTCCCAATTGTTTTTGGTCAATCTGTGGGATGGGAGGACTCCTTTCAGTTTTGTTACCTCATGTGTCCCACCAAAAGAGGAATTCCAAAGCAAAGCCGTGGGGAAGACTGAAGGGACAACCCGAACTATGGTTAAAAATTGGGGCCTAGGGGCATGGCAAGCCCAATATGCTATCTCTTCATCCAGCCACTGAGAGGCCATACTTGAGGACTGGGCTCAGGCTGAGAGTCACAATGAGTGTTTGGGACCCATATGGCCAGCGAGTATGGGCGGGGCCTCATGGGCCACTCTGGTTTCAACTACACTGAACGTTGGAAAACATGCCAACAACAAGGTTTCTTGCCATGGGGAAGGAGTTCTGATTTCTGCATCACGTTCAACCCTGGGCAGTGATTGTAGATAAGGTCTAGGTTCTGAAGCCTGAAAACCGAGGTTGGGAACAGATGACGACCTAAGGCCATGGCGGCTCGATGTGCTCAGTGTGCGGCCAACTGCCTGGGTGGGGCCAGGAGGTCCAGGCTCAGGCTGTGTCAGAAAAGGCATTAGTGCCCTGGTCAGCCTATGTATTTGGGGTACAGCCAAGGTAGGTACAGGTTGATCCTCATTTGGGGTTACTGGGTAGCCCCAGAGGGCAATGTTTTTCTTCTGGGGGGCAGGCAGAGTGCTGCATTGTAGTTTTGGATTGCCAAACTGGAGGGCTTGTGGGCCAGTAGTCTGAGGACAGAAGTCTGAAAACACAAGCTAGGCTTCGGTTTCTGGGTGAGGACATGGCGGCACAATCTACAGACCTGAATCGATATCTCGTGCATCTGAAGTCAGGGCGAGGATCAGACGATCGCTCAGGTTGGAGTTTCTGTCCCTGATGGCCGCTTCATGAAGGGGGGGCATCACGAGGCCATGGGGGTTTACCCACGATGGGAGTTGTGAGCAGCTACAAACTGCAAAGAGTCTTCTGCAGGACAATTGAGACCTGTTGTTTGGCGCCAGGCCATTATTCTGAGCAGAGTTCTAAGGATGGATTGCTGGGTAGCCCACCTCGCATTCCAAATGTCTCCAAGCAACCAGACATTTAGATCTGCTGGATCTCGGGGAGCAACTTAGGAGGCTGAATTTAAATGGACTCTCCTGTGGATGGGTCCTAATGTGCTTTTGTGTCTATGGAGACCTTGGAATGAAGCGGTGGCACGGGGGCCCTGAAGGGTTTTCCTAAACAGAGGCTTTGACACAGCTCCAACGTGCAAGTTTCCCATGTGTATATGACATGTTTTCTGATGGGTGAGTCATGAAACAGCCATATGCTGGTTTTGAAATCCAGGCCTCTGAGGAGAGATGCCTGGAACCAAAGAAATGGATCTGATTAGTGCCTATGGGTCTGTTCTTTCCTTTTTACCTCTGGGGATATCTGTCTATGTGTCTGAGTGCAGGTAGGTGAACAGTTGTGCTCAGATTGATCCTGTTTTTCCTGGGAAGATAGCACTAGTGAGATGGATCGGGGACTTTGGAGGTTTATCCTATTAGAAGGGATGTGGCCATTGGAATGGGCACACACAATTCCCTTGGAGAGGGCAAGTACAGTCCTCAGGTTTGGCTCCAGGGGCCTGAGCCTGTAGGTTGTGTAGGCCAGGGCTGTTTGGACAGTTTTCTGAAAACACAACCTCGGCTTATGTTTCTGGTCGTAGGTATGGCAGGACTGATCTACAGACCATGAGGAGACCTCTTCGGGATTTGAAAAAAGGGCGAGTGTGAGGCTCTTGCTCAAGTTTTTGTCTCTGGATATCGTGTCACTCATGGTCGTGAAATTTCTGGGTGACTTCATGGGAAATGGACGAGTCTTACTCTCTGGTGTTTTGGCCCCGTCCAAAGGATTTGGAGTCATTCTGTGTGATGGAAGAAGTCCGTTTTTTTGTTGTTGTTGTTTTCTTTTTTAACCTCAGGTGTCCCACCAAATGAGGGATTCCAGAGTAGAGCCCTGGGGAGGGGCGACTGAACAATCAGAAATCTGTTTAAAATGGGCCTAGGGACATGTCAAGCACATTATGACATCTTATGGTCCAGCCACTGAGAGGACTTTCTAGAGGACAGGACTCATGCTGAGGGTAACAATGCGTGTTGCTGCCCTCGTCGCACTCAACAATTGGCGGGGCCTCAGGGTGAATGCTGGTTTCTCCTACACTGAACGTTGGACAACGTGCCAACCACAATTGTTCTTGCCATGGGTAAGGAGGAGTTCTGATTTCTGCATCACATTCACCCATGGGCAGTGATTGGAGATAAGGTCTCGGTTCGGAAGCCTGAAAACTGAGGTAGGGGAGAGATGATGACCTAAGGCCATGGCGGCTCTTATGTGCTCAGTGTGCGGTCAGCTTTCTCCGGGTTGATCAGGAGGTCCGGGCTCAGATTGTGTCGGACAGTGCTTTAGTGCCCAGGTTAGACTATATAATTTGGGTAAATTCGAGTGCTGTGTAGGTTTATCCTCATTTAAGGTGCCTAGGAAGCTCATGCGGCAATAATTTTTTTCTAGAGGGCAGGCAGAGTGCTGCATTGTGGGTCCGGAATTGCCAATCTTGAGGGCTTCGGGGTGAGGGGGGAGAGGACGGAAGTCTGAGAAGACAAGCTAGACTTGGGTATCAGGCCGAGGGCACGGCAGGTACCTCCTGCAGATCTGAACCAATATCTCATGCATCTGAAGTCACGGCGAGGATCAGACGTTGGCTCAGGTTGGAGTTTCTGTGCATACGGCCCCTTCATGAAGGGAGCGGAAACTCGAGGCTATTGAGGTTTTCCCACGTTGGGAGTTGTTGGATGCTCCCTTCAAGGATTCCTTCTGCGGGACAATTGAGACCTGTTGGACAGCTCCAGGAAATCCCATATGGAATGACTCCAGAGCACCATTCGAGGATGGATGCCTGGGAAGTCCGCCTCACATTCCAATTGTTTCCTAGCAACAAGACAGTTTAGATCTGATTTCTCTGCGGGAGCTACCGTGGTGGCTGAGTTGAAATGGACTTAAATGAGGATGGGTCCTAATTGGTTTTTGTGTCCCTGAGGGCCTTGGAATGGGGCTGTGGCCCCGGGACTTTGAAGTACTCTCCTAAACTTCTGACATAACTCGCATGCACAGGTTTCCTTGTGGAGACGAGATGAGTTCTGATGGGTGCCTCAGGAAAACCCCTATGCTCCTATTGGAATAAGGCTTTTGAAGAGACATGCCTGTAAACTAAAGCAATGGATCCTATTATGGCCTAGGGTCCTGTCTGGTTCAATCTTCTTCTCTGCGGACATCCATCTATGGTATGAGTGGAGGTAGATGCTCAGCTGATATCAGACGGCCCTTGTTTGTCCCGGGCGACCTACACTATTGGGATGGCCTCAGGGATGGCGGTTTCTCTTAATTTGTACGATTTTGGATGATGGAATGGGCAGAATTCCCATGGATTGGTAGGCACAGTCCTAATGTGTGGCTCCAGGGGCCCCAGCCTGGAGGGTGTGTGGCCCAGGACTTTGAGGACAGAAGTCTGAAAACACAAACTCAGCTTAGTTTTGGGGACGTAGGTATGGCAGGCCCGATCTACAAATCATGAGTAGAAATCTTCAGGATATGAAGAAAGTGCGAATCTGAGGCGCTTGCTCAGGCTTTTGACTCTGGATTTTGTATCTGCGGTGGCCGTGGAATGTCGGGGAGGCCTCATGGGCCATGGACGAATCTTCCTCTGTGAGGATTTGTCCCGATTCCCAATTGTTTTTCTTCAATCTGTGGGATGGGAGGACTCCTTTCAGTTTTGTTACCTCAGGTGTCCCACCTAAAGAGGAATTGCAAAGCAAAGCCGTGGGGAAGACTGAAGGGATACCCCGAACTATGGTAAAAAATTGGGGACTTGGGGCATGGCAATCCCAATATGCTATTTCTTCATCCAGCCACTGAGAGGCCTTACTTGAGGACTGGGCTCAGGTTGAGAGTCACAATGTGTGTTTGGGACCCATGTGGCCCGCGAGCATGGGCGGGGCCTCATGGGCCACTCTGGTTTCAACTACTCTGAACGTTGGACAACATGCCAACCACAAGGTTTCTTGCCATGGGGAAGGAGTTCTGATTTCTGCATCACGTTCAACCCTGGTTAGGGATTGGCGATAAGATCTAGGTTCTGAAGCCTGAAAACCGAGGTTGGGAAGAGATGACGACATAAGGCCATGGCGGCTCCATGTGCTCAGTGTGTGGCCAGGTGTCTGGGTGGGGCCAATAGGTCCAGGCTCAGGCTGTGTCAGAAAGGTCATTAGTGCCCTGTTCGGCCTATGTATTTGGGGTACAACCAAGGTAGGTGCAGGTTGATCCTCATTTGGGGTTACTGGGTAGCCCCAGAGGGCAATGCTTTTCTTCTGGGTGGCAGGCAGAGTGCTGCATTGTAGTTCTGGATTGCCAAACTTGAGGGCTTGTGGGCCAGTCGTCTGAGGACAGAACTCTGAGAGCACAAGCTAGGCTTAGGTTTCTGAGTGAGGACATGGCAGGCACAATATACAGACCTGAATCGAGACCTCGTGATCTGAAGTCAGGGCGAGGATCAAACGATCGCTCAGTATGGAGTTTCTGTCCCTGATGGCTATTCATGAAGAGGGGGCATCACGAGGCCATGGTGGTTTTCCCACGATGGGAGTTTTGAGTAACCCCAAACTTCAAAGAGTCTTCTGCAGGACAATTGAGACCTGTTGTTTGGCTCCAGGCCAATGATTCTGAGCAGGGTTTTAAGGATGGATGGATGGGGAGCCCACCTCGCAATCCAATTGTCTCCTAGCAATAAGACATTTTAGATCTGCTGGGTCTGGGGGAGCAACCGAGGAGGCTGAGTTGAAATGGACTCTCCTGCGGATGGGTCTTAATGTGCTTTTGTGTCTACGGACACCTTGGAATGGGGCCCTGAAGGGTTCTCCTACACAGAGGCTTTGACACAGCTCCAACGTGCAAGTTTCCCAAGTGTAGATGAGATGTTTTCTGATGGGTGAGTCAAGAAACAGCCATATGCTGGTTTTGAAATCCAGGCCTCTGAGGAGAGATGCATGGAAAACAAATCAATAAATCTGATTAGTGCCTAGGGACCCCGTCTTTCCTTTTTACCTTTGGGGAGATCTGTCTATGGGTCTCTGTGCAGGTAGGTGCTCAGATGGGCTCAGATTGCCCCTGTATTTCCTGGGAAGCCGGCACTAGTGTGATGGATCAGGGTCTTTGGAGGTTTATCCTATTAGAAGGGTTGTGGCCATTGGAATGGGCACACACAATTGCCTTGGAGCGGGCAAGCACAGTCCTCAGGTTTGGCTCCAGGGGCCTGAGCCTGTAGGTTGTGTAGGCCAGGGTTGTTTGGACAGTTGTCTGAAACACAACCTCGGCTTATGTTTCAGGTCATAGGTATGGCAGGACTGATCTACAGACGATGAGGAGAACTCTTCGGGATTTGAAAAAAGGGCGAGTGTGAGGCTCTTGCTCAAGTTTTTGTCTCTGGATATCGTCTCACTCATGGTGGTGAAATTTCTGGGTGACTTCATGGGAAATGGACGAGTCTTACTCTCTGGTGGTTTGGCCCCGTCCACAGTGTTTGGGGTCATTCTGTGTGATGGAAGAATTCCGTTTTTTTGTTTTTGTTGTTTTCTTTTTTAACCTCAGGTGTCCCACCAAATGAGGGATTCCAGAGTAGAGCCCTGGGGAGGGGCGATTGGACAATCAGAAATCTGGTTAAAAATTGGGGCCTAGGAACATGTCAAGCCCAT